>NC_137932.1:27378217-28853217 GCF_963969265.1 Rhamphochromis sp. 'chilingali'
TGTTGGAAGAAACTCACCAGCTGATTTAAACGTTTCCTCACTTTGACCCAAAGGTCGTTCTTCTCTTTGCCGTCTCTGTTTCTGGCTCGTATAGACTCAAACAGTCTGAATAGGTTCAGTCGTCTCATCATAGGTTCATTCTCGTTGGTCCCTCTTGTCTCACTCCGGGTCCTCAGGTTAGTGCCAGTCTTTGTTTGGTCGTGACTTTGATTCTGGCCTTGCAGGAGTTCTCGGACTTGTTTCAGTGTTGTGGGTCTCGTGTTGGTTTTGTGAGTCTTTAAATTAAGATTAGTCCAGATCTTAATTGTGATTTTCCTTGTTTGAATCTTGCCTGGTGGTCTTTTTGCTGTGGGTGTTTCTCAGGCTAAGCTTCATCCCTGTTTGACGACAAAGATGTTTGATTGTGAAACCATGTTTGTGGAATTCTCTTCTTTCCTGTTTTTGTGGAAATCCACATAAACTGGTTGCTGCCTGGGAGGAACTGTAGCACAGATCATTGACTTTGTGTTTCTGGATCTAAAAGCGCCTGCTGATTTCTCTCTGTCTCTGACCTAATTTTGCACTTAGGCTGCGGATGTTTTTTTCCTGCCCTGCAGGTCCAAACCGTCAGGAACCCGAAGCCTCGAGCTGCCGCCGTCTGAAACTAATGACTGGCAGACTGGCTGAGATGAAGACGCAGCTTCCTCTGAGGGCTGCGCCGCTGGTTTTCTGTTTTTGGCTGTTGTGACTTTGATATAAATGCAGGGAGCTGTGACATCAGCCATCTGTTTTCAGCAGTTTACATCTTTAAGATGACGACCGAATAAGCAGTTGTTGCCTATCCTCACTGACGCACCCAAACATAAATGCACTATACACAGGAAAACAGAGGGTTGGTTGACACCAAGGCAGAGGAAGATCCGCAGCAGCAACTGAGCCCAGAAATGTATTCATGTGGACGTAGAAAATAAAGACACGTAGATGTTTCTACCTGGTCACATTGAAACAGAGCATTCAGTCGGGCTCTGTTTCAGGGCTCTTTAATGATTGGATGCTGTAATGTTCTTTATAATGAGAGCAAGACTGTAGGCAGTGAGGACTGAACACTTCAGCCCAGATGATGGTTTTCTCTCTCTGTGTTCTGCAGGATCGAACCAGACGGGTTTCCTGGGCGCGCTCAAAGACAGCCCAGCCAGATATCCTTCCCCATGGACAGTTTCAGCTCCTTTTTATTCTGAAAACAACTTTCAATTGTTCACATGCAAAATATTCCTCCTTCTTCTTTTACTCCATCTTGGTGCAGCCCTTCAGACCATCCTCTGTCTGAAACAAGCTGTTGTAGCTCCTCCCCCTGACAGCCCACTCTCTACTAGCCTCTGGAAGCCTGTTGAGGGGCAGCACTCGGTGCTTTTCCATTGTAAGTGTGTAAGGAGCTGATGGAGGACACATTCAGATATTTTCATAGAAAAATAAAAACAGGTTCCATTTGAAGACTGTGAACTTAAACATGCCTCGTATTACAGGAAGGTTTGGACGCACTCGTACTCTTTAGTCATTTTACATTTTCCATAAATGATTGCAAGCATTTAGTTTTGGTTCTGTAATATCAGCACAGTCATGGCCACGTTCACCTCCTCAAGCATCTACAGTCTGATTCATTTGGTGCGCAGCCATAAAGACACCAGCCGGTCCTCCATCACTGACGTGCATTACATTTAACATCAGGTTAGTTTGTGTTTCTTACAGTAATTGTTCTTCCGGCTTCTCAGTTGTGATTTTTCCAGTTTTGTTGGAGAAATAAAGAGTAGAGTCTGCCTGCAGCCGCCACAGAAAATCAAACCCGGGCGTTAATTACCCCTCATACGGCTTCCTTCCAAAATCAATCCGTCTGTTGCTGTCACCATCAGCTGTGACCACTGGTCAATATGTCCCACAATGTACTGCCAAGGTCAAATTCGCTGACCCTGTCACACCAGAAACAGTAAATCTTCTGTTTCTGCCATTTTCAGTTTTTACTGCAAATAAAATCACTTCAGTTCGTTAATGCAGACGCACAGAAATCCTCCCGTAGCTCCACTTTATCCCCCATCCAAAGACCCGAGTCAGTCCTTGACCCTGCTCTGCACCGTCCTGGAGGTGGTGGTGTGTTTCTTCTCCATTTGGTCCATTGTCGGCCTGTCAGGCTTCCACACCTACCTGATCAGCTCCAACCAGACCACCAACGAGGACGTGAGTATACCTGAGGTTCGAGGACCTAAACGTGAAAAGGGCCTGCAATGTTTCTGATACTCTTGTCTGGTCCAGATTAAAGGGTCCTGGTCCACCAAACGAGGGAAGGATAACTACAACCCGTACAGCTACGGGAACATCCTGACCAACTGCTGTGCTGCCCTCTGTGGACCTCTACCTCCCAGGTCAGTAACCAGCTCTAAAAACAGGACTAGACTCTGTGCTTATAATCAGGACTAAAACCAGGAATACAGAGAGTTATGTGCAGGGCTAAAGGAGATTAAATGAAGAATTGAGAGTAGGAGTAACTCTGGGCTGCTCTGAGGTGAAACTGATCAAAGTCTGAAATCCAGCATGAGCTCTGCACTGATCACTGAAGGTGTTACTAAAATCAGGACCGACTGATAGTTTTCAGGAATACATGAAATGAATCCCAGTCTAAGAAGGATTAAATAGATCAGGATTATAAAAGACTTAAGTGCACTGACATTAGTCCTAAAACAGGGCTCAAATTTAGACTACAGTTAGGACTAAAAACAGGATTAACATTTGAACTAAAATCAGCACTGAAACCATGACTAAATTAAGCACCAAGCTTAGAACTAAAGTCAGGACTAAAGAGAGTTCTTCAGGACTTTACTTTGAGCTAAAATTGGGAATAAAAAATCTGGAGTACTTTGCATTGTATTTAGAAATGACCTGTAATCACTGTAATCTGTGCTTAAAGCTGAACTGAGGTCAGGATTGAAATGACTTCAGTAATAAACAAACAGCCGTGTTGTTGGATTCGATGGCTGGAGCTTTGCAGCCTCAGTTGTTTGTTCCTGGAAGTCGGAGCTCCAAGAAACAAACAAGCTTTTCTTTCTTGGTTTACGCCTGAAAACTTTGCCTTGCTGCTCCTGCTGAAGCTGCTGATGTTTCGCTCTGCCGGTCTCTGAACATAAAGGTGCTTCAGGCGGTCTCTCTTCTTCCCCCTCCTCTCCGCAGACGCCAAGTTTCTGTGTTTAACGAGGACAGTCTTCAGCTGAGACCTTGCACAGAGTAATTACAGCCCTCACGGCTTCCCGTCTCTCAGCTGACTGTCGGCTCGTCTTCTGCACAGAATTAATCAAAAGAACGATCAGAGCGGCCGAGCGATGGCTCTCCTTCATCGTTACCGCCTCCTCGCCGCTTCCATGAGCTCCTATGTTTCCATCCCACCTGCCGTATATCATCATTACAGCGGGAGACCTGGGCTGGGACTCTGCGACACGCTGCTGATACTTTTTATCGGTTTGTCAAAGCAGCTGATCGATGACGTCTTGCTCAGCACAAAGTTAAGCTTTGGTTTCTAACTAAGCGCAGGAACAGACACAGACCGCATCCCAGTGCTTTTAATTATCTGATATATATACTGCATACTCGCCTTCTTTTATTCTCTGTGCTGTTGATCATTTCACCTCTGGTCAATGAGCTTCTATTGACTTCAGGGCTAACATCAGGTCTGTCTGCTGTGAATTTAAAGCTAAACAATCAAAAAACAGGATTAAGAGATTAAATAATCTGAACAGAATCAAACTGATTCCGGACTAAAGTTGGAACTAAAAGTAGAAATCATTTAACATTAGCTCAGGACTGCATTCATCACTGAAGCTAAAGCCAAACAGAATAAACTAATCAGGGTTACAGTCAGGAATGCTAGTACCTGACTTCAGCACTTAGCAGGACTAAGATCTGATTTGTGGTCTAAATGAAATAAATGAACCGGTGAAATCAGGACTAAGTCAGGCCTGCAGAGCACTCTTCAGAGAATTTTTGCAGTAAGCCCCAAAAGACACGACGGTTAGCACTAAAATCACTCATCCTTTGAACAGGATTGCATTAATATCCTAATTCAGGACTAATCCATACAGAGAGCAGCAAACAGTTAGTCCAACACAGAATTAGATAAAAGAAAAAAATTAAGCCGAGCAGCAGAAAGTATCTGTGTGCAGCTTGAGTGATCAGATCCCTGCAATGTGCACGGACTGTAAATTTCATTCTTCAGGAGCTCTCAAAGGAAACGTTGATCGGCCGGCCAGAAGCTTTTCTTGTCTCTCAGTCGCTCTGTGATCCGGCTGCTTTTAAAAAAATGACTGTTTGTTTTTGCAAATGAAATTTCTCTTTTTGTTGTCGTTAATCTTTGTGAATGTTTTTGAAATTATCTCCAGGAAAAATGTTTTGTAATATTTTCACATTTTTTCAGGTTTTTCAGGTTTGATCGTTGATCCGGCTCACTGAAGGACGCCTCTTATTTACTAAACATCGTTTATTGAATGAATCCAACTGAAAAGAGTCTCGAGTGTTTTAAACAGTCAGTGAAGAATGTTGTGTAGAGAAGTGTTGGTGTTTGCAGCCCGGTGCCTCTGTGGAGATTCAGTTAAAGAGAAAACTGTGAAAAGAAAACAGTGACGAAGGGTTTTCCTCTGTGTCCGTGTTGTTTCGTCCTCTGAGGTCACAGACGGAGGAGACGAGGCTCTGATGATGCGTCCAGACGGGTCAGCAGGAGCTCTCTGACGAGGCACCAGCTTTAATATTAATATTAATAATGATGATGATGTGTAACAGCGAGCTGCCTCTGGGAGGATATGCAAGGAGGATTTTCAAAGTAAAAGGATGATGAGCATATGGAGCCTCATTATACAGTCTGCTTGTTTACTCATGGCTGGCTGCTCGCAGCGTTTGAACATGTCGACTCCACCTGCTTACAGGGCGACAGGTGGCGGCGTCCATCTGCATGCTCACAAACACAAAAACACACGTTTCAGGTCAAACTCACTTTTCCTGCAGCCACAGACTGATTTATTTAGCTGAATCTCCCAGATCGAGGTCGCCTGGATGATGTTGGACCGGGTGTTTGACCCAACGTCTCTCAACTTCATGTTCTAGCCTAGGCTCCCCCACCCCCCCAGAGACAGGATATTACTTGATCCTGAAGCCAGTTTTGGCCCCCAGGAGGGCGGGGATGTGCGTTTCTGGCCAGGCTGAACTGATCCCCTGGTCTCTTTACTGGTTTTGATTTCCTCAGAATGTGATTGTTTGTGATTCTTCTTTATCAGTCTGATTGACAGGAGAGGTCTGATCCAGTCCGGCACGCCGCAGACCGTCTCCCAGTCCAATGGCACCAGCAACAGCAGCTATGCCTCCACTCAGCTCCACAGCAACATGGTAGGTGAAGGACGCCGTCATACTTCCCGTTACTGATGCGTCACAGAGAAAAATCATCATAAGGATCTGAAACGCACGTATTCAAAACTGTTTGAATGTAGATTTTTGTTTTTCTTTACGTTTCTTGGGTGTAGAAAAGAAGCTAAAGCTGTTTGGCTGGTGTAACATAAAACAAACTGATAATAAAAGGTTAAAGGGGATAAAAATAAGTAAAAAACAGTAAAATGTGACTTTATTTTAATTATTTTAATTATTATACAGCACATGTTAAACTTCCAAAATTGATCAGAATGAACTGATCAGAATGACGTAAACATCGAAAGAGTAAAAACCTCTGATTGTTCATTTAAAGATGGCCTGGCTTAAAGCTGCATTCTTTCTTGGGTCCAGCAGGGGGCTCAGCCCTGATGATGCGCTGGTTTCGGTCTTTTCACTCATCCTGGAAACTTGAGCAGCTTTTGTGGCCATTCAGGTGAATGTGTTGTAAATAAAGTTTTATGGTGTTGAATGTCTCTCAGTGTGATCAGGATCAGTGCATCCAGAGCACTAAGTTTGTGCTGCAGGCTGCCACCACGCCTCTGCTGCACAGCGACCCCGTCGTGCTGGCCCCGCTGCCAGGTAAGACCACCACTCTGGGGGGCCCCTGCGCCTACCTGGCCCCTGCCCAGCCGTCCCTGCCATCCTGCGGAGGCGATGTCCTGACGCTGAGGGACGCCGCTGTCGACTCCCGCTGTCACCACCACCTGCACCTCCATCACCACCATCACCACCACCACTTTGTGAGTCCGGAGGAGACGCCATGTGCCACGCCACAGGGTGCCCTGCCCTGCCCCGCCCACCTGCACCTCCACCACCAACCCCACCCTGCCATCCCCTCCCCCATTGCCCTGTACGACCCTGCCAGTCAGGACGCTCTACACGAGGACTCGGTCAGGGGGCTAGTGAAGCTCAGCTCCGTCTGAATGTGACGTCCGTTGGACAGATTTTTACTGTCTATGTTAAAAAAACTAAACAAATAAAACAAACTGTTTCCAAATCGTGATGATAAAAACGAACACACCTCAGTAAAACATCTGATCACAAACTCAGCTGATGGGCTGGTGTCTCGGGTGAAGATTGTCCTCAGAGCAAAGACTTGTCTCCAGACGCCAGAGAAACGCTGACACTTTCTCCCTTTTAGACTTTTTGTCTTTGACGCTTCTCGATTTCACATTTTTTGTGACTTTGTTTGGCAGCTTTTAGAAAGTCCACCTGTTCTGCCCCGTTTGTCCTGTATTAAATATTACTTTAGTAAACTCAAGACACTTTCGCACAAAAGCACCTTTTCTGTTTGGACTTCTGTCTGAGGACCAAAGCTGGACTTGGTCCTCGTCCACTTTCCGTTCGTGTTTCATCCTTCGACCAACCTTCATTCTTTGAATTCCTGCTAAAAACGTTGAATCCAGAATAAGCTACTTCAATGCCAAACGTTCAGCTGCAGCAGCAGCAGGACCAAAACTACAAACTCTGACTTTTTATTTTATTACATATAATAAATAATATTTGATTGTTTTTTGGTTCTGATGGTAACTGGTTGGTGTTCTGAGACCAGCATTTGCCTCAGCCAATCAATGTTTGTGATACAATGTCAACAAATAAAAAACAAAAAGCCAATTCAAAGATCAGTTTGAGCTGCATGATGATATTCAAATGTCTTCATGTCATCATGTTTCTGAGTCAGAGGAAAACTGAAGGTTTAGTGTTTGGTTTAAATGATGGACGAATCCATCATGCGTGTTTTTCCTGAGTACACATTCATGCGTTAGGATGCCCAGATGCACCACAGCAACATGGAGTCTTCATGTAGGCGTCTGTGTGCTGCATGGATGAGTTAACAAATTCCATTAACCTCCAATTAAAAGCTATACTCAGATGTAGGGATGGGTATCGTTTAGGTTTTATCCGATACCGGTGCCAAACCGGTACTTTTGAAACGGTGCCGGTGCTCAAACGGTGCTCAAACCGGTACTTAAAGAATGGAGAACACAAAATTGGTCCAAAAACCTCTCATGTTCAGCTGTTTATTTTGTAAAAAGATAACAATGTTAGCCTTTTCTGCAGCTATAGGGCATATATGGTATCACTCTTGGCTGGAAGCAGTGCTTAAACAATGGAAAAAACACAAACTTTGTCCAAAAACCTCTCATGTTTAACTGTTTCCCACTTTTTCTTTGGTCATTTTAGCCTTTTTAGCCAGGGTGAAGGGAGAATCTGCCATCAAACAAGAAGACAGCCACGTAACTACGACGGTGTTTGCTAGTTCACCTTACATGCATTAATGTAATAATGTGGTTAGCCTACTCAACGTAAATTACACACGGACAACATTAAGCTACTCATGCAGAGAAGAACGCTGCTGCTGCCATCATCATCCGTCATCATTTCTGCTACACTGGCAGGGCTAGGGGCCAGGACTCTCCTCTTCGTGTTTTTGGGGGATGTTGCTAACTCAGGGTCCGATAACAGGGACCACACCCGCAGTAGATGCGCTCGGTGTGAGGTCTCGCAGCAAGCTATCAAATACGGCGCATTTTTCGGCTTTTAAAAAAAAAACGCTATGCGTCGCCAGGTGTTTCATCGGATTTGAGGTGTTACCTCCTTTGCACAGTATCACAGTATCAGCTTAAAGCACTTGTTGCAGGCTGCTGAGTTTGCATATTTTGCTGTGAAGTACAGCCAGACTTTTGACCGCTTCGCTTTGGGCATTTTTAATCTGTAGCTCTGCTCTAAAAGAACGTACGTACCTGGACCCGCCTACTATCCTCGGAAACGTAAAATGATTGGCTAGAATTCAAAGTGTATCACAGCTCAGGAAAAAAAAGCACCGAAATAAAGCACCGAAATGTGCGCTGCTTTTCGGTCTGGTTACTACCGTTTATGACAGAACTGGTGCCATCATGGCACCGGATACCGGTACCATCCCTACTCAGATGTTTATCACATGACAAGTAAATGGTACAAATGAACGAGCTAAGAAGCCACAAAGACGATCCTCAGCAGCTTTTTATAACAGGGGTGTTGTCATGAACACTGACTGGCTGAGGCAGATGTTGTCCTACCATATAGATGTTTATTTCTGAGGATAAGAAATTTCTGGAAAACTTGTGCAGATCTGAGTGGAGGGAAGCAACAACACTGCCAGACGTTCAGCCGAGGATTGCAGGTGCTTTTTGGATATCCCTGCGTTTAAAGTTGCTTCGTTTTTAGGCGAATAAATGGCCAGTATGACTTTATATGTTGTGTTGAAGAGATGTAAACTCAAGCTGAACGCTAGCTGGGCCGGGTGTTAACGTAATACCAGCTCTTACCACATGATGGTGCAGTCCCTGAGGGAAACCTTTAATTAACCTAGTAAGTCGTTAAGAACAATTTTATTTAAAATGACGACCAAAGTAAAAGGTCAAGTCTGTGAGAAAATGGGGATACAGCTAAAAACACACCTGCTGGTAAAACGCTGCCCCCTGGTGGTGAAAGCTTTTGGGGATAATGACAAAAAGCACCTTTAAATCATTGGGAAAACTTTGCTTGTGGTGTGGAGTGACAACGAACCAAACCTGTCTTTTATTCATACAACATAAACCACCCAATAAAACAAGTTTACACTCAGTTCATTTTCACACAGTCAGGACCCGTTCCCCAACCCGAAGGCACAGGGAACAAACCCTCTTGTCCACTGGGAGAAACCCTAAAGTACAGGCAGCAAGCCAAGGGGATACTAGGATACCCAACCCAGCCCACCGCCTATCACCAAGAGCAACTCCAGACTAAGAGTCCAACCCCTCTCCAGGAGAATGGTTCCAGAGCCCAAGCTATGCATTGAGGTGAGCCTGACTATATCTAGTACCTCTCAGCCTCATGCACTAACTCAGGCTCCTTCCCCACCAGAGAAGTGACCTTCCAAAAAAAATCACAGTTGTAAATAAAGCACTACTGAACTGACAAACGCAGAAGTGTCCGTCTGTGGGTCATGTGTCACAATGAATTTCTAAGGAAATTATATGGTTACAGTTGCTCCAAGACAATAATAACAGTAACAGACTGATATTTTTTGTGGTGGTGTTTTTAACCCAGTTCAGTTCATTATCTGTGTGTACCCCGAGGTATTTATAGTCCTCCAAAATGTCCGCATCAACCCCTTGAATTGAAACAGGGGTCACACGTTTCCTGGTCCTCCTACAGTCCACAATCAAGTCTTTGTTATTTGTCACACTGATACTGCTCACACCATGTGACAAAGGAGTTGACCACAGCCCAATACTCCATCTCAACACCCTCACTAATGTATCCACCCACTGCAGAGTCATCAGAAAATTTCTGAAGATGGCAGCTCTCTGTGCAGTAGCTAAAGTCTGTGGTGCTGAGGGTGAAGAGGAAGGGGGAGAGGACGGTCCCTTGTGGTTCCCCTGTGTTGCTGATCACCTTGTAAGACACACAATGTTGAAGATGCACATATTGTGGTCTTCCTGACAGGTAATCAACAATCTGGGACATGAGAGACACATCCACCTGCAACGCTGTCAGCGTATCATCCAGAAGGGTTGGCCTGATGGTACTGAATGACTGGAAGGCTGGGGACTCAAACGACAGTCAGGACCCGATCCTCAACCCAGGGTATGAGGGACCAGGCAGCGAAGGCATAGAGGACACAGGAAAAAATGTCTTCGAAATGGGTTTTCTTTATTTTCACAATCATCCTGGAGTGCCCAGAATGGGCACTCCAGACTTTCATGTCAACCAAAAGTATATATATGTACTAATACTGTAGCCAGAAGAACACAATGAACAGTTTCATACAGTTTTATGACTTTCAAGGTTTTCAAAGTATTGCCTCTCTGTTTGAAAACCTCACATATTACATACGAGGGATTTTACATACATACAACAAACTGTTGATTTTCTGAAGCTCCAAACTTTGCATGACCATCTCATAAAATAAGGTCTACTATATAACCCTGATGACACAGACGCACAAACCTGTTTGTTTGTCCTTCCTAGACCCCCACCTATTCACTGTGTTGTCTCCTCCTGAAGTTAAAATGTTAAGCCACATCTTTATGTCATTATGTACCAAAAAAAAAAAATCTGCAAACAAAAGAAAAATTTAAGTAAACCAATCTATAAACAAATCTAAATTTATGCTTGCCTAACTGATATTAATGTTGCAGTTCTGGAATGCAATGCCTTCTCCTTAAATTACCCTCGATACACACTGACACCATATCCTGGGGATTCAGCCCACGAATGGCCTTAGGATAAAAACTCCTCTTGAGCCTCTCTGTTTTTGTTCGGATGATGCGGAACCTTCTGCCTGATTTCAGAAGCTGGAACAGTTCGTTACTGGGATGTGATGGGTCCTTCAAAATCTGAGCTGCTCTAGTCCAGCATCTCCTGAAGTAAATGACCTGTAGGGAAGGGAGAGCAGTCCTGCAGCAGCATTCTGCCATACGGATCACTCTCTGAAGAGCTTTTTTATCCTTGACACAGCTGTTTCCATACCAGGATGCAAGGCTGGACTGGGACAAAAAATCGGCCCGGGCATTTTGACTAGAGACCGGCCCACCAGGATAAAGATTGAAAATGTGATGTCATTCAGGGGTAAAAACCGCAAAGGATTCTGGGAACTTGTGGCAAGAGGTACTAGCGCACGCAGGCTTTCAATTGAACTCAGTTACACAGCGCTTAAAAGAAACCCAAAAGATGGCAAGAAGCTGTTGTATTATTAACTGCAATAGCCGGTCGCATGACAGCCACGGGAAGCCGACGGGTAAAGAGATCGGTTGTTATCGGATTACGTCGTTGAAGAGAAATTGTTCGAGCCATGTTTCCGAAGTAACAAAGAGGCGACGGATGGTCTGGATATACCAAATATAACATCTCAGAACACTCCAGCTCACATGTTAGTCTGCTCCAAGCATTCCCACAAAGGTCAGAGTTTTGTAGTAGTTAATACGTAATTTTTCTTAACATAATTGGTGATATAGGTTACAAGCAAGTCTGGCGCTGAACAGAAATTGTCGCGCTATGCTCCTTTATTTATTGTGCATAAATAGTGAATTGTCCTGACACAATATTGCGTTTCGCTTCTGTTATTATGGTACATTGACAAAAACATATACTTTTATTCACAGGATAAAACAGTTGTTTTGTATCACTAATTGCCCAGTACGATTACAGCATACAGTATTATTGTCACTGCTACATTTCTGTAATGCGAACCAGAAATTATTTCCACTACTAATTAATTAAATGGTAAATGGCCTGTATTTATATAGCGCTTTACTAGTCCCTAAGGGGGCGACCGTGGCTCAGGGGGTTGGGAATCGCATCTGTAACCGGAAGGTCGCCGGTTCGATCCCTGGGCTCTCTGTCCTGGTCGTTGTGTCCCTGGGCACAACACTTTACCCTACTTGCCTACTGGTGTTGGCCAGAGGGGCCGATGGCGCGATATGGCAGCCTCGTCAGTCTGCCCCAGGGCAGCTGTGGCTACAACTGTAGCTTGCCTCCACCAGTGTATGAATGTGAGAGTGAATGAATAGTGGTATTGTAAAGCGCTTTGGGTGCCTTGAAAAACGCTATATAAATCCAATCCATTATTATTATTAAGGACCCCAAAGCGCTTTACATATCCAGTCATCCACCCATTCACACACACATTCACACACTGGTGATGGCAAGCTACATTGTAGCCACAGCCACCCTGGGGCGCACTGACAGAGGCGAGGCTGCCGGACACTGGCGCCACCGGGCCCTCTGACCACCACCAGTAGGCAACGGGTGAAGTGTCTTGCCCAAGGACACAACGACCGAGACTGTCCAAGCCGGGGCTCGAACCGGCAACCTTCCGATTACAAGGCGACCTCCCAACTCTTGAGCCACGATCGCCCCCCTAATTACCGTTGAGCTCAAAGGTTATATTAATAAACGGTTAACAAATGTGTATGTCTGTGAAGGTTTTCAGTCATCCAGGTCATCGTAGTCAAAGGAGCTTGCAAAGAAAGGCGTCTGGACAGTGTTTTAGGTGTTTAGCAATGTTATAAG
Source organism: Rhamphochromis sp. 'chilingali' (assembly GCF_963969265.1). NCBI lineage: Eukaryota > Metazoa > Chordata > Actinopteri > Cichliformes > Cichlidae > Rhamphochromis > Rhamphochromis sp. 'chilingali'. The sequence goes on from NC_137932.1 coordinate 27,390,689, forward strand.
TGGCTGAGTTTATGCTACTGACTATGGGTCTGAGTGGGACAGCTTCCTTGTGGATTTTAGGAAGTCCGTAAATGCAGGGTATCGCATCCCCTGGGTAAAGGCGGTGATATGTAAGGCGGTCAATAATTTTGTCCTTTTCAAAGTCTTGAAGGCAAGCTATAACTTTCTTTTTGTAGCTGCTTGTGGGGTCTCGCTTTAAGGCTTCGTAGGTATTGTTGTCACTGAGGAGAGTAGTGATCTTTGTATGGTAATCTGTAGTGTTTAGGACCACGGTGCATCTTCCCTTATCAGCTGGTAAAACAGTGATGTTGTGGTCTTTGCTCAGGGAAGCGACGGCCTTCTTTTCCTGTATTGTGAGGTTGGATGGAGGGAGCGTGGCTGAGACTTTCATCCTGATTTGCTCTGCTTCTGTCTGTGATAATTTATTAATCCGTATGACAGATTCTGTGGCTGTGATGAGGTCCACTATGGGCAACTGTTGTGGAGAAATGGCAAAAATTGCTACCATCCTTGCTCCTCTTGTGGGGAACACCCCACACCACATCAAGAACTCCACCGACTTCACCGACAAGGTCCAGAAACCTACCCTGGATCCAGATGAAACCATGGTGTCCTTTGATGTAGTCTCTCTCTTAACTTGCATACCCACCACGGAGGCCGTGGAGACTGTCAGAAAACGACTACAAGAAGACAGCTCCTTAGAGGACAGGACCAACTTCACACCCGATCAGATCTGCACACTGTTAGACCTCTGCCTCACCACTACATATTTCAAGTACAACGAAGGCTTTTACAGACAAAAACATGGCTGTACCATGGGCTCCCCCGTGTCACCTATTGTAGCCAACCTTTACATGGAGGAAGTGGAAAGGAAAGTGGAAAGTTCAAAGGAAGAGTACCCAGCCACTGGTACAGATATGTGGACGACACCTGGGTCAAAATCAAGACACAAGAAGTGGAATCCTTCACTGCGCACATTAACGCTGTAGATAAAAACATCAAGTTCACCAAGGAAGACACAAAGGACAACTGTTTGCCTTTCCTGGACTGCGCTGTGCACATTGAAGAGAACGGCAACCTCAACATCGAAGTTTACCGGAAGCCCACACACACGGACCAGTACCTCCTCTTTGACTCCCATCACCCTCTGGAACACAAACTTGGAGTAATTAGGACCCTACACCACCGGGCAGAACATGTTCCCTCTAAGCCTGAAGGAAAAAAGAAGGAACACACACATGTAAAGAAGCACTCAAAACGTGCGGCTATCCTAAATGGGCGTTCTTAAAGTCAGCAAAGAGGCACAGAAAAGAAGTCCAGACACCAGCGAGGGAGGATAAGAAAGACAGACGCAACAACATTGTCATCCCCTATGTAGCCGGTGTATCAGAAAAACTCAGGAGAGTTTTCTCCAAGCATGACATCCCGGTGCATTTCAGACCCAGCAACACGCTCAGACAAAAACTGGTTCACCTGAAAGACAAAACGCCAAAACACAGACTTAACAATGTGGTGTATGCTGTACAGTGCAGCGAGGAATGCTCAGACCTCTACATTGGAGAGACCAAACAGCCACTTCACAAGCGCATGGCACAACACAGAAGAGCCACCTCCACAGGACAAGACTCAGCTGTCCATCTGCATCTTTCTTAAGGATAAAGGACACTCTTTCGAGGATGCCAATGTTCACATTTTGGACAGAGAGGACAGATGGTTTGAAAGAGGAGTGAAAGAAGCCATCTATGTCCACTGTGAGCGACCATCTTTGAACAGAGGCGGTGGTTTACGACACCAACTCTCTGCCATCTATAATCCAGTTTTGAGATCCCTTCCCAGACGCCTTAACGCCCACTCACATCCTGGGCCATCTGATCTCAGGAATTCGCATGATAAGGTGGGGCCAGGTTTCACAATGAACACACCCGAAACTCTGGCTGATTGGGACCCACACCCAGTTTCACACCTTGGCTCAGGCGATTAGAGGATCATCAGGGGGTCCTTTTGTCCCTCTGTGGGGGGTTACTCCCACTAGGTTTATATCTGGGACTCTCCGCCATTTGACCTTAGAACTGAAGAAGCTTCTCGGATGAGAGGTGAAACGTCTTCAAGTAACTTAAAGAAGTCCAGACGCCTTTCTTTACAAGCTCCTTTGATTAACGAATGTGTATTTATGACGATGATTTGTGAGACTGGTAAACTTACCTTTGTTCGTACGATGGTCTTTCGTTCTACACGGTGCATTTCAAGGTCCTGTCCCATCCGTCGGTAAACTGTACCTGGGCTTGTTGCAGTGACCTGAAGTTACTAAACTTCATGAGTGTATGCACTCACTCCAAGAACCGTATAATTATAAATCTGAGCGTGGTGAAAGTTGGGCAGCACGCTAACGTCTTTTGTCCACTCTGTGTGCTCCTAAGGGTCTGACCCTTTCACTCCTTTTATTTTTTCCTCGTATCTTTTCTTTGTCTTTTTGTCGAGTCTGTCTTTGTACGGACCGGCATTGTTCTCCTTTTGTTTTGTACATTCCTTTTTTGTGCGGCAAAGAAAAAAACAAGAAGGTATTGGAACCGGAGAATGAACGTTTTGCGGTGCTGCAAATGCTTGCATTTGATGCGGTGTTTGGATTGTTTTGCCACGAGTTCCCGGCATGCAATGCGCGAAAATCACGTGATTGCTAAACAAGGGGGAGGGTGCATCCGGCCTCCTCGGCTGTAATTGGTCCAGCCCAGAGTCGATCATGACCAATTGGCCAATCCAACACCTTTCATTATATATACCCTTCCTAAAAAAAAAAAAAAAAATCCATCGGCCCATAAAAACAAAAAATCGCCAGCGGCCCACCGGGCAAATGCCCGGTATGCCCGATGGCCAGTCCAGCTATGCCAGGATGTGATGTTCTGTGTGAGGATGCTCTCCACAGCGCCTGTATAGAAAGTCCTGAGGATCACTGGAGAGACCCTGAACTTCCTCAGTTGTTGTAGGTGGTACAGGTGCTGCCTAGCCTTCTTGGTCTGGACCTGAATGTGGGCAGACCATGTCAGGTCTGAGGAGATGTGGACACTGAGATACTTGAAGGACTGCACTCTCTCCACTGGAGCTCCATTAATGATAATGGGCTTGTAGTCCCTGCTGACCCCTTCTGAAGTCCACCATCAGCTCCTTGGTCTTGCCGACGTTCAGCTGGAGGTGGTTGTCCTGGCACCACGATGCCAGATTCTTCACTTCATCCATGTAGCCCGCCTCATTGTTGTTGGAGATATAATATAACTAATTTGCATATGACTATTGCTCAAATGAATGAGTTATGAAATCTGACCAGCTTAAAAGTATTATTCAATTACATTTATCAATTATCATTATTCAATTACTCGCCTCTGTCAGTGCGCCCCAGGGCAGCTGTGGCTACAATGTAGCTTGCCTTCACCAGTGTGTGAATGGGTGGATGACTGAATGTAGTGTGAAGCGCTTTGGGGTCCTTAGGGACTAGAAAAGCGCTATACAAATGCAGGCCATTTACCATCATGTGAAACACTGAATATAAAATGAACACAAATCAATTAACAATAAAAAATACATTTATGCTCGGACAGAGTGAAGTGTAAACGGAGCACCTTCATGCTTAACAAGAAGGAATGTCCGAATATCAGTGTGATGAAATGAGTCATTAGAGTCTTAAAAACAAAACAGCACAATCATAATATTTCTATTAATAGCCTACCCATTTATAAATCCAGCCAGAAGACAGTCATCCACATGAAAAACAACCACTATACATTACTTAGAAATGCATTAGCAGAGTAAAGAAAACTTTTTTAAATATAAAGTATCTGGAGTTTTCAGGAAGCCCCACCCCTTCCTGGTACTTTACTAGACTATGGCTGTGTCCCAATTCAGGATCTGCATGCTTGAAGTACGTGCACTACGCGTACTACGTACGGTGCGTACTATAAGTACGAGAAGTGCCCGCGAGAAATGTTTCATACAGCATTGTGTGACATAAATGAAAGAGAAAAAATGTTTTGTTGGTCATTCAGCATTCATAGCATGCAGAAGTTGCATTTCACTTACAATGATGCAATGAGAATCCTACCTACCATCTACCTAGAGGAGGGAGTGCCAGTCAGATGTTTATGTTAGGTTAGGGTGTTTGTACTTTTAAAGTACTTTTGAAGAAGTTAATGTTCACTTTTGTAGAGTATTTGGATGCTCCGGCTAATGCTATGATTTCAGCACTCACAAATCCTACTGTGAGTTATTCCCATCATTTATCCAGTCTGAGGAAGCTGGTTTAAGACTTTATGTGTAAACTGATTTCTTTTAATTGTACTGTTTGTAGCATTGGGCCTGTGTTCATTATATTTGTAATATGGTTTAATGTTTAAATATATTTTTATATTTTCATTTTGGTTTTATAAGTTGTGCTTTGTGTAATCATGGACTTAAGTCTTTTATTAAAGCTTTCATTGATTCATTGATTCATAGTTGTTTATTATTACTGAAGATATTTTTGTTATTTGGAGATAAAGGGTCAGATAAGGGTTTCTCATCCAGACAGATTTAGTTATAGTCAAATATGTTTACAGTTTGATTACAAAATGCATCAAAAGGATCATGACTGTTGCCGACAACAACTGGAAAACTGAGTCACTAAGTCCATCCCGCACAACAGGGGGCGAAACTGAGCGACCCGATTTCGTCAGATGTAACCCGGAAGCAGTAACACGAAGCTCTCAAGCTGGAAGGAGATGTAGGTTTAATAAGATCGGATTCATGAGGAAAATGAAATTCAAAGTTTGTCTCCAGAGGCTGACAGCTACTCAGACCGCAGTTACAACACATTCAGGTGATGGGAGCCAGAAAGACTCAATAAATCTCCTTTTAAATCCATTTTTTCTGCTCAAGTGACCGACATTCCTCCAGAATCCTCTTTGCACTTTTACATTTTTTGTTGATGCAAGTGTTTGTTCTCTGATATGACAGCTCATTTAGATGAGAGGAAATCAGAAATGGCGGCAGCAGAAATAAAGACTGATTCAGGTTAAATAACGGCGAGTTGATGGTAGACCCTTTAAAGCAGAAATCGGTTAGTATCCGTTAATGTGTGGATCCAGCCACATGATTTAGAACAACCCGCTGAACTTAACCTGCACGAAAATAGATGTAATTCTTGATTCTTTAGGCGCTAAAGTCTCATTATTACAGAAGTGTTTTTTCTTTGAGAAACATTCTAAAGTGTTTTTGAATCACAGTATAAAATATTTAATATGAACCAATGCAATATTTTTTATCAAAGTCTGAAAGGTTTCGTAAGCACTCGTTTTAATCATTTTGTAAACAGCAGTTACGAAAGGTTTTGTAACCCGCACAAACAAAGAGTTTGAATTTCCCGCAATCGTTTAGGGGTCACGAGAGCACTTCTCGCGACCTGATTGGCTCGGTCCCTCCCGACTGTTTAAAGGGGCTCATTTAGCTGCGTGCCCATTGGCCAGCAGTTCTAGCGCCAAGATTCCAATAAAAGGGCGAGCAGCGGAAGCCCTATACTGTCTCCGTTTATCTGCAGCTACTAAGCTTTAGCTTTCTGCTCCTTTTAGCTTCTTAGTGTTTTTTCTTTGTGTCCGTTTGAACCCGAAAAGTCACAATGCTGACCGCGCGCTCCCCGCTCTCCGTGAAGAACGAGCAGACCCTCAGCGGGCAGCTGGACAAAATGTCTCTGGACAAAGAGAACACGGTGAGGCTGCTTCAGGTTCCCGCTCACAGAGGCCGCCGATTCTTTAACGTCACCGAACAATTACAGGTATCGATAAAGAGTCGCTGTGTGTGCTGACGGTCTGTGTCTCCTTTCAGCCTCCGGGCCCGAACAGCAGCCGCATCCTGGCGTCCAAAACCGCGCGGAGGATCTTCGACGCTGCTGCGGTAAGTGAGAGAAAAGCCGCAGGAAGCTTCGCACTTTTAGCGGATTCCTCATATCAGCGGACCGAGTTGATGCTGAGCTCACTGACGGCAGCAGATGTGGCGCCTAAACTGTGGCCGTGGCGCCAACAGTGAGCGGCAGGGCTGAGGTCGGTTCAGGGTTCTAGTTTATTAGGAAGAGCTGCTGTGGTGTTCAGGTTTTATGCCGTTTCTGTTATTTTGTCCACCACCTTCAGATCAGTGAACGATACAGGCAGCAAATCTGCACAAACTTTAACTTTTCACTGTTTTTGCTCCAGAATCGATGAATAAGCTAATCAATAATCCTGAGCAATGATCTTTGTCTTCAGCCCAAAGTGAAAAAGAGCAGCAGCTCGCAGGAGGAGGAGCCTCTGCTGAAGGACAACCCTCGCCGCTTCGTCATCTTCCCCATCGAGTACCACGATATCTGGCAGATGTACAAGAAGGCAGAGGCGTCCTTCTGGACGGCAGAGGAGGTAGGTAGAGCTGTAATGGGGCGGGGCTTGATGCTGGACGCCGTGATGCTGACGTGCTCTTTCTGTGCAGGTGGATCTGTCCAAGGACCTGCAGCACTGGGATGCCATGAAGGACGAAGAGCGCTACTTCATCTCCCACGTGTTGGCCTTCTTTGCCGCCAGCGACGGCATCGTCAATGAGAACCTGGTGAGCCGCTGCGCCTGCTCTTACAGATGGTTTTGAGGTCACGGACCGCTGTAACACTCTTGTTGTCGCTCTTTGACCAACAGGTGGAGCGCTTCATGCAGGAAGTGCAGGTAACGGAGGCCCGGTGTTTCTACGGTTTCCAGATCGCCATGGAGAACATCCACTCAGAGATGTACAGCCTGCTGATCGACACGTACATCAAGGACCCCAAAGAGAGGTACGCAGGAGGCGGGGCCAAATACTGTTCTGTAGTGGCTTAACTGGCCTGTACTGATCTAACTGGTGAGTCACGATGTGTTCCCGCCCTCAGAGAGTACCTGTTTAATGCCATCGAGACGCTGCCGTGCGTGAAGAAGAAGGCTGACTGGGCGCTCAACTGGATCGGCAACAAGAACGCCACCTACGGTAAATAAGCTGCTGCCCATTAGGCCACCTGACGCAATGGTTCCACCTCAAGCAGCTTCATTGATTATTGTCTGTTTATTGATCTGCAGGAGAGCGCGTGGTGGCCTTTGCCGCTGTGGAGGGGATCTTCTTCTCGGGTTCGTTCGCCGCCATCTTCTGGCTGAAGAAGAGAGGCCTGATGCCCGGCCTGACCTTCTCCAACGAGCTCATCAGCAGAGACGAGGTGAGGCGCCCTGTTGGTGTCAGATTGCAGGTATTGATCCAGTGATGATGTCACTCTTAACGTGTGTTTGTGTGCCTGCCGCGTTTAGGGTCTGCACTGTGACTTTGCCTGTCTGATGTTCAAACACCTGGTGAACAAACCGCCCAAGGAAACTGTCATCAGCATCATCAAGAACGCCGTGGAGATCGAGCAGGTGAGTCCCAGCTGCAGGTGAAGCTGCTCTGCTGGGCCCACTGGTTCATGGTGGATTTACTGGTTCAGAATGGCTTTAATGGGTTTATTGGTTTGTGTGCAGGAGTTCCTGACTGACGCTCTGCCCGTCAAGCTCATCGGGATGAACTGCGACATGATGAAACGGTACATCGAGTTCGTGGCCGACAGACTGTTGCTGGAGCTCGGCTTCTCCAAGGTAACGCCCCACACAGGTCATGTAATCATGTGACTGACTTAAAGGCAGAAAAACAGCATCACAACACTCATCTCAGTGACAAGCTAAACTTAAAATAAAACATGATCAGTTCTCCACACAGACACATTTCAGGAACTCTTTGACCTCAGAGAGCAACATGATGAAAGTGATGGTGTGAGTGATGATGAAGTGCGCAGGGGTACGGACCTCAGCCAGTGATGGGGGCTGAGTGCTGCTGCAGAGTCTGATCAGAGGACGAGTGGTTCTCTGATGGGCAGCGGCAGTGCGACACAGACGCCTATCTGAACTCGCCCATGGGTGGGGGCGGGTGACCTCAGGGTGGGGGCAGTGGGTGGAGCTGACTGACATGGTGTTTCTGTGTGCAGATCTACCGGGTGGAGAACCCTTTTGACTTCATGGAGAACATCTCCCTGGAGGGAAAGACCAACTTCTTTGAGAAGCGGGTGGGCGAGTACCAGAGGATGGGTGTGATGGCGACGCCCACGGACAACACCTTCCGGTTGGACGCTGACTTCTGAGGCGGCGGCTGCTCTTTGGACTTCAGCCAGTTGGATTGCAGGCAGGACTGCAGTCGGGTTCAAACGTTTGTTTGTTTTTTCTTTCTTTTTGTACATAGACTTTGTAGAGTTTTTATTAAGTCTTATTATAGTTTTAAATATGTACATTTTTGTAATAAAGCAACTGTTTGTAAAAAGCAGACTCTTCAGTTTCACATCTGTAACATCTTTCTAAATCACCGTAGTCCCATCATTTCAGGCCGGACAAGGCTGGAAGTGAGCGACTTGCACTGGACAGCCTAGCCAATGATGTGCTGCTGCTGTCACAGTTGCAGATGTGTTGTACAGAAATGGAGATGATCTTCATTTCTGTACAACTCATCTGATCTGAATTAAGACTCTGAGGCTGAGCAACCACAGCCGTGTATAAATAGACTTTTGGGGTTGTTTAGTCTTAAACAAGTTTTCCGAGAATCTACAAAAATTTCCCCAAGTGTCCCCAAAGTTTTTACCCATCATGGTTGCAGCCTCTTGAAATGAAGACAATGCACTGACTTCTCTACACAATGAGTTGTAGAGGGAACAACAGCCGTGGCAGTTTGTCCTAAAACAACAGCGGTAATCTGCACATTTAAATATTTCAGATATTGATCATTTTTGAGAATATTTTATTTTCATAATGAAGACAGCACTGGTGTTTCTAGTTTAACAAAAACCCTGCAGTCCAGTGGTGGGATGGTATCTCTTTGTGAGACAGAATTGGATGTACTCATGGGATATGTAGTTTGTACTCAGTGTACACTTTGAGGTCCAGTGTTGTATCTGTTAAACTAACAGGCTGCATCAAGTTGATGTCAAGGCCGCCAGCAACATGTGATGTGGAGGGTCAAAGGTTAAGGATTTTCCTTTAATTTGTCACTCACAGGAGGATGTAAGGAAGGATATAACCTGTCTCTGTTCTGGATAAAATTCAAAGGCTGGCGCTTCAGTGTTCATACGTTATAAACATGTGACTCAGACATGATAATATTCATGTCTTGTTTGTCCTGGTGGCTGACAGCAGGTTTGGAGATAATTGAGCAGTTATACATTTTATTCCAAAATAAATAAAAACATTTTCCAGAAGTTTTTCAGTGTTAATCACTCAGCAAACCACATTTTGACAATAATGTTCACTGAGATGATTTCCTCATATTTTTTTTTTGTTTGTTTTTTTTCTCAGAGGTCAATCGGAAACCTCGCAGTCTCCCATCAATCATTTATTGGAACCACGAGACTGATTTTTCCACCTCCGCAGTCTCTAAGGAGAGGACAGTGACGTCATCACCAAGGACCACAACGTGTTTTACATAACAACAGTTTAGACCAAAAACACGCTTTTTAGTTTAAAGTGGGTTTAACTATATTTCTACGAGAATTCAGTTGACATTACTGTGTGCTCTGATTTTATCTTCGGGTCTGTAGTCTTTGGTCTTATCTTTGAACACGTGATCCGCGTGACGTCATAAACGGAAGTAAACAAACGAAGTAGTCAGAAAGAGCTGCGGAGACGCTATTCTGCGCAAAAATGTCGATTTCCAACCCGAGGCAGGTGTTCCACAACCCGGTAAGATATCCTATGGTTTCGAATTTATCTCTATCATCAGTTTTCATTCTCATTTTCAAGGATAAATCGATTGTTGATCGACGATGCTTCTGTGAAGGGACCAGTTAGCATTTTAGCTCACCTAACAGCCTTAAACAATGACTATCTTATGTTAAACATTCTTTTAAAAAATATTCGAAGTGTTTTAAATACACTGACAAACAACGGAAAGAGTTCGGATTCAATATCATCCGCTAAAAACTTTATTTATAGGAAACCTTTGGTACTGCCGCACTGCGGAACACACGTTCAGAGAGGCTGGCTTGACATGAGTTTCGGTCACATGAGATGCTGTGTGGGTTAAGCGTGTTTTTGTTTTGTTTTTTCAGGTTGAATTAGAGACCATGTATTTAAAGTGTGATTTTAAGTATGTTTGAGTTTAGATGTGAACACATCTGAGACAATTTGTAAAATATCTTCAAAATTGTATTCAGTTTGGCGACGGTGTTTTGGCTCGTTTGACACTGATTATTTATCATGAATCGTTCTTCTACATCACGTGTGACATCGTGTAAATATAATAACTGACCCCTGGGATTCCGGCTTTAGTGTCATCCACTGAAAACTTTGTTTCGTCAACCTTTTTGGACAAACTGTGTTAAAGATTAGTGCCTCCGCCCAGCATCATTTTTAGAGTCGCATGTCACCCTGTTCGTGTTTTATTTTAGACCGAATTAAAGAACAGGTCGGCACAGTTTGATTTGATCTGATCTGGTGGGTTGGATATATAGAAAATTTAAAATATGCAAAAATTTTAGTGGGTTTTCGTCTAGTTTAAGGAGTGAGTTCAATTAATTTCAATTCAATTTTGTCTATACAGTGCCAAATTACAACGGCATTCGCACTTTGTATTGTAAGGCAGACCCTACAATAATACATAAAGAGAAAAACCCAACAATCATATGACCCCCTATGAGCAAGGACTTTGGCAACAGTGGGAAGGAAAAACTCCCTTTTAACAGGAAGAAACCTCCAGCAGAATCAGGATCAGGGAGGGGCGGCTATCTGCTCTGTGGGGGAAGACAGGACAAAGACATGCTGTGGAAGAGAGCCAGATATTAATAATAACTAATAATTAAATGCAGAGAGGTCTATTAACACATAGTGAGCAAAGAACAAATGCCCAGTGTATCGTGGGAATCCCCCAGCAGCCTCCACCTATTGCAGCACAACTAGGGGAGGATTCAGGGTCACCTGATCCAGCCGTAACTAGCAAAAAGGAAAGTTTGAAGCCTGAACTTAAAAGTAGAAATGGTGTCTGTTTCCTGAATTCAAACTGAAAACTGGTTTAGAAGAAGAGGGATCTGAAAACTGAAGGCTCTGCCTCTCATTCAACTTTTAAATACTCTAGGAACAACAAGTAAGTCTGCAGTGTGATATATGGTACATATTGTACTATAAGGTCATTACGATAAGTTGGGGCCTTATTGTTTAAGACCTTGTATGTGAGGAGCAGGATTTTGAATTCTGTATTTAACAGAGTGCCAATGAAGGGAAGTCAGTATAGGAGAAATCTGCTCTGTCTTTCTGTTACATTTTTTATAACTTCTTCTGAAATGTAGAGGAGATATTTGTGCATGAAGATTGAGAATGGACAAGTTTTTTTTTAAATGAATCAAACTAAAAGCAAAAAACTCCAATATGAATAAAACATGTGATTCGTGCAAAAAATTCAGTCACCCGCCAGGATAAAATCTACTAATGAAAGCAGGAAGAAAATGTTCACAGTGAACAAGAGGAGGTAAAAACAGGCCTTCAGATCTAGACAAATAAAACCTGCAGGAAGTCTCGACCTGCTGAGAGAACAAAACCAGCTTTAAATCAGTGACTCAGCTGCTGAAAGCTGCCCTTCATAAAACTGCTGATATGATTATTAACAGTCAAAAAGAAAAAGGTTTGAATTCAGCTCAAACATGTGAGAAACAACAGAGATTCTTTGTTGGGATGTTAGCAGAGCTGTGGGCAAAAGTAAAGTAACTTGAGGACTGTAATTCAATTCAACTTTCTTTCTTTAGCACCAGTTTACAATTACAGTCGTCTTTGGGTGGACAGGTCACCCAATTCAGATCCACCTATAAACTTATATATTCTCCTGCAGGTGGAGTACTGTTTGAAGTTTAATAATAATGATCACATGACCAGAGGTGGGACGTAAAGTGCAAATACTTTGTTGGTACTTGAGTTGTTTTTTTTTTTTCTGACTTCTTTTTATTTTCACTCCCTACATTTGAAACAAACACCTGAACCTTCTGCTCCTCACATTTTCAGAACGGACTTCAGGTTTGACGTCTTTGGGGGAGTTATTATTTTATCACTGTGAGCCTCAAACATCAAACTTATCTGAGCCTGAACAGAAACACATGACAGGCAGTCCTATTCGTTTATTAGTCCCCTGAGGATGTCACATGAAGACCAGAACCACTGCAGGTGTCCGTAAACTGCGCTTGCTGTACTTCAGCATCTAGTTAGCCAAGATGAGCGAGCACTTTTGCCACCTTTGCACATGACTCGTCACACAGTCTTACTGTGGTGACTCAAGTGAGCTAGCAGGTGTCTTTACCTGGAGTCAGAATCGTTTGACTACAAGTGCGGAACAAGCTTAATGAGAATACTTTGGACTTGAAAGCGGAACTGACGGCCTGATACAGACAGACAGTCCAAAGACCTGAGAGCAGATTATTTACTGCTCTGCTTTTATTTTAGTTATCTTTTTATAATCAAAGCTGTCTGTGAAGGTTCGCAGTGATCCAAGTCATGGTAGTCTAAGGAGCTTGGAAAGAAACGCGACTGGACATCTTTAAGTTTCTTGAAGACGTTTCACCTCGTCTCATGGAAAAGCTTCTTCACTTCACTTCTTCACGTTTCTTGAATCTGTTTAGACACGTTTATTTCACTTTATTTCAAATCCACAGACGTGGATCTGTGCTGCATACAGGGTAACACATTCAAGCCCAGGAGGGGAGACACACCCATCCCCGGGTCAGAGCCCAGGTAAACAGGAGGGTTGTGTCAGGGAGGACATTCGGCATAAAATCTGTGCCAAATCAAACTTTTGGAAAAACCTCTACACGTATCTACAAATTTCATATATTTAAACAGGTGGAGGTTTTCTCTAAGTGAAAGCAGGAGAATTTCTGCGATTCTCCTGTTACATTCTAATTTCAGATTCTAATCTGATCAGCTGCTGACGGAGCTTTGAGCTCTGGTTCATTCACACCGATCTAGTCCCTCCTCTCAGGTGTTTCTAGGTGTTCTCTGTGGTCATCTGACCCTCCTCATGTTTGTGGTGTTCTGTCCACAGTCGATTCCCTTTGCTGGGACGATCCTGGGTGGGTTCTTGCCAGGTGAGATGGTTCTGATCAAGGGCTCTGTGCCGTCTGGTGCTGACAGGTGAGGATGCCGATCTTCATCATCAATCGGATATTTAAAAAAAAAAAAAAACGTCAGAGTCGGGGTGCAGATTCTTAAAGCGGGATCTTCTCTCTCTGTTCGCTGTCTCACAGGTTCCAGGTGGACTTCACCTGCGGCAGCAGCGTGAAGCCGCGGGCCGACGTAGCGTTCCATTTCAACCCGAGGATCAAAAAGTCGTCCATCGTGTGCAACACGCTGACGAAAGAGTGCTGGGGCCGCGAACAGATCCACTACGAGATGCCCTTCAGGCTCGAGGTCGACTTCGAGCTCATCATCCTCATCCTCCAAGACCAGTTCAAGGTGAGAGACGAGCCGACCAATCAGGTGTCAGAGAAGAGTCAGCACGGCAGAGTTTAACTGTTCAATGCAAGTCAAACTGGTGTCCAGCGATGTGTTGTTTTCCGTGCGTGTTCAGGTGGCTGTGAATGGCGCCCACCTGCTGGAGTACAAACACAGAGTGGAGCTGGAGCGTGTTGACACCATCAGCATCTCAGGAAAAGTCAAAGTTCAGGCTGTGGGCATCCTTTCCCCGAGCTCAGTGAGTGTCTCTGTAACCCGTGGCAACCTGCAGCTTTACCATCAGAGGGTTAACCTGTTTGTTTGTTTGTTTGTTTGTTTCAGAGCCCCACCTCTCCCGCTGGCAGTCCGCCCAATAAGGACACAGACGAATCAGCAATAATTGATCAGGTGTCCTTTCAATATCTGTGTTGCATTTCACTAGTATAGTTTTATGTTAGCTAAAGATTTGAAATCACTGTCTGATAGCATCTCTGGATGGCTGGCACTCATAAGGATTGTTTTCTGTGGAAGAAAAGTCACGTGATCTGCGAAATGCTTCCAAATATGAAAGCCCCGCCCCTTTCATGTGACTGCACAGGTCAAATCCTGAGTTACTTACCCAGTTGATAACCAGCTTGGTGTGAACTCTGACCCTCACTGTTAGCTTAAGTGGATCATAACAGAAAGATAACGTGGGTATCTTCATAGCACAGGACACGAGTCATCACAGGGCAGCGGAAATGTGGACCTTTCTGGAGAAACTGCGTCTGTTTTTTGATCAGCGTCGGATGTGGTCTGATTGGCTAGAGTTATGCATCAGTCGATCAGATTTTAATCAGATTTTTTTTTCCATGCGTTTCAGCCAGTGTTCTCCTCATCAGGTGATTTGGTGAGTTTTCCTGATCAAATCATTGATTGATGATGCATTTATTTCTTACAATAACAACAGTTTCATACAAAGAAATTTGAATGAATTATTTTTAAAGCAACTTTTAGCTTATTTTACTTAACATAAATATGATCAATTAAAATCTGTTTTTTATATCAGTCATATTATATCAGCCCACATGGTTGGCCTGAAATCATATTTTGGTAAAGAAAATGATTTATCATATTTCACCCATTGATCTTACATTAATCAGTGAGATCACTGATCTTATTTGATACCAAATGATCTTCTAACTTTTAACACAGATCTAAATTTATATTTAAAACTATAAAGCCAAAAAAAGGGAAATGTTTTAGTGTGTCTGACTCTCTGTTTCCTACAGAGTATCCCGTTCAGAGGTCAGCTGGTTAATGGGCTGACAGTCGGACGCAGCATCATCATCAAAGGAGAGACCAATCAGAACGCAGAGAGGTAAGGATAATAAACAGCTGTGGGAGCCCAGTACAGAAACTGATCAAAGCGACAATCAGTGAGGCATCGATCAGAACTTAAATTAACTTTAGTAAAAATTTTGTTCTTGTTAATAACAACATAAGTTTTATATTCTTAAATTCATAATAAATTAATCACAGCTTTGTGAATACAGGCTCTGATTTACAAGCTGACTCCACAAGCTGCTCAGAGACATTATGTTTGTGGGGTTTAGGTATTGTTGAGCCAACTAACACAATGAAAACCTGACTGTGATGAATAACTTCTATGTAGTAAACCTGAAGTCTGGCGCCAGTAGAAACTGATTAGCTTAAACTGAAGTGCAATGTTTGGATTAAAGTCACTGAAACATTTTCAGAGTTTACAGGTTTTATTTAAATATAAATTTAAATTGAGTTATGTGACCGTCACTTGATCATCACAGACCACCTTGCATGAACCTGCAGAGAAAGTAAACATGAAGCAGTTCAGAGTTTCGGTTTAGCCTTTCATGGCTCATTAATGACATCACTTCCTGTTACAGTTTCTGCGTGAACTTGCGTCCAGCGACCGGGTCCGACATCGCTCTCCACCTGAACCCTCGCTTGAAGAAGCGTGTCTTTGTCAGGAACTCCTTTCTGTCCGACTGCTGGGGTCATGAGGAGATGGCGCTCGCTTCCTTTCCCTTTACTGCGGGGCAGTACTTTGAGGTGACCTTTGACCCCTGCCTTAACATCCACATGTTGTGATGGGTTTTTGTTTAATTTTTAAAACCTGCTGTCATCTCCCCACAGATGATCATCCGCTGCGACGCGCAGCACTTCAGAGTTGCCATGAATGGGCAGCACCAGCTCGATTACAAACACCGTATGAAGGAACTGAGCGCCATCAACCAGGTGGAGGTGAAAGGAGATGTGACACTGCTTGTCGTCAGAGTCCTCTGAGCGCCTGCTAACCATCATGAACACGAAGCCATAAAAAAAACCACTGACGCCTCCTCCGTAACCAATCATTTAACAGATTCTAACTTCATTTCCTCTTTTACTAAAAACCCATGTCTTGTCCAGTGTCTTCAAAATAAAAGTCTGTCATTCCTCACATCTGTCCAGCTGTTTTGTTCCAAAAGCAGCTGCTGATGATAGTGGTGCTGGCGCCACAACAGGGACCAGATCATCGCCCAGCCGTGAAACCATCAGATGAAACCTGAGGAACCAGATTTTAAAAATGTTTTAAACTTTTCAGTTCAACTTAATGTCAGAAGAAAAAGACCAGAGCTGGTTCCTGTTCACGGAGTCATTTATTAAAGCTCAGTATTAAAAATACACTAAAAAAAAAAACAAATGTAAACTGTACACATTTAAAACCCTGACATATTTACAAAGCGCTGAGCCACAGCGTTAGATTTGATCAGGTCTAATGCTGCGGCTCACAGACTCAAGTCTGTAAATAAAGATTCAGTTCATCATTTGACCCTAAAAGTCCAAGAGTCTGTTCCAGCATGCACCGGGACGGAGGTAGTGTGACGGCAGGGACGCTCCACCATCAGAAGTCAGCGTCCAACCGGAAGGTGTTGTCCGTGGGCGTCGCCATCACGCCCATCCTCTGGTACTCGCCCACCCGCTTCTCAAAGAAGTTGGTCTTTCCCTCCAGGGAGATGTTCTCCATGAAGTCAAAAGGGTTCTCCACCCGGTAGATCTGCACACAGAAACACCATGTCAGTCAGCTCCACCCACTGCCCCCACCCTGAGGTCACCCGCCCCCACCCATGGGCGAGTTCAGATAGGCGTCTGTGTCGCACTGCCGCTGCCCATCAGAGAACCACTCGTCCTCTGATCAGACTCTGCAGCAGCACTCAGCCCCCATCACTGGCTGAGGTCCGTACCCCTGCGCACTTCATCATCACTCACACCATCACTTTCATCATGTTGCTCTCTGAGGTCAAAGAGTTCCTGAAATGTGTCTGTGTGGAGAACTGATCATGTTTTATTTTAAGTTTAGCTTGTCACTGAGATGAGTGTTGTGATGCTGTTTTTCTGCCTTTAAGTCAGTCACATGATTACATGACCTGTGTGGGGCGTTACCTTGGAGAAGCCGAGCTCCAGCAACAGTCTGTCGGCCACGAACTCGATGTACCGTTTCATCATGTCGCAGTTCATCCCGATGAGCTTGACGGGCAGAGCGTCAGTCAGGAACTCCTGCACACAAACCAATAAACCCATTAAAGCCATTCTGAACCAGTAAATCCACCATGAACCAGTGGGCCCAGCAGAGCAGCTTCACCTGCAGCTGGGACTCACCTGCTCGATCTCCACGGCGTTCTTGATGATGCTGATGACAGTTTCCTTGGGCGGTTTGTTCACCAGGTGTTTGAACATCAGACAGGCAAAGTCACAGTGCAGACCCTAAACGCGGCAGGCACACAAACACACGTTAAGAGTGACATCATCACTGGATCAATACCTGCAATCTGACACCAACAGGGCGCCTCACCTCGTCTCTGCTGATGAGCTCGTTGGAGAAGGTCAGGCCGGGCATCAGGCCTCTCTTCTTCAGCCAGAAGATGGCGGCGAACGAACCCGAGAAGAAGATCCCCTCCACAGCGGCAAAGGCCACCACGCGCTCTCCTGCAGATCAATAAACAGACAATAATCAATGAAGCTGCTTGAGGTGGAACCATTGCGTCAGGTGGCCTAATGGGCAGCAGCTTATTTACCGTAGGTGGCGTTCTTGTTGCCGATCCAGTTGAGCGCCCAGTCAGCCTTCTTCTTCACGCACGGCAGCGTCTCGATGGCATTAAACAGGTACTCTCTGAGGGCGGGAACACATCGTGACTCACCAGTTAGATCAGTACAGGCCAGTTAAGCCACTACAGAACAGTATTTGGCCCCGCCTCCTGCGTACCTCTCTTTGGGGTCCTTGATGTACGTGTCGATCAGCAGGCTGTACATCTCTGAGTGGATGTTCTCCATGGCGATCTGGAAACCGTAGAAACACCGGGCCTCCGTTACCTGCACTTCCTGCATGAAGCGCTCCACCTGTTGGTCAAAGAGCGACAACAAGAGTGTTACAGCGGTCCGTGACCTCAAAACCATCTGTAAGAGCAGGCGCAGCGGCTCACCAGGTTCTCATTGACGATGCCGTCGCTGGCGGCAAAGAAGGCCAACACGTGGGAGATGAAGTAGCGCTCTTCGTCCTTCATGGCATCCCAGTGCTGCAGGTCCTTGGACAGATCCACCTGCACAGAAAGAGCACGTCAGCATCACGGCGTCCAGCATCAAGCCCCGCCCCATTACAGCTCTACCTACCTCCTCTGCCGTCCAGAAGGACGCCTCTGCCTTCTTGTACATCTGCCAGATATCGTGGTACTCGATGGGGAAGATGACGAAGCGGCGAGGGTTGTCCTTCAGCAGAGGCTCCTCCTCCTGCGAGCTGCTGCTCTTTTTCACTTTGGGCTGAAGACAAAGATCATTGCTCAGGATTATTGATTAGCTTATTCATCGATTCTGGAGCAAAAACAGTGAAAAGTTAAAGTTTGTGCAGATTTGCTGCCTGTATCGTTCACTGATCTGAAGGTGGTGGACAAAATAACAGAAACGGCATAAAACCTGAACACCACAGCAGCTCTTCCTAATAAACTAGAACCCTGAACCGACCTCAGCCCTGCCGCTCACTGTTGGCGCCACGGCCACAGTTTAGGCGCCACATCTGCTGCCGTCAGTGAGCTCAGCATCGACTCGGTCCGCTGATATGAGGAATCCGCTAAAAGTGCGAAGCTTCCTGCGGCTTTTCTCTCACTTACCGCAGCAGCGTCGAAGATCCTCCGCGCGGTTTTGGACGCCAGGATGCGGCTGCTGTTCGGGCCCGGAGGCTGAAAGGAGACACAGACCGTCAGCACACACAGCAACTCTTTATCAATACCTGTGATTGATCGGTGACGCTAGAGAATCGGCGGCCTCTGTGAGCGGGAACCTGAAGCAGCCTCACCGTGTTCTCTTTGTCCAGAGACATTTTGTCCAGCTGCCCGCTGAGGGTCTGCTCGTTCTTCACGGAGAGCGGGGAGCGCGCGGTCAGCATTGTGAATTCGCGGGTTCGAAAGGACGAAGAAAAGAAAAAACCTAAGAAGCTAAAAGTTGCCGAAAGCAAAGATAGCAGCAGCGGACAGACGGAGACAGTGAAAGGCTTCTGCTTCAGCTCGCCCTTTTATTGGAATCTTGGCGCCAGAACTGCTGGCCAATACGAGGAGTCCCTTTAAACCGTCGGGAGGGACCAAGTCGGGTAGTTGGTGGCGGTAATGCATCATTTTGCTGTTTGCCAACTGCCAGTAAACCCTATATAGAAGAAGAAGAAGAAGAAGCAGCCAGTCAGGTCGAGAGAAGTGCTCACGTAACCCCTACACGATTGCGGGAAATTCAAACTCTGTTAGCGGGTTACAAAACTGTAGGTAACCGCTTTTACAAAGTGATTAAAACGAGCGCTTACGAAACCTTTCAGGGCTCCTCGCATTTTTTCATATTAAGCATTTTAAACTGTGATTCTAAAAACACGTTACAATGTCTCTCAAAGAAAAGAAAAAGGCTTCTGTAATGAGACATTAACGCCGAAAGAGTCAAGATTTACATCTGTGTTCGTGCAGTTGAGTTCAGCGGATTGTTCCAAATCATGTGGATCCTCATATGGACATTGAATAACTGATTTCTGCTTTAAAGTGTCTGTCATCAGGGCTGTCGTTTAAACTCACATTAAAGCTCAGTCAACGGCGCCTTTTCTGCTTCCCTCTCATCTAAATGAGCTGTCACCATGGAGATTTAGCGCCAAATACACGTAACACGCCCGACATTACAATAACTCCATTTACAGGCGTCCTGTGTGTTTGCATATCAGAGACTGGCATCAACAAAAATCTGTAAACATATGCAATATGTAAACGAAAAACGAATCTGCAGGAATTAGTCGGTTTCTTTGAGTCACTCGAGCAGAAATAAATTGATTTAAAGGCTGATTTATGTTCTGTATCTTTGATCTGAGCAGCTTTTAGCCTCTGAAGACAAACTTTGAGCTTCACTTTCCTCAAAAATCAGACCTCATCAAACCCATATCCAGCTGGAGACCTTCCTGTTACTGCTTCCGGGTTATCTAATTGGCTGCAGGAGAAAGGGTCGCTCAGTTTCGGCCCCTGGTGTCCGGGATGGACAATGACTCAGTTTTGCAGTTACTGTCTGCTACTGAGCAATAATGGTAATCAGTTGGATCAATTTTAATCGAACTGTGAACATATTTGATCATAACTGAATGTGTTTGTTGAGAAACCCTTACGTGACCGTCTATGGTCACAAAAATAATGTAATGAACAGATATTTTAGAACAGCCTAGGTGGTTCTAGAAGGAAATTAAATAATTAAGTTTTATTAAATAATGCTAAATAATTGCATTACAGATATGATACTTATGTACAGTGGTTTATTAAGTGTTGTAGTAGAAATCTCAGTGTTAAACGATGATAAAACATAATGTTATTTTTGTTGTTGTTCAATTAAAAATAGCAAGTTACCACAAATTGTTTGACTCACATTCACACCTATGGGCAATTTAGCATATTCAGTTAACCTATCCCCACAAACTGCATGTCTTTGGACGGACACCTGGAGTACCCGGAGGGAACCCACGCAAACACGGGGAGAACCCCAGGCCTTATGGTGGAATTGAACTCAGGACCTTCTTGCTGTGCTAACCACTGTGCCACCGTGCTGCCCTATTTATTTATGTATCATTTACCAGTAAAACAGTTTCCATAGTTTTTTACTGCAGCTTTTGCAAAAATGCATGATAGTGAGCATTTTCAGTGATGTTGTATACTATAATCTGATTGCTTCATCACAATGTGCCAGAACAGACTGATAGTTACTTTTAAAGTATTGTGAAAATATGAGATCAAAGCAAATCTGCCAAAAATTTTATTAGATTATGAAATTCTGTGTTTTCACAGATGAAAATGCTTCAGTCTTGTTAGAGAACACTTAGCAATACTAACAGTGAAAATTATGTTTAAAAGGTATAATGTTTACAACATCTTTTCTCATTGGTTATTTTCTCAAAGAATCAAAAATATCTCTTGATCTGACCTGACAATTGTACACTTGGGACTCCTCAGGTGCTTCACCCTTGAACCGCACAGTTCGTTGTGACTCAAGTCCAACTCTCTAAGACTTGGACAAGGAGCTGAGAGCTGAGGACAGAGCTTCACAGCTTCTCTGTGAGAGTCTACAATTTCTCGTCTGGAAGAATTAATAAGAAAAAAAATAAGACAACACTGGTTTTAACACGTAATCATGGTACAGGAAGAAGTATATTCTGCAATATTTAATCTTGTTTCGGTGATGGTTAAAAAATTCCCTTCCCAAAGTTTGTTTAGTTAAGCAGTTAAGAAATTTGACAGTTTAAGTAACGTAGATAGAAGTAAAACATAACACATAAATTAACCTGTATTTGGTAGCTACAATTCTTATTTTTTAAATTTCTGAAGGAATAAACAAATGTATATGTTGATCTGACCTGAGAGTTTCCAGTGTACAGTATGAACTCTTGAGTCCTGTAGACTGTTGCTTCACTCCTGAATCCTGCGAGGTGTTCTTACTAGAGAACTGGGAGCTGAGCGCTAAAGAAAGCACTTCACAGCTTATCTCTGAAAGATTGCAGCTCCTCAACCTGAAAAGTAAAATAGTGGACAAGAGAAAAAACAATGTGTTAAAATATTTTGTTAGAACTTCTGAGTTTGTGCGTTTTTTAACTCTTTGCCCTTATCACAATAAATCCCTTAGCTTCCAATAATTTACTAATTAAATAAAGAAATATAAATACTCCAAGAAAAAAAGTTCAAATAAAATGACTAGATTTTTTTACCCAACATAGGTAATGGGAAAGAAATGAGTGGTGATAGTGTCACAGGGTACTGATTTAAGCAAGTTTACCATTAAAAAGATAAAAACAAAGCGACTGAACACACACACACACACACACACACACACACACACACACACACACACACACACACACACACACACACACACACACACACACACACACACACACACACATTCATTAGCCTAATACTGATAGATACATTTAAGCAGATGACCCTACTTAATTACATTTACAAATATTGAGTGTGAAAAGCTAAAGTGCCAAGAGTGCAAGCAGAGTTGTTGAGCTGTTTGGGGCAACCAAAAACAACCACCACAGTCTTATTCTCATTTAGACATATAAAGTTTTTAGATCACTTAAGCAGTGGTTAAAATGACCCTTTGTCATTTTCTTTGACTGGAATATAGTGTTGAATCTCATCGGCAAAGCAGTGATAACAAAAAAATTATACCTTTCAAAAATATGTCCCAAGGGAAACATATAAATGGGGCTTATAAACTGAATAGAAGATTCCTGATGCTTTTATCTCTTCACATTTGGATTATTGTTATGAAGTGTTTTCTGGTTTGATTGAAGCATCTATTAAATGCCTTTTTCAATCTGCCCTAAATGCTGATCAAAGGTTTACAATTCACTCTGTTTTATTAATCACACATTACCCCGCTTTTAAAGCTTTTGCACTGGCTACCTGTTAGGTTTAGATTTCAATTTAAAATATGGATTCTTACTTTTATGGCCATATGGGTTGAGGCACCCACTTACTGAATGGCTCCGAGCTTACACCCTAGTTCCTGCATTTACCCATCTAAAAAATAAGGTCGATTGGCCAAATTTTCAAACTTTAGTTTCAAAAACGTGGAATAGCTTTGTGTTCATTTTATTTGATGTATGTGTTTCCCTATTGTTTTGGGGGCATTGCTTTGGTTTTATTGATACTACTGTAAAGCACTTTGTCTGTTTTGTGTTCTTACGAAGCACTAAAACCCCCCAATTTACTTACTAAAGTAAATGTAATGTCTATTTGGCAAACAGATCTCAAATCCAACAGTGTGATCTAACCTGAGAATTTCCAGTTTACAGTGAGGACTCTTAAGTCCCAGAGACAGCAGCTTCACTGACAAACTGCAGCAACATGTTCTGAATAAAAAAAAAAATCAGAATATCAGTTAATGCTTTATAAAGTTTACATGACAATTTCTTTCCCCTAAAGAGCAACAACAGTAATCTTTATAGAAATCTGCTTACTGCTCTGCAGTTGATCGCCCAGCTCCTCCTGCTTCATTCTCCTCAAGAAGTACAATGTGATTGTCATGAATGACTCTGTGCACCTCCTCTGCTCCTCATCCTTAATCTTCAGCACCTCCTCATCCTTCCTCTGTCTCTTTGAGCATTTTGGATAATCTGGACTCAGAACCTTCTGGATCTTCTTCCGCTCATTCTTTACAAAAGTGATGATGTTGTCCTCCAGAAGCTGGAACAGAATACTTTATGAATGACTCAGTCAGACTGAAGACTCACAAACCAACCTCAATCAGTCCAACTTGGGCCCAACCTCTCAACACCACTGTCACTCAGCACCGGATCCCCACAGGATCAGCCCCCTTCTGTGCACCTACCCACCCAACCAACACCATCATCAAGTATGCCAATCACACCAATGTGGTTGGGCTTACCTCTGATGGAGATGAGAATGGGGAGGTAGAGAACTTGTGCTCAGAAAATAACCTGAAGCTTAATGTCCTTAAAACAAAAGAACTCGTCATTGATTTCAGGAGGCACAGACAGGTTCACTCCCCTCTCAATGGAGAATGAGTGGAATCTGTCTCCACCTTCAGGTTTCTGGGCATCCACATATTTGCTGATCTCAACTGGACCCACAACACCATTGCCCTAGTAAAGAGGGCCCAGGAGCGGCCGCACTTCCTCCATGTCCTGAGGAAGAATAACCTGGACCAGAATTTGCTGCTGGCCTTCTACAACTCCTCACTGGAGAGCGTGCTCTCCTCCAGCTTGATGTCTGGTACTCAGGGGCTATGAGTAAGAACAGGAAGGCTGCACTGAGGGTCCAACCAACCCTGGAGGCCATCGCCAGATCTTCCTGTCTCAGGTAAACCAGGGCCATCACAGGTGACACCTCACACCTTGCCCACTACCTGTTTGACCTGCTTCCCTCTGGTCAGCAACTCAGGTGAATCAGGTCCCACATCTCCAGACTTACTAACACTCTTGGAGTAGGATCAGTGACAGTTTCAAAGAGTCGAAATACAGGTTGACTAAAGTTGTGAGAGAGGCTAAACACCTGTTGAAATGAAACACTAAATGTATAAAGGCTAATTTACATCAAAAATGGACATAGATGTATCTCTGTCTGTTAACAAATTTCCCACGTGTGGGACTAATAAAGGTTATCTTATCTTATCCTATCTTAACGAGTTACAGAACCAATAATTCTGGGAAAAATAAGGATGCTAAAACTAAAAATCAGTTTAAGTTGATCACTTTTGTGCTGCCCCTCGTCACGTTTAAGTTAAAACCAAAGAGTGCGCATTACCACTGCTCAGGTACAGATAGCAGAAGAATACAAAGAGTATACCAAGAATATAAAGTCAAATATACTGTCCACTTTCACTGTCTGTCTCTTTAGTAGTAAGTGATTCCTCATTGTTTAGCTAGCTGCACTGGCACTGGAAAATCTGCCTGTTAGTTGGAATGTTCAGGCTTGTAAAATACCCCCTACAGGTTTCCTCCCTCTTGAGTGTTTAATTTTGAGTAATATTGTCTAAAACGTTTGTTACCCTGTGATCTTGTGTGATGTGTCCAGATGCATCTTCTGTTGACGATTTTTCTGATTGTTTATTTTTTTAAATTAGAGAACAGAACAGTTTTCCATTTTATTGCTGTTTAAAAAAAAAGAAAAGAAAGTATTTAGATTCTGTGTTTTTAATAAGTTTACAAATAATTTCTGTTGGCATGTGGCTGAATCAGAATCAGAATACTTTATTAATCCCTAAGGAAGGGTCTCCAGTTTCTTCACCTCCTGAAGTGCATGTTTCAGTGTCTTAGTTTTTTATATGAAGAGTATGAAATTATTTTACCTCTCCAGACCACCTTTACATTAATGTATATGCAGATAAAGCTGGTGTATTGTTCCTCTCTAAAAAGGAAATCCATTGTTCTTCAGAATAATATAAAAATTCAGGATCTTTGACGTTTTTTTAATAGAATAAATGAATTCCTTGCTCAGTGGCTTCCTTTGAGATGCTGGTTAGAGACTAGAAACAACATCAGATGTTCAAAACTGACAGCTATCAGTGAGTTCCGAACAACAGCTCCTCTTCCTGCAGTACAGGGTTGTTGGCTTACACCGTTTAAGTACACACAGCTGGGTCCAGGTCCAGGTTTACATTACATCAGGAAAGAATCAACTCAGAACAACATCTCTGGGTGGAAGCTACATCTCGGATCAGTTGGCTGCGGTCGTGAGGTCTCAGAATCTGCTATGTGAGCAAAAAAGAGTGACAAGACCACAGAATCGACGGCTAATAACATCACGGAGAAACTCGCAGCTATTAACGGGACATTGAGAGACCAGTGTCGGAGTGTTAAAAACAGCTTGAAATTCTCATGAGTTGTTTGCAAAATAAAAATTACCATCACAATCCGGCTACCCCTTCGGCGCCAGCTGTGGGCTCAAGGCTGGAGCCGAACAAAAACTCCCTGATAACGACTGTGTTGAGTCTGTTCCTTCCCATTCCCTACAAGGCCACCTGGGTTGGCTGGAAGACTGTTTACTTAGCCTGGCGGGGCGAAGGACACTGTCTCAGCTGAACTATGGACACGCACACACATACATATAATGATACTGATAAGCACTCACTGACGCATCACCCTCCCTACCCCGGATCCAACGCCACCTCCAACGCTTACCTCCCCCATGATGTGGACATTGGGTCAGCTGGAGGCGCAGTCGAAAGATTGCAGCGGTCCCAGATCAGATGTACACACTGGAACTCTTTCCCATGTTGCTGTCTGTGTTTATTGTGTTATGGTCTGTTGATACCTGTGCATTCCTGCATTATCCTTCTGTGTTACACATTTCAATGTTTTTTTCCTCGCTACCTAGCCTGACCTGTCTCCCCAATGTGATGTTTGTATTGTATGTACGGTCGGCAAGGTCTGTCATCTTGGTTGTGGGCAAAAGACCTGCAACTGACAAATAAAGGCTATCTCATCATCTCATCATCATCATCAGGTAGGTTCCTGTGAATATTGATAGAGCAGTGATGTGAGTGCTGAGCTGTGACCTGGAGAAGAGTCCTGGCAGTCAGAGATTGTCCTCTCACCTCCAAGCTTTGGTCTGGCTCTCATATTCCCCACACAGGGTGGATTCAAGGGTAGGAACTCCCTCCTCTCTGTGCTCACACTGCTCCATGCTGCTGAATTCACATTCACATCCGCTCACGCTCACTTTCTAAGTTCACCTGCAGAGGAAACACAAATCATTCATGTGCACATCAACTGAAGTCCTCCTTTCCATCATGTGTGTTGTCCAAATATCAGCCAGTTCTTTTCTGCTTCCTCTCAATGTCAGCTGAATGCAGTCAGACACCAGTGCGAGGCAGAGGAAGCTGCCATCAGCTGCTCTACTTCTACTATCAGTCCACTAGATGGAACCATGAAGCTGCAGCCCAGCACACGCAATGCATTCACTGACACACAATGAATCACTGTGGCTGGAAGCTTCAGTCCATTAATATTCAGTCAATTCAAAAAACAATCAGCAGTGTTAAAAGCTTCAGATTTACTGTTAATGAGAAGCTTCTTCCATCCCGCCTCTGAGCTCAGTCAAACCTGCTACCAAACATTACTTTTATTATTGATTAGTCTGCCAGTTTTCTTCTATACTGAATGTTTTTCCATCAAATATCAGTTGGAGGTTCCAGCAGCTGAATTCAGAGTCATCAATATGAAAATATCCAGTTTAGTATCATCAAAACAAATAAATCCATTAAACCCTGCCAGCACATAGCAGTACATTTCCTTCATATGTATAGCAGAATGGAAATTTAATGGCGAGATGTTGTGTTTTTTTCCCCAGCAAATAAAAACACAACACAGTGATCCAAAGTGTGTCTTGAAATGAGAGCTGAACATTTTTGCTCAAACATTACAGAGAAGAAACAAACTTTGAAAGTCAAATGTAGAGACTGATCTAGAAGTCTGTGCAGCCATAATCAGAGCTGATTGAATCCTCTAAATACTGAGGAAAGGAGCTTCAGTGTTTCCTTTATTACCTCCTTTAGTAGAGGAGACACTGAAGGATCCTTTATAGAGGCAGAAGAGGCCATTACATCCCATAATTTATAGCAGTACACCATCAGACCATTCATGGAAAGATTAGGAAAACTGACCAACTGAGTCAGTAAAATTTAGAGTTTGCAGATGACACCACACTTATTGGGCACTTCTCAGTTAGAGATGAGTTTGGCTATAGGAGGGAAATACAACAACCTGGAGCTTCTGCCAAACAGTGGAGATAATGCTGGACTTCAGATTGAAAACAGCCCTTCCAGATCCCATTTTCCCGCTTGCCTGCCAAATGAGTAGCCATTATTTCCCAGTACCTAAAGTGGGAGCATCAACAACAGTTCCCTCATCACGAAGGAAAGCCATGTGTGCAGTAGCCAAAGCTCCCAATCCAGGAGCATCTACCACTGACTGGTCAGCATTCTTTAAATCTTTTCTGTACTTGATGCAGAAAAACACCAGTGTTGAGGCATTTTGAGAGTCATTTTTATATTTGTCATTAGACATGAAAACAAGAAGCCACATCAGAAATATTCTGCTCCAAAGGTTTGTTGTCAGATTTCCATCTGGAGAAGGGTGTTTGGCTTCACCCCTCTCCCTCCAGTGTCTCCTCCCTCCATACCCTTGTTTTGTTTTGCAAATTGAAATATTAAATGTGTCATTTATTGAAGATTTGGGGTTGATTTTAATCTGTTTGGGGGTAAAATAAACCCTCTGAACCCACCTTTTGAAATCATTTGTGGATCACAGTATTTTACTGCTGAATAATATTCCCCCCATGTGTTAAGGTTTACATGGTTTTTGTTCAGGTTTTTAATGTTATGTTTACTTTTCTCCAGCGCCCACTGGTCATTTGCCATAACTGAGCCAGATTAGGCTCATACATATCTGCTCTCAGGGGTAATACTTGTGATTATGTCATAATCGTTTGTTTTATTGTCCTGTAGTGCGTTTAATACCTCACATTACCACATGGCGTCACTGTTTCCCCGCCCACGGCCTCCACCAGACTCCACTGTTTTTTCTTCTATTTTTACTTTATATTTTACTTTGGCTCCAGCCGAATGTCGGTCAGTAAGACAAAGGGGCGGAAACCATTCCACACAGATGACACGCCCCCTCTCACGGGCCAAGTCATGACGACGTGTGCTCCCATTGGTCACACCCCCTCAGCCCCACGTGGTGATTGGATGGCGGTTGCTACCTGGTGGTGTGGGCAGAGAGCGCGGAGCTCAGGTTGTGTAACTCTGCTGTCGTGGAGCAGAAACTTCACACACGGAGGAAACGAAACTGTGAAGCCGAAGAATTAACCTCATTTATCTCCACACAGCGCAACGAAGCCGCCATTTTGCCCAGTGAAGGACTTAAAATCAGGAAAATAAAGAGGACTGGCTGTGATTTATTTATGAATGCCGCTGACTGAACACGGTGGGCGTTTAAAATGATCCAAAAAGACAAAAAATAACAACAAAACATACGAGTTTCACTTGATATGTGTGAGGCTCATTTTTTATGCATTCCTCTGAATGTATAGGAACAACAATCAGAAAAGTGAGCGTGAATGTTTGCATGTGAATGAAATGTTTCATTTGTAATGTGATATTGGATTGTGAGCATTAGCTAACCTTCACACAGAAGAACCTGTGTTAGTTTAAACAGTTTATTATTTATTAGCAGTAACCTTTATAAATGTCCACAGGGACTCTGGTTATGTGCCATCCACAGGCGTCTTATTGACAGCTACGATGTTTGAAGAATAACACTCTTATTAACGATGTCGAGAAAAAGAACTACTCTACCCACAATCCTAAACTCAAAAAGCAATGTCTCTGATTGGTACAGGGTGCTGTTTCCATGGAAACGTTTAACAGCAAAGTCAAAAAGTGGGCACTGCAGTCAGGAACAAAACGCAGCCCCAAATACAGTTACACACAACAGTAAGTACACAAATTACACACTGTATTTTGTTTTTACTGAAATCAAAAAAATTATCAGAGGTCATTCGTTGGGATGCATTTTGGGATGAGCAGTTCCAATGGTCATTTTTTTTCCCGTCCCTTTCCTTTGTTTTTCTCCTGAGCGCCAAACTTTATACCGGAAATATATAAAAGCATTGACTTTGTGGTGTCCGACTTGTTTTCACATTTAGACTAAAAATAAAAACATTCAACCAAATCTTCTTTTTCGGTCCTGCTTTGAGGGTTTTCTTTGTGTGGTGTTTTCAGAATTACCCTACAGTCAGTTTTAAACAGTTGGATATTTCTGACCTGTGGATGAAGCCAGTACTAGCTAGCTTTATGCAACGCTAACCTGGTTATGTCCTTAATGCCAATTAATGCTTTAATTTTTTGTGCCCAAACTATTTTTAAAAAGTATTTTAAACATAACATAACATTTAAATTTGCTATAGCAAGCCTAAAATATATATATTTTATAAGCAATCTTTACTGTTCTATTCTGTTAATCTAATATTACAACATTAAATATTCCTTTAATTTGTGAAAACATGCTGATGTCGTTTATTTTTTTACCATTTTAACAGAAACATTACACAAGTGCGAGTTAGCCTAGAACAGGTGCTAATTTTCATGTATTAATGAGGTTTAAAATGTTTAATAGTTCAGCCGATAACTGAGCTTTACAGGAAGACTATTCCTGGGGGGATATAAGTACACACACTTATCTCTCTCATATATGCCAGCTAACATGGAGACTATCCATCCAGCTGTCAGAGAGTGAAGAGATTCACATTCACAGCTTTGGCCAAGAGTTACCAGTTAACCTAAACCACATGTGTGAGGAAGCTAGAGAACCCACCAAGGAACAGGGAGAACCCCGGCTGGTGCATTCAAAGCCAGGATCTTCCTGCTCTGAGGCCACATCAACTCCTTTATTGTACAGTTTTGTTTTTAAAGCCCACCAGCCATTTTAAAACTCAAGATGGTGGCCATTTTAAAGATGGCTGTCCACTGGCAAATGAAAAAATAATTTTAAATAAGTAAATTAGACTTACCTTTTAATTGATCTTAATGTCAGATCATAAAATCACATGTTTGTATGTGTAGAAGTTGAATTTAGAGGTCATTTGTTTGTTTGTAAGGGAGGAAAGCTTTTTAAGTGGCAGGAAATTTAAAATCCAACTTTTAAATGAGTTCATCAAATGTAAGCAAACACAGACTCTTAGTGTGCAGTTTAGCTCTCAGACATGCTGTGTGACAAAGGCCCAGCTGCTGTGCAACAGGCAGGAAGACGAATGAGAACCTCACTCCGAGATGGGGAAAAGGAGGACAGTTGAGCAAGATGAGAGATTATTTTTAAAGGTAAGCACTGCAGAGCAAGTGACGTGTTAAACTGGAAATGTAAATGTTTTATGTGAACATAAAATACATTTTTTAAAATCAGATATTGGATCTGTACAGGATGTGCAGCTGCTGAATTATGTTAAACATGGTGAAAAACAGATTGAAGTATGGTGATTACATACAGACAGGTCAGTGCAGCTTGTGGTGGAGTTTACACACCAACAAATCAGACATCAGTTTATACTGAGGTCAACAATGCTGATTATTCACTGAATTCACTCACTCGCCTACATGCAAAGAAACATCCAGTATGGGACTTTACTG
Organism: Rhamphochromis sp. 'chilingali'; assembly: GCF_963969265.1. NCBI lineage: Eukaryota > Metazoa > Chordata > Actinopteri > Cichliformes > Cichlidae > Rhamphochromis > Rhamphochromis sp. 'chilingali'. Next base: position 27,421,384 of record NC_137932.1, read on the forward strand.
AAAAGCTACACCCGACCTGAGGGTTCCCCTCCAAAAAAAATGGTAAATGGTAAATGGCCTGTATTTATATAGCGCCTTTAAAAATCACGGTGCTTAGACTGGCTCAAGATTTAGAGCGAGATGCTAATCACTCTGAGGTTCCTCAGCTACTGCATCCATCTGAAGAGTCCCTGAGCAAGTTACTGAACCCCAAATACCCCCGGGGCATCCACGTGGATTTAAAATGTGCTGCATGTTTACTGTGGAGTTGGATCAGTAACATGAGCCAGGCTGGAGCAATGTGCTTCACTGCAGCGTTTTAGTTTTGCTTAAAACACAGACGCCAAGTACAAAATTCGACTTTTAGTCAAAAATCACAAAAGTATTGATGAGTAAAGTTTTTCCAGCTGTTGAAATTCTCAGTGAAACAATGACTGCAGACAAACGCAAAAAACAGCTGGTGCCAGCCTCGTGGTAACATTTTATTATAAAAGCCATTTTCTTCACCATCACCGTGGTGTACAGGTAAATGTTCGAAAGAAAAAGAAAAGGATTATTTTAATATAAGCTGTTATTATTAAGAATAACATTTAATAACATGAGGTATTTTTACTGGCTACACTATGGGCCAAATCAAACTATCAAAAACAGCACTTTCCTCAACGAATGTTTATTAAATAATAATAATAATAATAATAATAATATTAACAATGATAATAAGAATAATAATAATAATGTGTAAAGCAAAGATAGTAGGTAGTATCACAGTAATGAATACTGTCCACAGACTCTTAAAATATTAATATCTCGTACTGTGAATAAATGTAGATTGGATTACACATAACACTCATATAGATATCAAGATATTTACAGTATTTACAGTCAGAACAGAAGTGGGCTAAGAAGCATGATACTGAGGCTTTGGCAAACAATAAGAGTGTACACGAGTCGCTAACAGGTCGCTAACGAGTCGCTAAAAAGACGCAGCCGTGATGGTACACGGCGGGGGAGAGAGAGAGAGAGAGAGAGAGAGTACAAAAACAAGTGAGATTCAAAAATATTCCAGTGCAACATCGGCTTTGTGTGGATGTCTGTGAGTGAGTAGCAGCCTGGTGCCTTCAGGTCCTCCTCCTCCTGCGGCGGTGTGTTTGTGGATCGTGGGAATAAAATGTCCTGAGAATGGTGGAGAAAGCTTGCCGTCCTCTGCTGATGACGGCTATGTCTACGTTAACAAAAGTAACAGGAAAACGGCGGCACTCAGATCGTTCAACTCTCGGCAGCATGAACATAGAAAAGAACTGGATTCATCTGAGCGCCTCCTCCACTCGAAGGACGGCCTTAAACTCCTGAAGGGACCTGCTCTGCTCTCCTGTCTGCGTCATACATGTGCTGAAACTTCAAACATGGGACCAACAGGGTTTTTGGGTCTTTTTGGGTTTTTTCCTGTCACTTCTGTGACAAGCTGACAGCAGCTAGTGACAGATCTCCTTATATAGAAGAGCAATCACTTCCTGGTAATAAAGGTCCTTCAATTTTTCTCACAGTGAAGCTGATTGGTCGGTTAAGGACAAAACGCCCTCGTTCAATGGCGCCTGTTTCCTGAACTTCCATATACTAATATAGCTTATCTATAATAGTAATATAGTAAATCTACTGTTCTCCCCTCAGCAGGCTTCCAGACCCTGGCCAATGAGAAGCCAGTAAGAACTGAGCCATGGCGTCTTTTTTTAGAGAGATCATGAATGGATGGCTTATTTTAAACTGCCATTCATGCTAAGCTACCGTTCAGAGCAGGAAGTGAGCAGGACAGGTCCCTGTAAAATGAGTCCAGGTGTGTCTGACCCTGTTCTGAGGTCGTGTAAACGTAGCCGAGTACAAAACATCGTCCTGATGTGGTGGGCGGAGCTGATTGAAACAACCAGTCACAGTCACTCTTTAAGAGTCTGGTCGGTGTTTGGCCCCTCCCCCCGGGGCTCCTGAGATGGCCCTGTGAGTGACACTAGTCTGTTAGTTAGTTGGCAGCAGGAACCAGCACGCCAACGGGAAGTGCCGGTCCTCTGTTCTGACCCTTTGGCAGGGCGCCTTTGCTGAGGTCTCGGGTTTCGCCGGGCCACGATGACGGCCTCTTGGTAGTCATGTGCCGTCGGGCGTGTTTGGTCAGATGGTCGCTGCGCATGAACCGCCGTTCACACACGCTGCAGACAAACTTCTTCTCACCAGTGTGCGTGCGGCGGTGGCGGGAAAGCTCATCGGAGCGGGCGAACCGCTTGTCACAGCCCTCCCAGTGACAGCTAAATGGCTTCTCACCTGTGGAACAAGAGGACACGTAAGTGGTTAGCTCATGTCTATAAGACAGGTGAGTGTCTGTCTGTGGTTCTCCTTCCCCTGAGGTGACTCATACCTGTGTGTGTGCGCAGGTGAGCCTTGAGGTGTGAACTCTTGAAGTAGGTCTTTTTGCACCCAGGGAAGGTGCACACGTAGTCCCGTCTGCGAGAGAAGTCTGCCTGCGAGGTGCCACTGTTCGCTCCTGACGGCATGTAAACAGGAGCTGGGGCGAGTGGGAGGAGCTTGGTGTTGCCCAAGGTCATGACGGTCTGCGGGCCTGGTTGTGGCTGGGGCACGGGTGGCTGTGGCACCACAAACATCACAGTCCCTTGTGGCACGGCGGAGCCCAGCAGCAGCGGCTGGGCGAAGCTGGAAGTGGGAGACTGGGGAAGGATTGGCTTGGGCCCGCCCGGCCCCTGCACCTGAACTGGGGCCTGGACGAAGGCGGAGATCATCCCCGTTCGGCCGTTCACCGGGAAAACCTGGCAGAGCAGCGGTGAGGAAGACAGCGAGTGAGGTGGAGAAGCTGAGGCGGGAGGCGATGGGGGGGTGTCGGGAGTTGGGGGAGGGTCGTCCTTCTCCTCTGGAAGCGTCTGCAGAAGTGGTGGCAGAGGCTGCGTGGAAGTTTCTGACAGCTCGGTGTTGGGCAGAGGAAGGCTGTCAGCGGTGTGGCGGATGACACTGGTGGCCATCGCTCTGCTGGGTGGAGCCACACAGGTTGACTCTGAGTGAGGTGCAAGTGCTGAGGTCTCTGAAGTGACGGCATGGGGGTCACTGTGAAGGGCGGGGGAGGGTAAGTGCGGTTTGGAGGCGATGGTGAGGATGGGGGTTGCAGAGGCCTCGGCGAAGCTTGGACTTTGAGGCGGAGTTATACACTGAGAGAGAAAGCAGGTGTTAGACAGACGGATCCCAAATGCTACGAATTCATTCACAGAAGAAAATTACTTAAAACAAATTAAGTAGTTAACTAAATAATGAAAAACCTAGAAAGAATTTTTTGTGTTACATTTTTATAAATATGGTAACGATGTGTCTGATGAGGTCATTTAGTCATGCGTGTGCATTTAACATTTTCTAACGTTCTGACTGTATTGGTTCTTACCAGCGAGGAGAGGGCGATCAGGTCTTTTGGTGTATCTGTGCCCTCCGAGTGGAGTTGGATAGAGTCACAGGAGTCAGAGGTGGGCGTCAGTGGGCGGGGCTTGTGCGACCTTTGACCCCAGAAGCTCATGCTGACGAGCGCTTCGGCAGCCTCCAGGTCATGGTACTCGACGTACGACTTCTGCTCCATGGCTGCTGCTGTCTGTCTGTCCACACGGCTGACCTGAGAACAGTCGAGAGGTCAAAGGTCAGTTTTAAAAGACTTTAGCATTTCTCGTCACTTTAATCGGATTATTTTCTGTGATTTTAAAGCAAAAATCAGCTCAGAAGCGCAGAATTACGACCAAATGGCGCTGGTGGCCCGGAGAGTGGGGAGCCCGGGTTCGAGTTCGACCCGTGGCTCTTTGCCGCATGTCTGTCTCTGCCCCATTTTTTGTTTTGGGGTGATCGTGGCTCAAGAGTTAGGAGTTCGCCTTGTAATTGGAAGGTTGCAGGTTCGAGCCCCGGCTCGGACAGTCTCGGTTGTTGTGTCCTTGGGCAAGACACTTCACCCGTTGCCTACTGGTGGTGGTCAGAGGGCCCGGTGGCGCCAGTGTCCGGCAGCCTCGCCTCTGTCAGTGCGCCCCAGGGTGGCTGTGGCTACAATGTAGCTTGCCATCACCAGTGTGTGAATGTGTGTGTGAATGGGTGGATGACTGGATATGTAAAGCGCTTAGGGACTAGTAAAGCGCTATATAAATACAGGCCATTTACCATTTTGAATGCTGCTGGAGCCTCTGCTGGATGTTAGAGGTACTGCAGTTTTTGGCACATTCAGCTACACTCTACCCTAAAAGCTAGAGCCTGAGTGTGTTTAAACCTGATTCAAAATATAAAAGTAAAAATTTAAAACACAGGAAACATGAACAAAGTTCCCAGACGTTTGTTAGGTTGTTATTTATGAGTCTCTGCAGCAATATTATGATGATGGAGTAAAAGTAACCTTATTTTATTATCACAAGTCAAGGATCATTTGATTACACTCCGCCCACCTCCGCATGGATCAATAGCTGGTTGCTATTCGTTTCTTAAGTGATGACGTATGAACCCTGCTTCCGGGTTCAAACTGCTGTGTGTTTATTAAGCTGTTGTCTTTTTAACATATTTTAATGTTTTGTATCTTGTTCTATTTAATATGAACAAGACCCAAAAATGGTCAGTAATCACTGTCGGTCTCTGGGTTTTTATTACCACTGTAGCAACTTTTAAACATGGAAGCTAGCGAGCTAACTCCCTGCTAACTTCAAACTCCGTTAAACTTCATAAATTCAGTTTTCATGGATGCCCGGATGTTAAATGTAATTGTTACACCTGGTAAAGAAACCACACTGACCATTTTATTGAACATGAAAGAATTTAGACAGTTTTTAACTCTCAGTTATGCCACAGTGTTCATTTGACTTTGGGACCTGAAGCAAAGTTTGGACCCGGAAATGGCTAATAACATCAGACTTAAAGACTGAATTTGGTGGGAGTTTCCAAACATATGTTGCCAACAGGGAAGTTGCAGAGTGTCCTCTCGTGGACAAGTAATCGTTTCTCCCGTGTCTTCCTTACTTTGATTTATTTTTCGGCTGTTATACATTCTGATAATGATATATTGGGAAATAGCCAATATCAGCTTCACAGGTATATCAGTCATGCTCCAATCAAAGCCCACTTTCATCTGACTGGACTGCTTCTGGAAACCTAAAGAGGGGCATGGGTAGAGACATGGGCAGAGGGTAGTTCAGCCACAACCAGCTGCTTCTTCTGGTCTCATCGAAGTTTCTGTTGGGCTTTAGCTACACAGGCAACTTCTGGAAGCTAATTGAGGGTGATGGCAAGCAGGCAGTGGACCGTCTTCTTTCTCCCATATGACTTAAACGCACTGTTAGTGCTCACTATCCTATAAACTGTTGAGCGTCTGCCTCACAGCCCAGCTTCTTTTTCTTTCTTTCTTCCTCTTACTCCACGGATAAAGCCAAACACCTCCCATCTAATGACCAATGATGTCACAGTTTTCCCACCTCCGGCTGAGCTGCATCTACCACGTCAGGAAATAAATTAATTAATTAAAGGGGCGAGAACTGTAGATGGGAGGTGACTCGGGGACAAAGGGCTCCTGGCTGCTTGGCTGGCATCTGCTTAGCAGCACGTACAGGAAGGGAGGAAGAGGGGGAGGAGGGCAAGCGAGGGGCGAGAGATAACGATGTAAACAGAGAGAACAGGCGGAGGGGGGGGGGGGGGGGGGGGGGGGATATAGTGGGTACACCCAACCTCTCACCCTGCCTGACGGGGAACCTCACTGCACCCAGAATAGATTGCGGGAGGTGCTAACAAAAATAGGAGAAAAAAACAAAACAAAACAAAAAACCCCCATCATGAACAAGCCCCGCCCACTCCTCCTCCCACACTGACATGAACCAACTCTCCCTGTGAGAGAGAGAGATAGAGAGAGGAAGCTCCTGACAGGAAGTATAGTTGGACAAAACAATCCGTTTCAACACAAACACACACAGACCCCGCACTCTGATTCCCCACGACCACAAAAACACACCACACCTATTGACAGAGAAACAACAAGGTTTACTCATAAATGAACGCCGCTCGCTGCCTTTAATGTGCTAATAATCAACTGGGCTCCACGATTAATAACACCTGTTCCCCGACACACTCACACCTGATTGAGAAGCTTGGGATGCATTTATTGCTCCAGACACACTTTCTGTTTTTAATTCTGAGATCTTTTTTTCTGCGTGACTCGGATTGATTCCTGGTGTGTTGTCAGGTTTCTCTTCCTCTGCATTTTCTTTGTGTTCAGTGCAGATTTCTGGGATGAAACTGAGGCTGAGTCTGATTCACACAGTCAAATCGCAGGAAAATCAGAGACGCCACATTAGGATTTATTTTATGGAAAATAACTTTAACTGGTTTTTAGAACAAAAACACACAGAATTTTACACGTCAGCTTCAGGTGCAAATATTTGCTTTACACTGTTTAAACAGGTAAAACATGCACTCATGAAAACGTGATTATTTTAAATCAGCAGTAATGAAGCAGGCGTTTCCTATTAGAGCCAAATGCAAATCAAAATGAATGTAAATGATTTTAACATTTTATTGAGTCAGTGACAGTGAAACCGATCTTTAATTACTACAGTGAGCTCAGACCAAAGAATCTAAATTCATGAGAGTCATCAAATTAATAATAGATTATTTTGCTCAACAGGTTTACAATTAATGGATTAATTGTTTAGTCAAACCAAAGAAAATATCATCTGATCATTGTCAAAATAATTAATTTACAGTCACATTAAGAGGATGAAAATCAATTTAACTGTTTAGCCAAAATATTAAAGGAAATGAAAAATTTGCATGATCAACATCAAAATAATCAAATTAATGTCATGTTTAATAAAGAAAAACAAACTGGCACACGAGAGACTGAAACACACTTGCAAAAACAAACTTAGACAAAAAAAAATGTACTAAAAAATTTAAAATCGGATTAATCAATTAATCTGTGTTAGAGAACAGTGAGAACATGCCAGGTGAAACTCAAACTACTGGCTTCACTGTCACAAGCCAAAGAAACAAACTGAACACAACGACGCTGAGAGCCGCTCGAAAATATCAAAATCAATCAAATCAGTCAATCCTGTCCGGCTAATTAATCGACGACACGGAACCGAAAGCATCAACTGTACCAAAACAAAGAAAACATCTGTAAAGTTTCTGCAGCGGTGAGCGATGCACTGCAGGGATGCAACTGTTGGTACTGCTCACGCGCGCGCGCACACACAGGAGTGACTGGGTTCACTGTGACCTCAGATAAACCAGCAGACAGCGCCAACACAGCCCAGCCGAGCCGAGCCGAAACAACCCGACCGGGGCTGCAGAACCGCTCCGTCCCCGGACCCCGAACCCGGAGGTTCTGGAGCCCCGGGCGGTACCGCACAGTTCTAACATTCCAAGTTTCTGGAAACTGACCTGACAGCAGCGAGGCTGAGTTGACGAAGAGAAAGAGCGGACGGAGGAGTGGAGAAAGGGTCGGCGGCAACTCCGTGTACAGCTACTGGAGCTTCAGTCGGAGCGCTGAGCCGCTGCCAGCAGACTGGCTTCAGCTGAGAGCACCGGAAAAAAAACAAAAAACACAGAAACGAAATTCAGAGCGGTCTGGCGGGTGGTAACACGCAGCCAATCAAAGTCAAAGGTGTAGCGGGCCGCGGCCAATCACGGGCGAGGCGGTGCGTGATCGCTACGTGAGCGTCACGCGATTGGCCCGCGGCGGGGTGCGTGGCTGTCGGGGGGCGTGGCCGCGGAGTCAGCGGTGTCAGAGTAAACCCGGTGAACCCAGCGGCGCGCTCGAACTGGGGGAAAGGTTGGGAGGCGCGAGGCGGGACCGCGGGGACGCGCGCGACAGGCATGTAAACTGCAGATGGAGTGAAAAAGGAACAAAAAAGGACAGGTGAAAGCAGGTAAAACCGAGGAAAACACACTGCAGACACACGGCCACACCAGAAACACCGCGTCACCGGCATGTTTTTAAACGTTTACGGTTAAAATCATGGTAAAACGTTAGTAAATACACTGAGTGTGGAGCGTGTTGACTGTCTCAGCCTCTCTAAATATGGAGTATCATTAAGAAATACCTGTTTATTCACACTCATTTACCTAAAATACAACAGTTATGGTGCATTTACACTATTCTATATTTAACTGAAAACTCAGAATCTTATTTTTGAGTGTTTTTAATGAGGTCTTTTCTGTCAAACACAGGCACATTTACTTTCACATGTTTTCTATTAGGAATTAATTTGTGTATATACATACATATTCTTTGAATCGTGATCATGTAAAACAGAAATAGATTTTAAAAATGCTTTCTTATGATTTAATGTCAGAAATGAGACACACTGCTAAGACAAAAAAATAATTTTACTGGTGACATGATAGAAACAGCTTGACATTACTGACATGTTGCTGTCAATACAGAAAGGATTAGACACAGGTGTATTTCTGGAGAAAAAAATTTAAATTTTGGGTTTGTGGAAAAGTTGAAGCTTTAGTGGCTGAAATGACAAATGCATGTGAACATAATCTTAAAAAGTGAAAAACACTGACGACGTGAGCAGATTTTCCTTCTTTAGTGAAGCTGGTGTGGCGTGGCTGTGATGTGCTCACTGTTTCATGCTGCAGCAGGGACATGTAAACACTTTCTCTTCACTGCAGAGCTGAAACTACACAATCTCGTCTTCTTCTCCCTCCTCTTCCTCACGTGCGCGCGGAGCCTCAGACATGTGCACGTTAAATTCACAGAAACGAGACAAAGAAACAAAGCGGCGGCTCTGGAGGCCTCACCATCGTCTCTTATTGTCTTCTTCCTGTAACATTTCTCTCCTCGCTCTCGTGAGCCCTCCTCCTCGCCCCCTCCCCGCAGGGCTGATGAACCCGGGGACTCCTATGCGGCGAGGTTGTAAACAGCCTCTCCAATAAAGAATTTCAGGGCGGGGCTAAAAGGCAGCACCCACTGCCTCCTCTTCCTCCCTCCTTTGTTGTCGCTGCAGGTTAACCCTTTAAGCAGCCGCATCATTATCATCACCGCAGTCGTCATCGTTCTGACACGTGTGGTGGAAGTGATGACATCCTGTCTAAGTCAGACAAAGATGCACCTTCAGCTTCACCTGCTGCCTCACAGCACCTTCAGGTCGGCGGTGGCGGCTCAAACACATCCTGGATGTCAGAGAAGCTGCAGAGATGAAAGTGGAACAGAGGCAGCAGGCCGGGGTGATGTGAGTTCATTTTCAACTCCAAGTTCAGTGAGGTTGTGAAGTAAAAAAAGAGAAAAAAGGGGGAAGGAGGGGGGAGAAAAACACAGGCGGGCGATCCGTCCATAAAAAACGGTTTCCAGGCAGAAAACAGTCGCAGGCTTGTGCAGTAGGAGGCTGAGCTCAGCTGTTTGCAGCATGAAGTCAGAGTGCAGAAACCACAGCGCGCGCTCAGTGAGCCATGTCCCAGCTCTGCAGCAGGAAACTCACCTGGACCTCACCTGAACCTCAGCGCTAAGCCTAGAGACACAAGTCTAGAGACACAAAGGAGAATCTGTCTTCAGGGTGACGGCACCCTCAAACCTCCTCAAATTTAAAAACTCTCCAAACTCAAGAGAGGAGGTACAGAGGTAGAGGTGCAGAGATTTTCAAGTATTCAAGGACACGTTTTCACTTTACTGATTATAATTCATAGAAACACTGAGAGTCTGAATCATGACATCACACACATGTAATAAATCTTTGCATTTTTAGTGACCATGGTTCACTAAAGTGAGTCAGTCCTATGTTAAAATTTTACAGCAGAAATAAACATGTTTACAGCCTGATACACCAACTGTTTAGTCTCTGTAAGTAATTTCCTTCTTCATAAAACTGCCGTTAAACTTTAGTTACAGAATAAAGAGAAAGCAAAAGAGAGGAATAAGCAAAAAAAGGGTATCACTATATACAGGTGGCACAGTTTTATATACTGAAGACAAAGGAGACCAACAGTTTATCTTCATATCAGAAGTCAGAGACAAATATCACAATTGGCTTCAGTTTGCATTATTAGGGAAGTGGCTTCTTTGACTGACAGGTGGCACGTAGCTGCTAGCTGTCTGCCATCTTCACCCTGAACTGGACCTCGGGACCGTGTTTGTGCTGTTGGAGTGTTTTAAAGCATTTTTCCTGACATTAAAAATGCTCCATGTTATTGGTCATTTTTAATGACCTGGCTGCTGTGAGGTTGCTGTACTAACAAACCGTCTGAGCAGTAAAATTCTAGGATTTCATCTCTAAAGTGATGTCCTGTAAACACAAGACTTTTCTGCAACAATAAAGAGTAACATGAATACAAGTATAATGTTCTTACAACAGAAATGTAAAGTACTTTGTTTTCACATACCTGTGAAGAGAGTAAAGTTTTTTTTAATATATAAAATCTTTTCTAGAAGCAACTCTGAACATGTGAAAACTTCTGGAGTGAAAATTTGCGATAACGATATAACTGATGATATAATTGACACTAGACAAAATACTTTACAGCTCCACAACTTTATTAGTGCAAAAAAAAAAAGAAAATCAATGTATTTTCACTTAAACAAGCAGCTGTTTTTTTTATGTGCATTAAAGTTATATAAAAATGTAACAGTGCAAATACAAATTCCTTGCTGACAGTTTAACCAAAAGGCATTTCCAGTGGAAATTGGCCAACATATCCTCGGCATAAAAACATAGAAACAGCTTGACATCACTGACATGTTGCTGTCAATACAGAAAGGATTAGACGCACGTGTATTTCTGGAGAAAAAAAATAAAATTTGGGTTTTGTGGAAAAGTTGAAGCTTTAGTGGCTGAAATGACAAATGCATGTGAACATAATCTTAAAAAGTGAAAAACACTGATGACGTGAGCAGATTTTAGCTGCTTTTTATGTGCATTAAAGTCATATAAAAATTTAACAGTGCAAATGCAAATTCCTTGCTGACAGTTTAACCAAAAGGCATTTCCAGTGGAAATTGGCCGACATATCCTCGGCATAACCATGTAAAATATCCACAAATAGAGCCGTAATGCTCTGACAATCCATCAAGCGGTGCGGGTTCGTAGCAAAGTCGTACTAAAGCATTTGACAGATTTTTGAGCGCCGTGTACGACATAAAATTGTTTCGAGGTCAGTAAACACAACCAGAATTCATACATAGGGCACACGGGATTATAAGGGGCGCTGTCGATTTTCAGAAAAATCAAAGGATTGATTTTAAGTGTGCCGTATTTTCCAAAGAACACGGTAATAACGACGGCCCGCTAGCATGCTCTACCAAAAATAGTGCTTTGTTGTGTATCTGACGGACGAAAGCTAAACCAGTTCCACACCACTGAAGTTGCACCATTTTTACAAACCAATTCTTCAGTTTCATTCAACGATCCGCTTTCGCCCTTCTCATTCTCCGTCGCCGCCATGCTTTTTCCGCCATGTGCGTATGAAAACAAAGGCACTGCGCATGCGCGTTTTGCCCATATTCTATCGCGATATTTCATTTTCTTATCGTTGCCCAACATTACACCGCTATTACCGTGAACAGTATGATATGGCCCAGCCCTAGACTCAGTTTCCATGTCGGTTACAGTTTGTGAACAGCAGGTAGAAATCCTCGGCTCCACGGGAGCAGGGGTGCACATTACTGCAAGGTCAAAGGTCATTCCTCCTCCCAGACTTCCAAGAATTACAGCCCCCCATGGCAATGTTCCTACAGTCTTTAATGGGCGTCCACTGCCCGGCTCAGGTGTGTCAGACTGTTTGTGTTCGCACATGAGCTGACCTCCAACCAAACCTGACCCAAACAAACCAAGCTCAGCGGGTTTCGTCTGGTTTATTTAACCACTGACAGCTGCTCATAGGTTAGGATAGTTAGTTTAAGGCTGGAGATCCACTCGACTCACACAGTGATGAGTTTAAAGAGCTTTGATGAAAAACTAAAACTACAACTCTGAGACCAACAAAACAGCAGCAGGGTTTGTGTTCAGCCGCTGCGAGCAGGTGAATGCTGACTACAAGAAGGTCAACACAGTCAGTGTTCAGCCCACTGCATCTGTTGCAGACGAGATTAACAACTTCTATGCTCGTTTTGACGCAGACAACAGAGAGCAGATCCTCTACCCTCAGGAGGACAGTGAGGCTGCAACTTTAACTCTGAAAACAGAAGCTGTGAGATGGACCTTTAAAAAGGTAAATCCTCACAAAGCTCCAGGACCAGACGGCATCCCAGGCCGACTACTCAGAGTGTGTGCAAACGAGCTGGCAGAGGTGTTCACCAACATCTTCAACCTCTCCCTGAGGCAGTCAGTGGTCCCCACGTCCCTCAAAGCATCCACCATCATTCCCGTTCCCAAAAAATCAGTGGTCTCCTGTCTGAATGACTACCGTCCTGTTGCACTGACATCCGTCATCATGAAGTGCCTGGAGCGGCTGGTCAAAGGTCACATCTGCTCCTCCCTCCCTGACACACTGGACCCTCTTCAGTTTGCCTATCGGACAAACAGAGCCACAGAGGATGCCATCGCCCTGGCAACGCACACCACCCTCACTCACCTGGAGAAAGGGAACACATATGCAAGGATGCTCTTCATCGACTACAGCTCGGCATTTAACACCATCATCCCCTTGAAACTTGCCACGAAGCTCGTCGACCTTGGGCTGGGAACACCGATCTGCAGATAGATTCTAAACTTCCTCACAAACAGGCCCCAGGTGGTGAGAGTTGGTAAGCACACGTCCTCATCACTCATCCTAAACACAGGTACGCCACAGGGTTGTGTGCTTAGCCCCCTCCTATATTTCCTGTTCACACACGACTGTGTTGCTAAACACGACTCCAACATCATCATCAAGTTTGCGGATGACACAACCATCATAGGCCTCATCACAGACAATGATGAGACGGCCTATAGAGAGGAGGTGATGGCACTGTACAAGTGGTGTCTGGAAAATAACCTGACTCTCAACATCAGCAAAACTAGAGAGATGATAGTGGACTACCGGAAACGACCAGTCAGAGAACACCAGCCCAGCCACATCAACGGTGTCAAGGTCGAAAGGGTCAGCAGCTTCAAATTCCTTGGAGTCAACATCACTGGGGACTTCTCCTGGACCCTTCACACAGACACTGCTATCAGGAAAGCTCGCCAGCGGTTTTACTTCCTGAGGAGGCTGAGGAAGTTTAGCATGAATGCCAACATCACCTCAAATTTTTACAGGTGTGCAATTGAGAGCTTGCTGACGAGCTGCATCACAGTTTGGTACGGAAGCTGCTCTGCCAGCAGCCGTGAAGGCAGCAGAGCACATCACTGGTACGAGGCTTCCTGCCATTCAGGACATTTATCTCCAGCGATGCCTCCGTAAAGCACACAGCATCATCAAGGACCACAGCCACCCAGCACATCAGCTGTTCTCCTTGTTACCATCTGGCAGACGTTACAGGAGCCTGTCTGCTCGGACTACAAGACTTAAAAACAGTTTTTACCACCAAGCCATACGACACCTCAACCACAACACTTAAACACACACAACACAGCACTCAGAAGCTACCCTGCAGCTTCATGAGTACTCTGTTTAATCTGTACTGGTCACTTCACTTTATTGTTATTGATATTTATATTTAAAAGTGCAATACTGTAATTTTCTGCTGCTCATTCCTGTGCAATATCCCATCTGCCCTCCCGTCATATTTCTTTTCAAGATTTTCTTATTTAATCACTAGTGTACATATATTTATATTTATAGATACATATATATTTAGTCATCTTTTCTCTTTTACCATGTCTCTCTAATATTTTGCTCCTTACTATTTTTCTATTTTTTTTATTATTTTATTTTATTTTATTATATTTTCTCCTACTGTATCATGCTGCTGAGTGACTGCTGCTTGTCAAACACATTTCATTGCAATGTTGACCCTGTGCTAACTTGCATATGACAAATAAAACTGAAAACTGAAACTGAATGCTGCTGAAGGTGACTGCCTGCAGCAGAAAACGGCTCCAAGTTTATTTCTAAGGTTAGTTCTGAGCCCGTTCCTGAGTTAAGCTCCTGACCAGTGACCAGTGTTGGCGTGCCGTCAGCTGACGTGGTCTCTGTCACACATTAAAGTGAACTGATTAAAGTTGTTTCTTTACTTTTCCAACACACCTGGCCTCCTCTGACTGGCTGTGGCTGCTCTGATTGGTCAGAACCGCCTCAGTATACAGGGAGTGCAGAATTATTAGGCAAATGAGTATTTTGTCCACATCATCCTCTTCATGCATGTTGTCTTACTCCAAGCTGTATAGGCTCGAAAGCCTACTACCAATTAAGCATATTAGGTGATGTGCATCTCTGTAATGAGAAGGGGTGTGGTCTAATGACATCAACACCCTATATCAGGTGTGCATAATTATTAGGCAACTTCCTTTCCTTTGGCAAAATGGGTCAAAAGAAGGACTTGACAGGCTCAGAAAAGTCAAAAATAGTGAGATATCTTGCAGAGGGATGCAGCAGTCTCAAAATTGCAAACCTTCTGAAGCGTGATCATCGAACAATCAAGCGTTTCATTCAAAATAGTCAACAGGGTCGCAAGAAGCGTGTGGAAAAACCAAGGCGCAAAATAACTGCCCATGAACTGAGAAAAGTCAAGCGTGCAGCTGCCAAGATGCCACTTGCCACCAGTTTGGCCATATTTCAGAGCTGCAACATCACTGGAGTGCCCAAAAGCACAAGGTGTGCAATACTCAGAGACATGGCCAAGGTAAGAAAGGCTGAAAGACGACCACCACTGAACAAGACACACAAGCTGAAACGTCAAGACTGGGCCAAGAAATATCTCAAGACTGGTTTTTCTAAGGTTTTATGGACTGATGAAATGAGAGCGAGTCTTGATGGGCCAGATGGATGGGCCCGTGGCTGGATTGGTAAAGGGCAGAGAGCTCCAGTCCGACTCAGATGCCAGCAAGGTGGAGGTGGAGTACTGGTTTGGGCTGGTATCATCAAAGATGAGCTTGTGGGGCCTTTTCGGGTTGAGGATGGAGTCAAGCTCAACTCCCAGTCCTACTGCCAGTTTCTGGAAGACACCTTCTTCAGGCAGTGGTACAGGAAGAAGTCTGCATCCTTCAAGAAAAACACGATTTTCATGCAGGACAATGCTCCATCACACGCGTCCAAGTACTCCACAGCGTGGCTGGCAAGAAAGGGTATAAAAGAAGAAAAACTAATGACATGGCCTCCTTGTTCACCTGATCTGAACCCCATTGAGAACCTGTGGTCCATCATCAAATGTGAGATTTACAAGGAGGGAAAACAGTACACCTCTCTGAACAGTGTCTGGGAGGCTGTGGTTGCTGCTGCACGCAATGTTGATGGTGAACAGATCAAAACACTGACAGAATCCATGGATGGAAGGCTTTTGAGTGTCCTTGCAAAGAAAGGTGGCTATATTGGTCGCTGATTTGTTTTTGTTTTGTTTTTGAATGTCAGAAATGTATATTTGTGAATGTGGAGATGTTATATTGGTTTCAATGGTAAAAATAAATAATTGAAATGGGTATATATTTGTTTTTTGTTAAGTTGCCTAATAATTATGCACAGTAATAGTCACCTGCACACACAGATATCCCCCTAAAATAGCTAAAACTAAAAAACTAAAAAACTAAAAACTAACTAAAAACTACTTCCAGAAACATTCAGCTTTGATATTAATGAGTTTTTTGGGTTCATTGAGAACATGGTTGTTGTTCAATAATAAAATTATTCCTCACAAATACAACTTGCCTAATAATTCTGCACTCCCTGTAGTTTTGCAGTAGTCTGAAACATGTCTGCAGGTTTCAGTTGTGCAGTCAGACCAGCTGACCTCATCGACCAGCGACACACCCAGCCCTATTAAACATGTGTGAGGGAGAGGAAGGAGGGGGTGAGGGGGTGGGTGGGGTCACTCAAATGTAGGTCAAACTCCATCCGTCATCCTGTACAAGGCGGGCGGCGCACCAAACGCCCTCAACACATACACTGTACAAATGTTTTCTTTTTCTGTGGTGCTGCAGAGGGGGAAACAGAGGCTCCGAGCAGGGGCCGGACCGAGGGCTCTCAGAGACCCCTGTTTTCCTTCCCTCCTTCTCTTACTTTGTTTCCTTCTCCTGGCCTTCTTCACTTCGTCCTCCACGGTCAGTTCATCAGTTTTTATTTTTTTGCTTTAGCTGAGTCAGTTGATTCCAGGCCAGTGTAAACAAACATTTCCTGTGTCGCTCATTTCCTGTTTGGCCACTTTAATGACGCCTGGTGGATGGTCCTGGTGTGTGACAGAGGGAACAGCAGAGCAGACATCAAACTGCAGACGCATCATCACAACAACGCTCACAAGAACCGGGTTTAATCCTCAGAACTTTACACTGAACTTAAATGTTTTCATATTTGAAGCTCCAACTGTGATTAAAATAGGAATAAAGACAGAAACGAGGGAATCAGATGGACAAAAACAACCCCTCTGATTCTGTTTTTACAGTTTAAGTTTTGAAATGAAACTGTATTTCCTGTTTTCCTCTCAGACGTGCTTTAGTCTTTAGTCTTCATGCAGCAGCATTAAGTTGTTTTGTTTTTTTGTCGGGATTAAAACTGAGGATAGAGTCTGAGCTTCAGAGCAAATCAAAAATACATCAAACCTTTAAGGCTTTAAGGAAGAAATTTCATTTATCTACGTTTTAATACGGACATTAAACAGGTAAAAACATTCCACAGAATATGAGTGTTTGTATTTGTTCTTGTGTCACTTTCAGTTTTGGGTCTGAATATTTGAGTTTCTGCTACATTAAAAAAAAGTGTTTCAAGCTTCTTTCTCTGACAGTTTGTGATGAAGTTTTGGTTTAAACTCTGTGTCCAGCAGAATAGAATCAAAGTCTGTGACTCTGAAGAAGAACCTGAATTTCTTCTTTGATTTCAGTCTTTTTTTAAACAATGTTTTTAAAATATGCGACACAAACATTAAGTTTTTCTTGGTTTTAATTTAATCTGATTTAAATTCTTTACAGCAAACAGACATTTTCCTTTTTTTCTGAACAAAATTTAAATCTGCACTTTACTGAAATAAACCCTGAAATTATTCATTTCTTTGGAGCACCAGAATGAAAGAAAAAAATCTTTGAATTTCTTTGAAGTCAGTGGTTTTTAAATAAAATCTTCTCATTTAAATCTGACACACTGAGACGTTTAAGGTCAACTGGGTTTTGTTTGGAAATCAGTATCAATAATTCAGAAAAAAAGATGTTTGTAGTTTTGAGAAGAATCTTTTCCTGATTAAAAAATAATAATTCTACTTTTGGGGAAATTAACGAAATATGGACGGTATATTCTGACCTGCAGTCTGATTTATTAGTTTATCGATCACTGATAGATCTATCCTACCTCAAGTTTTATCCTCTGAGAGTCAAACTTTCTGCTTCTGTGCAGTTCACGTTCACCAACCTTAAACACAGCAGAAACAAAGTGCAGACGTAGTCGATAAAGTTTTACTGACATGAGAACAAACAGATTATTATTTCATGAGGTAAAAATGGCTTAAAAGTCTAGGTTGAAACTCAGTCTGAGAATTTCATGTCCTCTGATTTTTAATTTCTAAGTTTGTTTAAATAGGGGTCAGATGACAGAGATCCTTTGCAAAGAGCCAAGTTTCTTTCCAGGAACTGTGGAGTGAAATCTGGACTTCTTCCAGATGTTTAGTTTGTGATGGCAGGGGAGTTGATGTGTTTAAGGTCCACGCGGAGTTGGCTCTTTGAGCGCTGAACTCACAGTTTTCAACAGGAAGTGTGGTTTTTTTGAAAGTTTTTTTTTTTTAAAGCTGCAAAAACACAAGCTAACAGTCAGCACACAGAACTGAGCCGAGAGAGCTCATCTGTTTCCTGAGGATTATTTGAATATTATTAGAGGTTAAAAAGACAGACCTGAAGCCTCTCCAGTTAAAAGATTAATGCAGTAGTCAGTTATTTAAACTACTCGTTTAGTGTGACTTCTTATTTTCTGAATCTACAGCAATGGTGATGGCACGCTGCAGGTTAGTACTTGAGTAAATGAACGATTTCAAACTCAACCGGGAAAAAACAACCTGAGACTTCTGAGGCTGAAACAACAACAACAACCTTGCAGTACCCAATACACTCCCATGTTAAAACTTCACAGCAGAAATAAACATGTTTACAGCCTGATACACAAATTGGTTGTTCTCTACAGAGAATTTCCCCCTTCATAACACCCATTTTAAACTTTTGCTACAGAATAAAGAGGAAGTAAAAGAATAACCAGAAGGGTGTCACTATATGCAGATTACATAATTTTACACATTGAAGAACAGAGTCTAACAGTTTGTTTGGGTTCATATCAGAAGTAAGATACAGATATCACAACCTGTTTAAATTGTATTAAGGCTTAAAGTTTGCATTATTAGGGGTGTGGCCTTTTTGACTGACCGGTGAATGACAAAACACAGGTGCCAGTAGCTGCTAGCTGTCTGCTAGCAGATACCTCAGCTAATTAGAGTCCCTGAACTGGACCTGTGGGCTATGTTTGTGCTGTTGGGGCACTTTTTAATGATCTCACTAATAACATGGATGCTGTGCAATCTCATCCAAATATGGTGAGCACTGGAAACAAAATGGCATCAAAATGAAATTTAAAAAAAAAAAAAAAAAAAAAAGACTGAGGATTGGGAAAAACCAAAAGGTGATGTGACAGAAGCGAGCTCTGTCTTATACACGATGGTTACGATCATGCGTTTAGAAAGAAACAAAGCTTCTATTTTGTCAGATGCTTGGAGCTGGTGACCAGGCTCCTTGTAGACATTTTTGTACATCGTCTGCTGCGCCAACCAATACAGGAAGTACTACTCACAAAGTACTGAAGCTGAGATGAACCAGCAGGCCTTGAATGCAGTACGATGGCGTTTATGGCACACAGAGAAATTCAATAAAACATTTACAGCTCAGAGTTCATCTGAGGACTCGATGCCAGTGTCAACCAACTGTAAGTGAATGCAACACAAAGCTTCTTTGATGGCTACTCTCTGTAGTATCACCATGGCAACCTGCCCAACACTGTAATGTTACCCTAGCAACAGCTGTGGTAAATGAAGGTGGACAAACAACTGGTGAAAACAAATGAATGAAGTTAAAAATGAAGCATGAGATGCTGATGTTACTTTATTGTATTTGATTCTACTTTCATTTTATTTTTGTTTTCTGATTAACTCAAATGACCTGCAGAGGAGAGGCCATAGCAGCAGCGACTCGATGGAGCGAGCACACCTGAAGTCAAACAGTTGGCTCAGGTTGCCTCAGACGTCTTCTAACTTGGATGTCTTTACATCGTTTTAGAAACCAGCTGCAGCACATCATCAGAGAATTGCTATCCCAGAAAGAGCTGAGGAGAGCCCCAGATGAGGGGTCACTCAGCAGCCGCGGAGCAGAAGCCAGGGGGGGGGGTTGCAGTGACGCGCCCGTGAGCTCCGTCGGCAGGCAGCTGTGCCTGTGACCGAGCCCCAGGCCGAGAGGCTGACAGCACCCCACCCCCGAAGTGGCCCGAGTGAGCCCCAGGCTCCAGGCCCCGACAAGCAGCCACCAAGGAGTGAGCCGGTGTGTACCTGGACACCCATCCCCGGACACACTGTAATATCCTTTATCTATCCAGGTGAATGTCTCATTGAGATTTAAAACTTTTCCAGTGGCCATCATGGCAGCAAAAGTTACAAGACATAACAAGTAAAAAACAAATACATTTATATGTAAAAACATCATTAAGAGCGACATTAAAAACAGTCACACTGACTACAAGAGTTATTCTCTCTTTAAAATGGACTTAAACTCCATTTTGTTCCTTCTGTAGATAATTCCAAGAAACAGGCACAGCGTATTTCAAAGTCTCTTTTCCTATGTTCTGTTTTGATTTTAAGAAAAAAAAAATCATTTGTATGACGTTGTGAGAGTGAAGACTATATTGGTTGTGGTTTTTACACATATAAACACAAAGATAAGTTATGAGCTAAACCTGCACAATTCAGGGGTTTATAGTAAGAAAACATTACAAAAGGTCACGTGTTGGCCACAGTTTCTTCTTCTGCAGGTGGAAACCAGAGGTGAGCAGTTCCGCTTCCTCAGGACTGACACAAGTAACAGACCAGAGTAAGACCTGAAACACTGCTTCACCTTTAACCTTTGGTTGGTCAACAGTTAGGGTTAGTACAGCTGTTTCTGCTGCTGCTGCCGCCATCTGCCCAGCAGCAGAGACAGCTGTTCACAATCATTTCAATCATTGAGGTCAAGATATATTAACACGGCGCAGACTGTACATGAAGTAAAGGTCACCCTGTGTCAGATGGAGGTCAGCTGAGGTAAATAAGTCCTTAGCTCCTCCTCTAAACTACAGCTGCCTCCACCCTTCATACTACAACCGCAAGCTGTTTTCTAGCTTCTGAAGCCAGAAGATCTCAAACTCGCCCAAAAAACATTCAGCTGCAGAGGGAGGAGGAGGAGCCACAGAATCAAGCAGCCAAAAGAAGCTCTGAGCTCAACTTTTCCACAAACATCTGGCCAGCTGCTCGGCGCTGCTGCTGTAATGGACCTCAGCAGTTTCAGTGTGTGCTACCTGTAACAGGCTGCTCTCCATTAGTGTGATTGAACATCACCTCCTGCTGGTCACTCTTAGTCAGTGCAGCACTCCTGTTCATCCATGGCACACAGGGCAGTCCCCTGGAGAGTCACACAGTCTGCTCAAATATTCAGGACAGCAAGTTTAACAACTTTAAATCTACACAATTTAAAAGCTCTTCCAGCTCCATCCACACACATGCAGAACTACACCCTCATCACATCCATTAGTCTTCCAGGTACTGCGTGCTCCCCGCCTGCAGATACCATTCCCAACCCGATGCTGCAACTCTCCATCAGATCCTGTTGTTCAAACTACAAATCTTTTCCTCCTTTAGAGAGATCTCTCTCCTTTTTAGGAAACGCTCTGATCAAATTTTCTTCCTATTGACAGAAAAATCTGTTTTAATGCAATTAATCAAAGACAAGAGCAGCCCTTTTAGGTTTATTAAAAATGTCTTTGGTTTAAACAAAAACACGGAGGTAGCAGAAACAGCCAAATGTTCCACAGATGCTGCAAATTCTCAGCTCTTCCTACTTCGCTGCCGTTTCCTGTGTGAAGCCCGGGTCCCGACTGAAGCCTCAGCCGTCCTGGGTGATGTCCGGGTCCTCCTTGGTGACGTCCGGGTGTTGAGTGAAGCCTGGGCCTCGGGTGAAGCCCCGGCGGTCTCAGCCAAAGCCCCGGCATTGGCCTTGCTCTTCCCTCTGTACAGTCTGGTGTCAAAGATCCTCCTCTCCACACTCAGGACCTCCTCATAGAGGCAAAACGGCTTCACGTCCAACATGAAGGCGAAAAGCTGCAGCAGCCAGATGAAGGAGCGTGGCAGCGTTGCCTCCACCTCCTTGTAATGACTGTTGTAGCACCTGCAGGAGGAGGCAAGATTTAAGTGTCAATGCATCGTCATGGGAACGTTTGAACAGATGAGGGGAAATTTGGCATTATGATGTGGGATCAGTTTGTTGTCGGGCCTAGTCACAAGTTTGAGGTCTTCCAGGAGATCTCATTCAGCAAATCAGTTTAAAACCCACTAATGAGCATCGAAGGAATCGAAGGAGCTTGGAAAGAAAAGCATCTGGACTTCTTTAAGTTTCTTGAAGACGTTTCGTTCTCATCTGAGAAGCATCTTCAGTTCTAAGAGCAATTGTTGATTCCCCAAGAGAAAGGATGCCCCAAATGTCTACATTTTGGACAGAGAATGTCTTCTCTGGTTTGAAAGAGGAGTGGAAAAAAAAGCCATCTATGGTCGTGTCCAAATTCATGGGCTGCATCCTCCTGAGGACCCAGCCTTCACGATCTACGTGGGCCGGGTCCTCAGAAGGTTGGGTAGGCCGGAAGTAAACGGCTGGGGAAATTGGATGGTCTAGCCTTCTGATTAGCGTCACCGCTGTCTCGGTGGAGTTTAATAAACTCAGCCGTCTGCTCCTTGCTGTCTAAAATATAACAGGACACTGGCGTAAACTCTCAACCGTCTCACACTTCTGTTTAATCAGTTTTCTGTTTGACGTTTATTCAGCTGTGTGAAGATCCCGGAGGAACCCACCCGGGGGATTAATAAAGTTTTATTTTATCTAATCTAATAACTTTAATCTCAGCCAAACCGATTTACTCACAAACAAATAAAACACTGAAAAAAGCCCAACAATAACATTTTTAGGTTGTCTAAGTGACTTATATATTACGTTTAACCTGAGTAGCGAAACTCTGCGGTGATCTGAAAATGATGTGCCGGGAGTTGTGCTGTTCTCGGCGGCTTCAGTGACCCTCGAGCTCCCGGCTTCCTATCGAGCTGGTGGGTAGCAGATGCTCCGAAAACGTTGAAGCACTTTTGCAAATATGTGATATCTTGATAAACCGAGCAGATATTTGATGTTTACATAACTACTTTCTCGCCTGAAAATATGTTAAAAGTTCATTTTGTGACCCAGAAAGATTAGTACGAGTAATTTTAAAACTTAGTAGCGGCCGCCATTGTTGGAAACTGGAGTTTGGCTGGGCCGCGCTATGAATTCTGGGATATGGTAGGCCACGAAGGACACACCCGACCCATCCTTCAAATTCGGGAAAAGGAGGACGCATTTGTCGGCTGCTTTCGGAGGAGTCTACGAATTTGGACAGCCTTCGGCGCGTCGCTGTGACGTAATCGGTCTACAAATGCGGCCTCGGGAGGATGCAGCCCATGAATTTGGACACGACCTATGTCTACTGTGAAAACCATCTTTAAACAGAGGGCGGGGCTTATGACACCAACTGTCTGCCATCTATAATCCAGTTTTGAGATCCTTCCCAGACACTGACATCCGGGGCCATTTGACTTCAGTAAGAACTGAAGAAGCTTCCCAAGAAATTTAAAGTCCAGACGCTTTTCTAAGCTCCTTAGACTATGATGACCTGGATGACCGAAACCCTTCACAGACATGAGGTAAGAAGCGTCATTCTGTAAGCGATCGAACCCAGCGTCCAGTCTGTGAGGCAACATCAGTCCAACCTTCATGACATACAGAACACCAGTACATCTCCATATATCACCGCTTTGTCATCACCCTGAGGGGGAAACTTCAACCAGCCAGTGAACGTCATAGAGCTCACAACTCCTAACCATCACATTACTCCACCACGCTTGGCAGGTAACTTCCTCCTCCACCCAATTTTTTTCTTCCTGACACTTCACACTAAGATTCTTTGTTCATGCATCGCTATTTTCAGTCCTCTGTCATCAGCTCAGTTTAAAATGACTAAAGCCTTAAACGACCAAATAGACTCACCAGAACTTCTGTCCTCTGAGAACAACTTGTCAAAAGATCTCAAGCCAAGATGTGTACTACTCCCTTTACTGGCCATTCTCCAAGGTTTAAAACTATAAATCTCAATTTTTTACTGAATTATTTCATAAAGCTGACTGCTGATGACCAGCGATCTACAAGCGCTGATGTTTATGTCGTGCAATCTTCTATTTTTGCTCTATACAAGCAGCAGTACACTCTTAAGTGTGAAATCTTCACTTTCCTCTTTGGAAGTTTCTCTCTTTGAGGCAAGTTTCTGGAGAAAATATTCCTCTTTGGTCATTTTGAGATTTTTGTGCATTTTGATATTTCAACCTGAGACTGAAGCTGTGAGTGACTCACAAGCAGCGTCTGAGCGCCGGGTGCCAGTACATGTCGTTCAGCGGAGTCAGGAAGTCGTATCTACGGGTCACGACCTCGTCCAGCTTCATGTGGTGCAGACTGGGACCGTCTGATTCCTCCTCGTCCCCCCAGCAGAATATGAAGCTCGATGGTCCTACGTCCTGGAGCCCCGATGGACAGGAAGCCAGCTTCTCGAAACACAGCTGGACCTGCTCTGCAATTCCTGCACAAACAACAGATGGAGCGTGTCGCATCTCAGGATGTTTTTTCATGTGCTTCAGATTAATTTTGCAGAGAGAAATGAATATACAGGAAAGGACAGGACTTCACCTCTCTTTCACAATAAGATCAGCCAATTAAATTTCTTACTTTTTTTTTTAATCATCGAACACTTTTCTTTCTTGTTTGGGTAAATTTGTTTCTTTGACTTCCACTGCTTCCTGCCGGGGAGAGAGAAAAAAAAAAAAAAAAAAAAAAAAAAAAAAAAAAAGCATATCAGGAACTCTTCATCAAAAACAGAAAGCACGGGTTTAAAAAAAAAAAAAAAAAAAAAAAATCTTTTTTTTTTTTTTTTTTTTTTTTTTTTAAAGGAACACAAGCAGCTATTAAGCAGCTTCAAATGTCTCCACATCTGCAGGTGTCCGAGTCAGACACCAGAGTCAAACTCACATTATTCACATAAAAACACAAAGAAAAAAAAAAAAAAAAAAAAGAGCCCATTATTCCTTAACGTAACACACAGATTGCAAACTTCCTGTGTGCAGATACGCCAATGACGTCACGCTTTAAAATCAGGACTAAAATCTGATTTCTGCACACAGATCCACCTCAGGGGAAATACCGCTGATGTCCTACCTGGAGACATTCTGGTCTCTCCTCTCTTGAGCTCGAATCAGAGCGGCCTGCATCA
This sequence comes from Rhamphochromis sp. 'chilingali', assembly GCF_963969265.1. NCBI lineage: Eukaryota > Metazoa > Chordata > Actinopteri > Cichliformes > Cichlidae > Rhamphochromis > Rhamphochromis sp. 'chilingali'. The sequence goes on from NC_137932.1 coordinate 27,446,032, forward strand.
CTTTGTACCACCTCCTCAGGTTAAACACCTTACCTGTGGATCCACACAGAGAGAGTCGCACACAAGCCACGTCTAGAAGGGGTCACGCTCAAAGGTCAAAAGGGCAGAAAAGTTCCAAGATCAGACATAGTTCGTCATCTGTATACAGTCATTCACAAACACGTGCAGTCAGCCATTGATTTTCAAACTGATCATGTTATCGAATAGCTCCTTACATCTGTGCCATGTTATTTTTTTAATAAATATAAACCCAACCTGAGTCCTTCTGTCGTCCAAGATCATTGGACAGATGCCTGAAAGATAGAACCAATCACAGTCAGCACACCTGGAGCCCTGCCGGAGGTCGTCTGACGGCGTGAAAGATACGTACCACTCGGTCATGTCGTCCAGGCAAAAGAACAGCTTCAGAGTGACGATGATGAGGGCAGCGGCTTGCACGTCATACCGTGGCAGGGTGGGGTGATTGTGGGGGTCAAATGTGTGGAGCGTTTGATCCATCATACCGGTGTGCTCCAACAGCCTGCAGACCCAGGGGTGGAGCTCATCTGACAGGAAACAGGCGTGTACAGGTACACTGTCAGTGTTTGTATGTAAAGAAGGTCGCCTCCAGCAGAGACCATTATCGGTCAGAACACTGAAGTAGTCGTTACCGGGCAGGTTGACATCGGACAGGTATCTGAGGCTGAGCAGCGCCGGGTGCAGCAGGGTCTGCTGACTGATTGGAGGAAAAGCAGGCAGCTGCAGGAACTGAATGAGAGTCTCGGCCTCTTTATGAACGGCGTGATGAGACGGGACCGTCTACAGAAACCAGGTGAGAGCCAAGTCACGCATCATTACCAGGGCCAGGTAATAAACAAGATGGCGGCTTTCTCACCTCAACTACAAAGATGAGGGAGTCCTTCCCCGTGACTTTCATCTCCTCGGGAAGCTGCTCATAGGCGTTCAAGTACGGGATGTGACCCTCATTCACAAGCCTGCGAAACATCACGTTCATCCAGGTGAAACACACTGGTTAAAACCCCTCAGCCACGCAAGTGCAGGTGGGTGCAAGTGGTACCTGAGCAGGTCGCTGAGCGTCAGCGCCTCACGGCTCCACACCAGAGCCAGGTAGATCAGAGACAGTGTCTTCTTCATGCTCAGCAGACTCTGGCTCCGCTTCTTCCTGGCCGACAGGTAGGTGAGGGTGTCCGAGGAGCCGGACCAAAAACCAGAATTCTCTGAGGTTAAACGAGCAGTCAACTAACGCAGGAAACCTCATCTGGTCATATGACCTGACACTGAAACTTTTACAGGAGCTTCCTGTCAGACTGAGGACGCTTCCAGCACCGTACCTGTGTTTGAGCCCGCCGTGCTTGCTGGGTTCGACTCGCCATCTGTGCAGCTGATCCCCTCGCTGGCGCTCTCCAAGTCAGAGCCCACAGCTCTCTGAGGATTTAGATTTAATTATTAAATCTCAAAAAATGAAATAAATCAAATGAAATCAATAACCAAAAAAAAATAAAATAAAACTTAGTAGATGAAGTAAAACATAGAAAATCAAATAAAATGATTAAATATACAAAAAGAATACAAATTTTAAAAAAAAGTGAAATAAATAAGAAAATAAAGACAAAACTAATCAAAATTAAGGATTAAAAATACACAAATCAAATCAAAATACAAAAAAGAAATGAAAATGGATTAAAAACAAAGGTGAAACTGCCAGGAGACAGATAGATAGATAAAGCTGACAAGCAGTTTCCAGGCACCACCATAAAAACTCACCACTCTGAACTTGCAGCTCCTCACGGGGTCGTGGGTGTAGGCCTGGCGACTTTTCTGCAGGTAACACCTCCACAGAGGACACAGCACATCATCCTGAAACAGTAACACCAGTTAGGCCTCTGATTGATTGCTTTGTGGTTAACAGAGAGGAGACGGACCTTAAATTGAGGATGGACTCCAAGCGCGAGCAGAGCATCGGCCTGGTTCTTCAGGATAAACTGGAAACCCTCGCAGACCATCCACACGTGACCACGCTCTAAGACAAACAGACACGTTAAACAGGATATGACATCATCGATTTATGCTGCTGCTGATCAGACACTGACCGGCCTGCTTCTTGCGGGGTCCTCTGATGGTCGACACCCTGCTGGACAACTTTAAGAAGGACAGGTCCACCACCTCCCGGGTCCTCTGAGGACACAGTCACATGTTAGGCAACAGAATAAGGAGGTCCTCTACACGTGGGCTTAACCACCAACACCATATTGTTAAAAGAAGCATCTTAAAGCATGTTTATGGAGTTCTGAATTCCCTATATCCCCATAACATATTCATACTCATCCACCTGTGTAGTAAAAAGAGTGTCTCTGAAAGGGCACTGAAGAGACCCTGACACCTCAACCTCCAGTTACAGACCACTGTACAGGTCATAATGACGAAGCTGTTTTTACCTCGATCACGTTGTGGCAGGACCTGCAGTAGAAGCGACCCTCGTCCGAAATGCCCCAGTCCACTGCTGAACACTGGGCACAGGGCACAGTGTACTCGGCCTGCACGCGCGCACACATACACAGACACACGGTAATGCTCAGGTGTTTCTGTAAATATTCTAATGAATAAATTAATCTTTCAGTCTTAAAAAAACAAAACAAAAAACAAAAAACGTACTTCATGTTTTTATTAACTTTATATAATACTAAGTGCAATAATCCTTTCTGTCATCGTTGTATTTTTACTCAGTTGTATATAGTATTTGTATTCTATTTTTATCTTATTGTATATTTATTTTATTCTACTGTATATAGTATTTTATTTTATTCTATTCTGTACAGTTGTGTACTGTATTTATTCTTATTGTATTCTAATTTTTGCCTCATAACTTTTGCACTGTCCAATTCCTGCTGTGACAAAACAAATTTCCCACGTGTGGGACTAATAAAGGTTATCTTATCTTATATTCGTGCATTCAGCTCTTAATGAACAGCGGAGGAGAAATCAGAGCTAATGTTCACGTTCAAATGCCTTTGAAAACAAATTTATGTACAACAGCTGGTGAAACTGTACAGCAGCGCCCACGGGAAAGAAGGTCAACAATTAAACCTCCAGATCCTAAACACTTCACCCACAAAAGTCTAGACGTCATTAACAACGATTGCTAAAATAATCCGTCTATGTTTATCGGGAATATTTATTTGCGTTTTCATTTGTTAACTTTAAGGCTTCTTTGAGACTTTCTGAGTATTTCGACACACAATGTAGTTAAAATCAAATTTTAAATCAAAACTCATTAAGCGTACACAGTTCACAGGTACTGGTAGAGGAGTTTATTTTGAACATTATGGATAAACTGTCGCTGATATTACGCTAACGGATTTTAATTGAAGAGAACAGTTATTAAATGTGTGCCGATTAATTACTCAACGGCTGCGGAGTCACACAAACCTGTTAAATGTCTGAAGTTAAAGTTGGAGACTGAATGTCGTGCCAATCATCTTAAAACACTAATATTTTTAATTGAGTTTGGTAGGACCAAACTAGCTGACAACTGCGTTCACCGTAGGTTGCGTAAAATGAAACGGCCGGTTTATGAGAGCACCGGGAGACTCACCGTGTGTTCGTCATCCATCCTGAGTAGAAAACTGCAGCTTTAACACGAAACTTTGGATTTTGTCAGCACTTTGTTACAACCGCACGTGCCTCTGGTTGGAGACGCTGGGACTCTTCTTCTTCGCGCATGATTTCTGTGAGACTGAACGCCTCTCTGCTGCAACCACAGGCCAGATTACATACTTCAACTACTTCTACTCAGCTGTAAAATAAAATAAAAATAAATATGCTTTATTTAAATATTGTTGTAAGTAAAAATAATACATGTGCTATACTGTGTTAAATGTGTTTAAAATAACAAATGATAAATGTGTCTTTTATACTTTTTTTTTTTTTTTTACATCTCCTCGTATAAATATACTAAGTATTAATTTTCTGGATGTTTCTAAATCACTTTAGTGAGAGTTTTTCTTCCTCCAGATGATGATGATGATGATGAGTTCCTGATGTGCTCTGTGTTTCTAAGCGGATTTGATGAGGTCAGAGGTTATAAATAGATGCCAGATGTCTCTCTGATTCTCTTATATAAGGTGACCCCCCCACCCCCACACACACACACACACACATACATACATACACACACACACATATACGTACAGACAGAATGATGGTTTGATTGATTTTTTATTATTGATCTAGCTGAGGCGGATCAGCTGTTATCAATCACTGTCACGGGAATGGTTTCGCGAGCTTTTTGTTGGACTCGTGTGCAAAACTTACAACAAAACAAACACAAACGCCTGATAGATTTTCAAAATAAAACATGTGCGGGTAAACGCTTTTCTTTGTGAAACATTTCTAAAACAACTGAAGGTTTGATTATTGCTTTGCTATTAAAAGAAAAGCAAAGAGGGCTATACAACACAGACATCCCACTAAACAAAAGAAATTGATTATTTATTAATTAGAAACACATTTGTATGTATACATTACTATTTGTATTTTAAATTTAAATAGTATACTTTTATTTGTTATTTATTCATCAAGTTAATTTCATTAAATTAATTAAATGTTGTATTATATTTATTACTTTAAAATGAACTTTTTTTAAAACTTGTTTTAGTTTTAAAGTTAAGATGACAGCACTCCCCCTCCAGTCTAAAAGATTTCCATCATTAAAATTTATTGAAATATTTACTATTAGCTACCGTGCGTTTGTTTTCAACAGTATTGATTATTAATCGAATTAATACTTTTTTAATCGTACCCTTAAAATCCCTTGCTTTTACTGTGAAAGCCCTCGGGCCTACTTCCGCCCTGCTTCCTCGGCTCTCGGTAGCTTCACTCGGACGCTCTCTGACTTCCTGGTGAGTGGGGGCGTTTGTTCTGCCCGTTTCCAAACACAACAACGACTCGAGTGGGGTGAGATTTAGTGAGGTCGGTCCAGAGATGAGCTTTAAAGCTTAAGTTTGTGTCTGAGCTGCGGTTGGAGTTTAATCTGATGCTAGGACGTTGAAGCGGGCGGCGGAAGGTCTTCATTCAGTCCGCCCCGACGGTTCAACATGTGGCTGCTTTTCGCCTTTTTAGCCGCTTTCACCGCTTTAACGAAGGCCGCCGTCCCCCCGGACACGACGGAGCAGGACTTCAGTGAGTGTTTAAAACTGAATTTAATCGTAAATGTGTCCTTTGTGAGAGCCGCCTTTCCGCCGGAAAAGTTCATGTTTGAGGCAGAATGTATGGAGGACCGCTCATGTCAAACAAAAGTTTAATTCGCATAAAAATCACAGATAATTAAATAAATGGCTGAGTGCAGGATTATTCAACTGGATCATGATAGTAGTTTATTAAATGGAAAATCAAGTCAAATGAGATTAAAAGTTAACATTTTGACCAGATATTTAACTATTATAAAAAAATCACAATACATGAACTTAAAAATAAAAAAAGTCATAATAAGAGAAGTGTAGGGAGTTAATTGTGCCTTTTAAGAAAGAAAAAGCAAAACCAAGAATAATGCTGTGCCATAACGATGTTAGCATATGTCACTGGTTTCTAATCATGATGTCATCATTTGACAGGAAATGAGATGATAAAAAGTGCAGAGTACTGAAGTTTAATATTTTAACTTCGTTTATCGTTACAAACTTTTTCCTTTTTTTTTCATAAAAGGAAAAAGTGGATGGAAAAACTTACATTTCTATTAAATATAAAGTCTGCAGCATTTCATTTGTGTTAATTATTAACTGATGTGTTGAGTTTGGTCACTTGTTGGCGTGTGGTAGAGCTGAGGTATTTCACAGGATTTTCAATGCTAACAGGCAGGTCTGCGTTTCCTCCGCAGTGTCTCTCAGAGCGATGCTGGATGACTTTGATGTGCTGCCTCTCTCCAGCCTGCAGACGCACTCCGTCCGCCGTCGTGACGTCCAGACTCAGACGCACGTGGAGAAGCTGATCAGCTTCAGCGCCCTGCAAAGGTAAGATGGCGGCGTCCGTCCATGCAGCTCTGTGCCATTTTAAAATCTTTGATTTGTAAAATCTGAACATCTCCTCCTCGTGTCTACAGGCATTTCAGACTCTACTTGAGGACCAACGATGAGCTCTTCACCAGCGACTTCAGAGCCGTGGTCATCAGCGAGAACGGCCAAGAGTCGACCTACCCGGTCAACAGGCACAACTACTTCACTGGACACGTCATCGGTAAACTATTTAAGCAGAGCCTTTGTGGGAGGTCTTTGGGGTCCTTCTGGTGGTTTTTTTGTTTGTTTGTTTTCTTTGTTTTGTTTTTTGTATTCGTCTTGATGGAGGCTTTTAAGGTCCTTGTAGAGGTCTTTTTTGGTTTCTTGTAGGGATATTTGGGCTCCTTGAATGGATTAAAGAGGTCTCATGGAGATTTTAGGTGTTCTTATGGGGTTTTTAGAGTCCATGTGGGGATTTCACGTGTCCTCAGAGGGTTTTAGAGTCTCTCGTGGAGGTTTTCGGGGTCCTCTGAGTTTTGAGAAATCTACTTCATGGTTTCTTGTAAAGCTTGCAGAGTAATTAAAAAAAATCCCCAGATGTTCTTGAGAAGGTTCACAAGGCCTTATCAGGCTTCTTGTAGATGTTGTCGGGCTGGTCCAAAGTACTTCAAACACACGTGTGGAATGTGTGTGGTGACCTTTAGCTGAAAGGATTAACATGGAGTAACTGCTCCTTTAATGAGTTTTTGTGTTGTAGGGGAGGAGAACTCCCGTGTTCAGGCGCACATCGAAGATGACGAGTTCTCCGCTCACATCCTGACTGATGAGGCCGAGTACAATGTCGAGGTAAACATCTGAGACTTGGAGTAAACGCCTGCTGAGTGATCAGTCCCTAAACCTTCATCTGCTCTCTTCAGCCTCTTTGGAGGTTCACATCGGCGCCCTCTGGCGGTCGCCTCCTAATCTATCGCTCGGAAGACATCCGCAACATCAGCCGCCTGCAGCAGCCTTCGGTCTGCGGCTACGTGACCTCTGACCCCAGTGACTTGCTCCCTGACAGCGTAAAAGCAGCTGTGATGGAGGAAAAGGAGGAAGAAGGTGAGAAGCGAGCTCCTCACCTGAACTTAGCACTGCGACTGCTTCCTGTTTGAGGGTAAAGCTCACACTGACCCAAAGTGACCACGCCCAGGTGACACAGGAACCGCGTTAACCACAGAGAATGCGAGAACTTCCTGTCACTGCTCAGCACAAAGGTGCCCAGTGAAACACCTTCATCTGAACTGAGTACAGAGCGAGCGACACAAACAGGAAGTCAATCAGAAAAAAGACTTTTAATGTGAAAAAAAAATCACAAAGTAAAAGCTGTTTAAACAAAAGAGAGCTCGCCATTCCAACCGAAGGAAAAGTTCGAGCTTTAAATGAAAAAATACAAAATCTGAAAAAATATTTTTAAGGTAGGGGGAAAAAAAGAGAAGAGAGATTTTACTGTAAAAACATATATTTTAATATTTGACACATTCAAACACTTATAAATAATAACAAATAAAAAAAGAGCTTTCAGTTTCAAATGCATAAATAATATTGTCTGACGTGTTTCGGTGGTTTCTTGTTTAGAGTCGGCGTTCAGAGTGAAGCGTCACGTGCACGACCACAAGAAGAACTCGTGTCCTCTGCTGCTGGTAGCCGACCATCGCTTTTTCAAACACATGGGCCGCGACGAGGAGAGCACCACCCTCAACTACCTGGTCGGTACCACCTGTACATTCATCACCCCCGCCTCTCCCATCCACTGACACTGAACCCTGCCCCCTCCCAAATGTGTTTCAGATCGAGCTGATTGACCGTGTCGACGACATCTACAGAAACACGTCATGGGGCGAGGGGTTCAGCGGGTACGGCGTCCAGATCGATCAGGTGAGCATGCTCTGTTCCGCTTCCTGTTTGTGTTTAAACTCGGACGCTGTGATTTTTAACGTGACACCGCGTTCCTGCCATCAGATCATCATCAAGAAGTATCCGACTCCTGTGGATCCCGGAAAAACTCATTTCAACATGAAGGGAAGTCCAGTGGAGGGGAGAGACGTTTGGGATGTGAAGAAGCTGCTAGAGGTAACCACAGGAAGCTGACACTGCCACGCCACCGAGTAACTGTGTCCATATTCACATTTAGAGAAACAGGTTCAAGATTTAGGTCTGTGAACACAGGTTTTTTTGTGAAAACGACATTTAATTTGAAAAGAAACAGCTTAGTGTGAGTAGAGCAGGCTGTGATGTGGAGTGTGTCGGATGCATTGGATCGGTCAGCTCTCTGAGGTCTCTGCTCGCCATCCTCTCGCAGCAATTCAGTGTGGACATCGCGGGGAAAGCCTCCAACGTCTGCCTCGCTCATCTCTTCACCTATCAGGACTTTGACGAGGGCACTCTGGGGCTTGCCTACGTCGCCCCGTCTAAAGCCGACATCGCTGGAGGCCTCTGCTCCAAACGTGAGTCCCGTGGCTCCGCCCCAGAGTCCCTGGTAGATGGAGGTGGAAGTGTGACTCACGTTGTTGTCTCCTTCCACCACAGCTAGTCCTTCGACCTTAAATGAGCAGGGAGTGATCTACCTGAACACTGGCCTCACCAGCACCAAGAACTACGGCAAGACCATCCTGACCAAGGTGGAAATGAACCAGGCGTTCTGATTGGTTAATGCCTGCTCCTTTAGAATTGTTTGAGTGTGTGTGTGTGTGTGTGTGTGACACAGGAATTGTTCGTCATCTCCACAGGAAGCGGACCTGGTGACAACCCATGAACTCGGCCATAACTTCGGCGCAGAGCACGACCCGGACAAACCGGAGTGTGCCCCCCGAGAGGACCAGGGTGGGAAGTATGTCATGTATCCCATCGCCGTGAGCGGAGACCACGTCAACAACAAGGTGCAAAATGCTGAATCCAGGATTTCAGTCTTTAAACTCACTGTTCCACCTGCATGTTTATTAGCGCCTCTTTACACATTGATTATGAGTTGAAGCGACAGTGAACCTCTGCAGAATTACAGTCTGTGTTTGCCTCTCGTGTGCTTCCAGATGTTCTCTGACTGCAGTAAGCGCTCCATCGTGAAGCGTCTCAGGTTGAAAGCACCGTCCTGCTTTAAAGAGAGGAAGATCAATGTATGCGGGAACTCCCGGGTGGAGCAGGGCGAGGAGTGCGACCCAGGACTGCTGCACATCAATTCAGACCTCTGCTGCACGCCCAACTGCAGGCTGAAGGCCGATGCTCAGTGCAGGTCAGAGATACACCTGACAGGTGAGGTGATTCTCTTGCAGCGGTGCTCTCGGCTCACCCCTGCTGTCTGTGTTCAGTGACAGGAACAGCGCCTGCTGCAGGGAGTGCAGGTTCGAGGCCAAAGGAGCGGTCTGTCAGGAGCCCATCGATGCCACCTGTAAAGGACACTCATACTGCACAGGTGAGCTCCAGTTACCACACAACACTTTCAGTTGACAGCGTCAGACGACTGCAGATTTTTTAAATTATTATTATTGCTATTATTATTATTTCTGCTGTAAATTTGAACAATGTAACATGGGAGCCTGCTGGAGCCTCTATTGGACGATAGAGGAACTGCAGGGTCTGGGATCGGTTGTTTCAATGAATCTAAATCCTTTCTAATCTTTTGCAATTCTCAGTTTAGTAATACGTAGTTGTCTTATTTTAGTCATCACAATGAAAACTTCTTCTAATTATCTTAATAAAATAAATGTTTTTGAACCAATAGCAGAAGAAGCAGAGAGTGAGGTTGGATAAATGGCTGTAGGTGGAAACGCTGATAGTGTAATATAAAGTGTTGTGTGTTGACAGGAAACAGCAGCGAGTGTCCTCCTCCAGAAAATGCTCCAGATAAGACGGCGTGTTTGGACAGTGGCGAGTGTTTGAATGGAGAGTGTATCCCCTTCTGTCAGGCCGTCCTGAAGCTGCAGCCCTGCGCCTGTAACGGTACGACGCTCTCAATTTGCAAACAGTTTAAACTTAGGTTTATACCCCTGAGTTTTCTCTGTAGTGAGTGTACTCTGATAGCAGGAAGGCTGTTTACCTCAGCGTTATCTAGTAGTATCTAGTATAATGTTTGGTTATAATGAGCTGTTGTTTTTCAGTTAGCTCATTATCACATGTCTAACCTGCTGACATTAAGCCCCAATATCAGGAATAAATGAGCACGTTTACAGGGAGTGCAGAATTATTAGGCAAATGAGTATTTTGTCCACATCATCCTCTTCATGCATGTTGTCTTACTCCAAGCTGTATAGGCTCGAAAGCCTACTACCAATTAAGCATATTAGGTGATGTGCATCTCTGTAATGAGAAGGGGTGTGGTCTAATGACATCAACACCCTATATCAGGTGTGCATAATTATTAGGCAACTTCCTTTCCTTTGGCAAAATGGGTCAAAAGAAGGACTTGACAGGCTCAGAAAAGTCAAAAATAGTGAGATATCTTGCAGAGGGATGCAGCAGTCTCAAAATTGCAAAGCTTCTGAAGCGTGATCATCGAACAATCAAGCGTTTCATTCAAAATAGTCAACAGGGTCGCAAGAAGCGTGTGGAAAAACCAAGGCGCAAAATAACTGCCCATGAACTGAGAAAAGTCAAGCGTGCAGCTGCCAAGATGCCACTTGCCACCAGTTTGGCCATATTTCAGAGCTGCAACATCACTGGAGTGCCCAAAAGCACAAGATGTGCAATACTCAGAGACATGGCCAAGGTAAGAAAGGCTGAAAGACGACCACCACTGAACAAGACACACAAGCTGAAACGTCAAGACTGGGCCAAGAAATATCTCAAGACTGGTTTTTCTAAGGTTTTATGGACTGATGAAATGAGAGTGAGTCTTGATGGGCCAGATGGATGGGCCCGTGGCTGGATTGGTAAAGGGCAGAGAGCTCCAGTCCGACTCAGACGCCAGCAAGGTGGAGGTGGAGTACTGGTTTGGGCTGGTATCGTCAAAGATGAGCTTGTGGGGCCTTTTCGGGTTGAGGTTGAAGTCAAGCTCAACTCCCAGTCCTACTGCCAGTTTCTGGAAGACACCTTCTTCAAGCAGTGGTACAGGAAGAAGTCTGCATCCTTCAAGAAAAACATGATTTTCATGCAGGACAATGCTCCATCACACGCGTCCAAGTACTCCACAGCGTGGCTGGCAAGAAAGGGTATAAAAGAAGAAAAACTAATGACATGGCCTCCTTGTTCATCTGATCTGAACCCCATTGAGAACCTGTGGTCCATCATCAAATGTGAGATTTACAAGGAGGGAAAACAGTACACCTCTCTGAACAGTGTCTGGGAGGCTGTGGTTGCTGCTGCACGCAATGTTGATGGTGAACAGATCAAAACACTGACAGAATCCATGGATGGCAGGCTTTTGAGTGTCCTTGCAAAGAAAGGTGGCTATATTGGTCGCTGATTTGTTTTGTTTTTGAATGTCAGAAATGTATATTTGTGAATGTGGAGATGTTATATTGGTGTCACTGGTAAAAATAAATAATTGAAATGGGTATATTTGTTTTTTGTTAAGTTGCCTAATAATTATGCACAGTAATAGTCACCTGCACACACAGATATCCCCCTAAAATAGCTAAAACTAAAAACTACTTCCAAAAACATTCAGCTTTGATATTAATGAGTTTTTTGGGTTCATTGAGAACATGGTTGTTGTTCAATAATAAAATTATTCCTCAAAAATACAACTTGCCTAATAATTCTGCACTGCCTGTATATTGACTTCAGTTTAGAAGATGAGGAGGAAGAGGATGTGGTTTAATTAAGATGGCAATGACGTTGGCATTGATCCCTTTTGCAAAAATAAAAAATAGCGATGATGCTTCATATCATGAGTCTGAAAGTGCAGGTATGAATTTAAATGTCCCTTCACGGCACGAGACTTGTCTTTCACCTTTTGCGTACTACTTATGTGATCACTATTTAGGTACATGCATAAAAAGCCATCAGGCAGAATGGTCACGTCCCTCTTAGCCACTGTATTCTTAATACATTAATTCTACATGAATGAGACTGCATCAGTTTGTTGCAAGATGTTATCACACATTGACCAGTGTTCATTTATAAATACAATATCCTTTTTCTTCTTTTTTTTTTTTTTTTTTTTTTTTTTTTTTTAAAACAAAATAAACTTAAAAAAAAACAAACCCAGCTGACTGCAGAGAATCACATCTGCAGTTACTTGTGCGATGCTTCTTCTCTCAAACTCTGTTTTGTTTTTCTCCTGGAGGTAGTTTCAGTCTGTTTCATGCTGCAGCTAAAGCCGTTGTTTCTGCCTTTGTTCCTCTCAGAAACCAACGCTTCCTGTAAAGTCTGCTGTCGGAGCAGCGGCGGCGTCTGCACCCCCTATCAGGACATATCAGGCAGTTTCCTTTTTCTCAGGAAGGGCAAACCCTGTACCGTGGGTTTCTGCGATGGAGCGGTGAGACCATCGCTAAATATTCAGAGCTTTTACACTGAAGGCGACAGGAAGTGATGACCGTTTCCTGTGCCTGCAGGGAAAATGCATGAAGCAGGTGCAGGACGTGGTGGAGCGTCTGTGGGACTTCATCGATAAGCTGGACATCAACACGTTCTGGAAGTTTCTGGCTGATAACATTGTGGGCTCAGTGGTGGCGTTCTCGCTGCTGTTCTGGGTTCCTTTCAGCATCCTGGTGCACTGTGTGGTGAGTGGCATCTGTGATCGCATCTGCGGGGGGGCTGGAGGGTTCGGGTCGCCTTTGAAGTCTGAATTTTGTCGCACTTCTTTGGTTTCAGGACCGGAAACTCGATAGGCAGTACGAGCAGACCACCAAGTCACTCCTGTTCCCCAGCGTGAGCACAAATATCTGAGTAAAGAAGGTTTTTAAAATTTAATTCTCGGACATGCTCTCACACACGTCTCTCTGTTTTCCCAGAATGCCGAGCTCTTGAGCAGCCTGGATTCGGCCTCCGTTCGGATCTTCAAATCTCCAACGTTCTCCTCCGGCCCCCTTCGCTTTCATCCCAGTGGCCCCGAGCAGACTGGCGCCGACCCAGCCCAAAGCCCACCTCCTCTGGACAGCCCCCGCATGGCCACCATCCAAGAGGACCCCAGCTCAGACTCCCACCTGGAGGAGGCATCCCTTGAGGAGGCGTTCGGACGTCCAGCAGGGGCAACCCGGCGCTCCTTCGAGGACCTGACAGAGAACATGAGTCGCAGTGAGAAGGCAAAGGTGTTCAGGCTGCAGAGGCAGCATCAGATCGACAGCAAGGAGACACAGTGCTGAGGCGGCGAGTGCCTCCATCTTCATAGAATAGCTAGAATAGCTCTTTGCCATTGTACATGTACAACGAAATCCCGGCTCCACCTTTAGCTGCATCTTCGTCAGGATCCGTTCCAGACTGCAGAGTGTCATACTCTGTAAGACAAAAGCCTCAACAGCTGGCACTCAGACCACAGACGTATACAAGATGGACTTAGCCCCGAAAATATGTTTTAAATACTGATATAAAAAAACATGGTAGCCTGCTGGCGCCTCTATTGGATGATAGAGGAACTGCAGGGTCTGGGATCAGTTGTTTCAATGAATCTAAATTCTACGTACAACAGAAAGTAAACTCAAAAAGTAAAACAAAGAAATCTTCAGATAACGTGCTTTGATTTATATCGTTATTCACTATCAGTGGACAAAATGTCCTTATTACAATATAAAAACACTGTAGTGCCTTAAACCTGCAGCAGTGACCAGCAGGGGGCGCCTCCTCAGTGTCTAAAGGAGACTCCTGCTCCCTTGACCGTTGACCTCAGTAAACGACCTCCTGACGTGTTCATGTCTCGATTTCACTTGTTACTCAATAATGGTGTCGTTGAGGGCAGGGTTTCAGTACAGGCATCGCAGCTTTTGTATCTGTTCATTTTCCTTCCCGATGTTTTGCACTTTAGTCTTTCACGCCAGTTCTTTGTGTTCCTCTAAAACAGGTGGCCAACTCCAGGCCTCGAGGGCTGGTGTCCTGCAGGTTTTAAATGTGTCCTTGAGCCAACACAGCTGATTCAACTGGCTATATTTACCTCCTCAACATTTGCTGAAGTTCTCCAGAGACTTGGTAACGAACTAATCATGTGATTCAGGTGTGTTGACCAAGGGTGATATCTAAATCTTTCAGCACATCGGCCCTCGAGGCCTGGAGATGCCCACCCCTGCTCTAAAACAACCCGTCCTGTTCAGTGAAGCAACTCAGCAGCTCCGGGAATCAAACCTGTCAGTGTTCGTGCCTTGCTCAACGTGCTGAGCCTCTGTAAATATATGAACGTAAAATATTTTATCCTCCTGCAAAGCCCTTTGGACTGTTTGTGTTTGGAGCCTCATTTTAATCGTTTAAATTAAGCTGATGTGTTTTTGTTTGTTTGTTTTGGGCTTTTTGTTTTTTTTAAAGCACTTCGTGCATCTCAGATTCAGGGTTGGCGAAATTACAGTTTATGGTTTTCTGAATATTTTTTCAAATTTTTTTTTCTACTGTTTTGTAAGGCAAAGTTTAATGCTCACCTTCAAGAGTTTCAAAGTCTACAAGACTTTTAGGAGAAAAAAAAACAGGGAAAATGTGGAAATAAAACAAAACAAAACATTTAAAATGAATATTGTTCTAATTTTCTAAAGAAAAGCAGGATTTTTTCTTGCATAAAAACAAACCAGGTTCAAGCACCAAAGCTGAACTCCCCGTAAATCCATTTTTTTTTTTTTTTTTATTTAAAAAGCGACAATCAGTCAGCAGTGAGCTCCTCTTCTTATCTGGTATCCTGATGCAATAGAGCCAGTGTTTTTAATTTCATGTGCTCTTCTGTGCAGATGATGCTCTGCTGTATCTACACGTTGTTTACTGTCACATCACTGAAGTGGTGTCGGATTTAATATATCATTACATGTTAGAAAATTCTGCTTTTGGATTAAAAAATGAAGACATTTCTAAGACTCTGTACTGTTTGTGTGTTGAAGATAAGAATACTGCACTAATTAGCAGGTATCTGTGCCTGTGGAATAGCTGATCACCTAGCACTCCACCCTCTTGTTCAAATGTGGTCTACAAATGTCCATCTGTTACATACAGTCAGTGTCTGAGGCTGTGAAGCTACAGCTAACAGATCTGCAGAACACCATTGGAGATGATGTTTTATGTATCCAGAATAAGCCAGCATGACTGAAATAAGTGTAAACC
Organism: Rhamphochromis sp. 'chilingali'; assembly: GCF_963969265.1. Classification (NCBI taxonomy): domain Eukaryota; kingdom Metazoa; phylum Chordata; class Actinopteri; order Cichliformes; family Cichlidae; genus Rhamphochromis; species Rhamphochromis sp. 'chilingali'. The sequence continues at coordinate 27,461,220 of NC_137932.1, forward strand.
TTTTTAAAGCGGCCATCGGAGGCTTTGATGGTCTAAAGGAAACAGACTGAGAAACTCAACTGAAGTTTATTTTACACATAAAAAAAAGAAGCATTCATTTTTATAGGAAATCGGTACAAAAGCATCTCCTGGAGGTACAAAAGCATCCCCTGTGACATCACTGTGGCCTGTCAGAAAGCAGGGCTTAGGGCGTCATGGAGCCGATGGACAGCGACTTCTATCATCTCCCTTAGAGTCTCGTCCTCTGCGCATGACACCAACTGCAGAGTAACACACAGAGGTCAAATAAAGGGTATTACATCATTTTCTACAGAAACAAACAAAATACTTGCATAAATAACATATGTGAAACTATTAATTTCACACATAACCAGGAAGCAACTGTAAGTTAAGCTCAGTAGCACTGACTGTGACTGTATAGTAGTCTGAGAAAATAAGCTTGAGCAAGTCTGAGTTCAGTTTAGCCCTTTACAGGCTTTACCTTACAGGCGCTCTTTAAATGTTACTGTGTGTGTTAGAAAATTCAAGGGGCTTTTGAAATGAGAGAAGGCGAGCTTTACAGGGATATTTTGTGTATCACGGTATCATGAAGCATTCACTCAATACTGCTGTCTGAACACAGACAGAAAAAAATCACGTGTGTGCTACACATCCCCCCCCCCCCCAATTCCTCACACATTTTGGACTCCAGAGAAAATAAAAAAAATCAGTTGCACTGAAGTTTTCTTCCTGTTCAGCAGCTGACTTTCAGTCTCATGGAAACTGCACAGCTGCCTGCTGGGAGGTCAGAGTCACTGCAATCACACAGACTGCTTAAGGTTTACAAATGATAAGCATCAGATTTAGTAGAAAGCCAGTTTGTCAATGAGTTGCAATCGGTCTGAGTGCAACTAACTAGTCTTTACAACTGGGGACTCCAGTGGTTGCTAACTGGGTGTGTTCCTATATGAAAGCAAGGTTGGCGAGGATCTGTGTTTGTTATCTGTGGAAGAATCTGTTTCAGATCTCTGAATGTATGAAGTTAAAGTGAATTTTGGTTTTCAGATGGACACAGACTTTTGATGTTCCCTGATTTATAAGTTAATCTGTGTCATCATGAACAGAGAGCATGCAACTGTCAACTCAACCCAACAACTTTTATGCCGTCATGATGTAATAATGACTGATCAGAGCTGATCTCAGTCGCATGAAGGTCAGGTAATTTCTCTGTGTGAGTGCAGCCTGACAGAACTTCAGCCAATGACATCTCAGAGGCGCCGTCTCTTATTTACATGCTTTGAGGTTTAAACTTAACATAAAGCCCTGCAGCGGGAACAGGAAGTACCCATACTTTCAGGTTTTTCATGAACAGATCGGGTTCTGTAACAGGAAGTCTGAGGATTTAAAACAAAATGATCCTTAACACCAGATTTATGTCACATGACCTTAATGCAGCTTAAACTGCACAGCCCCCTGTGCTAAAGGTCAGAGTTTTGTGTTCTGTCAGAAGGTCTAACTCTGCCCACTCCTCATACTCACTCTGGTCTCTGGGTCTACTGACGCTGTGACGCCGTCCACGGTCACGCTGAGGTTTTTACCATCTTTGAAATTCACGCAGTCATCCCCAAACATGTCGCTGCAACACAATACAAGTTAGTCTACCACTTGGGGACTTTTACTTTGAAAATTTTGAAAATGCTAAGTTAGAAATGAAATCCTTTCTTGGGTCTGTGTGTGTCGGTGTGTGTGGTGTTTGTGTGTGCACATGTCTGTGTGTAGCAGCGACTCACTGCAGCATGAGCGCAAGCCTCTCCACAAACACGTCCATGTCGAAACTTTCCTTCTTCCCCTCCACAACTGAAACACACAAACACACAGATGTTACAGATTCTGCACTGTCCCCAAACATTGCACTGCCGTACTGTGTTTACTGACACTTCTGGGCGTTGGGGTTGGACTGGACCTCGAGGATGACAGTGGCAACGGCGTCAGCGTACATGTCATTGAGCGGATTGGCGATCCACTGAGGAAACAAATCAAGAAGAAACACTTACTTACTTCAATGATGGCAAAATGAAACAGAAATTAGTGAACTAATTGGTAAAATTCTGGATCTGTAACACTTTAAAAAAAAAACGAAAAAACAAATTTACAACAAAGAAACAAAAGATCTGAAATTAAAAAAACTTCAACAGCTGCTTAAATATGAAGCAAAATTAATTTTCCTCCAATCAGTGAGTTCCTGTTTGAAATAAATCTGAACATTTTGTTTCAGACAGAGCACTGAAGCTGCATCCATGAACAACAAAGGCTGTACGAAATCACAGCACCTCTGCTCACATGGGCTGTAGTGTATGTGTGTGTGTGTGTCTGACCTCTAGCAGCACCATGCTGGCTTCATGAACCATCGTGATGCTCTTAAAGATTCTCACGGTGATTTTCTCAGTTCCCTCCACCTGCTCCACATCGCCTGAAACACAAAGAGCAGCTCATGAACGCTCTGTGGACCGTGTTCAATTAAACTTCAGTTCACTTTTATTTATATAGTTCCAAATCACAACAACAGTTGCCTCAAGGTGCTTTGTATTGTAAAGACATTGTCTCCATCATTCTCTGTAAACGTCCTGATGGAGGTGAAACACCTTCAGAAACTAACATGAACATTTTTAAGCCCACGTATCATCAAGTCTGACATGCAGAAAAATTCACGACCAAAGATCCCATTAAATATTTCTAATGCATCGCCTCACAAAACTTCCGGTAATGGGAGGAGCCAGCTTAAGTTTTACTCTGGATGACCCGAGTCAGGTGAGTCCAGGTGAGCTTTGCTGCTTTCTTACCTGCGAGGTTTCTCAGCTGGCTGACCAGCAGTGAGATGGGTCCGGTGTATGGGATGGCCTGCGTCTGAGTCACCATGCCCATCGACAGGTCAGTGTAGTCTGTACAGAGAGCACAAATGTCAGGAAGCAACAGGCGATGCGTTCAGGGACCAGCATCAGGCTGGAATAATTAGTGCAGGTAAACTGAGTTACTGACTGGAGAGGTCGGAGGGCGACAGGATGTGATAGTTGAAGTTTCGTTTGACGAGAATCCCAGAGACCCGCTGACCCTGAATGCACTTCTTGTCGGCAAGGGAGCCCATCACCTGCAGCAGAGGATGCTGGGAGTTAAGGTGGCAGAAGGTGAAACGAGACACGCTTAAAGCTGCGGATGGTTTTCAGGAGGACCTTGGCCAGTTTCTCTCCTCTGAAGTTGAGCGTGACGGCCTCGGTGTTCCTCGGGTTGTGCACCTCGATGTGGACCTCATCGTTGTCCTCGTACTCGCGGATCAACGCCGCCTTCAGACGCGCCATCTCGTTCTGCTCGCCGTGGACGAGAATCTGCAGACCCAGGATCAGCACACGTTAAACTAAACTCACCTGTTCCCGACATCAGACCGAGTGCTGTGCACAGTTTCAGTCAGTAGAGCAACAAAGAAAAACTCCAGGTCCAGGACTGAAGCTGCATGCGAAGGTCCACAGCGCACAGACGTCTTACTCTCATTAGATGATCTCTGCTCTGCTGAACGATTGGACTGAGTCATGATTAACAATTATACAGCTGCTACAATTTTAGCACTTTTGAAACGCTGTCATCTGTTTACTGATAAGCTGAGAGTGAGTGAATAAATCTGATTACCACATGAGGAGGCTTGAGAGCTCTGATGAACTCGCTGGTCTGTTGGTAGTCTGTGTGAGCTGAGAAGGAGATGTAGTCCACCGACATCTTCAGAGGAAGCTTCTGACCCGACATGGTGGTGATCTCGTCGGGCTCTGTCATGATGTGCTGAGAAACGCAGACAAACCGTTAGACCTCGAAGGAATCAGGAAAGAAACTCGGCTCTCTGAAGGCTTTAAATGATTGTGTCATTTTCACTCTGGCCTGATGGGGGCACTGTTGCCTTATTATTAATGCCTAAACCCTGACACAGACGGTTTAAATCAGAGCAGATCTGCAGGTCTGGGCTTTCCGCCACTCCCCGAAAAGAAAATCAGACTCTCAGGAAACATTTTCCGCTCAGAAACGGGAAAATGTTGGAAAAGCCTCAGAAGCAGGCTCACTCAGGTTTGTCCTTCAGGGCAGTTTCCTGACTCCACAGTTAAAATAGTCCAAGCTGACCTCACCTTGGCGAGCGTCCCCTCCACGCAGTATCCGGCGATGATGACGCCATTCCTGCGGTCGGTGCACCAGCTCTCAAACAGCTCTCTGGACAGGCCACTCTGCATCATACCAGGAGATGCCATCACCACGCTGGGACCGATGTCATCGAAGTGGTCCATGCTCTGAAACACACACATGTAAAAATACTGCATGTATAATGATATGAGCCAACTGACAACCCACGGACTGCATTCACTGACCTTGAGGTTGCTGATGTGCTTGAAGACAAAGGGGTTGTTGATGTTGATAGCCTTGCGGATCTTGTCGTTCATGGCGTTGATGTAGGTCTGGTACACAGCCATGCACTTCCTGGCCAGAGAAGAGGCGTAGTAGATAGGGATGTCGTGGAGCTCCGGGTGGTTCTGCCAGTACTCGTCTGGATCAAAAACACGAGCAGATCAGAGGTCAATAGGGTCGGAGCCGGGCTCATGGGCAGAGGAGACCGAGAGAAGACCTCACCGAGGATGAGGAGCAGCTCCTGAGCCCGTCCCAGGGCGAAGACAGGGATCAGGCAGCGGCCCTCCCTGTTCACGATGTCGTGGACGGTGTTGCAGAAACGAGCCTCCCTCTCCTCACGCTTCTCGTGGATGTGAGTGCCATAGGTCGACTCCTGAACGCAGAGCAGGAAACATTACTGAGTATGCTTGGCTCGCTGATTCATCACAGTTGCATCAAGATTAGCAGTCACATGATGTAGTAACAGCAGGTGTTTGCAGCTCCAGGTTTCACCTTTAGGGTGTGATCTCCACACACGGGATCATGTGGAGATGTCAGATCTTACAGACATTTGAGGCGGTTACACCTCATTCATGGTTTTACTCCGTTTCCTGGGCAGGGATAGCTCAGTAGGTAGAGTGGTGGCCCCATGATCGGAAGGTCGGGGGTTCGATTCCCCTGAACAGCTACCCTGAGGTACCCCTGAGCAAGGTACCGTCCCTACACACTGCTCCCCGGGCGCCCAATGGCTGCCCACTGCTTCACTGAGTGAATGGGTTAAATGCAGAGAGGGATTTTCCCCACGGGGACCAATAAAGTACACACCTCCTTCTTCTTCTTCTTCTGTCACGTTTCTGTGGTCGATGTTTCTAACGATGACCTCAGAAGTAAATTGATCCCTGTGAAGTTCAGGCTGCTCTAAAATATCAGTTTTTTTTTCTACTCTTGGATCTGGATGATGTCACTGAGATGCTCCACCCATATGTGGATTCTGTGAGGCAGCCAATCAGGAGAAATTAGGCTTAAACTGGGCGTAGCTAAAAGAGGACAAACCAGCCCAGAATCAGATAAAGGAGGATTATTATGAACGACGGATCATGCAAAGCTGCCATAAACTTTGAACAGTTGATTTCTGATTTCAGAATCACTCACTGTGATGAGGATGTCCGGCTTCACGCTTGGGATCTCTGCTGCCATCAGGTGTCTATCCTCTTGACGGGAGAAATCACCTGTGTACAACAGCTACACACACACACACACACACACACACACACACACACACACACACACACACACACACACACACACACACACACACACACACACCATGCGCGATTAGCAGCTGTGGCCATGCTGTCCTCAGTAAACTCACTCATTCACAAAAACAAAGTGCCTGTCTGAGGTGGTCCCTCCGGAGAGACAATAGTTTTGGAACACACCAGCACATTTTCTCTGCTGTTTAACGCAGAACAACCCGACTGCGATGCGACAAAGCATCACCCCACTGATCATGTGTCTAAGACAGCCTCGCCCTCATCGTATTCACATGAAGTCACAGGAACTTATTTCACCTTTATTTTCAGTTCTTGCAGCGTCTTTATTTCTTAACAAGCTGCAGTGATTAAAAAAAAGGTCAAAGAATCTGAACTGTAGTTTTTAAACTGCAACTAAATGTCCATAAAAACTCTGAGTGTGTACATGTAGCAACACGCCCACAGAGGCGCAAACACTCAGAGGAGGCTGGATCAATGTCTGAAGAACTCACCTTGACGCCGGCGATCTCGATCATGAACATGGCGGCTCCGAGGACATGGCCGGCGTGGTAACACCAGAACTTAATGCCAGCCACCTCCTTCACCTCGTGGAAGTTGATGGTCTCGATCTTTTCCATGCTGTCCTCCAGGTCGGTCTCCGTGTACAGCATGTCATCAGCTGAGATGTTACTGCAGACACGATTCAGACAATCAAGCGTCAAAGATTCTAAGCAACTCATCAGCAGCGTCTTTGACGGCAAACAGCACTTACCTCTGCTTCACAACTCCTACAGCAGGTTTGCATTACTCCAGTTTAAAATAACCCTCCTTTGGATGTCTTGTTATTTTAATTTAAAGCTGCTTATCACTGACCTGACACTGACCTTTGCTCGTTCGAGGTAACCCAAAAGTGAGGCTCACCAGCATTCGCCCACACTCTTATTAAACCGTTAAAAAACATTCTCAGAGTCAACGTGTCTACCGGCGAGTCTCACCTGACTTTGACGTAGTCGGACAGCAACCACCGGTAGATGGCTTTGGTGGCGTGTGTCATGAACGTCCGACCTTTAAAGCTGGTCTTCTGCAGGAACCAGGGCAGAGCGCCGCAGTGGTCCAGGTGGAAGCTGATGGAAGGAGGAAGAGTCAGTATAAACATCTGCGGTACATCAGTATCATCATGCTGCAGGCAGTCATGTGACCACTCGGAGGCTGTGAACTCACTGGCTGATGAGCAGCAGGTCGATCTCAGCTGGGTCGATCAGGTCAATGTAGGGCAGAGCGTCCATCCCCTCCAGACCAGGATGGATCCCACAGTCCAGCTGACACACACAAAGAGACACAGACCTTTACACACACTGAGGCTTCACGTTCACAGCTGGAAGGTTCATATTCACTATCTCACCATGATCTTTCTTCCTTTGAACTCCAGGATGATGCAGGACCGTCCCACCTCCTGACCGGCCCCCCTGCACATAGACACACACTGAAACCACACTCCACACCTCACCCCAACATCCAGCTCAAACTCACTTTAAACCAAACTCCATTCAAAAATCAGTCAATTTTTATTTGTAAAAGAGCAAAACCCTGAAAGAATTGGAGTCACATGACTACACTCATAAGATTAAATATGCACTGACAGACGACCTTATATTTAATTATCAGCTGTGTCGAAGCTGGCAGGGAGATCTTTTCAGATTATAAGTGTTGTTAAATGAGTTCTGAATCAAAGCGCTTCACTGGAAACTTCCGCGGACCTTTTTAAGTTGTGTGTTTTACGCGTTTTATAGTTTATTTATGAACCCTGAATGAGTGATTTTCTGAATGTAGTTCTGTGAGGAGGGGGAGCCCGCACACAGAAAGAAGCTGAAGTTGCCTTAAACTCACAGCGGGCGGATCAGCAGCTGGTCGCTCTCCTCCGCCGGAACCGTCGCGTCGGGTTTACGTTTAGCCGCCATGTTGTTTACTTCCACACGCCGAAAAACAAACAAACAAACTCCGTCATCACTCCGTTAGTTAGCCACCTGCTATCAACAGCGGCTCCACAAGGTTTACTAATATGTAACTTCCGGTCCCCAGTGAAATCTTTCCGTGTAGTAACATTAGTCCTAACTTTTTGTTCCGCGATGAATCCCGGAGGAGAAGTGTGCTTTAAAGCAATCTAATATATTTAAAAAAAAAAATCAGATTAATATGTATCAAATAAATAAATAGTATTCATCAATAAATGCTCAAATTAATTATTAACTAAATATATACTACTAATAATTACAAACAAAAATTATTTTCGTTTTTGTATCTTTGCTCTTTAAGTCTATGCACTTTTAATTTAGGAGATTTTAAAACTCTTTAAACAAATTCATTCTATAAATTGGCTTTAATTAAATTTAAAATCATATACATGACTATGTTTTTGTGTATTATATTTGAGTATTTAAATATTTTGTACTCAAGGTATTAAAAAACAATAATAAATAAATAAAAACAAATGGTTTACATAAAAACATTGACAAAATGCATCCTGCTCTGCTCGCTGATGCTTCCCCCCTCACTGATTTTCTTCTAGAATAATCAGGATGAACATCAGAGCCACAGATATGGCATGAATATTATTGATCGTTTTCTAATAAAAGGTGGAAACAGTTTGAATTTCATACAAGTTCTTAAAAATGTTTCACAATAAAAGCTCTGTCAAGAAAGTTATTTTGACCAGCGAGACTTTATAGGACTATTAATTTGAAAAGATCCAGGATAATTCGAGTTTGTATAAATAGAGTGATGCAGTAACTTTAACAGATTTGAGAAGTTTAGAAAGAGTGATGTAGGAAAACACGGACACCGAACAGCTCACAGCGAAAAGCTGTTTGTGTTAAACTCGGCTCTTAGTAAAGTCCTCAGCTCCGAAGCTGCTTTCAGGTCTCGAAGTGAGAAACTCTTTTATGCACTAAAGGAAACGTTTAGACTGAACTTGAGTATTTTTGTGTGAACCACTTTGTTTATAGAACCACGTTGTTCTTTCCTCAGCTTGGTTTGGTGTTTTACACCAGCTTTTTATTTTGACATGTTTTCTGTTTTTATTGATTTCAAAACCTATTTGTTCCCCTGGAAATGCCTTTTTGGGGGTTTTTTTTTAATGCCGTTTAGTTTTCACAGTTTGTTCATCCTGTGTGTCCTTGTCAGTTTTCTCTTGTGTATCGATTCATCATCTCCCAGTTATTAGTCTATTTCACGTGTCAGCGCTGACAAAGAGCTTTACAGGTCCATCTCAGAACAGGAGTGCTTTCTTTGACTAAGTAATTCATCAGGCCTTTTACCACCACTTGATTAAATCCATGGCTGCAACATAAAAATTCTAATTTATTGATTAAGATAGACCTTCTAAGTTGCAAACTTTATTTTTTTGGGTTGTGTTGAAATAATAATGTTGGTAATTACATTAAATTAATTTTATATGTAATTTGAAATTAAATCCCAATGTTAGTGGGTTCAAAATAAAATTCAAGTTGTAATTACTTAAAGAAATTGAATAGATAACTTATTTTTTTCCCACTGTAACTTCTGATTTCAAATTCCCTCCCCTACCGACTTAACTAGCCCGGGCAAATTCACACATGTTGGGTTGCATGGTGCAAGCTTTTGTAAAAGACATTTCAAGGTAAGTAACATTTCATTTACAAATAACAGTTCTACCAAAGCAAAGCCTTTGTGCTAGTCACCTGTAGTGGATTTGTGTATGATGTGATGCTCATACAGATAAGGAAATACTTTGCACTACCACATGTAGCTAATGCTAGCCATTCTAAACTTTAGCACAGCAGAGGATAAGACTTATAAAGTTTCATTTGACAAAAGTCTTCAGCTAGAGAGTGCAACTGTGGCTAGGAAAAGCGTGGTTAAAGTTTTGCTACACAGTGCAATCTAATTTCGACCATAGGCTGATTTTGTTTTTCTTTTTACCAAAATTAGAAGCCTTAAACTGTGAATAGTTTTGTCAGAGGGATAACCTAGAGGCTTCTTTTTTCCATCTGGCTCACCTATTTTATGTCTTTATAAAACTTGCATGACCTATACGTAATATTACATTGTAAATGATTTTGGTTAGTATTGTGATACAGCTTAAAGTAAGTATTGTTCTTGATCTTAAGAGCTGTAGCTATCTTTGTTTTTGTTTGTTTTTTAAAAAAAATCAGATTGTGTGAAATATTGTTAATGTCATTCCAATAGCATTATTCTGGCATAGGCTATGTGAATCTACTTAATATTAAGACTTTATGTAAGCAGTTAGTATAGTGTGATAATCTGGGGTCATTAGTGCTTTGTTAAACTGGGACACATTTTTTACAAAATGGGCTGGGAGTGAACAATGTGTAAATTCGAAACCTCTGCAAAAACAGGGTTGCTAAAACATTACAGATTACACCACGGTTATGGTGGGGAAGTCTCCCTTGTCTTCACCAAGATTGTTTTTGTTCCCTCAAAACTTGGGGTAGCCTTAGATCACATCTATCCTCTTTAAATAATGTATTACAGCATTCATTAATGCAGTATAGCTAATAGTCTGCAAGGTTTAATTCTTCTGTTTGTGTGGTCTACAGATACAGGAGGAGTTCAAGAGAATAACCACTGTAAGCCTTGAATGGCTACACTTGACCATTGCACCCCAAAACTGATGGATGTCATTTTATCAAGGGGAGGAGCTAAGGGAGTGAGAATCAGGCAGATCAAGGACATGCTTCTTGAGGTAGGACAACTATTTAGACTTTGGGTAGCTTTGAAATGAACTTTGTTGGCAGTCACCCATGTATTTTATACTCATACTTTATTTTTTCTTAAATAGCACAATACAATTGAAACATGCAGAGAAGTAGCCATCTGCTGCCTTATCACTTTCCTTGGAGAGAAGGACGAGGACCTTTTCATGGAGTTTTGGAGTTTGGTGTAAGTAATTCAGCATTGTGTGTGTGTGTGTGTGTGTGTGTGTGTGGGGTATCCATTGATCATCTGAATTCATTAAGATTCAGTAAGTATAAAAGTCTAATCTATAATTCACTAACCTATTTTTTAAAATTTGCTTTACAAGGACACTGAAGAACTTAAGGCAGGTGATGAAAACTGCCATCATCAGTAACCGGTACACCCGTGGATCTAACCATAAGACTGCAACCATTGTGTTTTGAATCCTGTATGTGTAAAATTGATCTTAAAGGTGTTTGCTGCATTGTGTAATAGAAAGATGCAAGATCTTGTAAAGTTTGGTAGGCATTGAAAGTTAACATTTACTGAACACTTGCATGGAAGTATTACTGCAACAAAATGTTTTCTAAGTAGATTTTTTACCAATTGAACACATTTGTTTCTGTGGTGTTAAATACATAAAGGCATATTCTATAACTTGGCTGTGATGGTATAAATCTAAATTTCTGGTTTATTTTCACTTTTTAAATACAAAGTGTTGAAATGCCTACTGTTAAAAAATAAAAAAGTTATTTGATAAAAAAAAAATGTTGAATGAATTCCTTTCTTAAAAGCTATTACAATAAAAAAAAAAAATAAGAGAAAGCTAAAATGATGATAATAATGATGAAAATCAGCAACTTAATATTTTAAATAATGAACTTTAAAAAATTGTTTTTGTAATTGCTGTAATTAATTACATAACACTTAAAACATATTTTTAAGTTGTTTACTCATAAAAATTATGTTCCTCCAATTACTTTTTCCACATTATTTGAAATGATTTTTAAGCTACCAAATATTACGTAAATGGTAATTAAAATCACCTTTGATTATGGAGGATAATTTAATTCCCGTAACTCAATATAGTTTGTTGGTTCAATCTAATTTCAACATAAGTTATCATAACTCAAAAAGAGTAATGGAAACTGTTGCGTTAATTTTTTTGTTGAGCTTAAACAATAGTTTTTAGAGTGTATGTTTCTGATGAGTTTCAGCCCTAGATCCTTCACAGATCATCAGTAGTTGTTCTGTTCCGTATGGCTGTAATTCCTGCTCTGACCACAGTGTGGTGTGGTTAAGATGGTCGGTGTAATTAGCGATGTCCTGTTAGTACACAGGTATGTCTGCCTGATTATCTGTAATTCCAGCTGGTCTGAAAGTCCAAACTGATGATTTTCCAAGTATGTAGAAAATGAAAAGGCTCCGCTCACATAAAACTGAACATATGTCATTGTTTTAGGTAACACTCATATGAGAGTAAACTGAAATATTTTAAGTGATCGCAGAGTTTGACCATTTCTTTACATTTGATTTTTTTGCCAATTATTTGTCTTCCAACTTATGAAATGCTTCAGACTGCTCTTCACTGACTCACAGAAACATGTAAAATAATAATGTAAATAAAAACTGAAGCAGTGAAGCGTCTAAACAAATCTGTGCCACTGACAAAACTTGTGGGAAATAAATGAGAGTGAAAAAGTGAGTGCTGGGAAAGAAAAACAGGACAGACTCTCACAGGTACACTTATGATGATTTTAATAAGTCGAAAATACATTAAAATTTAAAGGACACTCAGATTTTCTGCTCAGATTACATGTTTGATCTTAAAATAATAAAAATCATTTCATCCTGAAGCTTTTACAAACAAGCTGAATGTTCCTGATGTAACACAGCTAGATCCCAGCAGCAGAACCACAGAAATGTACATCACATCTGCCAAAAGTATGTGGACGCTGTGCCGGTGCGGTCATCCTGACAGAGTGAAGATGAAGTCCTTTCATAGTAAACTGATTATTTCTATAAATGAAGCTGGTTTTGTAACAGGAAGCAGAAAAAAACAAAGCTGTTGTTTCGTCGCGTTTTTTTAAGGCAGTGAAGGATTTTACTGTAACTGTGTTCAGCTGTAGTTCCTGTTCTCTGTCTGTGGAGGCGCTGTACTAACGTAGCTCTGCTGTGTGTAAACGTATCACTGAAGAACACTGTTCACATACTTTTGGTCTGGTCTGCCCTTTTTGTGTCCGCTGCATAGCTTTTAGAACATTTCAAACTCAGGCCGACAGCTTTTGAGGAAGAGCATGAGTGAAGATCGAGACCCCAATCAGATCTCTTTGGATGTCGGACTCTCCTCTCAGGTCCACAGGAGGATCCAGATGTGCCCTCAGTCTGACCACAGTTGGAGGCACGAATCACTCCGACAGGAAGTGAACAAAGGTGCGAGGAAACACTCCCCGCCTGGTCGGATCGCTTTCGATGTGACCGATCTGAAACGCAGACGGTGGTTAAATCACAACCTGGACAACGGGTCAGGATTGTTCTTCAGGTGGGTTTTCATCTAAACGCACACACATGCTGTAATAAATGTTGTGAAGTGAATGAAGTTGTGCTGATGATGCGTTTCCTGTGCTGGAGGCGTTTCTCACTCACCCACCACTCGCTGTCCTCCTCGCCGTCCACCACGATCAGCTCTCCCTCGCTGAACGTCAGCTCGTCTGGACTGTCCGCTGCACAGTTGTAGATGGCCCTCACCCTCTGAGGCCTCTGCTTCTACACACACACACACACGCACGCACGCACGCACACATTTAGCAGTAAAGCTGTGTTACATGCTGGACTTGTGATGATGACTGTGTCTGTGTGCAGAAATAAATGAGGTGGTGTGTTTGAGGACTTACAGAAAATGTAGTTCTGGGTTTGCGGGGTGGAGGAGACGGATTATGAGGGGACACGATCGGACGACCTGCCAAAGAGAGATAAAGCCCCCACAGACTTCAGAAAAAAGTTTCTCTTCTGTAACTTCACCTTTGTTTGAACCAGAGGCGGAGGCAGACATTTGATACACCCGGGGCTTAGGCCTAAAGGGTAGTATGCATGTGGGATTGGGGGGGGGGGGGGGGGGGGCAGGTAGAAATGACTGAAAGATTAATAGGCTCTGTTTTGAGTTTTGTTAAAAAAAGGAATGACTTCATATAGGGAAAAATATATATCACATATGCAGGACACCTTAAACTAGTTTTTTAATTAAGCAGCAAGGCAGAACAAAATCAGGGCTGCATCAAGACACGAGGACTAAACCCCAAATCAACCAGACCCAGAACTGATCCGGAATTAAAACAGGACACAACAGTTCAAAATCAGGACTACTGAGGACTTAACCAAGACAGAACCAGAATCAGAACTAGATGATAGTAGCACTAAAAATCATCATAGACCTGCACTACACTTAATTTTTAATTCTACCAAAGTACAATATTTAGATTGAGAAAAGTTTATATAATTATTTAGCCTTGTTGTGCAAACAAGCCTGCATAACTTAATAAATGTAGAATTTGAAAAATAGTAAACCTAAAAAGAAACACTAGGTACGAGATACATGAGTACCTATGATACGGTGATACTTTTGGCAAACAACCATTTGACTAACATGTGTGTCTCACCTGCTCTCTCTCCCTCTCTGTTCCTCTCTCTCCCTCTTTGTGCTGACAATCACGGCAAACATCAACATCATCAAACATACAGTGGAAACCAGATATTTACATACAATTAAAAAAGTGTTTTTATCTGAAGAGTAACAAATCAGACTAAATGTTTATTTTTTTTAGATTGATAAATATAAAAACATATTTGTTAACTTTAAGAGTAAAGAGAGAAACTATCTGTTTTCTTAATTGTAAATGGCACCAAATTGTATTCAAAACTGAGCCACACTTATGGAGCTCCACAGTTCTGTTCCTGGTGTTTTGGTTGACATCTCTTGATTTTCCCATTTCAAAGAAACAGGCTCTGTGTTTTGCCTTATATGCATCCACAGGTGTGTCACCAATTTACTCACATGGACTCTACGAACCTATCAGAAGCTTCTTCAGCTCAGAATGGAATCGTCTGCAGTTTTCTTATTAATTAACAATAAACTTAGTGTACATGTACTCCTAAATTTGATGAAAGTGATAATAAAATGACAGCTCTCTCTCTTATTCCGACATTTAACTAATTCAAAAGATCTTTCAATATTTATTTATCCAAAACAAGTTTACTCTAAATTGATGTTTAACAGTAAAAAATGTTCTTGTGTTTTCCATAAAGTGTATGTAAATATCTGGTTTAAACTGTGAATATACTGCTGTGTATTGAAATTCCTCTAGCCGTTAGCATGCGTCCGTACTAGCTCCCCCGGGAAATCTCGCATGTTATCACGATAACAGCGCATGTCCCCCCCCTCGGCCAACGCGGATGCAGCCAGTGACTCTCTCCACTCTGTAGTCAGCAGACTGCAAACGCAATCACTTCTCCTAATATCAGGGGACTTTAATCATGTCTCACTGAACTCCACACTGTCCACCTTCACCCAGTATGTGACACGCCCAACCAGAGACAATAAAACACTTGACTTACTGTACACCAATGCAGAAGAGGCATACAGTTCATCACCTCTCCCTCCCCTGGGCAGATCTCATCACAACCTGTGTATGAGCCCTTATTGTGCAGGAAGCTACCAGCTGCCCGAACAGTGCAGAGATGGTCAGAGGAGAGCGAGGAGGCTCTTAAGGACTGTTTTGAGTCTACTGTGTGGGAGGTGATCTGTGACGACCACAGAGAGGACATTGACAGCCTTGTGACATGCATTACGGACTATATCAACTTCTGTGTGGATAACGTTGCACCCAGCAGGACTGTGCGCTGTTTCTCCAACAACAAACCTTGGATTAACTGTCCTCGAGCAGAAGAGGAGGGCCTTGCAGAGAGAGCTGGAGGACTGATAAGGAAAGGGAAGTTCAGCTACAGGCAGAAGATGGAGAACCAGCTTCAACAAAACAACTTCTCCCACAACTCCACCCAGTGCTTCCTTCAGAAGTTCTCTGACGACTTGGCAATAGTTGGCCACAGTGATGGGGACGACAGGGAGTACAGAGAACTGACCCACGACTTTGTGGACTGGGTCCAGCAGAACTACCTCCAGATGAACACTAGTAAAACCAAGGAGCTGGTGGTAGACTTCAGCAGGCACAAACATCCTCCACTGCAACCACTAAACATTCGATGCATGGACATTGAGACTGTGGACAGCTACAGGTACCTTGGTGTTCATCTGAACAATAAACTGGACTGGACTCATAATTCAGACACCCTCTACAGAAAAGGGCAGAGCAGGCTGTACCTGCGGCGGAGACTCAGGTCTTTTGGAGTGAAGGGCCTATTCCTGAAGACCTTCTATGACTCTGTGGTGGCCTCAGCCATCTTTTACGGTGTGGTCTGCTGGGGTGGCAGCATCTCTGCTGGTTCAGGAAGAGACTGAACAGGCTGATCCGGAGGGCCAGCTCTGTTCTAGGATGCCCGCTGGACCCAGTGGAGGTGGTGAGTGACAGGCGAATGGTGGCTAAGCTGTCATCCCTGGTGGACAACATCTCTCACCCCATGCAGGAGACTCTGACAGCACTGAGCAGCTCCACAGTGTAGGACAGAGCGATTTCGCAGGTCTTTCCTCCACACTGCTGTCAGATGTATATTGCATTTGGATTTTATTTTATTCTATTGTGTACAGTATCTTATTTTTATCCTATTCCAGTGTTTTTCTATGCAACTTTGCACTATCCACTTTCTGCTGTAACAAAACAAATTTCCCATGTGTGGGACTAATAAAGGTTATGTTATCTTATGTTATCACATGGGAAAAGACCCAGGGAAACAGAGTTAACGCTAAAAAACAATAAAACCCCTGAAAACCACGAATTTCACACTCGAGCCTCAACTCTCATGGCCTGGTACCAAACCACTCACAGACCCAAGGGGTGGGAACCACTGCAGTAAAGCACCAGAATATCTGACATGGCACGAAACTGCAAAGATACCCTTAAGTTTCACACAGAGAAACATCCAGTGTTGAGGTTTAATGAGCACCTGACCTCATTAAACCATGACGGGGGTATTTCACTGATGTATTGTACACCATAATCACAGCTTTCCTTGAATGAGTGACATCAGAGATCATGTGAGTGTGTTCTTGCAGGTCGTGGTGTTCCACAGAGCTCTATTAACAGTCCCTTGTCAAAGCACAAAAGTTTCAGCCTTTTAACAGCAGTTATGTTTTTATAACACACCTGCTTACATCATATTCAGGCTTAAAGTTTGACACAGGTGCCTGTAGCTGCTAGCTGTCTGCTAGCTTCACCTGAACTGGATGTCTGCACCATGTTTGTGCTGCTGGAGCCTTTTAGAGCATTTTTAATGACATCTTACGACCAGTAATATGCTGCTGTGAGTTACTGTACTAACATCCAAGAAGGCGGTGCTGCAGCCTGAGTGAAATTCAAATATTTTCATGTTACTGATTGTGGATATTTTAGTGTGTGTGCTCATGTGTGTGTGTGCGTGTACCTTGTTTTTCCAACGGAATCGTGCCTGCAGGTCTCTGAGGAGGAGGAGGAACCCTCGCTGCTCTGTAATCATAAGAACAACATTAAACTGGTGTGCTTCCTCCCAGCAGACCCAGCTCAATCAGACCAGTACGTACGCGGGAGGAGAGACAGGGGCTTTGGATCCTGGTGGTCCTCTGTGTTGGTGGCTGGGTGGGAGGAGAGGAACTTTATGCTGGGGTGGTGATGGAGGTGGGATGCAGGGCGGTGGCGGGACTGGAGGTGCTGTAGGTAGTCCTGTCGGCAGGGGAGGCAGAGGAGGGAGGGGGGCAGTCTTGGCTGTGGCGGCTTTGGTCTCCAACATGCCGGTTCTCCTGCTGGGCCCAGGAGGAGGAGGAGGAGGAGGAGGAGGAACCAGTGAGAGCACTGGGAGAAGAGGGCAGAACAAGAGTCAAGAAAGCCCTGAGCAGTGGCTCCAGGCACACCTCCACAGTCAGAGCCTGAAAGCAATCCAAAATGCTGCAGCAAGAGTACTGACAGGGAACAGAAAGAGAGAGCATATTTCTCCTATATTGGCTTCACTTCACTGACTCCCAGTTAAATCCAGAACAGAATTCAAAATCCAGCTCATATACAAGGTCTTAAATAATCAGATCCCATCTTATCTTAATGACCTTGTAGCACCATATCACCCCATTAGAGCACTTTGCTCGTGCAGTGCAGGCTTACTTCTTGTTCCTAGAGTATTTGAAAGTAGATGGGATGCAGATTCTTCCATTTTCAGGCCCCTCTTCTGTGGAACCAGCTTCCAGTTTGGATTCAGGAGACAGACACTATCTCTACTTTTAAGATTAGGCTTAAAACTTTCCTTTTTGCTAAAGCATATAGTTAGGGCTGGATCAGGTGGCCCTGAATCCTCCCTTAAGCTGGGCATACACTGTGCGATTTTTTTAGTCACGTTAATCAGCTTCTGCTCAAACTGTACAATTGACTTGCAGGGGTTAGAAGTTTGTAGGTCACCATGCAGGGTCTCACACTATGCGGCCTGATGCTCTGATGCGACCTCAGTGCTCACACTGTGCATCCCTAACATGAAGGTTATAAAACAAAATCTGTCTCTCGCTCTCCCTCTCTGTCTTTCATTCACACAGACATACAACCACCATCAGAAACAGGAAAAAAATAATTTTTCCACTTAACAAACTCATTCACCCAATTAAACAGTTTGAAAAGTCAATCTCTTCACTTAATCTGACTCATGAGGTTATTTTAAATGAAATAAACAATTTTACACAAAAGAAACATTTGGTTACACCCAATTGACATGATCAATGACATCATAACCTATAAAATCAGGAAGTACTGGGGCAGCCCTTCCCACATACCTGTTTTACACATAGGACCTGCTCAAAGGAACACACAATGGTAAGTATAACCAAACTATATAAACAAATGAAAGATTGTTCTTAGCTTTAAGAACATTTGCACAGATGAAATGAATATAACCAATGCTAATACAAACAGACCCGGGATAGTATGTAGAGCCAAGATTACATGTGCTTATTTTGTGTTCTATAAGATAACAGAACACAAAATAACAATTTATGCATGTGACAAATGGTAAATGAATTCAGTCCTAGCCACTTTGTCACAATACTACACGACGCATGACACACGATGAAGGTGAAACTCGGGCCGATCACCAAAATGGTCACACGACTGAAAAAAAAAATTGCCTCAAAATGGGCCAAAAGTCGCACAGTGTATGCCCAGCATTAGTTATGCTGCAATAGGTGTAGGCTGCTGGGGGATTCCCACGATGCACTGAGTGTTTCTTCTTCTTCCTTCACTATGTGTTAATAGACCTCTCTGCATCATGAATAAATCATGAATGAATCATATGAATCATAATTGTTATCAATCTCTGGCTCTCTTTCACAGCATGTCTTTTATCTTGTCTTCCTTCTCTCACCCTAACCGGTCGCAGCAGATGGCCGCCTGTCCCTGAGCCTGGTTCTGCCAGAGCTTACTTCCTGTTAAAAGAGATTTTTTTTCCTTTCCACTGTCTCGAAGTGCTTGCTCATAGGGGGTCATATGATTGTTGGGTATTCTCCGTATGTATCTAGGTTTCTACCCTACAATATTAAGCGCCTTGGGGCGACTGTTGTTTTGATTTGGCCATGTATAATTAAAATTGAATTGAACTGAATTTAAATTCATTGAATTGAACTGAACTGGATTAAATTGAACTGAACTTGAATTGAATTGAAAGCCTCATACAGCCGGTTCATACCTCAGAAAGAGGACAGAACTGTCTGCTCTTTTCGTGAAAATAAAGCAACAAAGCCAAATAAAGCTGACGGACGCAAAGAAAAACATCACAAACGAGACCCTCCGCTGTGGATCTGACAGGAAGTCCACCCACCGTACTTGGAGTTCCTCTCTGGCGTTTGAGGGTTGGGGGGGTCGGAGGACGACCGCTGTCTGCCTACTGATTCCACGGAGGTGCCTTTATTGGTACCTGATGGTGACAAGACAGAATCAGATCAGTTTTATTTCCTCACAGCTTCACAGGGTCTGAACAGCAGAGCTGATCTCAGCCCAGGCGCCCTCTGACCTCTGCTGGGTCCTCGGGGAGGAAGCGGGGGCGTTGGGCCGGGGGGCGGCAGGTTCACATTCAGCATGGTGCCGTAAGTCTCGTTGCTAATAATGGTGCTGGGGATCGCAGGCCGCTGCTTGTCTAATGCCAGGGAGGCAACATCCCACGCCAACGCCGCCAGGTTGGGCTGCACGGGTCCACTTCCAGGCACAAAGCAGCTGACCGGGCGCTCCTCCCGCCGCTGTGGGATGGGCTGCAGGACCCACAGAAAACACAGGAAGTACACGGTCACTTAAAGCCAACAGAAAGTTTAATGCAGGACGTCAGAAAAGCAGCCTACCTTGTCCTCCATCTCGTCATCGCTCTCATCCAGGTCTTCGTTTTGCAGACGCCACTCATACTCGACGTGAACATGGACGTTAAACTTTCCGGTCTGAGCCTGAGTCAGCTGGAACACATCAATCAAACTTTATTGGTACAGACACTCGACAGCACAGGAACTGCTTTACTTTGAACAGCCTGGAAGTGTTTGGATTCTCACCAGTTCTTCGCACTCTTTGTGTCGCATACGTTTGGCAATGTCCAGCGGTGTTTCTCCTGCATCGTTAGCTGTGGACACAAATTCAGTCATTCAGACTTTTGGTGAATTATGTCAGCACATTGTTTCCAAAAGGGAAAGATGATTAGATCTGCACTTTTCTTGTGTTACTGCAGGTTTTTGTCCCCCTGAAAAGACAAAGTACTCAGCTCTGTTTGTTCTCAAGACATCATTTAAATTTTATGTGATGGTAGAAACAATAACGGCCCCAGATGAGGGTCACACCAGCTGTGGAACTTGCTTTTATTTCTTCAAACCTCACAACAATAAACTAGAGCCAGGTTGGCTGGTTATTTGAACTTGACCTTCATCATTAGCGCCCATGTCAAAGTTCCTCTTATAAAACATTTCAAGAAACCTTATCGAGTGATATATCATATTAAAGGGCATGAAAAGAGCTGTACCACACACTTTTTCTTTTTTTTTTCTAAAATGACATCCAACGACTTTACAACGATGTCATAAAGTTTAGAACAATCACACACTGCATAAATACATCTTAAAACCTCAAGTTTGGACAGATTTCAGACCAGTCGTATGGTAAAAGATCATAAAAAGCAACATTTGAGTGTGTAATGCTCATATGAATGATATGAGCACTTGTCACTCATCGTCAGCATTCAGCACGCTCTGATATATGTGCAAGTGTGTGTGTTCTTACTGATGGACACTGAAGCTTTCCCCCTCAGCAGCAGTTTCAGGCACTCGCTGTTGTTGGTTAGGCAGCAGTAATGCAGCGCCGTGTTTCCTCTGGTCGTCTGCTTGTCCAGGTTACCGCTGAAACACAGACCCGGTCACTACACACATACACACACCTGGAGAACAGGTATTTAATTGAACAGTCACACCTGTTTTGTCCGAGGAAGTCGACAATGTGGAGCGAGTTTCTGTCACCCATTCGGACCGCCAGGTGGAGCACCGTCTCCCCGGGTTCCTGACACACACACACACACACACACACACACACACACACACACACACACTCAGTCTGCAGAGCAACAACGGACACCTGCACAGAGCTGTGTCTACGTGTTACTGAATGGACACACAAAGCAGAGCTTAAGAGTAAAAGCTTAGTAAAAACAGACACAAAATGAGCACAAAGACACAACAGAGAGACGCATGAGTCAGTCCGTCAAACTCGTGTTAGAGATGAGGAGGTCATACATGTTCGTTGGGCTGTGGGATGGCATCCATCAGGTCCACCCCCTCAGCGTAGACTTGGATAAGCGACAGAATGTCTCGGTTCCTGATGGCCTCGTAGAGAGCCCGCAGCCTGGACGCGGCGTCGGTGCACTTCCGCCGGGCGAAGCGTTTCTCGGTGTACTTCGCTGTGATGTAGTCCTTCCTCATCTGCCTGCAAACCAGACGGACGAGTCACTACGACATCCTACTACAGCTCAGACTCACCTCCTGATGCCGTCACCTACATGTCGCTGGTTGGAGTTGGTTTGGTCACTTCCTGCGCTGACAGATCTGCCTCCATGATCTCATTGAAGCTGGCGTTTCCCACATTATTCGCCAACTAAAAGGCAACAAAAGCCCAACATCAACTCTGGTTCGGTTCTGGCTGTAGCTCCTAAGATTAGACACGTGATCACACTTCCTGATTCTTCACAGCTGAAGACGACTGACATGCTCGGCAAGGGTTCTGGTTCCCTGATTATTCCAGAAAAGGTTTGCAAACATTCAGAATGTCCCTTCAGGAGACAGTCTTGCAGGATGGTAAAAATCTGAGGGTTTTTTGCTTTGCTTTTTTGGCTTTTTCCTGCAAATATTTTAATTTTATTTAACAGATTAAAGTCATGATGAAATGAGTCACCGCAAACTGACAAACAGAATGCTCTGACCTTCTGTCGGGACAGTGAAGTGGACTCACCAGCAGCTCAGAGGTTCCCAGGACGTCCAGGTCCAGACTCTGGATCCTGGAGTAGTGGACCCCCATTTCTCTGTGGATCCCTGAGCACTCAATACAGATCAGCACCCCGAGGTTCGTGGACAGCCAGGAGGGATCTGTAGAGGGTGGGTGGGGGCACAGAAACAACAAGCGGTGCCTTCACATCCTCAAAATGTAATTTCAAGACTAAAGAAACAACAAAGTGAATGAGATGAATTAACAATCTGCTGACAGACAAACCTGGAAAAGAATTCTGGGAAGTTTCTGCAGCTCTGAGCAGAAATGTGTTTGGACTACAGGTCCACGTGAGGAAGCTGAGTGAATACTTTTGGCAATATAGTGAATGTTGAATATATAATTGATAAAAAAAACTGTATGTTATTAATCTAATCTTTGGACGTGCTGAGATGAACAGATGAAAACGTGTTTTGTGGTGTTATTAGAGAGACTGTTGATGCGCCCTCTCTCATGACACTAACGTGTTCTCACTTCTGTAAACCATGACAGGAAATAGAAGTGCTATGAAGTTCCACATCAAGTGTTCACAGTGCAGTTCAGTAAAACCATCATCTACAAGAATATCAGCTAGGTTTAAAGCAACAGACCAACTAAAAAAGTTGCATAAAACAACTTCAATGCCAAAAACAAAAAAACCCCACACAAAACAACCGCAAAGGAAAAAAACTGCCTGAAGGCCCAGAGCTTTCCACAAGCAGTCCTGCAGAGGTCAGTGGGGTTAGAACGCCGGCAGAACTAAGCTGTCACTGGTTTTTGCGTATGTGCAGGAAGCCTTAAAATTAAAACAAGACTGTCAAGGCCACCACCGTGAGTCTAATCAGCATCCTCTGAAAGAAACGCATCCAAGTCCAGACCCTCAAACCAGATGGAAAGGTGAAAGACTCATTCAAGCGTCACTACTTTTTTGACCTGACCGTGAGTGACTGGACTTCCGTGTTTAATCTTTGAATTTTGTTTCCTTTCATGAGTGGTGTTTGTTTGAGAGAGACTTCTGAATAATTCTGACCTGCAGCTCCACAGTCGCAGCAGCTGTTGTTTCCAGTCCTCTTCTTCACCTCTCCCACAATGGACTTGGTCAGCTCCTGGACGATGTTGTTCTCACCCTCGTCCTGGTCTCCTTTGAACGCCTTGTTCAGCGCCTCCTCCTTGCTGTTCTGCAGCACCGACACCCAGCTAAAAAACACCAAACCATAAGCGCTCGCAGTAGCGCGAAGCCCGGCAGCTCAGGCCATGCCTGCTCGTACTTACATCTGACACTCGGCCTCGTCCTCGGCCTGGAAGTGGTAGGTCCGGTCATCTGTGGAGGGGGGCGGGGGGGCACGAGACAGAGTTTAGACTTTACACACATATATACAGAGGAACATGTGAGCAGGAAGTCTGCAGCATACGGGAGAACAGGTCGAAGCTTTTCTTCTCCTCATCGGGGTTCCTCTTCACCTGGCAGGTGAGCAGGTTGACCTTGGCTGGAGGTTTGTTTGGCTGCAAGACAACGAGAGGAGGTGAGAGCTCAGCTCTGACTGAACCTCACTCAGATATCAAACATTCAGCGTTACAGAGAAAAGATCCTGAAACTGTCACAGAGTCTGTACTGCTATATACCATAACATGGACAATAGTTGGATCCCAGTTAGGTTCAGCCCACAGCAAGAACCTGTAAGGACTTTAAGCTGCACAACTCAAAACCTTCCCTCATCTTGCAAAACATCTGCACATATCATTTAAAGTTCTGAGATGATTAACCTCAGTGACTTTCTGTAATCTCATTTTCTACTGTTTTCTGAAGCCTGATGACTTTTGATCCTCTGGCTTTTCATGCCACAAAACGTCTCATTCATAAGGAAACTATTGATGAACCACAGGGTTTTCCTTTCCTCCTCTTGCCTCCACCACTGTCTCCTGCCTCCCTAAATGGGCGTACCATGCGGGCCCCACAGTTCACCCATACATACCCACTATGGGCCCATGGACCCGTTTTAAGTCTGGTAGACTAAAGTTTTATGACGTTTTTCCTTCACATTTTTGATATCAGAGGATCTTCTGCAGCTGACGGTTCTACTCCCCAAAGCAAGGCAAGAGTCAGGTTTCAGAGCTGGAGCTGATCATCATGCGCAACGTTTGTATCTTTGTGTTCAATTCATTTTGATCATGTAAACAAAATGCAATTTAGGAAAAGAAAAGAAAAAAGAAATACTAAACTAGAAATACCCTCCAATATCGCTTCACCTATCCTCAGAAAGGAGTGGGAATGGGAGTGGGAATAAGTGCACATTGGACCATAAGACGGATGAACTCGGTGAGCTGACCTCAGATGGAGCACTGCGAGGACTCTGTCTGCAGTACCTGTCTTCATTTGAGTCTGAGTGGTAAATGTGGAAGGTTTCTACCAGCTGTGAAGGGTTGGCGTAATCCTGGACATGTTACGCTGAAGAAACGTGTCTCTGAAGGAATGCTTTCATGAAGGAACATTACTCTGAAGGAGGGATGTACCCAAGGATGTACCGACAGCTATCAAGAAGGTGTAGGTTACCTTGGAAACCCGGTTCTCAGAAACATGAGTCTAATCTTGAAATTTACCTTAAATAGAACTGAAGATATGTGTTACTGTGAATCTGTAGATATGAGGTTTGTTTTTCTTTGAATTTGCTTTTCAGCAAGCTCAAGGAGAAACAAAAGGCTGAAAGTTAAAGAGAAACAGTTAAGAAGAATTAGAAACTTTCTCTCCAGCAGCCCTCAGATTTCAAATCAAATCCTTTTCCCACCCTTTTCTTTTAATCATTTTCCTTCTGCTCTTTGTGTTCTGCTAGCTCAGTCCTGATTGGCCATTTGACTGCTCAAACTTCAAAATAAAAAACAGAAGGCAGAAAAGAAACTAAAAAAATAAATAAATAGATAATGTACTATTTAACCCCACTTAATGTAGACCAGGAGTAGGCAACTCCAGGCCTCGAGTGCCGGTTCCTGCAGGTTTTAGATATCACCCTGGGTCAACACACCTGAATCAAATGACTAGTTCATTACCAGCCCTCTGGAGAACTTCACGGGATGTTGAGGAGGTCATTTAGCAATTTGAATCAGCTGTGTTGGAACAGGGACACATCTAAAACCTGCAGGACACCGGCAATCGAGGCCTGGAGTTGTCTACCCCTGATGTAGACGATAAACTCATGAGGAGATTTCTGATTGGACATGTAGTGCAGGCTGGAGGGCGGGGGCTTGTCATGGACCAATGGGAGAAGAGGACCTTACCGTCCCGTGACAGATGGTCAGGAAGCCGTTCTTCACCGAGCACTTTCTCTTCTGCCACACCTTCCTCAGTCTGACGAGGAGAGAGACAAAGCTTTTAGTGTGAAAGGTCATAGAGTGGAGTCGTGACTGAGGCAGCTACCACTAACACACGTGTGCAGAAGGAGGAAAACATGTTAAATCTGTAAATATGTTACATTTAACATTGAGTCTGTGTAGACTGACTAAATGCTGCCTCTGCTGGACGTCACAGGAACTGCATGTGCATGTCAGTCACATTCATATGGCATTCTGGGACACTGAGTTCGCTCACCCTTCACTTTTCTTGTAGAGGAAACCAGAGCGCTCGTTGCCGTGGGCTTTGTCACCCTGCAACTGATGGAGGCTGTAACCTGCGTTCTGTTTGGCCTGGGCGTCCTGTCAATAAATCAGACACTTTATGTGAAGCAGCTCTTATGACAGAAAGACGTGAGAACTATGACCCTACACAGAGTTCAGAGCTCAGAGCAGCCTCTGTTTGATGGACAGCTTTGTTAATCAACTTCCTTTCCAGTAACAGGTGAGCCTGTCAGAGCTCACCTGGTTATGCTCACCATCAGACTCATGACATCTGTTCAGACCATGTTTGTTCTAACTGCTGTGCGCATGTTAGCGACTCTTTACCCTCGTGTTTATCCTGCATTTTAACTGTGTTCATGTTTTCGGTCTGTGCCATCAGTCAAATGGATGTTACACCATGTTTGATGTTTTTTACCTCTTTCTGATCGGACTGCAGTGCCGCCTTCAGGGTGTCTCGGAGCTGAGCCAGCTGCTTCCTCTCGCCGTCCTGAGTCTGTTTGATCTGCAGAGGAAGAGAAACTCTAACTTTAAGCCCATTTTTGTGTTCGCACAGAGCGATCGGTAAGTGAGCTGTGAGCTTTAATGCTCCTGCAGGGAACACAAGCGTCCTCACCGCTGTCAGGTCTGTGGACAGTTTCTCTACGGCCGGTTTCAGAGTCTCCACAGCTTTCAGTCCATCCTGGAAAAAACTGAAGAAAAAAACGTCTGAGAACCTCCAAGGAAAAAGTGAATCAATAACAAAATTAATGTTTTAATATTCACACTTTATTATCTTTTCTTTAACACCTTACTCATACATGGACCTGTTGGTCACGTTTGGACATACTTGCACTGAGCATGGTAAAACTTGATGAGGTTCTGGAGGAAGTCTACTCCTTTCTTCACTTTGATCTCGTTCACTTTGAGCAGGTACTGCAGAGAAAAGCCAAAGAATCAAGAAAAACTGAAGAAAATAACCGTTACTGCATGACCAGTCCTTCCTTGTCCTCCTCCAGCTCTTCTAGGAGGACACTGAGGCATTCCCAAACCGCTGAGAGATCATCTCTGCATTTCCTGGGTCTGCCCGGGGTCTTCTCCTGGCCTTTAAACCTCATCTTGTTTAGGCATCCTGGTCAGTACCATCTCGGCTGGCTTTACTCTGAGCTGATCCTCATCGGGTCTCTAACAGCGAGCCTGGACAGCCTTCAGAGGAAGCTCGTTTTCACGGCTTTTTTTCTGTCACCTCTTTACCAGCATATCCACAGAATTCACCCTCCACTCCTTCTCTACTCATGACCAACAAAAAACCACGAGAAACACAGACTGAGCTGAAGATCAGCGCCTGATGAAGCCAAAAAAGCTACAAACCCTGAAAACCATCAAACTGGAAAACTTCTGAAAGGAATCCGTCACAGACCTCTGTCCACCAAATCTTCCACGTCATATAAAATCTGCGCTGACTGGTCGAGGCAGTAAAACAAACATTGCTCTCGGTCTGACCTCAGAGGATAGAGATGATTGTTTTAGCATTCAGGTCACCTGTGTGACCTCTGACCTCACCTCGCACATCTGCAGCTGGAACATTCGTCTCTCCTTCTCCATCTCCTCTGCGATTTCTCCTCCGCTGAACTCCGTCCGAATCATGCCATGCATCTTGGCGTTCTCTTTCTTCTCTTTCTCAATCTTCGCTCTGCAGAGGTCAAAGGTCATGTTAAAATCTCAACACAAAAAAATGTGATCAAAACAACAAACTGAGGAGAAGAAAAAATAGAAAGATGCTAAAATACAGAAGCCAAGAAACGCCATGATTTCAATCATCATATTTTATCTTTTCTTCTTTTTTTGAGAAAACCAGGAAAAAAAGAGCATGTATCAGTCTGTGGAGACAGAAACAATAAAGATAACTTTATTCAAACATTCTCATTTAAATGCTGAATGAGTCGACTGGTTAACGTGTTCTCGTTTCCGTGATTTAACATTTCAGTGAGAGCAGCTGATAATGAGCCCTTCTTACAGTTTGGTCTCGTAATCCTTCCAGGCCTTATCGAACGGCTTCTTCAGATCCTGCAGGAAAAACAGACGTCACACAGTCACAGTTCATAAACGTGCGCGCGCGCGCGCGCACACACACACACACACACACACACACACACACACACACACACACACACACACACACACACACACACACACACACACACACACACAGGACTCTAACCTCTGAGTCACTCTGGAAATATTTCTAGATGATAGCATGTGCGTTAGATTAGAAAAACAAACACAATGGTGACCGTGTCACAACAGAGGTGTTTTAAATTCAGCCATTTAGTCTTTATGCCACGAGCCACAGCCTGCAGGACGACACCACCATTACAAACAGGAAGTTATGCTCATCGCACAACTACAAGAAAAACTGTTCAGTGTTTTGCAGAAATTAAATGTTGTATTTGGCACCTCAGGGCCACCTTACCTAACATGCCTACATTTTATAATTCAAGAAGCAGTTTTTTTTTAAATTATTCAAACTGAGCATAAAGCAGGAAAAATAATATTGAATAAATCAGAAAAAACAAAAAATTATCTTTTATTTCGATTTCCTGCTTTTGTTTTTTCATATGACAGGAAACGGAGGATTTTACAGTGGCTGGTTTGCTGCTGTGGTACAAAGATATTTAGACATTAATGTGGGACCCCAGCGTGATTTTATTTGTTAAATCTGAAGCTGTGTGTTTAAAATGATTACAGTTCTGATGTAATTATTGTAAATACACAGTCAACATGTCATCTAACCAAACATGATTAATTTTTAGCCACAGTAACAGGAAGTGAAGTGTAACTGAGCGAGTGTCTGCGGGTTTGTTTCAGCAGGAAGAAGAAAGTGACACCAACCCCTTTCACTCCTTTCAGGTCTCCTTTCAGCAGACTGTCCAGAGGGAATGTGATGATGTTGTTCATGTTCTGCAGCTGCAAACAGGAAGTTGTGTCACAGCACAAATGCGCAAAACACACCACACTTTCTACATTTAACACTTTTCACAATAAAATGTCTGATGTTTCACTCTCTGAGGCTGACTTTGGTTCCTCACCAGGTTCTTGAAGAGGGCTGTCAGCTCTCTGGTGAAAACGACAAACTTGATGAAGGCAGAGCCGACATCGCCGTCATCCCTGTCACCCCGGGTCAGGTAGTTTTCCCCGAACTTGTGCATGGACTGAACGTACTGCTCCTCATTTTCCACGTGAGCTACGACACAGAAAACACTTTAAATAAATGCGGACTGCAGCTCGGATCATCTTTCATTTAACTCCAAAAACAAAAATGATTAAACTCTGTGTGAAAACAAAAACCATCCACTCCACCATGTGGAAAAAACAAGGACAACAAACACGTGTGAATAAAAAAGTAATAAAATAAAAAGTAATTAAAAACAATAAATATAAGAGGAGACAAAGAGAATAAATAAAAATATGATACTAAATACTGAGAAAAACTGGAGATATATAAATGAACAGAAATAAAATACACACCTCAAATTAAAATAAACAAATCTAAACAATTAAAACATAAATATTTATTTTA
The DNA here is from genome assembly GCF_963969265.1 of Rhamphochromis sp. 'chilingali'. Taxonomy (NCBI): domain Eukaryota; kingdom Metazoa; phylum Chordata; class Actinopteri; order Cichliformes; family Cichlidae; genus Rhamphochromis; species Rhamphochromis sp. 'chilingali'. The sequence continues at coordinate 27,490,421 of NC_137932.1, forward strand.
AATATTTTAAACAAATAATGAATGTGAATGTATTAAAATAAATGTAAATTTATTGAAATTATATTTAAATTAATTTAAATGAATTTTATATTGCAACAAAAGATTTTTCCAAAAACATTTCTAGTTAATTTAATTTAGTCCCTTTTGATACGAAAAATTAAAAGTAGAAAAATAAAAGGAGAGAAACAAAATCTTAATTTTTTACAGTTTTTCGTATAATTTTTCAGCTTTAAATAATTCTGATGATTTAAAAGTGTTTATTGGGCTTCAGTTGGACATGTCTGTGTGTACCCGCTGCATTTCTTTAGCAGAGAAAATGGCCTGTTCCCCTCGAGCTGAGGCACCGAGCCGCTCTGAATCTTTGGTATATACATGGAGATTTACCTCCAACATAAACCTGCAGGTCACAGAGAGAAGCTAAATATTTCAGAACCTCTCTGCTGTCCACATACTTCTGGTCATGCAGTGCCTTCTGTCTGTGAAACTGCTGAATGATGCGTTTCCTGTCAGTTTTTGCAGAAGTGCTGAATAATGTTCGGATCTTGTGTGTTTGCTGAGTGTGTGAAGGACTCGGCCTTTCCTCTGTTTGCACTGTAGTGTGGATGTGGGCGTATCCCTCAGCATGCCGGGACATGGGGAAGCATGACAGGAATGTTTGGAGGTGAGACTCCACCGGCCCGAGCAGAGACCCACCAGCAGCACGCGGCTGCTGACGAACCCACCCCACCCGCACTGACCTGAATAAAAAAAACTGCTTTTATTTTGGTAGTTTGTATCTGAGCGCAGTGTGCTACCACAAACAGGAAGTGACAGTCAAAGTGAGACTGTGGTGACAAGCGTTGTTATTTTGGGTCAGACTGACATGAAACTGCATCTCTCACCCAGACCAGACGAGTTGATGGCCTTCACCGACTTCTTGATCTTGTAGAGAACGGACCGGTCCAAGTCGAGAGCCTGAGGAGAAGAAACAGCACGCAGATTAGGAGCCATGCCTCTAATGCTTACACGTCAAAGTTAAAGAAAAAGTGTGTTTATAGTCAGTATGAACCGTTCACCACTGCTGGTGTTCATCTCAGACTGTCACCCTTCATACCCTGAGCTGACGTGCGTGGACGGACTGCAGAGTCTGCATGTTTTACCCGAAGCAGAGTTATTATCAAGACATCACACATCTAATAAGAGACTGATGAAAACAGTGCTGCTATTAAAGGTGCTTTTTTTTTTAGCAGACACCTCTCACTCACAGAAACTGTTTCATTCAGACCTTTGAAGCAGATCTTTTTATTCTTGCAGTTCAACATAATCCGAAGACGCCTGCTGAGGGACAGCGCCCAGCGGCCACAGCTACTGACCTTCTCAAGGCTTTAGAATGCTGGCAGCATTTCATAAAGTTTAGTCAGTTCTTTTTGTGTTTTACTGTTGCATCAACTTTTGCCTCCCCCAAACATAAGCCTGGTTCTGTTAAAAGAAAGTTCTTCCTCCCCCCTGTCACCAAGTGCTTCCTCACAGGGGGTATTATTGTAGTATTATATTTATTATTTTAGGGTCTTTATCTTACAAAGCACCTTGAGATGTGCATTGTTGTATATTAATAAATCTGTAATGAACTGAATCTTATGTTCTGAAAATGATCAGATTCTCTGTGCTGTTCCTGTTTCCTGTGTCCCTTCTCATCTGAGCGGTACAGTTTGGTGCATTAGTCCCTAAAATAAGAGCGCTGCTTCTGTGATCTGCAGGACATCACATGGAATCATCAGTATTGTATTGATTGGCACGATCAGCTCTGGCGAACACACAGAACCTGACATAGCCACGCCCACTGTATTCACAGGAATCTGGTTAGGGCTTCAGAAGGAATTCTTTCACCTGTTTGACGTACCCAAAGGGAGCTCATATTCTGTAAAGCCGGCGTGCCTGCAGGAGAGCTGATCTGAAAGCTAACGTCTACTAGTTCCTGAAACTCTCCTCGTTAGCCTGAGGCTAAAACGCAGCCTAAATTAAACCTTTGAGTGGTAACACGAGCTACAGCATTAGCTTCATGTTAGTCAGGAACATGAAGTCTGCTTGTGTCTAACCCGAGGCTGTGGGAGGGAGACTGAAGAGGCCATGCGATCTAAGCCTTTACCATAGTTTGCATGACTGATGAGACCACAGAGGTTCAGTCACATGACCTTCAGGTGTTTTCCTGCCGACCTCATCTGTGGGGTTCACCTAAGCGTCTACAGCTCTGAGTCACAGGTCCATGACTCAGAGAGAAAAACATGCACTTGGTTATTCTTTGACCAAAAACTGGTTCAAGATGAGCCACTCATCAAACACCAGAGCCGATTTCAAATCTCTGCACAGAAACACAGCGAGGCGACAGGTGAGCTCAGGTGTAGAGCAGCGACTTCATTCAGCTCAGCCAAAGACCAAACAACAGATCGAGCACAAATACAAAGAACTCAGAAACAGCTCAACTCAGTACGGTGGATGATTGATGGTCTCACAGCACTGAGGTCCTGGCAGGGCCTTCTAGATAAATATTCATGGTCTTCTTGTGTTTGTGAGAGTTTACCTGCAAATTCACCAAAGCACTCACTGAAAAAGAGCTACAGGACGGGTTAAACGTAGAAAACACCGTTCCTACAGGATGAATGATGCAATAATCTCAATGAAACGCCTGCAAACACACAAACAACACACAGGGCAGGTCTCTGAGGACAGCGTTGAAATCTTGGTACAAACGCCAACAGGCTCATGTCACAGCAGCCCACCCACGAGCTTTCATTATGTCCCTAATAAGGGTGTTGCAAGGGTGTAAAGAGGTCATAAAGGTTAAATATAGTAACTTAGTGCATGATTGTACACCACATAGATCATTGACCTGGTCAGCAAAGATAAAGGGGGATCACTTCCTCTGCTGATACGTCAGTCAAACTGTCTGATCAAAGTTTACCAGCAGCCCCTTCAGACTGTTTCAGGCTGACGTCAGAGGATTCATATTTAATGATAATTAATGGTAATTACCCCTGTTACCTACTGAATTCATTTTCAGCACAAAGCTCTGGTTTTTCCCTGTGTTATAAATCAAGTACATCATTTCCCCCCCCCCTTATCTACATCACACTCATGGTCAGTTTAGAATCACCAGTGATCCCAACATGCAGCTCTTTGGACTTTGGAACCTACTATGAGGTTGCAGGCAAACATCTAGGAGGATGTTAATGGATGAAGATGCCCAATTGACTAATCATAACTAACTGACTGGTAGTTGGCCTTCATCACTCTCAGCATGCATGCAGGTGTCTGAAGGCAGGTGAGGTTATTGGTGCCCTGACTTCTTTTCGCCCCACCTCCACCTGCAGACATCCTGACTTGGAGGCTGCAGGCGAGCAGGGGCGCTGCTTTGTCTTGTGAGGTCAGAAACGTCCACCAACGTGTGTCTAAAACTGTCTGCAGGACGTCGCATGTCCCCACCACCCTCACGGTTTTTACACTGAAGTTCAAAGAAACAGTCTGTAAAACTGTTAATGTAATGACTGTAAAATCATTGAGATTACAGTTATTGACTAAAAGTAATCATCATCATGAATTTTCCTGTAACCGAGTGGCAACAATGTAGAGCTGCTAAAGCTCACAGTAGTGGTGATATTTATTCAAACAGAGGTCTCAGGTCTACAGGATGAGGCACGAGCCAAAGTGTGGATTTGGAGAGTGGCAATCATCAAAACAGAACATTTCACAGCAGTTTTCTGACAGTAGAAGCAGCCGAGACGCTTCCTGTTTTTAGGGTTTCCTCAGTTTCACAGCCTCTGCACACCAGCTCTGCTCAGCTGCTTTTAACACGTGCAACAACACTCATTTTACATTAGTGAACGCAGGTGAGCAGATCGGTGTGACGAGTGGAAGATGAAGCAGATAAAGAAACCTGAATGGGCACAACACTGATCAGACCAGCAGGGACTGTGTAAAGTACTCATCTGCTGTTTTTACCATTCAGCACACTGATGCTGATTTCATGTGTTTACTGTAATTATTCTACCGTCTGAAGATGAGGGAGGAGCTGATGATTTATTGGAGACTTTAATTCCTTTCACATCACTTCAGACAAGTTGAGACACAACAGAAACAGAGATGAGCTTCAAACGTGAAGAGAAGAGCTTTAAAAGTGACCAAAGGAGAGAGAGAAAGAGGACGAGACAAAGAAAGATGACAAAGGAAAGAGGAGAGAATGGAGGGATTTAACTGAGAGGAAAGCAAAGATCGGAGACAGCAGGAGGACCAAGGTGAGGCGAATCATGTCGAGACTCGATCAGAGGAGTGAGGCTCTACCATCGCCTCGGGTCTACTGAGTGGGAACATCCCAGCATGCAACAGGAGGAGGAGGACATGATCAGCAGACCTGCGATTTCTACAGACCTCACGTCAGGTTTTCAGTTGTGCTTTTAAAGCATTCGCTGCAAGGACATAGATTTCTTCACTTTATGCTGAGAGGAACCAGCGTTCAACTCTGTGCTCTGAGCTGTAATCCAACAGCTCCTCAACAACAACAGATGGCCTCTACAACGATGGGGAAAAATATTTACTGTCCTTAGAACCAATAAAGTCTCAGAAGGAATCTGAAAAACTAGAAACCATTAAAAAAAGAAAAAGAAAAGAGGAACCCAAACAAAAGTCCCCACAAAAACACACAAAGTGAAATAAGAGATTGTTTAATCCATCCCTGAATCACGTGATCACCTCCCTAAAAAAGATCCAGGTTATCTCTTCTTTTCAGAGCATTTGACTCTTTATGCTAAAAATTAATAAATAACCTCTCTGACACACTGTTCTATTTATCCATCAACAAGGAAACCTGTGAAAAAAATATTTAATGCCTTCATTATTGACAGGAAGCCATGAATAACCAATGGACTCCTGTCCTGAAAGACTTGCTGGCAACTATAACGTGATATCAAAGACTCAAAGAGAGAAAAAAAACTAAAACATGACCACAAAAGAGCATATATGTATTAAAACAACAACAACAACAACAACAACAACAACAACAACGTCCTCACTGAACAGCTTTCTGTCCCATTAACAGTCTCAGGCCAGTATGCACAAAGTGTGATCACTAACGCCTAAGCTTTTCCTGCCCTGAGGTCAGCTTTCAAAGACATGGCCAGATTTGTGAAACAATTAAATGAGCACACCTAATACGACCTAAGCGTGTGTTTTCTTATGCTCGGCCAAGATGTTTGATATAGAGGAGTTTCTAACTCCTTTAGTAAGCAAACATAATCAATGTTTGTCAATCACCTCCATTAATCAGCTATGTACCACAGGCCTTCAAGCTGGCAGTAGTTAAACCTTTACTAAAAAGGCCATCTCTAGACCTAGCAGTCTTAGCTAATTATAGGCGAATTGCTAACCTTCCTTTCATATCAAACATTCTTGAAAGAGTAGTTGTCAAACAGCTAACAGATCATCTGCAGAGGAATGGCTTATTTGAAGAGTTTCAGTCAGGTTTCAGAGCTCATCACAGCACAGAAACAGCTTTAGTGAAGGTTACAAATGATCTTCTTATGTCCTCTGACAGTGGACTCATCTCTGTGCTTGTCCTGCTAGACCTTAGTGCAGCGTTCGATACTGTCGACCATAATATCCTATCAGAGCGATTAGAACATGCTGTAGGTATTACAGGTACTGCACTGCAGTGGTTTGTATCATATCCATCTAATAGACTCCAATTTGTTCATGTAAATGGAGAGTCCTCTTCACATGCTGAGGTTAATCATGGAGTTCCACAGGGTTCAGTGCTAGGACCAATTTTATTTACATTATACATGCTTCCCTTAGACAGTATTATCAGAAGGAATAGCATACATTTTCACTGCTATGCAAATGACACCCAACTCTATCTATCCATGAAGCCAGATAACACACACCATGTAACACCGCTTCCATGTAAAATAGAACGTCAGCCTTCAGCTAGCTGTATAATTTAAACATGTATCAGACTAAGTTAACAGTTCATCTGCAAATTTTAATACAACTTCTGGAGGCTTATGCAGATTTTTCTCCATGTAACACAAACAGGAGCGGGCGGAGCAGCTGCAGAATTTGCTTTTCTTCATGTTAAAATGTGTTAGCTGCTTTGACAAAGGACTCCCGCTCGCTGTTTCCCAGTAAAGGTTTTAATGGTGGTCACAGGAAAAAAAATGTTGATCATAGGAACAGCTGCTGTGGATGCTGGAAACACGTTTTCTACCACTCAACCTGAGCTCACCAACTCAGTAATGGCTCTGCCTCTTTGCAGCGTGTAAACAGATTCCCTTCCACGTTAAACTGCGCCAGCATCATCATTACTTGTGTTTTTAATTCTGTTTAAAATTGGGGGCTGTCAGACTTTTCATTCATGTGCTGCTCATAAATATGCTTCTATTGAAGGTCTGTTTTTTATTTTCCAATATGGGTGAAACACTGCACAAAACCCAACGACATGGTCCAACGATGTGCTGCAGACATTTAACCTCAGTTTAGCACCAGGTCCACAATCTCCTCACTGTCCTTCACTGATGACAATCTCACCCACACTGAGGTGGTGCTCCACTGTAATGGAAAACAACCGAAACGATCCAGTCTAGGTGAATCGAGTTGAGCCGAGTTGGTGATAGTGGAAGAGTGGCTTCGCTAATACTACCTTAACCTTTCATGAATATTATCATTGAGTTTACAGTACAATCATCACGTTAATTTACTTTAAGATATTTTCTCTAAATACGACTAAAAACAGCCAGTGACGACTTCCTCCTGAGCTTGAGGGCAGTTTGGGGCCTTTCACATGTCTGTGCCCACGGCCCTGTTTTTTCCCAGGGCGGCCCTGTTTTTTCCCAGGGCATCCCTGTGGGGAAAGCCTTCAGCCCCATCTTATTCTCCCACCTGAAACCTTTGACCTTTAACTTCTGCTTCCTCATCTCTTCAGTTTTAGAAATATGCTTCATCATCGTGTTGCAAAAAGAAAATAAAAAGAAGCTGTTAAATCTTACAAAATGTCTACAGAAGGAAGTGTTTCTCTCAGTTCCTCTTTCGAATAAAACAGATTCGTTTGACGCTCTGTTGCTTGGAAAGTTTGAAAAGCAGTAGAAATCACCGTTTATTCACACTGTAGGTCCACAAACAGTGAAAACAGGCTGTGACTAAAACCCTCTTCAATCCCACACACGGGAAAACAAACCACGTTCATGAAAAAAGGAACAAACCGGACTTTCCGGGTATTTACAGAGAGGCTCAGTGGAAGCCTTTTTACCACCTTATTAAACTCTTATAATCCCCGACTTCCAACCGTGTGTGTGTGTGTGTGTGTGTGTGTGTGTGTGTCCTTGTTTCCTCACCTCCTCAAGAGCTCCCACCGCGTTCCTGCAGTGGCCCATCCGGGTAGTGAAGTTGGAGGTGGTTGGAGCTTTGTAGTCTTCATTGGTCTCGTCGATGAACTCCGTGACGCTGATCAGCTCCGGCATGGTGAGCTCCGGCAGACGCAAACTGACCGGGGGCGCAAAAATCTCGTCAAAACTGCAGCAGTGATCGCGCAGCCGCAGGTGGAGCAGCCACACCTGGACGCCTCAAGAGTGCCCGCAGCGTCACAGCCAAGATCCTCTGCTGTTCCCGCACGCGTCGCTGCTCATAGTCATAGGAGGAAGAGGAGAAGTCCGACCTCCATGTTTGTCCCGCAGCACGAATCACCGACAGCACCGACACATTCCAACACCCTCAGCTGCTTCACCTGAGCAGGAAGCGCACGGAGAGGGGCGGGGACACTTAGGGGGCGGGGACAGAGAAGGGCGCTCCCACCCTGCTGCTGTTTCCGCAAACCACAAACACGCACACTTACACACAGGTACATACCCCCCCCCCCCCCCCCCCCCCCCCGCCACACACACACACACACACACACACACAGACAAAACACCTACACACAGAGAGACACACACTCACACAGTATTTTCACAGTCCTATCAGGGTGGGACTGGAACAATATGATGTTTAAAGTGTGAAGTCCTCTAAATTTTTACAAACGGTGTTAATGAGACACGGTTAAAGGAACACCCGAAAAGTATAATGCACCTTTATTTTTAACCCTTTGGTCAGCAGTGTTCTCACTTAGCTGCAGAGAACTATATTTACCATTAATATTTAGAGCACTCAGACATCCCCCAACACACGCACGCCATAAAAGCAGGGACACTGAAACAACACGAGGAAGCTGTGAGGCTCACCAGCACACAGCCTTACTAAAAACGTCTAAAGGCCCTCTCAGGACACGGCACGCGCTGCGCTGACCGCTAGCTGGAGCGAAGGACCCAAACTTTCGCTGACCGCAGCGCTCTGTTTGTACATCATTTTTTTGTAGCTGCTCTATGCGTCATTTCAAAACATGTATCTGACTTTATATCTTATACGAGAGTTTGTGTAGTATTATGTTCAAATGTTTAATAAAAACATGTATCGCTCATTCACAAAGAAGAAAGCTTTTAACTAGTGAAGAGTGTGTCGTTTCCACTACACTGCTTTCCTCCAGGTCCGCAGCCGTTGGAAAGGCTCTGGAGGTCCCCATACGTAAACTTGTGTCATTTTACACGACGGGCCACATCCAGCCCATTCTGATCTTATGTGGGCCGGACCGGTGAAACATTCTTTCTGCCAGTGCACAGACGTTTAACTACACATTTAATCCCTGAGATTAAATAAAAAAAATGAAAAGCTCAACTCTTTGCTTATTTTAAGAAGTGAAAGTGTAAAATCACAGAAATCTGTAACTTCAGGCTGTTCAGAGTGTACCCCCATCTCTCACCGACCCTGACAAGGAAAAGCAGAAGATAATGGATGGATAGATACAACTTCGTTACTTTGCTGTAGCATGAACGGGCACTGATCTGTATCAGTAGGAATAGCTGTAAAACTTATGAAGATCTCTGTTCACACTTTTAGAATCTGGTCCCTGGGCTGTATGTTTTACAAGCCTGGTCTACACTGTGATGAACTCAAACAGGCATCACTGACGTGAACAGGTGACGTGTTTAATCAGGTGACTTCACCAAACAGAAAGCATAAAAGCCTTCCTGTCACACTGAGGTAAATCCTGTCTGTGTGCTGATCGTGTTAAACGAAGAGAAAGGCTCTGAGCCGGAATATCCCTCAGTCTGAACTCCAGCAGGCGGTCCTGAACCAGGAGGTGCTGCCATGTCAGACTAATTACATTTTTGCTTTAACATACAGTTGAACAGATGTGCCTAATAAACTGTCTGTGTGCATTTGTGTGAGATCCACACATGCTTTCAGACCTGTGCTGATATCTTTGTCAGTCATCTCCATCTAGTGGACAGATGGTAGAACTCGATCATCTGATGTGGTTTCTGACTCAGGTGAGGTTGTGTTTGAGATGCGTCAAACACATCTGGCTCCATGTTCACGGGGAGAAGGTTCTAGATTCAGCATTGTTGGTCTGCATGTCAGCCTCTTAGGTGTACACATGGGCTGTATCCCAATTCAGGGTCTGCAGCCTTAAAGTACGCAGCCTCAACGGTCCTCAAGGGCCGTGTACTCAAAGACCGCTAAGGCCGGAAGTGCGAGGCTTGTGAAATGGGATGGTCTAGCCTCCGTAGCGCTGCCCAGGTTGCCTAGCAACCATGATAGCTGGAAACGTGTGGTTGACAGAAATGAAGGAGAAAATATTTTGTTCGTTTGTTTGTTTCTACATGAGCTTTGTGTGATTTAATAAGTATCTGAGGCTGAGACCACAGGACTGTAAAACATGATTGTTGGGCTTCATATCTGTACTGAACAGTCGTTTAAGATTAGCTAGTAAATAACAATTAGCTAATGTTGTTCATGAGACTAAAGTCAGTGTAAATATGATATGGCCAATATTATAGTTATTATACTAATCATTATTAGTTATTACAGCAGTGAGTTTGAACTCTCAAATCAAATCACTTCTATTGTCACATCACATGTGCAGGTACACTGGTACAGCACATGTGAGTGAACTCTGTGTCAAATACTGAGCTTCAGTAAAGATTCAAGTTGCAGCTATTTATATGTCCCATCACCTTAAATCTTCACTCAAAGACACTCAAGTATCTTTGACAGTGTATATATAGATGTATCATATATAAGAGACAAATGTTGTTCCTTCAGTATGTTGGCATTATTACATTTGGCTCAATGCTTACATATATGTGTAAAAAGCAAATGTACGAGCTGTGATAACTGTTTCTGATAGAATGAAGAGTAGACTGATATATGAAATATTCCTTTATTGGGTGAGAAAATCAGACCATGTCATAACTGCTTTAAGTCATACAGAATAGATATCAGAGCCTTAAACAGGCTGAATTCTGCTAAATGGGTCAAACTGGGCAGAAAGTATACAAACACATAACATCCTTATAAAATATGATGTAACACTATAGATCAACTTACCTCAGAATATATAAAGCATATAAACAATTACAGCAATATGATGCGACAAACACAGCAGTACTACTAATCCAAAATACTCAAAGCTTCATAGAACTGAAACAAACATTTATTTTTAGGTCCATTCTGCTGCTGATACATACTTTAGGTTTCTGAGTATTAAACTTGTTGCTGCCTTTCATAGTGTGTAACTTGAAGGCCCTGAGTACTTTCTCCCACACTGAAAACACTGGAATGATAAAATTATTTAAACATTACCTAATAAGACTGATTCAGGCCAGACAATTAGTTATGTTAAACTTTTCTAGCAGTCCTTCACAAACAGGGAACAGTCTGTCTATTCTCGCCATCTGTCAGCTGCTGCTGGCTCTTCCTCCTCCTCTTCCTCACACACTGCTGAGTTTGTCCTGGTGGATCATCAGGGGTGCAAAGCCTCACAGATGATGTGCAGCAGTGGGTCCCTCACTCTGTCCTCACTCTGGACACTTGCAGTTGTCACACATGGAAATCAAATGTGCGATGAGCTGCAGGATTCAAACACAAGTGTAACTTATAAATACATGTTCATACTTTTATTACACAATCAGAGAGAAAGAAACAGAGAGAAAGTGCAGGACAGACAGACAGCTGACAGTCTCAGGTGTATACACTGCTACAAAACAGCACAAGAGAAGGAGGATTTAGTGTTTGTGTTATTACAAGTGCTAAACAAGAAGAGTTCCCAGATGGTACAGTGGACACATGTGTGACTCCTGTGATTAAAGCATCTTTCTTTCAGCTTAACGAGTGAACCGTCAGCTCGTTCAAACACACGTTAAAGTCCGTTTGGCTTGACACCACCGAACAGAGGCAGCAATATAACATAGCGAACATTAACAGTGCAGTGAATCCTGCTTGTGCCGTGATATTCAGGACTGCAAACCGAGCAGTTGTTGTGTTTGTGGATGTATGACTGACTTTAATTATCCATAAAATAATCACATCTCTGTAAGAATAAGGTTGACTATTATGGGGCGCCGTTTGTAAACTGAAACATGCCGAAATTAACGGCAACATTTATCCACATTTAGCTCTAAAACTTACAAAAACATGTTTTTTCGAGTCATTTTTTACAACATTTAGTAAAATAGTTGTAACTTCCATCCATCCATCTTCATCCGCTTTATCCGAGGCCAGGTCACGGGGGCAGCAGCCTAAGCAAAGAGGCCCAGACCTCCCTCTCCCCAGCCACCTCCTCCAGCTTATCCAGGGGAACACCAAGGCGTTCCCAGGCCAGCCGAGAGATATAATCTCTCCAGCATGTCCTGGGTCTGCCCCGGGGCCTCCTCCCAGTGGGACATGCCTGGAACACCTCACCCAGGAGGCGCCCAGGGGGCATCCTTGTCAGATGCCCGAACCACCTCAGCTGGCTCCTTTCGATGTGGAGCAGCAGCGGCTCTACTCTGAGCCCCTCCTGGATGGCCGAACTTCTCACCCTATTTCTAAGGGAGAGGCCAGCCACCCTTCGGAGGAAGCTCATTTCTGCCGCTTGTATCCGCGATCTCGTTCTTTCGGTCACTACCCACAGCTCGTGGCTATAGGTGAGGGTAGGGACGTAGATTGACCGGTAAATTGAGAGCTTCGCTTTTACACTCAGCTCCCTCTTCACCACGACGGACCGGTGCAGCGTCCGCATTACTGCAGCTGTAGCCCCAATCCGTCTGTCGATCTCCGGCTCCCTTCTCCCATCACTCGCGAACAAGACCCCAAGATACTTGAACTCCTCCACTTGGGGCAGGAACTCATCCCCGACCCGGAGTGGGCACTCCACCCTTTTCCGGCTGAGAACCATGGCCTCAGATTTGGAGGTGCTGATCCTCATTCCCGCTGCTTCACACTCGGCTGCGAACCGTTCCAGTGCGAGCTGGAGGCCCTCACCCGATGAAGCCAACAGAACCACATCATCTGCAAAAATCAGAGATGAGATTCTGAGGCCACCAAAGCGAAAGCCCTCCGCCACTTGGCTGCGCCTAGAAATTCTGTCCATAAAAATTATGAACAGAACCGGAGACAAAGGGCAGCCCTGGCGGAGCCCATCACCCACCGGGAACGAGTCCGACTTATTGACGGCAATGCGAACCAAGCTCTTGCAACGGTTGTATAGGGATCGAATGGCCCGTAGCAATGGGCCAGACACCCCATATTCCCGCAACACCTCCCACAGGACACCCCGAGGGACACGGTCGAATGCCTTCTCCAAGTCCACAAAACACATGTAGACTGGTTGGGCAAACTCCCATGCACCCTCAAGTATCCTGGAGAGGATAAAGAGCTGGTCCAGTGTTCCGCGACCAGGACGAAAACCGCATTGTTCCTCCTGTATCCGAGGTTCGACTAACGGACGAACTCTCCTTTCCAGCACCCTGGCATAGACTTTCCCAGGGAGGCTGAGGAGTGTGATCCCCCTGTAGTTGGAACACACCCTCCGGTCCCCCTTCTTAAAGATGGGGACCACCACCCCGGTCTGCCAGTCCACAGGTACTGCCCCTGATCTCCACGCAACATTGCAGAGGCGTGTCAACCAGGACAGCCCTACAACGTCCAGAGCCTTCAGGAACTCGGGGCGGACCTCATCAACACCAGGGGCTCTGCCACCAAGGAGTTGTTTAACTGCCTCAGTGACCTCGGCCCCGGAAATTGGCGGGTCATTCCCCTCATCCCCAGACTCTGCTTCCTCCTCGGAAGACGTGTCAGTGGGATTAAGGAGGTCCTCGAAGTATTCCTTCCACCGCCTGACAATTTTCTCAGTCGACGTCAGCAGCGCTCCGCCAGCACTATACACAGTGCAGGTAGAGCACCGCTTTCCCCTCCTGAGACGTCTGACGGTTTGCCAGAATCTCTTCGAGGCAGTCCGAAAGTCTTTTTCCATGGCCTCTCCGAACTCCTCCCACACCCGAGTTTTTGCTTCAGCCACTGCCCGAGCCGCATTCCGCTTGGCCTGTCGATACCTGTCGGCTGCCTCCGGAGTCCCACAGGCTAACCAAGCACGATAGGACTCCTTCTTCAGCCTGGTGGCTCCCTTCACCTCTGGTGTCCACCATTTGGTTCGGGGATTACCACCACGGCAGGCACCAACCACCTTGCGGCCGCAGCTCAATGCAGCAGCTTCGGCAATGGAGACGCTGAACATGGTCCATTCGAACTCAATGTCCCCAGTCTCCCTCGGAATGCTGTTGAAGCTCTGCCGGAGGTGTGCGTTGAAGATCTCGCGGACTGGGGCCTCTGCTAGACGTTCCCAGCACACATATAATAAAATAAATTATATTATATTGGAATAAAACAAACATTGCCTTTACTATGAACAAACATTTGGACTGCATATACAACAAATCTTACTGCAATAAAAGCTGTCCAAACATTTTCTTATATGTTCTACTTGAAGCTTTTAGTGCCTGATATGCGGTGTGGCTGTTACGGGGTGTCTTGTTGCTGCTCTTGCTGTATCTAACTTTTCATGTATGCACAAGAAAATTTAAAAAAAGCTTTGATGTTGCAGGTTTTAAAATTCTGGTCTTTCACAAACATGCATATACGCTAGAAAAATGATCAAAACTGTGATATGTTTCTTATTTGTTCATTTAGGAAACCCTGATGCTGCAGAGTTTCGCCAAAAACACAAGACTCGCCTAAAGAGGAAGTTCCAGTGTGTGTTTGAGGGGATCGCTAAAGCAGGAAACCCAACCCTTCTGAATCAGATCTACACAGAGCTCTACATCACAGAGGGAGGGACTTCAGATGTGAATGATGAACATGAGGTCAGACAGACTGAAACAGCATCCAGGAAACCAAACAGACCAGAAACGATAATCAGACAAGAAGACATCTTTACAGTCTCACCTGGAAGAGATAAACCAATCAGAACAGTGCTGACAAAGGGAGTGGCTGGCATTGGGAAAACAGTCCTAACACAGAAGATTCCTGCTTCTTTGGTTTCAGTAAAGAAGTGATGAACAAGTTCCACCAATTCTTTACTGAAACCAAAGAAGCAGGAATCTGCAGCTTTGAAGACTTCCAGGTTGTGTTCATCTTTGATGGTCTGGATGAGTGTCGACTTCCTCTGGACTTCCACAAAACTACAATTTTGACTGATGTTACAGAGTCCACCTCAGTGGATGTGCTGCTGATAAACCTCATCAGGGGGAAACTGCTTCCTTCTGCCCGCATCTGGATAACCACACGACCTGCAGCGGCCAATCAGATCCCTCCTTCATGTGTTGACATGGTGACAGAGGTCAGAGGGTTCACTAACCCACAGAAGGAGGAGTATTTCAGGAAGAGATTCAGAGATAAGAAGCAGGTAACCAAGATCTTCTCCCACATCAAGTCATCACGAAGCCTCCACATCATGTGCCACATCCCAGTTTTCTGCTGGATCACTGCTACAGTTCTGGAGGATGTGCTGAAAACCAGTGAGGAAGGTGAGTTGCCCAAGACCCTGACTGAGATGTACATCCACTTCCTGGTGCTTCAAACCAAAGTGAAGATGGTCAAGTATGATGGAGGAGCTGAGACAGATCCACACTGGAGTCTAGAGAGCAGGAAGATTATTGAATCTCTGGGAAAACTGGCTTTTGATCAGCTGCAGAAAGGAAATCTGATCTTCTATGAATCAGACCTGACAGAGTGTGGTATTGACATCAGAGCAGCCTCATTGTACTCAGGAGTGTTCACACAGATCTTTAAAGAAGAGAGAGGACTGTACCAGGACAAGGTGTTCTGCTTCATCCATCTGAGTGTTCAGGAGTTTCTGGCTGCTCTTCATGTCCATCTGACCTTCATCAACTCTGGAGTCAACCTGCTGGAAGATCAACAGGCAACATCTTATTCGCCTGAAGTGTTTACAGAAATACATGAACTAAAATATCTCTACCAGAGTGCTGTGGATAAGGCCTTGGAGAGTCCAAATGGACACCTGGACTTGTTCCTCCGCTTCCTCCTGGGTCTTTCACTGCAGACCAATCAGACTCTCCTACGAGGCTTGCTGACACAGACGGGAAGTAACTCACAGGACACAGCCCAGTACATCAAGAAGATGATCAGTGAGAATCTTTCTGCAGAGAAAAGCATTAATCTGTTCCATTGTCTGAATGAACTGAAGGATCGTTCTCTAGTGGAGGAGATCCAACAGTCCATAAGATATGGTAGTCTTTCTACAAATGAACTGTCTCCATCTCAGTGGTCAGCTGTGGTCTTCATCTTACTGTCATCAGAAGAAGATCTGGATGGATTTGACCTGAAAAAATACTCTTCTTCAGAGGAGCCTCTTCTGAGGCTGCTGCCAGTGGTCAAAGCCTCCAACAAAGCTCTGTGAGTACAAGACATCTACAAACCCATGTATAGAAATGTTTGTGCAGTATAAAGTAGAAATAAAAGAAAACCTAAACACAGAATTATTACAATAGTCATTGAAAATGGTACTAATATTAAAATCACTGTTTGAAAGGTTTTCATTTTGTATTTAATATCAGTAACGCATCAAGGCAAAAAACAAAAGAAGAAAAAAAGACTGGGCAATCTAAAACCTAAAACGACTAATGTTCTTTTTATGCAGGGTATTAAAAGAGCATGACAAATAAACTGAAACTTTTTAAAATAAAAACGGGGAGGACAAATACACTGAACAAAAATATAAACGCAACACTTTTGTTTTTGCTCCCATTCCCCATGGGATGGACGTAGAGACCTAAAATTCATTCCAGATACACAATATAACCATCCCTCCCAAACAGTGGTCACAAATCAGTCCAAATGTGTGGTAGTGGACACATCTGCTATATTGAGATAATCCATCCCACCTCACAGGTGTGCCACATCAGGATGCTGATCTGACATCATGAGTAGTGCACAGGTGTACCTCAGACTGCCCACAACAAAAGGCCACCCTGGAATGTGCAGTTTTTTGCGCTATTGGGGGTCTGGGGACCCAGAACCGGTCAGTATCTGGTGTGACCACCATTTGCCTCATGCAGTGCAACACATCGTCGCATGGAGTCTATCAGATTGTCAATTGTGGCCTGTGGAATGTTGGTCCACTCCACTTCAATGGCTGTGCGAGGTTGTTGGATATTCGTGGGAACTGGTACACGCTGTCGTATACGCCGGTCAAGCACATCCCGAACATGCTCAATGGGTGACATGTCCGGTGAGTATGCTGGCCATGCAAGAACTGGGACATTCTCAGCTGCCATCTGCCCTGAACAATGTGAACCATGATTCATCCGTGAAGCGCACACCTCTCCAACGTGCCAGACGCCATCGAATGTGAGCATTTGCCCACACAAGTCTGTTACAGCGACGAGCTGGAGTCAGGTCAAGACCCCGATGAGGACGACGGGCATGCAGTTGAGCGTCCCTGAGACGGTTTCTGACAGTTTGTGCAGAAATTGTTTGGTTGTGCAAACCAATTGTTCCAGCAGCTGTCTGGGTGGCTGGTCTCAGACGATCTTGGAGGTGAACCTGCTGGATGTGGAGGTCCTGGGCTGGTGTGGTTACACGAGGTCTGCGGTTGTGAGGCCGGTTGGATGTGCTGCCACATTCTCTGAAACGCCTGTGGAGACGGCTTATGGTTGAGAAATGAACATTCAATGCACGGGCGACAGATCTGGTTGACATTCCTGCTGTCAGCATGGCAATTGCACGCTCCCTAATTGCTTGTGGCATCTGTGGCATTTTGCTGTGAGACAAAACTGCACATTCCAGGGTGGCCTTTTGTTGTGGGCAGTCTGAGGTACACCTGTGCACTACTCATGATGTCAGAAGAGCATCCTGATGTGGCACACCTGTGAGGTGGGATGGATTATCTCAATATAGCAGATGTGCCCACTACCACACATTTGGACTGATTTGTGACCACTGTTTGGGAGGGATGGTTATATTGTGTATCTGGAATGAATTTTAGGTCTCTACGTCCATCCCATGGGGAATGGGAGCAAAAACAAAAGTGTTGCGTTTATATTTTTGTTCAGTGTAGTTCAATAATTTAAAAATCTTTCTCATTGCATAACTGCAGATAATTTGGAAATTTAATTGTTCACAGAATCCAGTGAAATGCAGGAAACAAGGATCATCTAAGCAAAAGAACCTTTTGTTAAAATAAATCATTGGAGGGTCTCACAGACACTTTAAAGAACATTGTCGTCTTCCATAAATGCAAATCAAAGTGTTCTATAAACATGTTCTTATGTTCAAAAATGATTTAAATTAAACTGAGATCCCCATAAATATGGTAAGATAAGATATGATGTAAAACAGATGGATAGATTGTTTACTGCTCAATTTCCCTCAGTTTAAACAGGTGACATATTGCCTTTGTATACATTTCAATAAAAAGTCGGAGTTTAATTATTTGCAAATGACCCTTTTAACTTTACCTATGTTCCATGAAGAGGTTTGAACTGCATGTGTTATTCGTCCATTGAAAAACCCCTGGCAGTCAAGGTGCCATGCAAAGTGGCCTTACAGTTCAATGTCTTGTCCAAGACAGATCGAAGAAATATTGGATCAAACCACTAATCCTGTGATCAGTGGACATTCAATTCTACTATCTGAGCAATAGCCTTTTTTTTTTTTTTTTTGGCTTTCATTCTTAAATCTTTCTCAGGCTCAGCTGTTGTAATCTCTCAGAAAGAAGCTGTAAAGCTTTGTCATCAGTTCTCCGCTCCCAGTCCTGTAGGCTGACTGAGCTAGACCTGAGTAACAACAAACTGCAGGATTTAGGAGCGAAGCAGCTGTGTACTGGGCTGGAAAATCCACATTGCAAACTGAAAATTCTCAGGTCAGATTACAGCTAATTTTGGATCAATTAAAGCCTGTTTTCTGTTTATGTCACTTAATGTCACTTTGTGTTAATATCGTCTAAATCAGGCTCTCAGGTTGTATGATCACAGCGGAAGGTTGTGTTGCTTTGGCCTCAGCTATGAGGGGCAACCCCTACCATCTGACAGAGTTGGACCTGAGCTACAACCATCTAGGAGACTTTGGAGTGAGGCTGCTATCGGCTAGACTGAGAGACCTGCTCTCCACACTTGAAACTCTCAGGTAATGAACACACAAAGTATTTTCCCTTGAGTGACAAATGTCCCCAGTGAATGAGTAGACTCATCAACATATTTTGCATCACACCACACTAGGAAGCACAGGCTGTGGAGGAGGAGAGGCCCCAATCTTCATTTCTAGCTTATTGAATTAACCATACATCTGGACAGTTATTTGGTAATTCCCCTTGGATTCTGTTTATCTCGATAAGCTCTTTTATCTAGCGCTTGTTGAAACCTTTCATTTTATAAAAGGCTTTGTGAAGTTTTCTGATACCCTCTGTTTTCTCGAGCTATGAAAAGTTTCCCAAATATAAAAGCTGTCCATTTATCTTTTTTTTTTTTAAAAATAAATTAAAAACTCAAAGTAATACTATATAAATGACTATATTAAATTAAACATTGTACAGTTCATGTTCAACATTTAATACGCGTTGAAAGTTGGATAGACAATCATTGTTTTTGCATTTTGTTCTCCAGGGTGGACCATAGTGGTGAACAGTGGTTAAAACCTGGTCTGAGGAAGTGTAAGTTTGACTAATGATGTGAAACTTTCTAATTAAATCCAAATCATTATCATTAAACTTTCTACAAATGACAGCATATCAGTAATTACAGAATAAAGCCATTAGATGTGTAAGATAAAAACTGTGCCCTCTTGTAAACTTTTTATTTATTCTTGCCTTCAGATGTCTGTGATCTTGAACTGGACACAAACTCAATAAACATAAACCTTAAACTTTCTGAAGACAACAAGATGGTGACAGTTGTGGAGGAGGAGCAACCATATCCTGATCATCCAGACAGATTTGGTTGGTGGCAGCTGCTGTGTAGAAATGGTCTGACTGGTTGTTGTTACTGGGAGGTTGAATGGAAAGGAAGAGTTCACATATCTATTAGTTACAGAGGAATCAGAAGGAGAGGACACAGAACTGACTGCAGGTTTGGAGAGAATGATCGGTCATGGAGTCTGAGCTGCTCTGATACTGTTGGTTACTCCGTCTGGCACAATAACACAGTTACAACCATCTCCTTCTCCTCGCCCTCCTCATCCTCCATGTCTAACAGAGTAGCAGTGTACGTGGACTGTCCTGCTGGGACTCTGTCGTTCTACAGAGTCTCCTCTGACACTCTGATCCACCTCCACACAGTCAACACAACATTCACTGAACCTGTGTATCCTGGGTTTGGATTCTGGTCTTATGGTTCCACATTGTCTCTGTGTTCTTTGAAGAATGAAGAAGAAGAAAACCCTTTGGACATTTAGACACAATCTCAAAGTCTGTAATAGAAATGTCAAACGTTCAAATCATTGATTGTGATTTAATGCTGTTCTATCTTATAAGCAGAAGTAGCTGAACAAATGTTTTTACAGATTTGGTATCAGGACACCAAATATATAAAGCCGTGAAGGTTAATAGTTAAACTGAGTTTTTTAAATTTATTATTCTGCTTTTTTTTTGTGTCAAACACATTTGGTTTACCAAGAGGAGAGACATAGACTCTCTACAGGATCCTCTTGTTACTTTCTTAAATTTAGATATGTATTTATTTTATTGTATTACTCATAATATTATCTGTGTCGTTATGATAGGGCTGATGGGCTGAATCTTTTTAATGACTTGCTTCTGTAAATAAAAAAAGACAAAATGTTAAAACCCATTTAAAACACGACCGCTGACATGAACACAGTAAGAGTTTAGAGGAAGAAACAGGTTTGATGTATCGCCATCATCAACTACCCTGTTGGCAAGTCTGATGGAACTTTTTTACACCTGCTCTTAAGTTAACCACACACCTTCAGCAGGATGACCAGTGGGATACAGGAGAACCACAGCTGCCCTTCTTTAATGGCTACTTTAGGCTGGTAGTGGATACCACTACTGGGAGGCAAGGTACCTTCAGTGTTTGCTTATTTGCAGAAGGATCACAACAGCACCCTTCTTGCAGGTTTCCTGTTTATCTGGGCTTGACACTGCCTGTAAGTACACTTGAGTGACCCAGTGAGGCAGGGTTTGTGTCTCCTCCCAGAATAAAACTGAGACTCTTTTACGGTACTCTCAGAGCACAACAGAGAATTGATAAGTTGATATCAATAAGTTCTTATCAATTCCCAACTGCAAATTCAGAGAGTTATGATCTGACATAAAGATTTATACAGTTAATGTTTAATGAGTTTAAAGAGTTCAAGGGTCATCATGTGACTGTTAGTGCAGCTCTGTTATCAGATTTCCTTAAGGCAGCCCCTGAATTTGAAGAGTTAAGAGCTAACACACTTAAAAACCTTGAATGGTGTGAGTTACATGTTTATCCTCTTTGGTCAGTCTCATTGTTGGATGAATAATTTGACTTTCTCTTATTTCCACCATCCAAAAGTAAACCTAATCTTAAATCATTTTAGTGTGAGTGGGTGTTGCTGTTAAACAGCTCTTATAATAGTTGAGCTAGTAGAAAATATTGTGTTATCTTGTTGAGTTTTATTGTTATGTTCAGGTAGAATATCTGAAATTATTTTTGAACATTACAAAAACCAATTGAGGAGTTCTCATATCATTAAACCATTACAGATTTTCTATTTTCGCTCTCTTTAAATGTTTAATTTGTGAATTAATTCTTCTTTTGTCTTATTGCTCTTCTAATTATGCAGCACTTCCTCAGATGTGTCTTCGGGGGTTCAGATTTCTTGGATTTAAAAATTCTACTTTGCTTCCACTGCAGTTAGACTCCCGTTTATGTCACATTTTAGTTTTTTCAATATGTAAACCTGTGGAGGTACCTGAGACCTTTTATGATCCATCCAGCTGAGTACTTTGGTTTTGTGGCTATGGGGTTTTGTATGATTGCATTTGTGCTTTCGAGATTAAGGAGTTTAAAACAGCTCATACAATGAATCAGATTCAGTAAAAGGACTAGATATTACAATCCCTGATTGCTCATGTGACACATCGCGGACATCCTCTCAGTTCTGTACATATTATTTGTATTGCACTTCGGTTTTTTGCAAACGGGAGCTTTCTGTATAATATTGGTGACGCTGAGCACGTTTCCAAGGCTACCGTCTGTCGGGCAGTCAGGAATGTTACAGTTGCACTGAAATGTCTCCTGTACTCGTTTGTGGTGTTCCCCGGTCATAGACCTACAACATTTATCAAAGAGGGATGCCACAAAATTGCAGGTATCAGGATGAACGAAACTTAATTCATGATGTGGTGATATTTTAACTACTACTTAAATTTTACATTTATTCTCACGGTTCCCAGGCGTGATTGGCTGTATAGATGGCACTCACATTCCAATCATTGCTCCTTTAGTAAATGAAGGAGACTATGTGAACAGGAAGTCTTTCCACAGCATTAATGTACAGGTACATAGTTCCCTGTAGCATTTCAAACTAACAAATTATTTCATTATAGTAATGGATGCTAATTTGTGTTCTCTGCACTGTGAAGATCATATGTGATGCTGCCAACATTATCACAAATGTGGAAGCCAACTGCTCAGCCTCTGTGAGTGGTGGTGGTGGAGGACCCCCACCTGTTTTTCGGGCCTCCGCTTTTTTTCTGTTGGCTATAGCGGGTCACATTTGAGCATACAGAGTAAGCAAATATGTACTTGTAATGTGCTCAGATAATTTCAATAAGTGCTTACAGAAAGAAAATTCATGTAGAATCTAACTGCAATTGATTTACATCGGACAAACAGACCAAGCACTATGGCTCATAATACAATTACACCTTACCTGTTTGGACTATATTTTTATGTTTCATTTTTACTTGCTGCCAGGAACGTTTGGGGCCTGTTGGGTTGCACCTGCGCTCAAATCACATCACAAAATAAAATGTATAAAATAAAAAATAAAATAAAATAGAATAAAATAACGTGTTAAATGGGTGGAAATCCCTAGTTCAATGTTTAAATTAACACTCACGCATTGACTCTGTCGGCTATGTTTTGCCATGCATGCTCCCTTTCTTTTGCAGCTGAGGCTGTGTTACTTTTTTTCCGCGGAATTTGCATGTTATCGGCATATGCTGCCATCAGAATTTCGGCCTCAAGCGCTGTAAAATACATTGACCGCGCCTTCTTTCCCTCCGTCTCCATGGTGACTCGCTTAATCTGTGCTCCACTAATCAGGGCTTTATGTATCCTCGTGCGCGCGCTTAACTTGGGGTTAAAGCAACTCCGCGTTGACTGAACTAATTGTTATCAGCCTTTCTGAAACCGAATATTCCAAGTTGGACAGTTCGGGGTTACTCAACCCTGAGTATCGTTTTTCACTCTGAGTTTTCTAAACCGGCCCTGGGCCCTATTTCAGGAAGCCGGTTATGCTGATGGAAACACCTAAAATCAGTTTGATTTTAGGTGTTTCCATTAGACTGGCAGTATGAAAAGGAAAAAAACAAAACGCTTGGACACTGCTAGCACAGGCGCCCACAGAAACGCAAAGCAGGAGATGAAGCATCGCTGAATAAGTTTCCAAACCAACTTCATTCTAAGCCAAAGACTAGAAAATATGGTGAAGCATATCTTCCCTTTGGTTTCATCTGCACAAGTGCCAAGGTAGGTCTCCCCTGCAGAATTGGTTTTCCCTTTGTCGGGAGCATGCGCTGGGCTGTTCAAATCACGGACAAACAGTATCCCACATTCTTGATTTTTAGTTCACAAACACTTGTTGTAATGACTAACTACTCCTGACATTTTGGAGATGTTAGCTCTGTATACAGTAAAGTTACAGCGGGATAAAAATAATATCAGGTTGATCCTGCCAGGATTTGTCCCCCGGTTCAAATCACGGACTAACAGTATCCCACAGCTGTTTATGTTTTTAAACCCATTTTGCACAGAGAGGCATTTTTTGAAAAATGTATTGATAGCAATGTTGAATATTATTACACAGAAGAAAAAAAACAACTACATGTAAAATAATCACACCGTGAAGCTTCTGCCTTTGTAAATGGAGGGACAGTAACTGCGTGTAAAACCTGAAGACAGTCAGAATAACAGTAACAGTATTTCATCTCTATGTCCCATTCTGCAATTCATCTCATGTAAACAATAACGTGGCGCCCAGCCTGACGTGAAAAGAGGCACATTCCTTTGACGTTGCCAGACAAACTCTGTATTCCTCATCCGCAAAAAAAAGGTGTTTTAAAAATTCTCCGTTTTCAGTGATTCGAAACGCCGTTTACGTGTGGATGCGTTTTCAAAAATACCCATGTAGGTGCGGACGTAGCGTAAAAGAGTTAGTAGTTTATTTTATTACTAACTGTCATTTATTGGAGGTTACTTGTACTTGCTTAATTGTTTACTAAATGTTTGAGGTGTGAAATAAACCGCAATGGAGCAAAATATGGGTGTGTGTGGTTGGAGGATGTGTTAGTGCGTGTGCGTGGCTCCACATCAGCCACGCCGCTTTGCTAGCTAAAACACTGGTGTTGGATAATTTTGCCAGAAAAAAAAACAGAGGACGGCTGAAGCGGGGCAGCCAAAGAGTAAACTCTTAAAAGTAAGTACTGAATATTATGTCACTTATTTATGTGCAAATGCTTAATAACAAAGAACATTAAAACATTACTGTTGGCCACATGTCGGCAAAGTTATGTGACATTAGCAATGTTTGTACTAACTTGGCTTTAAAGCCTTTACTTTAAAATATACTCCGTTCAATAGTTGACTTTAATCTTAGAGAGAATGCCATGATTTTATGGATAATTAAAGTCAGCAATATATCCATAAACACAACAAGCAGAAAGTCAGTGATGCTGCTCGGTTTGCAGTCCTGAATATCACAGCACAAGCAGGATCCACTGCACTGTTAATGTTCGCTATGTTATATTGCTGCCTCTGTTCGGTGGTGTCGAGCCAAAAGGATTTTAACGTGTGTTTGAAAGAGCTGACGGTTCACTCGTTAAGCTGAAAGAAAGATGCTTTAATCACAGGAGTCACACATGTGTCCACTGTACCATCTGGGAACTCTTCTTGTTTAGCACTTGTAATAACACAAACACTAAATCCTCCTTCTCTTGTGCTGTTTTGTAGCAGTGTATACACCTGAGACTGTCACCTCTCTGTCTGTCCTGCACTCTCTCTCTCTGTTTCTTTCTCTCTGATTGTGGAATAAAAGTCTGAACATGTATTTATAAGTTACACTTGTGTTTGAATTCTGCAGCTTATCACACATTTGATTTCCATGTGTGACAACTGCAAGTGTCCAGAGTGAGGACAGACTGAGGGACCCACTGCTGCTCATCATCTGTGAGGCTTTGCACCCCTGATGATCCACCAGGACAAACTCAGCAGTGTGTGAGGAAGAGGAGGAGGAAGAGCCAGCAGCAGCTGACAGATGGAGAGACAGACTGTTCCCTGTTTGTGAAGGACTGCTAGAAAAGTTTAATAGAACTAATTGTCTGTCCTGAATCAGTCTTATTAGGTAATGTTCAAATTTCAGAATGTAGCTGTGTAAACTTCAAATATCTGCTCGGTTTGTCAAGACATCACATATTTGCAAAAGTGCTCCAAAGTTTTCAGAGACGTCTGTTACCCACCTGCTCGATAGCTAGCAGAACAGCGAACTCCCGGCACATCATTTTCAAACCCCCTGCGATCTGTCGCTACTCAGATTAAAGGTGATATATAAGTCACTTAGATAACTTAAAAATGTTATTGTTTGACTTTTTCAGTGTTTTATTTGTTCGTGAGTAAACTGGTTTCCCTGAGATTACAGCTGAATAAACGTCAAACTGAAAATTGATTAAACAGAAGTGTGAAATGTTCGAGAATTTACGCCAGTGTCCTGTTACATTTTAGATAATTACTGAGGCCCGCAAGGGACACTGGAGAGAAAAAAATCAAGATAAACTTGCAAAAGTTCATCTGAAGGCTAGACCGTCCAATTTCACAGCCACTCACTTCTGGTCTTCCTGGCCTTTGGAGGACCCAGCCCACAAAGACCGCATCCTCAGGAGGTTGCAAGCCTATGAATTTGGACACCCCCATTGTTTACATGAGATGAATTTCTACAATGGCAGATAGAGACAAAATACTGTTGCTGTTAATCTTATTATTTGCAGTTTTTACACGCTTGCATATACACACACAGTTATGGTCCTTCCATTTAGACAGAGGCGTCAGAGTGAACTTTGGGCATGGCTTCTAAATTCAACACAGATGCTCTCACAACCCAAATCCCGACGTCGGTTTTGAATAAATTTAATTTTTAAAACATTTAATTTATGTATGCTGTATGCACTTTGCTTATTCCTAAGTTGTGAGTCTACACAACAGCCAAAATACTGTCTTTAGTTATTAACATTTGAAATGATGAGGGCACTTGAAAATGGCACTTGAAAAGCATGCTCAATCATCCAGGTAAATCTCCAAAAGTTGATTCTGTTCATCTGGACGTAGCGTTTTCAGTGGGAGAAACGTTTCGTCACTCATCCAAGTGACTTCTTCAGTCTCAGCTGACTGCAGGTTTCCCCAATCTTATAAACAGTACATTTGCATGACTGAAACCAGCCCACTGGAGGAACAATGGGCTGGGAGGTCAGTTCCTTAATCGTAATTATGCAAATTGTCATGACCATTGATCAACAACCACTGATCAAAGCCCACTGTATGTAGGTAAACTGTCAGCAATAACACAGGTGATCAGGCATAAAAACGTTTTTCATTTTTAGGTTGTTGTGCAGTCATTTGTCATACTAGAGAGAGAGAGAGAGAGAGATGGCTTGTAACTGTCTACCATGATGAAGACTGTCAGTATAAGAGGGTTTTAAATAATTAAAAATTTTTTAATAAAAAATAATAAATATAAAGTGTAAAAAAATGATTAAGATAATCAAGCACCTCCATAATTCCACCTTTATTCTGTCTGAGGTTGGAGAGCAGCCATATTTGGCACATGTGACGTCTACTTATATATTCATAAATAATATGATCATAAAGGGTGGTGCAGTGTGTCCTTTTCTAAAGAAGGCAATAAAGGAAGCATTGACGCTCTTTTCCTTAGGATTCAGAGAACTGGGACAGCTCAGGTTGCCTGGCAGATTTTTCCAGACCACTGGAATACAAGCATCACATCTCCGCCACAAATTAAACTCAAACCTTACAGTTCAGGTAAAACTGAATCCTGTTGCGATTATGTGATTTTACATATTTTTTCTCTAAGGCTGTTATATGCAGGCATGTCTGATGTACAGTGAATTTTTATCATCGTGATTTTACCTAAATGCGTGTGACTTTCTATGAAGTGTGATATATTTCTCTTTAAACTTGCTGTGAGGAGGGATCTATTCAAACCGTCAGGACTCACAGAAACGTTTGTATGTTTAAATGAGACGAGCGGTCTCTTTCAGCCTTTATTTGGGGCGATCGTGGCTCAAGAGTTGGGAGTTTGCCTTGTAATCGGAAGGTTGCCGGTTCGAGCCCCGGCTTGGACAGTCTCGGTTGTTGTGTCCTTGGGCAAGACACTTCACCCGTTGCCTACTGGTGGTGGTCAGAGGGCCCGGTGGCGCCAGTGTCCGGCAGCCTCGCCTCTGTCAGTGCTCCCCAGGGTGGCTGTGGCTACAATGTAGCTTGCCATCACCAGTGTGTGGATGACTGGATATGTAAAGCGCTTTGGGGTCCTTAGGGACTAGTAAAGCGCTATATAAATACAGGCCATTTACCATTTATTTTGATACATCGGTGAGGAGAATGACTCCATGTTTGATCTGTTAGGTTTCAGATTAAACCGAGTCACAGTGAATACTGTAGCAGACCGTGCTGTCTCCAGCTGTTTAAATGTGACGTTGTAGAAGGGAACCCTCCCTCTTCTCCCTCTACTTCCTGCTCGGTTTACTTTCACTTTGTCCGGCTGCTGTTCCGCGGAGCGTCTTTCCTATCTGTGTAGGTGAGTGAGGTCCGCGTGCCGGTGTTTGTCTCCGAGGTTCTGCTCGTGCTGTCAGATTACTGCTGTAACCGTGTTACCATAGAAACGTCAGAAATCGAGACCCTTTGAGTATCTGTTAAGATCAAACAGGTCGGTGTGTGTCCGCCGCGGCGTCAGTGACTGCAGTCATTTATGTGACGTCAGTGTGGACCCGAAGTCCACGCAGTGCCGAATAAATCCAGCATTTTATTTCTTAAACTAACATAACATTATTATGAACGTTTTTATGTTTAATATTTTATCGACAAATGTTTAAGTAGCTGCATCTCAGGGTCTGTTTGGTCACGTGAGATGTGCTGTGAGGCATTTTGTCCTCCAAACGTGGACAATAAAGTTGTTTTGATTGTTGAAGTAGAAGTAGGTCGAGGCCGGAGCATTTCTATGTTTTTCTTCATAATTCACAATGCTTGAAATCCAGCATTTACATTTAGATGTAAGACATATGTGCAGCTACCAGTCTGATATAGCCTATGCACTAACAACACAAAGTGTAACCCTGAAAAAATTTAGTCATATTACTGTTCATCTAATAAATCAGATTACTGCTGTACATGTGACTTTTGTTTAGCTTTTTTTGTATATGTTTAAAAATGTTTTGGATATCAGCTGTCATATCAGAGAGCTGTTCTACCTTTTAAGACACCAGGCTGCTGTAAATCAGCTCTGACAGAACACAGATAACAGATTTTATAGATGAGCTGCTTTTAGAACAACACGTTTAATAACCCCTTTGAAAATGTAATTGTGCTGATTTTCTGATTGTCAGCAAACTCAGAGTGCTTATGATCCTGCAGCCATGAATACATCTTGTATTCTATTGCAGCGGTCCCCAACCCACGGCCCTCGGACCGGTTCCCATCCGTGAGTTGTTTGGCACCGGGCCGCGAGAGTTTAGGCTTAGGTGTGAAATGTATAGTTTTCAGGGTTTTTATCGGTTTTCAGCGTTATTTTGTTATCGTTTTTATCGTTTACTCAGTTTTCCTTGGTCTTTTCACGTGTGTTATGAATAAATTTTCTTTTTTTCAGTACCGGTACTAGTTTTATTTTGTTGTATTTATCCGCGACACCTTAAAGGCCGGTCCATGAAAATATTGTCGGGCATAAACCAGCCCGTGGCGCAAAAAAGGTTGGGGACCGCTGTTCTATTGAGCAAAGGCAATATATGTGTACACACACACACACCTACCCATCTATAAATAATGAAAAAGTTTTTTAATTTAGTTTTTAAAAAAACTTCTGCTACGCTGAGATGATCCTGCTCTTTTTCCACACAGAGAGAATCCTACTGAGCATGTGCAGATCAAATTTCAGCCCTCTAGCTTGTTTATCTGAAACAGCCATTAAAAAAGTGTTTTTGAAGGGGCGTGGTTAGCAAGCAATGGCGTAGGACATTTTTTGGAAGAGCTCCGCACCAGCCTGTAATTTTCTGTTTATACCCATCTGTTTTTTTGACACCTTTCTGTTGATTTCTGACGTTTGGATATATCTTATAACAATGACGAAGCCTAAGGCTCCAAAAGTCCGTGAAAAGACTGAGAAAATTGGAGAAGATGGAGGTGAACCAGCTAGTGTAGCTAACGGGCACGCGCTAGCTGGGGAGCCGAGTGCAATTAGCCCCGTAACTTCCCAAGTGGCTAACCCGACGTCCGCCGACATAATGAGTGCAATCACTAGATTGGAGGCTTCGGTTGATAGCAAATTGACTGCTATCTCAACCACGATGAATGCTGTGGAGGCCGCTCTTTCCGCGGTAACTGGGAGGATACATGATGTTGAGGAAGCTGTAAATGGGCATGACGAGAGGATTGCCGTCTTAGAGGCGCTCTGCGACTCGCTCCAGAAAGGCTACGATTTACATCACAAAAAATTGGATGACCTCGAGTCCCGGTCCAGACGACAGAATATCAGGATCCTTGGAGTCGCGGAGGGAACAGAGAAAGGGAACCCGCTGGACTTTGTTTCTGAGCTTATTCCTAAGCTCCTGGGGAGTGAGAATTTTCCGGGCAGGGTCGTGGTGGATAGAGCACACCGTGCCCTGGGCCCCAAGCCAGCTGACGGGGACCGGCCTCGTCCTTTAATTGTAAGGCTGCACTACTACCAAACCCGCGAGCGTATCTTGAGGATGGCAGCACAAAAAGCTCCGCTGCAGTACAATGGGGCTAAAGTTTTTATCTTTCCGGATTTGACCGCGGAGGTGCTGACACGGCGCAAGAAGTTTGAAGAAATCCGCAAACGATGCAGGGCGGCCAATCTACGCTACGGCTTTATTCATCCGGCTCGGTTTCGGGTGACGATGGACGGGGTCACACAGACTTTCGATAAGCCGGAGGCAGCCAAAAAATTCCTGGACCAGAAACTGGCCGCGGGGTCGGATGAGTAGGGCTCTCCAACACAACGGTTTACGTCCTCGATTATATGTTTTCTCTGTATAAGCCTTATTATTGCTGTTCTTCTGGGCGTGTTGCTGTGGACTCATATAGCTTGGGTCAGTATTGTTGCTGATATTGCTCCCTACAATGTGGACAATATATGCCCTCAGGGTCCTTGTTTATTCTTTGATTTGCTGTATGGGAGCCTAGTAATGCTCGCACATATATGGTTTATATGGCTCTCGTATTTTAATTTATCTGAATTTTCGCCTTTTTTTTTTTTCTTTCTTATAAAGTGTCTTATAAATCTCTCTTTGCTGGTGTGGGGCTGCGGGATGGGTTACGGGAAGGATTGTAGCTACTACTATGTTCCTACTGGGTATGTTGGGTGGAGACGGGCTTCGATGGGGGGGCCCCCTCATTTTTGGTGGGACTGTTTTTTGTGTTTTATGTTTGGATGTTCTTGTTCTATGGTGGTACAAGCTTAAACGTGGTAATTTCAGAGTGTATGACTACTGGTTAGCTAGTCGAATTGGGATAAGTAGCATTTATGTTAAATACACTCAATAAGTCTACACTGAGGTTGATTAGTTGGAATGTGAAAGGCCTGGGTAATCCTGTAAAAAGGGCTAAAGTTCTTGCACACCTTAAACGATTGCAACCTGACATAATTTTTCTACAGGAGACGCATGCTAAACGCAAGGTTCAGTCAGTGCTCCGTGCCAATTGGTTGGGTCAGGCATACAATGCTAATTTTGGAGCTAAAGCAAGAGGGGTTGCAATTTTGTTCAGGAAGAATATTCCCTTCTGTCAAAGCACAGTTACTGCGGATCCAGGGGGAAGGTACCTCATTCTTACAGGTCTCTTGAACTCCTTACCTGTCACCTTTGTAAACGTATACGGTCCTAACTTTGATTGCCCTGAGTTTTTTCAAAGGACTTTTAAGCTGCTGCCAAATGTGGATAATTCTCATATTGTAATAGCTGGGGATATGAATCTGGTACTGGACACCCGCTTGGATAAAAGTGCATCGGCCCATACCCAACAGTCTAAATCCAGTCATGCAGATAGGGGGCAGGGTTTAATAAGAATATTTTCTTCTTCCTGCTCCTTTTCACACATGGTTGTTGTGTTTTGTTGATAGAAGATGTGGTTGTTTTGTTTGATTTGTAGTACCAAGTGTGAAATAAATAAAAATGAAATGAAATGAAATGAAATGCTGTGAAGAGTGCGTTGAAAAACATGAACATGGTGGATACTTGGAGATTACTCTACCCCACAGGCAGGGCTTACTCCTTTTTCTCTTCCGTTCATGGGTCGTACTCCCGTATTGATTATATCTTTCTGGACTCTAAACTTGTTCATATTATGAGGGATGTTACCTACCATCCCATTTTGATTTCTGACCATGGCCCTGTGTCCATTAATCTGGATTTTGCAGGTTTAGCTACCTTACAGAGACGGGATTGGCGCTTTGACCCAACTCTGCTTAAAGATGAGACCTTTCATAAGAAATTAGAGGAGCACATTTTGGATTTTCTTAATGATAATGATAAAGGCGATGTTGACGATGCAATTCTCTGGGAGAGTATGAAGGCAGTAATTCGAGGCCACATTATTTCGTTCTCTGCAGCTAAACGTAAATCCCAGGAAATGGCTTTGAAGGATCTTGAGTTAAATTTACTGCAGCTAGAACAAACTTATCAGTCCTCTCCCAATATAGAATTACTGGGCAAAATTACTAAATTGAAGTGCGAGTATAGTTCTCTGCTCAGCAAACAAGTTTGCCTTCAAATCACTAAGTGTAAGCAAACATTCTTTGAACTAGGCGATAAGCCTCATAGGTTGCTTGCAAGATTACTTAGAAAAACACAAGCATCGCAAACAATACTGTCAATCAATGACGAGCATGGGCAGACCACTAGAAACCCCCAAGAAATAAACAAGTGTTTTGAAGACTTCTATCGTGATCTCTATAGCTCTAAGAGTTCTGCGAGTCAGTCGTCAATTGAGGACTTTCTGGAAAAGTGTGATCTCCCGAAATTGGATGATGAGGCAGTTGCAGATTTGGAGGCGGACTTTACATTAGATGAGATTAAGACAGCTATTCAA
Organism: Rhamphochromis sp. 'chilingali'; assembly: GCF_963969265.1. Taxonomy (NCBI): domain Eukaryota; kingdom Metazoa; phylum Chordata; class Actinopteri; order Cichliformes; family Cichlidae; genus Rhamphochromis; species Rhamphochromis sp. 'chilingali'. The sequence goes on from NC_137932.1 coordinate 27,522,349, forward strand.
CAGATGTCAAATAATAAGGCCCCTGGACCGGATGGTTTTGGAGCAGAGTTCTATAAAGCTTACTCCTCATTGCTAGCTCCTCTGATTTTGCGTATGTTTAACTACTCAAAATTGTCTGGCTCTTTGCCAAGTTCATTATATCATGGGGTAATTTCGTTGATTCTTAAAAAAGATCGTGATCCTATGTCTGTCTCGTCCTATCGACCTATATCTCTCCTTTCTGTTGAGACCAAGATATTAACGAAAGTTTTATCAAACCGCCTTAAGGATCATATTGCTAAACTTATCCACCCGGATCAAACAGGGTTTATCCCTAACCGCTACATTTATTTTAACTTGCGTAGATTGTTTAATCTCATATATAGTTCTGCTAGGTGTTCGGATGATTCTGTGGTAATAGCTTTGGATGCTGAAAAGGCTTTTGATCAGGTCGAGTGGCCGTATATGTTTACTGTATTATCCAAATTTGGATTTGGTGATTCTTTTATTAATTGGATTAGAATTCTGTACAAAGGACCTATGGCCTCGGTGAGGACTAATAATGATGTATCGGTTCCTTTTCGATTGCACAGGGGCACGCGTCAGGGAGATCCCATCTCTCCTTTTATTTTTGCCCTGGCCCTAGAACCTTTAGCAGCCCGTATACGGCTCAGTTCTGATATACAACCGATTATGCATCAGGGTATTCCTCATAAGTTCTCCGCTTATGCTGATGACGTTGTCTTATTCGTGTCGAAACCCAAGACCTCGATCGGTCCACTATTGCAACTTATTAACGAATTTGGCTCTCTCTCGGGGTATAAGATAAACTGGACAAAGAGTGAACTCATGCCTCTGTCGGACGGGGTGGACATGACTTACTTACATAGTACTCCATTTAGAATAGCGCTGGATATGTTTGAATGTCTCGGTATCACAGTCACGCGTAAGGTGTCACAGCTTTTAAAGAAAAATTGGGATAGAAAAGTTAAACAATTGGAGAAGAATATTGAGTTTTGGGTCACATTGCCAATTTCCATGGTGGGGCGGATTAATGCCATCAAAATGGTAGTTTTGCCCAGATTTTTGTACATCTTTCAGTCAATTCCAGTGTGCGTTCCCCAGTCATATTTTAAGAAGTTGGAATCTATTGTATCCTCTTTTGTTTGGTCGGGTAAGGTTCCTAGAATTTCCAGAAAACATCTTGTTAAACATAAGACTTGTGGTGGCCTTGGACTCCCAAACTTTAGGTTATATTATATGGCTGCACACTTAAATGTTTTTTCTTTTTGGCGAAGGTGTGCTCCAGGTGCTAGTTTGGAAGGACAACCCGCATGGTTGATGATGGAACACCTATCTTGTAGACAAACTTGTCTCCCGGCCCTGCTTAATAGCCCGATAAAAGTGAAGAATACACTATATGGCAGAAATCCTGTGGTTCAAAATTCAATTAAGGTTTGGAACCAACTATTGGACACAGTAAAGGCTCCTAAAATGTATTTGGATGCTCCGCTATGTAACAACCATGCCTTCAGGCCTGGGCTGGAGGACAGCACGTTTGTGTCATGGCAGGGAAGAGGGATTTGTTCTCTCAAAGATATTTACATTAATGGATATTTTCCATCTTTTCAACAACTGAGGGTGAAATTTAATCTTCCTAATTCACATTTTTTCAGATTTTTACAGTTAAGACATTTCATCAAAGCATCTGTTCCACGATACGGTCTGATTCCTCGAAGCCCAGTGCTTGACAGCTTCATGTCGGTTGAGCCCTATACTAGAGGTGCTGTGTCCCGCTTTTACAGGGCCTTACTGGATATGTGCAGTCCTTCCTCTGATACTTTTAGGGAGCAGTGGCAGGAAGAACTGGGGGTGGATGTTCCTGATGATCTTTGGCAAGAGTGCATTAAGAATGTATATTGTAGTTCTGTAAATGCTAGACACTGTTTGATCCAATTTAAGGTTGTGCATAGGTTGCACTTCTCTCCCACTAAACTGGAAAAGATATATAAGAACGTCTCAGCCCTCTGTGTTAAGTGTTCAAGTGGTCGAGGAACTTTATCTCACCTTTTCTTTCAATGCCAAAGGCTGCGGCCTTTTTGGAATCATCTGTTTGATTTTTTGTCCAAAGCCATTGGCAGGGTGGTCCCATGTACCCCCTTTGCAGCGTTGTTCGGGGTGTGTGAACTGGGATGGGCAAGGGACAAGACGGAGATGCAGGTTGTGTCAATGACCACACTTGTGGCTAGAAAGCTGATACTTCTCTGCTGGAAGTCTGATAAACCCCCTACCTTCGAAATGTGGTTGAGAGCATTTGGAAATGTACTCCATCTGGAAAAAATCAGGTTTACCCTGTCTAACCGAGAGAGTGTGTTTGATAAGATTTGGCAACCGGTCGTTAGCCTGATGGACAACCTTAATTGAAGTATACTCTGTCTTGACATTTATGTATGATGTATCACCACATTGTTGACTTGCCGTTCACCTTCTATTGTGTTCCTTTTGAAGGTGATTGTTGTATGCTACTCAATTATAAAATCAATAAAAATATATATAAAAAAAAAAAAAGTGTTTTTGAGAGTAAAGGAGAGATGTCCTCGTATCTCCTTATGTTCCCTTCTGCTCCCCCTACGGTGTTGGTGTTTAGGACATGGAAATGGTTTTCCAATTTTCTATTGTGTGCTCTTCTGCTGCTGTAGCTCATCTGCTGTAAGGTAGTGTGTGTTCAGGCATGCTCTTCTGCATACCTTGGTTGTAGTGTGTGGTTATTTTACTTACTGTTGCCTACTGTTGCCTTCCTGTCAGCTCACAGCTGTCTGCCCATTCTCTTCTGACCTCTGACAGGCTTTGTGTTAGGGAGAACTGCTGCTTGCTGTATGTACTCAGTGCATTTAGGAATGTAGACATGGTCAAGATCATGTCTAAGTCCATAATCCCCTATGTGTTTTCTCTGACACTGACTGGGTTTCTTTCCACAGGTGAGGCTGGTCGGATGTCTTTGGGGTTGTTTTTTTTTATCTGTTGTTGTGAGCTTGTGACGGAGTCCTTAGATCGATTGCTCAGACACCAGGACTGACGAAGAGACTGAGCAGCTTCTTTTCTCAAAATATTTCTTCCACACATGAAGGTGGAAAGGGTGTGAAGTGAGCTCAGCAGGTGAGTCTTTCCAGAGAAGGCTGTTTCATGATGCTGATTGGCTGTTTGCTGTTTGTTGGTATAAAACATGAAGAGAAAAAAGAATTTCTCTCTGAGTTTAGGAACAATAACTTTACAGTGATTCATTTACTTTTAAGTGTTCAAACCATCAGGTAACACTGAAGACCAGTGTTGGGAAGGTTACTTTTAAAATGTATTCCACTACAGATTACAGAGTACATGCCCCAAAATGTATTTTGTAACATATTCCGTTACGTTACTCAAAGCGAGTAACGTATTCTGGATACATTGGATTACTTAATATATTATCATGCCTTTTTACAACTACATGAATGTACTATTGCTGTGTGATTTATTACTATTACTGAAGGCTACTCACCATACCAATACCAACTAGAGTCTTAAATCTTAATATAAAATGAGTAACAGTAGGGTGGACATTAGGTAAGGTTGTATAGAAAACTATTCCGCGTGTATATAAAACAGGTCCGCGGCTCCGAAGCGTAGTAAAGGGACCTCTGGCTAATACGTCTGGTTCCATGTAGGGCTCGTAACCGAAAACTTGCTTTACTTTGTTGTCTGTGTCAACTTTGGTAGCGAGAGACAGAGAGAGGGGTTGAAAGGCTGCTCCAACTGAACTCATTGTTTCTGAGGAAAACACGAAAAAAGTGTAGAGCCGAGTCTTAATAGCTTACTTACAACTGGGCTCGTCAGGCACTCTTTTTGGCTGCAGTGGTTATTATTATATTTACATGCTTCCAGCTCCCGTTTCTGCTCGGTGAGAACTCGTGCTTTTTGACTCTCCTTTTTCTCCCTCCCTCGCTCACAGACACACAGCGGGTATTGCAGTCCATTCTCCCTGCAGCACGGACTACACTGCCCATGAGGCTAGGGCAGGGGTGGGCAATCTCAGGCCACGAGGGCTGGTGTCCCTGCAGGTTTTAGATCTCACCTTGGGTCAACACACCTGAATCACATGATTAGTTCGTCACCAGGCCTCTGGAGAACTTCAGGACATGTTGAGGAGCTAATTTAGCCATTTAAATCAGCTGGGTTGGTTCGAGGACACATCTAAAACCTGCAGGGACACCGGCCCTCGTGGAGTGAGATTGCCCACCCCTGGGCTAGGGCAATGCCTGTAACACTCTGTCTATTGCCTTCATATTAAATAAATAAAAATATTTCTTCACGTCATTATGAGACGCTAGATTGAGACACAGCCATTTGAGCCTCTTAATGCGTGTTTTGTTTGGGTTTCCACCGGCGTGGAATTACCATAAATAGAGAGGGCATAGCCTAACATATGAAACAGGAAAAGATCTTTTCCTGTTCCTGACCGCCGTGTAATCCCTTTATTTCAACAAAGTAACTGTATTCTGAATACCACCTTTTTAAACTGTAATGTAACGGAATACAGTTACTCATATTTTGTATTTTAAATACGTAACGGCGGTACATGAATTCCGTTACTCCCCAATACTGCTGAAGACCGACTGAAGGCACACAGGAGAAGATGTTTGGATTCTGTTTTCAGACAAAATATTATAGATGTTTAAATCCTTGTGTGTGTGTGTGTGTGTGTGTGTGTGTGTGTGTGTGTGTGTGTGTGTGTGTGTGTGTGTGTGTGTGTGTGTGTGTGTGTGTGAACTAATATATGTTGTGATATTAATGTTGCTGTGTCTGTGTAAAGGTGTGGCTTCTGCTATGGATCAGTGTGAGCACAGAGAGGAGGGAGTCCCTCCCTCTAAATCCACTCTGTGTGGGGAACATGACAGCAAGACCAAAGCTCAGAGGTGAGAGGACTGTCTCTAGCTGTCAGGACCCTTCTCCAGGTCCTGGTCAGAGACACAGAAATCAAACGAACCAACTGTTTAACTCTCTGACATGTGAACTCTCTGCAGTCACTACATTGTGTGGTCATCACCTTTTCTTAATGCAACAACCTCAGTTAAAAAAACAAAAATAAGTCAGAGTTTTAAAACTTGAGAGAGACAAACATCAAATTGCTGCCAGTACACAAACTTATTTCTGCTGCTGTGTTCCTGTGTTTAGTCTCACAAAACAGCACAATCTGTTTTTTACCGTGTCATCTACTTACACACCAGGTAGAAAATACACAATGGATTGGTTGCTATAAATTTTGGTTCTACAGTTTTGGTTTTTTTTTTGTGTTTTTCAGTTGGTTACTGGAAATTGTTGCAGATGCTTTGAATCCAAACTCACTGTGCTACTGTGCTCACTATGTAGTCCCTGTTTTTTTTCTATCAGTTTCTATCAGAAAACACAAGCCCCTCCTTCATCCACCGGTGTGTCCTTCAAGAGTAATCGATCTATGATTCAACCCATTATATTCAAAGATGAAGACAAACACGCACATTCTTCACTTACAAAATTTTAATTGATTTTTGTTCTGTGATGACAATAAATAACACGTTAAAGAAAATCATTACAGTTATTCAGAGGCTCAATGAGGCTCCACGAATTTTAACAAGAGATTTAAACAGAGCGAGTGATTTAGTGAGTCTGCAAATCATTCTAGAGTTTAAACCCTGTGATAATAAGACAAGGTTGTCTTGATGTTACATGTGATTGATGCACAAACCCTTTTAGACCCTCTTCACTCTGTTAATGTTGGAAAGAAGCAGCTGTTCCATAACATATGACAGACGGTACCATCAACCAAACAGGAGACAGAAGCAGACACTTTTGCGGAATTTTGTTGTTGAGTATTGTTGGAAAGTTGTTTTTGTGCATTGCACCAGAAAAACTGCAAAAAACTGGCTGCCAGAGTTTATCCAGACTCCCAGTGCAGCTTCACACCAAAAAGATCAGCTGATATGATTTTCTCATTGTGACAACGTCAAGACAAATGCAGAGTAACAGTTTACTTATAGCATTTATTGACAGACCCTTGTCCAACCCCCTTGCCTTGGTGTCAAAGAAGGATGTGTGCATGTCCCAACATTTTTCAACATTTTTCTTTTCCTTACTTTTAAATCATGTGTTTAAAGACAGCACTGAAGGAATCTGCTTAGTTTGAAGGAAAGACCAAAGTTCTATGTTTGGCATACCATGGAAAGACAAGGTCACCAACACAGAGATACTTGCAACAACAGGACTACCAGCCATCTACACCATCCTCAAACAAAGACGAATGTGCTGAGTTGGCCATGCCATAAGAGCGGATTATGGACACATCCCAAAGACCTTTTGTACGGAGAACTGAAAATTGCTCTGTGTGTAAAAGAAACATGAAGAACACTGGCATGGAAGGCCAAAGGTGAACAAGTTATTTAACAAAATGAGGAGACATGTGACAAAGACCTAAAGGGGTGATTGGGAGGAATGGACTTCCTGATATGAAAAATAATTAAATGATCATTCCTGCAGCCACATAAGTTAAATACTCAGGTGAGGAGAGAAACAGCTGTCACCTGAGCTGGATTAGGTGGTGGGGTAGGATCCTGGACAGAGCTGGTATAGCCAAACATACAGAGTGCACAGGGATGTTCAGTTCCCACCTCTGGCAGAAATTCAGTACTATTCCAATTTTCTGACTGAGTGGACCATGTTCTGCACCTCCAATACAAAGGAGCTTTTCCAGTTCAATTCAGTGCCAAACACGCACAACAAGATATGAGGTAAAAATTCTACAACACAGAAAAAACACCAGTATTAAGGGAGCCCCAATGAGCAAGCACTTGGTGACAGTGGGATGGAAAAACTCCCTTTGAAAAGGAAGAAACCTCTAGCAGAATCAGGCTCAGGGAGGGATGGCCATCTGAGGAAGACGGGAGTAAAATCTATTTGAGCTTACAGTGGAAATCAGTTGGGGACCTATTCTTAGGTACTGAACCTTAATGTTCCCCCAAATATCAAACCCCACTCCGAATCATAGTTTGTAGCTATGAACAGCTTAATCGATAAAGTTTTAAAATCATTCTATAAAACAAATAGTCTCGGAGAACCAAAGATTTTGTGCTAACGAGAGTCGAGTGAATTATTTTTAATTCTTAACAGACCTGTACACATGCAATCTTATCTGTTTCATTAGAATACCAACGTTTGCTGTGAATACCTTAAATAACACACGTGTGATATTCTTTATTTTCTCATTTCAGAATCAATAAGGAGACACCGTTGTCTACTTCACTGAGCTGTGTGTCAATGAAGAGTGACCGATCTATGATTCAACCAATAACCTTTTCAAACAGAGAGCGGTCTTTTGATACAGGGTGAGAACTGAAACTGTTGATTGTGTTTCTTCTTTAAAAACGTCATGTCCAACAGCAAGACCAGCACTTGCATTAGTGATCACTTTGTGTTCATACCAAGACTCATCATTACAGAGAGCAACACCTTTAACAAACTGCACATATGCTAACGTTGAGCGTTTTTGCAGTGTTTTGCAGAGCTCAGAGACTCTCAGTGGTCAGTCTGATCTGGACTCCATATTTATGGTGAGAAGATTCAAGAGTCAACAGTTTAATATCACATCAATGAGGAAAAAGTAATTTAGTTTCCATCTCTCCTTAAACATGAGACTCAGTGAGAGAATTACTAGATTCATTTAGTTAAAAACATTATGAAGGTTATAATGTGGAATATATGGTCCTAATTCTGTCAAAACCTTAATAGATGAAACTGAAAATGACTGAAAATAAGTTTAAAGTTCTAAATGTATCCCTTTTCCAGACGCTGGAGGACAACATGTTCAGTTTTTTAAAGAATGAGCTGAAGAAGATGAGGAAGGTCGTGCTTTCAGACTATCCAGAATGGTTAGAGTGTCAGAGGGAGGATGAGGAGGTGCTGAAGGCTGAGGATGAAGAACAGAGGAGGAGCAGTAGAGAGTCATTTTTGAAGATCACGCTGCAATTCCTTAGGAAAATGAAGCAGGAGAAGCTGGCTGAGTGTCTGCAGAGCAGTAAGAGGATTTGAACACATGCACAGCATTTCCTCAAGTTTGTCTACAACCCCAGCTGTTCTATGCCCCACAGTCTGAGAAACACTCTGTTGGATCTATAAATTTTTCTTTATTGAAACATAAATGATGTGCACCATGATTAACACAACACCCTGGTGCATGACAGAGACATAAACATTTATGCATCTTTTGTTTTTATGTTTCTATTTGTTTATCTATAACTTTTGTGGTCAGACATACTACATTATAGATGGTTGATTACATCAGGAAAGCCCATAAATCAATGGCTAAAGTACACTGAACAAAAATATAAACGCAACACTTTTGTTTTTGCTCCCATTCCCCATGGGATGGACGTAGAGACCTAAAATTCATTCCAGATACACAATATAACCATCCCTCCCAAACAGTGGTCACAAATCAGTCCAAATGTGTGGTAGTGGGCACATCTGCTATATTGAGATAATCCATCCCACCTCACAGGTGTGCCACATCAGGATGCTGATCTGACATCATGAGTAGTGCACAGGTGTACCTCAGACTGCCCACAACAAAAGGCCACCCTGGAATGTGCAGTTTTTTGCGCTATTGGGGGTCTGGGGACCCAGAACCGGTCAGTATCTGGTGTGACCACCATTTGCCTCATGCAGTGCAACACATCGTCGCATGGAGTCTATCAGATTGTCAATTGTGGCCTGTGGAATGTTGGTCCACTCCACTTCAATGGCTGTGCGAGGTTGTTGGATATTCGTGGGAACTGGTACACGCTGTCGTATACGCTGGTCAAGCACATCCCGAACATGCTCAATGGGTGACATGTCCGGTGAGTATGCTGGCCATGCAAGAACTGGGACATTCTCAGCTGCCATCTGCCCTGAACAATGTGAACCATGATTCATCCGTGAAGCGCACACCTCTCCAACGTGCCAGACGCCATCGAATGTGAGCATTTGCCCACACAAGTCTGTTACGGCGACGAGCTGGAGTCAGGTCAAGACCCCGATGAGGACGACGGGCATGCAGTTGAGCGTCCCTGAGACGGTTTCTGACAGTTTGTGCAGAAATTGTTTGGTTGTGCAAACCAATTGTTCCAGCAGCTGTCTGGGTGGCTGGTCTCAGACGATCTTGGAGGTGAACCTGCTGGATGTGGAGGTCCTGGGCTGGTGTGGTTACACGAGGTCTGCGGTTGTGAGGCCGGTTGGATGTGCTGCCATATTCTCTGAAACGCCTGTGGAGACGGCTTATGGTTGAGAAATGAACATTCAATGCACGGGCGACAGATCTGGTTGACATTCCTGCTGTCAGCATGCCAATTGCACGCTCCCTCATTGCTTGTGGCATCTGTGGCATTTTGCTGTGAGACAAAACTGCACATTCCAGGGTGGCCTTTTGTTGTGGGCAGTCTGAGGTACACCTGTGCACTACTCATGATGTCAGATCAGCATCCTGATGTGGCACACCTGTGAGGTGGGATGGATTATCTCAATATAGCAGATGTGCCCACTACCACACATTTGGACTGATTTGTGACCACTGTTTGGGAGGGATGGTTATATTGTGTATCTGGAATGAATTTTAGGTCTCTACGTCCATCCCATGGGGAATGGGAGCAGTAACAAAGGTGTTGCGTTTATATTTTTGTTCAGTGTAGGTGATAGGCAGAGGGTAGGTGAATTACAGAGAGCTGAGGGAATCCAAGGTAATCCTGTCAGTTCTTAAATAAAGGAAACACCACGGCAAATATTCTAATCAATTCTAATGTTTGTTTGTTTTTTAATTATTAATTTAGGAACTCGTGCTGCAAAGTGCCAAAAAAACCTGAAGTCTAATCTGAAAAAGAAGTTCAAGTGTGTGTTTGAGGGGATTGCTAAAGCTGGAAGCTCAACCCTTCTGAATCAGATCTACACAGAGCTCTACATCACAGAGGGAGGGACTGCAGGGGTCAATGATGAACATGAGATCAGACAGATTGAAACCGTATCCAGGAAATTGAACAGACCAGAAACTGCAATCAGACAAGAAGACATCTTTAAAGCCTCACCTGTTAAAGACAAGCCAATCAGAACAGTGCTGACAAAGGGAGTGGCTGGCATTGGGAAAACAGTCCTAACACAGAAGTTCACTCTGGACTGGGCTGAAGACAAAGCCAACCAGGACATCCAGTTCATGTTTCCATTCACTTTCAGAGAGCTGAATGTGCTGAAAGAGAAAAAGTTCAGCTTGGTGGAACTTGTTCATTACTTCTTTACTGAAACCAAAGAAGCAGGAATCTGGAGCTTTGAAGACTTCCAGGTTGTGTTCATCTTTGATGGTCTGGATGAGTGTCGACTTCCTCTGGACTTCCACAAAACTAAAATCATCACTGACCCTAGAAAGTCCACCTCAGTGGATGTGCTACTGACAAATCTCATCAGGGGAAAGCTGCTTCCTTCTGCTCGCCTCTGGATAACCACAAGACCTGCAGCAGCCAATCAGATTCTTTCCCAGTGTGTTCACAGGGTGACAGAGGTAAGAGGGTTCACTGACCCACAGAAGGAGGAGTACTTCAGAAAGAGATTCAAAGAAAAGGAGCAGACCAACAGGATTATCTCCCACATCAAGAAATCACGAAGCCTCCACATCATGTGCCACATCCCAGTCTTCTGCTGGATCACTGCTACAGTTCTGGAAGATGTGCTGAAAACTAGAGAGGGGGGACAGCTGCCCAAGACCCTGACTGAGATGTACATTCACTTCCTGGTGGTTCAGGCCAAAATGAAGAAGGTCAAGTATGATGAGGGAACTGAAACCGATCAGCACTGGAGTCCAGAGAGCAGGAAGATGATCGAGTGTCTGGGAAAACTGGCTTTTGATCAGCTGCAGAAAGGAAACCTGATCTTCTATGAATCAGACCTGACAGATTTTGAAGTAATTATCAAGGATGCCTCAGTGTACTCAGGAGTGTTCACACAGATCTTTAAAGAGGAGAGAGGACTGTACCAGAACAAGGTGTTCTGCTTCATCCATCTGAGTATTCAGGAGTTTATGGCTGCTCTTCATGTCCATCTGACCTTCATCAACTCTGAAGTCAACCTGCTGGAGAAACGGCAAAAAAAAGATCAGTATTCTTTAAAACATCTCCACCAGAGTGCCGTGGACAAGGCCTTAGAGAGTTCAAATGGTCATCTGGACTTGTTCCTCCGCTTCCTCCTTGGGCTTTCACTGCAGTCTAATCAGACTCTCCTAAAAGGTCTACTGACACAGACAGGAAGTAGTTCAAATACTGATGTGGAAACAGTCCAGTACATCAAGAAGAAGATCAGTGATAATCAGTCTGCAGAGAAAAGCATCAATCTGTTTCACTGTCTGAATGAACTGAATGATCGTTCTCTAGTGGAGGAGATCCAACAGTCTCTGACTTCGGGAAGTCTCTCTACAGATAAACTGTCTCCTGCTCAGTGGTCAGCTCTGGTCTTCATCTTATTGTCATCAAAGGAAGATCTTGATTCATTTGAACTGAAGAAATACTCTGCTTCTGAGGATGCTCTTCTGAGGCTTCTGCCAGTGGTCAAAGCCTCCAAGAAAGCTCTGTAAGTCGATTTATGAACCATTATAAATGTTTTTACATTCTTGATTGTTATCTTCATTAATAATTCTTTCTCTCAGGCTGAGCTGTTGTAACTTGTCGTGGAGAAGCTGCAAAGCTCTTTCATCAGTTCTCAGCTCCGAGTCTTCTAGTTTGAGAGAGCTGGACCTGAGTAACAATGACCTGCAAGATTCTGGCGTGAAGCTGCTGTCTGGTGGACTAAAAAGTGTACACTGTAAACTTGAAACTCTAAGGTAGTATTTAGTATTTAGTATTTATTTATTTATTGTCATTGTCAAGAACAATGAAATTGCGTTTGGGGCTTCCATACAACCCAAAAAAAAAAAAAAGAAGAAAATAATAAATACCCCTTAAAACCCAAGTGTACATATTTAACCCAGTGTGACTCCAATGCAATAAGACAATCCTTAGCAATAATGTTCGTAGAAATTCAGACAAAGACCTGAGAAACATGACAAAATACAACAATGCAACCCATTCAATATTATTGTACTGTGAGATATGATATCAGATATGATAGTTATCTATTTAAGAAAGAGGGGGGGGGGGGGCAGGAGGGGGAAGAGAATAAAGATATGATGCACCAATGCAGACCAGTTCATTGCTATTAAGAAGTTGGATATGGTTATTGTCCGTGAGAGGGGGGCAGAGAGTTCAGGAGCCTCACAGCCTGTGGATACAGGCTGTTGGCCAGTCTGGATGTTCTGGCCTGTATAGACCTGTACCTTCTCCCTGAGGGCAGCAGATGGAAAAGGTGGCGCGCAGGGTGATGTTGGTCCCGCAGGATACTGTGCACCCTCCTCAGACAGCGAGTGGGGAAGATATTACTGATCTCTGGCAGACTTGTTCCAATAATTCTGCCAGCTTCTTTCACCACCCGCTGGAGTGCTTGCTGATCGGCCTTGGTGCAGCTGGGGAACCACACTAGAAATCCATACGTCAGAACGCTGCTGATGGCACAGTTGTAGAAGTTCAACATCAGAGATCTGGGAATGTGTGCGCTCCGCAGTCTCCTCAGGTAGTAGAGGCGCTGTTGGGCCTTCCGTACAACTGAGGTGATATGGTTACCCCAGGACAGGTCCTCGGTCACAGTTACCCCCAAGAATTTAAAACTGCTCACCCTCTCCACCGCCTCACTGCCAATGAAGAGAGGCAGATGGTTGTTATGACCCCTCTTCCAGAAATCTACAATGATCTCCTTGGTCTTTTTGGTGTTTAAGACCAAGTTATTGTCGTGGCACCATGACTCTAGTTGTTGCACCTCTGTCCTATAGTTTGTCTCATCATTGTTGGATATAAGTCCGAGCACTGTGGTGTCATCTGCAAACTTAACAATGAGATTGGACGCGCAGGAGGAAATACAGTCATGGGTGGAGAGAGTGTATAGCAGAGGGCTCAGAACACACCCCTGAGGGGCACCGGTGTTGACCACAAGGGTGGAAGAGGTGTTCTTACCCACTCTGACACTCTGTCTACGGTTAGTGAGGAAGTCCACAATCCAGTTGCACAGAGAGGAGTTAAGTCCCAGTTGGTGGAGTTTGGGACGGAGTTTGTATGGCCGGATGGTATTAAAAGCCGAGCTGTAGTCTACAAAGAGGAGCCGTGCATAGGTGTTCCTGTGTTCCAAGTGCTTCAGTAATGTGTGCAGCACTGTGGCGATCGCATCCTCGGTTGACCGGTTCTCCCTGTATGCAAACTGGTGCGAGTCCAGGGATGGTGGAAAAGCAGCTCTGATGTGTTTAATGACCAGTCTCTCCAGGCATTTGGCGGGAATGGGGGTGAGTGCCACAGGTCTGAAATCGTTCAGACATGTGACATTTGACTGTTTTGGGATGGGAACGATGGTTGCTGCTTTGAAACAGGATGGTACCAGTGAACAGGACAGCGAGGTGTTATGATTCAGTGTGTGTGTGTGTGTGTGTGTGTGTGTGTGTGTGTGTGTGTGTGTGTGTGTGTGTGTGTGTGTGTGTGTGTGTGTGTGTGTGTGTGTGTGTGAGAGAGAGAGAGAGAGAGGGAGAGAGAGAGAGAGAGATTTACGTGTTATTTTAAATTGCAGAATCAGAATCAGAATCAGAAAGGGGTTTATTGCCAAATGTTGAGCAGGTTTACAACATTAGGAAATTGCTGCGGTGCTTCAGTGCAAACATAGTGTCATAAATAGCACTTAAATAGACATGAAAAAATAAAAGTAGAATAAGAATTAAAGTGCTACGTAGAAAGATATGTGCATGAGATATACATGAGATATATACATGAGAATAAGAATTAAGAGTGCTACGTAGAAAGATATGCGTGCAGGTGGTGATCAGTGCCAAACATGGAATGATGCAGTGACACAGCGTAGGGTCATGTGTTAGTGGCGGGGACAGTCATATGGTTATTGTTCATGTGTCCAACAGCAGAGGGGAAGAAACTGTTCTTATGGCGAGAGGTTCTGGTGCGGATGGACCGGAGCCTCCTGCCTGAGGGGAGCAGGTCAAACAGACTGTGTCCAGGGTGAGAAGGGTCAGCTGAGATCCGAGTTGCACGCCGCAATGTCCTGGAGGTGTACAGGTCCTGCAGAGATGGGAGTCTGCAGCCAATCACCTTCTCAGCAGAGCGCACAACACGCTGCAGTCTCTGTTTGTCCCTGATAGTGGCTCCAGCGTACCACACGGTGATGGAGGAGGTGAGGATGGACTCGATGATTGCAGTGTAGAATTGCATCATCGTCCGTGTTGGCAGGTTGAATTTCTTCAGCTGCCTCAGGAAGTACATCCTCTGCTGGGCCTTCTTGATGACGGAGGTGATGGTGGGCTCCCACTTCAGGTCCTGGGTGATGGTGGTACCCAGGAAGCAGAATGAGTCCACAGAGGTGATGGGGGTGTCAGTCAGGATGATGGGGGGGAGTGGGGCTGTGTGCTTCCTGAAGTCCACAATAATCTCCACTGTCTTCTGGGCATTCAGCACCAGGTTGTTGTGGCTGCACCAGGACACCAGACGTTCAACCTCCCTCCTGTAGGCAGACTCATCCCCGTCCGAGATGAGCCCAATAACGGTGGTGTCATCTGCAAACTTGATTAGCTTGACAGACTGGTGGGTGGAGGTGCAGCAGTTGGTGTACAGGGAGAAGAGCAGAGGAGAAAGAACACAGCCCTGAGGGGAGCCGGTGCTGATGGTCCGGGAGTCCGAGACATTCTTTCTCAGCCTCACATGCTGCTTCCTGTCCGTCAGGAAGTCAGTGATCCACCGACAGATGGGATCAGGCACATTCATCTGGGAAAGCTTGCCTCGGAGATGGTCTGGAAGGATGGTGTTGAAGGCAGAGCTGAAGTCCACAAACAGGATCCTGGCGTAGGTTCCTGGGGAGTCCAGATGCTGCAGGATGAAGTGTAGGGCCATGTTGATGGCGTCGTCTACAGACCTGTTGGCTCTATATGCAAACTGCAGGGGGTCCAGGAGGGGGGCCGTGAGGGTCTTGAGATGGGAGAGAACTAGGCGCTCAAATGACTTCATGACCACAGATGTCAGAGCCACGGGTCTGTAGTCATTTAGTCCAGTGATCCTAGGTTTCTTGGGGACAGGGATTATGGTAGAGGACTTGAAGCAGGCAGGCACATGACATGCCTGCAGTGAGGAGTTGAAAATGCCAGAAAACACTGGGGCCAGCTTGTTTGCACAGTGTCTGAGGGTGGCAGGAGACACGCCGTCTGGGCCGGGAGCTTTCCGAGCATTCAGGTTCTTAAACTGCTTCCTCACATCTGCTTCATGAATATGAAGAGTTGTGGTGGGAGGAGGTGGTGTGAAATCCTCTTTTGTGTGGGGTGAGGAGGGGGGTGTTGTAGGTGAACAGTTTGAAGGTGGTGATGGCTCTATGGAGGGGGGAGAGGTGGGGGAATTTGTGTCCAAAGTGCCTCTATTGTTGGGGCCGTTGGAGGTGTGAAGGCTGCCCGATGGCTCGTCAAAACGGCAGTAAAAGTCGTTAAGGGTGTTGGCTAAGAGCAAGTCATCAGTGGAGTGGGGGGTTTTAGGCTTGTAGTTTGTGATATTCCTAAAACCTTTCCACACAGAGGCCGAATCATTCTCTGAGATCTGCTGCTGCATCTTCTCAGAGTGCTGATGTTTAGCAATGTCCACTTCTTTAGTGAACCTGTACTTGGCCTCTCTGTAGCAGTCCCTGTCTCCGCTTCTGAACGCCTTTCTCTTTTCCAGCCACAGCTTTTTGAGTTTAGGAGTAAACCAGGGTTTGTCATTGTTATAACTCACCCTGGTGCGTGATGGCACAATGCTGTCCTCACAGAAGTGGATATAGGAGGTGACAGTGTCCGTAAACTCGTCCAAGCTGTTAGAAGCAGCCTTCAATGTGTCCCAGTCTGTGGTCTCCAAACACGTGCGAAGCTCCTCCACAGCCTCGTTGCTCCACAGTTTTTTAGTCCTCACAACAGGTTTGGAGAGCTTCAGCCTCTGTCTGTACGCGGGGATTAGGTGGATCATGACGTGGTCAGAAAGTCCGAGTGAAGCGCGGGGCACCGCGCGATAGGCCCCGCTGATCGTGCTGTAGCAGTGGTCTAATGTCCTCTCCTCTCTGGTCGGGCATTTAATATACTGCTTATATTTCGGAAGCTCATGGCTCAGATTGGCTTTGTTAAAGTCCCCAAGAGCAAGTATTGCAGTATTATTATTTATGCATGCTCATCCTGGACTTTTTTCTTCTTTCAAAACTTTAGTCTCTCGGGTTGTCTGATCACAAAAGATGGAGGTGAATCTTTGGTCTTGGCTTTGAGGTCTAACCCCTCCCATCTGAGAAATCTTGATTTGAGCTACAATCATCCAGGAGACTCTCATGTGGAGGAGCTTTCTAAGGGAGTGAAGAATACTCAGTGGAGACTGGACAATCTAAGGTATGAACAAGAGTTCACATGGCGTTGGTTTATCTAACTTGGGTTTTTTTTTTAGCCTTTTTGCTTTTTCCTTTTTTCTGTTTATGGGAAAGATATAAAGTGATTCTATGTAAAGAAATGTGCAGACCCCAGAGGAGTCATGGAACAAGTCCTGACTGTTGTTTGTGCTTATATACCGAACAACAGTGTGGGTGCTAGAGGATGCCCTATCAGGGAACTCTATGGTCCTATTGGTGCACTGGTAATGTCTGAGGCCCTGGTCTGCAAAACCTTAAATTCTCACCTTTGACAGAGCTTTGAAAGCCTTCCGTAAGATAAACAGGGGATACTAAGTCCAAAAGGACGATGTCATAGAACTCCTTGGCTGAGGAGTCTGTATAAAGCTGTGGCCTCATGGTGGTTGGCATGTGTCATAATATTAATTTCAAAATCAGATGGTGGACACTAAAAGTGACCAGAGCCATCAAACTGAAAAAGTCCTTAGTTAGCCTGCTGGACTCCTGAGACAACTTACAGGTACTGCAGCCCAAGAAGACTGTATTCTTACAGTAGCTGTGCAAAAACTCACCTTTAGACTGAGATTCTTCTCAAGCATTTCTGGCAAACCTTCAGTCAACTTCTAGTTACTCGAAGTTACTAGTAACTTTGAGTAAGTAGAAGTTACCTAAAGCGGCAGTGCCCAGATTACTTACGTAGACAGCTACTTCGGTGCAACTGATATAAAGTGCGGTAAGCTGAAGGCAGCTTCAACCATCTGTTTGTTGAAAAATAGTAATGCGACCGCACTGCATTTTCTTGTTAGTAACGGTAACGGTCTTGTAACGATAAAAATAGTAATTAGTTAGATTTCTCATTACTGAAAAAAGTAACGCTGTTACTTATAATGCTGTTATTCTCATCATTGGTTGTTTCTGACTTCAGTTGAGGATATAGTCAGCCAGTGAATCCAATACCTTAGGCACCTCCTCAATTCTTCCAATATCCATCCTTAGAGAAAGCAGTGTCTAGGAATTAAAGGGGACAACTTAGGCATCACTAGGCTGAGTTCACTAATGGTCTTAAATAAGTCCTTGGTGGCAGGGAATTTTTGGTGGATGAGATTTCCCCTTAAGTTTCTTAAGGTTCTGGATGTGGTGGGGCTGTCATGGTTGACACGTCTCTGTAATGTTGTTTGTCTGGGGTAGATCATCGGGGTTGGCAGGGTCAGGTGATGGTTCCTGTCTTTAAGAAGGGGAACTGAAAGCAGTGTTCCAATTATAGAGGTATCCCACTACTCAGCCTCACTAAGAAGGTCTGTCCGAGAGTACTGGAGAGGAGACTCTGTTCTGCTCTGTTTTGAAGACACAGCAGGGCATGAAAGCAAAGGTATCAATTTACCGGCCAATCTGTGTTTGCATCCACCCCTATGGCTACCAGATCCAGGTCGCGACTGAAAGAATGAGACTGCAGATACTAACGGTGGACATGAGTTTCCTCCAAGGTGTGGCTGGGCTCTTCTTTAGCTTGTTAGCTTCTTTAGCTTTCAGTTCTGAATGGGACTGACAAACACACACAGGTTTTTAAGAATACACTTTTACCCTTTTTTAGCTTCATGAAAGCATGACCCATAGCAGTCTCATGACCCTGCAGCTTCACAAGTACTCTGTTTAATCTGCACTGGTCATTCCACTTTATTGTCATTGATATTTATATTTAAAAGTGCAATACTGTAATTTTCTGCTGCTCATTCCTGTGCAATATCCCATCTGCCCTCCCGTCATATTTCTTTTCAAGATTTTCTTATTTAATCACTAGTGTACATATATTTATATTTATAGATACATATATATTTAGTCATCTTTTCTCTTTTACCATGTGTCTCTAATATTTTGCTCCTTACTATTTTTCTATTTTCTTTATTATTTTATTTTATTTTATTTTCTCCTACTGTATCATGGTGCTGAGTGACTGCTGCTCGTCATACACATTTCATTGCAATGTTGACCCTGTGCTAACTTGCATATGACAAATAAAACTGAAACTGAAACTGCTGAGAAGAGAATATATTTAAAACTGGCTGTGTTTCAGCATGTTTCTATATCAATCAGGAATTGGTGCTTCATGTTGAATAGCAGTATGTACACATTATAGATAAAACTCATTATGTTTTTCTCCCTCCAGAGTGGACCATTGTGGAGAGCAGTGGCTAAAACCTGGACTACTGAAGTGTAAGTCTCAGAAATGATAACTAAATGTTTATGTCAAACCTTCAAAACTACAGCTTCACAGTGGCTACAGGCATCTTTTATATACAGTCCTGTATATATTCATTCAGAAAGTATCATCATTAAACTTTCTATGACTGAGCAACATATCAGCAAGTAAAGAAAGAATAAAGCATCAAATATGTCAGATTATCAACTGCAGCTCCATCTTTTTCTTACCAGATTCATGTGAACTCACAGTGGACACCAACACAGTGAACAGAAACCTCAGACTATCTGACAGCAACAGGAAGGTGACACGTGTGAAACAGGACCATCCATATCCTGATCATCCAGACAGATTTGACTGCTGGCCTCAGCTGCTGTGTAGAAATGGTCTGACTGGCCGCTGTTACTGGGAGTTGGAGTGGGAAGGAGAAGTTTATATAGCAGTGAGTTACAGAAGAATCCAAAGGAAAAAAAAGAGTGATGAGTGTTGGTTTGGAGGAAATGATCAGTCCTGGAGTCTGAGCTGCTCTGATGGTGGTTACTCTGTGTGGCACAATAACAGAGAAACATTCATCTCCTCCCACTCCTCTTCATCCTCGGTCTCTGACAGAGTAGCAGTGTATGTGGACTGTCCTGCTGGCACTCTGTCCTTCTACAGAGTCTCCTCTGACACTCTGATCCACCTCCACACCTTTAACATCACATTGACTGAATCTCTGTATGTTGGGTTTGGATTTGGGTTCTGGTCATCTGAATCTTTACTTTCTCTGTGTTCTTAGTGTACCTTTAATCTCATCACTGAGACAGGACACACACCACTTGTAGGTTTTTTACTGTCCATGTTTACAAGGGGACATCTTTTCAGAAATGTAACCAAGTGGATTTAGAGCCTAAAGCTGACCAGCGAGTGAAGTAAAAGTGGTGAAAAGTGAAACATGTTAGAAAGAGAAGATGGCCTTAACAGGGTGTGAACTTGTAAAGTAAAAACATGATGCATTTAAGGTTATCCTATTTGGTTTTTATTTAAGAAGAGAATTTGTTCCACTGTGCGATGGCCGAGTCTCTTTGTTTGCTTGGAGATAATTTCTCCTGCTTAGAGAAAATCCTCTCACATGAAACAGAAAAGGTTGCATTGCATAGAAACTGCAATGCAAGTTGGTGGGGATGCAGGTATATGATCTTCCTGGGTCCCACAAACTATCACCGAAAAAGAGTAAACAAAGTAAATTGCTGCACATTTTGTAGAATAACATTTTAAGATTATTTTAACAATGAAATTCTTTAATGATATGTATATTATGAAAAGCAGATGTTTTGTTAAGACATTTTAAGTTTTTCAAATTTCAGATAAAATAAATACACCCAAAACAAAGGCAAGCAACAAGAACAGAAAGCTGGCAAACCCACCTGATTGACCAAAATCAACTCAAATTACTCCCACATGACAAAACCTCCTCTCTTCCTCGCTGGCTCCATATCACTCATTAGAATGATCAGTGGTTTGCTATTTCTCACCATCAAAACACTCCACAAGTCCTGCGAATGACTAATCACTTTCCTATAAACCACTGACTCAGATACTGAAGCAGTTAAATGAAGCTTCAGACGTCATTGATCATGTGACTCTGGCCAAAAGAATCAAGTCTCGACACAGTGCTTCTGAAGCAGTGTGTTGGTTTCTTTTGACACACCTGCCAGAGTGTCGGCTTCAAGCGGGCCATCACTGCTGTGAACTGTAGCGCCCAGGCTGATAAACCAGAGATTAGGCAACAAAGGGACCTTTGTTTTGTTTTCTGGAGCAATTATGTGTTAATTACACCCACACAGGCTCAACCCATCTTCTGGAATGATGATTGCAGTCTTGAAGCTGATCATCGTGCACACCCACATGGATTCATCTTCTTTGATCCACTGAATCAAAGTGGAGGCTCTGCTCTTTATGATGAGTCACGGTATCTGACCTACTATAACTACTTTGGCTCTTTTCATTACCCACAAGGTCATTTAACTCAGGGTGAACATACTCAGAGCTCACAGAGCTAACTCTGATCAGAGGGGCGTACATCGATTTTGGTGATGTAGAAAATGCACTAATGTTTTTATTAGTGCTGTCAGCGTTAATCAACGCGCTAACGTGTTGACGCCGGTCAGCCCCATGAATGGGACGATCCGCGGTAACTTGTTAACAGAGATTTGCCACATTAATGCAGTTATGGCGTTAACGTCGTTAACAAGATTAATGCTGTTTTTATGCTTGATTACGCTAGTTTTTATGCTTGCCTCTAACACCACTAAGTCTGTTTTACACAGATGGATTCATTGGGAACTGAATAGATAAGAAAATTGATCATGGTCAATTTCCTGTGGGTATACAGTGACTAACCAATTTTAAATACATCAAGTTTATTATTTCAGAACTCTAATGTTGCTGTAATGTTAGAAATAAACAGCACCACCGATCTTGAGTACCGATTCCTCTGATCATGTATCTGGTCCTTTTTTTTTCATCCTGTCTGTCAGCTTTTGCATGGGAAAGGTGGAGAAAATATAATAAAATACAAATAGAAATGCACAATGTATTGACAACTGCTGCACCTGTAAGAAAAACAAAGAAACATACTCAGATTGTGTAAAACCTGCCTTCTGGACAAGGCCCAGAAGAATTCTAAGTTCCACTGTAAGCTTGTCTTACTGTCTGTTAATGTTCCACAAGAGCAGGTTCAAAGTTCAGTGGCATGTGGTTATTGTATGACCTTAAATAATAAAAACTGTGGAGAACTGAATGTGGAGATTAGATTGAATCTGCAGACCAGCAAGCTCCTGTTTAGCCTTGCTTTTAGTTGCTTTACATTAGAAGTGGTTGATTAAGATTAATTTCACACAGATTATTTCTTCCATCAAACAGTAACGCAAACTGCTTCCTGCCTCTTCACTGTCAGCAGGTATGTCCAAAAAGCTTCCAAGTCTTTGTAGGATTTTGTTGTATGTTGCTGCAGAAGTGTGTTCATGGGCATTTTTGTCTGTTCATGCATTTTCATTCATGTGACCATCTCAGGATGCTCTCTGTTAGAAAATCGTTATGCTAATGGAAGTTCAGGCTGGTCTGCAAGAACTGATATTCAGATGACTAAATTACCTTTTCACTGGTTTATGTTGGGCTATCACAACCCATCAGTCTATTTCATTTGTTTTAAAAAGCTTTCAGTTCAAACTGTCTTCTACAACACGTCCAAATGTCAACCCTTATGATTATTTTTGGAAAACGTTTTTTTCAGAGTGGGGACCTTCACATTACAACCACCTCTGTGATGGAGAGATATTTTGTTTCCAGCCATTAGTTTCATTAATTGGTCTTGAGTACTGGGGGGACTTATCAAAAGGGTTATTGGCAGTATTATGATCAACCTCACTCCAGATTTAAAAAAACATGAGACTTGTTACTTGGTTTTTTTTCTGTTTCTATCATTTACATAATCCTTAATAAGTCAAATTTGACCTTGACACAACAGGAAGCTTCAGTAACCAGATGGCATGTAGAAATTTGAAACAAACAAACAACACAACTTTTTACCTATAAATAAATGTCCTTTGATGTAATGACATTTACAGTTTTTACAACAAACAGAATGCTATCACACCAATCAGCAGCTGTAATTCATATCATACAAAATCAAAGTTCAAGGTTTTATTTTTCTGAGGTATAAAAATCACAAAAAGGTTCCTGATAACCTTATTGCTCAATGTGATTAAAACCCCACCGCCAAGATAAAACAACATGAAAGGAAATCAAATAAAACAGTTATTAGATGCACTAATTTTGATTTTACAAACACGATCAAACACGTGGTATTTTCTGTAAAGTGTTTCTTATCTTTGTTTGTTTTATGTTACGGTATCAAGATATACTGGTATTATGTTAACAAAGACCAGTTTACATTTTGAATATCAAAACGAATCCAAACTTTTTGTAATTGTTTGACAGCAGTCAGAACAAATGTGTCCTGTGATGTTGTGTGAAGGTTTGGGATCTGCTATGGATCAGTGCGGGGAACATGAGAGTCGAACCAAACTGCAGAGGTGAGATGACCAACCGCCCATGACACATCATCTTATCTCTAGTTAAGCACTCAAGTTAAATTATTATATATAATAGGAAGATCAAACACCACAAACGGGACTCGCCTGTACCCAGTTGTGTCTCCATGGAGAGCGATTGGTCCAAGGGCGAACATGTTAACTTCAAAGATGGACATCACCCTGCTG
The DNA here is from genome assembly GCF_963969265.1 of Rhamphochromis sp. 'chilingali'. Lineage (NCBI taxonomy): Eukaryota > Metazoa > Chordata > Actinopteri > Cichliformes > Cichlidae > Rhamphochromis > Rhamphochromis sp. 'chilingali'. Next base: position 27,545,329 of record NC_137932.1, read on the forward strand.
ATCCAAGGTAAGAAGTCAAAGGAACTAAAACAGATTTGTTAGACAAAATGATTTCTTAACAATGTTGAAAGAAATATTGATTATTATTTATTTAATTATCTTAATATTTAGAAAAAAGTTTAGAAGAGCAAAAATTCAAAAGCGTTCAGAGTTTTCTTCATGTGATCACTGTTTCAGGTTATTAATGAGTTCTTATTCAGGATAAACGAGTCCTTGTGTTTGCAGGAGGAGCCTGCAGCAGAGACCACACTCGCCTGTATCCAGCAGCGTGTCCATGCAGAGTGAGTGGTCCAAGGGTCCACATGTCGACTTTAAACATGAACAGAGGTCTGACCTTGGGTAAGGACTGCAAACTGAAGGTGCAGCTTTTTACAGTTTCAGAGGGGCAGAAAATGGATGGATGGATGGCTGTTTTAGCACTGCATTTAGCAATACCATTTTCATCCACTTTATTTAACACGGTTTAAATTCTTTATAGCACGCTCCAACCATTTCATGGCTTTATGTTTTTTTAGCAGGAGGATTTACTTACTCATTCTAACTGTCATGTACTAAGACAAGTCACATAGGATGGTGTCTAACATAAATGCGTTCCTATATTTAAAGGAAGATCCTACAGCAGAGACCACACTCTTCTGTATTCAGCAGTGTGTCCATGAAGAGCGATCGGTCCAAGGGTCCACATGTCGACTTTAAACATGAACAGAGCCCTGATGATGCAAGGTAAGAGCGCAACAGGGTCGATTCAGGACTTATCTGAAACAGACATTACACATATTTTAGAATCAGGTTTTTATCAACATATAGATCAGGATGAATGTATTGATCAGTAAGAAGACTGAATAGGTTATGTTTTATTATTGCATTTGCAAATGCCAACTTGTTCCCACCACTTATAACATGTCCAGTCCCATTCGATTCTTTATACTTGCTGCAACTATCACAGCACTTTGTGTCTTTTGCCACTGGGTTCACCCAGTGTGCTTGCTAACTGAAATCTCTCCCCCTGTGATTGTAGGAAGGTCAGACAACAGCAGCGCTCTCCTGTATCTAGCAGTGTGTCCATGCAGAGCGAGCGGTCCAAGGGTCCACATGTTGACTTTAAACATGAACAGAAGTCTGACCAAGGGTAAGGACTCAAAGGTGCATGAGTTATCTGATACAGAGTACTGCACATATTTTAACTATCAATTTTATATCCTAATAAATCTATCAGACCATAAAGCGCCCCGGATTATAAGACGCACTGTCGATGAACAGGTCTGTTTTCATACATAATGCACACTGGATTATAAGACGCAATAAGGGAAACAAAACAGTCCAGTCAGAGTTGAGTAAGCCAGACTTTACTCAACTCATTCTTCTTGCTTTCTCCACTTCTGTACCCTTGATTCATTAATGTTGAATTCTCTCGCAGCTGCTCTATTCCCATGTTGTTGCAGTATATTAATGACTAACCTTGTATTGTGGATGGATTCTCTTAGTTGTTCTCCTCACTGAAGTTTGGTCCGTTTACACCGTCCTACGATGCGTTTGCATTTGCCCCTAACCATCGGGAATGCTCGCGTTAACTTTTATTGAGTAGAAAAAAGTTAGCATTCTTCCTTCAGCTTCACTGTTTAAGTTATGCTAACATAGCTGTGTCGCTAGCAATCACGTAGCACATCATTATATACTATACCGGCTAGTCCAACTTCAGTAACCCTACAAAAGTCACTGCTGTTTAGTTTTCTGTCTTCATTTCTGTCTGAAGTGATAGGAGAGCTGTGTGTTTAATTTTTTTTCAGAAATCTGTCAGTCAGAACATGCTATATCATGTTTAGGTGGAAACTAGCAAGCTAAGTTCCTGTTAACTTCTAACTCCGTTAAATTTAATAAATTCTGTTTTCATGGATGTCTGGATGTTAAACTTTATTGTTACACCTTTTAAAGCAGCAAATTTTGTTAAAGATGAAAGAATTTAGAGAGTTAGTTTTTAACTCTCAGTGATGGCGCAGTGTGCTTTTGACTTTGGAACCTGAAGCAGAGTTTGGACACAGATTACTGCGCAAGGCTCCTGACTACAGTAGCCGTAATGCTCCGATAATCGGAGCATCGACAAGCGGTGTGGCTTCGTAGCTTACCAAAGTTTCAAGGTCAGAAAGCACAACCAGAATTCATACATAAGGGGCACCAGATTATAAGGCACACTATTGATTTTTGAGAAAATTAAAGGATTTTAAGTGCGCCTTATAGTCCAAAAAATATGGAACAATACGGTATATTAAGTTTTAGCATTGCATTTTAAACATGCTGGTCTAATCAAGGATTTTAACATGGCTTATTATTTTTATTCATTTATGATTATCTCTAGCATGGTGCTTTGTATTATTCGTATTTTATCACTGTGGTTCACACCATGTGCTGGGTAACTGAAATATCCTCCTGTGATTGTAGGAAGATCAGACAATGGCAGCAGCACTCTTCTGTATCCAGCAGTGTGTCCATGCAGAGTGAGCGGTCCAAGGGTCCACATGTTGACTTTAAACATGAACAGAGGCCTGATGATCTGGGGTAGGAGCTGAAAGTGTGCAGATGTATCTGAGAAAGTACCTTAATTTTTTTTAAGATTGGTGCAGCCATTACAGCAGGAGGATTAATATACTTGTACTAACTAATACTAATCTAGTTCATAAAGCATGTTATCTAACTGAAATATCTTTCTGTTTGTATCAGCATTATTTTTCTATTAGTCTAAAATCGAACGCATCGCTAATAAAGAGCTATGATGTAGATTTTTATTCTCACAGCTCTTTAGCAAAAGTAAAACTGCTCTCAACAAAATACAGCCGGCTTTATGTGGGATACTTTTCACTATCTATCAGACAAACAGTGAGGGGGTGGAAGGTTGGAGGAGTTATTTACGTTTTTACTGGACTGCACAGTCCTGTAAAAGCTTTATTTTGAACCTGTTATCCTTAAGCAACTCACATGATAACTAAAATAAACATAAATATTTTATGTGTCTCTCTAGAGTTCAGCATGCCCAGCAGAATCAAAAAGACCTCGACTCCATCTTCACTGTGTGTAAATGTTCACCCACTGCACTTATCGTCATCAGTGATAGGTATTCTGGTTGGAACAACCTTCAGGCTACATGCATTAATATTTCTGTTCCAGAAACTCGAGAAGAGCATCATCAGTTTTGTGAAGGATGAGCTGAAAAAATTTCAGAGGATTCTGAGCCCAGATGACTCAGTCGGATTGGAGAGTGAGAGAGAGGATGTTGAAGATGTGGAGGAGAGGAGGAGCAGCAGAGAATCATTTCTGAAAATCACACTTTACTTCTTGAGAAGAATGAAAGAGAAGGAGCTGGCCGACCATCTCCAGAGCAGTACGAGTATTTCAGTAATGTCGATGTGATGTCACTTACCTACTGCCTCGTACAGGGCATAGGCTTTGAACCTGTGGTGGTGACAATTCTGACATTTATCTTGGTGGTAAAGTTATCTCATGATCCTCATCTGCTGGGAAGGTCACTTGTTTCTGCTGTTATGTCAGCATCTGTTATAACATGTCCGTCAATAATGTCGCTAAGGCAAGGAAAGCGCTCATTCTCCTTGAAATGTTTAACCATCCAACCTGGAGAGCAGCACTACCCTTTTCTTCTGTGGATGCCTTAGGAAGCCTTAGTTTCCCAAAATGGTAAATGATCTTTTCTGTTGCCAGTGGAAGAGCAAGGAAGGTGATTCTTGGTGACTCCATGGGTCCTGGGAGTCAACTGGGTGCCTTACAGGTCCAATATTCTACTACTTACCTCACTATATACATATTTTTCAAGTTTCTGCCCCAAAGTGACAGAGTGACAGCGCAAAGTCGCCAATACACGATCGACACTCTGGTTTTTTAGATGCCTCTTTTTGTATTAACTTCACTTTCAAATCCAGCCACATTCTCAGCACAGTATTGGTATTTAAGATGGGTGATGGTATGTTTTGTCAGGCATTTTTGCTGTAATAAACGCCTTCTCTAACACCTCCAGCTCGACTGTGTTAGTGATTTTTAGTTACAGGCCTTAAAGTCATTATGTCAGTCTCACCCCGTTGTTGGGGGAAACAGCCAGAACAGTTCCCTGAATTAAATGATGCTCACCACTCACTCAGAAACACAGCCTCACAGTTTAACTGTGGCCGTCCCTTTGGCTAGTTATGTATCTACGAAGTGAAGGTGGAATGAACTCCCATTTTGAGATCGTGTCTCAAAATGCAGGCTTGAATGGTGTTAAACACACTAGAACAATATGTGTGCTACAAGGACAAGCTGCCTTTCAACCTGGTGCACGTACTTGTTTAAACACATTGTGTTTACGGGATTTTCAGTAGCTGCATATTTCTTAAGCTACTTGGTGTTGAGCTTTTTGTGTTCGTGAGATTTAACAGGTTTTAATTTCTCTTTGTTTTTTATTCAGGAACTCATAATACTGTGTGTCAATATAAGCTGAAGTCTAGCCTAAAGACAAAATTCGAGTGTGTGTTTGAGGGGATCGCTAAAGCAGGAAACCCAACCCTTCTGAATCAGATCTACACAGAGCTCTACGTCACAGAGGGAGGGACTGCAGAGGCCAGTGATGAACATGAGATCAGACAGATTGAAACAGCATCCAGGAAACCAGACAGACCAGAAGCAACAATCAGACAAGAAGACATCTTTAAAGCCTCACCTGTTAAAGACAAGCCAATCAGAACAGTGCTGACAAAGGGAGTGGCTGGCATTGGGAAAACAGTCCTAACACAGAAGTTCACTCTGGACTGGGCTGAAGACAAAGCCAACCAGGACATCCAGTTCATGTTTCCATTCACTTTCAGAGAGCTGAATGTGCTGAAAGAGAAAAAGTTCACCTTGGTGGAACTTGTTCATCACTTCTTTACTGAAACCAAAGAAGCAGGAATCTGGAGCTTTGAAGACTTCCAGGTTGTGTTCATCTTTGATGGTCTGGATGAGTGTCGACTTCCTCTGGACTTCCACAAAACTAAAATCATCACTGACCCTAGAAAGTCCACCTCAGTGGATGTGCTACTGACAAATCTCATCAGGGGAAAGCTGCTTCCTTCTGCTCGCCTCTGGATAACCACAAGACCTGCAGCAGCCAATCAGATTCTTTCCCAGTGTGTTCACAGGGTGACAGAGGTAAGATGGTTCACTGACCCACAGAAGGAGGAGTACTTCAGAAAGAGATTCAAAGAAAAGGAGCAGGCCAACAGGATTATCTCCCACATCAAGAAATCACGAAGCCTCCACATCATGTGCCACATCCCAGTCTTCTGCTGGATCACTGCTACAGTTCTGGAAGATGTGCTGAAAACCAGAGAGGGAGGACAGCTGCCCAAGACCCTGACTGAGATGTACATTCACTTCCTGGTGGTTCAGGCCAAAATGAAGAAGGTCAAGTATGACGAGGGAACTGAAACAGATCAGCACTGGAGTCCAGAGAGCAGGAAGATGATCGAGTGTCTGGGAAAACTGGCTTTTGATCAGCTGCAGAAAGGAAACCTGATCTTCTATGAATCAGACCTGACAGAGTGTGGCATTGACATCAGGGCAGCCTCAGTGTACTCAGGAGTGTTCACACAGATCTTTAAAGAGGAGAGAGGACTGTACCAGAACAAGGTGTTCTGCTTTATCCATCTGAGTGTTCAGGAGTTTCTGGCTGCTCTTCATGTCCATCTTATATTTAGCAACTCTGGGGTCAACATGCTGGAAGATCAAATTGCTTCTAAGAAGCCTAAGGTCTTTAAAAACAAATGTAGTCTAAAACTCCTTCATCAGATTGCTGTGGACAAGGCCTTACAGAGTCCAAATGGACACCTGGACTTGTTCCTCCGCTTCCTCCTTGGGCTATCACTGCTGAACAGTCAGAATCTCTTAAGAGGACTCCAGAAAACAGTAGGTTCAGAGTGCAATCAGAAAACAGCCAAGTATATAAAGAAAAAGATCAGCGAAAATGAGGCTACTGAGCAAAACATCAATCTGTTCCACTGTCTGAATGAACTGAATGATTGTTCTCTAGTGGAGGAGATTCAACAGTTCCTGAGTTCAGGAAGTCTCTCTACAGATAAATTGTCTTCTGCTCAGTGGTCAGCTCTGGTCTTCATCTTACTGTCATCAGATGAAGATCTGGACATATTTGACTTGAAGAAATACTCTGCTTCAGAAGAAGCTCTTCTAAGGCTACTCCCAGTGGTCAAAGCCTCCAACAGAGCTCTGTAAGTGGATGAATCAGAATCAGAATACTTTATTGATCCCTGGGGGAAATTATTTTTTTGTTACAGTGCTCCATTATAAACCAACATAAACCAACATTAAGACAAGACAGACAATACGCTAACTAAGAACTAACTAAGAATAGCATAGTACTATATATATATATATATATATATATATATATATATATATATATATATATATATATATATATATACTCATTAATAAATTAATACTCATTAATAAATAGCTGGAAAAGAAACGTGTAGTTGTAGCAGTAACCAGTGTGTTAAGTTAAGTGGATGCATTGACATGATATATATAATATAATAATATAACTGAACACATTAAACATTTGTAATTACTATTTCCTGCTTAGGCTAGGTGGTTGTCACCTGTCAGGGGGAACCTGGAAAGATCTTTCCTCAATTCTCCAATTTTCTAGTCTGAAAGAGCTGGACCTGAGTAACAATGACCTGCAAGATTCAGGAATGCTGCAGCTATCTGTGGGACTGAAGAGTGCACACTGTAAACTGGAGATTCTCAGGTTAGGAATCCATTGCAAAGTATTACACTTCAAATTTGGCAACAGTAATGTTTAAATTGTCAAATTAATTTCTATTAAATAGAATTGGGACATAATTTCTTAATTAATTTAGGGTGGTGGCATTTTTGTGTTTTTGTATTAACATTTGCAGTGATCTAGATTTGTCCAACCAGAAAGCTAATTCAGTAACACCGAATATGAAGTGTGTTTAAAACACATCTCCAACCTTAACTCTAAAGGATGGCTGTGTGCACACTGTCGTGGAGAAGCAGTGAAGCCCTGTCCACAGTTCTCTGCTCTGAGTCCTGTAGCCTGAGAGAGCTGGATCTGAGTAACAATGACTTGCAGGATTCTGGCGTAAGAGGGTTGTTAGCTGGACTGGAGAGCCCACACTGTAAACTTGAAACTCTTAGGTAAGAAATCAGATGTTTACTTCTCTTTTTCTAAAGACTGTGTCCTGCAGATTCTTTTGTATATCCCGACCAATGTCTTAAACTTACCTATAACACTGTTTTAAATACAATTTCTTTTAATAATTTCAGCCTCTCAGGTTGTCTAATCAGATATGACGGCTGTGCTTCTCTGGCTGCAGCTCTGAGATCTAACCCCTCCCATCTTAGAAAGCTAGACCTAAGTTACAATCATCCAGGAGATTCAGGAGTGGGACTGCTGTCCACTGGACTGAAAAATCCACTCTGGAGACTGGACATTCTGAAGTATGATTCATGAAGACACCGATGATTTTTGTAAAAAACTATAATAATTAAAAAAAAATACTTGCCATGGAGGCTCTTTGCCTTAAATACAAGCATGCATTTAAGCCATTGTGAAACTTGACAACATGTATTAAGTCTAATTTACACTATTTAGCCCTTCTCTACAATACTGTTATAGATTTAACACTGTCAGTGAAGCTGGGAAAAAAGTTAGCATTTTCAGTTTCAGTTTTGAGAGCATGTGTGGTTGATTGGTTGGTGGCTGCTAATAGTCCTACATTAGCTTATATTTTAGAGCATGTCTTCCACTTTTCATAATGAAAGACAACATATCAGTTAACTGGGTTGTTTTTTTCCCCAGGGTGGAAAACTGTGGAGAGCAAAGGTTAAAACCCGGTCTGAGAAAATGTAAGCATGTACTTTGTTAATAGGAATTTATGATATTTTGAAACCTTGTATTTGAATATTCTTTATGTCCTTTATTTTAAAGCTGTGTCTTCTTTCTTCTGGCAGACGCCTGTGAACTTACACTGGACAGAAACACAGCACACAGAAAGCTGAAACTTTCTGAAAACGACAGAAAAGTAATGCTGGTAGGAGAGAAGGAGCAGACTTATCCCAATCACCCAGACAGATTTGACCGTAGGGAGCAGCTCTTGTGCAGTAATCGTCTGACTGGTCGCTGTTACTGGGAGGTGGAGTGGAGAGGAGAAGTTGACATAGCCGTAAGTTACAGAGGAATAAAACGGAAAGGAAACAGTGAAGACTGCAAGTTTGGAATGAATGATCAGTCGTGGTGTCTGCGATGCTCTGATGGTGGCTTCTCCGTCTGCCATGATAACAAAATCAGATCAGTCCCTCCCTCTTCGGTCTCTAACAGAGTAGCAGTGTATGTGGATTATCCTGCTGGCAGTCTGTCCTTCTACAGAGTCTCCTCTGACAAAATGATCCAAATCCACACCTTCGAAACCACATTCACTGAACCTCTGTATGCTGGGTTCGGTTTTGTGTTTGGGTTGGGCGTTGAGTCTTTGATGCTGTCAATTGACTCCTCTGTGTCTCTGTGTTCAGTATAGGACAAATAATTGCATACATCAGTCTGCATCTGAGTAACATCCACAATGAAAATATGATATGGCATTTCAGAACAAGTTCTAGCAAGATTTCTGGATAAGCAAACAACATATTACATTTCCTTTCTGCTTTAATATACAGTAAGAGATGTGATCTGAAAGTTTTTATATATTGCTAGTTTGGCTCTGAGGATTACTGCTCTTTTTGGCCAACTGCCTTCTAGAATGCAGTAAAACATACTACATGGATTATCAAACTTTAATGGCAGTTTTTCAACTCCTAACTTAAAGTATAGAATATGGCAACTGATTCTAAAGAACATAATAATCTGCTTCCATACATCCATTGTTTGTCCTACTAGGATTAGAATAAGATTGCATTTTTGCCATGTTTTCAGTACTAGAAAATATTATCTTTCAAATGAAGTCTCTTAAATGCATTTATAGTTCTTCCTTTAGCAGATCTTATTAGGGTGTAGGTCAAGATTACATAAAAAAGGGTAGATGTGAACCAAACCCTTCCCCTACCCTTAAATCCTAAAACCAGTCAATGGCAACTGCATACATGTAAAGACAATGCATTTCCTTACGTTCATCAAGTTCATTTTCTTAGTAGTCCTTACCCTTGAAAATATTTCTTCTTCTGTCAAAGGTTATTATCCATTTAAACTTGGCTAAAAGTTTTAAAATGAACACAGGTTGCATTTGAAAGTGCGTACCACTTCAGGACAAAAAAGAAAAAAGAAAGCTTCCCCATATTTTCACTGTTCTGTTCTTCAGTCACCAACATCATTTTCATTTTCTGCAATATTTTTACTCTGAATTTTTTTAAAAGAAAGTTTTTATTATTTCTGCTTTAATTTGCCAAGATGTGAAACACGGCAACATGTACAATAAATGACCGTATAACCTGACTTGTGAGATGTCATGTATTAATGTTTTTCACTGATCACCGATCAGCAGTGATCAGTGAGATGCTTGACTACAAGATAAACAGCCACAAGGAGCAGTACCTTCCATGGCGAAGGAGACTAGAGGCCAAGGTCAAAGTAGCATGGAAGGAAGTTAGCCAATGATCGGAGCTGCAGGAAGGGGCAATCAAAAAGGTGCCTAAGAAGTAGAGCAAGCTCTTATATATATTATATTCCTTCAGCTTGAAGGATAGACCACCAGCAGCGATGAGAGTTTTTTTTTTAAATTACATACACTATCAGTCAAAAGTTTTAGAATACCCCAATTTTTCCAGTTATTTATTGCAAGTCAAGTTGTTCACGTCCAATGAATAGTTCAAATGGTACAAAGGTAAGTGGTGAACTGCCAGAGGGTAGAAAAAGGTTACCCAAAAGTGAAAAATTATTTACATTTCAGAACTAAACAAAAAGGCCTTTTTCAGAGAACACAACATGGGTTAACAATTTAAAGCTGCTCTGCAGCAATGGAAGTTGATCAAGACTTGAAAGCTGGAGCTACTAAATCCTACAGGTGTTCCAACTTTTCTGGATTACATACCACCCCCTCTGTCTGCATAAAAGCAGTGCTGGAACACACTGTGGTGCCATACCCTTGTGAGCATCAGTTGAACAGTATTGTACTGCAGAAAGTAGTGTGTTGCTACAAAAATGGGGAGGAAAAAGCAATTAACAATGGAAGACAGACAGGCCATCATAGCACTTAAAAATAGCTCTATAAAATAGGTGTAGGTCTCTCCTACAGAGAAATTGCAAAGAAAGTCCAGGTGTCAGTGAGTACAGTTTCCTTCACCATCAAAAGGCACTCAGAAACTGGGGCAAACTCTGACAGGAAGAGGTCTGGCATACCCAAAACCACAACTGAATCACAGGACAAGTTACTGAAAGTTAACAGCTTGCGTGATAGGCGGCTCGCAGGACAACAGCTTCAAGCACAGTTTAATAGTGGTCATAGTAAGCAACTCTCAGTTTCAACTGTTAAGAGAAGACTTCGAGCTGCAGGTTTGACAGGAAAGCCATTGCTAAAACATCAGAATAAGACAAAGAGGCCTGCCTGGGCCGTGAAACACCACCACTGGACTACTGGAGACTGGAAGAAGGTATCATGGACTGATGAATCCAAATTTGAAATCTTTGGTTCATGCAGGATCTTTGCACGCCATCGAGTAGGTTTGTTGGATCAACAGTCAAACATAGAGAAGGATGTGTGATGGTCTGGGGCTGTTTTGCTGTATCCAGGGCCTGAACCAAAATAGCTACTCCAGCATTCTGTAGTGCCATGCAATACCCTCTTGTATGCATCTAGTTGGTCAGGGTTTCAAGATTATGACCCAAAACATAAGTCCAAGCTATGCCAGGATACCCCAGGAAAAAAAGAGCAAGATGGTAACCTTGAAAACATGGAGTGGCCAGCACAGTCTCCAGACTTAAACCCCATCAAGCTGGTTTGGGATGAACTGGACAGAAGAGTGAAAGCAAAGCAACCTACAAGTGCCACTGTCTGTCGACATTACAGGAATCCAGGCCTATACAATAAAGGGTGCCAACTGCGCGGAAAGCAGACACAGTTCAGGAGCCATTGGTGGCAACGAAGCAGTTCTGAAGGCCGACTGCGGAGGCAGCGGCAGTGATGAGACAGTCCAGGGTGCTGGCCGTGAGTAAAGCAGCGGCAGGTGAAGTCCAGATGCCCACCGCTTGGGAAACGGGGGTGGCAACATAGTTAAGGAGGCTGCGAATGACAGCAAAGATGCTCAGCCAATGGCCTGGAAAGTGGCCGTCAACAGTGTAGTGCTGGACGTGGACGAGCAGGCCGTGCAGGCCGTGGATGAGCAGGACCAGAAGGCACAAGACCAGATGGCGGCGTAGCAGCCATAGGCGGTTGGATGGCTGGCATCATGGCTGTTGCAGATGGTGGATCTGATGGTTGAGTAGTTGGTGGAGCTGATGGCTGGACAGACTCTCCAGAGTCCTCAGCAGAGGCAAACGACAGCTGGGCAGACTCCCCAGAGTCAGCTGGGTAGACACTGCAGAGAGTCGCCAGCAGATGGCGTCAAAACATTGGACAGCTGGATGAACTCTTCAGAGCCGCCAGCGGGCACAGATGGCTGGCGCAGCTCTCCAGAGGCCCCAGCTGGAACAGATGCAGGACCAGCAGGTGCAGACTTCTGGCTGACCAGACAGCTGAGCAGGTGTCTGAGCAGATGACTGGGCTAATAACTGACCTAGCGACTGAACTAGTGACAGAAGTAGAGGGTGTAATGGTGGATGAAGTGGTGGATTAGCAGGCGGCTTTACTTGTTCTCCTAAGAAAACAAAGGAAACGGCCGGAATGGGTGCAGGCACCTGCTGGACACCAGCTGCTCCCACCCGAGGAGCAGGTACTGGTGCAGAGGTGGGCTGTTTCCTGGTTGGCCTCACCCTGGGGACCTGTATGGGTGCCGGGGCAAACTGGGCACCAGTCACTGCCACCCGAGGGGTGGTTATGGGTGCAGGAGGTAACTGGTTAATGGCCACCCTCACCCTGGGAGCCGGAACAGGCACTGGCAATGGCTGCGCAGCTGCTGTCCCCAGCTGGTACAGGTGTAGAGACTAGCAGAGCCTCAGCTGGCCTGGAAACCGGAGCAGGAACCAACCGGGCCCTGGGCCCCCTCACTCGAGAAACTGATACAAGTGCAGGGGATGTCTGGACCGCAGTCACCCTGAGAACAGGGGGCACAGAGAGGCAGAGGAACAGTCTCTGAAAAAACAGTGTCAGCAAAAATAGATTTAAGCCCTTTGCCACCTTGACGAACAGTTTTTACAGTCTTTGTGGTTGGGTGGACAAAATATGACTTGACAGAACCTGAAGTTCTGAAGAGGAACAGTGCTGAAGAGGAACAACCCTAGGTTTCTGTTTAGCCCTGTTATATGTCTGTTATATGAAGCACTATGGTCTTGGAGGAATGTTGTCTTCACTGTGTATTGTACCACTACAGTACACAATCTATTTTTTCAACAGATTACAGATATAGGTTATCAAGTACTTCTGATTTGAGGGTCTCTTTTTCAGAGGAGCTATAGTATCTGGAGTCGTGCTGTGTGCAGATCAACAATGAATCACATATCGATTGTGGGAGAGAGTGCAGCGTGCAGCGTTTAAAGCGTGGAAGTACTGACCTTACTTTGAGTTTGATTCCATAAAAAGTGACAAAAACATTAGCGTCCATTGTGCGTGGGAAGAAAACTTCTTTTTACAGCGAAAAAAACCCCTAAACTTCCAAGCAAGCACCGAGTGCGCAACGACGTAATGGGAAACTCACAGAGAAAGTCGCGGATTCTTCAACTGACCGCGGCACACCTGCACCAGGGTAAACCTCCGCCTACCCCACTCCTGCTTTACAGGTGAAAATAGAGCAACAGGACCGCTGAGTCTTTGACTTTATTTATTTTCTGCTGTGTTTTACTTGCATCTATTTGAAAGAGTGAGTGTAAACACAAAAAATATTTTATTTTATGTGCTGGAATGTGTAGAAAATAGGTTTAAATGTTAAACTAATTTATTCAAGTCAGAGAATGTTGCATATAATTAAATTTTTGCTTGATGCATAAAGTTAAAAGATTAAAACTAATAAAACAAGTTAAAAAAATAGACTTTTCCATTTGATTACATTTTGTATGATAGATTATGTAGAAAAAGTAGAATTGGGCTGAAAGATCTATCGCTTTATCACCTCTTCAGGTTGTAAATCGTGTTTTTAAAAAGTAACTAAGTAACTAAGTAATTAATTACTTTTGAAAATAAGTAATCAGTAAAGTAACGGGATTACTTTTTTGGGGAAGTAATCAGTAATTAGTTACTGATTACTTTTTTCAAGTAACTTGACCAACACTGTTTGAGATTGATCACCGTTGTGGAAGTTCACCACCAGTCCTTTGGTTTCCCCAGCACCGATCTGGAGGCACTTCCACAAACTCCTGGGTCAGCTCTCTTTACTTTATCAGCTCCAGTGTGATTGGAGAACTGCTGCAGTGTGTTTTGCTCATGATTTTGTAGGTAGGAATTTGTCTTTATAGGTTTCTGTTCACCTGTAGTTGTGTGTTTGTGTCGGCCAAACTGACTGCACTGGTCAAACTGTGTCTGTTTCAGGTGAGTTAACAAAGCTGTAGATATGCAGGTAAATGAGTGACAGTGTGAGCAAACAGCTGCTGTCTGGCCGAGCAAACGCTGAACTTTGTGCTGCAGGGCAGCGGCTGCGCAAGTAGGTTGGCAGACAGCGGCTGCATCAAGTTTTGTGTTCTTGTCTTAGTGGAAAGTCAAGGAAAGGTCAGTATGGCGGAGAGGAGGATGGCAAGAAAGGCGTGTGCAGAGCCCGACTTCCTGCAGTTCAACGATCTGGGCTGTGAGACGGTCGGAGGGAAGGTGAGTCACCACGAGTATGTTCACGCTGCTGCTGTGGGCAGGTTCACTCACTCCACTCATTACAACTGTTTGAAACCACAGCCTGATATGAAAACAATGTAAAGTCAGTAATATAATATACGAAAGCGAAAGACACAATGAAAACACATGAATTATATTGCAGTTTGTAATCTTTCATTATAGTATGTAATTTATAGTAAATTAATAAATTGTGAATAAAATCAGGGCTCCTAACATTTGTTCAGTATAATATGACAACAGACATAGAAGAAGACACAAAAAGAGTTTTAATGGCCTTAAAACACAAAAATACATAAAATGATCACAAACAGGTCTAATGCATTTTTTTAAATAATTTTTACGTACATTGACTTTAACTCAGTTAACCGTCTAAATATTTTCTCTCCTGCTGCTCAGGAAAGAGGCCAGCTAGCTGTTCACTCAGTTTCTGTTAGCGTAATGCTTAATCACCGCTTTAACTCTGTTCAGTTCTCTGTGTTATCACATTGAAGCTGTTTGTGTTAGCAAAACAATTTTTTTCTTTCAGGTAATTTTTGCCACAGACGAATGGTTTGCCCCAGCGAAAAACCTGCTGAAGGTAAAATAACTCCACTCATCAGCATCAGTGACATTCACGTTAAAGGAGCAGTCCACTGTTTCTTCCCCTGCCTGAAGCTCTGAGCCCAGTGATTCATATTTCACATCATTAAAAACACCTCACACCCAGCTTTATTTAAAAGAGTTGAATATTTGTTTAACAGCTTATGCCTGTTCTTTCCAGTCTAAAATGTTTAGAAAACAGTTTCTAAGGCACTATTTTTAGCAGTGGAAGAATCCACATTAGGATGGAGGACAGCATATTCACACAGTGATGAACTGGACATAGCAGCAGGTGTATGGCACGATTCTTTCTAATGATAAAGTTCTTTATGCAGGTGACTCAAAATGAGCTGGATAATTATAAGACATTAACAGAGTTATCTTTAAATATTTTTTAAAGCTTTTAAAGGCATTCAGAGGTGGCAAAAGTACACACATTCTGTACTAAAGTAGAAGTACAGATACTATTGTTAAAAATACTGCAGTAAAAGTACTGATTCAGCCTCTTTACCCAAGTAAAATTAAAAAGTACTGGCTCTGAAATACACTCAAAGTAAGAAAGTAAAAGCAGCTCTTTGAAGGACGTTTCTATTTTTGTGCAAAGCTAACTGAACTGTGCTATATTAATATAATAATAAAATAATATCAGTAGATGGAAAAACAGACTTTACTCTAACCTTTAATCCTAATTGAATTAAATCATGAATCAGAAGGAAAAGAAAAATATATTTCTATTTTCTGTTTCCTTCATTGTAGAGGGTGACTTTACCTCTACCTCTAAACAGGAAAATTTGTACAGTCAGGGGTTAAAGTGGAGGTGGCGTGGAAGTGGCCAGGGGAGGAGCGGTGGGGGGATCTCAGTGTGGGGAAAATCATCATATCTCTCAATAATTTCTATTGAAAGCTTCACCAGATTTTCTTAGTGTACGGGCTGTGATCAGCTGGCCTGCTGCTCTTTGTGGATGTATACATGTGGATTCAACCTGATGTGAGCAAATGTTTCCTGAGTTGTCCTGCCTGATTTAATCTCTACACTGACAGTACACTGTTTATGCTGTCTTTATATTATACACTATACAACCATCATCAGCTAAAATACACACAAAATAACATGTTAACATGTAAGCAGTTAATATAGTTGTTTGCAATAGCCTGAGATAAACAGGCACACTAAATTTCATCCCTTGTAATATTATATTTCATCTTAAGCCCAGGTTTGCTCTGTGAGGGGGATACTTCATCTGTTACCATGTAAACCTATACACACCACCTGCCCAGTGGTCTCACGGTTCCGTGTTACAATAACAAGGCTTGGCAGGATGAAAGCAGACATATCTAACTTATCCAGGACCCAGTAAAACTGGGGCACGCAAACTATATAACATCTCTTGTAAGACAAACGCAAAATATAACCACGCTCAACATGTAGATACTACACAACATAGTCAAAGAAAAACGTGGTCTTACATCTCAAAAAAGAAACAGCAGCTTGCCGCCAAAAACAATGTTTTTAAGTTAAATTTGAAGTCTTGCCGTGAAACCTTGTTGTTCTTCGCGGTTTTATTACAACTGTTTTTGCATTACTGCCACCTTGTGAATATACGAAGTATATTGATCCTAATTAACTTAAATGTTATGCCATCAAGTAACACGTTAGTATTCTGTACAGACAATAATAGACAAAATTACGTAGACTTGATTAAAAAAACATATTTTAACTTAACAAAAACATATATTTTAAGTAAAATGAAAATAAATAATTAATATACACTGAACAATCCACCTCATTCATTTTTTGAGTGTACAGAGAGAGCCGCCACAGTTCATCACATCTGCCTTCACCGAGTTTGGAAAGTGGATGGACGGATGGGAGACGAGGAGGAAGAGAACACCTGGTTAGTACCCTGAATTTTCACAAGCAGACCCGTTTTCTGACGCGGTGCTTTCTTTTACTCTCTTCTGGGTTTTCTGAGCCTAAGCTCCAACATTTCTTACACTTGGGTTTTGTTTTTGTTTTTTTTACTTTTAACATTTTGTTTATTTTAGTTTTCTTAGTTTGATCTGTGATTGTGTTAGAGTTTAACTGTTCCCTCTGTATTTCCCGTCTCATCTTCCTCAATCATTTCCCCCTGTTATTTGTGTCTGTGTTTCATCCATCCATTCTTTTCCTTTTTTACTGAGAAGTGAACCAATCATCATTGTGTTTGCTTGTTGCTTGGTTGAAGGTCACGACTGGTGCATTATCCAGCTGGGAGTCCCAGGTTTGATCCATGGCTTTGATGTCGACACGTCCTTCTTCACAGGAAACCACTCACCCTACATCTCCATCCAGGCCGGCTGTCTGGGTATGTCATCATCGTCATCATCATCGCATTGGCCAATAACGTACTTTAAACTTTTCCATATCTAATTAGCTTCAATGAAACACTTCCTGTTGTTCTCCCAGACCAGGAGTTTCCTTTCACCCTGGAAGGAGACCGAACTGGCATGGCTGCCTCCGATAGTCAGATGGCAGCTGTTGCCAAGGTAACAGTGACCTTCATGTGATTCAATTCAATTTTATTTATATAGCGCCAAATCACAACAAAAGTCGCCTCAAGGCGCTTCATGTGATCACCGACACTGTAGTCAGCCCCAGCTAAACAAATATTTAAAACAAGAGTGATGTGCTGAATTGACAGCTATGGTCGGTTTATCTGCAGCCATGTGAAAAGCGGAGAGCTCCTAATCGTCAATCAGTCATTAATTCATCGTCAGGATACCATAAAGACCTGAGTAGAATGTCTTTTTCACATGACTATATGTATGGCTCAGGGGCGATTCTAGGATCAGAGCTTTGGGGGTGCTGAGCACCTAGAGAGCTGCCCAGCCAGGCAAGATAGACTTTACTCGTCACGATGAGACGTCTTCCCCGTGTCTGTCAGTCCCTGCATCCTTAAATGTCTCCAGTTGTCCCAAGTTCTCTATGACTGTTTCCTTGGTGCATTTAAACCCCTGTTCCTCCCTGTCCTCATCATCTGTTGTCTTCGTCTCCGTTATCAGTCATCATAATTTTACCATCTCTGAGTAAGTCTGCAAATTTCTTTATTAAATCATAAGATTCTTAAATTCATCAAGTCTCCCTGTGCCTGGGTCCTCGTCACAAAACATGACATCACTGTTTTGTACATTTTAACACAATTGAATCCCCATTTTTGAGAAAGAAAAGCAAAACACTATTTTAAAAGTCAGTAACAAAATCATCAAATCAGATAAAGGTTATTTAAATGCTGCAAACGAAGAATAGATTGGAATAAAAAAAAAACATATCCTAACCTTAATTACTGGGGGAAAATGATGAATGATGATCATAGTGAGTAAGATGTAAACAGAGTGCATTTTTTGGACAGAGATTCACTTTTAATGTGTATGTATAATATAATACAGATACATAAAAATACACTCCAAAAATAGAGTCCTTGAAATGTACAAATGTACAAAATATTGATAAATAAAATTATAAAAATGGAGGCAACTTTGCCTATGGTACAATGTATTCAATGTATGAAAAGATCTTTACTGCAGGCTCTGCAGATTTTTTGTTTTATTTTAACCTATGTCGCCTCACCTTGAGGTTGGCAAATCTGTCTATCACTTTTTGTCATTAACTCTCTCAAGCAGTTTAACAGTTTCTGTTTTGCCTGTCACTGTTCCCTGTCTGTTTTCTTATCTGGTTCTTCCTGACCTTGTACTTTCTTCTCACGTTCCCCTCTTTCTTCTCTCCCTCTTTGGACTGACAATCATACACAAATAGATTGTATTAATTAGATGTAAAAAATTACATTAATATTAAAAAACAAATACTATTAAGACCACTAATAAAAAAAAAGTCCTCTCTCAGTGTACTTTCAACCAAAAGGCAAATAACCAAACCACATGAACATCTAATAAAAGATATAAATATTGAAACACTGATCCAACATTATTCTTGATTGACGGATCTTTTGATCTTACACTTTTACCTGAATGTTGCTCCTGGGTTTAATCTTGGCACATGCACATATGACAAAATAACCAACTTCTCCATTTCAAACAGGACAGTGGCAACAACAGTAGACTACAGATAATTTTAAGTTTTAGATTTTAAATAGGCTATATAAATTTCAATGGGAGCAACAGGACAGTCAAATGCCGCTGATTTTACTACAGAGCAGGACGGATTGTAGGGTAGCAAACATCGTTGGAAAACACATTTCCAACACTGCAGGCTACCTGGTGTAATGTTTTTCAGCTAAAAAGAAACATGGTCTGACTCCTACCTAACTATATAAAGAGTAACTGAAGGTTAAATGCAGCTAATATGTCCTGTTTTAAGCCAGGCACTTACACCTCCGCTCCGCTGTGTCTCAGCCACCATCAGGGCGCTAGAGGGGAGAGCTGGAACAAACCATTTGGGGGGTGTTATCTATACTTTTGTTGTTAAAATGTTATGTCTCAAACAAGTACTGAATGCTTTTTATATTTTTAGTAGTGTGTCACACAAACAGTAAATAATCTTTGGGGGTGCTTTGATTCATTGATTCAAAAATGGGCTAAAATCGCCCCTGGTGTGGCTGCTGATTAGGTGAACACCTGTGCCATGTGGGCGTGTCTGACCTGGACGTTCACTGAATGATGTCATTTACTATGTTTGATTGACAGCTGGGATCAGAGGTGTGGCCAGAGCTGGTTAGTGTGTCGCAGCTGCAGCCTGGATACTCGGACTGCTGCCATAACTACTTCAAAGTCAGCTTCAGCAGGAGAGTGACACACCTGCGCCTCAACATGTACCCAGGTACACACACACACACACACACACACACACACACACACACACACACACACACACACACACACACACATATGCTCTGTGCAACTTTATATGCATCTACAATATACTGTGTTTCAGATGGAGGCATAGCCAGACTGCGGGTGTACGGTGTTGGGCTGAGGGACTGGTCATCTGTCTCCACTAATCAGGATGTTGACCTAGTGGCTCTGACCAATGGAGGAGTCTGCCTCGGCTACAGTGACGCCCACTTTGGGCATCCACGCAATATGATTGGTTAACATCAGATAGTACAATAATCTGTATTTCAATATAATATATATATTGATAATATTGGGTTGAATGTCTCTGTTGTGAGTGAGCTGGGAGCTCTGGTCAAACTGGTGTGCTGTGTTTGCAGGACTTGGTCGAGCTGCCAACATGGCCGATGGATGGGAAACGGCCCGCAGACTGGACCGACCCAAAAAACTGCAGGTGTGCACGCTGACAACACTAATGTCACATCTCCGGCTCTATACGTTAAAGCAGCTGTACATGATTCACAGCCAGCTTTATTCTGATTGGCTGGCCCAAAGGATTTTTGACAGCACGTTTCTCCGACATCATAAAGATCCAAGAGCAGAAAAAACTGTGAAACCACTGAACTGGAGGAACATGAGAGGAAATAAGGAAAAGTCTTTAAAGTTTCTAACCTTTACACATTTATAAAGGTTAAATCCCACAGAAGTAAAAGTGGTGCACTCTCCTGACACCTTTATAAAAACTCTTCACATAGCAAAAAAGACAAAATGTCCTCCAGCAGTGTCTACACAGTGAAAAACATCAATTTCTGATTGACTTCATTTACTACCAACAGTTTCCTTGCTTGTCAGAGAGTCCTCTCTCTCTCTAAAATGTTTCATTTCATTAGAAAGGTTTCCACTTTCTTTTCAAGCTGTCCTCAGTGTCACAATTCATTGTACTATAATGATATAATATTATTAACTTCTTGTTTCTCCAACCGTGAACATAAATATTATTACATTATAGATGTGGGTTAAATGCTTCCCTGCTGCAAATCTTGCAGGCAGACCAGCGTGGGATCCTGCAGGTTCCCGGCTGGGAGTGGGCGGTGTTTCGTCTCGGTCATCCCGGACTGATCAGCAGCGTTGAGGTCGACACCAACCACTTCAAAGGTGGAGACACGTCAGTGCTGCTTTTCTTTCCTTTAAAAACAAACTTAGCTCTTCAGCCTGACACTTTCCTCTCCAGGAAACTTCCCAGACTCATGCAGGATCGAGGCATGCACTTTGACCCCTGAGGAGAAGGCTCAGTGTATCGGCAGTAGGTGGAATTCTGGGAAATGGAGGGTCCTTCTCCCTCCTCAGAAGGTAACCTTTGTCACCTGTTAAATCATTTT
Source organism: Rhamphochromis sp. 'chilingali' (assembly GCF_963969265.1). Lineage (NCBI taxonomy): Eukaryota > Metazoa > Chordata > Actinopteri > Cichliformes > Cichlidae > Rhamphochromis > Rhamphochromis sp. 'chilingali'. Next base: position 27,566,078 of record NC_137932.1, read on the forward strand.
CACCCTCTCATCCTCTTCCTCACCGCCTCCTACCTCTCTGCAGCTCCGCCCTCATCACATTCATCACTACGGCAAGATGGAGCTGAAACTGAGCCATCCTGTCACCCACGTCCGACTTATCATCGCTCCGGACGGAGGAATCAGCCGCCTCCGTCTGTGGGGTCGACCCATACCATTCACTGCAACTCTGGCCAGTAAGAAGTGGACAGTGTACAAACTGTGACACCCAGATGACCTCAGACCTTCAGGGCTTTTAAAAAATTAAGCTGCTATTGATCTGCTGGTTATTGATTTCCTTTTGTCTGGTCCTCTGTCATTAGTTCTCATCCATCCATCTTAGTTTTCTCTCCCTCAGGCTCAAGGTCAACTTTAATCATCTTCCACCTTCCAGCCAACACCCTGACCCCCACCTCCAATGATTCTCCAGGACATTTGTCCTTTGAATGAGTCTGAAATGTCCAATTATGATTGCGCCTCCTTCTTTCCTCGTCTGTTTGAGATTTAAAGACATTAACTGGAAACATCTGGGCCTGACACACAGCTCCAGCTGTGGTATGCTCCTACACACAGTGCTCACGAGCGGCAGCAGAACGGCACCGTCAGGAAGGGTCAGGGGTTGGGAGTTAGCTGCCTCATCAATAGCTGTGCTCAGTTGTTCTTACTCCCGCAGTTAATTATAGTAGCCCCTCCTCCACCTTCGTGTTGGCTCACGAAGCTGCTGTGAATGGTGGAGGTGGTGTAGCTCAGACACATGTGTTCACACTGGATTCACGTCACATGTAGAACCCTCACTCTGATATTTCTGGATTTTCAGTCTCTGGTTTCGGTTTCTTTTCCATGTTTTAGTTAGATCATCTCCGCTGGCTTCAGTGATTCCACGATCATTTAAAGCACATACATTTAAAAACACCTGACACGCTTCGGATGTGAAAGAATGAATGGGTTTGTTTACTTCTGTAAAATAAAGCTGTGACAGCCAAAGTTTGATTTCACTCTAAACATGAAAACAACATAAAGTCACTAATAAATGAACAGGTTTAAATTTATTTACAACCTGCCCTCTAATCAAAAACACCGCCTCCTCCACCTCTCTGTAAAACCTCTGACTGTTTTTCATTATTAGGGGCGTGGCCTCTGTGACTGACACGTGGATGGTGACACAGGCAGCTGTAGCTACTATCTGTCTGCTAGCTTCAGCTGAACTGGACCTCTGGACCCTGTCTGTGCTATTGGCCTTTGGAGCATTTTAATGACATCATGTGACCAATAACGGGGCTGCTGTGATGTTACTGTAGTAACAGAAGGCTGATCTCCAGTTTTCACTTCTCTACTGAGTACTTCCATGTTATACCCAGGGACCATGAACCTGACTAATGGATATACAGTACTATGCAAAAGTGTTGAGCGGGAAATAGGTGCAGTGGTTTATTGAAACATGCTAACATCATGTAAATACAGCACATGAGGCAAAAACAAAGTTTGTACAAATCTTCATTCTTCAACACAGTCTGGTGTTCAGATTTTCAGTGAGCAGGATGCTCTGAGCACTTGCAGAAGAGCATCCTGCTCTGGAGTGAACGGCTGGGAGAAGAAGAATTTAATTTTATTGATATAATGCCTAGACGGTTTAAATTGTAAGGTGAAGACCCACAACAATAAAAAGAAGAAGTTTTGAGGAGTTGTTTTTTTTTTATTTTTTATGAGCACATATATTTTTTTTTACAAAAACAAGGAACATGATTCAACAGAGGCAGTGACCCCTGACCCTAACAGACTACTGCAGTAAAAATCACATCCATCCCAAAATGTCCATTTTCCTATTTTATTTCATTCTCTGTGCACACACACACACACACACACACACACACACACACACACACACACACACACACACACACACACACACACACACACACACACACACACACACACACACTCTGCTGGTCACTGCTTCTTCGAAGCGCACAAATAAAGAAAGTGATAAAATTATGTAACCACAGAAAAGCACATTAAGTGATAAAATGACCATTAAAATATGAAGAGAGTAGTTAAAACACACTGGCTTTGAAAGTCAACAACCTTTCAATATTTTCTCATTCTTAATAATCTAATAAATCACCTCTATAATTAAATATCTCACCAGACAGACTTCCAGGGTGCAGACTGGTAGAGTACAAAATTCTCCACTTCTGAAGAGACTCAAATGAGAGAATAAATATTTACATTGAAAAGGGGGAGGAGCAAACTGTACAGCACTTCCTTTTCAAACCAAAGCTTTTCTTTCAGAAAGATTTCATTAAGATGTCCAAACCAGATGAGGAGCATCGTGCAGTAAAACTCCTAATATTCCGATCCAGTTAAACTCTTGCACATTTACACTGAGTGTGGCTCTGAGGAGTGTTTGTATTTTCTTCACCTGCGTCGTGGTTCTGATTACTGTTGATGTGAACGTCTTTAAAACCATGCTGTTTTCTCTGAGCCAGCCACGCACAATTTCTGATTCATCTCTCAACAATTCCTGTAAATCCTGGTGCTTTTTTTCTGAGTGATACATCATCAGCTTACTGTTACTCACAACAACATGAGCACTTTTTAAAGCAACTTTCAGATCGTTTGTATAAACAGAGAACAGGAAGTGAGTCATGCAGCTTCCTCGTGGCATCTCACAGTGAGTGTCTGTCCAGCGACATGAGCAGCTGTTTCCATCAGAGAGAAAACTTCTCATTATAGAAATGGCCGAATCTGAGAAATGGTAAGACTTCAGTTTGGGAAGCAGCAGATTAGGACTGATGACATCAGAGGACGAACTGAAATCTATGAATACAACTCCAACTTTTCTTTTTTTTTTCAGTTCTGTGAGCCAGTGATCAGTTATGTCACCAAGAGTTTGATGATGAGTGAAAAGTTCATTGTTATAAAAGTATCCCTGCATCTGCTGGAGGAGTACTTTCTCCAGGATCGGATCAGGACGGAATACGCAGCTCTCAAGATTCTCTGATGGGAACTTGCCGCGGTGGATGCACGAGTTCAGGATGTGACATATGGGAGCAGAGATGGATGGAGCTGCAGCTTGTAGAACATAAGCATCAACGTCGGACATCAACCTCTCAACTTCCTTATCCTCAACTTTCCTAAACTCAAGAGAACAGTGTTTGTTTTCCATGATCTTCTTTTTAATAAGAAACTCTGATGGAGACACTTCAGAAAGAACAGGAGGAGACTTTAAGGGTTCACTGAGGGGATCTGTTTCTGAGTTTCTGTTTCTGGGGACTCTTCTTCGTACAGTGGCAGTGATGAGCTTATGATTACTGATTGATTTAACTTGGTGACCGTCTGGTTCTGAGCAGAGCGCTGGAATATTTGTGTAGATGTGATCAATATATTTTGATGTGGATCGTGAATTTGTCACGTGCGCCCTGGCAGGCTTTTTTACGATCTGGGTCAGTCCACACACAGAGGAGACAAAATCAATCCTTGTCTTTTTTGTAGACTCTTTCGACCAGTCAAAGTTAAAGTCTCCCAGAAGGAAAATGTCTTTGTCTTCATTTGACACCATTTCTATTTTTCTGCAGATTTTAATTAAATAATCTATTTTGCTGCCTGATGGTCTGTAACAACATCCCACTAACACTGGTCTGGTATCTGGAAGGTAAATCTCAACCCAGATCATCTCGAGATCTTTGTGATCCAAGTCATACCGCTGAATAACTGTCATGTGATCGTGAATATAGAAACAGACACCACCTCCATTACTGTTTCTATCCTTCCTGTAAAACCTGAATTTCTCTATATGTAGTTCAGAGTTTTTAACACTGTTGTCTAAATGAGTTTCAGTTAACGCCAGCACATGAATGTTAGAATCTGTTAATATTTTCTCAACGTCAGGATGCTTATTCCTAAGACCACATATGTTCAGATGAGCTAAACATAAATACTCGAGTTCAGAGTCAGCTGAGGGATCTGCAGCGGCCATAGTTTCAAAGAGAGATGAGTGTCACGGGTTCTCTGATCCTGGTTTGTCCTGATGGAAAGTGTCCTCTCTGCATCCTTCAGCTGAGAAGCTGTTGGCCTGATTCTTAGTCTCTTGGTCCAGGTTCAGTCTGCGGCACAAACACCTCACAGTTACCATGCAAAGAGTATAAATGGAACTCACATACACTAGATGGTCTCAATAAATCTGTAACAGTAAACTTTCCTGTGAAGTAAAACATTTCAGTAATATTTTATTATACTTTGTTGGAATATTTCATAAATCAGTCAAAAGAAGATTTGCAAAATCGATTCAGTTTTATTCATATAGCTCTGAATCACAACAACAGCCACCTCAAGGTGCTTTACACTGGAAGGTAAAAATGACATTTATTACATTTAAAATTACACATTACATACAGCACCACTCCGCAAATCACTACCACTACCTCCATTTTGGAGGGGTTTGTGTGTCCCAGGGATCAGGGACAGTGGGGAGGCTGCCCGAGGGTGAGCTTTTGGTGGCCAGGGCTTAGTCCATGGGGCCCGGCCAGGCACAGCCCAGAAAAGGGACATAGGCCCATCCTCCTGCTGGCCCACCACCTGCAGGAGGCGCCGTAGGGGTTGGGTGCATTGTGTGCCGCGCAGCGGGCAGGCACTGAGGCCCTGATAGAAGGAATACGTCGAGGACCTCCTTAATCCCCTGTGGACGGCTAGAGGACAGCTCACCTATCTCTGGGTTCAATTCAATTCAATTCAATTTTATTTATATAGCACCAAATCACAACAACAGTCGCCTCAAGGTGCTTTATACTGTACAGTAGATCGTACAATAATAGATACAGAGAAAAACCCAACAATCATATGACCCCCCTATGAGCAAGCACTTTGGCGACAGTGGGAAGGAAAAACTCCCTTTTAACAGGAAGAAACCTCCGGCAGAGCCAGGCTCAGGGAGGGGCGGCCATCTGCTGTGACCGGTTGGGGTGAGAGAAGGAAAACAAGATAAAGACATGCTGTGGGTTGAGGTGACTGAGGCAGTTAAATAACTCCTTGGTGGCAGAGGCTCTGGGGTGGATGAGGTCCGCCCTGAGGGCTGTCTTGGTTGACACTTCTCTGCAGTGTTGCGGAGAGATCACGGGCAGTACCTCTGGATTGGCAGACAGGGGTGGTGATTCCCATCTTTAAGAAGGGGGACCAGAGGGTGTGTTTCAACTATACGGGGATCACACCCCTCCCTGGAAAAGTCTATGCCAGGATGCTGGAAAGGAGAGTCCATCCGTTAGTCGAACCTCGGGTAAAAGAGGAACAATGCTGTTTTTGTCCTGGTCGTGAAACACTGAACACTGGATACTTGAGGGTGCATGGGAGTTTGCCGAACTAGTCTACATGTGTTTTGTGGACTTGGAGAAGGCATTTAATACTGTCCTTTGGAGTGTGGGAGGTGCTTCGGGAATATGGGGTTTTTGGCCCATTGCTAGAGGCCATTCAATCCTATTTAACACTCACACGCATTCGTATTCTGATGAATGCATCGGAGAGCAACATGGGGTTAGTATCTTGCCCAAGGATATTTGGCATGCAGACAGGAGCAGAATGGGATTAAACTCCCAACCTTCCGTTTAGTAAGTGACCTGCTCTGACACCTGAGCTGCAGCCACCCTACTAATACAATCGTTGTACGGGTAAGTTGTTCTGGGAAAGTCCCACTGGGGGGAGGCCCCGGGGCAGACCCAGGACACACTGGAGAGATTATATCTCTCAGCTGGCCTGGAAACACCTTGGTGTTCCCTTCAGACAAGCTGGAGGAGGTGGTTGGGGAGAGGGAGGTCTGGGCTTCTCTGCTTAGGCTGCTGCCACAGTGACCTGGCACAGGATAAGCGGAAGAAAATGGATAGAATAACACAGAATAAGAAAACTGTCTCGGTTGCTGGCATTTAGTGCAGGATATTCACTTTTTGTGTTTTGATTGGTCTGTTTTGGTTTCATTGTGAAGGCTCAACCTGAGTAATGTTGGGCTAAGTTTGGACATCAGAGATAGGGATAGAGCTCTCCTGGGTCCTCACATGCAGAGCCATTAAATTATGAGTTAACTGTGCTTAACCGCAACTTTTTGAAAGCTGACTTTCACTGTCACACCCAGGCCTGACTACTTCCAGACATGTAACTTTCAGGCTGTGTAACAAAGTGGAGCAGATCTCAAACAGCAGCACATCACACAACCAACTAAAGAAAGAGCTGAGGAACAAAGTCACTGACATCTATCGGTCTGAAAGACTTACAGAGAGATTTGTAGTCTGGGTTGCAGATGAACACAGAACAACACTGTGACGGAGGTGTAGTCCGTGGCGCCGCTGCCGAGGAGGGGGGTGGAATGGACTGTAAAAACACACAATTATCAAAGAAACAAATTTCACTACCAACACTGAGAGTCTTGAGTCCTTACTGGGGTTAAAAGCATCCAAAGAACCAGCTGAGAGACAAACTCTGTAACTCTGTCAGTCTACAGGACTCACTGGAACACAATAACTGTAGTTACGGTAGCTATTGTCAAGGTCAATGTCAAGTTTATTTGTATTGCAAATTTCAAACATCTCATGCTGCAAAAAGTGCATCGACGTGTGCTAAAAGCCAGTCAAAAGTATTTGTCTTCAGTAAAGACTGAAAATGTTCCAGCATTTGTGCAGACCTAATATTTAGAGGCCGACTACTCCAGAGTCTGGGACTTGCCACAGAAAGGCTCTGTCCCTACCAAATTTAGACCGTGGAACAGATAAGATTAGTTCTGAATAGTGATGTGTCATGTGCAAAAGCATCGACTCTAAGAGCCAACTTCCATCAAGTGAGAGCCGGCTCCCCAATTTTTTTAAACAAGGTTTATTGTGTTGCCACTGTCCTCCCACATACATCACACACAGCATGATTGGTTGGAATTGGTTGCACCTCTTTATTCAGCCATGGACCAAACATTTCTGCATATGGAGTTCAACACTACCCTCTCAGAAACTGCATTACTGGATCGCAGGTTTAAAAAGCCTTAATTAAGTGACAACAGAGCTGTTGATGAAGCACTTCAGAGAATAACTGCCTCAGCAGCAAAATGCACCCCCAGCAGCCACCCAGCTCCATCATTAGAGGGCCAATTGGAGGAGGAGCCACAAACTTCTGCTGTGTGGAGACTCTTTAACGAAAGAGCTACAGGAGATGCTGCAAAGAGCTGATGCTCTACTGGAGATGCAATGCTATCTTGAGAGATGAAATGTTATCTTTTCAACATGGAGAAGACCCCCTGAGCTGGTGGCAGGCCAAGGTCACAGTTTTCCACACCTGGTGAAGGTGATGGAGGGGAGACTATGCATTACAGCTGCACCTTCGGAAAGAGTCTTCTCAAAAACAGAAAAGATAATAACTCAGAGGAGAAACTGCTCTCCAGACATACTGTTTGGTTACTGAGTTTGGTTCTGTTCCTGCTCTGCGGATTTGTTTACAGAGTTTTGTTCATTTGTTTTTGTGTCAAATTAAAATTAAACATTTGATTAAAATATTAAAATTAAGTAAGAATGCCTGCTTTTGAAACAGAAGAAATACACAAAATTAGGCAGTTATAAGGCTGCTCATAAAAACACTAAATACAAAATGGTTTATCAACACACGAAGCATTCATATTTGCCAAGTAAGGCTAAAATATTATGCTGTTGAAGATAATAAATTAGAAGCCATTTGGGAGCCAAAAGAGCCAGCTCTTCCTTGGGAGTCGTGCCACAAGAGTTGTCTCTCTGAAAAGAGCCGAACTTCCCATCACTAGTTCTGATCTTGATCTCTTGGTTCACAACTACAATTGTAGTTATTGTGTGTGCACCTTGAAAGATAACTGTTCAAGGTGTACAGGTGACACATGTCTTGCATGTTTGAACATTACCTTGTGAGCGCATTACTGCTCAAAAAGGTTTTTATCGTTCAACTGACTTACATTTTTAATCTGCAAGATTTAAATTCTCAAAAAAAACATTGAGTATAATTTAACTTTCATAACATGAATATTATTAGTTACAGAACATGATTTATTAGAAGAGAGCTGGAGGGCAAAATGCGATTAGTACTTCAAGTCAAGGCAGTATAGCAGAGACACAGCTAGGATGTGTTTCCTTTTTTTTTTTTTTTTTTTTTTTTGCCTGTCCCGTTTGGCTCTTTTGCCATCAGAATTGTTGTCTAAAGGCAAAGAAAGATGCCCAACGGATTTGCTTTACCAAATTGACCATCCCAGCCTTGCCGTAATGGTCCATTTGATTCACCTTTTATTGTTTATTTTATTTTCATTTACTGAATACGGGACAGACTTGACTGGGGGAAAGAAGGGGAGAAAGAAAGAGGGAAAGAGAAACAGCTGAGAAGAGGGACGGGGGAGAAGGGCAAAAAACAAAAACCAACAGAATGAGCAGAAAAAAAAAAAGAAATAAAAAATGCATATATCAATCACCTGGATCACCTGCTGAGAAAGAAAAAAGAAAACAAGCAGAAGAGAACAAGAGTAATAGAATAAACAACATCACAATGATATATGGGAATATGACAGTAAATACTAAATGTTAAACATTATTGTGCAGCACATAAGATCAACAGAACACAGTGTGCTTTGAGGTAGAAGCCAAAAAGGGTGTAGTTTGTGGGTGTGATCACCTGTATGTGTTTCCTGAACTTTACTGTTACGTACTCAGTATGTCAATCATGAATTGTTAATGCCTTGCATATTTAAAGTACAGTGTAGTACCACAAATCCTAACGGATCTGTTAAGAAATATAGCTGGTATTGTGTTGTGTCATAATGTAAAATGTAGTCCAATGGATGCATGCTCTAACAGGAAGTACAACGAAGGAGTTTTCAGCACTTTGGCAGATGTGTCTGTATGTACCTGTGGACACCTTTTGTCAGCATCTTAATGCCACAAACACTTAACAGGGAATGTAGTTTAGATCAAGACAGAGTTGGTAGAAAAACATGATCTGACACATTAGTACAGTATATTAGTAGAGTGCCCTTGTAATAGCATAGAAATGCCTGCTCATGGATCATATGGTCAAAATAATATCTAGTTTAACTCTTGATATACACACCACATAGTTTTAATGTAACAATAATAACAACTTGTAACTGAAGTCAGTGTTTCAAACAACTCCCCCTGTTTCCCTAACAAAGTCAAAATTCTTGATCATGTACTCGCTCAGTATAATTTCCCATCACATAATTTATAATGCAAATATACAGTGGAACCCCGACTTACAAATACCCCGTTAAACGGAAAATTCAAGTTATGAAGGCACTGAACGGCAATATTTCTGCCCGTGTTACGGCAAAATGCCTGTGTTCCGAAATCAGCAGGCTCTGATTGGCCGAGCCCAGAATGCCCAGAATGCCTAGAATGCCTTCCGAATTATGTGCCAACCACCTTGGCTTTCGTATTGTGTTGATGTTGCAGTTAGCAATTAGCCAATAGCCTATTGTTCATTCACAATGAGGCCTGCAAGCGATTCGAGTGAAAAGAAGAAGCGTAAAGTGCTCTCGATGACAACAAAGAGAGAAATTATTCATAAATATGAGTGAGGTGTGAAACTTAGTGCTATTGCACGTGAGAATGGCCGAAATCCTTTGACCATAGGAATAATTCTAAAACAAAAAGAAGTCATCAAAGCAGGTAAACCTTCAACGGGCACCACCATCATGTCCAAAAGGAGGAGCCACATACACGATGAGATGGAAAGGTTTCTCCTTGTTTGGATTAAAGACAAGGGAAAGGCTGGCGATACACTCACCGAGACGATCATTTGCGAGAAGGCGTCCTCAATTTATAATGATTTAGTAAGCAAGGCACCTTCCAATGAGCAGCCAACGGCATCGACGTCCTTGCAGGAGGCACCCCCATCCTCCCCAGAGTTTAGGGCGTCGCATGGGTGGTTTGATCGGTTCAAGAAGAGGACTGGCATCCACTCTGTTGTGCGTCACGGCGAGGCAGCAAGTTCCGATCACAAGGCTGCCGAAGAATTTGTTAGAAAATTTGAGGAACTCATAAACCAAGAAGGCTACACCCCCCCAGCAGGTACTAACTGTGATGAGACCGGCCTCTTCTGGAATAAAATGCCGCAGCGTATGCACATCACCGCGGAGGAACAAAAGATGCCAGGCCACAAGCCCATGACAGACCGTCTTACCCTCGCCCTGTGTGCTAATGCCAGTGGGGACTGTAAGGTCAAGCCACTCCTAGTGTACCACTCAGAAAACCCGCGTGCCTTCAAGAAACACAAAATTTTAAAGGAGAGGCTTGAGGTTATGTGGAGGTCCAACCCCAAGGCCTGGGTGACCCGACAGTTCTTTGTCGAATGGGTCAACTTGGTCTTTGGCCCTGCTGTCAAGAAGTTCCTTGAGGAGAACGATCTCCCCATGAAGTGCCTGCTGAGCATCGATAACGCCCCCGCCCACCCCTCTGGCCTCGAGGACGACATCCTGGAGGAGTTCTCGTTCATTAAGGTTCTCTTCCTCCCTCCCTACACAACCCCTCTCCCCCAGCCCATGGATCAGCAAGTCATCTCTAATTTTAAGAAACTGTACACGAAACACATGTTCGAACGGTGTTCCGACATAACAGAGAGTACGCAGCTCACCCTCAGGGAGTTTTGGAAAAATAATTTCGACATCGTTGCATGACTCAAGTTGATTTCATTGGCATGGCGGGAGGTGAGTCGTTGAACGCTAAATTCTGCTTGGAGGAAGCTGTGGCCTGATGCTGTTGCCCCTTGAGATTTTGAAGGCTTTGAGGGGAAGGAGGGGGAACCTCAACCTGAAGTCAAAGTTGAGGAGATCATAAATCTTGGCACCGCCCTGGGACTTGAGGTCAAGGAGGAGAATATAAACGACCTTGTGCTTGAACATCAAGAGGAGTTGTCAACGACAGAGCTGCAAGAGTTGGAAGCGATGCAGCACTCATCAGTACACCAACAATTCGGCGAGGAGGAGGAGGCCATCATACCATCGGGCGATATCAAGGACATTCTCCGCGATTTTCAGAAGGTGGCCGATTTTGTCGAAAAAAATCACCCTGAAAAGAACTTTACCACTCGTGCTATAGAGCATTTTAGTGACATCTGCCTCTCCCACTTGATATCCATTTTGAAAAGTAGACAGAGACAGACGTTGTTAGATAAACTTTTCACAAAGAGGCTAGCAGCAAGTCAACCAGGTGAAAGTGTGCCTTAGAAGGTGAAAAAAGCGATGAAAGTAGCAGTAGTGATTAGTTAAAAAACATAAAAATGCACAAAAATATAAAATAAAAAAAAATTATAAAATAGAAAATTAAAAAAATTATACAATACAAGTTTTAAAAATATGAAAGTTTTAGTTTTAATGTTTTAGAATGTTTAGAATGTTTAGAATGTTATATACATGCAGCATATGTATGCATGCATGCATACAAGTGACACATATGTACACTTATTCCTCTAATTTTGAGTTAGTGGTAATATTTTTACCCAGATGTGATACTTCTTAAAATACAAGCAGACATTACAAAGAAAATTGAAGTGTTAATAATTGTGTAAAAATGTCTGAATGAATAGTACATTGTTTTTTGTTGCCATTCTTTTTCACTTGTAGTGTTTTTAGATGCCAGGGCTGTTGGTGGATTAAAAATGTTTGTTAATAAAAATAATGTTTTCTTTCGTCTTTAACATGCACTTCAGTGTCTGTTGCACTACCTCCTTATGTTTAAAGCCTGATTAATCTTTGAATGAAAAAAATCAAGAACTTTACACCGTAATGTTATGCCAGTTTTCCCCGTGGTGGTGCTGTATGCATGCATACGTATGCTTTCTTCAGCCTCCGCCACTGAGAACTTCGTCTCCAGCCAGCATCGCCTCACTCAAAAGGCGTGATGGGTGCTTCGACTTACCTCGGGAACGGATTACTTTCGTAAGTCGGGGTTCCACTGTAGTTCATTTAGTAAATGTGTTTATTAGTGTTGTTATCAATATGACTGTTCTTTTGACCAGTTGCTGTTACGCCAGCTTAATGTCACAACTCTTACTCTGGAAGAATTTCAGCTGTCACAACAGGAAATGTACAGGTAGAATTAATACCATGACAATGACTCATCTCTATGTTCCAGTAAATTATTAACATGCACGAACAATAATAGAAAATTGCTTAAATGGAATGCAGTCTTTGTCTAAGCTGTTGTTGGTCCCTCTGCTAAGCCTGAAACCACAGCTCACTGCATTCACTCAGTGATGGTGAGGCTACAGACTTCGAATCCCAGAGCTCTGTTTCATTGCTCCTGCCATAGTCTGTTCCACTGAAAAGATTAATAAAGCTTTCTGAGGCTGATCGACTCATCCACACACAAAGGAAATTAATGAAACATGAAAAAGGCTTAATGATGTAGCTTCAGCCACTGGTTGACAGATCGCATGACTGAAAGTGTTTCTTCATTTACTTTCCATAATGATGATAGCTGGATAAAAACTTGTCTGACCTCTGAACCACTCATATGTCCAGTTAAAAAGGACAAACATGTTAAGGGAGGAAAGTGAATTGTATTTGTTGAAAATCAACAGCACGTACCTGAAGTAAAAAGACACAGTTGCAGTATTCCTACTTTTAACGTGCTCTTCAGAATGAGAACACCTTACTCTGACACTAACAAGATTCTGAATTTAGCACTTTTAATTACATAAACATTTGTACCCTGCAATTTTAATTTTGTCAGAAATGAGAAAAACAAATACCCAGGAATAAAACCTGCTGAGTTTGTTCTCACTCACCTGTCACTGTTGTTTCACCTTAAAATGATGGAAAGAAAGTGTGAAAAAGAGATTGGACATCCTCGCTCAGGTGTGTCTGTGTTGTATCTGACTCAAAAACAAGGAACCTGTACATCTCACCTGACTGCAAGCTGATGATGCCAATGCTGTTACCTTGGCAGAATGCAGTTTATCAGGTTTACAGACAGATGAACAAACACCTCCCAAAACCATAAGAGTCAAGTTACAGGAGGCATTTACTGTATATAATTGTGTTTCAACAGTACTTTATATGGTATTAATGTCATACCTGAAACTAACTTTGTGGTTGTAAATGTTACAGTAGAAAAGGTGTCATCACCGGTCTAGTCCAATCACCTTCTCCCGCCCTTCTCCAGGCCAATCAACATTCATGCCTCGTACTTTAAATTTCATCTGCATTTGTCTTTCTCCTTCGCAGACTCCTTTGTGCAATCCACCTGCTCCCCATCTCCGAATCTCAGCACTCAAGCTTCATTCAAGCCACCCTCAACTCCACCAGCAGTGTCTAGTCTCCCTTTCTCAGCTGGGGTCTGCTCTGCCCAGAGTCAATTGGCGTCTAACCACTAAACACCTACAGTGGGTTTTCCATTCATCAATAAGTCAAGTTCCTTCTTTCTAATCAGAGTCAGAGTCAGAGAGACTTTATTTATCCCCAAAGTGCAATTAAGCAATTAAGATTGTTAAGGGTTCAAATATTGAGGAGGGATACAGGAGGTAATCCAAATAACAACACTGATCCAGCCGGGTGGAGTCAAACGAGGATTTTAATGAACACACGTGTGGGAGATGAACACTGTATGCAGAAAGCATCGATCTCACTCGAACAATACACAATCAGTTGTTTTATATCATCAGGGAAATTTATAACGCCCCTCATGCGTCATCACATGCATAAGTTTCAAAACCACAAATGTTCTGTTGACAACTTGTGACACAGTTAAAAAAGAACATTGTCTCCGTCTCCATGGCAGGTGCTTCCTGTCGCTGCCGGACGCCCGCTTATTGTCTGGAACATCAGGCACACATTTTGCAACAAACTGTTCTTTTGCAGGCACAATTTTGCAGTAACAAGAAAAATATAATTAAACTTTCACCTATAAATGAGCCTATCTACTGTGTGTGGGTGTGTGTGTGTATGTGTCAACCTGAAATGCACTCAGTTTCACCTCTCACCTCACCAACTAAACCTTGTAACCTTTCCACCAGACCGAAGGCCAGCACGTACACAACTGAAACTATATGTGTAATATATTGAATAAATGTTTTAATCAAATGATACTACTTAAAACTTAATAAAAGAATATAAAAGAATAAAAGATAACAATGAATAACCTGGTTATTCAAATAGCCTCATCCAGACAGCTCCTCAAAATAACCACCAAAAAATGCACACTTTACAGAGGAAACAAAGACATTTCAGAAGTACACTTCCTGACTTATTCTGAGTCATCTGTTACCAAGCAAACTCAAACGCAGCAGGTTGCTGAATACACTCAGGTCTTTATTCAGGCCTGTTTCTAGATTATATGTGATACATGTATTATAAGCGTATATGCAATCTTTCCATAGCTCTTAGCCACTTTGCTCAATAGATAGGCCGGACATCGCACCGGACGAAGCTTCTGACCATCAATTAACTGACCCCCATCACACTGAACACTGGTGCTCCACAGGGGTGTGTACTGAGCCCTCTCCTGTACTCACTCTACACCTACGACTGCATGGCCACTAGCAACTCCAACATCATTGTGAAGTTTGCGGACGACACTACAGTGGTGGGTCTTATCACCAACGGTGATGAGACGGCTTACAGGGAGGAGGTCAGCGCCCTGACCCACTGGTGTCAAGACAACCATCTCACCCTCAACGTCGCAAAGACAAAGGAGTTGATAGTGGACTTCCGGAGGTGCAGAGAAGTACACACCCCCATCACCATCAACGGCGCTGCTGTGGAGAGAGTGAGCAGCTTCCGGTTCCTTGGTGTACATCTGGCTGAGGATCTTACGTGGTCAGTACACACAAACAAAACAGTGAAGAAGGCGCAGCAGCGCCTCTTCTTTCTCAGGAGACTGAAAAGACTTGGCATGAGCCCCCGCATCCTCAGGACCTTCTATCACTGTGCCATTGAGAGCATCCTCACTGGATGCATCACCACCTGGTACGGCAACAGCACCGCCTGCAACTGCAAAGCTCTCCAGCGAGTAGTGCGGTGCTCTGAACGGATAATTGGAGGTGAGCTTCCCTCCCTCCAAGACATCTACAGGAAGCGCTGCCTGAGGAAAGCGGGGAGGATCATCAAGGACTCCAGTCACCCCAGCCATAAACTGTTCAGACTGCTTCCATCAGGAAGGAGGTTCTGCAGCATCCGGTCCCGTACCAGCAGACTGAGAGACAGCTTCTTCCACCAGGCCATCAGACTGCTGAACACGTCATAGACACCTCACCTCCACTACTGGAACTTCAACATTATGCACTCCATACTGTACAGTAATGCCACCGTTTTGCACATGTCTCAACTCTGTATATTTTTATATATTTTATTTATTGACTCTATTTAATTTGTAAAATATGTGTATACACACACACACACGTAGAAAAACATTTAGTATACACATCCAGAAAATTTTTTTTTTTGCATATACTATTATATATTGTACATATATTTATTAGTTTCAGATTTAGCCATTCGTATATTTTGCCTGTTTATGTTATTGTATTTTGCACAACTCTGTTGCTTGTGAAGCTCGCACACAAGAATTTCACTCGCATGTGCTGTACCAATGTACCTGCACATGTGATGTGACAATAAAAGTGATTTGATTTGATTTGATTTGATACTGACAACGAAGACAGTTAAAAATGATAAGACAGAAGCACCCGATGGTGAACAGAGTATTAGTGAGGAAGAAAACATCACTTTTGACAGAGAAACTAACACTACAGAAAACATGTCTGTCACACAAACTGCAAATGAGCCCTCTACATACACTGATCCTGTCTCCTCTACAGATGTAAAGTTAAGGGCAGGACAGCTGATCACTTTTACTTGTAGAGACAACAGTGTTCAACACACAGCCAGAGTATTAGGCAGAGCGGGGAAAGCAAAAGAGCAGTACAAAAACTGGTACAATGTGCAATATCTTCAGCCTGATGGTAGTGAAGGTGAAAAGAAAGCTGTAGACATGTCACTTGTTGATGGTCTTTGCACTGAAGCTGAAAACAGAGATGCAGATGTACTCATAATGTAATGGAGCGAAGGTGATTTTATTTCCACAGTGTTTTTTAAAGGAGGGAAACCTTCCTCCAAACGGACAGAGCAGTGGAGCCGCCAAGGGAAAGCACACGAATAAAAACTGTATAGTTAAAATATAATTTATTATATTTAAATAGTTAAAAATATAAAATGAATTAAAACAACCCTGGCCAGGGGACAACACAGTAAAAATCAATAAAACACAACATTAAAAGTCCAGTGGCGTCCGCCACGGTATAAGAGTCACTAAGAATTAAAAATCCAGTGAAGCGGTGCAGGAGGGAAACCTGGCGGCGTCCTCGCCTTCCTCTCCGCGTTCTGGGCCCCGGTGCGCTAAAGAAAGGGAGGCAGCGGCAGTCAGTACTCTTTTAGGCAGCTTTCATTCATTAAAAGGGGACAAGTCAAAAGACTTACCCCAGGTGGGCAGAGCTCTTAACTCCTCCGTTGTCACGGTTTGCCGGGGCAAGCCGTGTGAATAATAATGGATCCAAACTGCAGGCTGCGGAATACGAACGTGACATGCAGGGAGAATGACCAGAGAATCAACACAGAAGGGTGGAAGGGAAATAACACAGACGAACCAGCAACTACCATGACAGAAGACACAACTTAAATACACCCAGAGAACACAGGGAGATTACACGCAGGTGGGGAACACAGCTGGGAGTGATTATCGTGACGAGACTAGGGAGGCAAACTGAAAACACTCACATAAGACGCAGACCTTCACAATAAAACAGGAAACACATACACGCAATGACATAACACACCAACTAAACACAGACTGGGGGACACAGAACATAGGAACATGAACAGAAGAATACAAACACCCAAGGTAACCAAAACCACAGAATACTAATAGACTAAACATAAACACAGAGTCGCAGACTCTGGACCATGACAGGACCCCCCCCCCCTCAAAGGCTGGCTCCAGACAGCCCAACAAAAAACAGCCAGAAAAAACAGAAAACAACCCGACCAGGGCGGGCGGCGGGGTCCAGGACGGAGGGCTCGGGGCAAAACAAAACAGGAGCACCAGAAGGTCAAAAGACAAAAACAAAAACAAAAACACGAGTCCAAAACCAAAAGAAAAGCACACCAGAGCACAGGAAAACAGAGTCCAAAACAGAAGAGGTCAGGGGGCCGGCCAGCACAGGAGTCCAAAACAGAAGAGTTCAGGGGGCCGGCCAGGAGGCCGACAGCACAGGAGTCCAAGACAAAAAGAGTTCAGGGGGCCGACCGTGCGGACGGCAACGGCGGCGACGACAGCGCTGGTCCGGGGGCCGGCCGCGCGGAAGGCAACGGCGGCCACTCAGGCGATGACGGTCCGGGTGCCGGCCGTGCGGAAGGCAACGGCGGCCACTCAGGCGAAGAGGGTCCGGGGGCCGGCTGTGCGGAAGGCAACGGCGGCCACTCAGGCGATGGTGATCCTGACCAGGCGAGGCTGCAGAGGCTGGACCAGGCGAGGATGAAGACTCGGATGAAGCTGGACCAGGTGAGGATGAAGACTCGGATGAAGCTGGACCAGGCGAGGACGAAGACTCGGATGAAGCTGGACCAGACGAGGCTGAAGGCTCTGAGGCTGGACCAGACGAGGCTGAAGGCTCTGAGGCTGGACCAGATGAGGCTGAAGGCTCCAAGGCTGGACCAGACGAGGCTGATGATAATGCTGCAGCCGGTGAGGATGATGATGATGCTGCAGCAGGCGAGGATGATGATGATGATGCTGCAGCCGGTGAGGATGATGATGATGATGCTGCAGCCGGTGAGGATGATGATGATGCTGCAGCAGGCGAGGATGATGATGAAGCTGCAGCAGGTGGCTGAACGGGCCCCTCGGGCCCTCCAGCCGACGAGGAAGGCTGCTGGACGGGCTCCTCGGGCCCTCCAGCGGACGAGGCATGAGGCTGGACGGGCTCCTCGGGCCCTCCAGCTGACGTGGCATGAGGCTGGACGGGCTCCTCGGGCCCTCCAGCTGAGACAGGTGGCTGAACGGGCTCCTCGGGCCCCCCAGCGGAGACTGGAGACAAAGGCCGGAGCGGTCCCTCGGACCCTCCAGCGGAAACAGGAAACAAAGGCCGGAGCGGTCCCTCGGACCCTCCAGCGGAGACAGGAAACAAAGGCCGGAGCGGTCCCTCGGACCCTCCAGCGGAGACAGGAAACAAAGGCCGGAGCGGTCCCTCGGACCCTCCAGCGGAGACAGGGGACGAAGGCCGGACGGGCCCCTCGGACCCTCCAGCGGAGACACGAGACGAAGGCCGGAGCGGTCCCTCGGACCCTCCAGCGGAGACACGAGATGAAGGCTGGACGGGCCCCTTGGACCCTCCAGCAGAAGCCATCACAAAGCCAGCAGGCATGGAGTCCTCTGGCAGACACGAAGGCAATGGGTGCTGTGCTGAACACTGGCCCTGCTCAGACAGCACTGACACGGAGTTGTTCTCTGAGGGCTGCTTAATCTTCAGGGGTCCAGAATCAGCTGGGGACTGAGACCTAGCCTCTGGGGAAGCCCTGGAGTGCAGAACGGTGCCTGAAGCAGCTAAAGCGCGAGAAACTCCCTGACTGGACCTTAAATTTTCTCCCTGCATGGAGTGAATGAGTGGAACCGGTAATGCTGGAGCCAGAGCTACGGGTAGCGGGGGCACTGGAGCTACTGGGGCCTGCGCTACAGGCGGCACCGGAGACTGAACTGAAGGTGGCACCGGAGACTGAACTGAAGGTGGCACCGGAGACTGAACTGAAGGAGGCACCGGAGACTGAACTGAAAGTGACACTGGAGACTGAGCTGAAAGTGACACTGGAGACTGAGCTGAAAGTGGCTGCCGGGGAGCTAACTGAGCTGAGAATGGCTGCGGGGGAGCTAACTGAGCTGAGAATGGCTGCGGGGGAGCTAACTGAGCTGAGAGAGGCTGGACAGGCGATAAGCAGCTCATGTTGACATCCGCCACACAAAACACAGCCCCTGAATGAACAGTCACAAAGTCTGGAACAGACACAGAGTCCTCACTCACCACAGCCGGCGAATTAGAAGTCCGAACGTCCGGCTGTGGGGTGACGCGCCCGCGGCGCGATCGGCGTTTCCTCCCCGCAGAGGGCTCCGACGGGCCTGGAAAAACCGCATCCAATAGGTGAGGCAGACGCGGCTGCTCCGGGGTGGCTGTAGTTTGTTGCTGCAGGACCCAGTTCGACAGTTCCCGAGCTTGCGCCGCCTCCCGGGCTTCATACAAGTTGGCCAATAAGTCCAAACATCCTCTGACCTGGCGGAGATAGGGATTTCTGTTGAGGATCGCCTCGATACCATTTATCCCAACGATCCTTGCTCTCGTATTCGAGGTGTGGGTTATCCAGTCGACCAGGCGTTGGACTTGCATCAGATCCCTCTCCCCGGGCAAGTCTGCTGGATCCATGTTGTGGCTGGTTCGTACTGTCACGGTTTGCCGGGGCAAGCCGTGTGAATAATAATGGATCCAAACTGCAGGCTGCGGAATACGAACGTGACATGCAGGGAGAATGACCAGAGAATCAACACAGAAGGGTGGAAGGGAAATAACACAGACGAACCAGCAACTACCATGACAGAAGACACAACTTAAATACACCCAGAGAACACAGGGAGATTACACGCAGGTGGGGAACACAGCTGGGAGTGATTATCGTGACGAGACTAGGGAGGCAAACTGAAAACACTCACATAAGACGCAGACCTTCACAATAAAACAGGAAACACATACACGCAATGACATAACACACCAACTAAACACAGACTGGGGGACACAGAACATAGGAACATGAACAGAAGAATACAAACACCCAAGGTAACCAAAACCACAGAATACTAATAGACTAAACATAAACACGGAGTCGCAGACTCCGGACCATGACATCCGTAGAAGGGGTAAAGTCTGTTTGAGGAGCAATGCACACTTTTAAGGCATTCCTATGTAAAGTTTGTATGTTACCCCCCTTTTCTGGTTTGACCTTATACACTAAGCCCGTATCTCCCACCTGTTCCAACACCACATACGGCTCAGGAGACCACCAGGAACACAGTTTTCCTTTGCCCTGTCTGTTTCGGTCACGTACCCAGACTCTCTCCCTGGGCAACAATGGGAGGGTACAACCTCTTTTCTCATACTGGCTTTTGTGTTGGGAGGCCGCACTATACATCCTCTGCCCAGCCAAACGGTAAGCTAGGGAGAGTTTCTGTTGATGAGAATATACCCACTCACTTACATCCTGCCTCGCCTGCTGGGGGGGCACGCCTAATGCCACATCCACAGGAAGTCTCAAGTGTCGACCAAACATCAAATAGGCAGGCGCATAACCTGTGGAACTATGGATAGTATTGTTATAAGCATGGATGAGTTCTGGCAGATTTCCTACCCACTGACTCTGTCTAACTGATTCTAGTGAGCGAAGCATGTTCAATAGGGTCTGATTGAAACGTTCTACACTACCATTCCCTGCAGGGTGGTAAGGTGTCGTGCGGCTTTTAGTTATACCATAGGTATCACAGAGTTGTTTCATTAATGCAGATTTGAAATTAGACCCACAGTTGGAGTGGAGTCGGCCTGGGCAACTGCACGGCTGTATCACATACTTCCACAAAGCCTTTACTGTAGTCTCTGCTGTTTGGTTTATATTTATTTTGGTTTACATTATTGTATTTTGCACAACTCTGTTGCTTGTGAAGCTCGCACACAAGAATTTCACTCACATGTGCTGTACCAATGTACCTGCACATGTGATGTGACAATAAAAGTGATTTGATTTGATTTGATTTGATATTGTAGGGATAGCCCAAGTGAACCGTGTAAACAGATCAGTAACCACAAGTATGTTTTGATAAGTGTCAGTTGGCCGGCCTAAGGACAGAAAATCCATGCCTACAACCTCCAAATGGTATGAGACTGAAATAGGGTGCAGTGGAGCCCTAGGTTCTACCCTCTCTTTTTGTAGACTACAGGGGACACAACCCAGATGAAACTGACGTACCTGCGCTTCCATGTTAACCCAGTAGAACCGCTGCCGTATCCGAGAGGGTTCGATCTACCCCCGCATGAGCAGCAGCCTTCCGCCACACCTCATGGCACCTGGAACTAGGACACACAACTTGATAACGAGTCTCCTGGGTATATTCATCCAACACTTTACGGCACAGTATTCCGTCTTTAATAAAAAGTCTTTTTTGTTGCTGCAGGAGTCGTCGCACACCATGTGACAATGTCTGATGTTCTAACTTTGTGGGTGCGACCTGGGCTTCCAGAAGTTGCTTTACTACTTGAATATCCGGATCACGAGCTTGTGCTTCTGCCCAGTCACTCCCCTCTACCTCACAGGTCAATTCAATGGCTGCTGAAGTGACTCCACGCTCTGATCCAGCCCCCTCCAGGTGCTCTGCTGGGACAGTGGGGAATCGAGAAAGGGCATCAGCATTAATATTACTCTTACCCGAACGATACTTCATCTCGCAGTCGAAAGAGGCCAGCTGGGCAACCCAACGTTGTTCTACTGCGCCCAAGCGAGCAGTCTGTAAATGGGCCACAGGGTTATTATCAGTATACACAACGAATCGTGCACCAGTCAGATAGTCTTTAAATTTTTCGGTAACTGCCCACTTAAGGGCTAACAGCTCCAACTTGAAGGAACTATAGTTGGCGTCATTCCGTTCCGTGTGGTGTAAGCTTCTGCTGGTGTACGCTATTACCCTTTCTTGGCCCTCTTGAACCTGGGCCAAAATGGCTCCCAGCCCGCAACCACTGCCGTCAGTATACACAATAAAGGGAAGAGAGTAATCTGCGTATGCTAAAACAGGTGCTTGCGTTAAAGCTGCTTTGAGTGCCTCAAATGCTGTTTGACATTCTGGGGACCACTGCACTTTGCGACGGTCTGTTTTCTTGTTCACAGGGACCCCTGTCAATATTGCATTTAAAGGGCGTGCGATTTTAGCAAAGCCGGACACAAAACGTCTGTAGTAGCCAGCCAGGCCCAAAAAGGATCTGACTTGTCTGATGGTATCAGGGACCGGCCAATCCATCACTGCAGAAATCTTATCAGGGTCTGGTCTTACACCACACTTATCCACTACATGCCCCAGAAATTTCACCTCCTGTTGCAGGAACTTGCACTTTTTCGGCTGTAACTTCAACCCATGACGCCACAGCCTCTGAAACACTTCATCTAAATGCTGTAAATGAGACGAAAAGTCAGGTGAATAAATGATAATGTCATCCAAGTACACCAATAAAGACTCTGCAATCTGTCCACTCAAACAGTGCTGCATCAGCCGTTGAAATGTAGCGGGTGCATTGCACAGACCAAACGGCATCCGCTCGAACTCAAACAACCCGACTGGGGTAGTAAAAGCAGTCTTGTATAAAACCCCTGCGATTTGTGCATATAGACTGTTCCACGGACCCCCTCTAACCACTGCTAAGGTGGTACATTCCTCCCATCCTTTGTTTGTGTTTGCGCTGGTTCACCGTGATAGCGCTGGTGGAGCTGGGCTGTTGTACTGAATATGTGTCGTGCGTGTGCGTGAATGATAAGTAAGTGCCTTGTATTTGTTTGTTCTATGGTTGTAACTTATCATATACTTGCCTATGTACATTGTGTCATGCTTTTATAGAGTTTTCCAGCGGTTTGTGTAGCCACGAGACACTGTATATTCACGCTGATTTGACCAAAATGGTGCTACCCTTGTGAACTGAGCTGCCCAAAGTAAAGATGGAGTCTATCCCTGTGCAGCAGCCCATTTGTGTCCACCAGGGGGTGGTGTTTAGTCATTTTCGAATTAGTCTTTCTGTTCAACCCTTTCTGTATTATTTAGACCAGTTTGGTTGACTTTAATTGTTTGCTAATTGTAATTTCTGTTATTTTACAGAACCACACACACATACATATACTCACACGAATTCACTTCTGGAGATGTTTTGGATTAAAGGAACCCTAATTATCATTGCTGTGGACCCTCTCTTTCATCATATAAGTCACCTGTGCCTTCTGACCGAGGATAGGAAAATCCTGCTGTAATTTGCCAGTTTATTAAGCACACACATGTCCAGTTCAAGTGGTCCTTCGAGCCGGAGTAATTACAGCTTTTCCTAACATGCCGACATCCCGATATGATGAAGAACAACCAGGTGCCCAGCACAGGAGACCACATAGGGCTCCAAGATATCTGGATGACTTCATCTGGACCTACAGCCGACTAACCCAGTTCCACCGAATACTAACGCAGCTACTCCAATACACCAAACCGCTGGCATCGACGGCTCACCAGAGATGGAGAGAATAAGGAGGATGGAGCAGTGTGTTACTCAGGTACAGGAGCAGATGAGGGAGATACAGAGCGCTATACAAGTGTCTTTGAACTTTGGCCAAAGAACCCCCTAAGTACAGTTACAAACCCAGGTCCGGAGCCATAGTATGCCTTTACTAACTGTGGATAATAATCCTACACAAGCTCCTCCTATGGGCGGACTAGAAAACATCCCTCCCATATCTCCAGTAATACCTGGCCCTCAGTTTCATACTGTACAGCAGACCTCCCCTTCCACAGCTCATCATGTTGATAACCCTCAAATATTACAGTCAACAGCTCCTACTCTCCCTGTTAACCGACCTATTCCTCAGCCCCCTCTATACGTCCACTCTTCTATGCCATCAGCTGCTCAGCCAACACCAGTGGTACCCCGGTCTGCATTTACAGCAACAGATCAGCCACGTCCTCCCTGGTATCAACAAAGAGACCTGAATTGGCAGTCATCAACCCCACAGTGGTCTGTGCCACACAGTGCTGCTCAGTTTAGTATCCCTGGCACTATGCAGTACCCTGTCACGCTGCCGCCTGGCATGCCCTCTCCAGGTTATCCACCTTGGACTTTAGGCCCACCTCTCAGTCAGCCATACGTTACACCAGTGCTGCCACCTGCTGTTAGCTCACAGTATACCTATCAGCATCCTGCTCCAGCTGCACCGCCACCTGTCAGTTCACAGCATGATGTAATTCAGAGCAGCCCACAACACTCCTCATCTCTGCTTTCCTCTCAGAGACCGAACTTGATGGAGATGGCTATTTCCTCTTCTTATGGCATCCCTAAACCCAACCTAATCCGCTTCACCACAGGAAAAGAGAGTGATTTCCTGCTACTGAAGAAAGGTCTGGATGGAGTTTTGGGACCACATCCACATCTGTCTGAGGATTACAAATTCCAAGTACTGCTGGATCATCTAAAGTTTCCTCCTGCGTTTCAGCTTGCAAAGAGGTATGTGCATGACCCTATGCCCTTCACTAAAGCAATGCAGGCTCTACAGCAGCGCTATGGACAACCACGCCAATTAGTCCAAGGTGAAATTAACAACATTTTGAGAGCTCCTACAGTGAAAGCTGGAGATGCACAGGGGTTTGAAGACTTTGCTCTATCAGTTAGTAGTTTGGTGGGACTACTAAACTCCATGGAAGGAGCTGCTAAGAGCGAACTAGAGTGTGGCTCCCATGTGGACCGGCTTTTGAGTAAACTCCCCTTCTCCTATCAAGACAGTTTTGCTGAATATTGTCTTGCAAAGGGCATCTTGCGGAGTGACTCAGCTAACACCTATACTCTCCCTGACTTTGCACAGTGGTTGGAGAGGAAGTCACAGGCCATACAGATATCACGAAGGGCTACAGAAAGCTACATATCTGATAAACCCCGCTCAGATCGTAGAGACAAGTCATCACGACCATTAAAGACATCCTCATCAGTCTACTATGGCACTGACAAGCCTACAACACCGATGGCTAATACCACTTCAGCCCCTACTGACAGTAAAGAACCTATGAAAGGGAAGAAAAGAGAGAAATTTAAGCCCTACTGCCCCTTCTGTAGCAGTACAGAACATTACTTGAGTTCCTGTTCTGACTTCAGTAAGCTGAGTACTACACAGATTATTACGTGGATTAATGACAATAAGAGATGCTGGAGATGTGGTCGGAGTCACCAGCCTGACAGTTGCAATCTGAAGAAACCTTGTGCCACCTGTGGAGAACAACACCTGCAGATCCTTCATGAAGCTGCCTCTTGCTCAAACAAGAGTATCCTGACATTGAGTACAGCCTCCAGCATGGTGTATTTGGACCAAGTCACTCATTCAGGCAGAGTCATGCTTAAAGTGGTCCCAGTTACCCTCCACAATAATGGGCGATCTCTGTCCACCTACGCCATTCTTGACGATGGATCAGAGCGGACTATTGTTCTATCTGCAGCGGTTCATTACCTGCAATTAAATATCACAGAGGAGTCCCTCAAACTACGAACCATCAGGCAGGAGGTGTCACAGTTACAAGGCGCATCTGTTTCTTTTGAACTAAGCGCACCCAGCTCTCCCCAAATCAAACATCACATCAGATGTGTTTTTACTGCTAAAGAACTTAATCTGACAAAACAATCCTGTCCAGTGGACATACTCCATCAGAGATATCCACATCTGGCCGACGTTCCCATCAAAGCATTTAAGGATGTGCAGCCTATGCTTCTTATAGGCTCAGATAATGTCCAGCTCATCACCCCTCTGTCACCTGTCAAAGTTGGTCCACTAGGCAGCCCTGTTGCTGTCAACACTAACCTCGGTTGGGCCATCCAGGGACCGGCTACCTTTCTACATCTACCTACTGAAGCTTCATGTCTGCACACATCCCTGTTACCAACTCCTTCTCAAGCGCTAAGACAGAACGTTGAGAAGCTGTGGCAGTTAGATGTGCTCCCCTTTCGATCAGAGAAAGAGGTAACTCGCTCTAAACAAGACAAAGAGGCACTGGAGTTACTGCAGAAAACCACAGAACGTGTACAGGTGGATGGAATAGCTCGCTATGCTACTCCTCTGCTTCGCCGCAGAGACTCCACTAAACTACGAACTGACCATGGCGCAGTGATGGCTCTCCTTCGGTCTGCAGAGAAGCGCCTGATTAAAGTTCCTGATCTAGCGGCTGTGTACAATGCAGAAATACACAAACTGGAACAAGCAGGTTATGTAAGAAAACTCACTCCTGAAGAGGCAAACCGCACAGATGAATCCTGGTTCATTCCCCATCATAATAATAATAATGATAATAATAATAATGGATACTTTATTGATCCCCATGGGGAAATTACTTGTTTTTTCTCTGCATTTGACCCATTCACTCAGTGAAGCAGTGGGCAGCCCACTAAGCAGGCGCCCGGGGAGCAGTGTGTAGGGACGGTACCTTGCTCAGGGGTACCTCAGGTATCATATTGGGCATCATAACAATAAGCCTAGGATAGTTTTCAACTGTTCCTTCCAATACAGGCAAGACTGCCTTAACGATCAGCTGCTACCAGGTCCAACTCTCGGTCCATCCTTAATAGGTGTCCTGTTGAGATTTAGGGAGCACCCTGTTGCTGTGAGTGGGGACATACGAGGTATGTTCCATCAGGTGCGGCTTCTTCCGCATGACCGGCCCCTGCTGAGATTCGTGTGGAGAAATATGGAAAGAGATCGGAGCCCGGACATTTATGAGTGGTGTGTCCTGCCCTTTGGAACCACATGCAGCCCCTGTTGTGCCACGTATGCCCTTCAGCGTCATGTGCAGGATCATAAAGATGGCAATGAACAAGTACTAAACTCAGTGCTGCGCTCATTTTATGTTGATAACTGTTTGCAATCTCTGCCCTTTGCTTTGCAGGCACGACCACTTGTCGATAACATCAGAGAGTTGCTATCTACTGGTGGTTTCGAAATCCAACGGTGGGCAAGTAACTACCCAGAGGCCATTGCTCATCTCCCCTCTGAAGCAAAGTCCCCTACCTGCGAGCTGTGGTTGACTGAACACCAACCAGATCCCCAAGAACCAACCTTAGGCTTGGCATGGCACTGCTCCACAGACCAGATCGCCTACAGATGTCGGCCAGTGGTTCCTCAGGAGTGAACCATGAGAAACATCTACAGCATCCTCGCCTCTCAATACGACCGACTGGGTTTCATCATCCCCTTCACGACCCGGGCAAAGGTTATTGTTCAACGTCTGTGGCAGAACGACAGGAACTGGGATGATCCCATCGAGGGCGAGTTACTCCAGCGATGGCAAGAGTGGGTGAGTGAGCTACAGTATCTACCAGAAATCTGTCTGCCTAGATGCTACACAGCCCCAGCAACCCAAGAGGGAACTTTCCAGCTGCATGTATTCTGTGATGCGTCAGAGAGTGCTTACGGAGCAGTGGCATATTTGAGATTTAAATCGGCAGAACATGAGGTCCACACTGCCTTTATCATGGCCAGATCACGTGTAGCTCCCCGCAAGAAACTGTCAATTCCCCGTTTAGAGCTGTGTGCCGTACTGGCTGGGGCACAACTGTCTAGACTCCTCCTCAGTGAGCTTACTCTGCCCATTAGTGAGACTACTTTATGGACCGATTCTACCACTGTGTTGAACTGGATCCAGTCCGAGTCCTGCCACTATAAAGTGTTTGTAAGTACTCGTATTGCCGAAATACAGGAGCTGACTGAGGCCGCCAGCTGGAGGTATGTCCCCTCGGCTTTGAACCCAGCAGATGACATCACCCTTACCATGACAAGGGTTCTCGCCACCCCCACATCAGGGGTTTCAGGCAGTGCCTCCACTAGGGCACAATAATCTGTTCCTTGTGGACCCATCTGAGCCCGGCCCCACACCATTATTTCACTCCTCGGGGGAACTTTAATTTTGCGTCGGCCAGCTAGCCGTACATACCCCACCATTCCGTCCTCCACTGTACTTGCTTCTATCCGTCTGCATGTTGCGAAGGCAGTCCTCCAGGCCTGTTGATTCGTTAATTGCTGTGGGACAGGAACAGTCTTTTCCGGCCACTTAAATACATTCCAACAATCAGTGGGTGCGTACAATGGTCATCTTTTACCACCACAACCCCGCGTCCAGGAACCTTAACACCTTCCTTTTCCATGTCCAGGACAGCATAGGTGGTATAGGGAATTTCCAGACCATTGGCGGCTCTCAGCTTAAAGGCAGTTGGAGTTTTCTCAAGCTTAGCCTGGGAAAAATGCTCATTAAACAAACTCTCCTGTATCAAAGTCATTTGTGATCCTGTATCTAACAAGCCTTGAAGCTCCACCCCCTCGATCACTATCTTCACTGTTGGACACCGCCCAATAAATGTTTCTGTGGCCCTTAATTGCTTAGGTGAACCAAAAGCCCCCGCCCCTCGGACCTCAGCAGCAGGGTCATCTAGTTTAAACTTGGCTGGGAAGAAATGGAGGTCCGGCAAAACCTAGCTATATGTCCTGCTTGTTTACACCTCCGACAGATAGGCCGACCTTGTGCATCCCAGCTAGCATTTAATTGTTGCAGTCTTCTCCTAAACTGAGGTGCAGGCGGAAGAGTAGCTACAGCTGGCTGAGTGGAGCCTCTAATTTCTCTTACTAGCTCTTGTGCCAATCCCTTCATTTGTGCCTTGACGTCCTCCAGTATCTTCTGCTTTAACACCTGTCTCCAATCTTCTTTCTGTTCAACCTTAAAAGGAGCATGAGACTTATTTACAGACAGGCAGGTTACCTCAGACTGGGGCTGTACATGTTCTGAGTCAAGCAGCAGTGCCTCCTGGCGTATGGCAGCAAAATCTTGATCTGGGTTACGCCGCACATAGACTTTCAGTGCCTGACTTACAGGGCCCTCCCGCAATCCTAGCAACAATTGATCTCGCAGGGCTGCATCAGAGGGGACATTATCTGGATCATGCTTTCGCAACCTACAGTATAATTCTCTCAACCACAAAATAAATGAAGATACGGTTTCACTTGGGTTCTGAGTGCAACTAAAAAACTGTGACCTAAGAACTGGGGTGGGGACACGATCACCATATAAAGAGTCTAAAAAAGAAAAGATTTTTTGTACTTGGTCTCTTTCACTGGTTTCAAGAACACTGACCTGACGTTTAGCCTCACCTGCTAGCGCTC
Organism: Rhamphochromis sp. 'chilingali'; assembly: GCF_963969265.1. Classification (NCBI taxonomy): domain Eukaryota; kingdom Metazoa; phylum Chordata; class Actinopteri; order Cichliformes; family Cichlidae; genus Rhamphochromis; species Rhamphochromis sp. 'chilingali'. The sequence continues at coordinate 27,595,074 of NC_137932.1, forward strand.
CCAACACAATAGCAACTTTCCTCACTTCAGGCAAATCCTGCGATCCCAGCAGCCCCTGCATCTGCTCCTTCCAATCCTGATATTGCACATCCTGATCAGGCCCTTTAAATTTCGGCAGCCACGGGGCTCCGGGATATACAGGCATCATCATCTTTGCTATTCCCCTGACTAGCCCAACTGCTCTTAACTCCGTATTCTGTCGACAACGCCAATTATGTAACGGAGCGAAGGTGATTTTATTTCCACAGTGTTTTTTAAAGGAGGGAAACCTTCCTCCAAACGGACAGAGCAGTGGAGCCGCCAAGGGAAAGCACACGAATAAAAACTGTATAGTTAAAATATAATTTATTATATTTAAATAGTTAAAAATATAAAATGAATTAAAACAACCCTGGCCAGGGGACAACACAGTAAAAATCAATAAAACACAACATTAAAAGTCCAGTGGCGTCTGCCACGGTATAAGAGTCACTAAGAATTAAAAATCCAGACGTCAACAGTGTGTAGAATCTCTTAGGACGGTAAGTGACAGAAGTGACGAGTAAGGTAAGCGACCCATGTTGTAGGTGACGTCAGACGCCGGAGATTTGGCGGGAAAAAAAGCAAATGGTAGCATAGAGTTTAACAAAGGTTTTTCAAGCTTCAGTATTACCAAATATACTAATCAATTGTCATATAACTAACAACATCTGTCCTATCATCTCTAACACCCTGGAGGACAATGGGGAGAGTTTAGACGCTCTCCAAGATTACATCGACCGCTGTTTTCAAGATTTAGTAATGAAGAAGGCCCAGAGTGCATCTTCCCCGGCCAAAATTGAGACGCCGTCATCGAAGAGATGTCGCCCGGCAGACTCCCCCGGTACAACATCGCCTGCCGGCAAAGACATCGCAGACATCCTGGAGTCAATCGACAAGCGATTGTCCAGTTTCGATGCGAGGCTGTCCCTGGTGGAGATTTTACACCGGGAATTTAAATCTCTGAGAGAATCCCTGGAATTCAGCCAGCAGCAGGTGGAAACGCTTGCCGCTGAAAATGCCACGCTACGGGAGTCGGTCAAATCTCTCACCGATAACGTGACCCAGCTAAACATTGAAAATAAAAAAATAAAAGAGTCCGTTATCGATCTACAAGCCCGTAGCATGAGAGATAATCTTGTGTTTTCTGGTATTCCAGAATCTGCCGGAGAGGACGCGGAGGCAACGGTGAAAAGCTTCATTAAAATCCACCTGAAGCTGCCGGAAGACACCGTAAAGAACATCGACTTCGATAGAGTGCATCGCTTGGGGGGCGTGAGGTCGCGGACCGGGAGACCACGGCCTATTGTGGCCAAATTCGGTCAATTCAAACAGAAGGAACAGGTGAAGAGTCGCGGCAGAGAGCTGAAAGGAACGGACTTCAGCGTGAACGACCAGTTCCCCAAAGAGATCCTGGAACGACGCAAGGTCCTGTTCCCAGTTCGACGTAGCTTCATCCAGAAAGGCTCCCGTGCTGTCATCGCCGTGGACCGGCTCTACGTGGACGGACAGCTCTACCGCGACCCCGGCACCACACTGTGGTTATATTGACTGCACTCCAGATAAGAACCCACTACACTCTTTTCTTATTCATTCACACTTTCTCCTTTAACATGGGTTTAACCTAGTAATATCAATATGATGTCATAGCAGATATAACACCGTCACCCTCCGTCATTACTTTAATTGGAATGTTTCCATTTCGTTTCTTTTTTTTTTTGTTGTTGCTCACAGTTCATGTGGTTTCTTTCTTTCTCTTGTCTTTCACTGCTGTGATCACCTACTTCCCCACTCACCTACAAACAACACCCTCTATTTCTCCATATTTTCACACCATGATCACGCAAACACATCCGCTCAACGGCAACACATTCAAAACAGCCTCACAGCACGCACAGACTTGCAGGACACATAACACAAGCCACGCTTGTTCATATTAGTGAATATTCACACACATAGTCAGACTTATGGAGCCTCTCACCACACTTCTTTTTCTCTCTCTCTTTCTATTTACAAACAAGGGATGTTTCCACATTCTCTCCACCTGTCTAAACAAAACACCCAGCATACATCATTAGACATACACACACAATTATGGGCATGCTGAGGTTTGTCACATGGAATGTAAATGGAGCTGGCACCAGAGGAAAGAGGTTAAAGATATTTAACCAGCTTAAAAAACTACAGGCAGATGTTGTTTTATTACAAGAAACTCACAGACCTGTCACAGGTTTAAACGAACTTAAAACACCTGAGTTTCCTAACGTGTTTGCAGCCTGTTATAATTCTAGACAACGGGGAGTAGCAATTTTAATACATAAAAATGTTAATTTTACAGTACTCGATACAGTTATAGATCCAGAGGGTAGATTTCTAATTATTAAACTATCAATATTGAACAAAAAACTATGTATTGTAAGTATATATGGTCCAAATGTTGATGAACCCTCATTCTTCCACGGATTTTTTAGTACACTCTCTGAACACCTCGATTGCATACTCAACCTTGGATTAAATGAAGAAATGGATAGGCTCAACACAACAGGAACTCAGCGCAATTGGCAATCCACAAATATAATCAAACAGTATATGAGCGACTTTGGCCTTCGCGATGCATGGCGCTCCCTTCACCCCAACAGTAAGGAATATACTTTTTTCTCGCATGTTCATCACTCTTACTCTCGTCTGGATTATTTTCTGGTCAGCAGCTCACTGCTGAGTGACATTTCAGACACTGAGATTCATCCTATAGCTGTCAGCAATCATGCTCCTGTATCTTTAACACTAATGCACAAGAATAATACTACGCCAAGTAAAAGCTGGAGATTTAATACATCATTGCTTAAAGATGAAGACTTTATTAAATATTTTAAAAAGGAATGGACTTCATATTTAGACTTTAATGACACTCCCGGAATATCTGCTTCTGTTCTATGGGAAGCAGGGAAAGCTGTGATGAGAGGTAAAATAATTTCTTTCTCATCACACAAAAAGAAAGAAGAAAACAAAAATATTCAGGAATTAGAAAAAACCATCAAATCACTAGAAGAAGCCTACGCGTGCGACCAAGATCAGGAAACATTGAACAAAATACGCAAGACAAAACTAGAATTAAATGAAACTATTAATAAAAAAACACAATTCCTTATACAAAGACTTCGCTTGCAGAATTTTGAACACAGTAACAAATCAGGTCGATTTCTAGCTAACCAGTTAAAAATAAATAAAGAAAAAACAACTATATGTGCTGCTAAAGATTTATCGGGGAACACAATATATGACCCTGGAAGAATAAACAACATTTTTAGGGATTTCTATGAAACTTTATACTCACCACAAATAAACCCATCTAAAAATGAAATTGATCTGTTTCTTGACAACGTAACTCTTCCAAAATTACTAGACAGTCAAGCAATGGAACTGGATTCGCCACTGACGCCAAGTGAACTCCAGGAAGCCCTGATAAGTATGCCCAATAGTAAGGCTCCAGGTCCAGACGGCTTCCCTGCAGAATTCTACAAAGAATTCTGGACAATTCTGGCACCAGTATTCCACGGAATGTTGCAGGAAATCGAGGAAAATGGCAGACTACCACCAAATATGAATTCTGCCAACATTAGTCTCCTGCTAAAACCAGGCAAAGACCCTTTATTTCCCTCAAGCTATCGTCCAATTTCTCTTTTAAATGTAGACCTTAAAATAATCTGCAAAGCTCTCTCAAAGAGATTAGAGAAAATAACCCCCCTCTTAATTCATCCTGACCAAACTGGTTTCATAAAAGGTCGGCACTCCTCAACAAACACTCGTAGATTACTTAATTTAATAGACTACTCATACAATAAAAACATCGAAACCATAATATTATCTCTAGATGCAGAAAAAGCATTTGACAGAGTTAACTGGAAATTTTTATTCGCAACTTTACACAAATTTGGTTTTGGAAACTCTTTCATAAACTGGATAAGAATATTATACAATTCCCCAACAGCTCGTATCAGAACAAATGACCAGACATCCTCCAGCTTCTGTCTCCTGAGGGGCACCAGACAGGGATGCCCACTCTCCCCTTCACTTTTTGCAATTTTTATCGAACCTCTAGCAGCAGCATTTAGACAGGCTACAACAATTAAGGGCATAAAATGTAAGAACATAGAACATAAAATCAGTCTCTATGCGGATGATGTGTTGCTTTTTCTGCAAAACACACAAACCAACCTCTCTGAGGTAACTACTTTAATAAACTGGTTTTCAAGAGTTTCAGATTATTCAATTAACTGGCCAAAATCTCCAGTTCTCCCCATTAACTGCTCCTTCCATAATTCTTCCTCTGCCCCACTGCAATCTGGAAATATTAAATATTTAGGTATTAATGTTTCTCCTAAGCTTTCAGACTTAACTAAATTAAACCACATCCCACTTCTAAAGAAAGTAGAAGGCGATCTGACTAGATGGAAATCTTTACCCATATCACTCATGGGAAGGGTCGCCACTATAAAAATGATGATCTTGCTAAAAATAAATTACTTATTTTTGATGATCCCTAACAAACCATCACAAGATTGGTTCAGATCTCTGGATTCATATATTTCCAAATTCCTTTGGAAAGATAAACCCCCGCGTATAAGCTTAAAAACGCTGCAAAGAACCAAGGATAGAGGAGGATTAGATCTGCCTAATTTTCACCAATACTTCTTAGCCAACAGGCTTCAGTTCATCTCAGAATGGTTAAAACATACCTTCTTAGATAAGCCCTGGCTAGATGTCGAACAGGCACTATGCAAGGATCTAGAGATTTCAGACCTACCATTTATTTATCCACCAGTGTGTGAATGTGAGAGTGAATGAATAGTGGTATTGTAAAGCGCTTTGGGTGCCTTGAAAAGCGCTATATAAATCCAATCCATTATTATTATTATTATTATTATTAGCTCAAACATCAAAAGACACGAATGCTTTAAAAGTATCAACATCAGCTTTTCTCTGACAGCATGGTGGGAGTTTCTAAAAATAACAGAGTCTTCATTAATCCCATGCAAACGTACACCTATCTGGAATAACCCTGACATATTACAAAACAATAATATGATTAATTTCCCAGAATGGAGTTGTAAAGGAATTAAATACTTAGAACATATATTAGAGGGAACAGAATTTATTCCATTTGACAGACTAGTTGCACAATATGGGATCAACAAGAAAAGATTTTTAGAATATCAACAAATTAAATCAATAGTAAAAAAGAAATTTAACCTCAGTCAAGGTGAACTACAAACACCACCAAGTGTGGCACATTTCCTTACTCTTAAATCCCCCAAATTATTATCTAAAATATACAGAACACTTTCTAAATTAGATGAATCAATATCCCTTCCTATTGCAAAGTGGGAAGCAGATTTATCAGTCAGCTTTGACCAAAACTTCTGGTCTCAGGTATGCTTAAAAACCTTTAAATTGATTAAAAATCCCAGTCTGCAATTAATACAATACAAAATACTACATAGAGTGCACTATACAGGTCATCGGATGTTCAAGATGGGCTTTACATCTTCCAACAACTGCTCACACTGTCAAGGCAATACACCAGACAATTACATTCACGCTCTTTGGTTCTGTCCACCAGTGCAGAAGTTTTGGCGCGAGATATGTGAAGACTTATCGAAGTGTCTGAAATGTAACATTCCAACTTCCCCCTTAGTGTGTTTGTTGGGCAGCTTAGATAATGTCACTTCAGAAAAGAATATAGCCCATATGGTTTTCACTGCCCTATGCATAGCCAAGAAAACGGTCCTCATGAACTGGAAAAATAAAAATAATCTTAATTCTAACCAATATAGAAATTATCTATTAGATTACATTAGTCTTGATACAGCCTCTGCCACCACATCAGATCAATTGCTCTGGGCTCCTTTGATCAGCTCCATCACCTAGTGGGGGTGGGGGGTCATAGTTTGGTCCCGCCTTCACTGTTGTGATTGGTGTGGGGGTAGGGACAGGCTTAGGGCGTCGGGGGGTTCACCGGAGGCATCTTCCTTGGGGGGCTCAACCCGGGGTAGCGGTCATGTCCGGTTGGGGGCTCTTTTGGCTCTCGGGTGACTGTTTCCTTGTGGCTGCGTGCAGCGGGGCTAGGGGAGGGTCTGTGCTGACGGACGTGGATTACTAACCTGGTAGCCTGGCTGCCCCTGGGTGGGTCCGGGATGGGCGTGAGATTCTGGGGGCGCTCCGTCTCTGGGCTGGGGCCCTGGCCGGGCCTCGGGGCCTTGGGTCCTGGTTTGTGTGTTGCCGGGGTTGTGGGCGAGTGGGTGCATGGGGGCCCATCCCTGGCGCAGGGTGCCGCCGGTGCGTCGAGCCACCTGGGGGGCTCTTCAACTGGTGGGGGAGATTGTCACACCTTGCAGGAGCTTTCCTCTCCTCAGGAACTCTCTGCAGGAGGGGGAGATACAGGAGAGGTGGAGGAAGATCTCAGCCTGGGCGTCTATTGTCTCATGTAGTCTGGAAGATGAGTGGATGGTTCGGTGGGTGCAGTTTTCTCTGTGGTGGGGTTGGGTGGACAGTCCCGGGCTCTGTGGGGCCCGGGGGTGCTGCTGCACTGGGCCCCGGTCTGGATGGGCCTGGGCCCCCTTTCCCTGGCGGGTCGCGGAGTATGGGAGTGCCTACTGGGGTCAGCGGGGGAGCTGGCCCCAGGGAGGGGTCACCTGCCCCTCCCTTCCTTCCCTCCCCATCTCCAGCTGCCTCCCTCTTCCCGCTCCACCACAACCACCCACACATGCAGGGTCTTGGAGTAGGGGTATGTCACCAGGGTGCAGAGGAGGCTACCCCCCCCCCCCCCCCCCGTCCCCTTCTGGCTGCCTCTGCCTCAATTTTATCCCACAACTTAGACATTCACATTACTCACACTCTCATTACACATACATATAGGATCTTGGGGGTGGGCACGATACACGGAGTCCAAATTACCATCAGGGTGTACACCTCACCCCTGGCGTCGTTGCCCACCTCTCAATTTTAAATACACGTAGACATTGAAGGCTAGCAGGAGGGACTATGCGCTTACCTGCTGCTCTCTGGCAGGTAGCTCCATGCCCTCCTGGGTTTTAATTGCACCTTAGAACACACATGCATCAACACTACAATGAGCGGGTGGAGGGAGGTTTGGAGTCTTCTCCTGGTGTAAATTGGAGTTATCATCATGTAAGGGCTCTTCTTTACCGGCTTTGCTCTATTCCTCTTTACCCGTAAGACCCTCTCTGTACACTGATAATCAGGTGGTTCTTAACACACTCAAAATCTGGTTTCAGTTTAGACGTCACTTTAATTTTGTAATGCCGTCTTCCTCGGGTCCTCTAAGCAACAACCATTTGTTTCCCCCTTCACTTTTGGACTCGACATTGGACATCGACATTTTGGACTCTCAGTGTGGAGTGACAAGGGTATAAAACAGTTCAAACATTTATATGTGGATGGTGTTTTCGATAGTTTTCCCAACTTGTCTTCTCGTTATAATCTCCCTATTACCCATTTGTTTCGCTATTTTCAAATTCGAAATTTTGTTGCCAAGTGTTTCCCAAATTTCCCCTCTTTAGCTCCAGAACTGCAGTGGGAAACTACGTTATCATTTGTTCCTCATCACAGAGGAACCATTTCGAAACTCTATGATGCTATTCTGTCTTTTAGTAACCACTCTAATGTTAAGCTTAAGTGTACATGGGAAGGAGAACTGGGAATTCGAATACATGAGGAGTCTTGGGAACAGGCTATAACAAGGGTACGATCTTCCACCTCCTGTGCTCGTCTTGGACTTATTCAATTTAAGGTCATACACAGGGTGCATTTCTCTAAGTCTAGACTTTCTGAATTGTATCCAGAAGTGGAAAATAAATGTGATAAATGCCACGGTTCTCCTTGTCACCTTAGCCACATGTTTTTTCTGTGTCCTGAGCTACAAGGTTTCTGGACAGGGTATTTTGCTATTATGTCAACTGTTCTTGGGGTAACTCTTCATCCTTGTCCTCTGATTGCTGTATTTGGGATTCCTGTTCGCTCACTTACACTTGATTCCACACAAAAGGATATTATAGCCTTCACATCCCTATTAGCGAGACGTCTAACATTGTTGCATTGGAAGCCTGTTAAGTATCCTACTGTTTCCCGGTGGCTTAAAGATGTCATGTTTTTTTTAAAACTTGAAAAAATTAAATATACGTTGAGAGGTTGCACAGCCAAATTTTTTCACAAGTGGCAACCCTTTATCTCTTATTTTGCTAGTCTAGAGGTATTGCCTGTTTAAATCTACTTTTGTTACTGTTATATTCCTCTATGTTTGATGGTTGTGTTGATCTGTGTGGGACGGGGGGGGGGGGGGGGGGGGGGGCGTTGTGTTTTTTTTTTCCATATATATATATATATATATTTTTTTTTTTGTTTACTTAGGAAAATGAAGAAAGGTTGATTGTATTTCGGTAACTGCACTCTAAGAAATGACACACTGATGTTGGTAGCATTATGTAAATGTTTTATGTTAAAACTAATGCCACCAATTGGTTTTTAACTTTAAACACAAGTATGTTGTTTTGAATTTAATTAACAACACAATATTTCAATACAACAAATTGCAGTAAATTAAATCCAACGTAAAAAGTTCATTTAAAATGAAGAGCACTTTAATTTAAAGAGGATTGTCCTAAGAGGCTCTCCGTACTTCTGAGTTTGCACATGTGCAGTGTAGAAGTTTGATCATCCGCCATTTTCAACTGAGACTTGCATGTGCTTAGTATCCTGGATAGGATCTATTGCCATCTGAGGATTATTTGGTAAGTACAACAATTTAAGTATGACAAATTTGATTAATGTATGCTAACTGATAAACTTCTGACACTTTCGGGAATACTTTTGCATTTTTTTTAAACAAATGATGCCTGGTAAATTTTTTAACACTTTAGCTTAAGAAGTGTTAGAAGTATGAAGACATTTAACAAATATTGTTGAACCTGCTTCGGTGTAATTTTCCAAAATCTTTTGCGATTCCTGTTAAGGTTAGACTTTCCTACTGAGACCGACAGTTTTAAAATTACTCCCAACATCTACTGCACCTGCTCCCTGACATCAGTAATGACCACTGGGAGCGCCAGCGATCCTGTAGTTTGAAGAATGAAATGCATGTGTAGTGTATTTTAGAAACATGCATCAATTAAGTTGCTACGTTGTTTGAAAAAATTCGACTCCATGTTGATTTCTGGTTTAGTGTCAAACTCAGGGATTTAAGCGATTAACACTTTGATTTGTAAAGTATAAGACATGCGTTCATCTGTTGTCATTGAAGTGCAGAATAATGTGTAACACTGTTATATATATATATGTGTGTATATATATATATATATATATATATATATATATATATATATATATATATATATATATATATATAATGCATTTAACTCCTTGTATCAGTTTCCATTGGTTATCAAAGTAACAATTTGTGTGTTCCCTTTTCATTTTAGGTTGGTTAGCTAGTTCTGTCTCTCAATAGATGCAACAAAAGTGGCTCAGATGTGGTTGTAAGTATTTGAGGTATTAATGGAACGTGTACAACATAGATAAACAAATCTATGCTCTTTAAAAAAAAACAGTTATTGATGATGATTAACAAACTTCTTTCATTTTTTTCCCTAGGTTTTAAATGTGGAAGTGCAGACAGTGTGCTGAAAGTGTTTTGACAAGGTACCAATTACTAAAGCATTACAGATTAAAGCATGGCCATTATGGTCAAAGACACTCATATCCATGCACATACTATGAATGCCCTTGTTCATTTAAAACATGGAATGCTCTCAAAACACATTTGAGTCGATGTCATATTGATTCTTCAAGTAGATCAGGAGAACCAGTTATCTTTACATGTTCCTTGTGTCCTGGAAGCGAACTGATATCAGTTAAAGAGTATTTCTCCCATATTAACAACCATCTCAAGTGTTTTGAGACAGTCACTTGTATCTTTCAAAACTGTTCATTTCAAACAAATATATATGGTACTTTCAAATCGCATAAGAATAGAAAACATGGAAATTGCACAGAAAAAGACTTTAAACCTGAAGTTTTGAAAGGGTTTGTAAATGAAGATCAGCTATCTGAGGAACACTTAACAGATGATAGAGAAAATCACTCTAACTCCAGTGGTCCTAGTTTTGTTGAAGCTGAAAATGAGAACTTGCAGGAAACCATAATTAGGAAATTTGCTGCTGTCTTGCTCAAATTAGAGATTTTTTCACATGTACCCAGCTCTGCCATTGATGAATTGTTGGAAGAATTACACTTCATTTTTACTTCTGCTGTAGTGCCCGTTTCAAACACAACCGCTGTTGAGGTATTCAGGAGGCACAAAGTTCAGGCTGACTTTCAAATAATTAATGAAGTTAACCTTGCCATTAATGCAAATAATCCTGTGGTGAAAGCTATAGCGAAGGGTGGTCCACTTTCCACCTCATTTAAACGTAAACAATATTATAAAGAATATTTTGAAGTGCTGGAACCTGTTGAGTATAAACTTGAAGCATATTCCAATAAGACTTTTCAGTATGTTCCCCTGCTGAAGTCTTTACATCAGTTACTTTGCCGTAAAGATATAATTGATAAGCTTGTTGACAACTACACAACCTGCCTTGAAAGTAATAACCAATACACTTGTTTTCAAGATGGTGAATATTACAAAATAAATCCTTTTTTTTCTAGTGAAGTTTTGCGGATCTCTCTGTGTTTATATGTAGATGATTTTGAAGTTTGCAATCCATTGGGAACATCACGCAAGAAACACAAGCTTTGTGCTGTGTACTGGACTTTTGGTAACTTGCCCCCTGGTAGCAGCTCAGCCCTTTCATCAATCTATTTAGCACTGCTGTGCAAAGTGGATTTTGTCAAAGAATACGGCTATCAAAAACTTTTTGAGCCACTGTTGCATGACCTAGTAACTTTAGAGCAGGAAGGGGTTTTCATTCCACAGCTTGGATCATTCATTAAAGGGACCGTTCAGTGCGTTATAGCTGATAATCTTGGGGCTCATGGCCTAGCTGGATTTATTGAGAGTTTCTCAGGAAAATATTTTTGCCGCTTTTGTACAGCTCAGCTTTCAGACATCCAGCAGCTCGAGGTGAAATCAGGAGCCTTTGACCGTAGGACCAAGGAGGTTCATCAGTTGCACATTAAAACCTGTGAGGAAAAAGGGGTAAGCTGCTTTGGTGTAAGGACAGGATGTGTTTTAACTAAGAGCTTATCTCACTTTAATGTGATAAGTGGATACCCACCTGACATTGTCCATGATCTATTCGAAGGCATAGTTCCCGTTGAACTGGCAAAGTGCATTGCAGTGCTAATATCTAAAAAGTTATTTACTCTTCAACATCTGAATAATCTCATACTGTCTTTTCCCTACAAATGTGGGGATAAAACTAACCGTCCTCACGTGTTACCCAAAAACCTGCAGCAGAAGCACACAATTGGTGGGAATGCACATGAAAATTGGTGCCTTCTTCGGTTACTTCCACTAATTGTTGGAAAACTTGTTCCTATTGATGAACCTGCATGGCAGGTGATATTGTATTTGAAAGATATTGCAGATTTGGTTGTGGCAAATGTTCATACTTTAGAATCTATTGCATATCTGGAATGCACAATCTCAGATCATCGTAAATGCTACCAAGCACTCTTTCCTGATCAAAGGTTGTTGCCAAAACATCATTTTCTGGAGCACTATCCTGAAATGATTAAATGTTTTGGTCCTCTTGTATCATTATGGACTATGCGGTTCGAGGCCAAACATAGCTTTTTTAAGCAGGTTGTTAGGCACATACATAATTTCAGAAATGTAACATTTACACTGGCAAACAAGCATCAGCTAATGGTTGCTTATAATTTGCTTCGCCCTGACAACGAGAAGTCTTCATTGGAAGTTTTGCAAACCTCAAGAGTCTCAATTGATATCCTTCATGATGATGTTGTGAACTCGCTTGTACAGAAGCACCCAGAAATCTCTGAAATAAACCTGGCCCAAAGTGTCACTGTCAATGGCATCAGATATAAAAAGGGCATGATAGTTGTGCATGGATCCTGTGGTGGTCTTCCGGGATTTTCAGAAATAATGCAGTTGTGCATTATTAAAGACGAGTTGACTCTTATTGTTAAAAAACTCAACTCCTATCACTGCAAATTCCTTGTAGCTTGACAAGATTTATTGTCTTAATTTTAGCCAGATTATCTTGTCCATCTTGTTTTGAACATTACAAGCTAGTTTCCAGTCTCATGTGTTAGATGATTAGACTTGTTTCAAGTATATATTACTTTTTTTCCTTATTTAGTCTGTATATCTAAAAATGAACCATTTTACATTTATTTCAAGCAAAAATAGCTTTTAGATAGAGTGTAAAACAAAAATTATCTCAAAATAAGAAACATTCACCTTTTTCCTTGAAATAAGAAAGTCACTCATTGGAAGGTATTTATTTCAGGTTTTTAAAGAAAGGACATCTTCAAGGTTATATTTTGTCATAACATAGACACTGTTTCTGAAATTGACTGGGTAATATGACGTAAAATCAAGTAGGTCTTCAACATCAGTCAGTTCAGTTGCTTGGGCAAGGTTGGGAATTGCAATTTCATAGGCAAGAAAGTCTTTGTTGAAACCCAAGGTTTCATACACCTGGTATTCAAAACAATAAAGTACACTATTAACAATAAAAATGTTTTTTACAAGTCCAAAGATAGGGTTTAAACCATTTGCTGAAATGAGTATAAGAGACCTGTCACAGATGTATTTGTTTCCATGTAAAATAAGCCACTTTACTCTAACGGCATGATGTATAGCATCTTCAATCCCCAAAAACTCTACAACCTTTGATTGCAAATGGTCCATATTAGCAACCTCTGATACAGGACCTAGTTCTTTCTCATTTACAAATATCGGATGCTCAGTTCCTGCTTCACTTTGGCAACACTCCAGCAGCTGATTGTGGTTTACAAGAGACTTGCACACATTCTTAAAGTTTAATTTGGATGACCATTGTTTAAAAAAACTGTGTTTAGACTCGAATCTCATGCACATATGACGTATTACAGGTCCCAGGGCAATAATTTGAGAGGGAAGATGCAGCATGTAATGTTGCTTTGGTATTACATTTTTTTCTGGGAATAGTTGCCTGAATTGTTTAAGATGATCTTCTATCATTTTTTTTTAGTTTGGACACAGTTTGTAAAGACACAACTGGGGCAAAAAGTATTTTAACAATTTCAATTAAATCCAAAATAAACTGGATAAAGGGATTTTTCTCTACAACACTGTACAATAAGAATGGCAAAATCTTGATCAATATAAGCATTTGTCCAGAGGATTGTTTGAGTCTGTTGTCACTTGAAGCTAAAGTAGCAATACTAATTGGTGAAGGCTTGTCACGTATGTCCACTGATGAAAAAGGAAAGTTCTGCATGGCAGAATTAAACAAGTCCAAATCCAAATTTCCAGATAAAACAAGGTATTTCAACACACACTTAATTTCCATTGGTGCCACTCCTTCAAGAATTACATGCATAATATCCTGTGGCATCTGCTCTATGAGATTAAAACCTGGGAAATCAACTAATTTGCTTTGTCTATTTATGCCAAAAGTCGTTTTGAGCGAGGATTTCAAAAATTCGGTAGTTGCCCTTTCTATTTCAATGCACTGCCTAATGTGTCCGTCCAATGTCCGTCTGGTGAAACTATGTTCATTGAAATTTTCTTGCATTTCATCAAAAGTACACTCACAATGACGACATTTGCTATACGCAAAACCAACTCCTTCCTTAAATCCTGCAAGCTCATGCTGGGCAAGAGTGTCTCCACACACAGCAACAACTGCTCCGTTTAAATAAAATTCCCCATTGACAGTGTTAATCATAACACCATCGTACAGTAACTTCAAGTCCTCATTGATTCTCCGCAGTATTATATCTACCCCCCACTCATCTATGTCCCTAGACTTTGCGATTGCGAGAAGTCTGATGGAAGCCAACTTTGATCTAAACTTAGGGTCTATGTTGCCTAAGGTGTAATAAAACATTAGTAGTTTATTTACACTCGCACGTGACCCTAGGGGGTTACACATTTCTATCTCATCAGAATAGAGTATCAGTTGTAAAGCAGAGTTCTTCTTTGAAAACAGTGGGTGGGTTTTGAAAATAATTCCATCATTAATGTCATACAAAAAACTGGCGTTGGGGCAACTCTGAGGTCCAGCACTGAGCATGTCAAATAGTCTTGAATTGGATAATAGCTGTTTCAAACTTTCAATCAAAGGAATGTAGTAGAAAGACTTGTTTTTGATTGCAAGAACTCTCGATTCTCCCTTTTTAACTCTACAGGCATAATTGGAAATGATGATCTCCTCAGGTGTGACAGGGTTGAAATGCATCTGTGTTACACGGTCCTGTAGGTTTGAAGCTGCACATATGGGAAAGGGATCCTGAAAGTTGTCCAGTGTTGAAAGAACTTCTTGTTGTAAAGGTCCATTGCTGTCAGGTTGCCTTTCAAGGATGGTCTTTATTTTTCCCCTCAAGGACGTCAGAAGAGCTGTTTGATACTGTTGGACACCAAGGACAATGTTGTTGACACTCCTCTGATGGGGGAAAAAAAACACATCAGAGACATGAAAGCGTAAATAGAAAATATAACAGAAGCAAAATGCAACTCTATTTCTTTAGCTCAAATTAATGAGCCACTGAATGTTGTAATTTACCAGTGGAGCAGTAGAAGAAGAAATCAGCCAATAATTGGCATTGTTTTTGCATGACATGCCACATGCATGACTCACGTGGCACAAACACATTGCACCGAGCAAGATGGAGGAGCATGAAAGGTTACAACAGAAAAAGTGAACAAATGATTACCTCATTTATTTTTTTTATGTAATTCTACTTCATTTGTCTTTTATGCCTAAAAGTGAACACATTTTACACTGTTAAGCCTATTTTAAACTGTTGAGTGTGCCCAGAGTTACATACATTGCAGTGAACTGCACAACTCTTGTGCTTAACTTCTTCGTAATGTACATTTGTTCTTAATAACTTATATAGGTGAAAGTAATAGCTGAATAAAACCAGCGATGAAAAACAATCAATTAATTGCAAAGATAGTGGACAGATTATGAAAAAAAAATCATTAGTTGCAGCCTTACATTGAACCAGACTTATTAACAAGTTAACAATGACACCCCCATAATATCAGATGAAGCAGTACCTGTGATAGGTGGCATTGCTCCCGCACACCAATAGCAAATGCAGCTGCACATCTGGCAAGATCAACAGTTTCTCTTTTACCCAACAGGACAAAAAGAAAAACAATTGTGTAAGAAAAATGACTCACTCAGAATGTGTTTCAAATTCCACCAGATGCAAAACAAAACAAAGAAATATTCCAAACTGTTGTACATTTTTGCTATTAAAAGATTCATACTACAATGGATAGCTAATGAAGCTGCAAATGTTATGAACAATTTAAGAGTTATTTAATGAAACTTAACCAATCTTTATGGAATCTACTCTGAAGTTAACTGAAAGAAAAATTTGAAAGCTGCTTGGTTCATGGAGCATCTAACAACAACCAAGGCAGGTACACAACACTGGTAAATAAGTTTATTTATTATGTTTAAGTATGGTAACTAAGCCTACATTGTTGTGCAAGCCTGAATTTCAGCGGATTCATGCATTTGAAATTCAGCACTGGCCTTCATACCTATTAAAATATTCTAATCAAGTAGTTTATCTTAGAAAACACATAACTTTAAAACTATAATTTTCACTTGAACTGAGTACATTTTCTCTAGTTAGGCTTTACTACGGTTTTACTAAAGCTGAATTGGGGTAACTGTGCTTGGTTAAGGTTAAACAACACACATACATTTAAAAATTCGCGCGCGTACACACAGAAACACATAAAGTACATTACCTGATTCTGACGAGGTGTTTGAAGCTCAGCCGCGTCTTGCTCCATCACGTTCTGACTTTCCTGTCGCTCCTCCTCCAACACCTCCGATGTTACTGGGGGGTCTAGTGGTGGTGGCTCTACTTCAGTGCCATTGCCATTGCTAACAGTTTGTCTGGGTTCGGCAGTATAGTCGGCAAAAATGGCTGTACCAAAATTTTCGCCTCCTAATACATTTGCATCGGATGAAGCTGTCAGCCATCCTGTAGGCGGGTTCCCAGTGGAGATGTATTGTGGATGTGTGCGTCTGAGATGGTGGTAAAACGAGTTGAAAACACGGTAATCCTTGGCGCATCCATCGACTCCACAAATGACACGGAAATCTGGACTGCGACTGTGTGCAGTATTAATGTGACTTAAGAGAGACTTCAATGTTAACGCCACAAAGACGAAGCAAATCACACACCTCCAACAGGCCATTGTATTAGACTAAAGTCAAGCAAAAAATATGTTGCAGTGTGGAGCTGTTGCCGCGCTAGTTTGGGAAATACCAAGTTCATGGGGGGAGGGGGGTATTACAAACTGGAGCTGTAAAAACAAAAAATGGTCACAAATAAGGTAAAATGAAATAACACCTATAAGAGTTTATTTTAAATCAATGAAGAAGAAATTTACCTATCATACTGACTGTGTTTTATGAACGTACAAACCACTAAATTGTATATAGAAGCAAAAATTGAGATGTGCACCCCCCTTCGTGTTCCATGTTAGTTGTTACCCAACTCCGTTTGAATTTGGAGTCACAGGAATCTTCTGCACCTGAGCATTGAAAGAAAAACTGTGAGAGAAAACTTCGTCAAGAAAGAGAGGTAAGCAATTTTAATTTTTCGAATGTAAGTAGTGTGTAGTCTAATCACTAT
This sequence comes from Rhamphochromis sp. 'chilingali', assembly GCF_963969265.1. Lineage (NCBI taxonomy): Eukaryota > Metazoa > Chordata > Actinopteri > Cichliformes > Cichlidae > Rhamphochromis > Rhamphochromis sp. 'chilingali'. Next base: position 27,611,949 of record NC_137932.1, read on the forward strand.
TTTAAAGTCAAGCGGACAGAATAATAAATTTAATTTGAGCGCGGGAAGGAGTAATGTAGCATGCTAACGGATGCTAGCGTTAGCTTAGCAGCCCTCGCATGTGGTTCAGAGAACATTATTTAGTGAAGTATCTACTGTAATGTTGTGAGAATTCCTAGCTATGCTATTTATAAGGGGCAGTATTAGCCGTTTGTATTAACTTAAGTTAATAGGCACACTGAGAATTTCTTTCAATTAGCAAGAGAGCTAATTAACCACATTCAGGGTTTTCCAATTGTCTTTGACTGATTTACTAGCTGCTTGAATTCCCTCACAAGGTGTGGGTTTAAATTAATATCCATCCATCCATCCATTCGCTTCCGCTTATCCTTTTCAGGGTCGCGGGGGGCGCTGGAGCCCATCCCAGCTGTCATAGGGCGAAAGGCGGGGTACACCCTGGACAGGTCGCCAGTCTGTCACAGGGCTAACACACAGGGACAGACAACCATTCGCACTCACATTCACACCTAGTGACAATTTGGATTATCCAATTAACCTATCCCCACAAGCTGCATGTCTTTGGACGGTGGGAGGAAGCCGGAGTACCCGGAGAGAACCCACGCAAACACGGGGAGAACATGCAAACTCCACACAGAAAGACCCCGGCCTGATGGTGGAATTGAACTCAGGACCTTCTTGCTGTGCGGCAACAGTGCTAACCACCGTGCCACCGTGCTGCCCACGACTTGATATTAATTGGATTTATTAAAGTGGGCTCAAAACAGTGTTATTCAGGAATCAGGCTGGTTGGTAAAACAAGTAGCGCTGTGTATCGATTCAAAATTGAAACAGAAGATGGCAGCACTGTATGTGCAAGGATGCCAGCTGCCGTTAAACCCCGAAGAAGAAGAAGAAGCTGTATCCCAGAATTCATAGCGCGGCCTAGCTCAGTTTCCAAAAATGAGCTAGTTAGTTTTAAAATTTCTCTTATTACTCTTTCTAGGTCACAAAATAAACGTTTAACATATTTTCAGGCGAGAATGTAGCCGTGTAAACTTCAAATATCTGGACAGTTTATCAAGACACCACATATTTTCAAAAGCGCTCCGACGTTTTCGGAGACGTCTGTTACCGACTAGCTCGATAGCTAGCCGGGGTTTAACGCTCACTAGAGCCGTGAGAACACCGGACTCCGGGCGAACCATTTTCTAAACCACCGCCGTCTTTCTTTTTTTTTTTTTTTTTTTTTTTTGCCTGTCCCATTTGGTTCTTTAGCCATCAGAATTGTTGTCTGAAGACCAACAAGGATACCCAATGGATTTACTTTGCCAAATGGATCATCGTGGCATTGCCGTATTGGTCCATTTGGTCGATCTTTGTTTTTATTATTTATTATATTTTATTTTCAGATGTTACAGACGGGACAGACATGAGTGAGGGATAGGAAAGGGAGAAAGAAAGAGGAAGGAAAGGAAAAACAGAAGGGGAGAGGGACAGTGAGAAAGGGGGGGAGAAAAAAAAAATCTCCTGGATCACCTGTTGAGAGAAGAATAGAAAACAAGCAGAAAAAAAACAAAGCAACATACTAAACACAACACCATCGCATTAATCTAGCTAAGTGTAAACAGCAGTAAATACTAAATATTCAATGTTGTTGTGCAGCACGCAGGACAGATGTGCTTCGAAGTAGCAGCCAAGAAAGGTGTAATTTGGGTCTACGAGCAGTGAACACCCGTGTGCATACCTGTGTGGATCAGCGCGCTTGTATTCCAAAGGTTTCTCCATGTAATGATCTGCTAGGGAGTGTGGGGGGGCCACAGCCCCGTCCTCCGGGGTGTGAAGCGGGTATGGAGGAGATCAAAACTCCAGACATCCAGAGGCCCCCAGAACACAAGAGACCATGGAAGACCAACAGAGGGGCAGCCGCGCCACTGTTCCAGTAAGAGCTGAGGAGAGTCCCAGATGAGGGCTCACTCAGCAGCCGCGGAGCAGAAGCCAGGGGGAGTTGCAGTGACGCGCCCATGAGCTCCGCCGGCCCCCAGCTGTGCCTGAGTGACCAAGCCCCAGGCCGAGAGGCCGGGGGCACCCCACCTCCGAAGGGGCCCAAGCGAGCCCCAGGCTCCAGGCCCCGATAAGCGGCCGCCAAGGAGTGAGCCGGTGTGTACCTGGACGCCCACCCCCAGACACAAAGAACCACCAACGCACCGACACCTGAGGGAGTCCGCCACTGGCAGGGGAAGTGGTGGTGGGCGGAGATAGGCCTCCAAACCTTGGAGGGCCTGAGGTGTCCCCAGAGAGGTGGCGTCTGATACCCAACCTGACATATAGACACAGACATACAGGCACACACAGACACAAACATCCATTCCCCCCCCCCCCCCATGCTCTCATATGCACTCACTCCACACTCAACCAACGTGGAGACAGACATAAAGAGACGCTGTACACACGATCACACTCCCCAAGCGTACTCTGCAAACCGGGTCTAGGTACCCTTGCCCCTGGAGGGGGGAACTGCACCCAGACCCAGGTGGTGTTACCCTTTTCCCTGCGGTGGGGAGAAGCAGACCACCCCGACTCCGTAGCAGCAGGGAGGCCCCACACCCCAAACCGCAGTCGGACGGCCAACTCCTCCTAGCCCTCCCGCTCCAGCAGGCCGCAGAGAACGGGGGTGGGAGAAGACTCCAAACCTCACTCCACCCGCTCATTGTAGTGTTGATGCATGTGTGTTCTAAGGTGCAATTAAAACCCAGGAGGGCATGGAGCTACCTGCCAAGGAGCAGCAGGTAAGCGCATAGTCCCTCCTGCTAGCCCTCAATGTCTAAGTGTATTTAAAATTGAGAGGTGGGCAACGACGCCAGGGGTGAGGTGTACACCCTGATGGTAATTTGGACTCCGTGATTGTGCCCACCCCCAAGATCCTATATGTATGTGTAATGAGAGTGTGAATAATGTGAATGTCTAAGTTGTGGGATAAAATTGAGGCAGAGGCAGCTAGAAGGGGACAGGGGGGGGGGGGGGGGGTAGCCTCCTCTGCACCCTGGTGACATACCCCTACTCCAAGGCCCTGCATGTGTGGGTGGTTGTGGTGGAGCGGGAAGAGGGAGGCAGCTGGAGATGGGGAGGGAAGGAAGGGAGGGGCAGGTAACCCCTCCCTGGGGCCAGCTCCCCCGCTGACCCCAGTAGGCACTCCCATACTCCGCGACCCGCCAGGGAAAGGGGGCCCAGGCCCATCCAGACCGGGGCCCAGTGCAGCAGCGCCCCCCGGCCCCACAGAGCCCGGGACTGTCCACCCAACCCCACCACAGAGAAAACTGCACCCACCCCATCATCCACTCATCTTCCAGACTACATAAGACAGTAAACGCCCAGGCTGCGATCTTCCTCCACCTCTCCTGTATCTCCCCCTCCTGCAGAGAGAGTTCCTGAAGAGAGGAAAGCTCCTGCAAGATGTGACCATCTCCCCCACCAGTTGAAGAGCCCCCCAGGCGGCTCGACGCACCGGCGGCACCCTGCTCCAGGGCTGGGCCCCCATGCACCCACCCGCCCACAACCCCGGCAACACACCAACCAGGACCCAAGCCCCCAAGGCCCGGCCCGGGCCCCAGCCCAGAGACGGAGCACCCCCAGAACCCCACGCCCATCCCGGACCCACCCAGGGCCAGCCAGGCTACCAGGTCAGTAACCCACGTCCGTCAGCACAGACCCTCCCCTAGCCCCGCTGCACGCAGCCACGAGGAAACAGTCACCTGAGAGCCAACAGAGCCCCCAACCGGACATGACCGCTACCCCGGGTTGAGCCCCCCAAGGAAGATGTCTCCGGTGAACCCCCCGACGCCCTAAGCCTGTCCCTACCCCCACACCAATCACAACAGTGAAGGCGGGACCAAACTATGACCCCCCACCCCCACTAGGTGATGGAGCTGATAAAAGGAGCCCAGAGCAATTGATCTGATGTGGTGGCAGAGGCTGTGTCAAGACTAATGTAATCTAATAGATAATTTCTATATTGGTTAGAATTAAGATTATTTTTATTTTTCCAGTTCATGACTGTTTTCTTGGCTATGCATAGGGCAGTGAAAATCATATGGGCTATATTCTTTTCTGAAGTGACATTATCTAAGCTGCCCAGTAAACACACTAAGGGGGAAGTTGGAATGTTACATTTCAGACACTTTGATAAGTCTTCACATATCTCGCGCCAAAACTTTTGCACTGGTGGACAGAACCAAAGAGCGTGGATGTAATTGTCTGGTGTATTGCCTTGACAGTGTGAGCAGTTGTTGGAAGATGTAAAGCCCATCTTGAACATTCGATGACCTGTATAGTGCACTTTATGTAGTATTTTGTATTGTATTAATTGCAGACTGGGTTTTTTAATTAATTTAAAGGTTTTTAAGCAAATCTGAGACCAGAAGTTTTGGTCTAAGCTGACTGATAAATCTGCTTCCCACTTTGCAATAGGAAGGGATATTGATTCATCTAATTTAGAAAGTGTTCTGTATATTTTAGATAATAATTTGGGGGATTTAAGAGTAAGAAAATGTGCCGCACTTGGTGGTGTTTGTAATTCAACTTGACTGAGGTTAAATTTTTTTTTTACTATGGATTTAATTTGTTGATATTCTAAAAATCTTGTCTTGTTGATCCCATATTGTGCAACTAGTCTGTCAAATGGAATAAATTCTGTTCCCTCTAATATATGTTCTAAGTATTTAATTCCTTTACAACTCCATTCTGGGAAATTAATCATATTATTGTTTTGTAATATGTCAGGGTTATTCCAGATAGGTGTACGTTTGCATGGGATTAATGAAGACTCTGTTATTTTTAGAAACTCCCACCATGCTGTCAGAGAAAAGCTGATGTTGATACTTTTAAAGCATTCGTGTCTTTTGATGTTTGAGCTAATAATAATAATAATAATAATAATGGATTGGATTTATATAGCGCTTTTCAAGGCACCCAAAGCGCTTTACAATACCACTATTCATTCACTCTCACATTCACACACTGGTGGATAAATAAATGGTAGGTCTGAAATCTCTAGATCCTTGCATAGTGCCTGTTCGACATCTAGCCAGGGCTTATCTAAGAAGGTATGTTTTAACCATTCTGAGATGAACTGAAGCCTGTTGGCTAAGAAGTATTGGTGAAAATTAGGCAGATCTAATCCTCCTCTATCCTTGGTTCTTTGTAGCGTTTTTAAGCTGATACGCGGGGGTTTATCTTTCCAAAGGAATTTGGAAATATATGAATCCAGAGATCTGAACCAATCTTGTGATGGTTTGTTAGGGATCGTCGAAAATAAGTAATTTATTTTTGGCAAGATCATCATTTTTATAGTGGCGACCCTTCCCATGAGTGATATGGGTAAAGATTTCCATCTAGTCAGATCGCCTTCTACTTTCTTTAGAAGTGGGATGTGGTTTAATTTAGTTAAGTCTGAAAGCTTAGGAGAGACATTAATACCTAAATATTTAATATTTCCGGATTGCAGTGGGGCAGAGGAAGAATTATGGAAGGAGCAGTTAATGGGGAGAACTGTAGATTTTGGCCAGTTAATTGAATAATCTGAAACTCTTGAAAACCAGTTTATTAAAGTAGTTACCTCAGAGAGGTTGGTTTGTGTGTTTTGCAGAAAAAGCAACACATCATCCGCATAGAGACTGATTTTATGTTCTATGTTCTTACATTTTATGCCCTTAATTGTTGTAGCCTGTCTAAATGCTGCTGCTAGAGGTTCGATAAAAATTGCAAAAAGTGAAGGGGAGAGTGGGCATCCCTGTCTGGTGCCCCTCAGGAGACAGAAGCTGGAGGATGTCTGGTCATTTGTTCTGATACGAGCTGTTGGGGAATTGTATAATATTCTTATCCAGTTTATGAAAGAGTTTCCAAAACCAAATTTGTGTAAAGTTGCGAATAAAAATTTCCAGTTAACTCTGTCAAATGCTTTTTCTGCATCTAGAGATAATATTATGGTTTCGATGTTTTTATCGTATGAGTAGTCTATTAAATTAAGTAATCTACGAGTGTTTGTTGAGGAGTGCCGACCTTTTATGAAACCAGTTTGGTCAGGATGAATTAAGAGGGGGGTCATTTTCTCTAATCTCTTTGAAAGAGCTTTGCAGATTATTTTAAGGTCTACATTTAAAAGAGAAATTGGACGATAGCTTGAGGGAAATAAAGGGTCTTTGCCTGGTTTTAGCAGGAGACTAATGTTGGCAGAATTCATATTTGGTGGTAGTCTGCCATTTTCCTCGATTTCCTGCAACATGCCGTGGAATACTGGTGCCAAAATTGTCCAGAATTCTTTGTAGAATTCTGCAGGGAAGCCGTCTAGACCTGGAGCCTTATTATTGGGCATACTTATCAGGGCTTCCTGGAGTTCACTTGGCGTCAGTGGCGAATCCAGTTCCATTGCTTGACTGTCTAGTAATTTTGGAAGAGTTACGTTGTCAAGAAACAGATCAATTTCATTTTTAGATGGGTTTATTTGTGGTGAGTATAAAGTTTCATAGAAATCCCTAAAAATGTTGTTTATTATTCCAGGATCATATGTTGTGTTCCCCGATAAATCTTTAGCAGCACATATAGTTGTTTTTTCTTTATTTATTTTTAGCTGGTTAGCTAGAAATCGACCTGATTTGTTACTGTGTTCAAAATTCTGCAAGCGTAGTCTTTGTATAAGGAATTGTGTTTTTTTTATTAATAATTTCATTTAATTCTAGTTTTGTTTTGCATATTTTGTTCAATGTTTCCTGATCTTGGTTGCACGCGTAGGCTTCTTCTAGTGATTTGATGTTTTTTTCTAATTCCTGAATATTTTTGTTTTCTTCTTTCTTTGTGATGAGAAAGAAATTATTTTACCTCTCATCACAGCTTTCCCTGCTTCCCATAGAACAGAAGCAGATATTCCGGGAGTGTCATTAAAGTCTAAATATGAAGTCCATTCCTTTTTAAAATATTTAATAAAGTCTTCCTCTTTAAGCAATGATGTATTAAATCTCCAGCTTTTACTTGGCGTAGTGTTATTCTTGTGCATTAGTGTTAAAGATACAGGAGCATGATCGCTGACAGCTATAGGATGAATCTCAGTGTCCGAAATGTCACACAGCAGTGAGCTGCTGACCAAAAAATAATCCAGACGAGAGTAGGAGTGATGAACATGCGAGAAAAAAGTATATTCCTTACTGGTGGGGTGAAGAGAGCGCCATGCATCGCAAAGACCAAAGTCGCTCATATACTGTTTGATTATATTTGTGGATTGCCAATTGCGCTGAGTTCCTGTTGTGTTGAGCCTATCCATGTCTTCATTTAGTCCAAGGTTGAGGTCACCGCCAAGAATGAGTGTGCAATCAAGGTGTTCAGAGAGTGCACTAAAAAATCCGTGGAAGAATGAGGGTTCATCAACATTTGGACCGTATATACTTACAATACATAGTTTTTTGTTCAATATTGATAGTTTAATAATTAGAAATCTACCCTCTGGATCTATAACTGTATCGAGTACTGTAAAATTAACATTTTTATGTATTAAAATTGCTACTCCCCGTTGTCTAGAATTATAACAGGCTGCAAACACGTTAGGAGACTCAGGTGTTTTAAGTTCGTTTAAACCTGTGACAGGTTTATGAGTTTCTTGTAATAAAACAACATCTGCTTGTAGTTTTTTAAGCTGGTTAAATATCTTTAACCTCTTTCCTCTGGTGCCAGCTCCATTTACATTCCATGTGACAAACCTCAGCATGCCCATAATTGTGTGTGTATGTCTAATGATGTACGCTGGGTGTTTCGTTTAGACAGGTGGAGAGAATGTGGAAACATCCCTTGTTTGTAAATAGAAAGAGAAAAAGAAGTGTGGTGAGAGGCTCCATAAGTCTGACTATGTGTGTGAATATTCACTAATATGAACAAGCGTGGCTTGCTTATGTGTCCTGCAAGTCTGTGCGTGCTGTTAGGCTGTTGTAAATGTGCTGCCGTTGAGCTGATGTGTTTGCGTGATCGTGGTGTGAAAATATGGAGAAATAGAGGGTGTTGTTTGTAGGTGAGTGGGGAAGTAGGTGACCACAGCAGTGAAAGACAAGAGAAAGAAAGAAACCACATGAACTGTGAGCAACAACAACAAAAAAGAAACGAAACGGAAACATTCCAATTAAAGCAATGACGGAGGGTGACGGTGTTATATCTGCTATGACATCATATTGATATTACTAGGTTAAACCCATGTTAAAGGGGAAAGTGTGAATGAATAAGAAAAGAGTGTAGCGGGTTCTTATCTGGAGTGCAGTCAATATAACCACGGTGTGGTGCCGGGGTCGCGGTAGAGCTGTCCGTCCACGTAGAGCCGGTCCACGGACCACCGCCGTCTTTCACTACTCAGGTGAACATGATATATAAGTCACTTAAATAACTTAAAAATGTTATTGTTTGGCTTTTTTCAGTATTTTATTTGTTCCTGAGTAAATCGGTTTGGCTGAGATTAAAGTTATAGTTTTTACACAGCTGAATAAACGTCAAGCAGACAACTGATTATCAGAAGTGTGAGATGCTGGAGAATATACTCCGGTGTCCTTTTATATTTTAGATAGCAATGAGCAATCTGCAAATTTCTTTAAAATGTAATAAACTATCATCTTGCCTTTATTTTTAGTTAGCACATACCTTAAACACTTAAAGCTATAAGCTAATGATCGTTATGTAAGAGCAGATACTGCTGGTGCAATAAGCTGTACATTTTACGTCCAATGGATGCATGATCTGGCAGCCCTAGTCAGCATAATCTTATTGATGAAATTCAATGACACAAATCTGGGTGAGTAAAAGTTCACCGGGCAATATTGTATAACCCTTTCAGACCTCAGCCGGGCTGTCTGGACATTTCTTTTCTATAATAGCTTTAAAAAGGGTAAAAATGTTGAACAATCAAAACGATTCTTTGACGTGAATCTATTTGATTCTCATGGGACTCAATTAAGATTCAACTTTTCAAATGTTTTTAACATAACACTAATTGTAAACATTTGTCTTGCAGGTGACTGAGCAATGGAGAAGCTGGATGATGTAACAGTATCTGTCCTTAAAGGTTATATTTGATAATATATTTGTGTGTGTGTGTGTGTATGTATATATATACATATATATATATATATATATATATATATATATTAAAAAAACAGTTATGTTTGTGCAGTTATGTGCTTGCACAGTTTAACTGGTGTTTGTCTTTTTGTTAGCTGCAAGCATTGACGAGCGCATGCTTTTAACATTGACCCGTGATGATCTGAGGGACCTTTTTTCTGGGCCTGAGCACTTTCTCAGAAGAAAACATGTGTGGTCAATAATTCATCCTGAGGTATTATGTAAAAAATATTTAGTTCAACTAATCTCCAGAAAGTATGCTTTTATTTTAGCAGTACTTGACATTTTTATTTTCTCACCCTAAACCAGGAAGACCATCCGCTACCACAGAAACCTGAAACAACTTCTTCACCCAGGGTAGTTGCAACAGGCCCTCCAACTGCTGATGCTAATGTAAGCCAGCTGAAAACCTTGCAGCTCCCCAGTCCTCCGGAATATGTTCTGTACACCGACAGTGAGTTGGAGCAATGCCGAAAGAGTTACCTGGAGTTGGCCTGCTCCGGCAGGGAACAGGCATGCGTCATGTCAAAAGAACTGAGATGCAGATTGGTGAGAAATACAATCACAAGTATGGTGTCCCTTTTGAGAGCAAGCCAAGGCCAAATGGAGCGATACCCCTCTAAGACCGAAATCACTGCAATGGCTAAAAAAGTTGTGGAATATTATCCTATGCTGCAGGATAATGATGCAAGCGTAAAACACGTAAGTTCTTGTATTTGTGTCTCATATATAAATCATTTTGTTTTGTTCAGGGGGCATGATATATATGTATTTTCACCAGGAGAGCATTAATGCCAAGTTACAAAAAAGGCTGCAAAATATGAAAACCCCAGTAAAAAGGCAAGGACCAACACCGGAGAGGGGACGGCCCAAGAGAAGGCTCACTGACCTCTACCCAAGGGATGAAGAAGCTGATGATGAAGATGCTGATCGCAGTTCTTCCAGTGGTGCATCTACTCTGTTATCACCTGTCAGAAATTCTGACAATGCCTCCACTTCATGTGAGTACTAGTAATTTTGTAAAATGGTTATCAACACACAGCCAGTAGTAGCTTCCAAAAAATGATGGCGGCGCGTGCACACGCAGCGGCTTCTCTCTCTCCCAAACAAACTACTTTTTCGTGTTTTTCGTCCTGTAAGTTGCAGTGTTTTTGTAAGACTATCTGTGTGCAAGCGAGGATATGCCCGAACACTTCTTCTCGACATCGGCAGAAACAAACTTTTTAAGTTAAACTCTGTGGACACCAAGAAGCTGAAAGATCTGGGTCTGCTCCGAAGGCCTACTAAATCACCGACCCCCACTCCCGCACTTCGCCCACAATGGATGCGCCTCAAGCGGTGTGAGAGGAAGCAGAAGAGGGGTAAGCGCGGTGGCATCCGAGCTAGGCTAGCGGCTAGCCCACACAAACCCGCCATCCCCTCTATCGTTCTGGCCAACGTACGCTCGCTAGAAAATAAACTGGACGACATCCGACTGCTAGGTTCATCTCAAAGGAATGTAAAGGACTGCTGTGCTTTTGTGTTCACGGAAACATGGCTCAGCGACAGTGTCCCGGACCGCGCCATTCAGCTCGACCAGCTAACATGCTACCGTGCTGACAGAGTCATCGTCGCAGGAGGTAAGACCCGCGGGGGAGGACTTTGTGTTTACATCAATGATGCCTGGTGTCGCGATGCTGTTGCGGTCTGCAAACACTGCTCACCAGTGCTGGAGTTAATGGTCATTAAGTGCCGGCCATTCTATCTACCGAGGGAATATACAGCCATACTACTGTGCGCTGTGTACATCCCTCCCTCCTCCAATGTCAACAACAGGAATGAGGTACTGAATGAACTGTACCAGCACATCAGTGAGCAGCAGACAGCCCATCCTGATGCTTTTCTCATCCTGGCTGGGGATTTCAATCATGCAGAAGTGCGTGTTTCCAAAAATACAACAACACATTGACTTTCCAACAAGGGGAAATAACACACTGGACTTTGTTTACACCACCCAGAGAGGAGCTTACAAAGCTTTTCCCCTCCCCCACCTCGGCGCCTCAGACCATATCACTGTCATGCTAATGCCTGCCTACAGACCGCTCGTTAAAGTCACCAAACCGGTTCGTAAGCAGATAAAAGTGTGGCCAGAAGGGTCTTCAGAGGCTTTACAGGACTGCTTCAACACCACAGACTGGAACATGTTTAAGCAGGCTGCCACCTATAACAACACCACTGACCTCCAGGAGTACGCAGAGACTGTTACTGCCTACATCAACAAGTGTATTGAGGATGTAACAGTCACGAAAACCATAACTGTCCGGGCCAATCAAAAACCATGGATGACAGGAGAGGTCTACAGGCTGCTGAAAGCTCGGAATGTTGCCTTCAGAGATGGAGACGAGGCAAGCCTGAGGACAGCTAGGGCCAACCTTTCCCGTGGCATCAGAGAGGCTAAGAGACAGTACTCCAGGAAAATATCTCATCACTTCAAAGACAGCAGAGACTCACGGAGCCTGTGGCGGGGCATTCAGACCATCACAGATTACAAGCCCCCACCACAGACCTGTGATAGCACTATCCCCCTGCTGAACGAGCTGAACACTTTCTTTGCTCGCTTTGAAGTCCAAAACAGCACCACTGCACAGAAGACCCCACCCCCTCCTGGTGACCAGGTGATGACTCTGTCCCCGGACAGCGTGAGGAGATCCCTCAGCAGGATCAATGCACGTAAAGCTCCGGGTCCTGACAACATTCCTGGTCGTGTACTGAGAGACTGTGCAGTGGAACTCACTGATGTCTTCACAGACATCTTCAACATATCACTCATCCAGGCTGTCGTCCCCACATGTTTTAAAGCCACCACAATCATTCCGGTTCCAAAAAAGTCATCTCCCTCCTGCTTTAATGACTACCGTCCTGTTGCACTTACTCCCATCCTGATGAAGTGCTTCGAACGACTAGTCATGCAACACATCAAGACTGTCCTGCCCCCCTCCCTGGATCCCTTCCAGTTTGCGTATCGGCCCAACCGCTCAACCGATGATGCCATCTCCACTGCACTCCACTCAGCACTCACACACCTGGACAAAAAAGACTCATATGTTCGAATGCTGTTCATAGATTTCAGTTCAGCATTCAACACTATAATCCCCCAACAGCTCACTCAAAAACTGGTCCAGCTGGGGCTCAACACCTCACTGTGCAACTGGCTGTTGGATTTCCTCACCGGAAGACCTCAAACAGTACGGGTTGGCAGTAACACATCCAGCACCATCATTTTAAACACGGGGGCCCCGCAGGGATGTGTGCTGAGCCCCCTCCTCTTCACTCTGCTGACCCATGACTGCACTCCATCATACAGCTCCAACCTCTTCATCAAGTTTGCGGACGACACAACGGTGGTGGGTCTCATTAGCAACAGGGATGAGACCGACTACAGAAGCGAGGTGAGACGCCTGGCCACGTGGTGTGCTGACAACAATCTCTCTCTGAATGTGGAGAAGACAAAGGAGATTGTTGTGAACTTCAGGAGAATGCACACCCAACATGCTCCTCTGACCATTGACGGAGCGTCTGTGGAGAGAGTGAGCAGCACCAAGTTCTTGGGTGTGCACATCACAGAGGATCTCTCCTGGACGTACAACACCACAGCACTGGCCAAGAAATCACAGCAGCGTCTCTTCTTTCTCCGCAAACTAAGAAGAGCAGGAGCACCAGCCCCCATCATGCACACTTTCTACAGAGGCACCATCGAGAGCATCCTGTCGAGCTGCATCACTGTGTGGTTTGGAGCCTGCAATGCGTCCTGTCATAGAACCCTCCAACGCATAGTGAGAGCTGCAGAGAGGATCATTGGTGTCTCTCTCCCCTCCCTCCAGGACATTTACAGCACCCGTCTCACTAAAAAAGCCCTTTGCATAGCGGCTGATCCCACGCACCCAATGCAAAGCTTCTTCAAGCTGCTGCCGTCGGGGAGGAGACTGCGGAGTCTCCAGGCCAGGACCAGCAGGCTGAAGGACAGCTTCATCCATCAGGCTGTCAGGAAGCTTAACTCCCTCCCGATTCTGCCCCCTCTCCCCTCTCTCCTCCACGGTCTCACTGAACTCTGTCACACACACTCACACACACACACTCTCTGACTCACTCACTGGCCTGCACCAGTTACCAGTCACTTTGTGGAGCATCGGACTGCCATTACCTCATAAGACTTTGTGTTACACTATCTCATACCGTACATTACCAAATCTCCATTTGCACTATTTGCCTATTTGCACTACTCTGCCTGGTTTGCACTCAATGTCATTTACCCATTATATTGTATATTGTATAGCTTTCTTGTTATATGTAAAATTGTATTATATTATTTAATTTTTTTTACTTTAAAATATTTCACTTGCATTTTTAATCACTCTTATATTTAAATGTTCATTTTCTATTTTATCTAGGGATTGAGAGTAACGAAGTTTCTATTCTCTGTATGTCCTGTACATGTGGCAGAATTGACAATAAAGTTGACTTTGACTTGACTTTGACTTTGACTAATGTTTTGTGGAAGTCTACTTCAGTAACAATGAAAAACCAAAATGCTCTTGTACTTCTCTCTATCTTAGCTGACAAGGATAGTCGGCAAATACAAGCAAGACATTACAAAACATTACAAGAAATGTGTAAGAAGGCAAAACCAAACCAAGAAGATGTGTCCCAGCTATTAGACCTCGAGTTTGAAGCCAGAAGATCCTTCATTGACTCAGACACCATGAAAGAGGAGAACAGAGCTTGCCTCATCTTGGATGCATATCCATGCTTTAAAGAATTGCATCATGTAAGTTTTTGGAAGAGTTAATAAATAATCACTTTAATTTCAAATATATTTGGTGTGGTAGTAAAGTTATTTTGATTTTATTTGTCTACTTATTTTTTTAAACCTATTGTAGGCGTTGGGTGAGCTTCGCAGAATTTTGGATCCCCACAACAACAAGTTCATCAGTCAAGTAAAACTGAGATGGGAAGAATTCTGCTCCAGGGTAGAGTTCTACGGTGTGTCAAAGAAGGCAATGAATCCACCAATGACCATGGACAAAAGTAAGTTTTACCATTTGAATACAAAGTTCTCATCCTTTAAAATTTATGTTTATGAAGGTTTGTTTCTGCTTTGTCCAGCTGAAGCCCACCTTGCACTGATGAAGGCTCTTCCAACCCTCTTTCCCACACCTGCCCATCCACCAAAAAAGATGGGGAATGCTTCTGAAGCATTTCTACATGTCCTGAAGGTAAGTTTTATAAAATTTGCTTATAAAGATCTACAGAAAATTTGGCAAACAAAATATTTCGGTCAAACATGACTCAAAAATGCTTTTTCAGTTTCAGCCGAAAGACTTAAATCTATAATTTATTGTTTTCATTAATTTATAACGTATTTAATGTACACGAGTGTGGTCACATAAGGAGTCGCTTGATAAACCATAAGTCAAAACTACTATAAAATGTGTGTAACCAACAAAGAACAAGATAATGACATCTCCAATGTTATGACCAATTCCCAGCAAAAAAACATACAATTAACATAAGATGTTGACTGTCATGTCTTTTGTGTCTTGCAGCCTACAGAAGATCCAGATGCTGTCCTCCAGAAACGAAGCTTGTCATGTCCAGTAGTGATGTTCGATGGCTGCAAGTGTGTCATTGCTGTTGGTAATTTACCAGTTACAACATTTGACAAAGAAAAAATTGGTGAGGCTATGATATATGTGATGGCATACTTTTATGCACTCCATCTGACTTACCCCAAATGCGTGGCAACCCTGCTGTCTGTCATTCAGACAGAAGTTCTCCAGGATGCCATTCATGAGCATGACACTACATCATCTTACAGAAAAGCCCTGGCAGAATGGCATGCATTTATTGGAAAGTAGTGTGTAAATTTCAGATAAGATTAGGAGAGGGCACTTCTGTTTTGTTTTTGTTTGTTTTTTCAATCTGGGTCTTATTTCTAAAATGGAAAATGTTCATTTACTCACCCAGACAAGTTTTGTGGTATTTGGTGTCATTCGGAAGAAATTTGAATCTTTGTGGTCTTCCTATGTCACTCGTCAATTTTAATGGGGCAAGGGCGAAACCTCTAAGGCTGTTGAAATGTTGAAACCACTTAAACAAACTCATAATGTTGGACCTGTACTGTTCAATTGTATCTTTATTATCTGCAGGTTATTGTTAAAGTGGACAAATAAAGATGGACACTTTTACTCTGTTTCAGTTTTGTTTTGTCCTTAATCAGCAATATAATCTTAAAGTAGTGTTTAGCTAAATTTAAAAAGAAGAAATTTCTTAAAAATGATTTAATGTACTAGTTTTTAGATTATTTGCCTTGATTTGTTTGTTAGAATAAGTGTTTTATGCCTATTTTCAGATTTAATTTCTTCAACATTTTACTTAGAACAAGTGGTTAAAGCTTATTTTAGGTTTCAAGCCATGATTGGTTGCCTGGAATAAGTGTAAAAGACTTATTTTTAGCTTTATTATCTTTATTTGTGGCCTACAATCAGTGGTTAAAGCTTATTTTAAGTTTCAATTGTTCTAATTTGTTGCCTGTAATAAGTGTAAAAGACTTATTTTTAGCTTTATTATCTTATTTGTGGCCTACAATAAGTGGTTAAAGCTTATTTTAAGTTTCAATGTTCTGATTTGTTCCCTGGAATGAGTGTAAAATACTTATTTTTTAGCTTTATTTAAATCTAGATATTGTTCTTATTTCAAGAAATCTTATTAAGAAAAAAACACTTACCCCATGGGCAGATAATTTCACTTGTTTTATTTTATTTTTTTTTCATCATTGTTTTTATTGCAGATTTTCCTTTAACACGACAGTGTCTCGACAGTAGACACAGAACAACAAAACAGTACAAACACAAAACGTACACAACAGCTCTTAAATAAGGCATAATACAAGATACAAAATACAAAATATAACATACAAGAGGTGGTGAGTCAGTCTTACAGCGCCCGGGTGGTGATCACGTGTGTAGTAGTCCTTTGAATAAGATAGCGGAAAGGTCCGGTCCAATATAGTCCAAAAAGGGGTGCCACATCCCATAGAACTGACCCACACTGTGGTGTATAACGTGTGTGAGGTATTCCAGAGGAATCAGTTCAAAAACTATTTTGCGCCAGCCACAGACAGTGGGAGTCCTATCGTTGATCCATTGTAAGAGGATATTTTTCCTGGCTGCAAATGTTAGAGTGTTATACAATCTTTTGTTGGCCGCCGCTTTTAGGCGGTCACTTGGAAGACCTAGAATCAGGGACAAAGGGTCCATCTCTATATCAACGTGGAAGATTTTCCCCAGTTCACCTGTAATGTCAGCCCAGTATTCTTGAAGCTTATAACAGGACCAAAAACAGTGAGTTAAAGTCCCTACATCAGTTTTGCACTTAAGACACACAGGGGAAAGAGAGCGGCTGAAGAGGTGTCTGCGGTAATCTGGAGATACGTGTAATCTGTGTAAAATCTTAAATTGGATTGCTCTTGTCCGAGTACAAATTGAAATCCTTTTTGCGAGAGACCAAACGGTATCCCACTTATCTTCATCTATGGTTACCGACAGTTCCCTCTCCCACACACCTCTAATCCCCTGCGCATCAGTGGTAGTCAAAGCATTAAGCACATGGTAAAATGAACTCAGAGACACCGTCAGCTGTTGCCCAAACAAAACCCTCTCAACATCAGATACTTCAGGGTGCTCAGCAAGGGTTGTATTGTGAGTGATATAGTGTCGTATTTGCAAAAAACGAAAGAAATCCTGTCTAGGCAAGCCGTAACTGTTGGTAAGCTGTTCAAACGACATGAGTTCACCACCCGAGAAAAGGTCACCAAGAGACTTAATATTCTTATCAGACCATCGTTGAAAGCCGGGGTCCAAAGAACCCGGAGGGAAAGCAGGGTTATTCATTATAGGGGTAAAGGTTGATGTTATTCTCGATCTTCCCTCAAGACGGCGGACAATTCGCCACGCTTTTAGGGTGTTGATTGTTACAGGATTTGTACAAAGGGCCTTAATTCCGTTAAAATCATTACAAAATAATAGATCGCTCAGTTTGCATTGTGACAGAGCTGTCTCAATATCCGACCAGATTGAGGTTTTACCCCTAACCCAGTCGCTCACAAATCTTAAATGGGCAGAAAGCTGATACAATCTAATATTAGGTAGATCCAAGCCGCCCCTGGAGCTTGGCAGATGCAACACTGCCATCTTGAGTCTGGGTCTGCGCTTGTTCCAGATGAAAGAGGTGAGCCAACCATTTATGTCCTTCAGTACTCTCTTAGAGAACAAGACGGGGATCATTTGGATAGGATACAATAGCCTGGGCAGCACATTCATTTTGATCAGGGCAATGCGTCCTAGCCAGGAGACAGGAAGTGACGCCCACCGCTCTAGGTCCTGTTTGAGTTTGCCAAATAAGGGTGTGAAGTTGGCTTTGTACAATTGGTCAAGAGACGGGGTAATAAAGATCCCCAAATACACAAATCCATTAGGAGACCATTTAAAAGGAAAGGAAGGAACAGTAGCCGGCATTGTGAAAAGAGTACCGAGAGGCATGGCCTCTGACTTAGCCAAATTGATTCTATAGCCAGAGAAATGGCTAAACCTGTCAATCACCTCAATGAGACTGGGTACGGATGTTACAGGGTTAGTCAAAAGAATCAAGATGTCGTCCGCGTATAAGGTTATTTTATGACACAGCTGTCCAATCTCTAAACTACGTATTGTGGGCGTCGCCCTTATGGCCTCAGCAAGAGGCTCTATGGCCAGAGCGAATAGAAGGGGCGATAAGGGGCAGCCCTGCATAACTCCCCTATGAGTGTTGAAGTAATCAGACCTAAGTCCATTAGTCAGGACTGCTGCCTGTGGATTATTGTAGATAACTTTGACCCATTTTATAAAATTCTCCCCTAAGCCGAATTTGCCCAGAGTATACAACAAATAAGACCACTCAATTCTGTCAAATGCTTTCTCCGCATCGAGAGAAAGCACCAGGCCGTCAATAGATTTTTGCTTGAAAGCTACAATAGCGTTCAGTAAGCGTCTAACATTGGTGGCTGAGTTTCGACCCTTTATAAAGCCTGTCTGGTCCTCCCTTATCAGCACAGGTAAAAAATTTTCTAAGCGGGTGGCCAGAATTTTAGAAAGCAGTTTCCTATCTACATTCAAGAGGGCTATAGGTCTATAGGATCCGCACAAATCAGGACACTTCCCTTTCTTTAGAATTAGGGAAATGTTGGCTTCCTTCAGTGTCTGCGGGAATTCACCCGTAATGAAGGAGTGGTTGAACATATCAAGAAGCGGTTCCACAATAATATCCCGAAACTGTTTATAAAATTCACAACAGAAGCCATCAGGCCCTGGCGACTTTCCACTTCGCAGTGATTTAATAGCCTTAAACACTTCGGTCTTAGTTATAGGGCTGTTAAGGGCAGTCTTCTGTTCCTCTGACAAATTTGGTAAGTCGAATTGGGTGAAGAAATTATGCATCAGCTGCACCCCCTCCGGGACTTGTTGAGAAGAGTACAAGGCTTCGTAGAACTTCTTAACACAGTCATTTATCAGTTTGTTTTCATATATCTTGTGGCCACCTTCATCAGATATCGCTGCAATGGTATTCGATTCTGCGCGCTTCTTAACATAGTACGCCAGACATTTACCGGCCTTATCTCCGTGCTCGTAGAACCTCTGTCTGGTGTATTTAAGTTTCTTCTCTGCATCTCTGGTAAGAAGGCAATTCAGCGCTGACCTGAGTGCGGTTATTTCTTGCCATAATGGTGGTGATGGGGAGGCAATATATGTTTTCTCCTTATCCATCAATTCGCTCTCTAAAGATTTTTGTTCCTCCATCCGTTGTCGCTTCTTTGTCGCAGAATACGAAATAATTAGGCCCCTCGCATAAGCTTTGCATGTTTCCCACAAAACAGAGGCAGTAGTAGCTGAGGGGGTGTTGATATCCAAAAACGCTTTAAATTCTGCAGAGAAGTGAGAGGTAAATTCCTCATCCTTAAGAATAATGGTATTAAGCCTCCAGTGGCGGGACCTATGAAGCGCAGCTTTAAGATCGAGATCCATGATTACCCTAGCGTGATCTGAGATGATTATACTTGTTATGTCGCACGATACTACTGAACCTAAGTCAGTTTTCGGGAGAAAAAAGTAATCAATTCTAGTTTGGGACCTATGCGGAGCCGAAAAAAATGTGTATTGCTTATCGGAGGGGTGAGTATATCTCCAAGCATCCACAAGTCCAAACTCGTCGCATAGAGCATGAAGCGCTTTGGCCTGAGGAGAAGGAGTTGCAATGCTGTGTGGAAATCTGTCCATAAGCGGATTTAACATTAAGTTGAAATCACCACCAATAATAACGGTAGAGTTAGGAAGAAATGGGGCTAATTCCAGAAACATTTTGGTAAGAAAGGTAGTTGGGTGGGCAGGTGGAAAATAAACATTCAGTAATAAGATATTTCGGCCTTGCAAAATCCCTTTGACTATCACGTAGCGGCCCTTCAGATCCTTAACGCAATCAGTTACTACAAAAGGTACATTTTTCCTAATCAACACTGCCACTCCTCTACTTCTTGTAGTGAAGGATGAAAAAAACACTTGTCCATATAATCCTTGTTGCAACTTCAAGTGTTCATTATTATCAAGATGTGTCTCTTGTAACATAGCAACATCTACACCGTCCTTTCTTAGACAAGTAAATATCTTCCTCCTCTTAATAGGGCTGTGAACCCCTCGTACATTCCAGGTGCATATTCGCAGCCTACTCATTATTAGACTTATTCATGTATCACACAAAGCATATTGAGCCAAAGGGTTCACCACACCCTGGTTGAAAAAATAAATAAATAAAATAAAAATAAAAAAGGCATGAAAGAGCTGTGTGACGGAACATTCAAAGAACAGTGATTTGGCAACAGCCCTACTAAACATGTAGGGAAAAACCAATCTCCTCCTGCCCGTCGGGAAAGCCGAAGGGCATTGCACGCGCGTAACTCACGCCTACCCATAGACGAAAACACAGTCCGTCCGGTGCCCGATGGGGTGGAAGATTTCACCTGGTCGCTTATAAGCAGCGAGGACGAAAAAAAAGAGTCATATACGCCTAGATTCGGCAAGTACTCACACCGGTTAATTAAGGCATAGTGTGAAGAAAAGGAGTACTCCGGTGGTTACGGGGATTCAGGGCAGCGAGTCCGCGTAGGACGCAGCTGCCTCCGGTGTGTTAAATCTCTTCTCCTTGCCGTTGGCAAACAGCCTCAGTGTGGCGGGGTAGAGAAGCGCATTTATTTTTTATTCCTATTTATTCTATTTATCCCCTTTGTATATTTTATTTATATTTGTCTCTGTATTTATATATGTGTGTGTGTGTGTGTGTGTGTGTATATATATATATATATATAACAATTCTGTAACTGTAACTTCGGTCGTTGCTGTGCTTTTTGGAAGTCGAATTTCCCAGAGGAACCCACCCGAGGGATTAATAAAGTTCTATCTTATCTTATCTCTTATCTTATAATCCACATTCTTCTTCCTCAGGCAGCTTTTCACCTCGTCGAAAGCCTTGCGTTTCTTGGCTACCGCCGCTGAATAATCATTAAAGAAGGAGACTTTGATCCGACTTGTTGGTTGGTTCGGCTGCGTAGCCAGGCGCCGAGCTGCGGCCATCACACGTTGTTTATCAGCAAAGTTGTGAAGCTTCATAATGATGGGTCTGGCGCGCTGGCTGGGGCCCGGCCTCGGTGCTAGAGAGCGGTGAGCGCGGTCTAGTTTGATCTTCCCATTTTTAGTTGTG
Source organism: Rhamphochromis sp. 'chilingali' (assembly GCF_963969265.1). NCBI lineage: Eukaryota > Metazoa > Chordata > Actinopteri > Cichliformes > Cichlidae > Rhamphochromis > Rhamphochromis sp. 'chilingali'. The sequence continues at coordinate 27,632,889 of NC_137932.1, forward strand.
AGCTCGAGATAGGAGGGGAGCCATGACTCCATGAAGGCGACAACATCATTTCCCTCCGTGCCCTCGGGAAGCCCGACCAGGCGAAGGTTACATCTGCGGCTGCGGTTCTCTAAATCGTCCATGTGGTCTGCCATGTCAGTTACTTGTTTTTCGAGTCGAGCCACTTTCGCCTGCAATACACCTGCCGTGTCTTCCACGCCTGAAATCCGTATCTCGGCGTCTCCCACCCGTGTCGCCAGAGCCTGGATCCGAGACGTCTGTTCACGGATTGCGGCCAGCACAGTATCAACTTTAACATCCAATAAAGTTGTAATGCTGTCAGTTATCTTACTCAGAGCCGCAAGGATATTCGGGTCGATATCACTCCCAGTTTCCTCAGCGTCAGCGGAGATTTCTGTGTCGCTGGCGTTAGCTTCTTCAGGCTCAGCCGCCATAGGACCCACAATGTCGCTAGCTTGCACAACCGGAGCTGTCTTTTTCTTAGACCTGACGTTAGGCATTTTAGAAAAATAGTCGTCCAGACTCATTATAGAGTTACTCCCACGCACATTTGTAACGTTTCACCAGGTGAACACGTATTTTAGATGGATAATCGGGGGACCTCACCGGAGCACAGCGAGACGGGTGTTCGCGCTACGACGCCATCTTGCCAACCAACATTTCACTTGTTTTAAGCAAATCTTCACCAAAAATAAGTGTATTTTTCTAGTATTAAGGAGGTGGGTTTTTGCAGTGATTATAGAGAACATTATCGAGCCTTTGAGTTGCATCCAACAAGAGAGTTCGCAGCAGTTGATCAGAAGGAACTTGCTGACCACTATCCATTGGCTGAATACAAAGTTGGATCCCTACGAATGGTAACCTTAAAAAGATTTGTACATGTTGCTGGTAAGTTTTATTTTATATTTTTTCTTAGTGGTGACTTCAGATCTTTGACACATTTACAGTAACACAAAGCCTAGTTTATACTTCTCCACCAGGAGACCAGTACATACACTCAGGCACACTGACGGAGCTTTGATCCTTTCAAACTTCTCTGCTGCTTTGTGACTGTTTCAAAGCAATTTGCCAGGGCAGCAAGGTGGTGCATTGCTTCTTGAGACTGGCACAACTCATGTGACTCGCTATCTTTTAATCTTTCCGGGACCGATTGTTTAAAGCTTGTATTGTCAGACTTCATCAGCTAGATGTTCTTCAATCGGCTCCATGGTAGAACTCTGCTTTCTACTCTCTCTTTACCTCTTAAATCGCTGTTTTTGTGAGATGAGAAAACCGGAAGAGTGACTTTCCTGAATTGAAGTAGTTAGCTGACCAATCACAGGCTTGCGCTGTCCATGGAGTTTGATATTTATCTAAAAACTTGGGCATGTCTCTGTCCGTCCTTGCTACAGGGTGCTTGCCTTGCGCAAAATGACACGGCACGTCTCTGTGCCCACACTGACGAAGAAGTATAAACTAGGCTTAAAAATTAAATTTTAGATTGGTTTTCATTAAGAAACATTAACGGGTAATTTAGTTGCAAATAAATTCCACCAAAATGAAAAGAAAAGTTGTTTGGTTTTTTTTGTTTTCCAGAATGAAAACAAGATGGCTGCAACTTTAAGAATCATTCTTGGAGAGGACAACGCATCAAAATTATCTCTTCCCAATGGGATACCCAGTTCACTAGAGTACCTTAAGGAAGAAATTAGAAGGCAATTTGGTTTGACTGGAAACTTCAGGCTTCAGTACAGAGACATTGAATTTGACAACGAGTTTGTGAACTTGACACTGCCTTCAGAAATCAAAGACAAGTCCACAGTTAAAGTTGTTTACTTGCCAGTTGAGTCGGATGTAGTCTCCCTCAATGCCACACCCCAGGAAAGAGATGACTGTTCCACCCCATGTTCTCTAGCTGATACAGACATTCTTTCTTCTGCTGAATCTACCTCATCAGATTCTTCACTGAGATCACAACCATGGCCCTTGAAATTCCAAATACCTGAGTTTAGTTATGAGGTGCAGTTTCAGTTAGAACAAGGAAACCAAGCCTTCCTTAACAATGGTACTCTTCTGCATCCAAGTACCAAACTCAAATCTGATATATTGCAAAGTTTGGCATCAGAAATGGTCAAATACAAAATCTATCCTTCCAGCGCAGAATTTGATAATGTAGCGGAGGCCTTGATAACAAAATATCCATGCTTAAAGGAGCAAGGTTCAGTCACTGGCTATTATGGATGGAAAATCAGCCTGAAATACAAAATGGCAAACTATCGAACTAGACTAAGGAACATCGGCTGCCAAGAGCTGACCATTAATTCAGTGAAAGAAAAGCGAAGTGGCATGGGTCCAGGTCCCAACCAGGTGAAGAAGCCACGGAAGGCAGAAGTCAACTTCTGTCCGGATTATCCACCAGGTGAAACTAAAGAGAGCCTTGAGGAAGAAAGGAAAGCTCTTCTACTAGAGGTCAAAAAGAAGAAAAATGATCAACTAATAAAAAGAAAAATGGAAAAAACCTTTGCCTACCGAAGACAGGAAATCATCAAAGACATGCCATTCATTGCAGAGGTCAAAAACAGATGGCCTGCCCTGTTTTCAGAGACTGAGGTAATTCTTACTAACTTTGTTATTGCAAGTCATTCTTATAAGAACTTGTATTTGAATTCTATTCAATTTTATTTATATAGCACCAAATCACAACAAAAGTTGCCTCAAGGCGAAGAAGAACAAAGTACTGTAAACTGTTAATTTTAAAAGATACAAAATGTTTGACTGAAAGTTGTAACATTCTTGCATGTGGCCTCTAATCAAATTACCGTATTTCCCGGACTACAAAGCGCACCTGAATATTAGCCGCACAAGCTAAAATCAGGGGAAAATCCTGTTTTGTACATACATTAGTCGCACCTGACTAAAAGCCGCAGGTGTTTCAATGTTGACTTATCATATGTAAGAGAATATGCACAAAGGGAATTGTCAGGAAAGAGATGGCTGTTTGGAGACACGCCCCTTTTATTAATATTTTGAAAAACAAGTTATGGGTACATATTTGCATAACTTTTTAGGTATATGTACAAGTAGCGGTAATTACAAGTACGAAACATGTACTGTGCTTCATAAATGAGTAACAAATGTAGTACATAACAATAACCTACAGTACACCAGAAAAATAGATTCTCACTACCTTTTAGGCTCAGGTGCAGTGACACGGCTTTAACAAAAAGAAAAGTCAGTCATTCACCACCATCTTTCTCTTCTTCCTGCGCACTAAAACCACCAAAGTCCTCTTCTCCAGTGTCGGAAACGAACAGGCTCAGGATGGCTTCGTCATCCACTCTCCGCTTCTTTCCTTCGTTGTCACTTTCAAAACCAAACAAATCCTCGTTGTCAGTGTCAGAGTCGAACACCCTCTGAAGGGCCGTGGCGGTGTCCTCCTCTCCATCATGCAGTAGTCCAGCCCTTCGAAATCTGTTGGTGATCATGGATGTTTTCACACTTTTCCACGCTGTCAGATTCCACTGGTGGAGTTGAGCATAACTTGCTTTTCGCAAGTTTATCACCGCTCGTCATCCACACCTCCTGCTGAACGCGTAGCGCTACTTTGAAGTTTGTTTTTCGCGCTTCTTGTACGGCACTATGTTTCCTGGCGGATGGACATGTGACCAACATACCACTCTTGAACCCCGATACTGTGTGTCTGATCACATGCCCTTCCGCCAGGCAACGTAGTGCCGTACAACAGCGGAACAAATAAAACAAATCGTCTTACGATATCACAAAAATCATGGACAATCCATAGAAAAGCCGCACCTGACTAAAAGCCGCAGGGTTCAAAGCTTGTGCAAAAAGTAGCGGCTTATAGCCCGACAATTACGGTAATAGAGAATACTCTCTAGTTGTAATTTTTAATATGTTTCAGGTTGTTGCAGAGTTCACCCGCATCACCATGGTCCCTTTGTTGTCGACTTTCATGGCCAAGCTGGACCACTACGCTGACCACCTTCTTAGAGTGTTCAAAAAGAAAGGGGGGACAGCTAAACGCAATATCAACTTAATCATGGCAGCCATGGATGGGGTATGTATTTTAGTTTACCTTGATTGAGCTCTGAAATTATTTGAATGCTTCAACTTCTGTGTCTGTCATTACTCAGAAATTTTTTTCAACTGAAATTTTGTGTATTTGAATATTTTGTGGATACATGTGAATCAGTGACATGCAGTCAAGTGAGGCACCTTAATTAGAAGTAAAATACTAACAAAAGAGAAATTCAATTTGTACACTAGATTTTAAATTTGCTTTCTGTGTGATTTCAATATTTTTATGGTCAAAATTGCCGTCATTACAGATTTTCTGTTCAAATACAAGGTAAAACGCTGAGAGGGGGCAATGATGATGCTGTGTCTCACCACGGACACACACATGCGCAATCCCTCTGCTGTTTCTCTAAATCGCCAACATACATGTTTGGTTACACATGTAATACAAATGATGACTTTCTGTAGACTACCTAATTTATTTGATGAATGTGTGTTACATGTTTAATGTTGTTGGTCATAAATGTGCTGCAAAAATGCATGGAGTGAGGCTGATGGAGGGCAGTGCTGAACCCTAAAGGCAACATGTATAAGAGGTACACGTATATGGATTCACAGTGTAATCACATTACACTGAGAGCGCCATTGACACAGTGGATAAAGCAGCGCACTTAGGGAACATAAGTAAATTTCACAAAGGACAAATTGACACCAAATCAGTCCTAAGCAATGAGACGCACCAATTTTATTTGAATGCATCTCTTATTTATAAATTAATAAATTGATGTAAAATTAATGATTTTCCTATAATTGCTTCCAAGTCATTTGACCAATTTATTTACTACACACAAAAAATGAGACACACCAAACCTAAATAAATTTTAATGCATCTTCTGTAGGGCTGGGCACTTATTGCATCGCTTATCAATATTGTGATAACACACGTCCTATGTGATTAAAATGATAGACTGCTTTCAAACCTCTAAAAAAAAAAAAAAATGATAATTTAGTTGAGACTATTACTTCCATTAATGTCAAACTTATCATCAATTCAACAAGATAAATAACTGCTGGTTTGTCTAAATAGCACATTTGCGAAGTTTAATTTGCAGTATTTGTGAGGCTGCATTGATAGATTTATAGGCAAAAATACTATTATGATGTTTTATTGTAACTCTTATTGTTATCTAAGGAGCTTGGAAAGAAAAGCGTCTGGACTTCTTCAAGTTGCTTGAAGACGTTTCACCTCTCATCCGAGAAGCTTCGGATGCAAAAATGAAAGCTTTCACGTAATATCAAAATTGAAAAGCTTCGATTTTTGGGTTCATATATTTGTTAATCTGACACAGAGGAGTCAGTGCCTTACCAATCATGAACCTCACTGCACGTCACTGATGTGCGTTATGAAACATTGCTTAATCACTTACCTGGATTATGTGTTAATATTTTTGACTTTGTTTTGTAAAGAGGTTGAAAGGAACCAAAATAGGAAACTTCTCTCATATTGAGTTCTTATCTCCACCAGAATCCCAGCGTTGATGTTCGACGGGAATGCATTCTGAAAGCTGTCTGTGTCTACTTAAATGAAAAGCCAGATGACCTGTTCAAAGAATTCTTGGTAAGTTAAAAAAGGAAAACGATCAGTTATTTTCCTTTTTTTAATTTAGGATTGGAAATGGAAGGTGGACTTACTTGTTCATATGTATATGTATGCAATTAACTTATCTTTTTCTTTTATTTTTATTTAAAGGATGTGGATCTTGGAGCAAGCAGAGAAACGGAGCAGCTGACTTTGGGAGTCTATGTTGTCAGACATGAAGAAGCAGACTCTGCAGATACACCTGAGGACATTGGTGTCATCATAGAAGGATGCACTGTGCTGCAAGCTCTTAGTGATGTGCCAAAGGGTTGTGCCCTCCTGCTTGGACTAATCTACAGTCTAAATCTGAGCTACCCAAAGCACCTGAAATACACATTTGAATTTCTTCAGAAGGTGCTGATGGAGTTGGATGGGAACAACCTATCCATGAAGGTGCAGGTTCTGAAAAACAAACTGCTTGAGTAAAACAGCCTGCACTGAACTATAGAGGACACTGAACTTTAAGGTTCTCGAACCCTTCTCTTTGCACTTTATAAACTGTTGTGTTTGAATTGCCACAAGAACTTCTGCAAGGCCTTTCACTTTTCTGCGTTCTTTGTTCTTGAACTTTTACCAACATCCAACTATACTGAAAAAGACTGCTCCTAACTTTGGACTTCAGTTGAAGTTTTGAAGCAAAGGTTATTTTTCTAAATATGGACAAAAATGACACTAAAGTAATTTCTACCTGCTGTTTGCAGGGCTGTATTGTGGGCTTTTCATTGTAGCCAAATCAAGTTTAAATTAAGTCATGTTGATGTTAAAAATGTTGGAATCACAACAATTTCCAGTTTTAATCATTTCAGTTTAACGTGACATTCTGTATCTTGTCTTCCTGCACTTAAAATGCAGTTGAATATATGTAAAGATTGTTTATGAAAAAAGATCTAGAAGCATTTGAATTGCTCAAAGTGTGCTTCAAGAAGTTTTACACAAAGTCTTATTAAAGTTAGGTTAACTGAATAAACTTGTGTTCGATTTATTTAATTTACAACCTAAATAGAGTAAGTTGCAATTCTGTTAAAGTGATTTAATCCTATAGTTTCAGTAGAGCGTGTTTTGGGTGAGTAGATTTATCAGATTTACTTAAAATTTCTTGTTCAAATTAAATGTATCATACATTTTATATTTCACTAACCCAGTTGTGTGGAACCGGTTGACATAACTGGGTGGAGTAAATACAACATGTTATTTCTTAAAGTAAGTAGAGCTTGTTTTGGTTGAGTAGGTTTTATTTAGTCTTCTCAATTTAAGTCAACAAGGTTAGTTAGATCAACATTATGATATTCAGCTAATACAACATGATTCTTTTGATTTGCATTTAATTATCCAAATGTTATCAGATATAAGTACAGTACTAACAACAGTACTTGCATGCAAGTACTGTTTTCTTTTTTCAATAAAAATATTTTTTAAAAAACCCAAAAAAGATAAGTGACATATAATTCCTACAGAGGCTATATAAAGTGCTAGTGGTTGTGAGTGGTGGTTCAGTCCATGTTATGTTACCCCCATATGAAAGATGGGGGTAGCAACCATAATGTCAGCTTTTGTCCACATTCTGAAAGTTTAATGTTTTGGCCACTGGCAGAGGGTGGAGAGATGTTCAGCATGTTTCACTTCATACCTTAGTTACAAGGAGTGGTTCACTCTAAAAACTAAAACTGACATTTACTTAAAATTTTCGAGGCAACACTTTTACACTTAAAAATATTGAGTAGATTTGAAACCAGTCAAATCTGTTCAATATACTTGATCAATTGAATAACTAAAGCTTAAACATATTAATTTGAAATGAATAATTGTAGTCATTACACAAACATGAAAAAATTGAGTAAATAACACTGGTCAATGTAACTGAAATATAGATGGTCAGTTAATCCAAAATTTTGTTCCATTTACTTAATATTGTAAACTGAACGTAATCAAAATTTTACTTAGTATTAAATATGGTAAATGGCCTGTATTTGTATAGCACTTTACTTAGTACCTAAGGACCCCAAAGTGCTTTACACATCCAGTCATTCACCCATTCACACACTGGTGATGGCAGCTACATTGTAGCCACAGCCACCCTGGGGCGCACTGACAGAGGCGAGGCTGCCGGACACTGGCGCCACCGGGCCCTCTGACCACCACCAGTAGGCAACGGGTGAAGTGTCTTGCCCAAGGACACAATGATCAAGGCTGTCAGAGCCGGGGCTCGAACCAGCAACCTTCTGATTACAAAACGAACTGCCAACTCTTGAGCCACGATCACCCCCTGTAACAGGGCAGCCCTTAGTGGCTGGAAACACAGTGAGACAGACCAAGGAAAGTGTAGTGGAACAAAGTATTTATTTGCTATATGGCTCTCCTTAAAACAATTAACTTGTCGAGCTTCTTCACAACACAAAAATCCATCCTCTAATGACAACTGGCAGCCTTAAATATGTTCAGCTGTCACAGACTTAACCATTATTCCACTCTCAGGTAAATTCTTAAATCCCAACCTTCCACCACAGTATACAATATATCAATAAGAATAAATAAATACATAAATACATTTTCACATTTACATATTAATAAATACTTCACACTTTAATGTTACACCAAACCCAATATTATAAAAACCCAGAAACCCAAGCACAAAAAGATTCACCACACTCTCTTTACCAATGGTCTCTCCCGGAACCTTTAAATGGTGTCTGGACCCCCGGGGAAACATTTGCCCAAACACCTTGAAGAGGACACAGGCAAGAAAGGTGAGTAATCATTAACTTACAAACACTTATTTGCACCACTTTTATCCCTAGATTTCACACACACACATTTGCATTAGTTTTCCTTATTGGTAAACCTTAATCACAATCTCAATCACCATTCTTCTCTCCTGACAGACAACCACCACATTCCTTGACGAGGAGCAGCTGTGCAGGATCTGAAATAAGGCCACCAACTGATTTTAAAATTCCCAATAAATAGTCAATAAATATTTAAACTTCTTGTGTGCAAATCCATGCTTAAAGTGCAATGCTCATAAATTGCTTGATAAGGTGCTTTTAATAAAGTGAAAGGTGTGCTCTAAAGTGCTATACAGACAATACAATATAAATAAATGCAGTAAGGGAGTCCTCTTCCTTACACCCCCTAACATTCAAACATGAATGTTATTGTATTTCACTGGTAGTCTAAGTCTAAAAAAACCAAACAAACTAATATGTAGTTGTGTTTCATAATACATGTATGAAAAATGACCACATGTTAACATTTTTCCAAATGAAAAATTTATTTTCATAAACATGACAATAACTCGAAATAAACAGGCACTACAAAGAATTAAAAATCCAGTGAAGCGGTGCAGGAGGGAAACCTGGCGGCGTCCTCGCCTTCCTCTCCGCGTTCTGCGCCCCGGTACGCTAAAGAAAGGGAGGCAGTGGCAGTCAGTACTCTTTTAGGCAGCTTTCATTCATTAAAAGGGGACAAGTCAAAAGACTTACCCTGGGTGGGCAGAGCTCTTAACTCTGCCCGCCGCTTCTTTGTAACCGCCAATCGGCACCAGCCCGCCTCGCCGCCTCTAATTTCCCGCAGACGCGTAATCTGGCCTCCTGTTGCTGCAGCAGTCGGACTGCTCGCTCCGCGTTGCTGGTGCTGTATCCTCCTCTCTCCCTGAACGCCAAGCTTCACCAGTCCCATGTGTCACTGAGCACTCTCTGTAAATTACCACTCGCTCCTTTCCTCTCAGGTGTGTTCAATTAGTAAAACAGGAAAAGGGCGGAGTCTCTCCAGGACAAATTGACAGATGCAACCAAAACATGCAGGATAAATAAAACACTCCACAAGATATAACCAAAACATGCAATATAAAAAATAAATAAGCACACTTCACATTAAAACACAGCAAAGTAAAACAACATCCATCCTTCCCTGGATGACAATAACAAAAGATATTTCCTTTGATTCTGCTAAGTAGTAGGAGATTGAGAGCTGGCAAAGTAATGGTGTGTTTGATGAAGTGAATGTCAGATGGAATAGACAGTGCTGTCTTCCTGGCAACACTTTTTTCTGAGCTTACAACTGGTAACACTGGTCTGAATGCTCTTCCGTTGATCTGTGTGACTGACAATCATTCCTTGTTTGATGCACTCAAGTCCACTAAGCAGGTTACAGAGAAGAGACTGAGGCTAGAAATAAGCAGCATTAAAGAGCTTATACAAGCCAAGAAAATCAGACAGGTTTGTTGGTCAGATTCCAAAATCCCAACTTGCTGATTGTCTAACAAAAAAGGGAGTTTCACCTTTAACCCTTCTAAAAGCACTACATGAAGGACTCTGGATACTGTGATCCCTTGTTTACTAAGTTTTCTTTGCATTAAAATGCACTATTGTTTATTGTGTGCAATGATAGTATGCTTTAAGTAAAGCAAGCACATTGAAATGTTGTTTTTGTTTTGTTTATATATCTATATGTATACAAATGTTTGCAGGGGGTGTTTATACTTTTATTTTTTATTTTTCTAAAAGAAAGAGGGAGATTGTTAACTTGTTATTTTCTGTTATATCGCGAGATACTGTTACCTGCGGAGAGTTTTAGTTGTGAGTGAGCGGTAAAACATGGCATAAGGAATAAAGCGCTTGGATGAGACTACGACATTGTGTCTTTTGATTTAACAACATGATGACTCCAGTTGTGATGGCGGCCTCATGAATGCCAGCAGTCTCTCCCCTGGCATTGCTCAGCGTCCCGGGGATACAGGCGTCCCCTTGCTGGCTCTGTGGAGATTATTGCTTCGTCTAACAGGGTAAGGATATTACACCACCCTGTGAGCTTATTTCCCCCAAGACTCCTGAATCACATTTCCAACGACCTCTCTGGAATATTTTGTAAACCGCGTCGTTGGGAATTCTCCCCAAGAGAGCAGCGGCGTCGTTAGCATAACACGGTGGAAATCCAAACCACAGCGGTGAGGAAGAGGATGAGCACGTCTAACCTCACCCCCTAAACCTCCAACCACAACACTGATGTAGCTCCACCCGCTACTAACAGCTTACTGTATTTTTCCACACTATAAGGCGCACTTAAAGTCCTTCAATTTTCTCAAAAATCAACAGTGTGCCTTATGATCTGGTGAGCCTGAAGTATGAATTCTGGTTGTTCTTACTAACCTCGAACCAATTGTACTGTAGTTTTCTCTGGTCCCCTCCCCAATCAGACCAGGAGTGACATGTTTAGCCGCTTGTTCTCCTTAAATTGCTGGCTGTCTGAGTGGTGTCCCAGAAAGGATGTGGGCTTCATAGATAATTGGCAAACCTTCTGGAGGAAACCTGGTCTTGTTAGGAGAGACATCATCCATCCCACTTTGGATGGAGCAGCTCTCATTTCTAGAAATATGGACAAATTTATTAAACCCCCCAAAATATGACTATCCAGAGTTGGGACCAGGAAGCAGAGTTGCAGTCTGACACGCCTCTCTGCAGCTTCTCTCCTCCTGCTACCCCCCCAAAAACCCATCTCCACAGAGACTGTGTCAGCTCCCAAAAACACAAACTAAAAACCAGCAACAAACAACTTAAACATAAACAATTACAAAGAAAGAACAATACAGTATCCACATCTGAACCTAAGAGTAAAACAGTGAAATGTGGATTATTAAATATTAGGTCTCTCTCCTCCAAGTCTCTGTTAGTACATGACTTAATAATTGATCAACAAATTGATTTACTCTGCCTTACAGAAACCTGGTTGCAGCAGGATGATTATGTTAGTTTAAATGAATCAACACCCCCGAGTCATTCTAACTACCAGAAATCTCGAAGCACAGGCCGAGGGGGCGGTGTGGCAGCAATTTTTCACACCAGCCTATTAATTAATGAAAGACCAAGACAGACTTTTAATTCATCTGAAAGCCTGATGCTTAACATTGTCCACCCCAGCTGTGAAACTCAGAAACCAGTCTTACTTGTTATCATCTATCGTCCACCTGGGCCTTACACAGAGTTTCTGTCTGATTTCTCAGACTTTTTATCTAATTTAGTTCTGAGCTCAGATAAAATAATTATTGTGGGTGATTTTAACATCCATGTAGATGCTAAAAGTGACAGCCTCAACATGGCATTTAATCTGTTATTAGACTCAATTGGTTTCTCTCAAAATGTAAAAGAACCCACCCACCACTTTAATCACACTCTAGATCTTGTTTTAACATATGGCATAGAAACTGAACATTTAACAGTGTTTCCTGAAAACCCTCTCCTGTCTGATCATTTCCTGATAACATTTACTTTTACAATAATTGATTACACAGCAGTGGGGAGCAGACTTTATTACAGTAGATGTCTTTCTGAAAGTGCTGTAACTAAGTTTAAGAATATAATCAACCCACTGTTATCATCTTCAATGCTCATAGAGCAGAGCAGCTATCTGAATGCAACAGAGATCGATTATCTTGTTAATAATTTTACCTCCTCACTACGTACGACTCTGGATACTGTAGCTCCTGTGAAAACTAAGGTCTCTAATCAGAAGTGCCTGACTCCGTGGTATAATTCTCAAACACGTAGCCTAAAGCAGATGACTCATAAGCTGGAGAGGAAATTTAGAGGATCATTATTTAGCCTGGAGAAATAGTTTGCTGCTTTATAAGAAAGCCCTCTGCAGCCCCCTCTAGCTTCTGCTCGGTGGCTACTGGGTGACGCCTCGTCTGGGGATCCTCAGCCCTTCCCATGAGGGTGGCACGGATGCCCCTCTGGTGGTCCTCCTTGGGCTCTCGCACTCTGGGGCCTCTAGATGTCTGGGGCCTGGATCTCCTCCATGCCTGCTTCATGCCCTGGGGGACGGGGCTATGGCTCTCTACATCCTCTTGCAGACCATTACATGTGGAAACCATTTGAATACAAGCGTATGGGCTCAAAATGTGGTCATAAATATTTTGTACTTGTAAATCGGTTTTGTACTTGTAAAAAAGATTTGTATGTGTAAAAAAAATTTGTGCGTGTGTAAAAAAGATTTGTATGTGTAAAAAAGATTTGTGTGTGTGTAAAAAAGATTTGTGTGTGGACTTAGCCAAAAAAAACCTGCAAGTTACAACTACGAATTTTGACCCTATTTTTCTTCCTTTCATCTGATTGGTCAATGTCATGTCAATCACAAATGTAACAATCCAATCAGAGAACAGATGGGTTTGGCTGTCGGAGGGGCGCTTTTGTTGAACTGCAGGTCTTTGAAGGGAATAAATGCCCTTTTACATGCCAACCCAGCGTTTTCCTTCATCACCACGAAGGAAAACAGTCTGTGGTCGTCCGAGTTTGGTGATTTTTGTGTCACAGGACTACGTGTTTAATACAGGGACTACCACAGCCTTTTCAACAGCGCTGCGGACGCGGGGGGGCGGGGGGCAGTGTTTTGGAAATGACAGTCTTCATTACAAAGCTTTCTTCGTTATGAATTAGCATAGATGTTTTTATTGAACATTTGAAGAACTAGTAAAAAACCCCCACAAACTCTTGTAGTTCACATAAAGTCAGAGATAGAAAAGACAAGGAGCAGGTGCATCTAGTACAGGTAGAGCTGCTGCAAAAACCCACAGAGCCCAGCAGCCAGCAACAAATTCTGGATCCTTTGCTTTTAGTTAGCAATTAGCATTAGCAGCACATCCTGCGTCCGATGTGAAAGGACTTTTATGCTGCGCACTGTGACTCACAGCAATGGTCCCGGGTCAGCCCTGACGTTGTGTTAAACTAATCCTAAAGTAATAATGGTATTTCTAACCACTGATATACCACAACTTTATCCTTTCAACAGCTGCTGAAAGTAAGGGGACCTAGCTGCTATCAGATATTTATATAGAGATTACCCTTCAAGGACCTGCAGTTCAAAAAAGCGCCCCTCCGACAGCCAAACCCATCTGTTCTCTGATTGGATTGTTTAATTTGTGATTGACATGACATTGACCAATCAGCTTAAAGGAAGAAAAATAGGGTCAAAATTCGTACTTGTAACTTGCAGGGTTTTTTTTGGGCTAAGTCCACACACAAATCTTTTTTACACATACAAATCTTTTTTACGCATGTACAAATCTTTTTTACACATACAAATCTTTTTTACGCACACACAAATCTTTTTTACACATACAAATCTTTTTTACGCACGCACAAATCTTTTTTACACATACAAATCTTTTTTACACATACAAATCTTTTTTACGCACACACAAATCTTTTTTACACATACAAATCTTTTTTACGCACACACAAATCTTTTTTACACATACAAATCTTTTTTACGCATGTACAAATCTTTTTTACAAGTACAAAATCGATTTACAAGTACAAAATATTTATGACCACATTTTGAGCCCATACAAGCGCGCTGATCCACACAGGTGTGCACATGGGTGTTCACTGTTCGTAGACCTAAATTACACCTCTTTGCTTGTTTTCTATTCTTTCTCTCAACAGGTGATCCAGGAGATTCCCCCCCCCCCCCTTTCTCACTGTCCCTCTCCGCTTCTGTTTTTCTTTTCCTTCCTCTTTCTTTCTCCCTTTCCTATCCCTCACTCATGTCTGTCCCGTCTGTAACAACTGAAAATAAAATAAAATAATCAATAAAAACAAAGGTCGATCAAATGGACCAATACGGCAATGCCACGATGATCCATTTGGCAAAATAAATCCATTGGGTACCCTTGTTGGTCTTCAGACAACAATTCTGGCTAAAGAACCAAATGGGACAGGCAAAAAGAAAAAAGAAAAAAAAGAAAGCCCTCCGCAGGAGGAACATCTTACTATTCGTCAATGATTGAAGAAAATAAGAACAACCCCAGGTTTCTCTTCAGCACTGTAGCCAGGCTGACAAAAAGTCAGAGCTCTTTTGAGCCAACAATCCCTTTAACGTTAACTAGTAATGACTTCATGAACTTCTTCACAAGTAAAATTTTTATCATTAGAGAAAAAATTACCATTAATCATCTCACAGATGTAATATTATCTACAGCTACTTTCAGTACCATTGATATTCATTTAGGCTCTTTTTGTCCAACTGATCTTTCTGAGTTAACTTCAATAATTACTTCCTCCAAACCATCAACGTGTCTTTTAGACCCCATTCCTACAAAACTGCTCAAAGAAGTCCTGCCATTAATAAATTCTTTGATCTTAAATATGATCAACCTATCTCCAATAATCCGCTATGTACCACAGGCCTTCAAGCTGGCTGTAGTTAAACCTTTACTCAAAAAGCCATCTCTAGACCCAGCAGTCTTAGCTAATTATAGGCGAATCGCTAACCTTCCTTTCATATCAAAAATCCTTGAAAGAGTAGTTGTCAAACAGCTAACAGATCATCTATGAAGGCAGATAACACACACCAATTAGTTAAACTGTAGGAATGTCTTAAAGACATAAAGACCTGGATGGCCGCTAACTTTCTGCTTCTTAATTCAGATAAAACTGAGGTTATTTTACTCGGCCCTGAAAATCTTAGAAATATGGTATCTAACCAGACTCTTACTCTGGATGGCATTACCTTGGCCTCCAGTAACGCTGTGAGGAACCTTGGAGTCATTTTTGACCAGGATATGTCCTTCAATGCACATATTAAACAAATATGTAAGACTGCGTTCTTCCATTTGCGCAACATCTCTAAAATTAGAAATATCCTGTCTCAGAGTGACGCTGAAAAACTAGTTCATGCATTTATTACTTCCAGGCTGGACTACTGTAATTCATTATTATCAGGATGTCCAAAAAACTCACTAAAAAGCCTTCAGTTAATCCAAAATGCTGCAGCAAGAGTCCTGACAGGGACTAGAAAGAGAGAGCATATTTCTCCTGTTTTGGCTTCCCTTCATTGGCTTCCTGTTAAATCCAGAATTGAATTCAAAATCCTGCTCCTCACATACAAGGTCTTAAATAATCAGGCCCCATCTTATCTTAATGACCTTGTAGTACCATATCACCCTATTAGAGCACTTCGCTCTCGCTCTGCAGGCTTACTTGTTGTTCCTAGAGTATTTAAAAGTAGAATGGGAGGCAGAGCCTTCAGTTTTCAGGCCCCTCTTCTGTGGAACCAGCTTCCAGTTTGGATTCGGGAGACAGACACTATCTCTACTTTTAAGATTAGGCTTAAAACTTTCCTTTTTGCTAAACATATAGTTAGGGCTGGACCAGGTGACCCTGAATCCTCCCTTAGTTATGCTGCAATACACGTAGGCTGCCAAGGATTCTCATGATCTTTGTTTCGCATAATGCGCCTTATAATCCAGTGCACCTTATAGTCCGAAAAATACGGTACACTAGTTTTAGAAGGATTTTCGTGGAACATGTTTATTTTGACTGAGTGTTTCATAATAAACAACTAACAATGTTTATGGGACCTGAGAAACACAGCCAAACATGCTGAGACACCATGGAGGTTTGGACATGGTTTTAAAAAGCTTCACTTTATTTTCATATTGAATACAGCAAATACTCAAAGCTGAAGGAAGCCGTTCGTGTAAACGAATGCCTCTTTCCTCAGACTCTTTCTGACAGGTGGACGTGTCCTAACCCTAGCCCTGACCATCTCAGTGTCTCTCAGTAGACCCATTACATCTGAGCACACTGCTGGACTTCTTCAGCTCAAGTGTGGCTGTCAGTGAAGATCCACAGGTTACAGACGCTGCATACGTCCTGAGATTCATCATTCCTTTGCTTACAGTCAGCTCTGATACAAATCGTTTTGTTTGTTACTAAACATGAAATGATTCACATTTAAATTAGAGCTGGACAGATAATAAATACAGGGAGTGCAGAATTATTAGGCAAATGAGTATTTTGTCCACATCATCCTCTTCATGCATGTTGTCTTACTCCAAGCTGTATAGGCTCGAAAGCCTACTACCAATTAAGCATATTAGGTGATGTGCATCTCTGTAATGAGAAGGGGTGTGGTCTAATGACATCAACACCCTATATCAGGTGTGCATAATTATTAGGCAACTTCCTTTCCTTTGGCAAAATGGGTCAAAAGAAGGACTTGACAGGCTCAGAAAAGTCAAAAATAGTGAGATATCTTGCAGAGGGATGCAGCAGTCTCAAAATTGCAAAGCTTCTGAAGCGTGATCATCGAACAATCAAGCGTTTCATTCAAAATAGTCAACAGGGTCGCAAGAAGCGTGTGGAAAAACCAAGGCGCAAAATAACTGCCCATGAACTGAGAAAAGTCAAGCGTGCAGCTGCCAAGATGCCACTTGCCACCAGTTTGGCCATATTTCAGAGCTGCAACATCACTGGAGTGCCCAAAAGCACAAGGTGTGCAATACTCAGAGACATGGCCAAGGTAAGAAAGGCTGAAAGACGACCACCACTGAACAAGACACACAAGCTGAAACGTCAAGACTGGGCCAAGAAATATCTCAAGACTGGTTTTTCTAAGGTTTTATGGACTGATGAAATGAGAGTGAGTCTTGATGGGCCAGATGGATGGGCCCGTGGCTGGATTGGTAAAGGGCAGAGAGCTCCAGTCCGACTCAGACGCCAGCAAGGTGGAGGTGGAGTACTGGTTTGGGCTGGTATCATCAAAGATGAGCTTGTGGGGCCTTTTCGGGTTGAGGATGGAGTCAAGCTCAACTCCCAGTCCTACTGCCAGTTTCTGGAAGACACCTTCTTCAAGCAGTGGTACAGGAAGAAGTCTGCATCCTTCAAGAAAAACATGATTTTCATGCAGGACAATGCTCCATCACACGCGTCCAAGTACTCCACAGCGTGGCTGGCAAGAAAGGGTATAAAAGAAGTAAAACTAATGACATGGCCTCCTTGTTCACCTGATCTGAGCCCCATTGAGAACCTGTGGTCCATCATCAAATGTGAGATTTACAAGGAGGGAAAACAGTACACCTCTCTGAACAGTGTCTGGGAGGCTGTGGTTGCTGCTGCACGCAATGTTGATGGTGAACAGATCAAAACACTGACAGAATCCATGGATGGCAGGCTTTTGAGTGTCCTTGCAAGGAAAGGTGGCTATATTGGTCGCTGATTTGTTTTTGTTTTGTTTTTGAATGTCAGAAATGTATATTTGTGAATGTGGAGATGTTATATTGGTGTCACTGGTAAAAATAAATAATTGAAATGGGTATATATTTGTTTTTTGTTAAGTTGCCTAATAATTATGCACAGTAATAGTCACCTGCACACACAGATATCCCCCTAAAATAGCTAAAACTAAAAACAAACTAAAAACTACTTCCAAAAACATTCAGCTTTGATATTAATGAGTTTTTTGGGTTCATTGAGAACATGGTTGTTGTTCAATAATAAAATTATTCCTCACAAATACAACTTGCCTAATAATTCTGCACTCCCTGTATAGAGGTGATCAGGACGGATGCTGGGACTCCATCGACTCTCATTCAGGACTGACAGCTCGCTGAAGAGAAAAGGAGCAGCCGATTGACTTATCCTGTTCAATAAAGCTGATCATAGATATTAAAATCCAGCAGGACTGAATCCTGCACAAATCCAATCTTTAATCTAATTCATGAAATGAGATCGTCTTAAAGGAAGGGTCTAATGTTTGCTCTGGTACTCTCTATTTTCTACTTTTACTGGATCAAAGTTATTAATAGAGACAGTAAGGTCATGCATTCAGTCAGTAGTTGTGGCTTTATCTGTCAGTATTTGAATCTTATAAAGTTGTGAACATATTAAAACCATGTGCTGCGATAGCAGCTCTGGAAACTCAATGAGTGGGGTCCTGGTGGTTACTGGGCCGTGAATCTTATCGTTTTCAGTACGTACTGCAGACACGCGATCAGCTTGGAGGTTTGATGAATGCTTCTGTCCTGTCCTTTTGTGACACAGTTGAAAATGAGACTTTTGATGATTCTTTAAAATCAAGATGTTTAATCATCTGACTGATATCAAAATGTGTAACAGTCTTTAAGATCTTAGATTCATGTTTGTGCTTTTCTACCTGAGCACTCAGAGTGCTTCATACAGCGTGCATCATTCACACATTTATATTCGGGTCATTTGGCACACAGTTCGGAGCAGCCAGGGATCAAACCAACAACTTTACACAGTTTTTACAGCAGGTTTTTATTCTGGGGTGTTTCTCATAAACTCAGAGTTATTCTTTTAATGTATGACTTTAACCTTGGAAGTCCAAAGTTTTCCCAGCTTTGTTTCTTCCTTTAAATCTGAGCCCGGGCTGAGGTCATCTGTGACTTTGGTATTTCACGTCATGTTTATGGGAAAATCACTGATATAGAAAAAGGTTAAAAGAAAAAATATTAAAAGGTGAACGTGGAAACTTTTCCTGTAAAACTGCTCTGGGATTTCATCGGTTACACCATTGAGTAGCCCACACTCTGCTCACATGTTTCAGCCGTTAGAATCTCTGCAGGCTGAAAAACACCGGGAGAGATGCTCAGTGACACAGACGCACCTGAGCAGGTGTTAGTGCATGGAGGAGGCGCCGCTGTGACATCTGTCAAACAAAAGAAAAGAACAACAGAGTAGAACCAGCTGATAAACCTGAGCAGGCGCGGTCCTGGTGGTTAGAGTCGCTCCACCTTTGTCACGCTGGTGGGGGTCTTTGGGTTTTCATTGCTTTGTGTTTCTCTGATGTGGGGGGTCCTCTGGTCACAGTGCAGTCAGCGCTTGTTTAAAAACGTCTGCACTGTGACGTCTTTAAAAGTCTTTGTATTTCCTGTGAATAATAACACGTCAGACTGTGGACAGCAGAGAACCAATCATAACCTCATCTGCTTCAATCGACTTCTTCCTCGTGAGTGCTTTCTGATGGACGGCGGCCCGTGTTCTGCTGATTCACTGTTTGTCAGGTTCAACTGCTCAGAGGGGAGCTGACGACTCCATGGCAAAGAGGATGATCAATGGCGGCATGCAGAGCGCATATGATAACTTGTTCACTGACCGTTGGCTCATAATGAGATGCTCCTTCAGGAGGAAACGGATTAGCCCCTGTCTAGTAAGCCCAGGAGTCCGGAGACCCGCCCTCCTCTTCTGCAGCTGAACTCAGAGACCCTTCAGCAACTGTTGGACTGATGCTGGATGTTATGTGATATTTATGTTTGATCTCCGTTGGCGCTCCTCTTATTTTCTCTGCTTTTACCACCAACAGTATTCACATCATATTGACTCCAGCAGGCCACACAGCGTGAGATTAGAGACTGCTGTGTCTTTGTTTTCACGGAAACATGGCTCAGCGAAAGAGTACCGGACGCCGCTATTCAGCTAAACGGGCTGGCCTCGTTTCGCGCCGACAGAAATGCAGCTCTGTGCGGTAAGACTCGCGGTGGCGGCTTGTGTGTTTACATCAACGAGAAATGGTGCAAGAACTCTGTGCTAGTCTCTAGTTATTGCTCATCGCTGGTGGAGTTTGTGACTGTTAGATGCAGACCTTTTTACTTACCACGGGAATTCACCACTGTTTTCATTATCGGAGTGTACATTCCACCTAGCGCTAATGCTAAGGAAGCGCTATGGGAATTGTATACAAAGATCAGTGAACTGCAAAATACACACCCGGATGGACTGTTTATTGTTGCTGGGGACTTCAACCATGCAAATCTCAAGTCAGTGCTTCCTAGATTCCATCAGTATGTGGACTTTGCAACGAGGGGAGAAAACACGCTGGATCTTGTTTACACAAACATCCCCGGCGCATATCGGGCAGAGCCCCGCCCCCACCTCGGCTACTCAGACCACATCTCTGTTATGCTAATTCCAGCATACAGACCACTCGTCAGGCGATCAAAACCGGTTCTGAAGCAGGTGAAAACCTGGCCAGCAGGAGCCATCTCTGCTCTTCAGGACTGTTTTGAGAGCACTGACTGGAACATGTTTAGAGAGGCTGCAACTTACGGCGACTTCACTGACTTGGAGGAGTACACATCATCAGTGTCCAGCTATATCAACAAGTGCACCGATGACATCACTGTCTCCAAGATCATCATCTCACGACCCAACCAGAAACCGTGGATTACTGCGGAAGTGCGTGCACTTCTAAGGACCCGAGACTCTGCCTTCAAAGAGGGAGATAAGGTGGCGCTTAGAAGAGCGAGGGCTGAACTTTCTCGGGCCATCAGAGAGGCGAAGCGCGCACACGCCCAGAGAATCCACAACCACTTTAAGGACAGCGGCGACACACGACGCATGTGGCAGGGCTTACAAGCCATCGCTAACTACAGGACGACACCACCTGCCTGTGACAGTGACGGCTCCCTCCCAGATGTGCTTAACAACTTCTATGCTCGGTTCGACAGGCAGAACGACGTGGCGGCGAGGAAGACCACCCCTCCTCCGAACGACCAGGTCCTGTGTCTCACTACAGCTGAGGTGAGGAAAACTCTACGCAGAGTCAATCCACGTAAAGCTGCTGGACCAGACAACATCCCAGGCAGAGTGCTCAGAGAATGTGCTGATCAGCTGGCAAATGTTCTCACCAACATCTTCAACATCTCTCTGAGCAGTGCCGTTGTCCCCACGTGCTTCAAGGCCACCACCATCGTCCCCGTGCCCAAGAAGTCTTCTGTGTCCTGACTCAATGACTACCGCCCTATCGCACTTACACCCACCATCATGAAGTGCTTCGAACGGCTCGTCATGAGACACATCAAGACCCTGCTGCCCCCCTCACTGGACCCAATGCAATTTGCATACCGCCATAACCGCTCAACGGACGACGCCATCTCCACTGCACTCCATCTTGCCCTGACACACTTGGACAAGAAGGACTCACACGTCCGAATGCTGTACATAGATTTCAGCTCAGCATTTAACACGATCATCCCCCAACAACTGATCGGAAAGCTGAGCCTGTTAGGCCTGAACACCTCCCTCTGCAACTGGATCCTGGACTTTCTGACCGGAAGGCCTCAGTCAGTACGGATCGGGAACTGCACCTCCAGCACCACCACACTGAGCACTGGGGCCCCACAAGGCTGTGTGCTCAGTCCTCTGCTGTTCACACTGCTGACTCATGACTGTGTAGCAACACACAGTTCAAATCACATCATTAAATTCGCTGATGACACGACCGTGGTGGGTCTCATTAGCAAGAACGACGAGTCAGCGTACAGAGAGGAAGTGCAGAGACTAACGGACTGGTGTAAGGACAACAACCTGTCTCTGAATGTTGACAAGACAAAAGAGATGGTTGTTGACTTTAGGAGGACACGAGGCGACCACTCACCGCTGAGCATCAACGGCTCCTCTGTGGAGATCGTTGACAGCACCAAATTCCTGGGTGTACACCTGGAGAAGGACCTCGGCTGGTCCCTCAACACCAGCTCCCTGCACAAGAAAGCCCAACAGCGTCTCTTCTTTCTGAGAAGACTGAGAAAGGCCCGGCTTCCACCACCGATCCTGACCACCTTCTATAGAGGAACTATTGAGAGCATCCTGAGCGGCTGCATCACTGTCTGGTTTGGGAGCTGTGCCATATCAGACCGCAAGACCCTACAGCGGATAGTGGGAACAGCAGAGAAGATCATCGGGGTCTCTCTACCCTCTATTGAGGACATCTACACCACACGCTGCATTCGCAAAGCCACCAGCATTGTGGCTGATCGGACACACCCCTCTCACACACTCTTTACACTCCTGCCATCTGGAAAAAGGTACCGAAGCATTCGGGCACGCACATCCAGACTGTGCAACAGCTTTTTTCCACAAGCCATCCGTCTCCTCAGCAAAAAGGGACTGACTGATAAACACGCACACACACACATACACTAACATTATCACTCAGCTTAACTCAAATACCTCAAAACATTGAGACTGGACTGACTAACCAACACAAAGCGCAAACACACTGACCTACACCACCAAACCATCACACACACCAACCTGTAAATGCTCTTTTGCACAATATTATTACTAGATATATTATATATTATTATTTTTTTTGCACTAACTTGTCTTGTAGCACCTTGGTGCCTGGAGGAACGTTGTTTCGCCTCACTGTGTATTTTTAAACTGTATATGGTTGAAGTGACAATAAAGTTGAACTTGGACTTGGAAATCATTGCTGCAGTCATTTTAAATTTACCCTTAACACACATTATTATTATTATTATTATTATTATTATTATTATTATTATTATTATTATTATGCAGCACAGTGCTGACAGGGTCTAGACAGAGAACAGACAGAGAACTATATTTGCTTCTCTTCACTGGCTTCCTGTTAAATCCACGTTAAAAATCCTGCTCCTCACATACTTGGTAGTAATGGTGGCTTTGGGGCTCCTGCAGTGTTCAACCTAATTATTACTGAAGTCATCACTGATCTTGGCTCTGGCTCGTCCCTCCTCACAGAAACATGCAGAAGAACAACAGATGTGTAGCCTTCATTGCTAATATTACAAACCTGAATGTTTGGTCTCGGCTGGTTTATCGCAGACTTTGGTTCATGAACGTGTTTCTGTCAGAGAACATCTGCGACTGCACTGAGCAGCACATCAACAGCAGCTCAAACAGCCCAGTCATTGCCTGCTGCTGCTCCTTCAGCAAGACACTTTATTAGGTACAATTGTTCAGCAGCTCGTTAAATATGTAATCAGCCAATCACATCAGCAGCTCATTTAGGCATACAGACATGATGAAAACAAATCGCTGAAGTCCAAACATTTATGAAGAAAGGTGATTTAGGTGAGTTTGAATCTGTCACGGCTGTTGGTGTGTGTGTTTCAGAAAACACCGATCTGCTGGGATTGAGGGTGAGAGAGGGCGGGTCATCTACTAATCGCAAGGTGGGCGGTTCAATTCCTGGCTGCTCTGTCTGCATGCCAAAAATCCTTGGGCACGACACTAACTCCACGCTGCTTTGAAATTTATCCATCAGAGCATGAACATGTGTGGATGTTAGATAGAAACAGTGCTGATATGAATGGGGCCAATGACTCATGCTGTACAAGTTTGGAAAGAAGGTCTGAAAATGGGGAAATTATCCAGCAGTTCTCTGGGAGAAAATACCTTGTTGAGGTCAGAGGTCAGAAGAGAACCTAACCCTAAGTGCTTCCAGCTGCTAAGAACCAGGACCTCAAATAATCATTTATAAGGGCAATGCTGGACGATACCTCCCACCCACCCCGGGTGGGAGGTATCGTCCAGCATTGCCCTTATCTTGGACAACAGCCACCTCTCAGACACAATCCTAAGGGAGTCCATCTCAATCCCCACAACATTACTGTCCTTGTAATCTGTTTATTTAGTCTGTTGGCATCTGTGACCCTCAACCTGCTGCCCCAGCATGCAACAACACAGAGGATGGCACTGGCCACAACAGACTCATAGAAAATCCTGAGCATTGTCTGGCAGATGTTAACAGACCTCAGAGACTCTGACCCCTCCTGCAGAGGGTAGCGATGTTTTTGACCCAGTCCAGGTTATCGTCTATATTAATAACTAACAGTAACATGTGTCCTCACAGTGTAGTCGGAATCATATCAGAGACGTGAAGCATCCTTAGAGGTCAGCTGTTTTCTATCAGCTGGCAGTGCTCAGTGAAACAGAGAGCACCCAAACATTTAGATCTCAGAGGCAGAAGGTAAACGGTGAGAAACCCACAGATGCCACCGAGGAGCCAGCCAATCAGCAGCCAGAATCTCCTCCCTCTGTTTCATTACAGCTAATCTTTATGCAGAACACACACTCAGCCCACAGACACACACACACTCACCCCACCTTGACGCTGCGACAGACTTCATTTTCCCGCCACGCTAGGCTGCTCTGTCTGCTCTCCCGGCTCAGAGGGGGAGAGAGAGAAGGAGGAGCGAATTCACAGGAAACACACACACACACACACACACACACACACACACACACACACACACACACACACACACACACACTGAACAGACAGAATTATTAGGCAAGTTGTATTTTTGAGGAATAATTTTATTATTGAACAACAACCATGTTCTCAATGAACCCAAAAAACTCATTAATATCAAAGCTGAATGTTTTTGGAAGTAGTTTTTAGTTTTAGCTATTTTAGGGGGATATCTGTGTGTGCAGGTGACTATTACTGTGCATAATTATTAGGCAACTTAACAAAAAACAAATATATACCCATTTCAATTATTTATTTTTACCAGTGACACCAATATAACATCTCCACATTCACAAATATACATTTCTGACATTCAAAAACAAAACAAAAACAAAGCAGCGACCAATATAGCCACCTTTCTTTGCAAGGACACTCAAAAGCCTGCCATCCATGGATTCTGTCAGTGTTTTGATCTGTTCACCATCAACATTGCGTGCAGCAGCAACCACAGCCTCCCAGACACTGTTCAGAGAGGTGTACTGTTTTCCCTCCTTGTAAATCTCACATTTGATGATGGACCACAGGTTCTCAATGGGGTTCAGATCAGGTGAACAAGGTGGCCATGTCATTAGTTTTTCTTCTTTTATACCCTTTCTTGCCAGCCACGCTGTGGAGTACTTGGACGCGTGTGATGGAGCATTGTCCTGCATGAAAATCATGTTTTCCTTGAAGGATGCAGACTTCTTCCTGTACCACTGCTTGAAGAAGGTGTCTTCCAGAAACTGGCAGTAGGACTGGGAGTTGAGCTTGACTCCATCCTCAACCCGAAAAGGCCCCACAAGCTCATCTTTGATGATACCAGCCCAAACCAGTACTCCACCTCCACCTTGCTGGCGTCTGAGTCGGACTGGAGCTCTCTGCCCTTTACCAATCCAGTCACGGGCCCATCCATCTGGCCCATCAAGACTCACTCTCATTTCATCAGTCCATAAAACCTTAGAAAAACCAGTCTTGAGATATTTCTTGGCCCAGTCTTGACGTTTCAGCTTGTGTGTCTTGTTCAGTGGTGGTCGTCTTTCAGCCTTTCTTACCTTGGCCATGTCTCTGAGTATTGCACACCTTGTGCTTTTGGGCACTCCAGTGATGTTGCAGCTCTGAAATATGGCCAAACTGGTGGCAAGTGGCATCTTGGCAGCTGCACGCTTGACTTTTCTCAGTTCATGGGCAGTTATTTTGCACCTTGGTTTTCCCACACGCTTCTTGCGACCCTGTTGACTATTTTGAATGAAACTCTTGATTGTTCGATGATCACGCTTCAGAAGCTTTGCAATTTTTATCGTTTTTAACTTTTAATATTTTTTTAACTTGTTATTGTGTTTTTAACTTGTATTGCTATGTATCACTTTTATTTATTTATCTCTTTATTTTCAAATAGCTGTACAGCACTTTGTCTAAAAGCGCTTTATAAATAAAGTTATTATTATTATTATTATTATTTAAGAGAAGAAGTCTGCTCACTGACACTCATTAATGCAGGTATATTTTCCAGGTGACTCTAAAAGTTCCCTGTTCACTGTGTAGAGTGGCACAGAAGAGTCAGACAGGTGGACCCATGCGTCCTCGCCTGCTCTGAATCTTGATGATTGGTGATTGGTGGAGCCAAGCAAGCCGAGGGGAGACGGATGTCTTACATTTGCCAAAGCCAAACATCTGCCTCCATCCCAGCATCCTCCTGTGTCACTCCAGCCCTCTGTGTGTCCTCCTTCATCCATGAACCTCCTCTGAGCTCTTCCTCTTCTCCTGCCCGCGGCTCCATATTCATCCTCCACCCTCCCTCCTCTGCACATGCTCAGACCACCTAAGCCTCGAACATCTCCAGTTCTACCATCTCCATCACAGCAAGGCTCACCTCCATCTTTGAACTTTCCTTTTCACTGTTGCTCTCCGTCTGTCACACTTGCCTCCACCCACTCCATCCTGTGTGTCTTCTTCACCTCTCTGTGGATGGCTTTCCTTCATACTCATGTATTCTGTTTTGCTTCTGTTGAATTTCATTCCACTTCTCTCCATAGCATACCTCCACCTCTGCAGGCTCCACCTACTGTCACCACAGATCACAGCTGCTGTCCGGCCTTCCAGCAGCACTTGGTGCAGTTAAATTACAGCTCCCTCTGGTGGCTGCAGAAATTATGACAGCGGGAAAAAATGAAATAATGTTCTGTGACATTTTGATGCATGCTCAATCATCCAGGTAAGTAAATCTCCAAAAGTTGATTCTGTTCATCTGGACGTAGCATTTTCAGTGGGAGAAACGTTTCGTCACTCATCCAAGTGACTTCTTCCAGTGACGATGCGTGACGATGCGTGACGATGCGTGACGAAACGTTTCTCCCACGCTATGTCCAGATGAACAGAATCAGAGATTGTGTGACTTTCTTTTCCTGTAACATAAGCCAATCTTTGGCCCTGAAGCTGAAGTCAGGTGTGAGGCTGATACATGTGTCGGTCATGACATGAGCAGGAAAATGTGAAGCCGCAGCTCTGCTGAGGTTTCCATCAGCATGCAGAGCAGGCGTCGCCGTGCTGATAATTATTGATTGTGTCTCTTCATGCATGAGGTAATTTGGGATGCTCCTCATTTGCATGCAGACCGGGAGGATTCAGCTGCTGCGCTCAGCTCAGAAAATCTCAAACCGTCTGTGACACACTAACGCCGGCACGGCGCCTTCGTCTCCTGAATCACGAGCTGTGTTTTTGTGATGAAGTGAATGTGTTCATGTCAGATATCAGTTGGTTTTTCGTGTGGTTCTCAGCAACAAAAGGAGCTTCAGGTGTGCTAGGTGAGCCACACACACCAAGACACGGAGGGGCTTTCTCCAACTTCCTTTTGTGTCTTTGAACACATCACCTTCTTTTTAATGAGGCCAGTAACACTTTATTATACAGCCTGATAATAAGTAATTTATTAGAAACTACAGTGTAGTTATGTTTACCTACAAATACTTAAGTCATACTGTAAGTACATTTATGTACCGCTTTATTTCTCCATAATTTTATGGAGAAACTGTATTTCAGCATTATAGTCTCTAGTTTTCAGGGAGCAGGGTGTGTTATGGAGGTGATTCATCTCACTTTTTATGTGCATGAAGGATGCTCTATTATTCAACTGTCCTCTCATTTTACCAAGATTAATGTGATGAGGAATGAGTTTATAATGATGGAGCGACGTCTACCTTCACTTTTCTTCCAGAAGATGTAGATTTCAGATCGATACGTCGGGGAGATCGAAGATTCTAGGTGTTCACGTTGTGTACGTGTTTTCTTTGTTTTTGTCTTTGGAAGAAGAAATGAAAGCAGAAATGCTCTCATGGGGGCGTCCTGCTGTCACAGGTTTATTCATGGAAACTCTCACAGCTTTGACCACAACACAGTGATAGAAGGTATTTCAGAGCATACTCTGTGCTTAATCTTAAAACAAACACAGGACGTGGTTTTATGGAAATAATGAGGAGGAGCAGTAAACTGAGCGGTTGTTGTAGAGCCGAGCTCTCAGGACACGTTCAGCAGCAGATCGACGCCTCGTCTCCAAACACAGAGACAAAATCTTCCACTGAGTACACACAACACAACACAAACAGGATGTGACGACCAGTAGCTCAATCCACTGATGTGAATCAGCTCCAGCAAAAATCTCCTCCACCCCCCGTCTGAGCTCCACACTGAGAACTATTGGTCCACTGAGCATTTATGTTTTAACTGACAGTGAATACCTGAGTGTAGAAGATCAGTAACCGTCCAAGAACTGTCACAACCGTGGATCATCCACAGATCGTCCTAGAAAACACCTGCTCCAGAGTGGACTCACCTGAGGCTGCTGTCTTACCTTTTACCTCCACAGGTGAACAACACCCTGCATGTTACTTAAGTGTGAAATCTGCAGGACAGCCTGGAGGGGTCTGGATATGTCCTGAAGTATCCAAAGTACAGGTTCATGGATCCCGCCGCGGGCACTTTAATTTCCAACAGCCATCACATGACAGCGCTGCTCTGAAACAGAACAAAACATACATTATTCATGGCCCCGCCCCCAGGCACTCATTAAACACAGCTGAGCCTCATTTTTATTTTATTAAAATAATTCAAATTATTTTATTTGTATTTTATTATTAATTTAATATAATTTTATTTTTGTATTAATTTTGTGTATTTTTAGTTCAATAATTAGTTCAAAAATATGATTTTGGTGATTATAGGTAAGTATTATGATGAATTTAGCTTTCATTGGTAGCACAGTGCAAAAGAATTTTTTTAATTATTTCTGTTTTGGATTTTCATATTTTATTGATGCATTTTTATATTGTTGCATTAATCATTTTTTTTGTCACGTTTTTTCCTTCGTACCTCCCTGTAACTGCACTGATTTCCCGCCATGTTGTCTCCCTGACAGTCGACTCAGGAAGTTGAAAACATCAAACGGAGACCTGCCGGTGAACTTCGGTGAACTCCGGCGCCCCAGCAGGGGTGTCGCTCCTGTCTAATTAAAAATAGATGTAGGAGCAGGGAGCCCAGGGCTGCTGGGTGTTTGAAGTGCTGCTGCTGATGGTGAGTGTCACAGGATGATGGAAACGGTGCTTTCAGAGGCGTTCAGTAAAACGCAATGAGAGGAAACGTCTCTTGGCTCTGTGTTCTGTCAGTGCTGCAGGAACAGCTCAGTAACCTGAAGTCCTCCAAATATCCTCGTGTTTCCTTCACACGTTCTCATCCAAGGGACCCAAATCCTGGCCTTCTGTCCCCTGGCTTTGGTCCCGGATTCACTGATTGTGGTAAAATTGGACATCAGGAGACAAAGAGTGACTAACACCACATAAAGAGTTTAGACAGATGGAGGTGGAGAAACCCTGATATTCCCCTACGTTTAAGTGTCACAGAGGTGTTTGTCCACTAAGCTGAAGCTCTGTATTTGTTTGTATGGTAGTCATTTGGTGCTGAACAGCTGAGGAGGACAGGAAATCAGACAGGAGCAGCAGGTTTTAGAAATCTCATTCAGTCTGAACTGCTCAAGGTGTGATCTATTCAATTCAATTCAATTTTATTTATACAGCGCCAAATCACAACAACAGTTGCCTCAAGGCGCTTTATATTGTAAGGTAGACTCTACAATAATACATATAGAGAAAACCCCAAATATCATATGATACCCTTCACCTGCAGAGGAGCTCACACACCTGCACCTGCTCACCTGTGATCAGCTGATCCTGGATCCAAGCATGCAAAGGCCATCCCACCTGTCTGCTGTCAGTGGTGATGTTCATAATGAAACCAGGTGCAGGAACATAAACATGAATACAACTGAGTGCAGATGCTATGATGCTGGTGTTTGTGGCCTGATTACAACATCCTGGAAACTCCTCCAGCTGGCGTAGTCACACATGTGGAAAAGATATATATAAATCTTATAAAGTTTGTATCTGTCTTGTGTGAAACTTGTATGAAAAGCATACAAGAGTGAAAGAGGGGTGCCCTCTGGAAGCAGACCATCAATACACACACACACACACACACACACACACAAAACAGACTGGAGTCAGTCCCGCACTGGAAACACCTGTAACACCTGAAAACAGAAAACAGAAACTCTGGGAGATGTCACACCCTCAGTGATGTCACTGAAGAAGAACAGGAGGAACTGACATCCTGGTGACATCACATTTTGTTGCGTTCGATTGGTTGAAATCCAGCTCAGGCTCGCTCACCCGCCACAGCCTCAGCGATCAATAAATGAGGCGTACGTCAGGTCAGCTCCATGTTTCAAACAAGTGTTATCAGCAGGTTGTTGATCAGGTTTATCTGTGATTAATAATCCAACGTTTGGACTTCAGAGCAGCTAAAAGATCCAGAGATTTGCTATGACCTTCTGTGACTGTGTGCCAACACTAGTTTAGTGTTTATGGAACAATAAACCTTTTCATTGATTTAAAAAAGAAAAAAAATGCTGCTACCAAGGAAAACACACCCACACCGCCAAGGTTTGCTCACCTGTGGCCAACGCTGGGTTCAAACCACCAAATCAAGCATGTCTGCTGCGCAAACGAGTTGACAGGTCAGCGGCACAAATCCCAGAGGTCAGAGCACACCGTCCTCAGCTGTCTGTAACCACCAATAAGAAGCCTCATTACAGTCTCTGACCTCACTCAGAGAGGTCACTGACACCTTTAGTCAGAGCAGCTTGGGTCAGAGGTCAAAGCCCGAGGGTCACAAGATAGTCTGGACTGTAACAAGGCTGAGCTCCACCTCACAAACCAAGGACAGGAAGTGATGTGTGTATTCCTGAGAGTGTGTATATCAGTGTGTGTGTGTCTGTGTTGTGATATTACCTGTCTATGCGGTGGTTTTAAGGTAGCCTCTGGGGGGGGGGGCACTAACATCACCTTGTCCTGCCTCATCTACTTCCTGAGATTCCTGAGATTTTCAGTGATTCATCAGGTGACATCACGCCTAACCTGATGACTCAGACAGATCTGTGGGGACTGAGGCAGGTGAGTCAGTCAGCTGTCTGTCACGCTTCGATGGAGAGACGCTGACTCACTGCACGCCCTCGGAGCGTCACCTGCTCACCCGGAGCCTCGACACTCAGATGCTCACCTGTGCAAACACTCGCTCAGTATTTCAGACTTTACCTGAAATACTGAGCGAGTGTTTACATTTCTGTGTCAGTGCTGCTGCTGAGCTGCAGAGACATGAACATACATGTAAAGGATTCTGAATGGCTGGCAGGTCAGCGTGTGAAATTATTCATGTGCAGACCAACAGAGTCATGAAAGTTTTATTTTAATGATAATAAGAAAAAAATGTAAAAACAGATTAGAATCGCCCAGCTGTAAATTTATCCACCGCCCTGCAGTTTCATTCCCAACAGAGGTTTCTGCACATGGAGACAAGTAAGAGAACTGTGAGCGACTGAAGGCCCTTTAGACTAAAAGCCTCAGCCTCTGATCTGCTGCTCTCCATGTTTGTGTGGCTCTTCAGCTCAGACGAGTTTTGATTTTATCAAATGAGCTGAGCTGGACAAGACTCCAGAGCTTCGAAACATTAATGTAATCAGATAACTTTCAGAGATAGACAAGCCTGAGATCAGACATATAACCAGAGTGATGTTCCAGAAAAAAGTAATCACCCGGCTAATCATTAATAATGATCTGAAAATGTTCATTCGGCTGTTTTCTGCTGCTAATGGAGCCGTTCGTGAGATTTGAAAAAGGTGTGTGTTTTCCTGTCAGCCTCAAACATCTCACCTGTCTCTGCACCAAACAGCAGCTTTCTCTTTGTTCCTGATGTTTGGATGGAGATGTTTAGGTGAAAATATGAGAAGGACACCAGAGAGAAAAATGTGGCCATGAAGCCGTGGCAGCACTCGGAGGATGGGTAGATCGTCACGTCCGTGTTTAATGATGTAGGTTTTCTCTGCGACTCCGCTGAGGAGGCAATGCATCAAAGCGACAGGCCAATCAGCATCCGGCCGCTCTTCATCAGCACAATTAACTGTAATTAATCTGTTTACTGTGTGAGGTGTGAGGCATGCTGGGCGGCCTCGCTTATCTTCCTTATGTAACTGCAGGAAAACGAGGATCCGCTGTTCTGCTGCTCACTCAGCCCTGAACTCTGATTGGTCTTTGTTTTCACAAAAAAAGGAAGCTGCTGAGAGCAGACAGATCCTCAATAAACAGAAAGACAAGCCTGCAAATAACTGCAGCAAGATCAGTAACTCACAGCTGCATCACAGGTCTGAAGATGAAACTCATTTAGATAAATAAATAAACTCCCTCAAATAAACTCTCATCAAACCTTCAAATCCATCAAACTATGACCTGCTGGCCTTTCTGAGCTCCTGTCTAAGGCCTACAAACTCTATAGCAGGTGAGCAGCATCTGAAAGACCCAACACAGGAGCTGAGAGACAATCTGGATCTTCAGCTAATCATCTGCTGTTCGCAAAAGCCTCACAGACATGTCTGAAGGACAGCTAACAGGAAGACGTTCATAATGAAGGGAAACAAGGCAAAGGCAAAGGCGAATTTATTTGTATAGCACAATTCAACAACAAGGTGATTCAAAGTGCTTTACAGAGACATTAGAAACAAAAACAAATAAAAAGCATGATTTAAAATTGATTAAAACAAGCAAACAAACTAACTAACTAAACACACACATTTCACACCTGTTCGCGCGATCTGAACCCTTATCGTAAGGGGAGCTACCAGTCCTTCTGTGGAAGAGCTACTTTCTATTTTAAATTCCCTGAATTTAAAATACTCTCTAGACCCAGTCTAGACCCAGCTGGGGAGCTACCCAGAGCTCTAAACCCACTTAACAAACAAACAAACAAACAAACAAACAAACAAAACAGTATATAAAATCAGACCAGATAAAATCAGTAGTTAATGTAAGTTTTGAAATTTAAGCTTAACAAACAAACAAAACAGTATATAA
This sequence comes from Rhamphochromis sp. 'chilingali', assembly GCF_963969265.1. Classification (NCBI taxonomy): domain Eukaryota; kingdom Metazoa; phylum Chordata; class Actinopteri; order Cichliformes; family Cichlidae; genus Rhamphochromis; species Rhamphochromis sp. 'chilingali'. The sequence goes on from NC_137932.1 coordinate 27,665,784, forward strand.
AATCAAAACAGATAAAATCAGAAATAGATAAGATCAGTAGTTAGTGTAAGTTTTGAAATTTAAGCTTAAAAGTGTGGATTTGGTGCTTTATTCGAATGCAGCTGAGAATAGGTGAGTCTTCAACCTGGATTTAAATAAACTGAGTGTTTCAGCTGATCTGAGGCTTTCTGGGAGTTTGTTCCAGATATAAGGAGCATAAAAGCTGAATGCAGCTTCTCCGTGTCTGGTTCTGACTCTGGGAACTGATAAAAGACCGGATCCAGATGACCTGAGGGATCTGGAAGGTTCATACTGGGTCAGGAGGTCACTGATGTATTTTGGTCCTAAACCATTCAGAGCTTTATAGGCCAGCATCAGAACTTTAAAGTCTATCCTCTGACGGACAGGTAGCCAGTGTAAAGACCTCAGAGCTGGACTGATGTGGTCCACTTTTTTCGTCTTAGTGAGGACTCGAGCAGCAGAGTTCTGAATGAGCTGTAGTTGTCTGACTGATTTTTTAGGTAGACCTGTAAAGATGCTGTTACAGTAATCAAGCCTACTAAAAATGAATGCATGGACTAGTTTTTCCAGGTCCTGTTGAGACATCAGATCTTTTATCCTTGAAATATTCTTGAGGTGATAGTAAGCTGACTTTGTTATTGTCTTAATGTGTTTTCTAAGTTTAGGTCTGCATCCATCACTACACCCAAATTTCTCGCCTGGTTTGTGGTTTTTAGATGTATAGATTGAAGTTCTCTGGTGACCTGTAATCGTTTTTCTTTGGCGCCAAAGACTATTACTTCAGTTTTGTTTTTGTTTAGTTGGAGAAAATTGTGGCACAACCAGTCATTAATTTCCTCAATGCATTTACCAAGAGCCTGTACAGGGCCTCGGTCTCCTGGTGACATTGTGATATATATTTGTGTGTCATCTGCATAGCTGTGGTAGTTTATTTTGTTGTTCTTTATAATCTGTGCCAGTGGGAGCATGTAAATGTTAAACAGAGGGGGTCCCAAGATGGAACCTTGGGGAACTCCACATGTGATACTTGTCTGCTCGGATGTGAAGTTACCTATTGATACAAAGTATTTCCTGTTTTCTAAGTATGTTTTGAACCAGTTTAGTACAGTTCCTGAAAGACCTGCCCAGTTCTCCAGTCGTTTGAGTAATATGTTGTGGTCAACTGTATCAAATGCTGCACTGAGATCCAGTAAAACTAGGACTGACATTTTTCCACTGTCTGTGTTCAGACATATGTCATTAAACACTTTGGTCAGAGCGGTTTCAGTGCTGTGGTTCTGTCTAAAACCTGACTGGAAGGCATCGTAGCAGTTATTCTGTTTTAAGAAGTAATTGAGCTGTTGAGAAACTGCTTTTTCAATGATCTTACTTAAAAACGGGAGATTTGAGATCGGCCTGTAGTTGTTCATTTGTGTCTTGTCAAGATTGTCCTTTTTCAGTATAGGTTTGATTACAGCAGTTTTTAGTGATTCTGGAAACACACCTGATAATAAAGAAAAGTTGACGATCTGTAACAGGTCTGACTCTAAAGTCTTTGAGACCTTTTTGAAAAAACTTGTTGGCAGGACATCTAAACAGCAAGAGGAGGAGTTCAGTTGACCTAAGATGTCCTCCAGGTCTTTGCTGTTAATCGGGTGAAACTGTTTGATGGTGTTTAAACAGTTTTTCGGTGGACACAGTACATATCCTGGATCTGCTGTTGATGTACCAACTGCTTGTCTAATCTTTTGGATTTTGTCTGTGAAGAATTTGGCAAAGTCATTGCAGGCCATGGTTGGATGAAGTTCAGCTGCCACTGGCACAGGAGGGTTTGTTAGCCTGTCAACTGTAGAAAATAAGACCCGAGCATTATGGCTGTTTTTAGTGATGATGTCAGAGAAGTAGGACCTTCTTGCACTCCTCAGTTGTAAATTATAATTGTGAAGTTTCTCTTTATAGATGTCATAGTGAACCTGGAGGTTTGTTTTTCTCCATCTGCGCTCAGCTTTCCTACACTCTCTTTTTTCATTTTTCACTAGTGTGGAGTTTCTCCATGGAGACTTTTTCCTTCCAGAGATAACCTTCACCTTAATGGGGGCAATAGTATCCATTACATTTAACATTTTTGCATTAAAGCTATTGACAAGCTCATTGACTGAACCTTTGGACAGGTCAGGTGTTAATGGGAAGACCTGGTTAAAGATCTCACTACTGTCTTCAGTTATACACCGTTTTGTGATCACTGCTGTTGATATATTTGTGTGGGCTGAGATTTTACTTTCAAAGAAAACACAGTAATGATCAGATAAGCCCACATCAGACACAGTAATGTTTGAAATGCTCAGGCTCTTGGAGATCAGTAGGTCGAGAGTGTGTCCTCTATTATGTGTGGCCTCTGTTACATGCTGAGTCAGCCCAAAGTTGCAAGAGGAAAAGTTGAGGTCTGAAGACCAGAGGAACAGGTCTGATGGATCAACTTAATGGTCAGTAAGAAGATGTCAGGAGGAGGTCCAACACTGAGAGTCTGCAGCCATCTGTGAAACAGGGTGGAGACTCTGTCATAGTTTCAGCTGCAGGTCAGTCAGTGGTGTTGGAGATCTTTGATGAACTGATGAATTACAGAGTCCACCATATAGGAACATCTGGAAACATCTTATTATCTGCTTTCATTTTCAGCTCAACCATGATCCAAACACACTGCTGTGCATTAAAACCTGGATAGAAACACACAGGGGAACTCTATCAGAGCTGGACTTCAGCATGACTGAAGCAGTGTGAGATCATCCTGACAGAGAACAAAAGGCAGAAACATCCAAAGAAGAACCCCGAGAACTCTTCTTGAAGGTCCTCACAGAGCTGTAGGAGGAAGCTGCTCACAGCACAGATTCACTTTCATTTTCCTCTTTTAACTTCTTGAGCTGCTGATTATTCTGAGTATGACTGGATAAAAGCCTGACTCTAGAAAAGTCCTTAAGTTTTAATCCGTATGTGAGACATCGTCTCAACATGAGGGCCATGGGCCATGACGCAAACGCCACCACGTCACAACCATCTGCCTCTTTTTAAAACTTTAAGCAGACTTGTTCTAAAATTAACACTGAAATGTTTTCGTGACACAGGATTGAATCAGAGTAGAAATAGGACAGAGGATCATGAGGAAGCAGAGATCGTGGGCAATCGTGGCTCAAAGAGTTGGCAGTTCGTCTTGTAACCGGAAGGTTGCTGGTTCGAGCCCCGACTCGGACAGTCGTTGTGTCCTTGGGCAAGACACTTCACCTACCGCCTACTGGTGATGGCTGGAGGGGCCGATGGCGTGATATGGCAGCCTCGCTTCTGTCAGTCTGCCCCAGGGCAGCTGTGGCTACAACTGTAGCTTGCCTCCACCAGTGTATGAATGAATAGTGGAATTGTAAAGTGCTTTGAGGGTTTACAAAAAAGCGCTATATAAATGCAATCTATTATTATTATTAAACAGAGTTTTGGGGTTTTATGGCCTTGTTTTGTTCTTTTCTCATGTTTTTGTCTCTTTTTGTTTTTCTTTTTCATCTTCTCATCTTTCTCACTCATGAAACCTGGAGCTGTTCAGCTCAGCTGCTCCACGCTGACAGAGCACCTCTCAATCGTCAGTGTTCACTTTTTATCTTCCAACGTTAAAAACTGTCGTGGTCTTGAGCCAGTGGACTCAATTGTTTTGGTTTTGATTATTATCTTATGTTTCAGGTTAATTCTTGTTAGGATTTCCTTGTCATTAGGTTTGGTTTCTGTTTTGTATTTTGAGCTCCTTTTGTTCGGTGTCTAGGTGCCTGCCCTGGTCCCACATCTCTGTGTCCCCACGCTGTTGCCATGTCTTATGTCTTGTGTTAAGCTCGTGTCTGTGCATACCTGTTGTATTTCCTGTTCTACTTTGATAGTCCCTGTCCCATGTGTAGTGTGCCTGGTTTTGCTTCCCCTTGTCTCGACAGCTCTGATTTTTCCCAGCTGTGTTTCCCTCCTGTCTCCCATTCCCTGATTGCTCCTGTGTGTGTGTAAGCCCTGTGTTTTTTACTGCTTGTTACTGGTGCATCTGTGTTACCTCCACGCGTCATCCTGTGTTCCACCCTTTATGTTTTCCTTTGAGTTATGGTTTCAGATTTGGTGGTTAGATTGTCCCAGTTTAGGTTTGTTCTTAGTTCCTATCTGTCCCATCTCTGCTCTGTCTGTATTATCACCTCATGTAAATTAAGCTCACTCATTGCATCGTCAGTGCCTGCGATTGGGTCCTTATCCCTTCAACCCCACACGACTGCCGCCGCAGCTGTGACAAAACAACACTTAAGCCGTGCCGTGCAGATGTGGATCGTCCCCGATGTAATGATGAAGTCAGAAACCAGGCTTAGACAGTTCAGTCATGTCAAATTTTAGACCCATCTCTAAACTTGCCTTTCTTAGTAAGATTCTGGAAAGAATTGTTTATACTCAGTGGATGGACTATTTGAATGACTCTCAATTGTCGGAAATCTTTCAGTCCGGCCTTAAGCCATTTCACAGTACGGAGACAGCCCTCGTAAAAGTTATGAATGACATTCTGATAACGACAGACCGTGGTAAATATGCAGTGCTGGTCTTGTTGGACATGACTCCTCTGCTTTGGAGTGTACCACAGGGATCTATTCTTGGGCCATTATTGCTTTTACTGTACGTTTTGCCTCTTGGTGCGATATTCCGAAAACATAAAGTTTCATTCCATCTATATACAGATGACTGCCAGCTTTATTTACCTTTTAGTCATTCTGATAGTCTCCCAAGTCAATCTCTGCTTGACTGCCTTAGTGATATTAAAGCATGGCTTGCAAAAAACTTTTTAAATTTTAATTATCGTAAGACAGAAGCGATCTTATTTGGCCCAAATGGTTTTTCTGAGGCTCCAGATGCTGATCTTGCAGCTTTGACTCCCCATTTAAAGAGTTCGATCACAAATCTCAGAGTAAAAATTGATTCTGCACTTACCTTTGATGGTCACGTAAACAGGGTGGTGAAATCAGCATTCTATCACCTCAGACGTTTATCGAAGGTTAAGCCCTTTCTTTCCAAGCGTGACTTGGAAAGTGTTATTAACGTCTTTATTACTTCACGTTTCGATTATTGCAATTCTCTTTTAATAGGAGTTGGGCAAGGCACTTTGTCACGCTTGCAACTAGTACAAATTGCCGCGGCACGATTTTTAACTGACAGAAGGAAATTCGACCACATCACTCCGGTTTTGGCCTCTCTACATTGGCTTCCAATTGAATTTAGGATCCGTTTTAAAGTTCTTTTATTGTTTTTTAAATCTCTAAACGGTCTGGCACCTGTTTATTTGTCTGATTTGTTGAAGCCCCATGTCCCCATTTGTTCGCTTCGGTCAGCTGACCAACTGTTGCTTTCAGGACCAAAGTCACGGCTAAAACTTAGAGGAGACCGAGCGTTCTCTGTTGTGGCTCCAATGCTTTGGAATAACCTTCCTCTCCATATTAGACAAGCTACATCAGTGCCAGTTTTTAAGTCCGGATTAAAAACCTATGTTTATTCCCTGGCTTTTAACTCTGTGGGTGACTGACTTTTTTTTAAAATTAATTTTATTGCTATGTGTGGTTTTTGCTATTTTATTACTATATTTATATTTGTATTGTACAGCACTTTGGTCTACCAAGTGTGTTTTTAAAGTGCTATATAAATAAATGATTATCCAAGCTCATCTTCAAAAAAGTACTTCCAGTGGGGGGGTTGGGTCTCCCTGTGTTTAGACACTATTACTGGTCTGCAAACTCAAGAGCTCTATTACACTGGCAGTGGGGTCGGCCTATCGACCACCATTATGATAATCTCCCGCTCTGGCTTCAGGTAGAGTCAGCAATAGTATTTGAAACCTCATTACCGGCTGTATTGTTTTCTAACACCAGTTCCTCTAATAAATGGATCAGTTGTAATTTTGTTGTTAAACACTCTCTAAAGATATTAAGTCAAATCAGGAAATCTCTTAAATTACCTGACCTCTCAGTAAGAATGCCAATAACACAACCATTTGTTTAAACCAGGAAAAATGGACAGGGTGTTTTTAGAGTGGGAGGAAAAGGGGTTGAAACATATTGAGGACTTATATATAGATGACAAATTTGCTTCTTTCTTTCAACTCCAACAAAAGTTTCAGTTACCTCAATCACAATTTTTCCGCTATCTTCAAATAAGGAATTTTGTTCAACGAAACTTTGCAGACTTTCCACTGAAACCACTAAATCATACTTACCTTGAAACAATTCTGAAAGCAAACTCTAAACATATATAAATGGTAAATGGCCTGCATTTGTATAGCGCTTTTTCTAGTCCCTAAGGACCCCAAAGCGCTTCACACTACATTCAGTCATTCACCCATTCACACACACATTCACACACTGGTGATGGCAAGCTACATTGTAGCCACAGCTGCCCTGGGGCGCACTGACAGAGGCGAGGCTGCCGGACACTGGCGCCACCGGGCCCTCTGACCACCACCAGTGGTCAGAGGGCCACTGGTGGTGGGACATCTGATATCCCAGTTTGTTAAGTGCTTTACAATTCCAGCAGATTCTGATCGAATCAGGAATACAGGAGCTGAAGACCTCGGTGTCCCTCTGTCTGAGGACCAATGGTTAAACTGCTTGTCCAGCATTCAGAAAGGCTCAATAACACCAGATACAAACTAATCCAGTTTAAAGTCATTCACATTTTTTAAACTCAAACTTAACTGGATTTATAACTCTGTATCCCCCCTATGTGATAGATGTAACGCTGATGAAGGTTTCCTTGCACAACTATTTTGGCACTGCCCAGTCTTGAATGCTTTTTGATACCGGATTTTTACATGGTTTTCAAACCAATTTAGGAAAAAAGTACCACTTGATGGTACACTGGCTATACTTGGATCTTCTGCCTCAATTGAATCCTTGTCCTGGGCCCTGTTTCAGGAAGCCGGTTTGGAAAACTCAGAGTGAAAAACGACACTCACGGTTGAGTAACCCCGAACTGTCCAACTCGGAATATTCCGTTTCAGAAAGGCTGATAACAATTAGTTCAGTCAACGCGGAGTTGCTTTAACCCCAAGTGAAGCGCGCGGACGAGGATACATAAAGCCCTGATAAGCGGAGCACAGATTAAGCGAGTCACCATGGAGACGGAGGGAAAGAAGGCGCGGTCAATGTATTTCACAGCGCTTGAGGCCGAAATTCTGATGGCAGCATATGCCGATAACATGCAAATTCCGCGAAAAAAAGGAACACAGCCACAGCTGCAAAAGCATGCATGGCAAAACATAGCCGACAGAGTCAATGCGTGAGTGTTAATTTAAACATTGATCGAGGGATTTCCACCCATTTAACACGTTATTTTATCATATGTTATTTTATTTGTTATTTTATACATTTTATTTTGTGATGTGATGTGAGCGCAGGTGCAACCCAACAGGCCCCAAACGTGCCTGGCAGCAAGTAAAAATGAAATATAAAAATATAGTCCAAACAGGTGAGGTGTAATTGTATTATGAGCCATAGTGCTTGGTCTGTTTGTCCCATGTAAATCAATTGCAGTTAGAGGCTACATTAATTTTCTTTCTGTAAGCACTTATTGAAATTATCTGAGCACATTACAAGTACATATTTGCTTACTCTGTATGCTCAAATGTGGCCCGTTATAGCCAACAGAAAAAAAGCAGAGGCCCGAAAAACAGGTGGGGGTCCTCCACCACCACCACTCACAGAGGCTGAGCAGTTGGCCCTCAGCCAAAACAGTGGGCGCCCTGTGGCCGAAGGCATCTCTGCGGGGACATCCTCTGAGGCAATAACCCCGCAAGACACAAGTGCCTACATAAGGGGTAAATTCAAAATAATACATGATGTGCATACATCCTTTCTTCACAGTCACCTTTGCAGTGCGACACATTCATTTGATAAACTCTTTACCATAATGAATTATTTTGTAGTGAAGTTATTTTCCGACTGATTTTGCCTTCCCTCAGCCTTGGTTGTCTTTGAGAGCATAATGACAATGAAGTGTAAGGTGCTTGGTATGTTTGTTAATTGCCATTTGGTCCCTTGTAAGTTATAAGTGACCTGTATAAACCTCATATTCTATCAGTTGATGGTGATGGTGTACTGCATCTGGTGCAGCCTCCTGTTGAGCCAGACCAACATGCAGTTGTGAGTAATACTCCACAGATTATATGAGTTTACAGTAGAACAGCAATGTTGTTTATTTCTTTACTACAGGAAAATAATGAAGAAACATTGACAGCTGTTACAGAGGAGGAAGCAACAGAGACACTTTATGAGGTTTACATCTTTTAATACTTTGTGTACAGGAAATACAGGCGACCAATAAAGCCAGTTGAACAAAAAATCTGTTTATTCTTCTTTCAACATGTTGAGGTGATGGGTCAAAAGAAATGATTGTGACATATGGTGTCTCTGACTGCTCTTCCATCTTGTATGTCCGTGGGAGGGTCAGGATGTTCATGGTTTGGATCACTGCTGATGTTTGGTTCAGAAGGACAGTGTTCTCCTCTAATTGTGGCAATGTTGTGAAGAATCACACATGCCACAATAATGTCACATGCCCTTTCTGGGGTGACCCTGAGTCTTTGCAGGCACTGGAACCGGGCCTTAAGCATTCCGATAGTCATTTCAATTCTGGCTCTTGTCCTGCAATTAGCCAGATTATATCGCTGCTGTGGGCCCGGTTCAGGGTCAGGGTAAGGGGTAAGCAAATAGGGTAAACATGGATACCCCCTATCACCAAGCAAGTAGCCAGTGAACTCTCCTAAGACAGAAGGATACACTTCAGTTCAAATGTCCCTGAAGCAATTGGTCTTTATATATTTTAAAGTATTCTCAACTCACCATGTCCAAATTTTGTGCTCAGTGTACATTCACGGAATATTTGTGAGTCATGGACAGAGCCTGGCCACTTGGCTTCCACATTTGTGATAATGTTGGCAGCATCATATATGATCTTCACAGTGCAGAGAACACAAATTAGCATCCATTACTATAATGAAATAATTTGTTAGTTTGACATGCTACAGGGAACTATGTACCTGTACATTAATGCTGTGGAAAGACTTCCTGTTCACATAGTCTCCTTCATTTACTGAAGGAGCAATGATTGGAATGTGAGTGCCATCTGTATAGCCAATCACGCCTGGGAACCCTGAAAATAAATGTAAAATTTAAGTAGTCCAAGTATCACCACATCATAAATTAAGTTTTGTTCATCCTGATACCTGCAATTTTGTGGCATCCCTCTTTGATAAATCTTGTGGGTCTGTGACCGGGGAACACCACAGACGAGTACAGGAGACGTTTCAGTGCAACTGTAACATTCCTGACTGCCCGACAGACGGTAGCCTTGGAAACGTGCTCAGCGTCACCAATATTATACAGAAAGCTCCCGTTTGCAAGAAACCGAAGTGCAATACAAATAATATGCAATGAACTGAGAGCATGTCCGCGATGTGTCACATGCGTAATATATGGCCTGAGGATGTTATCCAAATAAATTATAGATTGTGCTGAGAAACGGTAACGTTCGCACAGAAAATCATCAGGAAATGATAAAATGTCCAAACGCGCTCTGATCACTCTCTCCCGGCGGAGAGCTCTGCGGAGAATTTGGGCTTCACGATCTACTGGCTCTTCAAGGAAGTGGCACGCCATGTCCGACACTTCCTACTGTCAGGTTTCCGACAAAGGGGCGGAGACAGTCAGGGTTAGTTGTAGTAAACCTGCTAGGGGGCAGGTTAGCTTCACGGAGTGTGTCGTCATAGTGACTCACTCAGGCTGCAGCTGAACTCGCTTTGTGAAACCGAAAACCCAGAGTTTTCGTTAACTCAGGGTATACTTACTCAGTTTTTCCACTAAACCGGCTTCCTGAAACAGGGCCCTGTTCACAAAAACAGATAATCACAATGGGTATTGTCATTGTCCCCGTGTCTCTCTGGTTGGCTCACGCTGGCTACAGGTTTTGTTGTTGTTCTTTTTTGTTTTTGTTTTCTTTGTCTGTCCCTCGTCCTCTCTGCCTGGGTGGAGCTCATTACAAGCTCTCACTCTTGGCCCACGCACCTGTGTGATTGTGTCCACCTGCTGTTGATCTGGCTGATTTCCCCAGCTGCTATTTAAGGCAGTGGCACAGAGCAGCTCACCGCTGGAACGTTGAACCTCCTGAGTTCGTGCTCTCGGCATTATCAAAAGATTCCACTGTATGTATTTTGCTGTGGAACTAACGTTAACTTTTGTGTGTAGATATCCCTCTTCTGGACCAAATCACGGGACCTGCCCGGGTGTGGCAGCATGTGTGGAGTTTTGGAACAAGTGCGGCTGAAGAGGAGTGCGTGTGTGCGGAGGAGCTGTGGCGGTGACTGTGTGGAAGAGGAAGCGTGTGCGTGGATTCCCCCCCCCCCCCCCCCCTTCTCTCCCTGGAGCCCTGGACCCCCCTCCCAACTCACTGTACATATATATAGCACTTAGGTGATCCCTGTTGTAAATAAATTTCCTTTTGTTCTCTAAGAAAGGAACTGTCTGCACGTGAGTCCGTCCAGTAGCCATGACAGGTATGCTTGCTGCAAAGAAACTCATTCTTTTGCAGTGGCGGTCCCCTTCGGCCCCGTGTTTTAAGAGGTGGCTTAATGAGATTGTGACTGTTGCCAGGGTGAAACAGATAAGATTTGACAGGAAAGGAAAAATGGCACGTTTTTGCATGATTTGGCAGCCATTTCTAAAATTCCTAGAAATTAATCATTCTTAATCTTATACCTCCCCCTCCGTGTGCACCTTCCCATTTTATTTATTTATTCATTATTGTTATTTTTTTTTCTATTTTTTTTTTTTACCTCCTCAGGTATTTTACTTTCCATTTATTCATTTTTTTGTCTTCATGCTTACAAGTCCACATATGCTAACTGTAGTAATTGTTTACAGTTGAATCTGTATAAGGATGTTGTGTTCAGTTGTAAAAGCAAAAATAAAATACTAAAAATAAATAATTAAATAAATGATGATGATGATCATCATCATCATCATCATCATCATCAGTAATTCAGCAGCTTCAGAGGTGGGGCAGGTGGAGCTGGTGTTAGACCAGACCACCACAAGTTTGTTCATAACCAAGAAAGAGTCTTTACGAGCTGAAGTCTGAACGCAGGACAGAAGCTGTGGGTGTTCATCACATGAAGACTCAACAGTTCAGCCACATGAAAACAAAGCGCTAACGGGGGTTTCACACCACATCCAGAAACACAATCCGAGTGCTACCTCCCACCCTGAGATCACACCCACCTCAGACTTCATCAGCTTCTGGTTCACCGAGTTTAACCCTAACCCTAACTCAGTGACTAATTTATCTCTGCAGGGTTAGGGCTGAAGCACATGGAGTTGAGGAGAGAGCTGGTGTTTTTTAGATATTTGCAGGCTTGTACGCCCTGAGGAGAAACTCTGTGAACTGCCAGCTTGTTCAGAGCTCATTAAAAACAGGATTTGATTTATTTTCTGAAAGTCAATCTTTGGATCGGTGACATGGATCGCTGCTTCAACACGCTGGAGGAGATCCATAACAGGAATGAGGGAACATAACAGATCTAACATTAGCTGCCATGCTGAAAACCTCCAGACCGTTTTAGGCTTTTATTTCCCTTTTACGTTTTTGGTCTCACTTCACACTGTTATTTTTAAATGCTACGCTCTTAAAAGCTCTGTCACACAAACAGGTGTTTGTCTGACATTCGGTGCTCTTTTGGCCCTTAGCTGTGGTTTTAAATCAGTCAGCAGCATTTGGAGTCTTTGTTGGCTTTGACTCAAACTGAGTCATTGATGGTTTACATCACCCTGAGATTCCACCCTAAGATTCCACCCTGAAATTCTCCGGAGTGAACATTAAAGAGGAGAAGGCGGTGCTTCAGATGAGGCGCGAAGGCTGATTTATGGAAATGGAAATCCCTCAGCCTGTGTTGGAGCGTGTCAGAAAATGGACGCTGATGCAATTACAGTGATGCGGAGCAGCACTGCGGCACACGCTCAGCACTATCTGCTTGATTACATCAGACAGCTCAGGTTTCCACACACTGCTTTAGATTGATTTCCTTTCTTCCACTAAAAAAAACAAAACATTAGTTTCACTTCATTTCTATGAAAAACAACCACAGAAGCCCGATCCATCACGTCACACCAGCAGAGCCTGATCCCAGCAAGATAGCAACGTGGAGCCCAAAATACGATAAAGAGCACTCGTCCCTCAGTCCACTCAGAATCTCAAATTACAAAATGAAATATTTGTTATTTCTTACTCTTTATCGTGAAAAATACCAACTTACTCAATTATTCCCGCTCCTGCTGCTGACATTAAATAAGATCTGTGCTTTCCTGTTAATGCAGCCTGCTGGGAATCTCTGCAGGTTCGTGTCTAGTTTCAGTTACACGCTCTCACACAGTCCCTGCATGCTTCAGCCTCACTTTACGTTGAGCTTGTGCTGGAAACGCGTTGCACCTGGGATGGATTTCAAGAAACAAGTCAATCAACTATGTTTGCATTATTAGGGGCATGGCCTCTTTGACTGATAGGTATCTGCATTCATATTATCTGATGATAAACAAGCTGTCATGGTCGCTGTGTGGCAGGCAGGATGAGGACCCAATCGCAAAACTCACAGACTCAGGGGATGAACTCAAAAAACAGCTTTATTGCTGAAGAGGCAGAACGTAGGAAAATACAAAACTAAACTGGGAAAAGTAAACTAACACTCGGAGAGAGAGACACAGGGAAATCCACGCAGCATGAGGGAGAACGCGACACAGAACTGAGGGAGACGCAGACATAAATACACAGAGGGTTAACGAGGGAAGTGGGAGCACACGGGGAACACAGGTGACACTGATAATCATAACAAGACACGGCAGGAGTGAACACAACACTAACGGGAGACGGGCAAAGTAAAACAGGAAGTACAGAGGTTCAGACAGGAGGAGAGAGAGCACGGGGAGAACACAGACATAACGGGCTGGGGAAAACATAGAATAAAACACAAAGAGAGACGAGGGCTCATAAATACACAGAGGGGCACACAGGGGGTAAGAGTCACGAAGGGAAAACACTTAGGGAACAACACAACAGGGCAACTCAGGAAACATGGCCTAAGGAACGAAATGCAAAAATACAAGGAACTAAGAATAAGATAAGATAAGATAAGATAACCTTTATTAGTCCCACACGTGAGAAATTTGTTTTGTCACAGCAGGAAGTGGACAGTGCAAAAGTTATGAGGCAAAAATTAGAATACAATAAGAATAAATACAGTACACAACTGTACAGAATAGAATAAAATAAAATACTATATACAGTAGAATAAAATAAAATAAATATACAATAAGATAAAAATAGAATACAAATACAAATACTATATACAACTGAGTAAAAATACAACGATGACAGAAAGGATTATTGCACTTAGTATTATTGCATATGTATGGATGTGTGTGCTTGATCAGTTAAAGTCTTTATTATGGAGTCTGACAGCAGTGGGGAGGAAAGACCTGCGAAATCTCTCCGTCCCACACCGTGGGTGCCGCAGTCTCCCACTGAAGGAGCTGCTCAGTGCTGTCACAGTCTGCTGCATGGGGTGGGAGATGTTGTCCACCAGGGATGACAGCTTAGCCGCCGTTCTCCTGTCACTCACCACCTCCACTGGGTCCAGAGGGCATCCTAGAACAGAGCTGGCCCTTCGGATCACCCTGTTCAGTCTCTTCCTGTCCCCAGCAGAGATGCTGCCGCCCCAGCAGACCACGCCATAAAAGATAGCAGAAGCCACAACAGAGTCATAGAATTTCTTCAGGAGTGGGCCCTCCACTCCAAACGACCTGAGTCTCCGCAGCAGGTACAGCCTGCTCTGCCCTTTCCTGTAGAGGGCGTCTGAGTTATGAGTCCAGTCCAGTCTACTGTTCAGATGAACACCAAGGTACCTGTAGCTGTCCACAGCCTCAATGTCCATACCTTGGATGTTCAGTGGTTGCAGTGGAGAATGCTTGTGCCTGCGGAAGTCTACCACCAGTTCCTTGGTTTTACTGGCGTTGATCTGGAGGTAGTTCAGCTGGCACCAGTCCACAAAGTCTTGGGTCAGACCTCTGTACTCCTTGTCGTCCCCATCAGTGATGAGGCCGACTGTTGCAGAGTCATCAGAGAACTTCTGCAGGAAGCACTGGGTGGAATTGTGGGAGAAGTCTGCAGTGTAGATGGTGAAGAGGAACGGAGCCAGAACCGTTCCCTGTGGGGCCCCCGTACTGCAGACGACCCTGTCCGACACACAGCCCTGAGTCCTCACATACTGTGGTCGGTCGGTGAGGTAGTCCAGGATCCAGGTAGTGAGGTGATGGTCCACTCCAGAGTTCACCAGCTTGTCCTTTAGAACCGAGGGAAGAATGGTGTTGAAGGCACTGGAGAAATCAAAGAACATGATTCTCACAGTGCTTCCAGCGGTCTCCAGGTGAGCGAGGGAACGATGTAGGAGGTGAATGACGGCATCATCCGCTCCAATGCCAGGCTGGTAGGCAAACTGAAGTGGGTCCAGTGATGAGCTTATTAGGCGCCGAAGCTGAGCCAGGACCCACATGGCCCAGGACCATGACACAAGCTAGCTAGGATTAGCTGATAACGTAGCGCTCCACAATCCTGGAAACGTAAAGCGGACCCACCACAGAAGGATAATCCTGGTGACACCACAAAGCCATTATTGTTCAGTATATGGATCAGAGTTATTAAATATGACGCGGCGCTGTGCTGATGTAGTTTCAGCATCTTGGGGCTGTTTCACAGATCTAACAGTGATCCAGCACCCACTCAGTCTTTATCCTACAGAGTTCCCCAGTAAGTCACCATGGTGGTTATTTCAGAGCTCAGAATTAACAATACAAACCTTTCACATGTGCCTTACTTCACTGACTGCAGGGTGGAGGTGATCAGAATCAGAATACTTTATTGATCCCTGGGGGAAATTATTTTTTGTTACAGTGCTCCATTATAAACCAACATAAACCAACATTAAGACAAGACAGACAATACGCTAACTAAGAATAGTACAATATATACATATATATATACATAAGTCATCATAAGTGATGGAGATGAGTGCAGCAGGTAGTAAAGTGTTGCCTTTATTCTCCCTGCATTAATCAGCCGCAGTGAAGACGACTCCTGCAGTAAATCTATGTGATGCATCGCCTGCTGGAAATTCAAATAGCCACATTATCATCAGCTGATAACGCTGCCGCCTTCAGCTGCCCTCCGCCCGCCTCCATCCGTTTCCTGCACGCTTCATAAATAATCATTACCACCATGATAAAACCAATATTTTTTATGTTTATGGGGGAGGCGTGTCATGCTTTATACCTGCTGGGAGGAATGGATGGAGGCGAGACAGGCATGCTTCTTTAATAAGTAGCTTTATGGTGTGTAAATATTGCATTATTAATATTATAAATAAGTAAGGCGGTTGTTTTACTTCTGGTAAGTACTCAAGTACATTTCCTCATTATACTCACACATTCCTCATTTTCTTTTGCCTCCACTGTAGAGGGGGACTTTACCTCTAAATAGGAAAATGTGTACAGTGAGGTGTTAAAGTGGATTCAGCAGGTAGGAGGAAGGGGTGACTTGTAATGTCTCAGTGTGGGGAAAATAATCATAACTCATAACAATTTCTATTTAGAACTTTAGTAGATTTTCTTAGTGTACAGGCTGTGATCAGCTGACCTGCTGCTCTTTGTGGATGTACACACCTGAATTCAACCAAATGTGAGCAGATGTTCCCTGAGTTGTCCTGGCTGATTTCATTCTCTACACTGACAGTACACTGTTTATGCTGTCTTTATATTAGACACTATGCAACCAAGGCATATGAATCTCTGCTACACTTGATGTAAGCTAACCGTGACCATGAAATCACAGCCACTGTGCACCAGTCACACACTGTTCTTTACTGTAAATCCACCACAGTGCAGCAAACTAACCTGTTTATCCTGCAATAACCTGCAGAGGATTTTTGTGCAGCCCTTAAATAACACAGCTAATCTGCCTCAGTTTGTTTAGCAGCAGGTTTTGCAATATGAAAAAACAATGTCACATGTACAGATATAAAAACATGAGGACTTACATGTGTGCTGTAAATGAGCAGTCCTTCCCTTTAAATCTAAGCGCTCTTCTTCCTCTCCTGTTCTGTCTTTCTTATCTTTCTCTGAGTGAAATTAGCTCTCCTTCTTTTCTCTCCCTGTGAAATACAGCAGCTAGACCTTTAGCTGCAAAACACTGTGAGACAAACTGCAAACAAACAGTTTGTGTATTTGTTAATGTCTGTTGAGCTGAATGAAATGGTGCATTTCAAATTCCCTAACACTTAAAAAACGTTGCTCCCTTTATGCCCACTCCTCTTCTGTAGGGCTAGCTAGATGCTACGTTCCATGAATACAACATGTGGACACCTGCAGTTGTTCCAGCCAGTTGAACTCCAGACTATCACTAATGATGCAGCTGAACCCAAAGTAACGAGCCTGTTTTGAAATGTAGGGAGTGAAACTAAAAAGTACTCAAAAAATAAATGCTCAAGTAAAGTACAAAGAGCTGAAAATTGTACTGAAATACAGTAACAAACTTTTTGTACTTTCTATCTGTACTGTCAACAGTTCAGTAACAGTTCAGTATCAGTGTTATAGTTTTCAGTACAAGGGTCTAAATGCTATTTTTCCATCATAAACTGTAGATCTTCATCACTGAGAGCACACTGGTGCCGATCTGTGGACCCCAGAGCGAGATGAGCACATTTAACCTTTTAAATTTGGAGCTGGTATCCATGGTTACATCTCACTGGACTGAGTTCATATTTATTATAATATTAAGTGTAAATATATAAAATAATATAATATAATATAATATAATATAATATAATATAATATAATATAATATAATATAATATAATATAATATAATATAATATAATATAATATAATAATATTTATCATTTCTGACTCATTTTTTAACCCTTTAAATCTTGTGTGAGGAGCAGAGTGTGTGTGACCTGCACCTCCTGCACAGGAGGAGAAGAGCTCGGAGTTTCTGGGGGTTTGTCTTCTGGACATGTTCAAACAAGTTTCATTCATCACTGACTAAAACCCACAGAGGAAGGAAACTTCGCATCAGACCTGGCAGTCTGTTGGCTCAGATCCTGGTTCAGCTGCAGGATCTGCAGAGTCAGAGCAGATTACATCATCTTCAGATATCAACTAGCTGCTAACACCCAGATCTGTGGAACAAATGCAGGTAAACACACCTTTCACCTTCTCTCACTTGTTCTGAGAGACACCGGTTCAGTCCTCAGGCTTCAGGCTTTAGAGTTTAGACTTGTGAAGCTAAACTCTAAAGTATGAAATCTGGAGCCCCATCAGTTTACCGTGAGGGCCACGAACACCTCTGCAAGCTAGATGTGCAAAATTTGTAAAAATGTCTTATTCCACATCAACGATTTTTTTTTCATATCATGCTTGATTGTTCTGATTTTTTGAGTGTGAATAAACATTCAATGATACTGAAACAGAAAATGAATCCTATTGGAACTCAGACAGTGACCCTGTGCTTCTTGCCGTCGTCTTCAGGAGACACTGTGTGTATTTCAGCCGGCATCACGCCTCTAACAAGACCATGGGAGCCACACCAGAGCTTTACTGTTGGTGGTGGGGTTTCTTCAGAGTTTCAGGTTTGTCACTGAGTTTGGATCAAGGAGTCTAAACTCCTCAGACGTTACTCAGCCAACAGCAGCAGGTTGGCAGAATGAAAGCTGATGTTGCTGACGAGAAGATCTCAGTGAAGACCAGGATACATTTAAACAACAAGCCATCCAAGTCATCCAGCGGTAGATGAATCATCTCAGACTTTCTCTGGGCTGAAGCTTGGATCATTTTCATGATCTTCTTCCTGTCACATGACAGTGTTTGTCTCTTCCCATCGATGACCCTCAACAAGACTCTGACTCTGACCTGTTTTGTTTAGCTCAAGCAGAGTTGGTGTGAAACCAGCTCACAAACCTGTTCCTCCTCTGCTAAACCTCCTAAAGCCTCTTTTTTCCACACCCAGACATCAAGCTTCGAGAGAACAGCCACACTCATTGCTTTACTGGACCTGAAGAGTCTGGATCTCAATTTGATTTCAAGATCTGAGGGTGAAATGGTTCCCAGCCCTCAAACTAAAGAGCTGAATGTCAGAGGTTTTTCAGCTCACTGCTGACTTTCCGAGTTCAGATTTAAGCAGCTGACATAATGAAAGTCTGTAGAAATGTGTGAATTAAACCAGAATGAAAACAGCGTGACGCGCCCTTCGCTGTAATCCCCCGTCTTTAATAAGCTGCTAAGCTTGGCCTGTTTCTTACACACTGATTGTATTCACATTTTCCCAAATCTGCAGGGATCTAACATCCTCAGACTTATTTCCATTTCCAAACACACACACGAAAATACACATCATTACTACCAGCGCTGGATGCTGCACAGCCATCACCGTGCACGCACAACAAAGACAAGAGAATAGAGAACAAGTGAGCAGACAGAACTGCAGAGTGATTGTGTGGGAGAAAATACTCAGGAGTCTCCATCCTCGGAGAAAACAGTGAGGAGGAGAATCTAAATATTCATCGCTTTCTTGTTAGATTTAATGTGTCATTTGAATCCCAGCAGGAGGACGAGGTAAAGACGCCACTGCTGTTTACTCGCCTTCATTACAGTGCAGAAGAAGAGATTAAAAATCTGCAGCCTGCGGGCCAACTGTCGCCCCCAGGGTGACTCATCAACCTATCAGCTGAGAGAATTAGACTATGACATCATCCTGCTCCAGTCCTGCTGGTTTGAACTGGGAGATCAGGGATCTGCTGAAGGTTTTTAACTCAAGCAGAAGAGCCGTTTATCCACCAGGAACAGAAACAGCTTGTAATGTACTGATGCTTTATTAGTGGATCCACAGCTTAGTGCTGTACACATTCACATGTGATCAAGTGAATGATCCTAGTTTTATCCCAAGAGGAAGAGGAGGAAGCTCATGATGTCTTAAAAAACTGGAGCTGCCTGCTGTGGCCATTCTAAACTTTGATTAGAAAACAGGCAAAAGCTTGTTTATAATTAAAGTGCAGGTAAAACTGTTTCCATATCTAGCAGCAGGACCTGCAGTCCCACTAATGTCCAGCAGAGGCAGCAGTCAATCAGTCAACAATAAACACTAACAGCCTGATACAACAACTATTTTGGTTGTTGTTTTGGTTCTAGATAATTTTTCCCTTTATAACAACTATACTCAGCTTTTGTTACAGAGTAAAGAGGAAGTAACAGAGAGGAATGAGCAGAAGAAGAGTGTCACTATATGCAGATGACACAGTTTTATATACTGAAGATGAGTGAGACCAATGGTTTATCTTGGTTTCATATCAGAAGTCAGAGACACCTATAACACCTGTACAGGGGAGGAGGTTTTTATAACTCAACTGGTTAAACTGTATTAAGGCTTAATGTTTGTAATATTAAGGGCGTGGCTTGTTTGACTGACAGGTGGATGGTGAAACAGATGGCTGTAGCTGCTAGCTGTCTGCTAGCTTCACCTTAGTTAACCGGAGTCCCTGAACTGGATATCTGGACTGTGTTTGTGCTGTTGGTGCCTTTTGGAGCATTTTAATGACATCATGTGACCAATAAGATGGCTGCTGTGAGGTTAGTGTACAAACAGTCCCAGATACCTGTAACTGGAAACTGTTCCTACCATGTGTACAAATTCCTTTGTGTCACTCTTAGACTTGACTGACAGCCATAGTTCTACTTTTAGGGGCCAAATATCAGGGGGTTTTTTTTTAATAAAATGAGACTAGAAATACTCATGGAAACGATGGATAATAAGATGAGGTAGATATTTGTCAGTCAGACAGATGAACTGTAGTTCAGTGGGTGAGAACATGTGATGTGACAGATCTCCTGTATGTGTCCCCTGTAGAGAAGGAGCTGATCCACTAAGTGGCGCGGTGGGTAGTTACGATGATCCATGATCTGTAACAGTTTGTTTATTGACCTCCTCTCGACCACAGCCAATCACAGAGCCAGCGTTCCTGTCCTGTGTCTGATGTCATCACCAGCTTCCAGCAGACCACAGCAGTACTTTGGACTCACCACAGTTGACCGATAGGAAATCATTTTTATGCACACGTCAGCTTTGGTAGGAAACAGAGCCTCTGGGTTGGTCTTCCTGCTCATTCTGGATATGGACATCCTTGTGTCCCAGGATGCGCCATCCTCTACCTGCTGATGTCAGTCACCATCTCCTAGGAGCAGGTGATTCCTCCAAGACCACAAACTCATTTGCTGGCTGTTCCAGCCCGGCACTAAGACATCCACCCACTGTAGAACAATCAATGTGCTTCTATTTTATTTTATTTGTGTGTGAAAATATTATTTTTCAGAGGGTTTTAAAGTTGTGTGTGTGTGTGTGTGTGTGTGTGTGTGTGTGTGTGTGTGTGTGTGTGTGTGTGTGTGTGTGTGTGTGTGTGTGTGTGACCTCTTTCTCATGTTAATGTCTCTGGAGTGTGCAGCTGCCTCCTCTGTGAGTCTGTTTGCCTACAGCTGTAATCAGGTTGAAGAGTCTGGGGGCCTCTGGGGGCACCTCAGTCTGAGCCTGCTGCAAAAAACAGGAGACGGAGGCCCAGAATAACATTTAACGTGTTGAAACGTCTTTCTTCTTGCTTTGAAGCATGTTTGAATTGGGAGTTTTAAAGACTTTAAAGTCTTGCTCAAATTCTCTTCCTTGTGTGTTTCCATCTCAGTTAAATGTAGTTACATGTGAAACTTTCAAAATCCTCCAGGGCTACAAACACATTTAAGCTCTGCTAGAAACTCCGACCTGATTGGTTTTACTCTCAGATCATGTGACCAGCATCAGTGTGATGATTGCTGCAGGAAAAGTCACAAAGTGTGTTCTGGGTAAACTTCTGTACTTATATCAGCCTGTGGGACAGGTGAGAGCAGGTGAAAGGGCTTCTGAACGTGACTCCCTCTGAGTCACATCTAGAAGCCAATTTTATATCATATTCAACTGTAAACTTTCAGATTCGATTACTCTGAGAATTAAAACCATGATGAAGATGAGTGAGTGAGCATTAGAGCCATCTATCTTCTTTATTACCAGTGAACACCATCTCAGCTAAAGCTGTCCACTATCTGTCAGCCAATCAGGCTCTAAGATAACCACCAGGGTAGGGCTTCCATCTTCAGTATGAGAATAAAGTATGTACATGTTAAATGGGACCAAAGATTTGAATAATGATGTAAACATATGTAAAAGTAACAACAGTCAGCTGTACTCTTCACCCACAGATCAAAGCTGCCAACATGTTGGTTTTGGCGCCTGGCGTGACCCAGAGGAGTGCTAAATCATTCGTGAGGAATCTTTTGACCAGGATATGTCCTTCAATTAGGGCTGCCACAAACGATTATTTTGATAGTCAACTACTCACCGATTATTTTTGCGATTAGTTGACTAATCAGATCATCATCCATTGGATGTAAAAGGATAGCGTATTGGCCCAGCATGCATCTGCTTTTATATCATTAGCTTACAGCTTGAAGTGTTTAAGGCATGTGCTAACCAAAAATAAAGACAAGATGATAGTTTATTAAACTTTTAATGAAATTTGCAGATTGTCTCGGTGGAGTTTAATAAACTCAGCCGTCTGCTCTTTGGTGTTTAAAATATAACAAGACAATGATCAGTTTTCTGCTTGCCGTTTATTCAGCTGTAGGAAACCTTAACTTTAATCTCAGCCAAACCGATTTACTCAGGAACAAATAAAACACTGAAAAAAGCCAAACAATAACATTTTTAAGTCATCTAAGTGACTTAAATATCATGTTTAACCTGAGTAGCGAAAGACCGCTCAGGATCTGAAAACAATGTGCCGGGGAGTTCCCTGTTCTTGCCGGCTCTGGTGAGCCTTGAACCCCAGGAATCTTATGAAGCTTCAAACGATGCATCGACTATTAAATTAGTCATCGACAATTTTGATAGTTAGCGTAATCGTGACTAGTCAACTGATTGTGGCAGCCCTACCTTCAATGTACATATTAAACAAATATGTAGGACTGCTTTCTTCCATTTGAGCAACATCTCTAAAATTAGAAATATCCTGTCTCGGAGTGACGCCCCTTCATTTTTTTTAAAAGCAGGAAATTTGCAGCATCATTCAGCCCAACACAGCCATGCAGAGAACACAACAACATCTAACACAGGACAGGATAAAGTGGATTAAAACAATGGAAGGGTGAAAATAATATCACATGCACTAACATGAGATCAATATCTGCTGGTCTCAGGCCCACTCTGCATGATGCAGTACATAACTGTGAGTTTAATCCACAGGGAAAAACTTGAGACACCTGTAGTCTTTCCAATCTGTCAGGTGATCAAACAGGCTGTTGTTAAGGTGACAGGGTCAGTGGTCATGGTACACATCACTGGCCAGTAGGCTTAGTCTTTACTACCTGTTGTAGGGCCCTTTGCCATGGTTAATGCACCTGTTACCAAGATGTATTTGTGCTAGCTCGCCATCCACCTGTGACCAGGTGTCCTTCCTTAATAATACTTGTTAACAATATCTTTACCTTTATCTGGTGACAGGTGATAAACTCATAAGCAACTCAAACGTAACTAACTAAATAACTAACTAGTTTTTAATTACTAATAACCAGCAGTTGATACCTCAGATTCAGTGGTCAGAGCTGAAGAGCTTCTCTGATCAGCTCCAGCAGCTCCATGAGGTCCTGCACAGGTATCACCTGACACTGTTCATGTTAGCGGTTAGCTTGACTTAACCCCATTAGCTGTTCTGGAGGTTGAAGTGCTTGTACTCACTGTAAAACCATCGTCTGTGGTCCCAGTGTCTTGTCCAGACATTATCTCCAGGATTCAATTCAATTCAATTCAATTTTATTTATATAGCGCCAAATCACAACATAAGTCGCCTCAAGGCACTTCAGGATACAAACAAAAAAGCTCATGAACTTTATCAAACAGTTGTTGTGTTGAAGGATGAGCCGCAGTATTCCTCATCGTCACCCTACGAAATCCCCTCATGCTTATAAATAACTGTATGAACGAGTAATCAGAGCAGCCCAGGAGGCTATTATTCCACAATTACTCGGTTCACTTTTACTGGTCTGAGGTGTAATAATGATGTTGCTGAGGAGGCGGAGTAAAACAAAGATCAGGAGCACAGTGACTGAACTGAATGGACTCAACGAGAATCATTAACATGTTTAGGGTGCACATGTGTGTCTGAGATAAACTTCAGATCGACTCATGGCAATCACCAAGCAGTGCAGGTTCAGGTGGAGGCAGAGTTCAGCATGTCTGCAGAGCAGAAAAAAATTACATCTTCACAAGTTCAACACCAAAACCAGACGGACACACGGGTGACCATGATCTAAACTTTAACATGCTCTCAAGCGTCTGAACACGTGTGATGGCAAAACCAAACCACCAAATTGCCACTTCCACAGAGAGCACGGGTCCAACCACACCTGCTCCTACAGAAATATGTAAATACATGGCCCAGCCTCCACCCAACTCCCATCCATTTACCCATCCAAAGATTCAAAGATTTAGTACCAGTGCTCTCATCTTAGTATAACAGAGGGTGGTGCGGTCGTTGACATGGATAAGCGGAGAATGGATGGATAGAGCAGCTTGTAAGATATATCCTTCCATGCATCCATTCTAGGCCCTGCACCTCTCCAGCCTCCTCTTGCAGTTCTTCTGAGTCGGACCAAACCAGCCGAGGGACATCATGTCCCCAGCGTGTTCTCGGTCTGCTCCGGGATCCCCTCCCCGGTAGTTTTTAATTATAATTGTCATTTATTCTGATCCGAAATGGGAAATCTTCTTTTACCTGATTACATTTCTTCTTTTTAAACATAAAGTGTGTTCGAGTTTTGTTTCATGAAATGAAATCACACTGGAGGCACTGAAGCTGGATTAAAACACCCAAACTGAAAACTGTTCAAATATACCTGAGGTGCATATCAGGGGGCGCTGTGACGTGTCTGTTACTTGCTTTGCGCCAGCACCCCACTCTCACCCAAAAACTGCCACATCCCCCCCAAAAAAAAGACTAAAGGGATAAATGTAAAATATGTAAATGAGGAAATCTGTGGAAACGTGAGCGATGTCACCAAAACACCAACCAATGAAAAATTTATATAACTGTAAAATGAAATTAAACGTGGTCATAATGTTGTTTCCTGTGAGCCGCTGCTGAATCACAGCCTGATGGTCTGAGCTTTGCACTGGAGAGGAACCCCCCTCTCTCTCTCTCCCTGGAACTTTACCATCTGCCACAGCTGTCACTCGCCCCAACCGCCTCTCTAATTGACAATGAACCCACAGGCGTGGCGATAATTACAGCCGGCCGCTTGGCAACTTCTCCGGGTTTCAATTCCTTCTTTTCAGGATTCATCAGGCTCCATCTGCTGGGTCCCAAGTCTGGCATCTGCCACCTCCTCCTCCACCCTCCTCCACTCTCATC
Source organism: Rhamphochromis sp. 'chilingali' (assembly GCF_963969265.1). Taxonomy (NCBI): domain Eukaryota; kingdom Metazoa; phylum Chordata; class Actinopteri; order Cichliformes; family Cichlidae; genus Rhamphochromis; species Rhamphochromis sp. 'chilingali'. The sequence goes on from NC_137932.1 coordinate 27,690,381, forward strand.
CACCCTCCCCCTCAGCCTGCTGGGGGTTTTGTGTTGGAGCTTATTAGCGAGCTGGCCTGTAACCCTGAGAGGTGCAGTGGCCCGGAGCAGCAAGCCTCACTGTGCCTCGGAAAAAGAAAAGAATCCTTGTGATTTCCTTGTTGGCTCTCTCCCCCCTCCTTTCATGTTTCTGTCACTTTAAAATTAAATGAGAAGAGCTTTATCAGCACACAAAGAGCTCTCAGAAATGAGAGCCATTTAAAGCTGTTAAAAAAAACATCTGTCACATCATTTTCACCTCTGTACAGAAACATCTGGGCACTTTAAAGTCTTCAAGAGGTCATCTGATCACCTGATTACATTTCAGGAGCCACCTCAGTCCTGATTCACTTGGCGAGGCCTGCTGACCTGGAATGATCGCAGACAGGTTGTGAAGGTGTCGTCCAATCACAGAGCTTCTCCTGCTCCATGTGTTAGCAGGGAGAGGGTCCCGAGGTTGTTGTTGAAAACAACAGGAAACAGTTATCAGAGTACAAATAGCCTCCCCTTCTTCATACCACACTTGGTACATTCCCACAGGAAGTGTCCAGAAAGTTCTGGCCCAGTTTGACAGTTTCTCTGTCCAAATCAGAGGAAGGTCAGGTGTAGCCTGAAGGTCACACGTCCCGTCTCTCTTGTTTGTTTATCGCCCACTTTGCGCCAGAAAGAGGAAACCAGCGGATAAACAACAGCTGCACGTTTAAGCTTGATAAGCTGTTGTTAGAATTTATTTAATATTACTTTCTACACCAGGATCCTTTTCTACCCAGCTGACGGCTGGTAACTGTGCAGAGGCGGATCTAGCAAAGTTTTGCCAGGGAGGCAAAAGGCATTAGTGTGCATCACTGCAACTTCTGCTCAGCATGTGTGTGTGTATATAGGCATGTACATGTTTAGACATCTTTGTGGGGACAGAAAATTGGCATGTCACTATACTTCTCCTCCATTCTGCTGATTTCAGTAGGCCATGTTGTGCACCCCTTTCACTCATGTTGTACCCCCTTAAACTTCATCCGCTTTGTGTTTCAGAACATCTGAAGCTTAGTAGTAATCTGCAGATGTTCCCTCGTGGCCCTCATTTTTTTTTACCGTTTCACTTTTCAATGCAAGAGTCCATCAGAAGGCAGACTGACATAAAGATGGCCTGTCTTCCACCTGAGCGCAGCTCGGACTGCAGAGCGTCCTTTATCCTCGGTTTGTGTGCTGATTGCTGTCACAGAGGCGTCCTTCCTCGGCACTCACCACTTAATCACAGCAGAATAATGGCACCCTGTACTGCTGCAGGAATGTGTTCAGACAGTTAAATCCATCACCGGCTCATCTGGAGGTATAGACGCCGCCATGACAATGACAGCTTCTGTTTGGAGCCTGTCAGAGCTCATCGTCCCACCTCAATCAGAACAACCGCCACCATCCTCGCTCTGATCACTCACACAGACAAGAAGTGAAGGAAAGCCTGGAGTCCTCCACTCTCCTCCAGATGTTCCTGATGGGTGGCTGATCTAACATTTGACACGCAAGTGAGCCGACACGAGCAGGAGGAAAATGTCACATCCACAGATCCTGAGCTCTGAGAACCATGAACACCTTAAAACGTAAACGATCCCCATCAGTGAGACACATCCAGGCTGTAAAGAACCTGCTCTCACCTGTCCCACAGGCTGCTGGAGCCTGAAAGGTTACCCAGAATGCACTTTGTGCAGTTTCACAGCACTGGTTTCACAGACATGAAGCTGCTAATGAAGGCCTGAGGGTCGTTTTCGTGGTCCTTCGGCTGAGATTGTGTGCATATCATCTTTGATGCTTCTGTGCTCTGGATTGGTGATCTTTAGCGTTCTGGTATCTCCTGGTGTTCATGGCTCTTTATTTCTTTGTAGCTCATCCTTTGTCTTTAGTTCTGTGCTTGTTATGTTGACCCCCATGGCTGTGTGTTTTTGTATTGTATGACGGTTAGCGCTGCAACACATACAGCTTGATCTGTAAGCCTCTGACTTTTAAAGAATTAAACCCGCTTCTTTAGCCTGAACATAAATCATATCTGATCCCCGAGGAACATCTTCTTGTCCAGCAAGATGTTAGAGAACAAACTGTTTGAATTCTGCTCTTTATCAATTTTACAGCACTAGTGATGAGTTCGTTTTCTATGGGGGGGGGGGGGGCACTCACTGCTGCCTCTGATGAACATCAGAGGAACTGCAGGTGTTGGTGGTAGAACCAGTTTGTGCATGTTTCGGTTACAGCCAGAATAAACTCATAGAGATGCTGTCGCTTTATGTTTCGTGTGTTTGGATGTGTTGGAGGAGCTCACAAAAAAATCAGGAAGAGAACACAGGGAAAAAAACAGCTTCCAAAGTAAACAAAGAAGAAAAAACAGCATGCCCCGATTCAGCTGGAACACCTGAACAGGTGTGCTGTTTACTTGACAGCTGCATAATTACTCCTAATGAGGCCTGTGGTAATGTGAGATCTGAAGGCATGTCTGGACATGACACTCACCACAGACAGCTGAGGGGTGGACAGAGTTACAGGAACACTGAGCTGTGGGCAGTGGAAGGTACAAGTTTGATTTCCACCTGATTTTTGGCACATTTATGAAGGTGACACATGTCCTCGTGAGCTTTATGAGCAAATGCCAAAACTGAACCGCAGACGGGATAAAACAGGCGATACCTGCAGTTGCAGAGGCACTTCCTGCTGTGTTTTGGGAGAAACGATTCATCCAGGTGACGTTTACAGCCATCCGCAGCCCTCTGGGAATGCTGCTGATGACCACTCATCAACAGTCATTATAATTTGCATTTTAATGACCATGAGACTGAGCATGTGGCCCATTCTTCATCAACAGTGCTGGTTACTGTCATTATGGAAATGTTTCTAAGGGTCAGCTGACACTCAAAGCTGCGTTTCACACTGAGAACACAACATCCAGACAAAGGATCAACTTCCTGGGATTTCCACAGAGAATTTTGCTGATGAGTTTCCATCTCGATCGCTGGTTTCAGTGAACAGTGAACAACTGGGATCCTGTATGAGTCAGAGAGGTTAATCCAGGATGTCCTCAGCATCATGTCAAAAATATATTTCATGATAAAATGTATCTATTTTAAGTAACAAAGGTTGGTTAAAAGAATGTATGTGGATTTTCACAAACTTGAGGTTGTTGTACCAATCTTAGAAATATGGTATCTAACCAAGAGCCTTGGCCTCCAGTAACACTGCGAGGAACCTTGAGGTCAGTTTTGATCAGGATATGTCCTTCAATGCACATATAAAATAAATATGTAGGACTGCTTTCTTAATGAAAACCAGCTTCCAATTTTGATCTAGGAGACAGACACTATCTCTACTTTTAAGATTAGGCTTCAAACTTTCCTTTTTGACAAATCTTATAGTTAGGGCTGGATCAGGTGACCCTGAATCCTCCCTTAGTTATGCTGCAACAGATATAGGCTGCTGGGGGATTCCCATGATGCACTGGGTGTTTCTTCTTCACTCACTATGTGTTTATACGCCTCTCTGCATTTAATCATTACTTATTATTAATCTCTGGCTCTCTTCCACAGCATGTCTATGCCCCTCACCCCCTCACCTCTGCCGGAGGTTTCTTCCTGTTAAAAGTGAGCTTTTCTTTCCCACTATCGCCAAAGCACTTGTTCACAGGGGGCTGTCTGACTACAGCAGGGGTCTCAAACTTAAATGAGATGTGGGCCACTGCTGGCACTGTCCTCTCATTGTAGGGCCACTTTAGTGTTCAAGTAGTACAAAACAAACAAACAAGAAAACAACCACAAATATTTCTGAAAATGTAGTGTTTTGTTTGTTTGTTTTTAAATTTCAAATACTTTATAACAAGACATTTTTTTCTCACTCTTAACTAATTGGAGCATTTCATTGAACACTCTTGAAGTCCAGATCAATAAATCTGGAGTCAAAACTCAAAACTAAAACATGAAACACTAAATGATCAACAAAATGATCTGTAAGTCTCCACCTCCTCCATCTCCTCCACCACCTCCCAGCATCTCACTGGGAGTTCTGGGTTGGAGGTGGGTGGTCTGATGGATGTCATTCCTCCATCAGGAGAGTTTAGAGCAGCCCGGTTTCCATGACTACCAATTACATGTTGAGATTGGAGGGTGGGGGTGTAACCTTGGATTTATGTTGCCATGGAAACAGGGCCCATGGTGCATGATGGCTGGAGTGTCAATGTACATATATTTGTACATTTGTACATGTACAGGTGTTTGTGTGTGTGCATATGTGTGAATATTGATCAGTCAGTGTTGCATCCAAGCTGATCAATTCGTGTGATCAGTACAGACATGAAACATGCTCACACCTGAAGTGTGCCGCTAAAGCTGCTGTGGACCAGGTGGAATCAAATGTGTATTTCTGGTCATTCTCCAAAGCATCTGCTGTACAGGCTCATGTATTTAAACCTATTTCTTGCATGGGTGGATTATCAGTGCTACCAGAACATTTGAAGGTTGCTCTATTCCATGTTGCTACCCTCTTTGAGGTCCAGACCGCCAAACAGGAAATGGGAAATTCCAAACTTCTATATATTAGGGGGGAAGTGGGATCTTACCAAGTAGTTAGAAACAGAGGGGAGTTTTTCAGTCTTTAGTCTAAATCAGGGGTGTCGAACTCCAGGCCTCAGGGGCCTGCAGGTTTTAGATATCACCCTGAGGGTGGAGCTGCTAATCCGAAGGTTAATAGGTTAAGGTTAATAGTGCAGTGCATGATGATGGGATAATAATAATAATTATTATTATTATAACCACCAGTTTAACCACTACAACCAGTTTATCTCATTATATCATTCATTATTGTTTGATTCATGGTGACTAGAAAGATTTTAAAAGCAGAACCTGCAACATTAGAAAAAACAGAAATTCATCATTGTAAGTATGTGTTTTTAAAACACGATTAAACTTGCAGATATTCTTGTTAAACCCTGAGGGCAGTAAACGTCAGGAACAGCAGCAGGAATAAGGAGCATCATATTGAATCTATAAAACAGGACCAGGTTAGTGATGAAGTGTCACTGAAAGTCTGTGTCTGTCTTTGGGACTTTATATAAGTGCGTTTGATCTTTAATATGTCACGTGGCTTTTATTTGGCATATTTTCTGTCTTGTCTTTATGCTCACAGTCCTCTGTACGTTTGGATTTCTTGATTAATTTAATATGCCATTAACATTCAGGACTGCAGAGGAAAACAAGCCTGTGCGGTTAAACCTGGCTCATGTTCAAGGAACACAAACGTGAATGACAATTGTGGATGTTTTCTCAGCAACTCATCGTCTTTGTTTTTTATCCACATGAATAAAAGAAACACGTAGAATCCTTTCTTGCTCCCATCCTGTGTACATATACATCTTTACTGCAGCTAAAAGCCCTCTCATATAACTCAATTCAACTTTATTTATATAGCACTAAATCACAACAACAGTCACCTCAAGGTGTTATACACTGTAAGGTAAAGGCCCTGCAGTAATACAGAGAACCCCAACAATCAGACAACCCCAGATGAGCAAGCACTTTGGAGACAGTGGGAAGGAAAACTTCTTTTTACCAGGAAGAAACCTGCAGCGGAACCAGGCTCAAGGAGGGGTGGCCATCTGAGAGACCAGGGGTTAGGGAGATTACTTGGTGTTATGCCCATCACAGCATGTGACCAGCAGAGCACCAGCTCCTCATTTTAAGACACCAGCAGTGGAGAATATTAGAGCTGCGACTGAAAGCATTATCACCCACCATTAACACTGATCAGATCACTGATCATCTTTCTTTTCAAAATGATTAAGATTAAAAATGATTTCATCTGTCTGTTAGATTAGCAGCGCATAATCTCACTGATTACTTTATTTTGTGGTGAGGGGTCATGTGACAGCAGGTCATCAATCATAACAGGCCTGATAGCTCTGAAGCAAAAAGCAGCATCGTCCCTGAAAAAACACAATTAGATCAGATAAAGTTTAAATCGCAGCCTCAGACTCAAAAAGCGTCAACAGCTCGTAGGGTTTCATCCAACAACTCGAAACTTCCTGTTAGACTGACCGATCACACCAGAACCAGAACCGCCTTCAGCAGCTGCACACAGCCTTCAGATGAGGAAACATGGAGCTGCAAGACAAGACCTCCCAGCATACACTGGGCCTGCTGGACAACAGGACCAGCAGACTGAGAGTCGGTCCATCAAAGCACGTTTGTTTCCTCCTGCAGCTGCTCCAGGCTCAGGCAGGTGTTCATTCATTGTGAACACCTGCTCGGATCCATCATTCAAATAAAGATACTGAGCTCAGAGTCACCTGACAGGTCCTCACCTGTCAGGTGACTCTGTCTGTACTGATCACATGAATTGATCAGCTTGGATGCAACACTGACTGATCAATATTCACACATGTGCACACACGCAAACACCTGTACATGTACAAATGTACAAATACATGTACATTGACACTCCAGCCATCATGCACCATGGACCCTGTTTCCATGGCAACATAAATCCAAGGTTACACCCCCACCTGCTGACAGGTTAGAACAGGGCTGCTCAACCTGTAACTCCGGCTGCGATTCCATCCATCCATGTTTAGGGTTATGTTGACATCCACAGGTTTCCAGTTTTAAACCTCAGTTTTATTTTCACAGATCCCACCAATCCACATGATGATGATGATGATGATGATGATGATGATGATGATGATGATGATGATCACCACCATTATCATCATCACCACAGAGAGCTCAGTCCTGATGCATGACCTCACTGCGGGTTGTTGCCTTTGTTTCTCTGTGGTTTAAGAAATCATTGTTGCTGTTGGGTTTCGTGCTGCAGACGATACTGACCATTTAAAATTGGAGTTATTAAAGTCATTGCTAATTCAGTTTTATCAAATAAAAGCAGAATTTACTCCACACCAGAGAAATATATGTAAATTTAACAAAGTCTTTGAGTCTGTTTGGTTCAACATTTTCTGTTTCTGCAGCCTCGGTGTGAGGCGTGAACACTCAGGTAGCACGACCAGACGCAGGAGGATGGTTTATTAAATGTTTCAGATCAAACTGGACAAACTGAACCTAGCTGATTTCAGGCCCCCAAAGATATGGACATAGCTGGACTGGCCATCGGGCATACCGGGCATTTGCCCGGTGGGCCGCTGGCGATTTTTTGTTTTTATGGGCCGATGGATTTTTTTTTTTTTTTTTTAGGAAGGGTATATATAATGAAAGGTGTTGGATTGGCCAATTGGTCATGATCGACTCTGGGCTGGACCAATTACAGCCGAGGAGGCCGGATGCACCCTCCCCCTTGTTTAGCAATCACGTGATTTTTGCGCATTGCATGCCGGGAACTCGTGGCAAAACAATCCAAACACCGCATCAAATGCAAGCATTTGCAGCACCGCAAAACGTTCATTCTCCGGTTCCAATACCTTCTTGTTTTTTTCTTTGCCGCACAAAAAAGGAATGTACAAAACAAAAGGAGAACAATGCCGGTCCGTACAAAGACAGACTCGACAAAAAGACAAAGAAAAGATACGAGGAAAAAATAAAAGGAGTGAAAGGGTCAGACCCTTAGGAGCACACAGAGTGGACAAAAGACGTTAGCGTGCTGCCCAACTTTCATCACGCTCAGATTTATAATTATACGGTTCTTGGAGTGAGTGCATACACTCATGAAGTTTAGTAACTTCAGGTCACTGCAACAAGCCCAGGTACAGTTTACCGACGGATGGGACAGGACCTTGAAATGCACCGTGTAGAACGAAAGACCATCGTACGAAAAAAGGTAAGTTTACCAGTCTCACAAATCATCGTCATAAATACACATTCGTTAATCAAAGGAGCTTGTAAAGAAAGGCGTCTGGACTTCTTTAAGTTACTTGAAGACGTTTCACCTCTCATCCGAGAAGCTTCTTCAGTTCTAAGGTCAAATGGCGGAGAGTCCCAGATATAAACCTAGTGGGAGTGACCCCCCACAGAGGGACAAAAGGACCCCCTGATGATCCTCTAATCGCCTGAGCCAAGGTGTGAAACTGGGTGTGGGTCCCAATCAGCCAGAGTTTCGGGTGTGTTCATTGTGAAACCTGGCCCCACCTTATCATGCGAATTCCTGAGATCAGATGGCCCAGGATGTGAGTGGGCGTTAAGGCGTCTGGGAAGGGATCTCAAAACTGGATTATAGATGGCAGAGAGTTGGTGTCGTAAACCACCGCCTCTGTTCAAAGATGGTCGCTCACAGTGGACATAGATGGCTTCTTTCACTCCTCTTTCAAACCATCTGTCCTCTCTGTCCAAAATGTGAACATTGGCATCCTCGAAAGAGTGTCCTTTATCCTTAAGAAAGATGTAGATGGACAGCTGAGTCTTGTCCTGTGGAGGTGGCTCTTCTGTGTTGTGCGCTTGTGAAGTGGCTGTTTGGTCTCTCCAATGTAGAGGTCTGAGCATTCCTCGCTGCACTGTACAGCATACACCACATTGTTAAGTCTGTGTTTTGGCGTTTTGTCTTTCGGGTGAACCAGTTTTTGTCTGAGCGTGTTGCTGGGTCTGAAATGCACCGGGATGTCATGCTTGGAGAAAACTCTCCTGAGTTTTTCTGATACACCGGCTACATAGGGGATGACAATGTTGTTGCGTCTGTCCTTCTTATCCTCCCTCGCTGGTGTCTGGACTTCTTTTCTGTGCCTCTTTGCTGACTTTAAGAACGCCCATTTAGGATAGCCGCACCTTTTGAGTGCTTCCTTTACATGTGTGTGTTCCTTCTTTTTTCCTTCAGGCTTAGAGGGAACATGTTCTGCCCGGTGGTGTAGGGTCCTAATTACTCCAAGTTTGTGTTCCAGAGGGTGATGGGAGTCAAAGAGGAGGTACTGGTCCGTGTGTGTGGGCTTCCGGTAAACTTCGATGTTGAGGTTGCCGTTCTCTTCAATGTGCACAGCGCAGTCCAGGAAAGGCAAACAGTTGTCCTTTGTGTCTTCCCTGGTGAACTTGATGTTTTTATCCACCACGTTAATGTGCGCAGTGAAGGATTCCACTTCTTATGTCTTGATTTTGACCCAGGTGTCGTCCACATATCTGTACCAGTGGCTGGGTACTCTTCCTTTGAACTTTCCACTTTCCTTTCCACTTCCTCCATGTAAAGGTTGGCTACAATAGGTGACACGGGGGAGCCCATGGCACAGCCATGTTTTTGTCTGTAAAAGCCTTCGTTGTACTTGAAATATGTAGTGGTGAGGCAGAGGTCTAACAGTGTGCAGATCTGATCGGGTGTGAAGTTGGTCCTGTCCTCCAAGGAGCTGTCTTCTTGTAGTTGTTTTCTGACAGTCTCCACGGCCTCCGTGGTGGGTATGCAAGTTAAGAGAGAGACTACATCAAAGGACACCATGGTTTCATCTGGATCCAGGGTAAGTTTCTGGACCTTGTCGGTGAAGTCGGTGGAGTTCTTGATGTGGTGTGGGGTGTTCCCCACAAGAGGAGCAAGGATGGTAGCAATTTTTGCCATTTCTCCACAACAGTTGCCCATAGTGGACCTCATCACAGCCACAGAATCTGTCATACGGATTAATAAATTATCACAGACAGAAGCAGAGCAAATCAGGATGAAAGTCTCAGCCACGCTCCCTCCATCCAACCTCACAATACAGGAAAAGAAGGCCGTCGCTTCCCTGAGCAAAGACCACAACATCACTGTTTTACCAGCTGATAAGGGAAGATGCACCGTGGTCCTAAACACTACAGATTACCATACAAAGATCACTACTCTCCTCAGTGACAACAATACCTACGAAGCCTTAAAGCGAGACCCCACAAGCAGCTACAAAAAGAAAGTTATAGCTTGCCTTCAAGACTTTGAAAAGGACAAAATTATTGACCGCCTTACATATCACCGCCTTTACCCAGGGGATGCGATACCCTGCATTTACGGACTTCCTAAAATCCACAAGGAAGCTGTCCCACTCAGACCCATAGTCAGTAGCATAAACTCAGCCACTTATAACATTGCTAAACACCTAAAACACTGTCCAGACGCCTTTCTTTGCAAGCTCCTTTGACTACGATGACCTGGATGACTGAAAACCTTCACAGACATACACATTTGTTAACCGTTTATTAATATAACCTTTGAGCTCAACAGTAATTAGGGGGGCGATCGTGGCTCAAGAGTTGGGAGGTCGCCTTGTAATCGGAAGGTTGCCGGTTCGAGCCCCGGCTTGGACAGTCTCGGTCGTTGTGTCCTTGGGCAAGACACTTCACCCGTTGCCTACTGGTGGTGGTCAGAGGGCCCGGTGGCGCCAGTGTCCGGCAGCCTCGCCTCTGTCAGTGCACCCCAGGGTGGCTGTGGCTACAATGTAGCTTGCCATCACCAGTGTGTGAATGTGTGTGTGAATGGGTGGATGACTGGATATGTAAAGCGCTTTGGGGTCCTTAGGGACTAGTAAAGCGCTATATAAATACAGGCCATTTACCATTTAATTAATTAGTAGTGGAAATAATTTCTGGTAGCATTACAGAAATGTAGCAGTGACAATAATATTGTATGTTGTAATCGCAATGGACAATTAGTGATACAAAACAACTGTTTTATCCTGTGAATAAAAGTATATGTTTTTGTCAATGTACCATAATAACAGAAGCGAAACGCAATATTGTGTCAGGACAATTCACTATTTATGCACAATAAATAAAGGAGCATAGCGCGACAATTTCTGTTCAGCGCCAGACTTGCTTGTAACCTATATCACCAATTATGTTAAGAAAAATGACGTATTAACTACTACAAAACTCTGACCTTTGTGGGAATGCTTGGAGCAGACTAACATGTGAGCTGGAGTGTTCTGAGACGTTATATTTGGTATATCCAGGCCATCCGTCGCCTCTTTGTTACTTCGGAAACATGGCTCGAACAATTTCTCTTCAACGACGTAATCCGATAACAACCGATCCCTTTACCCGTCGGCTTCCCGTGGCTGTCATGCGACCGGCTATTGCAGTTAATAATACAACAGCTTCTTGCCATCTTTTGGGTTTCTTTTAAGCGCTGTGTAACTGAGTTCAATTGAAAGCCTGCGTGCGCTAGTACCTCTTGCCACAAGTTCCCAGAATCCTTTGCGGTTTTACCCCTGAATGACATCACATTTTCAATCTTTATCCTGGTGGGCCGGTCTCTAGTCAAAATGCCCGGGCCGATTTTTTGTCCCAGTCCAGCCTTGGATATGGAGGTCCCCCTCTGGCTTCTGCTCCGTGGCTGCTGGGTGACCCCTTGTCTGGGGCTCTCCTCAGCTCTTCCCAGGAGGGTGGCACGGATGCCCCTCCGATGGTCCTCCTTGGGCTCTCAGACTCTGGGGCCTCTGGATGTCTGGGGCCTGGATCACCTGCTTCATGCCCTGGGGGACGGGGCTAGGTCAGTGCTGACAGGAGCCTGAAGGTGCACCCTGGGGGTGTAAAAGTTGAACGTCCATGCAGATTTCTGCTGCACCGATGAACTGCTGACCAAAGATGATCTAAAACACAGGACCCGACCCCTGTGACCTCTCAAAGTGTTCACAGTATGAAGGTTAAACAAATATGCTGAAGTAATTGAATTAAACTAAAAGACATGAAATAAAAGTCAAAATCGTGACTCATTTCTAACAATTATAACAGTTGTCTTCAAAACCTTAAAAAGGTTAAAAACTTTAAAGTTCAGATCTTTTCAGTAGAAACTCTGAGCTGCAGACACATACAAACACACAGACAAACACACAGAAACACTCACACACACACGTGGACCGTGTGCTGGTGCAGGATCGGCAGCTACCACCTGGATTCGGGAATCATTAAATCAGACAGCGCACTAACTGTTTTATCCAGAAGTTCACTTTATAAACATCCACAATCTACCTGTCAACTGTTACAGCAGCTGGCAGGTAGAAGCCCTGACTGTACCTGCATTTCAACAAACACCAGGTTAATTATTTCATTCGGAGGGATAAAAGGTCCTAACGGCTCTCTAAAAGCTTTAATTTACATTTTAAAGGGCCTGAATCCCCCAGCAGCAGCCGAGCTGTGCTTACAAAAGCTTCATATGCACTGCTCCTGGTTTCTTGTCACGTTGTGTGTAAATTCTTTTTTTATTTTATTTTCTGGTTTAGGAACTTTATCCACAGAAGGAGGTTTTTTTATGTGATTTTTTTTTATTGAAATGTGACCTTAAACACATGTTCCCAAGGACTCGGACCTGTGTCAGCTGATGTCTGGATGTTTATTTGCTGTACAAGTGGGAATCTCTGCAGGGCGGCCGGGGGGGCGTTGTCTACCTGACTGTCCTCACACGCTGCTTACAGATGGAAATTTCCTGTAGGGCAGTTAGAAAGGCTTGGTGCTGGGCGAGGGGGGGCTGAGGGCACTGGGTGAGGACGGTTGTTCAGCTGAGGGGGAGCAGTTTTGGTTTCAGACTTCTTTTACCTGAGAGCATTAAAGCAGTGCAGCAACAACAGTGACCTGTGACCCCCTGAGAGGCAGTGTCTCTGTGGGGCTCCTGTGTGTGTTTGTTTGTGGTCGTGCACAGGAAGTCCTTCATAACTGTAACGTAAGCAAACACGGTTTGCTCAGTTTCTGATGCTGACTGTCTCTCCTGATGAGCTCAATGTTCTCCTGGGGTCCAACTGTGGTTCTGGAAGAAGCCAAACCAGCTCCACATCAGGAACTGAGATTATCTAAGCAGAATAACTGGAACTCCTTGAAGACTCCAGGAACCTCCCAGCCTTCCTAAAGGATTCCTGGGATGTCCTTAAGGACTCTTCAAGGAGCCTTAGAGGGCTTGTTACCTGAGCGCTGAGCTTTTCACTCATTTAATATCAGAAACACATGAGATCCAGCTGTGATTGTTATTAAACAGTGAAATAAACCAGGCTTTATTCAATATGTAAGTGACCACCAGTTTGTTCACACTGAACCATCTCTCATACACACACACACACACACACACACACACACACACACACACACACACACACACACACAATGGGAATATTTCTCTTTTGTCGATAGAGAGCCGCAACCATTGATTACTTTCACTGATTGATCTATTGAGAATGATTTGGAGTAACGGCCTGAGGCGGGTGAGCTAACACGCGGGGGAGGAGCTATACACTGTGACTCGCTGAGGGCGAAGCGGAGGCGGGAAGGTGTTCTTGCAAAACAACGCTGATTGGTTGAGGGCGGGAACGACTTCTACTTCGGTTAAAAAGACGCCGGTTTGAGAGCTCGCGCACGAAATGCATTAAGCGTGACTGAGGGGCGCGAGTACAGACAAACTGAGAAACTAAAGGAAACCGCGGGAACATCAGCGGGATCAGCCGGTCCGGCCCGGTGGCTTTCAGGGATTATTTCAGACGATGGGTCTGCACAAGGAGCCCACTGAGGCGAGGCTCACCGCCGGCTACCGTGAAGCAGCTGCCCCGGAGCGGAGCCGGACGGTGGGGGCCTGTGCCGGCAGCCCCTCGCCGCAGAAACCGGAGCGGCGTAAGACCGCCTCGGGCCACATCAAACGGCCCATGAATGCCTTCATGGTGTGGTCTAAAATCGAGCGGAGGAAGATCATGGAGCAGTCTCCGGACATGCACAACGCCGAGATCTCCAAGTGGCTCGGGAAGCGTTGGAAAATGTTAACCGACAACGAGAAGGTTCCGTTCATCCGGGAAGCGGAGCGCCTCCGGCTGCAGCACATGGCCGACTACCCTAACTACAAGTACCGGCCCAAGAAGAAGCCCCGGACCGAGGGGAGGTCGGCCGGTCAGTACCAGGAGAGAAACGACACACCGTCTCACAAGACCCCTGCTGCGGCGAAGAAGTTCCCCCGAGCCGGCAAGTCGGTGGGCGGGGCCGTCAAAGCGGGCAGTCTCCCCCCGCAAGACCAGCAGACGGACTCCCGCCACCAGCGGAAACCACAGGACCGAGATAACCCACACCAGCAACTAGACCCCCGGTGCCAGCAACTAAACTCCCGGTACCAGCTGAAACACCAGCAGCCGGACCCCGAGTACCAGCTACTGAACCCCCGCTATCAGCTCAGCGCCCGGCAGACGGATCACCGGTTACGGTACGTGCCGAGCGCTATTACACTCAGCAAACGTGACTATACGGACAGCGAGGAGGAGGACAATGACGACTCATCCTCATCATCCTCGGAGGAGGAGGAGGAAGAAGAGCTGCCCTGCTACAGTATCACCAAGCTGCCCCCCCGGGATTCCGCTGTGGGACCCAGCACGCTCCCGTCCTCTGGCCGTCTCTACTTCAGCTTCACACGGCATAGCACGCCGGTCCACCCCGCCTCCCTCTCCCCAGCTTCCCCCTCCCGCTCCGTCTGCACCTCCGCCTCCTCCTGCTGCGGGGAAGACCTGGATGACCTCCCCGTGGAGCCGCTGGATTTCACCTCCAACTTCCTGGGCGGCCTGCAGTCCTGCTCTGACCCGTGGAACTCGTCGTCTAGCTCGGCCTCGGGGAGCTTGAGCCTGTCGCTTGTGGATAAGGACCTGGACGCCTGCGGATGCACGGAGGGGGGCAGCCTCGGGTCCCACTTCGAGTTCCCGGACTACTGCACGCCGGAGCTGAGCGAGATGATTGCCGCTGACTGGCTGAAGGCCGACTTCACGGACCTGGTGTTTACCTGCTAGTCTGACCCTTCACCCCCGTTCGAGCTCCGGTCAGGGAGCGGGGTGTCGCGGCTGCTGCTGCACGGGCTCCAAGCGCTGTGGCCGGCTGCGTTCTGGCGTGGACTTGGTGCTCGTGAGCAGATGAACCGATAGGCTTTTATGGACTCGTTTCTGCCGCTCGGGTCGGACCCGGACGACACCGACTGACTTTTTTTTTTCCCGTTCAGGTGTGGCTATTTGTGATATTACCGAACCGAGCATACCTCATCTTTTTAAGGAAACTAGATTAAATATTTTCAAGCCTATTTTTGTACAGTCAAAGGGAATGTCAGACTCTTCCACTGGTCTCCTATGTGAGGGTTCAAACCCGTGTGGCCTGCCTTGCTTTACTCCCTTGTTTTACTGGTTACACACATTCAGGCCTGTCTGTACCTACTGGTGTGTAAAAAGGTTTGAGGGAAACAAGAAGTTTGTTGCTTTTTCATGCTGTTGTTTGCTCATTATTTTTGGTGCAATATGAAGGAAAAAAGGGAAATCCAAAAACCAGTGATTCTGTGCGTTATGATGGAGTGTGTATGTGAAGCTGAATAAATCAGCTGCAAACTGATCAGCGCCTCTGTCTCATTATTGATCCTCCTGGGATCTGATTGGCTCCTTTAAGAGCCCTGCTGCTTTATTAAACCTTCCATCAGTTTGTAATGTTCATGTTTTTGACTGTTGGTTAGGTCAAACTCCGTTTTCAGTCCACGTCGGGCAGATTTGTGCAAAATGAGCTGCTGCTGTGGACAGACGCGAAGTCATCGATGGTTACAGCCTCGTACGGTGAACACAATTTGTGTCACAGACACAATGAGAGGCCATAGCAACATTTGGACTTTTTTTCCTCTAAATGATCAGTAACTTAATTTTTAATTCATGCTGTGATCATTTAGAATTTCTTGAGATTTAAATTTTTAATCACACGATAGAGAGAGATAGATATCTATATATAGATTCTTCCATATGTTTCAGCTGGACAGCATAATTGCACCTGAGACATCTGAAGCCTGTCTGTGTAAGTGAAACTTTATTTTTTTCACGTCTGGTGTTTCTGAGGCTGTTTGCAGGCATGCATCACATTAAATGAGATTAAGCTTCCACACTTTGATGACCCCAGTGATGTCTGACCTCTTCTGGCGTTTCCAGAGTGTGAACTAGTCCTCCCAGTTTATCAGAGCAAGGCAGAGCAGGGCATGATGTTTTCAGTGGTCACATGACTCATGTTAACAATCAGTGGACTTCAAAAATGATCATGAAAGAGTCAAGAAGTTAAGATTTTTAAGGAGTCAGAAAAGAGAAAGTGACATCATCGGAGGCACTGTGAGGGTTTTTCCTCACGCAGCTTTAAAAACAGGACCTTCTCTGACCTACAGTATTCCCAGGACCCTTAAACAGTCCCAAAGATGTTATACAAACATGGCCGCTACAGCACAACTCACTGGCCTGTGGACAGTCTTATCATTTTTTTTTAATTTTTAAAAAATTATTTAAAAAATAAAAAGGACAGTCTGTTATCAGCCAACTCTTGATTATTGTACTACAGCCAGAGACTGTTTGGTACCATCAGATGCAAAACTGGAGTACTGTCTTCTTGGACCATCTGTTAGTACAATGACCTCACAGCAATCATATTATTGGTCACATGATGTCATTAAAATGTTCAAAAAGGCTCCAACAGCACAAACATGGGCCAGAGGTCTAGTCCAGGTGAAATTAGCAGACAGCTAGCAGCTACAGCCACCTGTATCACCATTCACCTGTCCGTCACAGAGACCACACCCCTAATAACGGAATTTTTAAATTAGCTATAGATACCAAAAGAGTTTTTGTATCAGGTGGAAACATATTTATTTCTACTGACTGACTCACTGCTACCTCTGCTAGACGCTAGAGGAACTGCAGCTTTTGTTCTTTTTCCAACTCCTATTGATGTTTGGTCTGAACTTCTAAAAAGCTCTGTCTCAAAATGATGACCTTACATGGACCTTTATCTAACCTCTATTTAAGCAGGAAGTCCCAATGATCTATATTCAAACCTGTTTTAGAGGACTGGCCTGACCTAAGCAGCAACATGTTCATGCTTTTATTACGCACTGTGAAAATGTGTTATCAGTAAATATACAGAGGAGGAGGGATGAAGATGGAGTTTGCTTAGATGGCAAATGGAGAGCTCAATACCTGCTAACCAGGTGTGTGTGTGTCTTGTCACACATTATGGTAATGCCTCTGGACAGTTATTTTAGCTAGTACCACCCTATAACTTTAAAGCCAACGCTCGAAAGATCATAAAAACTGCACGCACTGGTCGGTTTGGCCCAGTTTTAAGGTTCTCTGCAGATTACTCTTCCACTCACATCCACAAACACTCAAATGTTAACAGCTTGGTACTTTATTTGTTATATTGTAGAAATTAATAAAGAAAACACTTTTGAGTTTCATACAAACCAAGCCATCGTTTTCTTTTTTTCTCCACATTTTCTCCACTGGTCAGCAGTGTTGATCCTGAACCAACATAATGATGATAATGGTGACGACACAAGTGTATCAGATACATTATTGTGTTATGTGCAGTAATGTCTAAGGTCAAGAGTACCACAGATTTCAGACACCTTACTGGTGTCTTTTCTGAGAAGGTTGGTTTTGATTGGCTGTTGTTTGCAGAGCATAGTTTGTCTTTGTTCAGTTGTTTGCTGGTTGTTAACTCTGACATCAAGGCCTGATAAACAGTCAATCAGAGAGCAGTATACTTTCCTTCACCTCTAGGTTGTTAGAGAAGATCCTCCTTGGTTTTCACCTGTGCATACATCACAGAGGTCGGGAAACGTCTGGGATTTGGAGTGAGCTGACTTCAGCGCATGTCGCTGCTCATGGTCAAATCAGAGGAAACAGTCAGACTGCTCACCTCTCTATCCCCACTACTCTCTGATCAGATGTTTGGCAGCAGATTAAAGGCAGCTGGATCCCCACCGGCCTGATAAATCTGAAGGTTCTGCTCTGGATAATTGAGGCCAACACAGCGGCATTCTGGGTAATGAGAGGATGAGGTCATTGGGGAAGTAAAAATATATTTAAAAATGTGCTTTTAGCAGCAGAAAGAAGCAAAAGTCCGAGAGGCTGAGCAGTGAATCATATCAATAATAGATCAGTGAAGCAGGTCGGCACCAGAAACACTGTCTCTTCCCAACAAACATGTGAGTAATTAACCACAAAATAAATATTGTATAAGGAGCTTGAAAGAAAACCAACTAGACTTCTTTAGGTTTCTTGAAGACGTGTCGCCTCTCCTGCAAAAATCAGAGCTTTGTGAAATCAAAGGTAAAGCTCGTCTTCCTTGGGCCGACTCCACCTCCTCAAAAAGTTTAATGAAATTCAGCCTGGAGGTTTTTTTTTATCACTGACGTCTGAAGCAAGAACAGCAGAGACAAACGAAAAGTAACCAGTAAAACATGAAGAGAAACAAACACATAGGAGCCGACGCCGGTACCATCACAGACCACAGTGACTGCAGCGCCCCTGTCAGGCTGGCAGGTGTGGCCTTGTGTCTGGTGAGTTGTGGAGGCGAACATCTGGGATCTGATCCCAGCTCTGATTGGCTTCCTCTGCTGTGTTTGCATATTTTCACCGGAGCGTGAAATCGCACTCTTATCAACCACTCGCTTTTATCTGAAACATCAGAGCAGCAGCCGCGATGCATTCACTGACACCCCACAGGGACTGCCATCAAGTTCATCTGCATAGCAATGCATTCACTGACGTGCATTTTTGAGCTTCATGTTTTAAAAGCATCTGGACTTCTTTAAGTTGCTTGAAGACATTTCACCTCTCATCCGAGAAGCTTTTTCAAATAAGAGGTGAAACGTCTTCAAGCAACTTAAAGAAGTCCAGACACTTTTCTTTCCTCCATCACTGACTACAATGACCTGGATGACTGAGAACCTTCACAGACAAAGTCACCCAGACTTCTTCCTACATTTCCCATCATGCTTCTAACCTTCTTTGAAGCTGATTGAGGACATCTAAGCGTCAACTGACTGATCAGCTGTGTTTACATTTGTGATGTTTGATAAATTAACAACAATAACTCAAAAAATAAAAGAATACAAAATAAAACTTAATTAAATAAAACAAATATCTTCAAACAGCTCATCTGTGGCACCTGCTGGACAACAACTCCCATCTTCCACTCTGCTCCTGCAGTTTCAGAAAAGAGCAGCTGAAGAAGAAACTTCACAAGTCAAAAAAATTGTAAATGAAGAAAAAATACATTATTGAACAAAGTCAGCATTTAGAAATAAAAAGTGAAATGTATATATATATATATGTATATGTATATATATATATATATATATATATATATATATATATATATATATATATATATCCAATCCAATTAAATCCAAATATAAATCTGAATTTAAGAAGTCCAAAGAAGTCAAATTAAATATGTGAAGAAAATGAAGTCTTTAAAGTCCAACTTTTTAAAATTATCCTAATGGTTTAGATTTGTTTGCCACAAATGTTTGTTTGCTTATTTGTTTGTGAAGTGGAGACATCAACAGATTTATTTCCTCACAGGAAGTAATTGATGAACATCAGCAGGCTCATTTGGTTCAGTTCATTCCTACATTTCACATCATACCCTCACTTTTACCTGGTTGGCTCAAATTAGAGTCAATGAAGGGGAGAGTTGTGTCATTCCAGTCACTCCTGTGGACCATTTTTTGCAATAATGGCAGATCATGGAGCGTCGCCATAGTTACAATAGTTAGCAGTCTATGCTAGTCATGCCCCAGAGATGTATCAGTACAGACTCCAGGGCCGTGCAGAGATGTTTGAAAGGGCGGGTGCTCAAATCTCCTTCACATCCCCCCTCCCCTGCATGTGTCTGACAGACTCTGAGGCATTTATAAAAGGTCAAAACAGGTCTGTGTCACAATCCAATGGGCCGCTCAGCACTGTGGGAATTATGTGATGGCAGCAAATTCTGCCCCCTGCTGACACGTCTCTGATTTAACATTTAATCAGCTTCAGACTGTCTGATGAACTGCAGTTTTAAATAAAGCACTGTTAAAAACTTTAATTATCCTTCAGCTCCACAGACAAAGGACGAACAGCCTTCATCATCATCACATCTTCACCATCAACATGTTTACCATGTTTCATTGTTGCTGTTTCCTGCTATAGTCCAGGCGGATCAGAGTCATGTGATTGCAGGAGAGGCAGATGTTTGGCATCTTATCACCCATGGTAACAGCATTCCGATCCAGCTGGAACATCCAAACCAGGACACACACACACACACACACTTGTTTTTATATCTTTGTGGGGACATCTAATTGAGATAATACTTCCCCTATGCACTAACCCTAACAGTCAACATGAATGCCCAATTCTAACCCTGAGCTTAAACCTAACCTTAACCTAACTGTAACCCTGACACTAAAACCATATTTTGAGTCTCAGACATGTCTTCAAACTCGTGGGGACAGACATTTTGTCCATTAACGGCTGAAACTTTTAAAATATTGAAATGTAAATAGTTTATGAAAATATTTTTAAACATTAATTCTAATAAAAATATTTTTCCACTCAAATGAAAAAAGTATAGGGTCTGTAAAATGAAAATAAGAAACCTAGCATAAGTTTTTGGATTTTTCCCTTTAAACTAAGGAAGGCCAAAAGTTAAAAAATCCAAATGAAATACTGAAATAAAAAAATAAACACACAAAAATAAAAAATGTCTTTTAGAAACTGTAAATATTTGTTTTTGCTTCTTTATGTCCAATTTCCTGTAAAAGTTCCTAAAAAGTGTTCAGAACAAAATAAAATATTTATTTATTTAAAATGCTCACTACTGTGTTCATTGTTCAATAAATGTACTCTGATACTTTCAACATGCAGGTTTTTTATTTTTAGTTCACAGAAACATTTTTTCCATTAACTTCGTCCTGAGACAGGTCACATGATCACTGAGAGCGCGAGACACAAACGACAGCGTTACAGAAACATGCTTTTAGAATCTAACACTGAAAACAGCTATATTATTCATTATTTATTTTGAAGGAAACATTTATTTTTGTTATTTTATTCTGAAATCTTAAGATATCTGGATAATTTTGGTATCTTCATTTTCATTTCCTGTCGTTCATAAATGTCCGACAAAGCTCACGTTCACTGCTGATTGGTCAGAATTTTTTTCCTGATGACTGGAGGACGTTAAACTCATCCATGATTTCAAAGATTTTCAGACCAAACGACATGATCACAGATTCACTTCACTGTAAGAGCACCACGTCAGTGTGACACCAAACACAAAAAGCCGATTAAATACTCGTTCACGAAGATCATTGCAAAATAGTTAACAAGGTTTTTTTCTGATTATAACTGACTGCAGTACACCTCAGCAATGGGTGAATAACCCATTTGTAATGCTGAATATCACCAGGGGGCGAAGTGGAAGTCTGCGCTCACCTGTCCAGGTAATTTCTCAGGGTGCTAGTTCACTGTTTGATCAGTTAGAGCAGGTGTTGTTCCAACTCTTTCTCCTGATTGGTCCTTGAAGGATATTCTACTAAACAATCAGGAAGCTCTGCTGATGTTTCTGGACTCACAGGAAGCTGGTGATTTGTATCACCATGGAAACCTTGCTCTAACTGATGAAACACCAGATCATTCCCATTGGCTGGTTTGACCCTAAATAGGTTAGGTGTCTGTCTCTAATTGGCCAATTAGTTTGTGGTGTTCTGACAGCAGGAAGTCACCTCTCTCGCTGTTAAACAATTGGATGCGATGTCAGTGGCGATCGCTTTCAGGGGCGTGAACGATAAGCATCAATAATGAACTCTGTCACGATGTAAACAGGCCGGAAGCGCCCAATCACATCAGAGCAGGACAATAACAACATGCAGCAGCTTCACGTTACGTCTCTACGAAGCTTCATGTTACCTACGGACTACAGGTGAGCATGCACAAACATCTACCATTAACACTGAAATTGAGGTCCTCCAGCAGCCACTCTTCTTCTTCTGCTCAGATTTAAAGTCCAAAACTTCTAAACATATTTTTTCTTCCTAATTTCAGATTTTTGATAATTTTTCAGTCAAATTGAGCTTTTTTTCTTTTTCACTGATCAAATGTTTTTTTTCTTCGTCAAACTCGTCAAACCATTCTAGAGTCCTGATTGGTTGCAGAAGTTGAAAGGCGACTCTCAGTGGACCCTTGGCGCTCTTCCCCTCCTCGCTGTGAGGTCACAGGATGCTCTCACGCTCCTCGCCGAAGGTGACAGTGTCGGAGGACACAGTGCAGATCTCCGGCGGGTCTCCGGGCTTCAGGCCACGCTTCAAGTGAACCACTCTGACGTTCTCGTTGTTTGGCCCCGGCCGAGTAGAAGTTGTGGTGGTTGTGGTGGTCCCGGAGCTCGGGGGGATGATGACCTCGCTGGTGGAGGAGGTGGAGGAGGAGGGGTTGGAGGAGGTGGAGCCCTCTGGGGGCTGGCGGGCGCGGTTGGCCTGCTGGGCATTGGTGTTGTTGTTGAGGGTGACATTGCTTGGCGTGCGGTTCAGGTTGTAGCTCCTGGACGACGGCCAACTCTCCTCCGGGCTGCTCGCCAGCAGGCTGCACTGATCCTCGGAGCAGATGGACATGCGCGCCACCGCCGGGTCCTGCAGGCCGCTGAGGCTGCTGGGAAGGCCACGCTTCCGGGCTAGGCTCTCTTCATTCAGCTCAATCAGGTTGGCCCTGTCCAGCTGCGACAGGTCCGCCTCCTCGTCCTGCAGCGAGTGGTTGGGCGAGCTCTCATTGGACCTCACGCCAGAGTCAGACGAGTCTTTCTTGTCCAGCATGGCATCAGAGAGGTAGTCCTTCCCTTTCAGCGCCAGTGAACCGCCGGGCAGTTTGGGGTCCACCACCTTCTTGCCATCTTTCAGCAGGGGGGCGTGATCCGACTCTTCAGACTCCTCGTCATCGCTGGTCAGCTTCTGGTAGCGCAACCCACCACTGGCCTTCAGCTTGAGATCAGCAGCGCCCTGGAACAGCCCGCCTCTTTCAGCTGAGGACTTGCGGGTGAGCACTGACTTGGAAGACCCGTGGTCACCCTTCTCGTCTTCTTCTCTGATGGGATCTAGCGCCTCACCATTGGAAGCAAAGTCAGTGTTGTCCACTGCTGGTTTGCTGCTGCTCCTCTTGTTGAAGGATTTGCGTCCATCCTGCTCGGTGCCATCCTTGCTCTTATCCTCAGATGATGATGTCATGAACTGTCCCGGTTGTGGTTGGATGGGCTTCTCCCCAGTGATGACGCCCAACTCCAGCTGGGCCATCTGGGCGATGTATTCCTGGTAGGCATCGCGGTACTCTGCCTGCTGCTTGTCCGTCAGCTTGGAGATGTCATTGGAGGACTCCTGCGAGTTCAGACTGGTCATGCTGGCGGTTCTGTGAGCGCCACCCTGAAGACAGACAGAAAACAACATTCTTCAGCATCAGACCCCTCACATCTGACATCACAGATCACATGTTCTATAGTTACCATCCACGGCATGTTTCCGTGTCGCTGCGGGTCATCCAGTCCCACCGTGCTCAGCTCCTCGAAGCTCAGGTTGAAGCTGTACATTGGTGATGCATCCGTGTTCGGGGCGCCAGCGTGGGGTGGAGCCATCACTCGCCTTACTGGCTCGATGTGACCGCCAATGACGCTACCTTGCTCGCTGGCAGTTTCCTCATGTAGCACCTGGCTCTCAATGTGACGCATGTCCAAAACCTTCAGCAGGAAGGAGGAGGTGGATCTTATTTTAAGTCATTACATAGCAGTAAACCAAGATGTGTTTTATGTGGAAATGAACCCAAAAGCTGCTGCAGGTCACTGAAAACTGTTTTAATAAACCCCAATTTTTTGGTTTTCCACTGCTACAGGGTTTCTGTTTTAGAAAATTCACCTATATGGAGATAATTTTACGCTATTAGTCAGTAATGCTAATGATATTCTTAGCATTAGTGACGCTCTATGGTCCTAGTTTTACTGGACCTCTCTTCGGCCTTTGATACGGTGGACCATAACATTTTATTACTAAGACTTGAGCACACTGGGTATTAGAGGCACTGCCCTCGACTGGTTTAAATCATACCTCGCTGATAGATCCTTATCAGTTCACTTAGGCACCTTCTCCTCTTCCTCCGCTCCGGTCTGTTGTGGTGTGCCTCAAGGATCAGTTTTAGGCCCTATTCTCTTCTCATTGTATTTGCTCCCTCTAGACGCAATCTTTGAAAAATACAATATCGCCTTCCACTGTTATGCCGATGACATACAGATCTATTTTGAACTTACTGACGACCTTGCTGTGTCCCTGCACTACTTTCAAGAATGCATGCGGGAGGTCAAAGAATGGTTCCTGAGTAATTCCCTCGTTTTAAACAATAAGAAGACTGAGATTGTGGTGTTCAACAGTAATATCCCTCGTGCCCAACTCTGTGCTGCCCTGGGTTCCTTTGCTAGCTTTTCTTGTGACTATGTCAGTAACTTGGGTGTACTGCTGGATAGCTCGCTCAAACTCGATAAGCAAGTGTCTGCTGTAGTGAGATCTAGCTTCCACCAACTGCGCCTTATCTCTAAGGCTAGGCATTATGAGGACCTGGAGAAGCTTATTCACGCTTTTGTGACCTCCAGGTTGGATTATTGTAACTCTTGGTACTACGGTCTTCTCTCTTCTCTTCTTCTTAGACTGCAAACAGTCCAAAATGCAGCAGCCCGCCTTTTGACTGGTACCAGGAAATTTTGCCATATTACTCTTGTTCTAGCTAGCCTGCATTGGCTGCCCATAAAGTACCGTATTCAATTTAAAATATTACTCCTTACTTTCAAAACTATTAATAAATTAGCGCCAAGTTATCTTAGTGAACTTCTCAAACCACATACTCCTGCTAGAACACTCAGATCTGCCACTCAACTACTTCTGACCCAACCCAGATCTCGACTGAAGTCCCGGGGTGACCGTGCGCTTGCTCTGGCTGCCCCGGTACTGTGGAACACCCTTCCTCTCGACCTCCGCGCATCTGATTCCATTGCACTGTTCAAATCACGATTAAAAACCCACTTATTCAATCTTACCTTTCCCTCTAGTTAATATTTCTTTTATATCATGCACTTTTATGCTCATTTAAATTCTTGTTTGCTCTGTAACTGTTGCTTTCCTATGTATCAGTGACAGTTATCTGCTTGCATACTTAGTACTTACTTTGATCCTATTTCTATTATCCTCCACCTATTCTCTATCTTACTTGTTAAGCACCTTGGCATAACCTTGGTTTTTAAGTGTGCTTTATAAATAAAGTTTATTATTATTATTATTATTATTATTATTATTATTATTATTAATGCATTCACTGCCTGGACTGACCGTTGCCCTGAAGAGCTGCCAGTCTCCAAAGTTCATGTTCATTTCCTTCTTCAGCTCGTCGATGTTACACTGAGACAGAACTCTGCCGTTAACGTTTGCCTGAAAATGAAAAACATTTGTATTTCAGTCTCAGGTCCCTGGCTTTCTGCTTTCCTGTGAAGTTGTGTCACTGACCTTCCTGATGGTGGCGGTGTACTGTCCTATCATGCTCTGGTCGATGCCTTCCATATGCCGCACGCGCTCACAGACAGCCTCTGTGGTCATGGAGCTTAGGAGGACGGGCGGAGTGGCAGACGCAACGGAGGCGGAGCCCTGAACACAGATATATTTCCCAGGGAAAAATATCCAACATTTTTTAGATTTTAATAACAAATGTCATTATTTTCAGATGTGACATCCAGCTGTGAGATGAATAGAAACTTCATCCAAATCCTGGCAGGTTAAAGTCTCAACCTGAGCTTAATGCTTTTAGCTCAACATTTCTCTTCAGTGACTCCACCAGACTAAAAACATAAACGCTAACTCAGGTAAAAGTACACCTGACAGACATGTAAAAGACGGATGTAGCCACTGTGAGATCGCCCACTGATCAGCTTCACCACTGTTAACTTGGTCTTTAGAAATCAGATGTGAGGAAGAGCAGCAGCTCTGAAAATCATCATGCATAATTGGAAAATTTTCTCTCATGCTCAGAATGACCAAAATTTATTGAATAACCTTGTTTTGACCCGATATGAGAGACTAAGCAACATAAGGAAGGTATTTATAAATGTCAGAGGTCATCCCACAGACTTCTATAGAACCAGAAGAAATTTTACAGTGTCACCTCCTGGCGGCCATAAAATCCAAAACAGTTTAAGGCACACGTGACTGCTTTATTTTTTGGACCCAGAAGCTACGTCCATGTTTTGTACTACCTCTGATGTACAGTTTATCTGGATCTGGATAACCATGTCACGTGACTTAGCACAGCTAGCACAGGACTCATCTGTTTCTTTTAGGCCAATTTTTAATTTTAAGATAACTTTTTGCTGAAACGTGGCCTGAAACACAGAAATGTCCCCAATGACGTACAGAAAATTACTGTCCAACAGATGTTTTAAAGCTTTGTGAGCACCTTTAACTCACAGTCAGGACATTTTTTCACCATGCAGAGGTGGGGCTGGGGGAGTTTGGGGTGGTGAGCAGCTGTGTGGGTTAGCAGTGAGGGGTCAAAAGTCAAGTTAAAGTTTCTGAATAGATCAAACAACAAATTTTTGATCTATGCCACTACTACTTTTTGAAGCCACATGCTAGTAGAGGCAAGGTGCATGCTGGGGGGTTGTAGTGGTTGGAACACTTCCTCCTTTGGTCCACAGCATCCGGCTCAAGTCCGGCTGAAGTTCAGATCGGTCACGGCTCAATCACTGGCTCATGTTCATGCTTGGATCTGTTTTTCATTTCACTGTAACTACAAATCAGAAATTTTGCTCCTTAAATAAAAACAGAGCATGCTCAGTTGTGAAGCGAAGTATTTCATAAAAAGTCACTTGTTATGTTTCAAGTGTTCCTGTGGGAACCTGTTGTGTCTGAAACATCCTTGAGAACCTCACAGAAAACTTCTGAGGCCGATTTGTCAGCTGGCTGAACGAGAGCGATCAACACCAAAACACGCGGACGCTTGCTGTGGACACTTCAGGAAGGAAGGAGGGAAAGAGACAAGGAGGGTCATGTTAGGTAAGGTTAAATACCTGCTTCCTTTTCAAAGAAGAACTCTTAGACTGCAGACAGACAGACAGTTTGGGGATGAAAACATGAGGAAACACAGATGAACGACAGGACAGCACAATGATTTCTACTGAAGGCACAGTTTTAAGAAACCGCCACTGGTTCAGTGTTTCCAGAAACCAAAGAGGAGAATAACAGCAGCAGTAAAAGAGGGGAAAACAGAGGAGCCTTCACAGACCACAAGCAAAGAAAACTAAAACTCTGACTTAGACTCTTTCTAGATTTCTAGAGGAAAACCTCTGAGCAAACAAACATCTGGTGGGCGGAGTTTCGAAAAGATTTTATTCTAAAATATTTTATGTGTTTCTTCTTTACCAGGTAATAAAACTAAACATTTTAAGTTTCAGATTCAAAAACTGAAAACAGACAAGTTTCATTATTTTTTCACATTTTAAGACGAAATATCAGAAAAATAGAAACTTGTTAAAAACGTTCATGTTGAGTCATAGCTTCCAGCTACGGCCGTACTTACAGGAGCGGCGGGAGCAGCGGCATCCCTGCTGAAGGAGCTTTTAGGAGGTGGTCGTGGATGGAGGTGTGGTGGGAAGGAAGCCACGAGTGGGCGTGGCAGCTGGTAAAGGTGGTGGGGAAAATATGGCTGAGGGGGAGGAGGTGAAAAATTTAAATAATGTCGGTGGATGTGATGAAACATAAAAAAACCTGTCAAATCAAAGAGCGAATCCCTGCCGCCTGACACCCGGTCAGCGTCAGCAGACAATTGACAAGAATAAAACAGGAATGTGAAACTTTGAATTTTTATTTCAATGTGTTTCATGAACATTTGTGTTTTTTGTCGTTTCTGTTTGTATTTCTGTGCTTTTTTTGTTATGATGTCAAAACTTTTGACGCATTCAAAATAAAAAAATCATCATTAGCTGAAGCTAGCTGAAAGTTGAACTTTATTCAACTCTCTGTGAAGCTTTCTGTCGACTCCTTTTACTCTACGGAGCTGGACGGCAGCCTGTCAGCTGATCGGTGGGCTGTGTGAGACAGCAGGGATTCAGTGAAACAGGAAATGAAATCAAATCAAGCAAAACAACACAAACGATGAAAGGGACTGAGGCGGGACAGTCGTCACGTGAACCGATGACATCGCTACGCTACCTGCTGCTCAGCCACCTACAGGATTCAATGACATCATGAGGTGTGGGCAGGGGCGGGGCCTTTACTCACTCTGTTGTAGAAGGGATGCTGTGTGCTGGCCATGCCGCTGTAGTAGCTGCTGTGAGGTGGCGGGGAGACCACGCCCCCCGCCGGTGGGTTGAAAGGCCCGGTGAAGGACGCGGAGGGCGAGCACGTCGACGACACCTGACTGTAGACTGATGTGGGGCGGGGCTGAGCTTCCTGCAGGGGCAGGGGTGGGTACGTGACTCCGCCCATGTTCATCTGCTCACGGGCAGCGCGAACATCTGTGGAGGAATCTCAAACTGATGATGTCATCAAATCACGCCATGCTCATGAGAGCAACAGGAAGTACAGTCAGCAATACACTGAGCAGTATTTTCAGCAGTACTGAGCAGTACTCGTACCTGCAATGATTTCACGGAGTTTGGGGTCCAGGTTGACGGTGCAAGGCAGGAAGGTGCGAATGTCCCTCGCTGTAAGGACAGGTGTCCGTGATGACAGGAAGACCTCGAAGCTGCGCACGTCTCCGTCGATCTCCAGCAGCGGCTCCACGTCCTTTGTGGTTGGGATGTTCTTAGACACTCTTAGGGAGAGAGGACACACTGATCAGCTGACGCAGTGTCGTTTTACACCTGTGGAGGGAGGGTGACCTCTGACCTCTCATAGATGGTCTTGAGCGTGGCATGGTCAGGGACTCCGTCGGTCTCCTCCAGGTACAGGATGAGCCAGGACGTCCTGTAGGGCCACTGCTCCGTCAGGTTGATCCACGACGCCAGGCGGTCCCAGTTAAAGCTGATCTGATTGGCTCGTAGCAGACGGCCTGGACAGGAGCAGGCGGGGTTAAAAACTGAATTATTATTATGATAATAATAATAAAAATGTTTTTTTAATGAAAAATACTGGAATGAACCAACAAGATCAGCAGGAAGTGGCAGACGGGCTGACGGCAGTCAGACCGTGTCCTGCTAATAATGAAGGTGATGGAGGTCACCTGTGACGGAGACAATGTTCAGCAGCCTCCTCATCGTCTGTGGGCTGATGTCGCTGAACCAATCCTCCGTCACCATCAGCTTCGTCAGGTCGAACGACATCTGACGCGTCACCGAGCGCTGCACCTGGCGGCGCCGGTACGTTTCCTGCAAAGTGCACCACACAGGTCACATGACCACACGCACAAGGGATAGAGTATATTTACACAAGCTGTCAATCAAGAAACAGCAGCTCATTGACACAGTCAATAAACGGACCTGATCACATCTAATCACATCACACCCTTTTCAAATTAAAACCTGAAAAGCAGCTGGATTTAATTCAATCAGAGGAAACATGAGACCACCTGCAAGTCATTAGATTAACACACACACACACACACACACACAGACACACACACTCACCCGACGGTTGAGCGTCGTCTTGCTGCCAAACTTGGTTAATTCTCCCAGACTGTGCTGAGACAGCTTCCTGTCTAGCTCCTCATGCCACCCTGCTGACACACAAACAGATGTAAACATTATGTCGTTCTGTAACCACAGACAGAGGTGAGTATGATGTGTGCAGATATTCTGGGATTACAGAATAGCCTCTGCACTCCTGCTCCTCTAATTCATACTTTTATCTTAGTAAGAAAAATAAAACCGAAGGTTTATTTTCAGGTCCAGACTGAATCTGAGTGAATCTCTGTGAGACTTCATCGAACATGATTTCAGAGCAGACGCGGTCACGTGACAGCAGAAGGATGTGACAACAGGCTGCTGATGTCACCTTCACGCTTCATTAATCGGCTACGATAAAAAGCGATGTAACTGCAAGTCTCGTATAACGTAGTCATTGTGTGTGTGGATACCATCGGCGGTGGTGACGTCTCCGTTGGTGGGCGTGGCAGTGCACATCTTCCTGGCGCTGGAGAGGCCCCTGCTGTTGAGAAAGACAGGCAGGTGCACGATGTTCCTCATGTAGTCGTGCCCGTTGATGTTGGAGTCGCGTAGGACGCTGTTCAGGTTCTGGTTGATGGCCTTGATGATGATGTGCGGGTCACTGGCAAAGATGGAGATGAAGGGCCCTTTGGAGAACAGCACACGCACCTGCAGGAGGGACATGCCCACACTGACCATCTGAGGCAACTTTCTGCCCTTTCAAAGTAAATCTGACCCACGTGATGAGAGCTGAGCTGTTCCGACTGATCACATTCATCTAATGAAAACACGATTCAGCTTGACTAAGGCTGTGATGTCACAGCTAACGTTTGCGTTAAAGATGACGATGAGGTCAGACTGTGTCCATGCTTCTGCTCCGTTATCTTTAAAAACACTGACTGAATGAAGCCGTGCGAGCGTCTCACCGTGTCGAGCATCTGCAGAACTTTGTCCTGTTCGCAGGAGTCCAGCCCATCAATGACCACCGCCAGCCTCGTCTGGTGCTGCGTGAACCCGTCGATCGTCTTCGCCATCCTTGCCATCAGCTCCACCTCGTGCTTCAGGACCTGCAGGAGAAAGTGTGCAGAAGCATCAGAATTCAGCTCAGACAGACTCTTCAGTCTCTGAGCTCACACTAACAAACTCAAATGACCACCCCCATGCTCTTATTCTGAAAGTTCACCACAGCACACAAACTACATGAAGCTTTTTCCTGTGTGCAGAACCAGCCAATTACGTTCAAGGGCTCATTCAGAACCAGGAAGACTCCTGAGCTACACCCTTGCCCCCGCCTCTTGTTTCCCTCCACCAGAGACATCAGAGGATTAAAAACACTGAAACTAAAGACCCTCAGGCTCAAGGAGACCCCCTCGCCGCTCCATAGACTGTGTCCTCTCCTCACCTTCATGAAGCCCTCGCTCTTCAGCTTGTGCATCCTGTTGGCGGCACTGTGGAGCCTCTTCCTCTGCGAGTTCAGCACCGAGTCGGTCACCTGCCACCACGTCCTGCAGTTGAGCAGCAGAGCAAGGCCAACCACGCTGCCGATGGCGATCAGCACCGCGTTCACTGTCCGGTTCTCGCCATCCACCTTGAAGACGGCCAGCAGCGCCATGCCGGTGACGAGACAGGCCAGCACGACGGTGAAGAGGATGAAGGACGGCACGCAGCACGTCTTCTTCCACTTCCTCTTACCTGAGAGCACCGAAGAAGAAGAGATTGAGCCAAACTGGACTTGGGTCAGGTGACCTCAAGAAGCGCAGGCTGCCAGACAGGACGTGATGCAATACCTTGCGTCTCCTCGGTCTTAAACACTCTAAAGAGTCGTGTGGCGAGGAAGCCGAACTCTCGCTCGCAGGCGTCCGACAGCGTGGCGATCATCTCGGCCATCGATGTTTCTCCTCCAACGCTGGACAGCCGGTTATAGTCTGTGAACAGGAACCTGCAGGAGACAAGTGACATCATCATGACATCAGCGTGACATTACTGTGACATCATGACCTCCCTATGTGGTGGCGTTACCTGACGGGCAGCGCTCGTGTGCTCTGCTCCGGAAGCTCCGGCGGGTTCACGAACATCAGCTTCAACAGCAGCTCCAGGTACCCGATGTGCCGCGCCAGGCGGGTGCTCAGCAGCCACGCCCACGTCCAGTTATCTCCCTCCCTCCGGCCGCCAAAGTACACCACCACTACAGAATGTAAAAGGTTATGTGAACACCGGTGGCAGTACAGGAGGTCATGTGTTAACGTGCGGCATAACATCGAAGCGTTTCTCACCAAAGAAGAGGTAAAGCAGGGCAAGCAGGCTGAGGGAGACCGCCATGGCGAGCTTGGGGTCCACACTGAAGCCGAGGATGATGGCGATGGAGCCACAGAGCAGCAAGGACAAGAAGACAACGAGCCAGGAGAACTGAAACAGCGGCTCAATCTGCTGCCCAGCAAAAGTCTTCATCTCATCTGAGGAGAAAGAGGAGTGTCAGTACGTGTTGGCCAGGTGTACCCTTAGTGTAACGAGCGTGGTGAGCCTGGCGAGCGTGGCGAACACGAACTCACCCTCCAGCTTCTTGAGCAGGAAGGACTTGCCGCTGCCCCACTGAGCGTACAGACCCACACAGATGGGCGGCTGCATGGTGGGCTCGCTCAGGATGTCGGCGAGCGCCGAGCTGTACAGATCGTAGCCCAGCATGTCACCGTCCGTCTCCGAGGGCGACAGGTGACCTGGAGGGGGTGGAGACACAGAGAGTCTTTTATTCTTTTGATTTGAGGATCCCTGAGGACAGAACAGATAAAAGTAATCTGCTGTGGCATTGTAATCAGATTTCTGGAGTCAGAATGATTTTGGTAAGATGAGCTGATCGTTTAACACGAGCCTGCGGAGCAGTCCCAGCGTGGCTGATTTCACTCTTTGTATCAATTTACAGCAAACACCAAGTCTGAATGAGCAGAGAGTGCAGAGGGAACTCAAGCCTGCAGCTTCTGAACTTCATTTTCTACTCATGACATTATTTCCTGTGAGTGGGTGTAAATATGTCAATATGCTGATGATACTTTACTGTTCATTCACTCACTCTGCATTCAGTAACCATAAATCAGCTCTTATTGCAGATAAACTACAAGTTTTTCCTTCATCTTTGTTTTTTTTGTTTTTGACTGTCCTATTTGGTTCTTTAGCCATCAAAATTGTCCGAAGGCCAACAAGGATACCCAATAGATTTACTTTACCAAGTGGATCATCACAGCCTTGCTGTATTGGTCCATTTGATCGACCTTTGGTGTTATTATTTATTTATTTTATTTTCCGGAAGAGGTCCGACCAAGCCACGGGCACCAGGCCCCGCCACGCAGCCACCGGGAGTGAGCTGGTACATACTTGAGCACCCAGCCCCGGACACCAAGAACCACCAACGCACTGAAACACATCAGGCAGTGTGGTGAGGATAGATAGGCCTCCATACCTTGGAGGGCCTGAGATGTTCCCAGAGAGGTGCAGTCTAAGACCCGACCTGACATATAAACACAGACGAACAGGCACACAGAGACACAAACCTGCATTCCCACCCTCATGCACACATATACGAATACTCAGCACTCACCCAACGGGAAGACAGACACAAATGGACACTGTACACACAATCACACTCCCCAAACATACTCTATACCCCGGGTCCAGGTACCTTCGCCCGTAGAAAGCAACTAGACCCAGGAGATGTTACCCTTTCCCCCGGGATGGAGACAATCAGACCGCCCCCGGCTCCGTAGCAGCAGGGAGGCCCCGCATCCGGGACCCCAATCGGACGGTCAACACCTCCTCCCAGCCCCTCCGCCCTGATGGCTAGCAGAGAACAGGGGTGTGTGAAGACCCCATACATCCCTTCACCTGCTGATGTGTAGTGTTGCTGCGTGTTGTTCTAAAGTGCATTTAGAACACGGGAGGGCATGGTGCTTCCTGCCAGAGAACAGCAGGTGTCAGCACAGCCCCGAGGTGACATTGAATACACAGACCATCCTCTGGACGCTGTATAACGTGCCCGTTCCCAAGGCCCTATATGTATGTGTTATGAGAGGGTGATAATGTGGATGTGTGGAATAAAATTGAGGCACAAGTGGCCATAAGGGGACAGAGGGGGAATGCCTCCCCTGCACCGTGGTGGTAACCCAAGCCTCCAAGGTCCAGCCAGGGCCCCAGCCCGGAGGCAGAGCACCCCCAGAACCCCAAGCCCCCACGCCTGCCCCAGACCCACCCAGGGCAGCCAGGCTACCAGGCCAGTAACCTACGTCTGCCAGCACAGACCCTCCCCCAGCCCTGCAGCACGCAGTCACGAGGGAAACACCATCTAAGAGCCACCACACCCCCTAACCATTTCATGACCACAACCCCCGGGTTAAGCCCTCCAGGGAAAATGTCCCTAAGTAAGAGAGGAATGCCAAGACCTCTACGTTGGAGAGACCAAACAGCCACTTCACAAGCGCATGGCACAACACAGAAGAGCCACCTCCACAGGACAAGACTCAGCAGTCCATCTGCACCTTAAGGATAAAGGACACTCTTTTGAGGATGCCAATGTTCACATTTTGGACAGAGAGGACAGATGGTTTGAAAGAGGAGTGAAAGAAGCCATCTATGTCCACTGTGAGCGACCATCTTTGAACAGAGGCGGGGGTTTACGACACCAACTCTCTGCCATCTATAATCCAGTTTTGAGATCCCTTCCCAGACGCCTTAACGCCCACTCACATCCCAGGCCATGTGACCTCAGGAAATCACTTAATGGGGTGGGGCTAGGTTTCACAATGAGCTCACCCGAAACTCTGGCTGATTGTGACCTACATCCGTTTTCACACATTGGCTCATGTGATTAGGTAGAGGATCATTAGGGGGTCCATTGTCCCCCTTGGGGGGGTCACTCCCACAGGGCTTAAATCTGGGACTCTCCACCTTTTGACCCTAGAACTGAAGAAGCTTCTCCGATGAGAGGTGAAACGTTTTCAACCAACTTAAAGAAGTCCAGACGCTTTTCTTTCCAAGCTCCTTAAACTACGATGACCTGGATGACTGAGAACCTTCACAGACATGTCCCTAAGGACTCTCCAGATGCCTAAGCCAATCCCTACCTCCACATCAACCACAATAGCGAAGGCAGGACCAAACTACCAGCTGCTGCTAGTGGTTTGATAAAAATTGCAAACAGTGAAGGGGAGAGTGGGCATCCCTGCCAGGTACCCCTCAGGAGACAGAAGCTGGAGGATGTTTGGTCATTTGTTCTGACGCAAGCTGTTGGGGAATTATATAATAATTTTAGCCAGTTTATGAAAGAGTTTCCAAAACCAAATTTGTGCAAAGTTGAAAATAAAAATTTTCAGTTAACTGGAAACGCTTTTTCAGCATCTAGAGACATTATTGTGGTTTCAATGTTTTTACTGCATGAGTAGTCTATTAAATTAAGTAGTCTACGCGTGTTTGTTGATGAGTGCCTACCTTTTACGAAGCTGGTTTTGGTCAGGATGAATTAAAAGGGGGGGTTATCTTCTTATCTTTTTGAGAAAGTTTTGCAGATTATTTTGAGGTCTACATTTATAAGGGATACTGTTTAGAATGATCCACATAGTGAAACAGTCTCACAACTTTTAAATATGAGAAAAACTAAGAAGTTTGGTTTCAGCCGAGGATGTTATCACTGTGAGCTGTGCACTGAGGCCAGGCTTTGATTTCTTCATAACATTCTGATCTCTGACTGCAGACTGATCCAGTTATGTGTAACAAGCTGAGGATATCCAGTCTGGCTCCCTGAGCAGCCGCAGCCTACAAAAACACAAAGCACCATGTAAAGCTGCCTCATTACTTCATACTTTCCAATTACAGCTTCTTTCACCTGATTCACTCTTAAGTTTCAGCAGTGAGATCGGCCCAGGTTCATTTAAAGGTTGAAGGAGTGACGAAGAGACTCAAAGCTGAGCAAACATCAACCATAACACTGCGTTTGCGTGCAGTTCAGGCCCACTATGAGGTGAGACAGAAAAAGACGTACGTGCTCCAAAAATCTGCGTCAGGATGCTTTTCTGGTGGCTGCAGTCAACGTTGTACGGCGTCTCTCCAGCCTTGTTGGGGCGGTACAGCAGGCGACCATCTTTGGGGTTCCTGAGGAGGAGCTCGGCCAGGCGCCGGCTCCGCCCCCGGATGGCAATGTGGAGAGGAGTGTCCCCTTTCTGTGAAAACAGGTGTCAGCATCAGGTCCTCTGTAACCTGTTCATTCATTTCACTCTGTGACAAATCTACAGACTAAAAAACAAGCTAAATATTTAAACCTGCTTTTACTTTGAAGGGCAGGTAGATACACGTGATGCTTGTGTCTATGGACTGATTGGTAAATGGTAAATGGACTGATTCTTATATAGCGCTTTTCTACTCTCCCAGAGTACTCAAAGCGCTGTATACAACATGCCTCATTCATTCACCCATTCATAAAAGCACTTCTAAACTCAAGTGCAAACTAACCAACATACACACTCCGATGAACGCATCGGAGGGCAACTTGGGGTTAGTATCTTGCCCAAGGATATTTGGCATGTAGAAAGCCAAGGATCGAACCACCAACCTTCCAATAAGTAGGTCATCTGCTCTATCACCTGAGCCACAGCCACCCCTAGTCTATCTGGCTCTCACCTTGTCCACAGCAGACACCTTTGCTCCTTTGTCAAGTAGTAGCTCCACGATCTCGATGTTCCTCATCTTTGTGGCTTTGATCAGCGGAGTCTCTCCATCCTGAAAGCAAAACTCAGGTTAACCACAGAACCCCACCCCCTACTCTGAGACAGGTGTTCTCAGGTGTGCTGGGCTCTCACCTTGGTGCAGGTCTCTGTGTCGGGGTTACACTGCAGGATGTCTCTCACCATGGTGGCGTTTCCTTTCTCCACGGCCCAGTAAAGAGCCGTCTTATTCTCCTGGAGGTGGAGCAGAGAGATAACATTAGCAACATCACTTTACGCTGCATCTGATTGGCTCCGATCCTCAAGTTCTTCTTTACTGAATGCTCGCAGAGTAACAGCAGTCGTCCTTCTCATCAGAATGTTGAAGACACCAGCAAATCAAAACAGAGACAAAACTGCGGAGGACACCAAGTGCCAAAACAATCAAACCTAAACCTGCAACTGAATTAAGTAATGATGACACATTTATAAAATATCATCTGTGTTAGTCTGACTGCAGCGTGCATGAAATTGGGAAATGGGAAAGATTTTTCATGTTCATAAACATCTAATGAGCTAAGAAATGAACTCACTGTTTCCAATGTGATGAAGGAAATGTGTCTCCAAAACCTCACCTGCCCTCTGATGTCGATGTCAGCGTATTTGTGCAGCAGAGCTCTGACGATCTCCACGTGCCCGCCCCTCACGGCTCCGATCAGTACCGTATCGCCGCTCTGGAACACACAGGACGCCGTTTAGTTTCCCTGTTATTGAAACCGCGTGTGTCACGTGACGATGCCTGTTGGCGCCTCACCCGGTCAGGGATGTTTACATAGGTGCCGGCATCCAGCAGATCCTGGACGATCTCGGTGTAGCCCTCCTTGGCGGCGATCATCAGTGCCGTATTCCCGTCCTTGTCGGTCATGTTGACGTTGGGGTTCCTCTTCAGCAGCTCCTTCACCACCTCCGTGTACCCGCCCCTCACCGCCACGATCAGTGCTGTCATCGAGTTCTGGGGACAGACAGGAAGTAGTTAACAGAGGTGGGCGCGTATTATTCTGGCATGCCGGCAGTGATGGTGATGATGAAGGTGGTGACGCTGATTAAGGTCGTACCGCCCCCTCCTGGTCAACGTCAGCACCGTTCTCCAGCAGGTGCATCACGCAGTCAAAGTGTCCTTTCCTCGCCGCCCAGATCAGAGGGGTGGTCCCGTACTGTAACACACACACGAAACACACACACCTCTCTGAGCTGCTTTATTGTGAAATATGCCATAGTGTTTGGTGTGTGCTCCTGTGTTGTGTCACTTCCTGTTGTTGTCCATCATGCTACTTATTGTTGTATTGGTGTTATTTTGCAGGACGTTTCCTGTGCAGGTGTTTTTACTTTCTTACTCTCGATTCACTCGAGCCCACAGAGATTAATTTATTTGATGTCAGTCGGATGTTGTGTTGCACTGTTTCCTGTGGTTTCTTGCTGTTTCAGGTCAGGTCATGCAGGTGTGTGTGCTCTCTGTTGGGCTCTCGCCCCCTCACCTTGTCTGAACAGTTGACTTTGGCTCCATTTTGCAGGAGCAGCTTCACGATGTCAGCATGTCCTCGACCTGCGGCCCAGATGATCGGATACACACTGTACTGCTGCGAGGGGCACAGGAGGACATGTCAGCACCATCACTGAAACACTGTGGACTGAAACCGTCCAAAACACAACAAAATCTTCCTGCCAAAATCAATTCTCTCGTCCGTGTGTGTTACCTGTGTTGTCTGTGTGTTACCTGTCCTGTAGTGTTGGGGTTGGCCCCGTGTTCCAGCAGCAGTTTTGCAACCTCCACGCGACCTTTATAAGCAGCCCATGTGAGAGCTGTCCAGCCACCCTGGGACACACACACACACACACACGTTAACCCTCGGTTTAGCTACTCCATTCTCTGCACGACATTTCCCATGAGGCTTTGCTCCCACCATATCCCTGTGCTCGATGTAGGCGCTGTTCTCCAGCAGCTCCTTCACCACCTCCACGTGACCCTCCTTGGCTGCGGAGATCAGAGCCGACCAGCAGTCCTAAAATACACACAGACAAGGTTACCATGGAAACAGGAGCCGGCCAACTTGCCCACCTGTGTCCTAGCAACCATAGCACCGGAGGATGGGGGAGGGTTTTTTTTCCTCATTGGTGACAGAGCACTCGTTTCGCTCACCACATCATCCAGGTTGACATTGGCTCCTCTCCTGATGAGCTCCTGGACGATCTCCAGACTGCCCTGCTCGGCCGCCAGCATCAGAGGAGTCTGACCATTCTGCACACATAGGCAAGTACACAAACAAACAGGTAAACAAACCAGAAAAATAAAACAAGCACTAAGGTAAAAATCACTAAAGAATAAAAGTCAAATAAAAAGTGACCAGAAATGAAAATAATATAATACAACAGCATTAATGAGCTGAATTCAAAGAAAAACTACAGTACAAACAATGACACTGAACATGAATGTCATTAAATACAGTTAAAGGAGGGATATCTGTGCTCAAATGCTCTAAAATGTCTTCTGACTGTGAAGCGAGCGCTGCCACCATCACAGCGCAATTACATACGTCACTGCGTCCATCCACTTCCTTGAAGCGATCCAGGTGAGCCTTCAGGGCGGACAGGTTCTCCTCCTCCACGTAGCTGAACAGGTTCTGGATGGCCAGCGTGGTCATCTTGATGGACGTGGTAGTGTCCATGTCTGCGGTCTCTCACGGCGCCCCCTGCTGACACAACAAACACGGCAGTGAAATGCTTGGCCTGCTGGGTAAAACTGAGCTGAACTTCTGAGATGAAACTCTTAGATTCACTCAGCTGTTGCTCTTCTAACTGCAGCCAAACAGTGACCTTTGAACCTGCTGCAGAAACATGCCGTCCTGTGGTATAAATCAAGCTGCCCCCGTAGCTCCCCCACTCCACCACCACCACCGCCTCATTCCCTCATCATTAGTTTTTATTTGAATTCTGTTTAAAGGACAAAGACGTGTTTCTGCATGTTGTTGTTTGAGTTTATGAGACAAAGAAGATCTTAATTACTGATAAAAGCAATTAGCTGTACTTGAGTACTTCCTGTTTGTCAATAATCACACTGAAGTGTCAGTTTTTCTCCTGGTTTTCGGGAGCTGAGCAGCCTGCAGGAGGCGCTGGCAGGTTTAGTGAGAGGCAGCTGCAGCCTGTTTAAATCTCTGTGACATTTCTGTGGTGCAGACATCAGCCAGTGTCTGAAGACAGTTTCCTTTGAAACAAGCTGACCTGAGATCTGCTGGCGGCTCTGCTCTATGCCTGATAAAACAGGAAGTCATCATCTAACGGACAAACCGCCATGAACAGACAGCCTGAGGTCTGTCCACATGAGCGAGCGTTTCCCTCTAATCAGCCACAAACACGCCCACAGCTTTCTGCCAGGAGCCGAGGGATAAAAACAACCCAGGTGAATATGTTCCAGGATTTCTCCAGTCGTGGATCCTCACTTTTACACCTCAACTCATCCTCTTTTACACTAAAACCCATTTCTCCTCATTCGCTGGCTTCTGGAAGCCTACTGAGGGGCACGGCACAGATCTGCTAATCTGTAACATCCAAATAAAATTTTAAAACTGGAGCTTGTTGGACAGTTTGTCTAGAGGCCAGAGGTCACACAGAAGAGTCAGAAAAAGGTCAGAGCTGCTTCAAAGTCCCAGAACAAAGATTGAGATGCCGGCATGAGCAGAGTCACAGATACTGAAATCTTTATGGATTCATACTGAAGAGCAGACAATAACTGTGTCTGAGGAGCAGCTCCAATATGTCACAGAATTCATTAATGTGCTAACAGTGACGTCTTCGATAATCCCACTGTTTACAGCTCAGGACCAGCAACAAATAAATAATAGATAAATAAATACATGTAGATAAATCAGACAATTTTAATCCAGTCACAATAATAATGATCGATTAACTGCGGAGTTTTTTTTTGTCTGTAGTTATATTGATTGATCAGGTTTTATTGTAAGCTGAATAAGTAGGTACCTGATGACGTCATTTAATGATTTATGTTATTATGTTGACTCTCTCGGGTCCAGTGTTAATAATGACAACCACACTGTAAATGAAGAAACCGCCATGTTTCCGTGCAGTGGTGTATCTGACCGGCCCGGCTGGTCCCGGTGAGGGCAGCGGACTCTCGGACTCATTACCGGTGAAACACCGCCGCATTGTCACCTTAACAGCGCCGTTATCTCCCGCGGTAACCGGGATAACCTTCACCCATTCACCGCCCGGAGCCCCCACCCCTCCCACCACCCCCGAACCAACCAGCAAAAAGCCCCATATTACACCGGTAGCACTCAGATTTTATGTTTTACCGTCGGGGCGGAAATCAAACCGAATCACCCTAATCTGATTTTTCTGACCGATCCGGCGACGTGTCAATCAAACAGCGATCGATGGCAGGGAGGATGCTGCAGAGAGAGCGACGGGAGCAGAGCCCCTCTACCTTCAACGGAGAATCAGAGTGAGTTCGGGCGGTCCGGGTCCGAGGTTTGGCTCCCGTAGATCAGCGGGTCGGTGCGCGTGTCCTCGGCCTGTGTTCGGATGTCAGCCTGAGCTCACTCTCCATCCCCGACAACAGCAGCCATCTTGATCTGATCAGAACAACAGCAGGAGGCACGGAGACAAGGCAGCCAATCGCAGTCCACCGCCCGTCAAGCGTGCCAAAGCCAGCTCGCCGCTTCCGCTCTCGGCTGCTACGATAAAAGCACACATGACAGCAGTTTCCTGTTAGTTTAAAATGACTTAAAATAAAACACCCGCACTCTAAGCCCAGTGTGTTTTTCACTTCCAACGCGTCTTCATCACACATCACCCCCGACCCCCATCTCCACCCAGCCTGCACTCTCTTCTTCACCTCTGCTTAACCTAACTTACACACCTGGTTCCCGTGTTTTCATCACGCTGTACTTCCTTCAGCTCTGCACATCACCATGTTCTCGAAACTCAGAACTGGTACACGTCTTCTTCATTTCCATCATCCGCTCAATTTCCAGCATTGTGCTGTACTTTTTAAACAGACTATTAAAAAGTCCACCACCCTCTCTCCCAGACCTCCCCATACCTGCACAAGTGTCGTCTGGACCAACCTCCTTCAAGTCAAATCAAGTGGCTTTATTGTCATTCCAACCATGTACAGTGGTACAGTACACAGTGAAGCGAGACAGTGTTCCTCCAAGACTTTGGTGCTAAATATAACAGACAATAAAGACAGGACTACATACAGTGCAAGTGTGCAAAAATTGCAGAACAATTGCAAAAGAATAAAAGAATAAAACAAAAACAGTGCAACACCAGACAAAGCACAGCAATACAGACACAAGACAGCACAGTAGAAAAGCAAAACAATGACAGTGGGTTGTGCAAAATGACTGAGCATTTTGCAAAAGTAACTTGATGTATGAAGGTATACCTGTGTGTGTCAGTCCAGTCACTGAGTGTTCAGGAGTCTGACGGCTTGGGGGAAGAAACTGTTTCAAAGTCTGGCAGTGAAGGCCCGAATGCTCTGGTACCTCTTGCCAGAAGGCAGCAGGGTGAAGAGTGTGTGTGAGGGGTGTGTAGGTTCCTCCACAATGCTGATGGTTTTGCTGATGCAGTGGGTGCGATAGGTGTCTGTGATGGAGGGAAGAGAGGCTCCAATGATCTTCTCAGCTGTTCTCACGATCCATTGTAGGATATTGCAATCCAATACGGTGCAGTTACCGTGCCAAACAGTGATGCAGCTGCTCAGGATGCTCTTGATAGTCCCTCTGTAGAAAGTGGTGAGAATGGATGGTGGGAGATGGGCTTTTCTCAGTTTCTGCAGGAATTAGAGATGCTGCTGGGCTTTTTTAGTTATGGAGCTGGTGTTGAGGGACCAGGAGAGGTTTTCCACCAGGTGAACGCCAAGGAATTTGGTGCTCTTGACGACCTCCACAGAGGATCCATCGATGTTCAGTGGACAGTGATCTCTCCGTGCTCTCTTGAAGTCGACAATCATCTCTTTTGTTTTGTCCACGTTCAAAGACAGTTGACTCTACACCAGTCTGTTAACTGTTGCATTTGTGTAGCACTTTTCAAAACACAGAGTTGCAGAGTGCTTCACAGTTTCAGTAAATGCCACACATTAAAGATAAATATACATATTTCAACATACACACATGCATTTATGCAGGGTTGCAAACTATGGGTGAAAATTAAGTGGAAAAGATTAAGGCACAGCTAACCTATAAAAATGAGTTTTTAGCAGGCGTATAAAGAAAATGAAAAACAGTGATCCTGATTGCAAAAACCACAAAAGCACAATCTTCTCTGGTTTTAAAATCAGTTAAGAGACCCTGGTTAGAGGGTCAGAGGCCAGCTGCCGTGACAAGGTTTCAGAGACTGCTGGATAAGCAGGGGCGAGTCCGTGTTGACATTTATATGTTGGTAACAGAATTTTAAAGTAGATTTTAAATTAATATGAATTGTGCAACATGAATTCTGAAATATCTGTAGAAGCTGGTGAAGGCATGCCTTCGCCAGCTTCTACAGATATTTCGATCAAAAATGATCAAGGTGAGAGAAAAGTGTGAACTACAGCTTCCAGATGATTGAATGACAGTAAAGGTGCAATTTTTTCAATATTTCTGAGGTGAAGGAAAAAAGACTGGATGAGCTCTGAGGTGTGAGAGTAAAAGTTAGTCAAAGATGATTCCAAAGTTTTTAGCATATGATTTCATGTTATTGGCAAGGGGGCAAAGCAATGGCTAACCTCCTTAGAGAAGCTGTCTGGGCCGAGCACTAGAACCTCAGTTTTACTGGAACTGAGATGGAGGAAATTTGAATATATACACTCAGTAATGGCAAAGAAGCATTTGTTGAGTCAGGAGACGCTGTCGAGGTTGCTGGGCTTTACAGAAAAGTATAGCTGTGTGTCATCTGTATAGCTGTGGTAGGAGATTCCATTAAAACCATTAGACAGGTGACCCAGGGGTAATGTATGTAAAGAAAACAGAACTGGTCCAGGGACTGAGCCCTGTGGGACTCTACATACGAGTGATGAGAACTTACACTGCAGCAGAGCTTGGGGAGAGTCTGTGCTGGCGGACATGGGTTACTGGACTGGTAGTCAGGTTTGGGGGCTTGGGGCTCTGGCTGGGCCTCAGGGGCTTGGGTCCTGATGGTGGTGTGTCACCGAGGTTGTGGATGGGTGTGTGCATGGGGGCCCAGCCCTGGCATGGGGGGCCTCTGGTGCATTTGCAGAACTGAGGGTCCCTTCAAATGGCGGGGAGGTTGTTACATCCTTGCAGGTCTCTGTTCTTCAGGAGTTCACTCTGCAGGTGAGGGAGAGATATAGGAGAGGTGGAGAATGAACTCAACCTAGGTGTCTATTGTCTTACAGTATGTAGTCCGGAAGATAATTGGATGATGGGGTGGGAGTAGAGCCCCGGGCTCTGTGGGGCTTGGTGGTGCTACTGCTGTGGGTCCCGGTCTGGATGGGCCTGGACCCCCTGCCCTTGGTGGGGGTCCAGGCCCAGGGAATGGGGGCGCCTACTGAGATCAGCAGGGGATCAGATAAGTCGAGCGGGACTAAAATAGAAAGCTCAGCTTTATCTGATTGTATTAGAATACCCTTAGTCAATAAAGCTGGTTCAGTGCTGTGGGTTTATCTCTAACCGGACTGGAATTTAAATGATAAACGACCTGACAGACTTTCTCAAGGATTTCAGAAATAAATGTGAGTTTGGAAATTGTCCTGTGAGTATCTGAAACAGTGGGATCTAAGTAGGGTTTTACAGCAGAGCAAAGATGCTAGCTGTAATCTGGAAGGCAGCCAGATAAAAAGGATTGATTCATAATAGAAAGAATCTGAGGGAGATGAGGCATAACGCCTTTGATGAATTTAGGAGGGATAATGACCGCTGGGCAGGATGACAGCGTCCATGTGTGAGACTATATTGAGAAGATCTGTCGAGGAAACTGGTTTAAAGTCAAAGAACAGGACGTGAACAGCAGACTGACGAGTCTGCTGATGGCGTCAAACAATAACCTTGGATTGTGTTTGTCGTTAATCAAATCAGCAAAATAAGATGTTCTCACATCTTTTATAAGCTGGTCGAGGATAGTTAGTAACTCCTTCACATGGGAGGGAGTCACTCTCACCTGCTGCACATCCTTTTCAGCTCGGTCTCTCTGCCTCTACAAGTCCTTCTCTCCTTCCTCAGAGTCCAGCCTCACTATAAACCTTACCTTTGCCTCATAATCACATTTATCTCAGTGTTTAACATTTTGAGCATGTCAGGCTGTGCAATTCATTATTATGACTGTTTGTCCTTCAGTCATGACTGTACTATGTAAAGCACCCAGATACTTACTGAGGTTATACATACTGTAACAGACTGCACCCCTGTACAAA
Organism: Rhamphochromis sp. 'chilingali'; assembly: GCF_963969265.1. Taxonomy (NCBI): domain Eukaryota; kingdom Metazoa; phylum Chordata; class Actinopteri; order Cichliformes; family Cichlidae; genus Rhamphochromis; species Rhamphochromis sp. 'chilingali'. The sequence goes on from NC_137932.1 coordinate 27,734,870, forward strand.
AGCCAAAGTTAGTGCAGTGGAACATTTGGTTAACTCAGAATTAAGGAAGAAGCAGGAAAATGCAAGCTCAGGCTGAAAGGCCGGAGTGTGTGAGGATAGCAGAACATCTGGTGTATTTGATAGAAATCCACTGAGTGATAGCTTTAAATAAAGTGTTTGTGCGTGCATGTTTGTGGGTTTAATGCTGTGCTGGTGAAATCTCTGAACCACAAACATCACCCAGCGACTTTATGACCTGATATTTGAGGAATTATTAACAGAGTTGTTCTCTAGTTTGATTCCTATCAGCCTGCCAAAGTTTAAAGTGCAGACTCAAACTTCCACCCATCCCAGCAACAATCACACATGTTCACTTGGTCAGGTGTCAAAAATCAGCTTTAATTCACATTTACAAAACCATGAAGCCCACAGAGAGGTGTCTGTGTCCCAGAACATCTCCACCAGGAACAACACTGACGATACAAATATGGCAACAGGAAACAGAAATGTGTTTTCCTCAGTTTACAAAAACACACAGCAGTAAACGCATAGCACTTCCTGTCGGAACGTCCTCCTAGATCCGAAGACCAGACTACAGAACCACGATGAACCCAACCCGAAGCACTTTCTTTATTTTCTTACATAATATTAGCATGTGTTCATACGAAACATGGCCCAAGGTCAAAGTAATAACACTAGCATGTGAACGTAATCCAGAGTAATCTAAAGTAACCCAACGTCAAGTAATCTAGTCTCAAGCCTGCTCTTAGCACTCAGCTTCAACGCTGTTCTATATTTTTGTCATTACATTAGATTTCTTTATGTGGTCATCTCCTGTGGGCAGCACAGCTCACAGGTACAGAGTGCTGCCCCTCAGTGGGTTTTCAGAAGCTGGCCAATCAGAAGGAAGTGGGATTTTAAAGAAGGATGACTTTAAAGAGAGAGGAGCTAAAAGAGTTTATTGAGCTGAGAAGCCAGAGTTAAATAAAGTAAAGTTGTTGTTTTTTTATTTTATTATTTTTGAATCATTGGAGGGTAATACAGCTGAGTAGAGCTGCAGGTTAGCTCAATGGTTCTCCTTTAACGTGAAAGATGATCATATGACCCTTACTGATCTTTCAGTTCATTTAATCTTCGAGCTAAATCTGCAAACACCTGACTGCTTGGAATGAAATGACATAAATCACCTGATTCAGACATCTGCTAACGTAAACGTGATGCCACCCTCTCCAGGTAACACCTGCAAAAACCCAAACGGGTAAGACTGCTGAGTGGACCTTTATCGGCCCCTGTGAACACTGTCATGCTGTGGTTTAACCTGCCTGACTTCCATTTGTGCATGCTTCACTCATCCAGCCACTCTTCCCGTCCTTCCTTTGTTCTTCTTCCTTGCAGATGAACAGTCAGCAGGTGTTTAACCACAAAGAAACACTACACAGGTGATCATGAGAGTTTGGGGCAGCTCAGCTTCCCACACAGCAGCTCCATGTCAACTTACACTGTATGTATTTATACACATGAATCCTCCATCACCACACATCTGTCTGAATCTGAGCAGTCACGAATCCTTTTGAAGACAACACGGGGCCTGTTTCCATACCCCTCCCTATGACTCCAAGTAATCGTCATCATGTTTCTGTACCCAGCCAGCAGGAAGCTCCATCTGCCCACTTTCTGTACACGTCCATGTAATGCATGATGTCACATCATCGCTCTCTGTCCTCTGTCTCATGTGGTTTTCGCCTTCTGGCTGCAGGTCCTGTCTGTAGCCTCTAGGTGGCGCTGAAGCGATTCCTGCACTGGGCTCTTCTGCTGGTCTTTGAGAGGGAGATTCCTCCGTTTGACGGGCAGCACGAATGCGACCAGAATGCAGCCGATGTGGAGGCTAAAGTACCAGGAACTGCAGAGAAGATGAAAATTCAGAAATGCTGCTATGAGCAGTCAAAGTTACACATGAATTAAACCTGGGTTAAACAAGGTTTAAACCTGGGCTGCACCAGCAGTAAACCTGAAATATATCTGGGTTAAACCTGGAATAACTTATATTAAACCTTGGTAAAACCTGATTTAAACCTGGGTTAAAGCTGTGTTAAACATGCATTAAACCTGGATTGAATCTTGATTAAACTTTGGTCAACCCTTTCTGACTTACTGACCTGTAGAACTTCATGGATGGACCCACAGACAGCAAGACAAAAGGTATCACCGTGTAGCAGATGGCAATCTGAGTGGCTGCCCACGTGATGACATCATAGACCAGTTTGTGTACGGAGGAGTGCAGGAAGTATGGTCGAACGTTGTGTCTGACCTGAGGATGAGAAGTTAACATGGATGACTGCTAAAATGGACACAGGTCTCATTTCAAAGGCTTAGCAGCAACATCAGTTAACAGATAACAGCTAACTGCTAAATGATAATGGCTAACAGCTAGCGGCTAATAGCTAACAGCGGCTCACCGCTCTGGCTGCCAGCGTGATGACGATCCCTGTGAGGAAGGTGAGGTAATATCCTGGATAGGCTCCGTGCCACATGGCTGACAGGATGAAGGTGGCTGCTGTCGGATGGTAGGGACATCGCTCATAACACACCCTGTCAATCAGAGATAAGGGGTCAGAGGTCACAAACAGTCATATTTACACATGCCAGGTACAGATTCCAGATCAGGTAACTGAGTGTGACCTTTTGAGCCAGTGTGCTGTCTGAATGTTCCAGTTGTCCAGGAAAACTTTGAAGCTGGTGGCAAACTGGAAGCAGACAGAGATCCATTAGACTGATGTTATCAAACCATTTTAGTGACTCGTAAATAGGGATGGGTACCGGTATCCGGTGCCATTATGGCACCGGTTCTGACATAAACGGTAGTAACCAGACCGAAAAGCAGTGCACATTTCGGTGCTTTATTTCGGTGCTTTTTTTTCCTGAGCTGTGATACACTTTAGATTCTAGCCAATCATTTTACGTTTCCGAGGATAGTAGGCGGGTCCAGGTACGTACGTTCTTTTAGAGCAGAGCTACAGATTAAAAATGACCAAGGCAAAGCGGTCAAAAGTCTGGCTGTACTTCACAGCAAAAGATGCAAACTCAGCAGCCTGCAACAAGTGCTTTAAGCTGATACTGTGATACTGTGCAAAGGAGGTAACACCTCGAATCCGATGAAACACCTGGCGACGCATAGCGTTTTTTTTTTAAAAGCCGAGAAATGCGCCGTATTTGATAGCTTGCTGTGAGACCTCACACCGTGCACATCTACTGCAGGTGTGGTGCCTGTTATCGGACCCTGAGTTAGCAACATCCCCCAAGAACCCGAAGAATAGAGTCCTGGCCCCTAGCCCTGCCAGTGTAGCAGAAATGATGACGGATGATGATGGCAGCAGCAGCCGTTCTTCTCTGCGTGAGTAGTTTAATGTTGTCCGTGTGTAATTTACGCTGAGTAGGCTAACAGCGTTATCAAATTAATGCATGTAAGGTGAACTAGGAAACATCATCATAGCTACATGCGGCTGTCTTCTTGTTTGATGGCAGATACTCCCTTCACCCTGGCCAAAAAGGCTAAAATGACCAAAGAAAAAGTGGAAAACAGTTAAACATGAGAGGTTTTTGGACAAAGTTTGTGTTTTTTCCATTGATTAAGCACTGCTTCCAGCCAAGAGTGATGCCATAAAAAAAGGCTAACATTGTTATCTTTTTACAAAAAAACAGCTGAAAATGAGAGGTTTTTGGACCAATTTTGTGTTCTCCATTCTTTCAAATTCAAATTCAAATTCAAATTCAAATTTAAGCACCGGTTTGAGCACCGTTTAAGCACCGGCACCATTTCAAAAGTACCGGTTTGGCATCGATATCGGATAAAACCTAAACGATACCCATCCCTACTCGTAAACTTGTCCAGGTCTGTGATGGTCCTGACCTCAATCTTCAGGATCCTCAGATTGGAGATGAGGTCCCAGCGAGCAGAGCCGTCACTGTCGTAACCATTGAAGCCAAAACCGGCGGCGTTGTTGATGGCGTCAGCTGTAGCACAGATGTGACTGGTCAGAAATTTAGGTATGAACAGTGTGTTTGTGCTAACAGTGAACCCAGCATTTTCATTTCAGCACAAATGATCGGTTAGATTTTGATTTTAATCCAATTTCTCTAAAGCAGCACATGAAAGTTTATTTGCACAAAGCAGATTTCAGCCACCCACCAAGCGTCCAGACGAAGTAGTACTTGGGTCTGGTAGTCAGCATGGACAGGTACAGGTAAACCACTTGAGCATAGAAAGGTGTGTTGGCAATGAAGTTGTCGTCGATGTTTCGCTCCACTGGGAAAACCTTACACACTGACAGAAACACCAGCAGGCAGAAGAAGGAGGTGGTGACCTTACGTACGACCTCCATCTGTGGAGAAACATAGTATTCATTCAGGTTCAGTATGTCTTAAATTCAGTCAGCAATCATGAACAAAAGAAGAAATGGATTACGCTCCTCAGTTTAAACGTCTCAACGGTAAATGTCTTAAACCTGCTTTCTGTTTAATGTCAAGCGGGGGCGACTGCTCATACTGTAAATACAGGTATACCTTAGTCATGCGACCTACGTTTGGGGAGGGCTCACTGTGCCTCAGCTTGCTGCTGGACTTCCTTTCATCCTTGTAGTCTCTGCAGCGTCGAGGGGCTCCCTCGATGAAGCCGATGTAGTCGTTGTAGGAGCAGGTGGGGCCAGCCAGGATCCCCATGAAGTTACAGTTGTAGCTGAAGTACTCCAGCAGACTGGGCATTCTCCTAAATAAATAGAGGGTTAAGACCATTTCACCACAATGCTTTCTATTGGCAACTCCTGTGAATGTTGTATGCTATGGAAACAGCCGTGCTCCGAAAGAAGGCATGGAGAACTATTCAATTTTCAATTCAGTTTTATCTATACAACGCCAAATTACAACTACAGTTGCCTCAAGGTGCTTTTTACAGTAACTTAGACCCTACAAAAATACAAAGAAAACAGAGAAAACCCCAACAATCACATGAGCCCCGATGAGAAAGCACTCTGGTGACAGTGGGAAGGAAAAACTACATTTTAACAGGAAGAAACCTCCAGCAGAACCAGGCTCAGGGAGGGGCGGCCATCTGCTGTGACTGGTTTGGGTGAGGGGAGGAACACAGGACAAAAGACACACTGTGGAAGAGAGCCAGAGATTAATAATAAATGAACAAGTTGTATATGAAAGATCTGTTTTCACACGCCCTAATTTCTATCACTGCTGGGATTCTGTTCTGCTGTGGTGGGCCATCAGAGTACATGCAAAATGGTTTCATTAAATTCTGTATGTCAATAAATAATGTTCAGTTTCTTGTACTAATCTCTTTTTATTGAACCAATGATTTAATGCGAGAGGTGTACGAACACATGAGTGACGTGAGTTAAGAAGAAACACCCAGTGCATCATGGGAATTCCCCAGCTACCTTCACCTATTGCAGCATAACTAAGGGAGGATTCAGGGTCACCTGATCCAGCCCGAACTATATGCTTTAGCAAAAAGGAAAGTTTGAAGGCTAATCCTAAAAGTAGAGATATTGTCTGTCTCCTGAATCCAAACTGGAAGCTGGTTCCACAGAAGAGGGGCCTGAAAACTGAAGGCTCTGCCTCCCATTCTACTTTTAAATACTCTAGGAACAACAAGTAAGCCTGCAGTGTGAAAGTGAAGTGCTCTAACGATATGATACTATAAGGTCGTTAAGATAAGATGGGGCCTGATTATTCAAGACCTTGAATGTGAGGAGCAGGATTTAAATTCTGGATTTTTAATGGAGCCAATGAAGGGGAGACAGTAAAGGAGAACCAGAACACAGAACAAAGAGCTAATGTGATTGGCATAGTGAGACTTGTAGTAAAAACCTCAGTTAGAAAAGCTCTCTAAAGTACATATCCATTTATCATGTCTGATATTTAGCTAACATCTGCACAGACAGCATGCTAATGCTAAGCTAGCCAAGAACCTAAGAGTGATGAAAGAGTGGAGTATATGCAGACCCCAGTCTAGCAGCCAGACCCTGAACTTCAATAGGTTAACAAAGGCAGTTCTACCTGTTCATGTTTCTAAAGCAGAATCACCATGACGACTGCTCTGAAGTCTGTTTGGCTCGTTTTAACTTTGCTTTTATTCAAACTTCAAGAGTGTGTGTGTCCTCATTAGCACAGAGATCTGTGTCAGTGTGCGACTGTAGCTTCAGGTGTACACTGTTCATTGATAATTATCAGACTGTGCTTCAGGTTGGAGTGACATGGAGGTAATGTAACAGGTTGTGTAAGAAATTACTTTCTTCAGTGAGTAATTAAGTAACATACAACACTACTTTTAATATAAGTAACAAGTAATGTGCAATAGATTCGTTTTTTGAGTGACAACTCTAACACTGTCTTGATGCATGCTAAATCACCCAGGGAGGTAAATCCCAAAAGGTGATTCTGTTCATCTGGATGTAACGTTTTTAGTGGGGGAAACATTTCGTCATTTATCCAAGCGACTTCTTCAATCTCAGTTGACTGCAGGTTTCCCTAATCTTATAAACAGTAGATTTGCGCAATAATTGAAACCAGCCCACTGATTGAACAATTTGCTGTGAGGTTGGTTTATGATCATTAATATGCAAATTGTCGTCAAAGGAGCTTGCAAAGAAAAGCGTCTAGACTTCTTTAAGTTACTTGAAGACGTTTCACCTCTCATCCGAGAAGCTTCTTCAGTTCTAAGGTCAAATGGTGGAGAGTCCCAGATATAAACCTAGTGGGAGTGACCCCCCACAGAGGGACAAAAGGACCCCCTGATGATCCTCTAATCCTCTAATCAATCATCCAGGTCATCGTAGTCAAAGGAGCTTGCAAAGAAAAGCGTCTGGACTTCTTTAAGTCCAGACTTGATCTTAAAAGTTTATTTTGTGACCCAGAAGGAGCAATAAGAGTGATATTAAAACTAAGTAGCTGCCACCATTGTTGGAAACTGGAAATTGGCTGGGCCACACTGTGAATTCTGAGATAGGTTGGGCTACGAATGATACACCTGACCCATCCTTCAAATCTGGGGAAAAGCAGGACGCATTTGTCAACCGCATTTGGAGGAGTCTTTGAATTGGGACAGCCTTTGTCGCGTCACCTTTACGTACTCGGCCTACAAAAGTGCAGCTGTCTATTGTAATTTTTGAGTGTATGCTAAAATAAAAATAAAAGTGTTCTATATCACCTGTTTGTTTTTATTCAAGCATACGTGTATACTATTTTTATTGATAGAGAGATTAAGCTTGTGTTTCAGTCATGTAGTGACTGTGCTTATTATGAGGCTTATTAGACATTATAAAACAGATGAACGTAATTTTGCCAAAGTGCTTAAGGTCGCATTTGGAGGAGTCTTCAAATTGTGACAGCCTTCGTTGCGTCGCTGTCACATAATCTGCCTACAAATGTGGCTTCCGAAGATATGCAGTCCCTGAATCTGGACACAGCTATGATACCGGAGACTGCTTCTTCTTCTTCTTTGGCGTTTAACGGCAGCTGGCATCCTTGTAGATGCATTGCTGCCATCTTCTGTTTCAGTCCGTTATTACACTCTTAAATCCTACTACTTATTCCTGTGTCTTGCAGGATCTTAAAAAGCTTAAATTGATGCATCGACTATTAAATTACTTGGCAACGATTTTGATAGTCGACGTAATCGTGACTAGTCGACTAATCATGGCAGCTCTTCCTCCCTTGTGAATTTGATGTGTTGGTCCATCGAGTTAATGTGATCCATGAATTGTGGTACGTCCCGTGCTGAGATTTGATTTTCACCCAGGTTTCATCCACATACCTGAACCAATGACTTGGTGATGTTCCATAGTAGGATAAAAGAGCCCTCATTCCCACTTCTTCCATGTACACGTTGGCCACAGTGGGTGAAACTGGGGAAATCATGGCACACCCATGTTTCTGACTGTAGTACTGACCCTTGTATGCGAAATAGGTGGAATTAAGACACAGTTCCAAAAGTAAACACACTTGGTCAATGCTGAGAGTGGTCCTGTTGCTAAGGTTGGGGTCATCCTGTAATGTCTTACGAACTACCTCCAACGCTTCAGTGACTGGAACACAAGTGAAGAGAAATGTAACATTGTATGAGACCATTGTTTCATCTGCCTCCATAATGACATCTCTCACCTTCTCAATAAAATCCAAGGTGTTCTGGATGTGCTGTTCAGAGCTGCCTACCATTGATTGATTAATGATCAAGGAACTGACCTCACAGCTGATTGTTCATTTAGTGGCTAATTTCAGTTATTGTGTAAATGTACTGTTTGTAAGGTTGAGGAAACATGCAGTCAGCTGAGACTGAAGAAGTCACCTGGATGAGTGACGAAACGTCCAGACGAGCAGAATCAACAATTTTGAACTCCAACACTGCCGATAACGTGATGAAAAATGAAGGCCACAGAATGAGGATTGTTCATGCAAAGATCTACTAAGAGCAGGAAGAAGACCATTCAAAGGGTTCCGCTATGTCATGAGTTTTGAAGGACTGATCCAGTAAAAGTGACTCAGCCGAGTATTTTTTGTTTTTAGTTTAGGTGAAGCTATTTTTTCATACTAAACCTGTTTTGCATGAACAGAAGTACAGCAGGAAGTTGCATTACTTTTAGGGAGAAGTATTAGGGCGGAGATACCTTTGATTGACAAGTGTCTACCATGGAGGCATGGATTTTGTCTTAAGCTCCACCCTCCTGCCTAAACACAGTGATTTCTGTTCCAGTAAATAATGTTTCTACCATGAACAAACCTTATTGCCAGAATCTTCTGTCCCGCCGTCAGATGTTCCTCCTTCCGAGCCATTCCTGTCAGAAACACAGAGTGGACAGTAAAACCTGCAGGATTTACGGAAAACAGCCTGTCTGAGAGTGCAGCTCACCGTCATGGATCTCAAACGCCAGACTGGTGATCTTCTGAGTGATGACCATCATGGGGCTGCAGAGAGGGCAGAGGCAGAGATTAGAGCCTGGACACGGAGAGGCGTTTAGGAGTGAATGGGCCACAGAGCGGAGGCGTTACCCTGTGAAATCGGCGGTGTACATGCCGTAGTCAAAGACGTACACTCGAGTGATCTGACACAGACTCAGGTATGTGAGCGCCACCACTAGGCAGTACCTGGAAAAACACAGAGAACAGGCTGTTATTCAACTTGGGGTCGGCGGTCCTGACGGCCTCACTGAGGTCTGAGGACCTCTGTGATGATCTGGCTCACTCAGGTTTCTGGCTGTAGCTCATGTGAAGCTCCACGGGTTTAAGACCTTCACCAGTCTGAAGTTTGCATCCTTTTGAGGACAGAACACCTGGTGCAGTCATGTTTGTTTGGCTGAAAGGAGCACATTGTTACTTTTACAACATCAGAATCTGTGGAAGTCCTTTTGTGCCAGTATGCATGACCTAATGTTCACAGAGCTGGAAATAACAGAGGTCCGACTGTGAGCTGCTCTCCTGACATCAAAGGTGATAAAAAGTTTCCTCATTAACCCTGAGCTTGTTAATGGCTTGTTAGCAGCGTTTTAATGCATGTCGTGTGTGACGCTCACTTGTGCATGTGTTCGACTCCGGTGAGGATCATGATGCCGTAGGTGAGTCCGCTCTGAACCAGGAAGTGGAGAGCATACCTGTAAAACAAGGAGAACACAGAGCGTCATCTCCAGACACCAGCTGACCAGAACACGTGATGTGTCTGCTGCTCCTGTGACGGATGCTCACATTAAACATAATCAGCTTGGTGTACAAACAGTAATCTCTGTGAGCCAACGCTCAGGCTGCCCTCAACACTCAGTCAGTCACAGCATTTTTCCCTCTGGGATCTGGATGATGTCATAGAGAGTTTGTTTTAGGGTCATCTGACACACAGACCGAATCAGAAGAAAGCTTTCTTAAAGGGGGAGAGGAGCTAAAAGTTGTTTCAGACGGCGAGAAAATGAAAGAAGGATTATTATGACTGCGAGTCATGCAAAGCTGCTCTAACAGCGGATTCTTATTTAGTCCAGCCACATCTGATGTTTTCTGCTCCTGACAATCATTATTGTGTAATTTTTCCATTACAGGTGAGATGAGCGATGCACGTGTGACCTCTATCAGAGTTCAATTTTAGGATAAGTCAGACTTTGGAGAGCTCAGTTTTACTGATCCTGAGTCGTAGTTGGTCTTACCAGCCGAAGCAGAACATGGCAAAATAGAGTCCCAGCAGCGTGGCCACCACGTGCCGGATGATGGGACTGGTCTTACTGGGATGGAGGAAGAGACGAAACCAGAAGGCAGAGATCAGAGCGCAGAGCTGGCACGCTACGAAGTTCACCTGCAGGTGAAGCAAACAGACAGCACCTCATTGGTGCTTCAGTACATCCAGGTGAGAGAGGGCAGACCCGCCCACCGTTAGACTGCTCCGCCTCCCTCAGGCTGACCCCTCACCTTCTCTAACACCTTCACAGAGGGGTGCTGCATGCTCATTGGCTAATCCTGCCTTCCTCCTGCTGAGGGGACCAAACCTGAGCGCCACCGCCCCCTCCTGGGTGTGAGAGAGGTGTCACATGACTCTTTCAGAACCAACACAAGCACAAAATGGCTGCCCTTTTCTCCAAGCAGCTCCTCCTGCAAGAAGGCGAGGAGGAGGATCTTCATCATCATTAGCACAGTAACACCCATGTTATTGTCCAGTCACCGTCTACTACAGACTAATACCAGAATACTAAGAAAATAACATCAGAGTGCTATCTGACTAATATCTGTAGTAATGTCAGAGTATCAATAGCGCTGTCAGTTTTTGTAGTATTGTGTGTGGTATTGTGAGTGTTTGTAAACAGAGCAATGATATCACCACCTGCAGTACTTTGTGTCTCTTTGTACTTCAAAACTCAGAATTTGACTTTCAAAGTTCTCTTGTGTTTTTTTGCAACACTGTGAAGTCGAAGTACTCATCACTGAGTCACTGTCACGAGGTATTTTCTTACAGTGTGAAGTTTTTATCAGAGTGTCCTGAAATATAAGACGTTACAAGACGCCTTGAAACTACCTAAATGATACTCAGGCAGGTTTTACTGTGCCTGTCCCAAAGTACACATCTGAGTCAGGACGATGGGAATAAGGAGCAGCGAGATCTCTGGCTTTGATCTTTTACAGGTTTGAGATTTTCATGTTTGAATGTGTGAAAAAGGCCTGAAAGTTTGCTGATGCAGCAGTTTTCAAACAGTTCTCTGTAATACTCTCTGTTGTACTGTTAGAGTATCTACAAACTGTTTAAAGGTTACAGCGGCCGTGTGTTCACACTATGGACGATAAATATTTATGAAAATCAGAGACGGTCGAGCAGAAGATGAAATGTGCTGTTTGAGAAGGAGCGACCTTGGTGAGGGTCGCACCCCCCGGCCTCCTTCTCGGAGCACCTCTGGCAGTGCCCACTTCCTGCCTTGGAGGGAAGTGACACCAGAGCCTCCACTCAGAGGCGTGAAACTTGCTGTGTGGTGTAGAAACAGGATTTTTCTCTGAAGACTCACACACAATGACATCAGCCCACAGGAGATACTGGTATCATCAGTACTTCCCTGTAAAACTAGTAAACTGAGGCAGCTGGTCACCTGAAGAGGCCAGCTGCCTCAGAGGGTAGTCAGCCAGTCAGAGGGTAGGTGTGTGCAGCAGCTCACCAGGATCACCTGGTGAAGGTCCACACAACCACACTCTGATCTACCATCTGCTGAATGAGTAGCTGCTCCACCCCCTCTGAGCTCTGGACTGAGGAATGACCAATCAGGAGCTGACGTGGAGGTCATGGCTGTGCCTGGTTATCACCTGAGCCACACCTGCGTCAGAGAAGCTCCACACCTGACCCCAGCGCAGACGAAACCTAAGAGGAAAGGTGGAGCCTCAGGAGCATCACGGGTGAGAGATCACCCCCCCTCCCCTTCCCCCACCACCACCGACATGCCTTCCCCCTTCATCATCATCACAATAGGAACAGTCCGCACAGCTACATCCCCTTCCTCCTCCTCCTTACGTGAATGAGCAGCATGAAGCCTCTCATCCATCACAGCTGCAGGAGTCTGCACGAGGCCTCCGCCCTTTACTTTTACGGACAAAGCCCTCCTCCCTTCCCCGTCCTCGCCTCTCTTTGTACCCCCGTGTCGGACCTCCGGAGCGGCGGCCGCCGAGGTCCGGCGGCTCTTACCTGGTCCAGCGGCAGGTCGGTGAGCTCGCTGAGCGGCTGCAGAAGGCTGGAGCCTGTGCAGGCCGTGGATGGAGCTCCGTCGTCGGCCATAGTTCCGATGTTAGGCCGACCGTACTGCTTCTGATACCGGCTGCAGCTGCGCAGAGGCGGCGGAGGCTCCGTGATCCACCGGAGGTCCGTGCCCGTGCGTCTGCGCGTGCTTCTCTGCTTTCTGCTCCTCCTCCTCTCCCCCTCCGTCTGCCTCCTCCTCCTGCTGCTTTCTCTTCAGATCAGTCTCAGAAACATCTGTTGGCATCTGGCTAAAGAACACACACACAGCTCACCGCATCTGAAGGCAAAGTCTTTTTTAATCGTTTAAGTCTTCAAGGATAAAACTGGCAAAACAGGAATCAATAACTAATAAATTAATAAATTCATTCATTAAAAAAAAGTCTGTCGGTCGCACTCAAAATTGAGGGACTGAAGGTGTTTTACTGTATATGAGAGCCATTCCTGATTTGATCAGAATCAGAATACTTTATTAATCCCTAGGGAAATTATATGGGTTACAGTTGTGTCAGTACAGTAGCATTAACAAAAACAAACTAGACTATTTATCAATACAGTATGTTAAGATATGAGAAATAGCATAATGTATACAATACAAGTCACCAAGTAATAAATATTCAGGGTTGACATATGTGATTATAAATAAATATTAACAAATTGACAGAAACATTACAGAGTAAGAAAGAGTGTGTGCCAAAAGGATGTAACTATTGTAGTGTTTACATTGTATTAGAAGGAGGAGAGATGGCCACAGGTAGGAATGATTTACTGTGGCGTTCATTGGTGCTTTTTGGTCATTTCTGGTAACCCTTTTGCATGCAGTATTCTGTGCAGTACAGCAGGCACGTGCAGAGGGGGGGCTAGAGGGGCTTGAGCACTCGCCCCTTTCCTGGTGGGTGCCCAAAGTGCCCTTTTGTTGAGGCAACTTTTTTAAAAAAAAAATTTATGTGTGCGTGCGTGCGGAGTCCTGTCTGTGCCCCTCAACAATAATATTTAACTATTAATCACAGTTTTGCTAAATAAAAGGATCTGGCTTGCATCACTCACATGATCACATTTAACCAATGATCGCCCTTGACGGCAGAACGCGCTGGTTACGAGCCGGGAACGAGCTCACAAAGAGCACGCGCATTTTTAGCGGTCCGGAGCTGTAGGAGAAACACAAGTTAACTCAGAGACACAGACTGATGCGACAAAACCAGTAAGTAGGTGTACAGCGTACACTGTAGTGTATAGCACACAGGAGTATTAGCTTATTACGTACGCGTTGGTAAGTTGTCTTGTGGCAACTGACGAACTGAAACAAACGAGCGTGCTGTGTGTGCAACAGCGCGACAAACATTACCTGTCCTTTTATTAACTGCACAGGTAGTGCTGGTCATAGCTGCTGGCTACCTGTGTAAGGCTGTCATGGGTCTGTAGCTCTGTCACCGTTTTAGGGAACATATTTAGTTTTAAAGTATTAAGAAACATATTTAGTTTTAAAGTAAGTTACAGGGCTTTTCCTGCCTTTCTGGAGGGATTATATTTCACTAAAAAACGATCTAGTATGCATGTCCACATAATTATGCATTATTATAATTATAATATATTAAAAAACACGCTGTATTTTAAAGAACATACATTAAGAAGCAGATTATATTAGATTTATATTTTAAATAAGACAAAATTTGGATTTTACAGCAGTAAAATGATTGTATCTCTACAGTTTAAAAATGTAATAAGCTTTGCCCCTGCACAGAGTGGATAGTGAAACAAATGGAATCATCATAAATACATTATTTCATATTTATTACTTCCCCCTCCTCATTGCTTTATTATTGTAGCTCTAGTAATAAATAATAATGTAAGGATTCTGGATGAGCACCATGATGCCCATAGTATATACAGTATTCTGAAGAAGGTCTAAAATGTCACTGTGTGTGCGTGCATGTGTGTGTTTTATTTAGATGGATTTACTCATGATATAACATTGTCCAGACATGCCTGGTAAGGACATGAGGAGGAAACAGCAGGAGCTGTGTGAGGCTACTAAAGGCAGTGCTATAACATTTTTCTGTCATCATTTTATTAAAGATTAAGTGCAAGAGTTGTTAGGTGTGGATAATTAGATTATAGTTTATTGCAATAGCAAGTTGTGCCTTGTTCTCAGGTAGACAGCAAGTGGAGAGTGATATATGAAATGATGGGATGGAAGAAGAGAAGCAAAGAGTGATTCACAGGCAGAGCCTAAATTATTTCTCACAGTTTTTTGTTGCCTTATGGTTCCAAGCGCTGTCACCAATCTTTGCATTTTGTTATTATCTCATGACACTTGTTTAATCAGCTACCATCTCTCCTATGGACTTTTTAATGTCTACAGTCTCAGATCAACACAGCCCTGCCCTTCCTATATTAGATTCTTGATGAATGTGTGTTGTTGTTATTCAGCCTGGTTCAATGTGCCCCCTTTTAACTTCGAGCACCCGCCCCTTTAAACCTCTCTGCACGGCCCTGCAGTACAGTGCAGTATTTCTACTCACCGGGGATCTTATGAGTCTTCTGTTTTATTTTTCGGCCCCTCTGAAGCTTTTTGTAGCAGACGTGCAACGATTGCAGTTATTAATTTAATGTGAAGACAGACTCCGTCTGGAGAGATAATAAATACAAGGTCACAAACTAGCTCAGAAACTTAGAAATCATAAGATAAAATAACCTTTATTAGTCCCACACGTGGGAAATTTGTTTTGTCACAGCAGGGAGTGGACAGTGCAAAAGTTATGTAGCAAAAATTAGAATATAATAAGAATAAATACAGTACACAACTGTACAGAATAGAATAGAATACTATATACAGTAGAATAAACTAGAATAAAATATACAATAGGATAAAAATAGAATACAAATTCTATATACAACTGAGTAAAAATACAACGATGCAAGAAAAGAGAATTGCACTTAGTGTTATTGCACATGTGTGGATGTGTGTGTTTGATCAGTTGGAGTCTTTGTTGTACAGTCTGACAGCAGTGGGGAGGAAAGACCTGCGAAATCTGTCCGTCCCACACTGAAGGCTTAAATGTAAAAAATAATAAAAGTAGAAATAACATGAAAAACGTGAGGCTGAATCCCTCTCACGGACCGTGAACGCCGTTTGTTAAACTGGTAAATTATCCAGCTGTAGTTCCGACTGCAAGCCAGCAGATGGCATTCAGGCTGAACTGCGTACAGATCGGCTAAAGAGCAACAGAAGAATAAAGGGCGGAAGTTGCGTCAGGTTGTTTTGGCGTGTTGTCCTGGCAGCAGCAGTTAGCTACGTTAGCACCTTAAGCTTCAGACAGAAAAATGTCAGCAGCCGAGGACGACACGGAACTGCGGGACCTGCTGATCCAGAATCTTGAGAACAGCGGAGCTCTGAACAAGCTGAAGGTGAAAGGTCACGTTTAACGTGAGACGCCCTGACGGCGGGATAGGCTACAGCTACTCGCAGCTAACGACTGCTAACCGGCTGCTCAGAGACTGTTTCAGGTTTATTTTATTTAACCTGAGAGGAGAGATGAAGTTCTGACTGAGTGTAGAGGTTCAGCAGCTGTGTGAGCTCTGTTGCTGCTGTTGTCGATCAAGCAGGATCTAACCTTTGAAACCGGTTTAAACATCCGTGAGAGTAGATGAGACATTTTATTACTAATAACGTGTAACTGCGGCTCAGCATAGAACCTCAAAGCTCACAGCCAGGAAGAAGAAACCTCACAGAACAAATAGAAATAGCTTTCCTTTTTTATTTCCTTTCACGCCCTGTTTTTGTCATGTGACTCGACAGCGTCAGGTGCTGAGAAAGACTTACCTCCAAACCTGAAACCACTCTTATTGATATCTGATCAGTTTGTGACTGATATCTGATCAGTTTGTGACTGATATCTGTGTGTCCCACCTCTGGGAGAGGCTCCACCCCCCACGACCCTGAATACGATGACTGGAAGTAGGGCTGGGCCATATTATACCGTTCACGGTAATACCGGTATAATGTTAGGCAACGATAGGAAAATGAAATATCGCGATAGAATGGGAGTAAAACGCGCATGCGCAGTGCCTTTGTTTTCATACGCACATGGCCGATTGTTGAGTGAAACAGATGAACCAGAATTGGTTTGTAAAAATGGTGCAACTTCCGTGATGTGGAACTGGTTTGGTGTTTGTCCGTCAGATACACAACAAAGCACATTTTTTGCAGAACATGCAAGCGGCCGTTGTTATTGTCGTATTTGTCGGACTAAGATGCTCTTAAATCTGGGAGTAATCTGGGTCCTAAACTCCGTACGCTTCAGGTCAAACAACACTGCAGCATCACTTAGAGTTAAAAACTGTCTAAATTCTTTCATCTTTAATAAAACGATCAGCATTGCTGCTTTACCAGGTGTAACTATAAAGTTTAACTTCCAGGCATCCATGCTAGTTTCGCTAGTTACCTAAGCATGATATTGCATGTTCTGACTGAGAGATTTCTGAAAAAAATCAAACATACAGCTCTGCTATCACTTCCAACATAAATGAAGACAGGAAACTAAACAGCAGTGACGTTTGTAGGGTTACTGAAGTTGGGCTAGCTGGTATATAATGATGTGCTACGTGATCGCTAGCGACACAGCTATGTTAGCATAACATAAACAGTGAAGCTGGAGGACGAACACTAACACTTTTCCACTTATAAAAGTTAATGTGAAGGTTCTTCATGGTTAGAGACAAATGCAATCGCATGGCAGGATGCTGTAAACGGACCAAACTTCAGTCAGGAGAACAACTGAGATAATCCATCCACAATACGAGGTTAGTCATTAATATACTGCAACAACATGGGAATAGAGCAGCTGCCAGAGAATTCAACATTAATGAAACAATGGTACAGAAGTGGAGGAAGCAAGAAGAATGAGTTTAATAAAGTTTGATTTATCTGACTGCTTTGTTTCGCTTAATGTGCCTTATAATCCCGTGCACCTTATGGTCCGAAAAATGCGTACTGCACACTGCAGTTTAATGTTGCAAAGCACCTCTTTTTAACTTCAGTGGATATTATACATGGTTATGCTCAGGATATGTCAGCCCATTTCTACTGGAAATGCCTTTTGGTTAAACTTTCAGCAAGGAATTTGCATTTGCACTGTTACATTTTTATAAAGCTTTAATGTACATAAAAACCAGCTTCTTAAGTGAAAATAAATGGAAGGTTGTCTTTTTGCGCTAGTAATGTTGTGGAGTTGTATTTTGTCTCGCATCAATTATATCGTCGGTTATATCGTTATTGCAAATTTTCAAATATATATCGTGATAAATATTTTTGGCCATATCGCCCTGCTCTAACTGGAAGAAAACTGATGAATGGAAATGAAATAATATTTAGGAAACCCTTTTAGTTTGAAATATCTGTCATGAATGACATGTATGAATTTACTGATAGGTTTCAATAACTACCTGTATTGATGACATGTTCCTGCAGGCGGAGATGAGAGCGGCGGTGTTCCTGGCAATGGAGGAGCAGGACAAACTGGAGGTGAGTGATTCACACAGAAGTTCCAAGCACAGTGTTGATCAGTCAGTGCTGTCCGTCATAGTCCAAGATCAGGACAATGCCGGACAATACCTCCCACTCACTCTGTGACATGCTGGCCAGTCACAACGAGAGCATGAGATTATACGTAATGTAGCACTGAACAACTCCTCCATCTAATACACAGCACACACTAAAATATCTGCACATAACAAGGGCAATCTTAACCAAATATATTTAATTTGTGTAGCATACTGGAATATTTATAATAAGAGCTATTTTGCTATATTTTAACTTTAGTTTAGTCAGTTCCAGTTTTTAGTGTCTTGGAGCGACTATTACTACGTCATTAATAAAGTATTCAAATTCAGGAATACGTGAGACAGCAGGTTCATGGTGTGTTTAGATTAAAATCTAAGTTTGTAGTCTGGAAAAGTGAACAATGAGGTGGGAGGAGTCAGGAAGTTGGGAGGGGTCAATGATGGTCTTGATGTGTGACTGACAGCTTTGACCTGTTCTGAGCTCTCGCTGATGTTTCTCCTCAGAATAAAAGTCCGCTGGTCAACGAGAGCCTGAAAAAATGTCTCAACACCAAAGACGGTGAGTTCCTCAACTTCCTCTTCCTGCCTGCAGCCGGTTTCACTGAGCAGCAACATTTCACGAGCAGGTTAGCAGTGATGAAGGTCATACTGCTTCATGGCTGTTATTTTACAGTTTTACTAAAATTAGTCCAACAGAAAGACTCATCAGCGAGAGAGTTCATAAAGGTTTAAATAATTTCAAACATGCTCTAAAGAATCCCTCACTGATCCAGCAGCTTGCACTAAGAGTGAAACCGCCCGTGAGCACCATGGCGGAGCATCCGCAGGTCACCATGCGTTTCTTTCTTATCCTGATGTCATTGATCATCAGACTGCAGTATTTGTTACAATGGCAACAAGTAATAA
This sequence comes from Rhamphochromis sp. 'chilingali', assembly GCF_963969265.1. Lineage (NCBI taxonomy): Eukaryota > Metazoa > Chordata > Actinopteri > Cichliformes > Cichlidae > Rhamphochromis > Rhamphochromis sp. 'chilingali'. Next base: position 27,753,561 of record NC_137932.1, read on the forward strand.
TAATAATATTAATAATACATTTTATTTGAGGGCGCCTTTCTAAAACCCAAGGTCACCTTACAAAGAGAAGAAGACATCAATAAAACAGTAGATTAAAATAGATTATAATAAATTAAAATACAAAAAACACAAAATACAACCACAGACAACAAATTTTTTTTTCTAAGCTTTATTTTCATTTTTAAATTGGAAACGAACAAAAAAACAAACATACACACAAAGCAAGAAAGAAAAAACAAAACAAAAAAAACAAACAAACAGAAAACTCTCAACTGACCACAGAAGCACTCCCAGGTGCACACTCTTGTATCTATGCCTTTCATGGATAACCTCAAACATCTGAAAACCAAACACAGAAAATACAGGCATAATAATAATAATAATAATAATAATAATGACAATATTGGTAATTACAGAAATTTAAAACAAACACACAAACAAACAAAGAACAAAGAATTCAAAAAAAATAAAATAAAAAATTGAGCAAAACAGAAAACACATCATGTGAACCCCTCCCACCATCCCCCCACCCCTTTACCCCTGTATGGCTCTCAACCTCATCACATTCGTGTATCCAGACAGCCCATATTTACACCTATCTATAGAAACTCTCATACACAGGAATCAACATCCCACAAGATAAAACTACAGCATTCAGGAAATCAAGTCAGAAGGGCCTAACCGGGGATCAACTCAAGGCAGACCCAGGGGGATTTGCGTCATCTCTATGATCTGTTAGGTCCAAAGACGGTAGTACTGACAGGAAGGGGCCCCAAATTTTTTCGAAGGTTCCATATTTCCCTTTTACACTATGCAATATCTTCTCAGGTGTGCAGTAGGACGCTAGCTCATTAATCTAGTGTCTCAGTGTTGGAGAGTTTTCAGATTTCCAATGTAGCAGAATACATTTTTTCACTGCAGCACTCGCAAGTAAAATAAAATATTTCTTGTGATAATTCACATTTATAGAACCTGTGTCACCTAAAATCCATAGTTTTGGGTCCAGTTCGATTTGGATCCCCATTACCCTTGAGATTATTTCAATGGCCCGTCTCCAGAACTCTTCTATCACTGGGCAATTCCACAGCATGTGGAGGAGATCACCATCTGTCACCTTACATCTCAAACATTTGGGGGAGTAATTAATATCAATTTTATGTAACCTATAAGGGGTATAATATATCCTATGAAATATATTAAATTGCATTTGCCTGTGATTTGTAGAAATTAACATGGTCTGTGCCTGTTCCAATAAATGGTGCCATTCTACCTCTTCATAGACATAGCCCAGGTCTGTCTCCCATTTTCTTTTTAAAGACGCTTTATTATAGTCAGGTAACTTTTCATTGATAATAGTGTATATAGAAGATGCTATTCCTTTTATTGACTTTCATGGTTTGGTGCAAAGATGCGTTTCAAGAGGAGTTTCTTTAGGAATCTCGGGGAATAATCCTTTGGATTTCTCTTTGACCCAATCTCTTATTTCTAGGAATTTGAAGATATTTTGTCCTGGGAGTTTGAATTTTTCCTTTAGTTGTTGAAAGTCAATAAATGTATCATTATTGTATAAGTCGGCAACAGTTCGAATATTTCTGTCTTTCCATCCCCGCAATATTGGGTCAGCAATATGATAAGAGAGATCAGGGTTGCCCCATAGGGGTGTCCTTCTAAGAAAAGAGATATTTATTTTCAGAAGTGAGTGGGATTCCTGCCAGGCACAGAAGGTGTTTAATATTATCAAATTGTTTGTGAGCTTGGATAGACATTTTTTTTGTACCTAAAAATGGAACATCTTTTAATGGTATGGGGTTCACCTCATGTTGTTCTATTGGAACCCATCGAACCTCACTCCTCTCTGCATGTAGCCAGATCCAAATTGATCGGTACTGGGAGGCAAGATAATAGTTCCTAAAGTTTGGTAAATTAAGTCCTCCCCTTGAATATGGGGCCTGTAGTGAGGAGAGTTTGACTCTTGGATTTTTCTTTTGCCATATGAAAGACGTTATGAGTTTGTTAAGCTCTTTGAAGAAACTTTTAGGAACATTTGTAGGGAGACATTGAAATAAGTAGATAAACTTAGGCAAAATGTTCATTTTAACAACATTAATTCTCCCTATAAGAGATAATGGAAAATCCATCCATCTCTGAATATTAAGTTTGTTTGCTCCAACAGTTTGATATGATTTAATTTGAATATTTGATCCTCGGATTTACCAATTTGTATACCCAAATACGTAAATCCATTATTACACCACTGTAATGGGTCAGTAAGAGCTCTAATACGGCTATCTTGTATATTTAATAACATAATCTCACTTTTGGTATAGTTTAACTTGTATCCTGAGGCTGCACTGTATTCTTTAAGACACTTCATTAAAGAGGGAATTGATTTAAGAGGGTCCATTATATACAGTAGGAGGTCATCTGCGTATAGAGAAAGTTTATGTTCACTTGTGCCGAATTTGATTCCAGATATGGAGGCATTAGTATGGATGGCAACTGCTAGTGGTTCGATCGCAATCGCAAAGAGCAAGGGGGAATTTGGACAACCTTGTCTGCAACCTCTAGTTAAAGAGAAAGTGCCAGAAAGCACATTATTTGTTATGATATTGGCTCTGGGGGCATTAAAAAGTGTCCTAACATAGCGGGTGAACTTTTCTCCGAAGCCCATGGCTTCCATTGCCTGAAATAGAAAGTTTGGCTCAATCCTGTCAAATGCTTTATTAGCGTCCATGGAGATTATTAGCAGTGGGTCTTGGTTTTTTTAAGCAGTATTCAGTATATGGAGCAAACGCCGCACATTATCTGCTTCATGTCTGTTTTTAATGAAGCCTGTTTAGTTGGCATTTATTATCTTAGGCATAATGTCCTCCAATCTAAGTGCAATTATTTTAGATAATATTTTATAATCTGCATTTAAAAGGCTGAGGGGTCTGTAAGAGTCACATCTCTGTTTGTCCTTGCCCGGTTTTGGCAATAATGTGATTGTTGCAATTTCCAATGATTCTGGTAATTTATTATTTTCTAAAGCTTCTTTAATCATATTTGTAAGTGGTGTCAATAATTTATTAGAAAAAGCCTTATAATAATCAACTGGAAATCCATCTGGTCCAGGGGTCTTATTATTTTGTAAACACTTGAGGGCTTGAAGAACCTCCATCTCAGATATATCTGCATCAAGCAGTTCTTTGTCCTCATTATGTAATTTAGGAAGAGTTATTCCATCTATAAATCTTTTTGCAGCAGTACTGTCGACCCCTTGCTCAGATTTATACAGATCTTCATAGAACCGTTTAAACTCTGCATTTATGAGTGCTGATTCATCAAGAAGTTTATCATCTTCCGTTAATATTGTCCGTATAAATTTATCAGATGTTTCTTTCTTAATTTGCCAGGCCAGTAGTTTACTTGTTTTGTTTCCAAATTCGTAGTAGTGATATCTAGTTCTGGCCATGGCTGCTTCTGCTCTGCTGGTGCATAAATTATCATATTGCAACCTTATTTTTGTTAATATATTGAGGTATTCTTCCTTTTTGGTAGCAATATATTCCTGTTCCAAGTTTTTAATGTCAATCTCCAATTTAGTTATCTTCTCTCTGACCTTTTTAACCTTATTGGCACCGTATGACATAACCATACCTCTCATATAGGCTTTGAGGGCTTCCCAAATATTGGCATGTGAAGAGGAGTTTGAATTGGCATCTAGGAATATTTCAATATTAGTGTTCATATATGAAATAAAATCAGAGTCTCCTAGCATATAATTTTTAAACCTCCACCTGTAGGTTACACTTTGCGACATATTGGTAGCCCAGGAAAGTTTAATGGGATTATGGTCTGAAAAAGTAGCTGCTAAGTAGGAGCAATCTATCACTGTTGCCATCATATTTTGTGGTACAAGAAACATATCAATTCTAGAGTGTGTATTATGTACTGGTGAAAAAAAGGAGAAGTCCCTCTGGCCTGGATGGAGGTTTCGCCACACATCAATTATGCCTATATCCTTCATACCTTGGCTGTTGCTGCCTTGGATAGTGAAGCTGACAAACATGAAGGTCACACTGCTTCATGGCTGTTATTTTACAGTTTTACTAAAATTAGTCCAACAGAAAGACTCATCAGCGAGAGAGTTCATAAAGGTTTAAATAATTTCAAACATGCTCTAAAGAATCCCTCACTGATCCAGCAGCTTGCACTAAGAGTGAAACCGCCTGTGAGCACCATGGCGGAGCATCCGCAGGTTCACCATGCGTTTCTTTCTTATCCTGATGTCATTGATCATCAGACTGCAGTATTTGTTACAATGGCAACAAGTAATAATAATATTAATAATACATTTTATTTCTAAAACCCAAGGTCACCTTACAAAGAGAAGAAGACATCAATAAAACAGTAGATTAAAATAGATTATAATAAATTAAAATACAAAAAACACAAAATACAACCACAAACAACAAATTAAAAAAAAAACCACGATTTGACAGCAAGTAAAATCTGTATTAAAGCGAGTAAGCCAGTTTAAACAAGTAGGTTTTGAGTTGTGACTTAAATAAGGGAAGGGAATCTATATTTTTTACGGCTGAAGGAAGTGAGTTCCAGAGCCGAGGAGCAGAGCGACTGAAAGCTCTGTGCCCCATAGTGATAAGGCGAGCAGAAGGAACAACAAGATGAGTGGCAGATGAAGATCTGAGTGAGCAGGTAAGAGTGGGGATATGAAGCAGATCACAGAGATAAGGAGGGTAAGATGAGGTTATGAATACACTTAAATGTGAGAACTAAGATTTTAAAGTTTATCCTGGCTTCTATGGGCAACCAGTGAAACTGTTGAAGAATTGGGGTAATATGGTCTCTTAAGGGAGTAAGAGTTATGACCCGAGCTGCAGAATTCTGAAGAAGTTGAAGTTTATGGAGGGACTTATTAGGGAGACCAAATAAGAGAGAGTTGCAATAATCGATCCAGGAAGTAATAAGACTATGGACAAGGATGGCAGCAGATATATCGAGGTTTTTTTTTTTTTAAAATATCGATATATTTTTATACGAGATATAAGATGTGACAGCATCGTTTATATCGATATGGTATATGTTGCGTTATAATTATACTTGTGGAGCCGCAAGTTTGCCTCTCTTTTGTCTCTACTCGGCCTCGCCTCTCCTTCACTGAACACAAGTCCCCCTCCCCCATCACTTCACCTGCAGGCAACAACAAGACGGACACAGCAAATCTCCGTTACCGCGGATCGCCCTGTGCGTGGGGCTGGACGCATCAACGTGTTAACGTGTTAACGAGCTAACCGCGCTAACAGCTTTCTCAAAAGTTGACAGTGCACGTTATGTATGAATTCTGGTTGTTCTTAATGACCGTGAACCGATTTTATGTGGTACACGGCGCTCAGCAATCTGTCAAAAAATGTTTTAGTACGACTTTGGTAAGCTACGAACTACGAAGCCGCATCGCTTGATGGATGATGTTGGAGCATTACGGCTACCGTAGTCTGGAGCCTCACGGAGCAGTAGCGGTTTTAGATACGGGCGACACGGGCGGTTGCCCGGGGCGGCATCGTGGTGGGGGGCGGCATCACGGGCATCGGCAAAAAAAAAAAAAAAAAAAAAAAATGCTCGTACTTATGCTGCCCCGACGTCATGCCAGCGCATATTGGGAATGGCATAGGCACCGATCGGTTTTCTATCGCCCATTTGCTGGGAGTAAGGTCGCCCTCGTCTGCGATGTGCGCCTGCGGCACAGGGAGTTGAGGGCGGGGCGGCGGGGGATTCTCTGACTGGCTGGAGCAGCATCTAATAACCAACTCGCAAAATAAAACAAAATAAAAACAAACCAACAAACACGAAAATACCAGACATTATAATACAGACTTATAATTTGCACCCATGTTTTTTCGAAATTCTATACACGAAAAGTGAGCGCGAGAGCCCTCGGTGCGCCTGCTCGCTGCTGAAGTCAAAGTAAACTTTATTGTCATCTCCTCTAAATACAGTCCAGTATACAGAGAGACGAGGCTCCAGTTACAGCAGTGCAAGTAAAAAAACAATAAATATAAGAATAGTAAGAAAATAAATATACACTTTAGGACCAGGGGTAAAGGGATCAATAACAATTTAAAATTTACAGTTTGATGATTTAAAGTCTCACACACAACCCATCGAAAGGGGAGGGGGCCCTGCTGCTTCCAAATAGAGCACATTTAATTTATAATGTTGTAAATCCAAGCCCATTATCTATTCACGATTTGAATCCTGGGTTGTGTGAAATCTCAGAAATGCACCCTAGACAAAGTGAATCTGTGAACTAAGGCAGCGGTCCCCAACCCCCGGGCCGAGTCGTTTGGTACCGGGCTGCGAGAGTTGAGGCTCGGGTGTGAAATGCATGGTTTTCAGGGTTTTTATCAGTTTTTGGCGTTATTTTGTTATCATTTTTATTGTTAACTTGGTTTTCCTGGGTCTTTTCACGTGTGTTATGAATAAATCTTCTTTTTTTTCGGTGCCGGTGCTAGTTTTATGTTGTTGTATTTATCCGCGACACCTTAAAGGCCGGTCCGTGAAAATATTGTCGGGCATAAACCGGTCCGTGGTGCAAAAAAGGTTGGGGAACGCTGAACTAAGGTGTAGGTGTGTTAGATTATGTTGTGGTGATCCTCGAGTTGAGGGATGGGTGTTCATACTGGAGTGCAAAATTAAAACCAATGGAAGATGGACAAGAAAAGTGGGGAGTGTTCGCCCAGAGCGCCAAACAGGCTAGGACCGCCACTGTTGCGGAGTAATACGTACTGTGCTTCAATGTAATGTTACCGTATTGTGTGCGTATTGGGACCTCAAATGGCTCCTGTTAAAAGACACGGTTACACAGAGGATTTCAAACTCCAGGCTTTCAGTCACGCTGTAGAACTTGGGAACAGAGCAGCTGTGAAATCTGTCTCTTTGTTATTATACTCAGCGTCTGTTAGTTTACATTTTGATTGCACAATTGTGAGATTTTTGTTATCACAAAAACAACATTGTTTTCTTTTATTTATGGAGCACTATTAATAAATGCTGATAATTTATTTTTGAGTAATTTTTTAATGTACATCTACGCTGTATGTTAATAAAAGTGCCTGTGTTACATCTGGGACACAGCTTTGACTACGGATGGGATGAAGCTGGTTAATGTTACGTAAGTGAAAAGTATGCAGACCGGGTTATGAAATGAGAGAGGACTGTCAAGTATGACACCCAAACTCTTTACCTGCGGGGAAGGAAGGATGGGGGAATTTTTAATGGAGAAACTGTTAGATTTGGTTAAGATAGAGGCTGTGCCAGTGAGTAAAACTGTTTTATTACTGCTAAGTTTGAGAAAATTGGAGGAGAACCATGATCTGATCTCCATAAGACAGTTCAAGAGGGAGGTAGGTGGAAGGGATGAATTAGGTTTGGAGGAAATGCAGAGCTGGGTGTCATCAGCATAACAATGAAAATTGATATTATATTTTCGGAATATTTGGCCAAGAGGGAGCATGTAGATAATGAAAAAGGGCCCTAATACTGAATCCTGGGGCACACCAGCAGAAACGGGAAAGAAACTTGAAGAGTGTGATTTAAGTTGGATAAACTGAGTGCGGTCTGAGAGCTATGAGGTGAACCAGGCAAGGGGGGTGTGACTAATGCCAATGGATGCTAATCTGCTCAGGAGGATACCATGAGAAATTGTGTCAAATGCCGCACTAAGATCGAGAAGGATGAGGATGGTTAAAAGACCAGAATCAGCTGCCATCAGAAGGTCATTAGTAATCCTTAACAAAGCCGTTTCTGTACTATGATTGGGGCGGAAACCAGACTGAAATTTCAAAATAAAGGGGAGGTTTGATATAGGGCGGAGATTATCAAAATTATTGGGATCTGCACCAGACTTTTTGAGAATTATAGTGACAGAAGCAGTTTTCAGGGATGGAGGAATGATTCCAGTGTTAAGGGAAGAGTGGATAATACTAGTTATAGGAGGAGCCAATGAAGGGAGACAAGCTTTAACTAACACAGTGGGAAGAGGGTCGAGCTGACAAGTGGTTGATTTTGATTTTTGAGTAAGATTTGGTACATCAGCTATGGAGGGAAGAGGAAAACAGAAAGTCTACTTCACAGCTAGAAGCTCCTACAGATTTAAGTTGTTGGTGGATATCAGCGATTTTATGAGTGAAAAAAGATATGAGAGTTGCAAAAATCAGCAGTCCGGAGGTTTTGTAATTTTACTAAACAATGAAACGAGAGACCTGGAGTTACCTTCACTAGAACTGATTAAACCATAGTTTAATAGAATACATAGAATAGTATGTAGATTTGGCTGAAGCAGTGCAGTCCTTATACAACAAGATATGATTGTTATACATTTCTTTGTGTATGGTAAGTCCGGTTTTCTTGAACAGACCAGTTGGCGTTCTTTGGAGCTGTGACAGCAAAGGTTAAGGCTGCAATGACCTCGGTCAGCAGGCGTTGCAGCTCCTATGTGCCCCACAGGGGGGCACTGTGGCTACAGCTGTCAGCTGGTCTTATCTCAGACCACTGCAGGGAGCAGACAGAGTTGACGAGCAGGAGTTCACCTGGATTTTAGGTGTTCATTGTGACGTTTACATGGTGTCAGTATTTTTATAAGGTGTGCTCCATTAACAGGAATCCACCAATCAGAGCTAACTCCAACTCACACCCTGAGATTCTGGGTCACTCCTGCATTATGTGACTTCCTGTTGGTATGTGATTTTCTGTCCTTTATATAGCAGCAGTCACATTGATGATGATGAAGATCAGAGCTTTGATCTCTTTGGCCCTTGAGGGTGTCACACAAACACACAGCAGCAGGACGCCACAGACATGCTCACACATACACATACATGCACACAGACATACGCTCGTTTAAACCACTGGGGTCAAACTGGAGGCCTGCAGCTGAGTCCTGGTTGGTCTGTGGCATGAGTAGTGACCACGTTCAGTGGTGTGAAAGCCGAGCAGAGAGTTGGAGGTCAGGACGTGTTCGTCTGACCAAAAATGGTTTTCTGGTTTCCTAGTGACATCACAGTGCTCATCACAGTGTTCCCTGCTTCAGAGGCATGTGAAGAGTTTGGACATCTCCAGCAGGATGTTTTTCACCTTTTGGGATTAAATTGTGTGAATAAGTGATGAGATGCTGATGCTTCGTGTGGCCTTCAGGAATTAAATGATGTTAAACAATGAGAAGAAAAAAGCTTCATTAAAATTAGTGTCAGGACAATGCGAGCAAAGTCACATCAATCAGATTTTAATGTTTGATCAGTCTTACAGATCATGAGTAGTGACACGCCAGGTAATCAATCAATACGTGAAGTGATTGATGAGTGATAAGGATTGGTAGATTGTCTCTGAACACAGCATCAGATGATCTCAGCTGCTGAGAGAGAAGTTTTCCCTGTGATGCATCTTGATTATGGTGATAGTGATGATATCATGCCCTTGCAGGTCGTCTGGTGGCGAGTCTGATCGTGGACTTCCTGCAGGTTTTTAACCTGGACTTCAGCCTCGCCGTCTTCGAGCCAGAGATCAACTCTGTGAGTACCAGAAGCTTCTCCTCCACCTCTTCCTCCTCGTCATTGCCGCTGACTCCTCATGCTGCTTTCAGGTGTCATGAAGCTGTGAAGAAAGTGCAGCTGTATTTGCTGTTTGAGTGTTTGAGCTATGAGAGCTGTGGTATCAGTAGAGGATCCATAATAATACATATTCCAGTGTATCGATAAATCAGAGGCGTGATGATGGCGGCTTGTGACTGGAAAGAAAATGTGAGCGATGATGTGTAAATAACAAAGGACCGAAGCAGCTCCTGAACGCCGTGTTCAACACTTGAAGCTCAGCGCCACACAGCGAGCGGTTTCCTCCTCCTGTAGCCGAGGACTCGCTGAGGCGCGCTCGCGACCACAAACTGACTCAATTTTCCTTCTCGTGGTTTGTGGGTTTGAAGCTTAGATCACTGGTTGGCTTCCCCTCGACTGTGTGACGGTTTCTGTTCTCTGTTTAGTTACAAACTCTGGAAAGCTCACAAACCCTCGAGGACGATGCGATTCTCCCACGTTAGAACAAACTGCTCGGCCCAAGCAGAGAAGCATCCAGCTGCACCTCCACCTCTGCATCCCCTCATACAACCTTACAGCAGAGGTGTTTCAAGGACCAGCACAGATGGAGCTAGACGTGCAGAGAGCCATCGGTAACAGTAATGACTGTCAGATCGGCTGATGATGATGATTTTACTGGTATGCTGAGATTAAACTCTGTTAGGCCTGACTTTACTCAGCAGGAGCTTCCTGCTGTCGTTTTCAGAACACTTGATCTCTGACCTCTGAGGACACTAAGATTTGAACTCCTCTGAGATTTTTAGTAGATACACTGATGGAGTCAATTTCAGGCTCCTGTGTCGCCTTGTTTTCAAGTTCTCACAGTTGCAAACTAACGTGTTCACGCTGCCCACCCTGCATGGTGACAACAGTAAGAACTTTGTTTCTGTTTTAGATGAAGGGTTCAATGAGAAGCTGCAGGGCAGGGGAGGCCTGCTGACAGGTGTGCAGACAGCGCCGGTGTCGTTGGGAGGCTCAGGGGTGATACATTCAGCCCACTCGCGAGTTCAGACTTCAACCTGTACGCTGTCAGCGAGTAAGGGTGCCGATGGCTCACTGATGAGGGTGAACGGACTGCAATAATGCAAACATTATTGCTGACAAATGCAACACGACCTTTAAGTGTCCGCTCCATGTCTGCTCAGCGTTTAAATAAAGTTTTGTCTGTGTGGGTTTTTTTTTTTTTTTTTTTTTTTAAACAAAGAAGCCAGTATCAGCCAATAAAGGATGTTTATGCTGTTGCTGAGCGTGAGGCCTGTGCCGGCTGGACGAGTTCTGGTTTAGTTTTATTGATAAAGCTTTATTTGCTTCCCGCTGCTGTGTTTGTCCAGGCGAGCTGTCTGGATGGGCGGGATCAGGTCTCCAGGGAGCTTGGCCTCTCCGACTTGGACCTGAACAGGAAGTCTCCGCTGCTGCTGGAGCTTGTCAGGAGGGGGCGCCACCGGGACAAAACGGCCTCCTTGGCTGAGGTGAGACAAACCTCCTGAGGATGATGATGTCAGTGAAGTGATGAAGAGTTATTGATGGAATGTGTGCGTGTGAGAGCAGGGAGACCAAGGAGGGAGCATTCCCAAGATGAGCGGACTTCTCCTTCACTGTGTGTGTGTGTGTGTTGGTGTGTGTCGGTGCGTGTGTCTGTGTGGGTTATTCTGGGTCATGATGTCAGTAGATGGAGGGTTTTGGTTTCCTGTTGATCTCAGGGTGTCCTAGTTTCTGCTCCGAACTCTGCAGCACACGCAACCAGCCCACAGTACTGGTATTACAGTACTGCTACTGACACTAGTACTGATAGTAACGTGCATGAAGTCTTCTGTTCAGCTCTGGACTCTGACACGGCAGCTTTGTATGATCCACATCAAGTTTGTTTAATTTTTGTGTAGTTTGAAGACATTTGGACTTTTATTCGTTTAAATGCTAAAAAAGTCTGTGGATGACAGAAGCTAACCAATCACATTGGTGGTTACATGCAAGTAGTAGTATTTATTTATTGTCATTGTCAAGAACAATGAAATTGCGTTTGGGGCTTCCATACAACCCAAAAAAAGAAGAAAATAATAAATACCCCTTAAAACCCAAGTGTACATATTTAACCCAGTGTGACTCCAATGCAATAAGACAATCCTTAGCAATAATGTTCGTAGAAATTCAGACAAAGACCTGAGAAACATGACAAAATACAACAATGCACCCATTCAAGTAAACAATGAGGTGATCAGTAAGGATTATTTGACGCAGCAGGTGGGCAGGGCTTCACCCCTGACAGTCAGGTGGAGCTAACATGAAGAACAATACAGAAGATCAGAGCGACTATGAGAACTGAAATGGACCAAAATGTAAAATTAGGCTGCACACGTTTGATCCCTCTGAAAGAAACTGCTTAGCTGACACAAACATGAGAATCTGACTTAAAATGATTCATTTAACTCACTTCCAACTGAACACTGACACCACAGATGGATGAGTCAGGAGGAGCGTGGAGAGGAGGGGGGGGCTCCGTGCTATTTCTGGAGCTCGATTGGTCAGTTCGTCAACCCGTCCTGCTGTTAGGGGCATTTATGGGTTAGTGTGGGCGTGGTCTCTGAACATTTTTCCATCCGTGGCATCACTCAGAGGCCAATTTGAGTGTGAGATTAAATAATCCAGAGTTATCCCTTAACCCCCCAAGGTTTCTGTTCAATGTGTGTCTGTGTGTATATATAAGGCGTGTGTTTTGTGTGTGTGTGTTTGCTTGCACCGGTTTGGTTTAATCTGTGGTTTGTTTTCTGTGAGCTGCAATCTAATCTCAGCCAATATCTTGCTTCAGCTCTTTGATCACTGAGCGTGCTCAGAGAGGTTTAGCGTGAGGTCACAGGTTCACACGTGTCACATCTGATCCTTATCAGCAAATAAACTACTTCCTTCCTTCCCCTCGTTGTAGGAGCTGACTCAGAAACAGATCACAAATGCCAATAAGAAGTTTGACTTTTACGACAAGGTGAGCCCCACACTGTACCTGTGTGTGATGTCATCAGCTATTATCCAACCACAGGCTGCAAGTATTGATCTTTTGTCTTTGACCCCCGGCAGGACCACAGCGGCTCAGTGCTGAGAGAAAATCTGAAAAACATCTTTACTGATTTGTTCCCCGCTGTGAACAAGTAGGTTTTACTTCCTGTTTCAGACAGTGAAGAGGGACACGGAAAGAGTCTGAGGATGATGACGATGATGATGAAGGTTAATCTGTTTGTGTGATCTACAGGAACTTGTTGGAGAGGTTCGTCACTGATGAGCTCAGAGCCTCAGACAAAGACTTCTCTACAAGTAAGAAAACGATTTTAAACCAATCACACTGATGAGAAACTCTGATGGCGCTCTGACTGATCTGTGTCTGGTTGATCTGGTTGATTTGATCAATACGTTTACAGCTATAGACTTCCAGCAGTTCCTCGGGATGTACCGGCGACTCTTCTCTCAGTGCAGGAGTGTGGTGAGACTCAATTTTCGGTTTCTGATCACATTTTATGAGTTAATGTGAAACATTTAGAGTATAAATCTGAGAAAATGCTCTTCAGAAACTCTGAGTCTCACAAGGTCTCATCTTTGTTCAGGTGCTTCAGGACTCTGATATGGGTGTGACTCATAGCCAGTTACCTGAGCAGAAAGTCAGTAAGGTACGTTTGCTCTGTCATCTGACCGGTCAAAGGTCATTCCGCTTTACTTCATCTCCCTGTATTTAAAGCTGGTGACATCACAGCGATTCTGGGTTTGTATTTTTGTTTTTTTCCCAAACGCGACCGCCTTGAGGTGACAGTTGCTGTAATTTGGTGCTAGCTAAATAAAATAAAATTGAGTTGGATAAGGAAAGAATATTTAAAAGAATATTTAAAACACATACAGAAACAAACCTAAAAGTAAACAGTTCACTAAAGGTCAGGTTGCAGCAGACTTTAGCACATGTGTACACGATAGAAGGAAAACTGTGGGATAAATAGTTCACAAAATAGAATTAGAACAGTTTAATTTGTGTTCTAACACAGTTACAGCTGCTGACACCAAGATGAAGATGCTGATGTTAGCCTGTTAGTTCTGCTGGTAGCTGCATTGAGTTAATGCTAGCACTGATTTCAGCTTGTTAACTGCCATGTAGTGAAGATGATGGCCTGTTAGCTCTGCTGATAACCATTTAGCTGTAATGTTAAGAGCTGATATTAGCACTGATGTTAGCCTTTTAGCTGATAGCTGTGTAGTGCTGATATTAGCCTGATAGCTCTGCTGATAACCATTTAGCTGTAATACTATCCTGATAGCCATGTAGAGCTGATATAACCTGTTAGCTGATAGCCGTGTAGCACTGATGTTAGCCTGTTAGCTGATAGCTGCTATCCTGTCCTGCACAGATCCCCAGGTATAAAGGCCTCAGAGGACAAAGTCAGACAGCAGCCCAGGTAACACAATGAGGAGCAGATGAGAGACTCACTTTGTGCTATTGCTAACCATCACCATAAACAGCAGCACTTCTGACTAACGCTCCTCTCTGGCCTCCTCTGTCACAGCTCAGAAACAGGAAGCTATTCATGTTATGACTTATGTTCATCTCATAAGACATCAGCTATAATGATCACAGCTCTTCTGGTTAGGAAATAAAATGAAAGGCTCTAACTTTAAATCTTTTAATATTCAAACATCCCCAACTTTCCAGAGTACTTTTGCATCAGTCGTAGTTCAGAATAATCAGTTATCCGATTATGGGAAAATACGTTTTACCTCCTTCCCCTCACTGCTGTATTTCTCTTGATTGGCGGACTTCAGGAAGCCTGCTGAGGGGCAGTACACTAAGCCTGTGAGCGACAGCATCTGAATTCACCAGACACTATCACTGCCACCATAAACCTAGTTTATTCTGTGTTTATGTGATAAAATGGCTTCTTCCTGTTCGCATCTTTAAGAATAAAAGCTGCAAAAGAGTACACATCTTTAGTTTTACTGATTAAATAGATTTGTTTATTTCTGAATGAAGACGTGAACATTTTTCTAACTTGTGTTGCTGCCTCTTTAAAAGCTTGTATTGTGAAACATACAGGAAGTTCCCGGCTGCTGAACATCAGCTTTTGTTTGAGACCTGCAGCTGATTATGATCAAATCTAACTTTTCTGCTCTGAAACACTGTGACCTCGTTACTACAGCTTTAATCGGCCTCCACATCTTCCTCTTTACCGCGTCTTCATCACCTGCTCACCTCCAGTCTGGGGTGCACGGTGTGATCTGAACTTGTCATGTCGCTGCTTAGGACTCAGAACGTTCTCTGAGTAAAGGAGATTTCCAGCAGAAGGAGGAGATCTCTGCCGACAAGAGGGAGCGCCTGGACCTGGACCTGGAGGAGGAGGAAGACCTCGATGAAGGAGATTCTTTCTTTGACGACCCCTTGCCCAAACCGCAGAAGACCTATGGCTGGTGAGCTTGGCTGACCTTTGACCTCTGAGTCAGTGTGAATTTGTGGGTCAAACGTATTTCCTTTCAGCTTCAAACCACAGTAGTTATCCTTCCCCCTCACATTTACCCTCCCCTCCAAAATAAAAGGAAAATTTCCAGAAAATATTTGCTGAATCCAAAAAAGGAAAATAATTTTAAGATTTTCTTTCCTACAAATTGTTTCAATAAAATAAATGTTGCAAACAATCTGAACATTTTGATACATGCAAACATGTTGTAATAGAAAACTGAATTTTCTGCATTTAAAAGAAATTGTTCCAGCTTTCTCTCTTTCAGCTCACACCTGAATTTTATGGGGTTATATTTGTGCCACTATTTTGAGCGCACATAAAAACATTTTGAGCGCATGTAAAACAAATTTGCATGTACAAGTGTTGCATTTTGAGGAGAAATTTATTTTGAGCAAAGAAAAGCTAAATTTGAGCGAACAAAATTCATTGCTGCGTGCAAAAAATGTATTTCAGGGTTTGCTGTATACACATACAATAACAGCCCCTCTTGCTCAGTTTTTGCATTTGCTCTTGCTCAGATCTCTGCGGACCCGCTCGCAAAAGTGCTGATCTAACGTTTTCGGAGATGCCTGTTACCCACCAGCTGACCGCACAGCTGGTGGGTAACATCTCCGAAAACATTTTTGCAAATATGTGATGTCTTTATAAATTGAGCAGATATTTGACGTTTACGCAGCAACATTCTAGCCTGAAAATATCTTAAAATTTTATTTTGTGATCAAACCCTGCCACTCTGCGTTCCTCTGCAACTGCCTCGTTTGAGTTTTTGACGAAATGCATTCTAGGATATTTGCTTGGGTTTGGCTACAGTAACTAGTGAACTGATTGGAGACCAAAACAGCCAATCAGAATTTTTGCATCCAAGTCTGTGATTGGTTGGTTTTGTGGCACAAATATAACACTGTACAGAAAGAGTTGAACGCGCAGGGGCAGAGATGTGGAGAGCGCAAGGTCCGCAGAGATAGTGGCAAATAGTTGCACAAAAATAACACCATAGAACTTTACCTGTCTGTGCTGTTCACACCTGTGCTGTGTCTGAACGTGCTCCCTGTCCTTCCTCTCCTCCTTCTCCTCCTTCTCCTCCTACTCCTCCTGCGGTAGTGCCGTCCCCGTGTTGGAAGAGAGTCTCTCTGGCTCCAACGTGTCCTCCATGAGACGAGGCAAAAGTCTGAGCGAGTGAGTGTGCACGTCCCGTCATGCCCAATCAGAGGAGCTGTACGTTCTTTATTTAAAGAACTTTATTGAAACAGATGCGCAGAGACCAACACAGACACACTTCACTACAGACTGCGTAAAGAATCGCTGTTGTTGTTGTTGTTGTTATTATTATTATTATTATTATTATTATTATTATTATTTATAATTTATTTGTATTTGTTCTTAATGAGCAGATTTTCACTGAAGTGTCTCTGTGCCCTGGGCTGTTTCACTGACCAGCTGATGAATGCAAACATTCAGATTTATCCAGGATGATGATGATTGGCTGGAGAGTTTCCTCCATGGTGGGAGCGATCCTGTGTTTCTAACAGCTTGTCAGGAGGCGTTCAGAGCTGTGAGCTGGGGTTTGAATGTGGAGCAGGATCACGGTGTTGGTGTTCCCTAGATGGACTGGGTGTGGATTGAGCCCTCTGTGGCTGTGACTGAGCCCTCTATGGGTGTGACAGAGCTGTCTTTGTGTGTGTGAGACTGAGTTTTGTGGGTGTGGCCAAGCTCTATGTGGGTGACCTCCTGTAGAGCGTGACTCAGGTCTCAGCTCAGCGTTTGTGATGAAAGTGGAGCAGCCGGAGTCTGGGCAGCACCTGAAACCATGTCAGTCTGATCAAACAGTTTTTAGATCAGTGATCGATCAGCAATGAGCAGATGTTATTGATCTCCCTGCTCCCTGTCTACGTGACGGGCTCTGCACGCTGCTGCCCATTAATAGCAGGGGGCGTCACACCCACAGATGGACACAGAGATACAGGAATAACACTCGTGTAAGCACCACCTGACGGAGCGACCACAGAAACACTTGCCAAAGATCTCCCTGCTCTTACCTGTGCCCGCCCTGCTGTGCCTCGTGTCACGTGTTGGGGAAGGTAAACTCGGAGCTGCTCGCCTGTCCGCCTCATTACGCGTGAGTTAAATCAGCATCCCTGTTGACGCCAGTCCCGTGGACTAAGCTGTACTCAGCTCAGATTACAGTTTGATGGTGGCGATGTAAAACTTTATTGACGTTTGTGGAGAAAGTGGGTCACGGGGGAGCTCCAAGCTTCTCTTCCTCCTCTGCTCATGACTCTGAGGGCGTTTAACAGTTTTCATGGCTGATTACGTCCTCCTCAATAGAAGCTCAGACTTTGATGTTCACTGACTCCTTTCTTTCCTTCTTTTCTCCTCTTCCTCTTTCTCCTGGCTTTAGCCTGTCTGTGCTGGCTGCTGACTCAGAGGGCGAGCGAGACGAGCCTCTCTCTGATCCCTCTGAGCTCAGGTGAGCTGCAGGTGCACCTCTCTTCATGTGATTGGCCACTGATGAATCCTTCCAGGTGAAGCAGGTCAGCATCAAACCTCTAGGCTTTCCTCTCTGCTCTGACATTTTGGTTCCTCTCGTGAGCACGAAAGTGTTTTGATAAACCGTTTTTATATTCCTGGAACTGTCTGATGTCAGAGAAAGGGGATCTCCTTACATAGTCAAATGATTTATAGGCTTCATTAATAGGTCAGATTTGAGTTTCAGGGATGACTTTAGAAATCATAAAGACAGGATAAACTGATTAAACACCATGTTTTCTGTATTTATTTTTGCCTTGAAGCTGTTGCTGGCTTCTCTTTGTCATAAATCAAGTGCACCCCTTTCGGTTTTCAGTCAGACTCTTGCTGACTTAACAGGAGTGTTTGATCTGTGCAGAAAATGTAAAATCTACGAAAAGTTTCTGAGTGTTCATATTACGACCCCTAAGGTTTATCTCCTGACCTGGTGAAGGGCCATGCCCCACAGCATGGGAACCAGCAGTCTGAACTGTGCAGCTGTAGGCGGAGCTGATAGACCAGCCGCTTTACAACCCTCCTCTTCTCTCGCTGTTTCTGGTCCATGTTCAATCTGCTGTTTGATGCTGTCTGCTCTGGTTAGGTGGAAGAGAGGATGTCTAATCTGGGGTGGAGTGGGAGGTGTCTGATTAATTTGACTTGCTGGACTGTCTGTCAGGGTCTTCAGTCTTTGCGGTCTCCTCTTCACAGGAAGGGGGAGGTGTCCGGATCCAGGGGAGTCAAGGAGGGTCGCTGGAGGGTCAAGGAGGAGAGGAAAAGGACAAAGCAGCATGTCGGAGCCAAACCTCAGCAGGAACGGTCAGTTGATTTCTCTCGGAGCGAGTTGGGTTGAGTGTGTTTCTGTGAGGTCACCTGATCTTTAACAAACTGATTGTGATCCTGGACATGGCCGTTCTCTGGACTCCAACTGTATGGTTGTGTGTTTGGATGTTCGTGTGGTTGGATGGTTGTGTGGTTCTGGTGATGTGGACCTTCCTGTTTGATCTGGAGCAGTCTCAGTCACGCTGTTGGTGCTGACAGATAAAATGGAACTCGTGATTTCTCTGCAGGAGCATCTCAGGACAAAGACAGAGGCTTCAAGGCTCCAAGTGACAGAAGTGGATCTCTGCACTTAGGTAGGATTCAGGGCTGACACGCAGCAGGTTCAGATCACATAACACAGAGTACATGAAACATATCTAATATTGTCCCAATCTTTATGTTTTGTATGTAGTCTGTTAACTACAAATATCTCTAATGGTCCCCTGGGGATAAAGCATATTTAGCCCTTAGTTGGGCAAAACTTTAAGAGTATTCTTTTCAAACAGCTGATTGACTGTAATCAGTTCTTTCTCCGCCCACCTCTCAAAACTCCGATCTGACAATGATGGAAGGAACTCAACATTTCCATTTATGGGAACAGCTCGAGACATGGTCAAATTCCCTTTTAGCATTTTTAACACTTGGTTCCAAATCTTTACAGTATGCTTGACCCATGGATTAGTTATTAAAAAATTTTTTCCGTGATTGATGGTTGAGAAATGGGAGACTCCGAAGGGAGATACCTGGTAATGAATACTCTTCCATAGATACCAACTGCATTTCTGAATCATGAATAATCCAGGCAGCCATTGATTTTAATTGAGCTCCCCGGTACATTGTGAAGTTAGGCAATTTGAGGCCCCCTTTTTCTTTTCCATTAACATTTTGAGTCTGACCCTTGTTCGTTTATTCTGCAAGATAAATTTAGATGTGATGCTTTCTGATAATTTGAATGCAGACTGTGGGATCAAAATGGGTTGGTTCTGTAATAGGAATAATAGGCGTGGAAGCGCCTTGAGGCGACTGTAAGCACCTTGAAGTGACTATTGTTGTGATTTAGCGCTGTATAAATAAAATTGAATTGAATTGAAGAATATTCATCCTTATACATGGTAAATGGTAAATGGCCTGTATTTATATAGCGCTTTTCTAGTCCCTAAGGACCCCAAAGCGCTTTACATATCCAGTCATCCACCCATTCACACACACATTCACACACTGGTGATGGCAAGCTACATTGTAGCCACAGCTGCCCTGGGGCGCACTGACAGAGGCGAGGCTGCCGGACACTGGCGCCACCGGGCCCTCTGACCACCACCAGTAGGCAACGGGTGAAGTGTCTTGCCCAAGGACACAACGACCGAGACTGTCCAAGCCGGGGCTCGAACCGGCAACCTTCCGATTACAAGGCGATACAATTATACATTCAATCCTCCCCATAAGATTGAGTGGGGTAGGTTCCATCTGTCCAAGTCCCCCTTAATCTCCTTGAATGACCGAATCATAATTGTGTGTAAGTAACTGATTGGTTTTAGGAGTAATAATTACCCCCAAGTATCTGAAACCATGTTTAGAGTGTCTAAAAGATATGATGATCTAGCTGTGTGGCCCAGTTCCGACAATTATTAACACCTCAGATTCTTTGTATTTGTTTTATAAACTGACACTGTACCATAATCTTAAAGGGCTGGGACAGAGGTGTCCGGATTCCCTAAAAATAGCAAAATATCATCTGTGAAAAGTGACAGCTTATGTTGTGTATTGGTTTCATCTCTAATTCCTTGTATGAGATGGTTGGATCTGATCAGTTCAGCTAAAGGTTCAATACTGAGAGCAAATAAGGACGGCGATAACAATTCACCCTTCTAGTGCCACGGCCTAGAGAGAAGTCAGAACAGTGGCCATTAACCCTTACCCGAGACTTGGGATTTTTATATAAAGTTTGGACCCATGAAATAAAAGTCTCATTAAAGAGACTTGATTGAATTGACAGAGTTTAGGACCCAAATTACTCCCAGATTTACAAGCACCTTAGTCCGACAAATACAGCAATAACGATGGCCCGCTTGCATGTTCTACAAAAAAATGTGCTTTGTTGTGTATCTGACGGACAAACACCAAACCAGTTAAGTTGCATCATTTTTACAAACTAATTCTGGTTCATCCGTTTCACTCAACAATCTGCTTTCCCCATTCTCATTCTCTGTCACTGCCGTGCTTTTTCAGCACTGCGCATGCGCGTTTTACCCACATTCTGCCGCGATATATCATTTTCTTATCGTTGCCTAGCATTGTACCGGTATTACCGTGAGCGCTATAATATAGCCCAGCCCTACTTCAGACCATGACTGTGGGTGATCACCTTTAAATAACGCATAGTTATAAACTTTGCATAACAATGGTGTTAGCTCTTTTTCAAAAAAATTGTAATACTCCCCAGGCAGGCCATCCACTTCGGGAAACTTGTTGTTTTTCAGTTTTCCAATACTATTTTTTATATCTTCAATGGTGATTAGATTTGGTATTAGTCCAGCCTCTTCCTGAGACAGTTTACTAAGATTGACTGGGTTAAGAAATTGTTCAATCTTTTCAATTTTATTTGGGGCATTTTCTTCTTTATATAATTAAAAATGCTTTTGCAACTTCCTTAGATTGGCACACAATTTTTCTGGAGTTTGGACATTTGATTTTATGACCAACCCTACTTGATTGCTCCTTACGCAGCCGAAATGCCAGCAGTCGGCTTGCCCGAATACCATGTTGGTAGTACTTCTGATTAGCAAAACGTCGTTGTCCCTCTGCCTTAAATGTTAGTAAATCATCCAACTTTTGCCTCTGCTCTTTCAATGAGTTCAAAGTCCCAGTTTCTTTAGTTAGCTGATGTTCTGCTAATTGTTCTGCTAATCTCTCATTTTTCAGTCTTGATGAGACTGCTATAATATTACCTCTCAAATAACTTTTTGCAATCTCCCGCAAGATTAAAGGGGGCACCTCATTATTATCACTGAACTGAATATATTCAGTCAGACTCTTTTGAAGTTCTTGTCGAGTTGTTTCATTATTCAATATAGATATGTTGGCTCTCCAATATTTAAAATGATTGTTTGGATTGATTCTTAATTTCAGACAAACCGGGGCGTGATCAGAGATAGTGATTGCCTCTATGCCACACTGACTAGCCCTATAAAGGTCCTAGGCATTAAAAACATATCTATCCTTGAATGGCTGCGATGTACATGTGAATAAAAAGTGAAATATTTTTCTTGGGGTTGCAACTGACGCCACACATCCACTAGGCCCAGTTCCTTAATCATTGTATTTAAACTATGAGATTTTTTGGATTTGGGGCCATTGTGTAACGGGAGTCTGTCGACAGCTGCTTTCAGAATACAAATGAAATCACCTCCCACCAAGATCATTCCTTCAGATTTTTCTGCTATTAATGATGCAGTATTCTTGAAAAAAATTGGACAGTCCTCATTTGGTGCATATAAATTTAGTTAAGTAATTTTAGACCCCCCCCCCCTACAGAGCCAGTCACCATCAAATAGCGCTCCTCTCTATCCGCAAATATTTTTTCATGGTGGAAATATGTTGACTGGTTAACAAGAATTGTAACTCCTCTTTTTTCCCATCCTGATAAGTAGATCTATGTTATTGTTCAACCCACTCTCTCCTCAACTTCCTGTGTTCCTTTTCAGAGAGATGAGTCTCCTGGAGCATTGCTATGGCGCACTTAAGGTTTTTTAGTTGGTTCAACACCTTTTTTCTTTTAATTGGACTATTCAAGCCCTTCATTTTATACGAGACACAGATTAGATCCTTCATATCTTAGGCTCAGATCCTGTACAGACAAAACTAAATGATTATACTTAATGAAATAGTGGTCCACAATTGGTCTCAGGCCAAGATAAACAAAAACATTCAGAAGTAAACAAAGAACATTAAAAAAAACGATTTATTGATAAAGTTCAGATGAGCCTGAGCTCCCACACCTTTAGCTGGTACTGACAAACTTCCTGTTTACACAAGTGTCCACTGCAGGAACAGGAAGTGAGCAGCAGCAGCACATACAGCTAGCTGTATGTTCTTCTTGCTCAATGACAGAAACATAAATAAAATGCAAACAAACAAACAGGTCCTCAACCACCCTGACTCTGAACTGGATGAAGTCAGACGATTAACGAGGTTTTCACTTTTTTCCCTCAGATGACGAGGTCGAGTACGACGACGACTTCAACAGGTACGTACCAGTGTGTGAGTTTCTCTCTCACACACACACACACACTTGTTTTTATTCACGTCCTTTTTATTCACGAGGATTCAGAGGGTCTGATGTTCCTGTGATATCTGTGAGTCGAGCACTCACACTTCGAAGGTGCTGCTGGATCTGCTCCACGCATCGCTATCATCATCATCATCATCATTATTATTAGTATTATTATTATTGTTATTATTACATCAGAGCATGTTTTCTATGGCACCGTGTTTGTACTTTATTACTTTAGTACTTTATTTGAACTTTCACTGAGAAATCCAGCCTGCTCCAGATGTCTGATGAAAGTCCAATCCCGAACACAGCTAACGGCAGTCATAGCACCATCTAGTGGCAAAATGAAGTTATGTTTCGTAAAAGCGTGTTAGACCAGAGTTTAGACATTGACAGGAAAAGTATTTTGTGGTTTTTCTTGCGTCGTAATCACTGATGTGGATGATGGATTAAATCAGTGTTTACCATCACAGCTGTGATTTTAACGCTTCACCGTTTTTGCTGCTCTCAGAATTCAGGGATTTTTAAATGTTTCTGCACAAAGTAAGCTCGCATCCAAACAGGTTTTAACTGACTCTTATTCAAGTTTTGAACTTCTGTGGTTTGAAGTGGGGCATCCTCGACCGACACTTGTCACAGCAGTCTACAGACCTCCAAAATACCATAAAGATTTTATCCAAGACTTTTCAAATTTTTTTGAATTGTTCCCGAGCTATGACCAAATCGCTTCACTGGCTCCATGTACGTTTTAGAATCAATTTAAAAAAACCTTATTGGTGACTTATGAAGCACTGAATGGACAGGCCCCAGGGTATCTGTCAGACCTACTGCAGTCTTATACGCCCCCTAGAGCTCTTAGATCGGGTGATCTTTTGCTCTTGGGCACACCAAGGTCGAGACTAGTTCTTAGAGGTGATTGTACATTTGCAGTTGTGGCATCTAAATTGTGGAATGATTTGCCTCTCTACATTAGACTGGTTCCTACCCTCAACCTTTTTAAATCCTATCTTAAAACGCATTTCTACTCACTGGCTTTTAATTCTGCATGAGAGTTATTTACTTATTTATTTGTTATTAGCTATTTGGTATTGATGTTAATTGATATTGCTATTTTATTGTGTAATTTGTATGTTTGTACAGCACTTTGGTCAACACCACTGTTGTAATTAAAAGTGCTATATAAATAAATAAATAGAAATAGAAAGTAGTTGAAACCTTCCAGACCTTTACAGCAGCTGTTCAGATTCAGCTCGAAGGAACAGAGGACAGATGTGTTGCTGATCGCAGTGCCACAGAGCCACTGTCATGTTTTGCGTTAAAGTGATATCTGTCCTGCAGTCAGGCTGGGCAGATGGAGGATCGTCTTACTTTTCTTCTTCTATTTGTTTAGTCACCGCTCTGAGTTCTCCAAGAGCGAGCTGAGCATCGGCGAGGAGATCGAGGAGGTTTCCATTGAGGGCCCCGACCACAGCGACAAGGTGAGACCATGCCCCTGCAGCTCCACCTGTAGCTCCACTTGCAGCCTCAGGCTCATTTCTGTCTCTGTCCACAGGTGGATGAATCCACTCAGGACGTCAGCATCTCTCAGCTCAGTCAGAGTCATGGAGCCGACTACATGGAGGACGTCGGCTGAGCCTCCCATCATGCACCTCTTCTTTGTATCCTGATATTTAAGCTTGTACAGTCTCAGTGAAGAATAAAGCTCTGTGTTCATAAATCAAGACATCCTGTGTGTGTGTGTGTGTGTGTGTGTGTGTGTGTGTGTGTGTGTGTGTGTGTGTGTGTGTGTGTGTGTGTGTGTGTGTGTGTGTGTGAATAAAACAGAGATAAGTAAAAAGCAGAAACAGAGACTGTTTCTCATTACTCAGTGAAAATGTAGCAGGGTGAGAGGTTGTCGGTGCTCGGGGCTGATTTTATTGTTCAGAGGCATCGCAGACTTTAAAACTCTGGTTTACTCAGGGGCGGTCCTACCCTATTTGGTGCCCTGGGCGAACACTCCCTCTGCCACCCTCCATTCCCCCCGACACACACACACACATAAAACATATTAAGGATTGTATATTAACATATGTTATTATGGAAAACTGTTGTCGGAACCAAACTGAATTTACCCAGATAAATATTTTATATATAGAGAGAGAGAATATGCACATGGCTAACAAACAGCCATTATATTTCATCGCACATTGAGAATAGCAGACAAATCAGCAATTAATGGGTAATTAATATTGTTCTGAACACAGTCCAAAAGATTCAATAAGCCACATCAGTGTATACTGTCTGTCTACTTTTTACTATCATAGCCAAGTGGCTAACAAAGGTAAACACAAGTTTTCCCAATCACTACTAATGAATGTTATCTTGTTTCATGTTACATAATACCTTCCAAAGACTGCTGCTTACCTGCTTACCTGTATCTTTTGCTTGTTTCTCCTTTTCTGTTTTGTTTCTAAACCGAGGACCTGATTGCTTTGACCTTTTCTTGTACATCTTCGATCAGTAATTTTGCTCTCCAGTATGAACACCCACAACATAAGCTAATAGACCTACACACTGTATAGGTTTTTTTTTCTTCCTAGGAATTCACACAACGCAGGAAAAATAATTAATGCATAATGGGCTTGGATTGACAATATTTTTGAATGAAAGGTGCACTATTTGGAAGCAGCCTGCCCCCTCCTCTTTCGACAAGTTGCCTGTGAGACTTCAGCACAGCATCAGAAGCAAGCAGGCACACCGAGGGCCCTCGTGCTCACTTTTCGCGTACATGTGTGGGATAGATTTTAGAAAACACATCAGTGCAAATTATACGTTTATATCATAATGTCTTCAGTTTTTGTGTGTGTTGTAGGGCTGTCAACGTTAACGCGTTAACGCCGTCATCATGATTAACGCGATTAGAATTTTTAACGCAATTAATCAATTTGGAGCACTGAATGACTGAAAATCCCTGAAATGTCTCTGTCAACGTATTTCGGACCATTGGTCATTCTGCGCTCCACATGGGTTGATTGCATTTAAAATTCTAATCGCTTTAATCGTGATGACGGCGTTAACATTGACAGCCCTCTGTCTGTGAAGGTTCTCAGTCATCCAGGTCATCGTAGTCTAAGGAGCTTGGAAAGAAAAGCCTCTGGACTTGTTTAAGTTGCTTGAAGACGTTTCACCTCTCATCCGAGAAGCTTCTTCAGTTCTAAGGTCAAATGGTCAAGAGTCCCAGATTTAAACCCAGTGGGAATTTCCTCCCAAAGAGGGACAAAGGACCCCCTGATGATCCTCTACCTAATCACATGAGCCAAGGTGTGAAAGCGGGTGTGGGTCCCAATCAGCCAGGGTTTCGGGTGAGCTCACTGTGAAACCTGGCCCCACCCTATCATGTGATTTCCTGAGGTCAGATGGCCCAGGATGTGAGTGGGCGTTAAGTCGTCTGGGAAGGGATCTCAAAACTGGATTATAGATGGCAGAGAGTTGGTGTTGTAAACCAGCGGTCTCCAACCTTTTTTGCGCCACGGACCGGTTTATGCCCGACAATATTTTCATGGACCGGCCTTTAATGTGTCGCGGATAAATACAACAAAATAAAACTAGTACCGGTACCGAAAAAAAAGAAGATTTATTCATAACACACGTGAAAAGACCCAGGAAAACAGAGTTAACGATCAAAACGATAACAAAATAATGCTAAAAACTGATAAAAACCCTGAATACCATACATTTCACACCCGAGCCTCAACTCTCGCGGCCCGGGGGTTGGGAACCGCTGTCGTAAACCACCGCCTCTGTTCAAAGATGGTCGCTCACAGTGGACATAGATGGCTTCTTTCACTCCTCTTTCAAACCATCTGTCCTCTCTGTCCAAAATGTGAACATTGGCATCCTCGAAAGAGTGTCCTTTATCCTTAAGATGCAGATGGACAGCTGAGTCTTGTCCTGTGGAGGTGGCTCTTCTATGTTGTGCTATGCGTTTGTGAAGTGGCTGTTTGGTCTCTCCAATGTAGAGGTCTGAGCATTCCTCGCTGCACTGTACAGCATACACTACATTGTTAAGTTTGTGTTTAGGAGTTTTGTCTTTCGGGCGAACCAGTTTTTGTCTGAGTGTGTTGCTGGGTCACTGGTAGGTAGGGGCGGCCATTTGCCACGAACGATTGGGGTGAGAGAAGGAAGACAAGATAAAAGACACGCTGTGGAAGAGAGCCAGAGATTAATAAGTGTCATTCACTGCAGAGAGGCCTATTAAGACATAGTGCATCATGGGAATCCCACACCTATTGCAACATAACTAAGCGAGGATTCATGGTCACCTGATCCAGCCCTAACTATATGCTTTGGCAAAAAGGAAAGTAGGAAGCCTGATCTTAAAAGCAGAGATAGTGTCTGTATCCTAAATCCAAACTGGAAGCTGGTTCCACAGAAGAGAGGCCTGAAAAGGCTCTGCCTCCCATTCTACTTTTAAATACTCTAGGAACAACAAGTATCCTAAAAGTAATAAATGCATGAACTAGTTTTTCAGCGTCACTCTAAGACAGGATATTTCTAATTTTTGAGGTATAGCACAAATGGAAGAAAGCAGCCCTATATTTTTGTTTAATATGTTTATTGAAGGACATATCCTGGTCAAAAATGACTCCAAGGTTCCTCACAGTGTTACTGGAGGCCAAGGTAATGTCAGCAAGAGTAAGAATCTGGTTAGATACCATATTTCTAACATTTTCAGGGCCAAGAACAATAACCTCAGTTTTATTTGAATTAAGAAGCAGAAAGTTAGAGGCCATTAGGGTCTTTATGTATTTAAGACATTTCTGCCGTTTAACTAATTGGTGTGTGTTATCTGGCTTCATGGATAGATAAAGTTGGGTGTCATCTGCATAGCAGTGAAAATGTATGCTATGCATTCTGTTGATACTGCCTCTAAATGAAAGACTCTAAATGAATATCAATGGTACTGAAAGTAGTTGTAGGTAATGTTACATCTGAGATGATTATGAGTCATTTTTTTTTTTCACTTTTTGTCAGCCTGGCTACAGTGCTGAAGAGAAACCTCGGGTTGTTCTTATTTTCTTCAATCAGTGATGAATAGTAAGATGTTCTGGCTTTGAGGAAGGCTTTCTTATAAAGCAACAAACTATTTCTCCAGGCCCTGCAGGTCTGTCCTCAGGGTGTGTGCCGCATTACGGAGGGAATCTTCCTTTTTACATCTCTATTGAATATTCACTCTGCTGCTGTGCATGATGGATGTCAGCTTTTCTTTTACAGATATGAACGTGGTAATGACTGTTCTCCCTCCCAATAAAGAATAAACCTGCAGGCCTATGCGAGCTTATAATGATGTTCTTAGTTTATACACGGGCAAAGCTTACTTACAGCATGTGTTTGTATGTAAATATAATTACACTGTAATTTTACAGAAAATCTAAACATGTAATGATGCCATAGACTGTGTTACTACATGTTCCTGACACGTCTGTAATGCTGAGCGGTCCATGCAGAACTATATTAAAGCTGAGAGTCTGAACGTCACTGATGGTCTGAGAGTCATCTGAGGTGAAACAAAACTATAAACAATAAATCATGTGTAATGCTGCTATGACAGTTTTAACCCCCGATAGCACGAGAGGAACCACAACAGGAAACCGACACAACAGATAATACAAAAATTATTTTTATCAGCAAACACACACACACACAGCCTTTAATCTTACAGCAGTGACCCCCAAATGTTATGAAGCTCTGTCTCCAAAGGAGGTATAAATAAGGTTCAGTGTGAATAAAGGGGACGTGACGGGGTCTTCAGTAGAAAAATGGAAAAATTCAGCCTTTCATTTTTTATCATAGTGTGAGAGGAAGCTGAGATGAAGAGCGGACGTCACAGTAATGTGTGCTGGGCCAGACACACACGCACGCACGCACGCACGCACACACACACACACAGAGAGAGAGAGAGGGCAGGGTAAAGAGGAAGGCTCACACTGGGGTTTCTCACTGCTTCGTATTTCTCTTTAATCGCAGCGTTTAGTGTTTGTTGGATCATCGCCCTCGTCATCCTCGTCCTCAGCTGTGCAGCCTCAGCAGCCGGCTTCATCATCCGCCACCACACCTGTGAGTCTTCTGATCGGAGCTTTTGCCGTAGCGCTGACTTGGACAGTCAGAAGACTCTGACTCTGAAGACTGTTTCAACGTTTCAGGCTGGAAACAGAGGCTGAAGCTCAGAGGTGGCACTTTGAACCTTCAGGTGTGTTTTTCCTGCTTTTCAGCAAGTTGGGGGTTAAACTCTGTCAGATGATGTAATGTGGGATATTTTTTAGATAAGATCAGGAGTGCTGTGAAGAGGCGTTTTCTGTTGATTTATCTTGTAAAGATTGAACCGATAAGACGGCGTTTCCCTGCAAACGGCACGTTCCGTCAGCTGCTCGCACGAGCACAGAAACCACACATTTACAAAAATCATCACCACCTCAGGAACAAAGTTTAATCAAAGAGTAACTGAGTCTCTCAGCTGTGCAGCATCTCTGCAGCTCAGAAACACAGTTGATAAATCTGATAAAGTTTGTGTGCGCTGAAAGGAGAGGTCGTGACCACATTCACCATCACCTGCAGGTTAAAAAAAACTTGTTTACAGTTTTTACAAAAGAAATCTGTTTTTTAAACTCTGACAAAAAATAAATAAAAACTTTTATAATCAGTTCAACATGTTTTCTGCAGCCTGAACTTTTCCAAGCATCTGAAATGAGAAATTGACCTTTGACCTGCCTGAGTACAGTTGGGGGGCTGCTCTCAGAAGGACTGAGTATAAAAGTGCCAGCCGAGGCGAGCTCCGAGCTGTCCTGAACAACTGGCTCCCATTTCTGCACAAGCAGAAGAGAAATTTCCCATTACCCGCCGCAGGACAGCAATGTGGCGTCTGTGTCGTGCAGGCTAAACTCATCTTAAAGGAGAAATAAACAGTTCCTCAAATACCTCAGGTTCCTGCTCTGCACTTCTGCTCCCAGCGGCCCTCGGCTGTAATTTCTCCCCTCAGACTTCCCGTATTTCAAATGTCACCTGCGGGGAAGCGAAAGGTCCAGAAGACCTCAGATGATTTCATCTGCCGCGCTGCCCCGAAGGACGCACACAGCAGAATTGTCCGATGTGCAAGCGGCGGGAAATGGCCACTTCCTGTTTGTGTCCTGTCACCTGCTCAGGTGTCTGTGTAATTAACTTCCTGAAAACCAGCAGCTGATCTCAGGTCAGCATTTAGTACACCTGCCCACATACTGCAAGTAATCTATTACATTTCCAGCCTTGTGATTACTGCCCTGACTGAACTTTATTTAAAGCATGAACGCACCAATAAAATCAGAAATCAATTAAAAACACAATAAAGATATAAAAATAAGACAGTCAAAAATAAAATGGCAGACTACATTATTCAGTTTAATTTTATTTATATTTTTTATTTATACCAAATCACAACAAAAGTTTAAAAAGGTAATAAATAAATACATTAATTTAACCATAGAAAATAATAAAGACAGAAGAAAATACAAAAAGATTTAAACTAAATCAGACTATAAAACAAAATGTAAAAAAATAAAGTTTTTAAAAAACTAAAGGTATAAAAATCATGTTGTAAAATAAAATAAAACAGACTGCAGAATAAATAAGAATAAATTACACAAAGGTAAAAAGATCATAGAGACATAAAAATGAAAATAAATCAAATCTAAATGAAAAATGAAATTATATTAAAAAGATGATGAATAAAAGCTGCTCCCTTACTCACACGGGGTCAAATAAAATAAAATAAAGTTAAATTCAATTAAATTGAATTACATGAAATTAAAATAAGTTACACTGAATTAAGTTAAATGGACTTGTGCCTTTTTTCTGCACATGGCATTTCGTGACATTTGGACATTTATTGACATCTAACTGCTGCTGATGGTTAGGAAGAAGTTTTCTTATTTACAGGAAACCCCTTGATAAACAAACACACCTGAGCCTTTCAGGTAGACCAACACCTGGCTCTTTCTGCTCGACTTTAATCTTTGATATGAAGATAAAAAGGTGAATATGTGAGGAAGAAGGAAGATGAAGAGGGGGAGGTGTTCATTCTGCTGCGGAGCGTCTTGTGATTTGGGGGAAGTAACTGAGGGGGAAGCCATGCATGCATGAAGTGGGTCACTCGCTGTTTCTGACCTCATTTCTGCAAACCTCCTGCAAATGCTCAAACACCTGAAACGGTGTGGCATGTGCACCAATGGCACCGCAATGAGGACGTCTGCATCGGAATTTACCAGCAGCAGCAGCTCAAGGGAGCCGGCATCTGCACCACTTTCACATGTTTAACATGACAAAGTCCTGTTCAGGTTTCAGGACTCGCTGCTTAGCGGGGACGAGTCAGAGCATGAGTGAGCGCTGAAATCTGGAGGCTGTAAAGTGTGTCACTTATTAATCTCAAAGAGTTTTGTGACTGACACTGTCTGATGTGAAAGTTTACTCTTTAAAAATCATTCCAGACTTTCTTCAGAAGCTGTTTCCATCTCACTCTAGAGTGAAAACTCACTGACAAACGCCGACTCTTACTGTCACATCGAGCTCACAACCCAAACGAGAGCCAGGAGCCTTGCGGGCTTCTTGCCTAGTTTATGATGGCATAAAAATTATCCAATTATGTTACAGCGCAGGAACATGAGTGTGACACATGCAGAGAACAGCAGCAGAAACATGAAAATGAGATATAACCTCTGATCAGGTGAAAACTTATGATTCCTCAGAGGGAGACAATGGAAAAAAGGGAACATTTAGAGTATTTGAGTGGACAACGGGACGTTTCCAAGAAACAAACTGTGGAGCTTACAACCACTGTGAGGCTTCCTCACTGTGTTTGCATCAAAGTCACAAAAACAGTGTTTAAATTAATGAATAACAACAGTCACTGTGGTATTTTGAAATGCTGTTTCATCAGCCTGAAACACGCCTGCTTCAGGTTAAAGTTATGTGGTGTGACACATAGTTCTTAGAGTTTGGGTGGTTTAGGACGACAGGTCTGGGATCCATAGACAGGTCTGTGGATGTCCAGCTCAGGCTACTTTCTGCTGTCTCGTGGCCTTGGACAGTGAACTCATCTTAGTGCTCGCCCTGCCAGAGTTTCACTGCAACAAAAAGGTGTTAAAAGAAACATTGCGCTGGTTTGAGTTGTTTCTCTCTAATAGACTCCAAAAAACAGAGTCGTCCTCACACACAGCATTAGACATGGAGTCCCACAGGGTTCTGTGCTGGGACCAATACTTCTTCACATTATAGATGTACAAAAGAGAGGAAGTAGGAAGAACAGGCAAGAGTGAAATGGAGGGTTTGAAAACGTGCAGAGGAGGGAGAGTGGATATAGTGGACAAAAGATGATGAAGATGGAGCTGCCAGGCAGAAGGAGAAGAAGAAGACCTCAGAGGAGGTCAGTGAAGGACGACATGCAGAGGGTTGGTGTGACAGAGGAGGATGCTGGGATAGGAGAAGATGGAGGAAAATGATGGAGTGGCTAGAGAAAGGAGCTGAGAAAGGACGAAGCAGAAAATTCTCTTGGGCAACGACATTAAAAACATTGTGTCTCCGAGGGATGATGAAATACTAGTTCATGCAGTTTTCAGGCCCCTCTTCTATGGAACCAGCTTCCAGTTTGGATTCAGGAGACAGACACTTAAGATTTAAGATTAGATTTCAAACTTTCCTTTGTGCTAAAGTATATAGTTAGTGCAGGTTCAGGTGCATGGTCACCTGAACCTGCCCTTAGTTATGCTGCTAATTGTTTGAAGAGATGCAAATGAAAAAACGTGGCTCTCATTTAATTATTATGAAGATACAGAGCTGTTTAATGTGCCAACTGAAGATGCTATAGCATCCACACAGCTTTTTCATCGTGTGCCCTCAGGTCTTCCTCTTGCCATCACCTTTGTTTCACTGTGAGTTCATCAGACACCTTTGCTGTAGTTTGATGTTTTATCTCTGCTTCCTTTACAGTCTACTCTGCAAAGAATTTGATGTCATACACCACGAAGATATTCAACCAATCATACACCACGGGGATGTTCAACCAGTCATACAACCAAACCAAAGATGAAGAAGAAAACTACGATTATGATGGGTTTTGTCAGTTTCAAAAAAACCAGAGTATGGCGAAGGTGATTGGCCCGTATGTCCACTCCATCATCTGCATCCTAGGCTTTGTGGGGAACAGCCTGGTCATTGTCACCTACGCCTTCTACAAGAGGACCAAGTCCATGACTGACATCTACTTGTTCAACGTGGCCATCGCCGACCTGCTGTTTGTGCTGGCACTACCATTCATTGTCTACAACGAGCTGTGGTCATGGCCGATGGGGCAGGTGGCCTGCAAGCTGCTGCGTGGCTCCTACAGTGTGAACCTGTACAGTGGCATGCTGCTGCTTGCTTGCATCAGCACCGACCGCTACATCGCCATCGTCCAGGCTCGGCGCAGCTTCAGACTGCGCTCGCTGTCATACAGCCGCATTATCTCCGCCATTGTCTGGATCTTTGCTATACTCGTGTCAGTCCCCACCTTCTACTTCTACGACTGGTACAAGCCATCACACATGACTGGAATCATATTCGACGATGATATCTCAATCCAGATGCTGAACTCAACCTCTGAGTACGTCTGCGAGTTCAAGTTTGAAGACCCAAAAACAGCCAAAGAGGTGAAGGTAGCCGTCCCCAGCACCCAGATCAGCGTGGGTTTCTTTTTGCCACTCTTCATCATGATCTTCTGCTACAGTGCCATTATCGTCACCCTCCTGAAGGCCAAAAACTTCCAGCGGCACAGAGCGGTGCGGGTGGTGCTGGTGGTTGTGGCCGTTTTCATCATCTGCCACCTGCCCTACAACATAGTGCTGCTGTACGACACGGTCACCTTGTTTCAAGAACGCTCGTGTGATGATGCAGAAACATTGGAGATGGCCCTGAAGGTGTTGCAGACCATTGCTTACATGCACTGTTGCCTGAACCCGGTGTTGTACGCCTTCGTGGGAGTGAACTTCAGGAACCACTTCAGGAGGATCTTCAGGGACCTGTGGTGTCTTGGAAAGAAGTACATGGCCCCACGCCGCTTCTCCAGAGTCACCTCCGACTTCTACATGTCCTCCACTCGGCGCTCAATGGACGGGTCCAGCAACAGTGGTGCTTCTTTCACCATGTGAAGACATTCGTGGGTTGATCTCTGAAGCTCCAGGTCTCTAACACCGAAACTGACTCACTTCTGTCACACCGATAAGATTCTTAAAATCCAGAGAAAAATATTTAGAAGCTAAAGAGTTCTAACCCCATGCTACACCTCTTGTTCTACTTCATTATTTTAATCATGAAATATTCCAACTCCTGCATTTTCTTTTTGTGTGTGATTATTTTGTGAGTGATGACTGAAGACGAGTCTCCCACAGAGCCTCCTGCTGTCTTTACTACACAAATGAAGCCCAGAGCTCATCATTTCCTTCACCTGCAGATGATGAGCTCTAAGCGAGGATAAAAAATGACCTTGGAAGAGCTGACTGATGTGTTCCTGAAAAGACTGATGGCGACTCGAAACTTCGTGTCCTCTGAAGGTCTCAGAAAGGATACTGAAACAGGCTCTGATGTTCAATCCTGCACAGCTGAAATATTCCTGTGCTAAAATAGCCATGTGACCTGCACAGGCAGCAATAATTAGCTGCCTCTCCAGTGAGTCCCTCCTCCCACAACTTTCATGCCCACTGGTCCTGGTTCTGCTCATAATCCAGTTCTTCACCTGCTGCACCATTTGGTTAGAAAGACCCTCCAGAACAGAACCAGAACTAAAGCCACCCCAATCGCACCATCAGTACCAAAAACCCCGACACAAGCACATGAATTTTCAAATTAAGAGCAAGGGGGATTGTCCAATCCCCAACACACCTGATCAGCTCATTGTAGTAAACTCGCCCTCAGACCAGCACCTTCAAACTCCATTTGGTCTCCTAAACATCATCAGAGTCGAAACCAACATGTTTGGTGACAATGTCTGTGATTGCTTTGTGAAAGCTTTTAAAGAGCTGTTTTTACTGGAATCATTGCCAGCTGCCGCCCATGAATGAACCTTGACCCATTAGAAGGTTACTCACCAGACTAACTGGACATTGACCATTAAAACCTACCAACAAACAACAGCTGATAGGCTCCACCATCCACATGAGACTGCAGGCATGTTTTGAATCCTTTTTTTTAACATTTTGTACTTAAGAATGTATTTTTTTATGTTTATTTGCTGTTTGTCATTTCATTCATTCAGCTGTGCGATTAGTCTGCATTGATGTGAATGTGTAATCCTAATCTGCTTCTGGGTGATTTCCAGGATTAAGAATTGAAACTTTTCAGAGATTTTCACATCCTCATTTAAACCCTGATGAAATTCAGTTTTTCAGTTTTAATTTTGTCTCAAGGCACATACATTTAGAAAACTCGGCTTTTCTTCATATCCAACTCTTATTTGTTGTGATTCCTCTCATTCTTTTTTTAAAATTCCTGTTCATACCTGTGTTTATTATTGTGACAGTGAATGTATCCTTTGAATGTAATATTACAGCTGAGCTGTCAGATTTGTGCCTTTCAAAATAAATGCAGTTTATTTCATCTATAGCTATGGGTCCGAGTTTTTGTTTTAACGTCTCTGTCATTCTATGGCTAAACACTAGGTGGCGCCTTTTCCAGAACTGTAACGGGATTTAAACCTCTGGAGTGTAAAGGGCATTTACTGATTTCCTTTTAAAGGAGTATTTTCTTTGTTGTACTCAGCTGAGTTATGGCATGTCTTCGATGTTCAGACTCTTTGCAGAGTGTTACGGCCCTAGCTGGGCCTCCTGATACTGCCCTTGTGTGGGCGTGGTGTTTTTCTCCGCCTCCTCCTCTTTTGCTCCACCCCCCTGTCTCTCTCTTGCTCTCTCTCTCCCCAGGACACAGCTGCTGCTCATTGGACTCACTTACCACCTGGGCCCAGTCAGCAATCACCTCTCTGAGGTCATATAAGCTGGGGATGAGCTGTGAGCAGGGTGTGGGGTGTCTCTGCTTGGTGTGTAGGTAGCCTGCCTGAAGTGTGGAGTTGTGGAATTGTGGAAGCAGTATAGCTGCTTTACGTGAGTAGTGTGGGCTTGTGGGCCTTGGCAGCAGTAAAGCCAGCTGCTGTTAGTGACAGGGTGAGCTTGTGGGCCCCTGGAAGTGCCTCCTCGTGGTGTGGAGTTTTTGTTTGGTTGTTGTGTTCTTTGTTGTTGCAACCTTTTTTCGGCATGTTATTGGTAATACGGCGTTGCCGGCTCCTTATGTTATGATTATCTACAATAAAGACTGTTATTTACTAAGAACACCTGTCTGTTTTCCTTTCATTCTGTTCTGGACTCATTTGTTACTGGTCCCCTCACTCGCATGCCTAGACCCCTTCGGGGGGGACGTAACAAAGTTAGACTCCCCAAAAACAGGACAATGGCACAGAACAGGACAAATCTGCAAAATCGCACTACTTTAAACAGAATTACGATCAAATAAACAGAATTACGATCAAATAAACAAAAAAAAAAAAACAAGCTTTCTAGACAACACTGTGCTAGAAATGAGGGTTTTAATCTATTGTGTAAACATCTATAGTCTGCCTGCTGTTAGACATTGGGGTCTGGTAAAAGCATGCTGCTGCAGTTTCCTGCAGAGATGATTTATGCACAGAGAAAAGTCATTTGGACGCAGAGAGAGGAACTGCATTAGTTTAGAAACAGGCGGAACCATGAAAACACATCTGATTTAAACTCGTCTGATCTTTCTTTCATGGCGGCTTTCGCGTGCACACTTGATCTCTTTCAGCACTGCTTCTGCTTTAAGGACACCCTGACGCCATGTACAGCTTTGCTTACAGCTCTGCTGAGAGTGTAACACTGGGCAGTCAATTCACTGTGTTTAATGCATGTTTTAGCATTTATGTGAAGAGATCAGAGTCTGTCTCTTCACTAACTGGACCTCTGGACTCTACATACTGAAGTCTCAGAGACAATGTTCTGTCACCTTACCGACCCTCTGGTAAACAGAGATGGGCAGTAACGCGTTACTGTAATCCGATTACTTTTTTCAAGTAACGAGTAAAGTAAGGGATTACTATTGCAAAAACGGTAATTAGATTACCGTTGCTTTCCCGTAGGAACGCTGCGTTACTGCGTTACTAAAACCGTGATTTTTTTTGCGAGAATGTCTCATGACAGTGACGTAAGCAAGTGCGACGTTTGTGACAACAGCTGTGTGCAGATCAACAATGGATCGAGTGCGGGAGAGAGTATGAGCGTGCAGCGTTTAAAGCGTGGAAGTACTGACCTTACTTTTAGTTTGATTCCATAAAAAGTGACAAAAACATTAGCGTCCATCGTGCGTGGGAAGAAAACTTCTTTTTACAGCGAAAACAACCCCCTAAACTTCCAAGCAAGCACCGAGTGCGCTACGACGTAATGGGAAATTCACAGAGAAACTCGCGGATTCTTCCACTGACGGCTGCGGCACACCTGCACCAGGGTAAACCTCTGCCTACCCTACTCCTGCTTTACAGGTGAAAATAGAGCAACAGGACCGCTAGTCTTTGACTTTATTTTCTGCTGTGTTTTACTTGCATCTATTTGAAAGAGTGAGTGTAAACACACACAAAAAAAATTATGTGCTGGAATGTGCAGAAAATAGGTTTAAATAGGTTTAAAAGAAATTTCTTCCAGTCAGAGAATGGTGCATATAATTACATTTTTGCTTGATGCTTAAAGTTAAAAGATTAAAACTAATAAAACAAGTTTTACATTTTGTATGATGGATTATGTAGAAAAAGTAGAATTGGGCTGAAAGATCTATCGCTTTATCACCTATTCAGGTTGTAAATCGTGTTTTTAAAAAGTAACTAAGTAACTAAGTAATTAATTACTTTTGAAAATAAGTAATCAGTAAAGTAACGGGATTACTTTTTGGGGGACGTAATCAGTAATTAGTTACTGATTACTTTTTTCAAGTAACTTCACCAACACTTCTGGTAAATAATGAGACCATGTCTGTGTCTTGAGTTCATGTGCATGAATCAGAAGGGGGCACATGAATGATGATTGAATTATGAATGACATGACCACACTGAGGACAAACTGTGGATACATTAGTGTATGAAAGCAGACACGAGTGCACGAGTGGAAAACAGAAACTGTCCAACACAGGAGTGTGAAAGTCACAACTTTCATGTACTGATTTATTCTGAGCATGAATTTTTATCAGTCCACTGTCACACTGCAATGATACAAATGGGTATGGTATATTTAAAGTGATCATTCTTTTTACAACTACATGAATGTACTATTTCTGTATGGTTTATTACTATTACTGAAGGTTACTTGCCATACCAATACCAACTAGATTTTTAGATCTTAATCTAAAATGAGTAACAGAAGGGTGGGTAAGGCTGCACTTTTTGCAGTGATCTCGTGTAGAAAACTATTCCCTGCGAATATAAAACAGGTCTGCGGCTGAAAACTAGCTTTACTTTGTTGTCTGGGTCAACTTTGCTAGAGAGAGACAGAGAGAGGCGTTAACAGTCTGCTCCAACAGAACTTATTATATTATAATATATTATAACTTATTTCTGAGGAAAACACGAACACAGTATACAGTTGAGTCTTGACAGTTTACTTACAACTGGGCTCGTCACGCACTCTTTTTGGCTGCAGTGGTAATTATTATATTTACATGCTTCCATCTCCATTTCTGGTGAGTAACTTGTACTGCAGTGTTGGGAAGGTTACTTTTAAAATGTATTCCACTACAGATTAAAGAATACATACCCCAAAATGTATTTTGTAACATATTGCGTTAAGTTACTCAATCAGTAAAGTATTCTGAATACTTTGGATTACTTACCGTATTTTCTGCACTATAAGGCGCACTTAAACTTCTCAAAAATTGGACTTCCGGTTGAGCTTTGATGGAGTAGGACGTGAGTCTGGGAGCTCCCGCTGATTTAGATTACATTGGATGTAAAAATATTAGTTGGCATGAATTGGAAAAGTGTGGCATTTTGCACACAGCCTGTAAATGTCAACAAAAAAAGGAGTGTGTAAAACATGTATATTGTAGTGATGGCAGTATACTGTGTATATTTATACTGGCAGTATGAAAAATGATTATTTGGAAATGCTTAAAATCAAATCAAATCACAAATCAAATCAAATCACTTTTTATTGTCACATCACATGTGCAGGCACACTGGCACAGCACATGCGAGTGAAATTCTTGTGTGCGAGCCCCACAAGCAACAGAGATGTGCAAACACAACAACACAAACGAGCAAAATACAAGAATGGCCAACCTGAAACTAATAAATATATGTACAATATATAATAGTGTATGCATTTTTGGATGTGTATACTAAATATTTTCCTACGTGTGTGTGTGTGTGTGTGTGTGTGTGTGTGTGTATACACATTTTTACAAATTAAATAGTAAAAAAATAAAATAAAATAATAATAATAATAATAATAATAATAATAAAATATATAAAATATACAGAGTTTAATATGTGCAAAACAAGTGGCATTTATATACAGTGTGGAGTGCATAATGTTGAAGTTCCAGTAGTGAAGCTGAGGTGTCTATGACGTGTTCAGCAGTCTGATGGCCTGGTGGAAGAAGCTGTCTCTCAGTCTGCTGGTACGGGACCGGATGCTGCAGAACCTCCTTCCTGATGGAAGCAGTCTGAACAGTTTATGGCTGGGGTGACTGGAGTCCTTGATGATCCTCCCCGCTTTCCTCAGGCACCGCTTCCTGTAGATGTCTTGGAGGGAGGGAAGCTCACCTCCAATTATCCGTTCAGAGCACCGCACTACTCGCTGGAGAGCTTTGCAGTTGTAGGCGGTGCTGTTGCCATACCAGGTGGTGATGCATCCAGTGAGGATGCTCTCAATGGCACAGTGATAGAAGGTCCTGAGGATGCGGGGGCTCATGCCGAATCTTTTCAGTCTCCTGAGAAAGAAGAGGCGCTGCTGCGCCTTCTTCACTGTTTTGTTTGTGTGTACTGACCACGTAAGATCCTCAGCCAGGTGTACGCCAAGGAACCGGAAGCTGCTCACTCTCTCCACAGCAGCGCCGTTGATGGTGATGGGGGTGTGTACTTCTCTGCACCTCCGGAAGTCCACTATCAACTCCTTTGTCTTTGCGACGTTGAGGGTGAGATGGTTGTCTTGACACCAGTGGGTCAGGGCGCTGACCTCCTCCCTGTAAGCCGTCTCATCACCGTTGGTGATAAGACCCAAATGGAAATGATCATTTACTGTGAGGTGAGGTTGGACAGGTATGGACAGTGGTTGTGCTTTTGTAAAGTTGAGGTATGGACAGTGATTAGTGTTTAGGGGACACATCATTGATTTCTATTTAAAAACAACAGTTTCTCCACTGTGGCAGGTTGTAGGCGATTTCTTTTTTTGGACAATACTTCCCCTGCTTTTGAAAACACTCACTCACAGGGCACAGATTAGGCAGGGGTACACAGGTATGTCAGTGCTAACTTATATAAGTGAGGATAGACATATTTTTGTCTCTCCCAGTATTTAAGGGGGTCCTCCAGCCTTCCAATATTTGGCTCCATCATGTACAGTTGGACCTCAATATTCGCGTCTGCTGTCACATTTTGTGTCTGTGTCTGCCTGACACTTTCATCCAGCCACAGGTTGTTACCTAAACAATAAGGAGAGTTTTATGTGATACTAACAATTCAATTTTCAATTCATTGTTATTTATATAGCCCCAAATCACAACAACAGTCGCCTCAAGGCACTTTATATTGTACAGTAGATTGTTGGGTTTTCCTCTGTATCTATTATTGTACAATCAGGTTATATAAGTGCAACTCAAATGCAATAACAATAGTACCGTGGGAAACAGCCTCAACAGTTTGTGACATTGATGGCTGTGGTGGTAGTGCGGAGGACGAGGAGGTGGTGGAGGCCCTCATTACGGAAGCACATTCTGCTTTCAGTCTTTTTTCTGCTTCGCTAGCTCTTGTAGGACTGAGAAACCCGAGTTTTCTGAACCTTGGGTTCAGCAGTGTCGCAAGGCACATAATGCTCATGGTTTGTATTTTATCCAGCTTCTCTCTCAATAGCATCCTCAGCTTCTGAGCCAGAGAAGACCCAATGGATGGTGATTTTTCCATTTGTTCATTGAGGCAATGATCCAGCATAGTGAGCAAAGGTATGATCTTTGACCCAGACACTCTTTTTTCCTGAGAGAGCTCAGTGGTTGCATCGTTAAATGGTACTAGGACAACCAGACACGCGTTTCCGCAGGTCCTTCCTCCCTGCAGCTCCCTGCATGATCAGACTGTACAATCAGAACTGCTCCCAACAAACATAGGTGTTTACATCAGCACTGTATCTTGCACTATTTTATCAACCGATTCACACTATAACCAGGGTTGCCTCTTATCTATATTTAATTTTATTTAATTTAACAACAGTATGGTACTCAGTTTTTGGTAACCATTGTCCTTCATGTAAATATGTAAAAATTGTGTGTGTTTCTGTTCTGTGTCTTGTGTACTGTTTGTTTGCATATGTGTTTTCTTGCTGCTGTTACACCCAAATCTCCCCTTGTGGGACAATTAAAGGATTATTCTATTCTATTCACTCTGAAATTATACCAAATTCCTCAGATGAAATAGGTGGGATCTCTGTTGTGAGACTTGCCAAAGCAGCACCCACTGGCTCCCTTTGCTCGAACAGTCTTTGCAGCATATTATAAGTGCTGTTCCAGCGGGTTTCCACCTCCTGTATTAGTTTGAGTTGAGGCTTCCTTAGTTGTTCCTGCACCACTGAAAGCCTCTCCTTACAAAATACAATTTAAAAAACCATACATTAGATTGTCAAGGGAGCAGAACTATACACTTAAGTAGCATTAAAGAAACTGTAATTAATCCACTTAAGAACTTACCTTTGCAGTGGTACTGCTCCTGAAATATCCCACGATCTTCCTGGACTTGGCTCGGATGTGAGAGAGCTCTGGGGTCTGGTCAAGGGCCTTCTTCACCACTAAGTTCAGGGTGTGAGCTATGCATATGGCATGTTTAAGTCGTAGCTCCCTTGCACGAGCCCCCATATTGGCAGCCCCATCTGTTACTAGGCATGTAACTTTGTCAGTAATTGTCCACTGTCATGAGTGAGCCTTTCACTTGTGCAATATTTTCTGCAGTGTGTGCATTAGGAAAATATTGCACTCCTAAAACCACTGTCAGGGTCTTCAGGCCTGGTTGGTGTGGGCCTGCTGGCGGTCTGGCCACACCCGAAGCCACACACCTGCTGCTTCGTCCGCCTCGTCAGGGGAGCTACTTAGGAGAGTCTTGGAGCTCCCACTGACGCGGGATCATTGCTTGAGACTCCACGTTAGTCACCCAGTTGTGCTTGGTTAGTGTGTGTGTATGCCCGCGGTTGTATGTGTCCTGACGGCTGCTTCTATTGTGTCCCCAGGAGAGGGGTGGAGTGCCAGACAGCAGCCAGCACGGGGAGGGCTGAGACACGGGGGCGGAGAGCACAAACACTGGGAGAAGACACGACACGGGAGTCTGGGGAAAGCACGGGGATTTATTGTTGTTTAGTTTCATACACTGTAAATAAACGCACTGTTTACACACAGAGCACCGCGCCTGGGTCCTCCTTCCCTACACCCCCATGGTCTGCCAGCCAGACCGTGACAACAACGGTGTTTAATGTGCTGGACTCATCAACAAAATGGCAGGTGACTGCAAGATAGGCCTCTGTGTTGATGGAGGTCCACATATCTGATGTC
Organism: Rhamphochromis sp. 'chilingali'; assembly: GCF_963969265.1. Classification (NCBI taxonomy): domain Eukaryota; kingdom Metazoa; phylum Chordata; class Actinopteri; order Cichliformes; family Cichlidae; genus Rhamphochromis; species Rhamphochromis sp. 'chilingali'. The sequence goes on from NC_137932.1 coordinate 27,796,091, forward strand.
AGATTCACAGCTGCTGCCTTCTCAATGCTGGCCTTAGCTTTCTCCTTCATCTCCTGTTACCTGGCCTCCACCATGACTTTCAGGGCCTACAGGAAAGAAAAAACATTTTGTTTAAAAGTACGACGTGGCTGTGAAGCAGTGTGTAGTGTAGCTACACAGTCCTGCCTGTTCACATTTTAGTCTGTAAAAACTAAATTTTCACTGCTTTTATGACCTTTTTATTGGGGAGAACATAGCTAGATTTAATGATTTAACAAATCTTTTAAATCGTTTGTCCTCCACAGTGCTAAATGGCTGGGAGTCCTCAATCACCATGCTAACCAGGTCTTCATCTATTTGAGATTGTTCTCCTGAGGAAAGACAATAAAAACAAAGCACAAATATAAATATCACACACGTAACTTATTACAGTTGTTATTTATATTATTACTAATATTGTTATATCATTTAGTAACATTACTGCATGCTATATTATCATGGCATTTGATGGCTCACCTGGTCTTGCTCCTCAATCGGTGTTCCACTTATTCTCAGGCAAAGCTCTGTAGTGCCTAAGCATGGATGACGTGTTGTTGTTATATCCCAGCTCCCTGGCACATAGCAAACACTTCACCTTGTACAAAAGTAAAGACAGCTCAACATAAATTGTATTGCACCATCAGTATTATGAAAATACATCTTCTGTAGAAATTTACATACCTTGTTGGGAGGAATAAGATCAAAAATTTCCCACACAGGGGAGGACATCCTCCTCTTCTTAGCTGGCTCCATTCTCTCCTGACTTTCTCTCCTCACTCTCCTAAACCTCCAAACTCTCACTAACCGCAACTCTCCATCAAATACCCACATTTTGAATGGAGTCTGGGGGGTTTATATCGCTGTCATAGCTCGCGGTCATCATTTTCAGCTCCTCCCATAAATGAAGCAAGCCTTGTTACGCGCATCGTGGAAATGCCCCTCCATTACTCGTCACATCACTAGTTTTAATTGTCTTCTACACAAACAGTTGTTTTAAACCTCTACAGCAGAGGTTCGAGGTACAGGCTGTTTTTCTTTTAGTGCTTTTTTTAAAAATTCGTTGAAATGTATTTGATGTTTATTGTATTTTAGGTTTCTAGTAGTGATTTTAGAAGACAAGCCAGGTGTGCAGCAAACACATTTGTCTGCTGGAGGTATGTTAACTTAATATATTTGACATGGGAAAAAAAGTATATTTATGCACTACAATCTAATTTATATTGTATTGCCTCCAGCAGGACAGGCTGCATTATTTTACCTCACATCACAGCTTTCCCTGCCTCCCATAGAACAGATGCTGAAGTTCCAGGAGTGTCATTATAGTCTAAATATAGAGTCCCTTCTTTTTTAAAATATTTAATAAAGTCTTCATCTTTAAGCAGTGATGTATTAAATCTCCAGTTTTTACTTGGTGTAGTATTATTCTTGTGCATTAGTGTTAGAGATACAGGAGCATGATCGCTGACAGCTATAGGGTGAATCTCAGTGTCTGAAATGTCACTCAGCAGTGAGCTGCTGACCAAAAAATAATCCAGACGAGAGTAGGAGTGATGAACATGTGAGAAAAAAGTATATTCCTTACTGGTGGGGTGAAGGGAGCGCCATGCATCGCAAAGGCCAAAGTCGCTCATATACTGTTTGATTATATTTGTGGATTGCCAATTACGCTGAGTTCCTGCTGTATTGAGCCTATCCATTTCTTCATTTAGTCCAAGGTTGAGGTCCCCTCCAAGAACAAGTGTGCGATCTAAGTATTCAGAGAGTGCACTGAAAAAGCCATGAAAGAATGAGGGATCATCAACATTTGGACCATATACACTTACAATACATAGCTTTTTATCAAGTATAGATAGTTTTATGATTAAGAATCTGCCCTCTGGATCTATAACTGTATCGAGCACTGTGAAATTAATATTTTATTCCTATTTAGCATCTGATTTCCTCTTGCTGTCTTGGTTGGACAGTCCTCCCCAGAAGACCTGCCTATGTGTATGTGTGTGTGTCTCTCTCTCCTCCTCCCCACCCTTGTTGTCTCCACCCAGCGGCCGACACACCTGCCCCTAATTTGCCACCCAGCTGTCACTAATCATTCTTCGTTTTGGGCTGAGGTATTTAACTGTGTCCTGATGGCAGTCGACACTGGATTGTACTTGAAGCTCGGTAGTAAAGAGTGCTTGTTACTCGTAACATAGCTTTAGCCGGCTAGCCTTCTCACATGTTGTTGTCGCTTGTTTGTAGGAGGAAGAGATACGGAGCAGAAGGTTGGAGAGAAGGAGCCCGCTGGATTAAGCTCTCGGAGGAGAAACACACTCAGATAATCACTTGGGAGACTCACGTGCACACCACTAAGAATTTGGAGAAGATCACCGTTGGATTTTTGCACTTCGCTTTGTGTTTTGAGACTGTTTTTGAGCACTGTAAATAAACGCACTGTTTGCTTCGCATCCAGAGCTCCGCGACTGAGTCCGTAATTTCCCATTACCCATGACAGAACAATCCAGCCAGCAATGGACTCAGCGGACTCAACTCCCATCGAGCGCGAACTCGCGTTTCAAGCTGAACAGTTGGAACGACATGAAAAAAATGCTGCAGCATGTTGCCAAGGAGCAGTCCGTGCTACTACAGGTGGTATCTGAACTGAAAGGTATGTTGCTTGCTACACCCAGAGCACTTGTTCAACCACCAGAGCCCTATGTACAACACATGCAGCTGGGACGGACTGAATTCACCCGGAGGAGAAGACAACTGGTGGGTGAGTGTTTTGTGTGCGGGAAGAAGGGGCATTTCGCGGACGCCTGTCCCTCATGGTTAAAAGACTCAGCCCGTCAGTAAAGGTGGGGATACTGACGGGTGCGCCGGTTAATAATTCCTCCACCTCAGCTGCCCAGCTAAATTACTGTTTCTTTCCCGCACCCATTCTTGTGATGCACTAATAGACTCGGGAGCTGAACAAAGTTTTTTGGATGAGGCTTTGGCCCACAAAATGGGTTTGCCTGTTGTTCCTCTCCCTGAAGCGCTCCAAGTGTCAGCACTTAATGGCAGTCCTTTAGCTGCTGTCACTCACCGCACCCAAGAAATCACACTCACTCTCTCCGGCAATCACACTGAGCAGATGTCCCTGTTTCTCTTCAAGGCACCTGACACACCCTTAGTTTTGGGATTCCCCTGGCTCCAGCAAAACAATCCACAGGTTGATTGGACCAAGGGATGTATTGTTGGGTGGAGCACCGGTTGCTATGAGCAGTGTTTACACTCTGTGGTGCCAGGTTGTATGTCTGACAATCCTGCGGGGCTGCCCACTCTCCCCGACTTGTCAACCGTGCCCGCCGAATATTACAACCTAGGTCAAGTCTTTAGCAAAGACGGGGCCCAATCGCTGCCTCCCCATCGTCCGTACGACTGCGGGATTGATTTGCTCCCAAGCGCCCCCTTGCCCACTAGCCGACACTATAGTATCTCAAAACCCGAGCGCAAGTCTATGGAGCGCTACATTACGGACTCCCTGCCAGCTGGCATCATCTGCCCCTCCACCTCTCCCATGGGCGCAGGCTTCTTTTTTGTTGAAAAGAAGGATAAGACCCTACGCCCCTGCATTGACTATCGGGGACTAAATAAAATCATGATCAAAAACAAATATCCTCTACCTCTGCTCGCCTCAGCTTTTGAACTCCTTCAAGGAGCCACCCTTTTCATCAAACTTGATCTCCGCAATGCTTATCACCTGGTCTGCATTCGCGAGGGGGGCGATTGGAAGACAGCCTTCAACACCCATCTGGCCTACTTCGAGTACCTGGTAATGCCGTTTGGACTCACAAACACCCCTGCTGTCTTCCAGGCCCTGGTAAATGATGTTCTACGAGATTTTTCGAACCACTTCGTGTTTGTTTATCTTGATGACATTCTGATTTTCTCCAGATCCAGAGCTGAGCATGTTAAGCATGTGAGACTGGTGTTGCGCCGTCTGCTGGAGAATCGGCTGTTTTGCAAAGGGGAGAAATGTGAGTTTTGTGCCTCAACTGTCTCTTTTCTGGGTTTCATCATTGAACAGGGCCGGTTGCGAGCAGACCCGGCTAAGGTCAAAGCTGTGTTGGAGTGGCCTGTGCCCGGCACCCGGAAGAAGTTGCAAAGTTTTCTTGGATTCGCCAACTTCTACAGACGTTTCATCTGGGACTTCAGTAAGGTAGCATTGCCTCTCACACAACTTACATCACCCAAACAGCCGTTCCTGTGGTCTCCAGCAGCTCAACAAGCATTCGACTGTCTCAAAAGCTTGTTCGCCTCGGCCCCCATCCTGGCCCAGGCTGAACTGGCCCTGCCGTTCGTGGTGGAAGTGAATGCTTCTGATTCGGGAGTTGGGGCGGTTCTCTTTCAGCGCAAGGAAGCTAAATTATACCCCTGTGCCTTTTTCTCCCGTCGTCTCTCTCAGGCCGAAAGGAATTATGACGTGGGTGACCGGGAGCTTCTTGCCATCAAGTTGGCGTTTGAGGAGTGGCAGCACTGGCTGGAGGGGAGCGAACATCCTGTTGTCGTTTGGACGGACCACAAGAACCTTGCCTACCTCCAAGCGGCTAAGCACCTGAACGCCCGACAGGCCAGGTGGGCATTGTTTTTTGCTTAACCTAACCATTACCTACAGACCCGGGTCCCGGAACACGAAACCAGACGCCTTGTCACACCAGTTCGCGCCAGACACAGACCCTGAGGAGAAGGAGAGACCCATTCTGCCGGCCTCGTGCATTGTGGGGACCCTCACCTGGGAGATAGAAAGGGTGGTCCGAGATGCCCAACAACAAGAGCCCGACCCCGGAACCGGTCCGGAAGGTAGATTGTATGTTCCCTCGGCGGTCAGGGGTAAGGTTATCCTCTGGGCACACACCGCGTGGTTTACCTGCCATCTGGGTAGGAATCAAACTGTAACCTTTTTACAAAGGTTGTTTTGGTGGCCCTCTCTCTCTCAGGACGTCCGGGAGTATGTGGCTGCATGTCCTGTGTGCGCTCAAAATAAGACGTCCAACTCACCTCCATCGGGACTCCTTAGACCACTGCCTGTCCCCAGCTGGCCGTGGTCACACATCGATCTGGACTTCATCACTGCTCTCCCTCCATCCTCTGGTAAAACTGTTATACTCACCATCATTGACTGTTACTCTAAGGCTGCCCATTTTGTTGCCCTTACCAAATTTCCCACCGCTCTAGAGACTGCCCAGCTCCTAACCCAGCATGTTTTTCGCCTTCACGGCATTCCTCTGGACATTGTTTCTGACCGTGGGCACAAGTTCACCTCTCAGGTGTGGAAGATATTTTGTGCCGAGCTGGGGGTCCAGGTCAGCCTGTCTTCTGGTTTCCACAAGGCAGACTAATGGGCAAACAGAGTGAGCGAACCAGGAGTTGGAGGCCATGCTGCGCTGCGTTGTTTCCTCCAACCAGTCATCATGGAGTGAGCAGTTGGCGTGGGCCGAATACGCCCATAACTCCAGCACGTCGGCCGCTACAGGTGTCTGTCCCTTCGAAGCATCCCTGGGGTATCAACCCCCACTCCTCTCCATCATGGAGAGAGAGGTGGCCGTACCCAACATCACATGAGGCGCTGTCGACGGATCTGGCGGGCAACTTGAGCGGCCCTACTGCGTACGAGCGCACAAAATAAGAGACTGGCTGACTGCCGCCGTGTCCCTACACCGGCCTATCGGGTGGGCCAGCAGGCATGGCTTTCCTCTAGGAACATCACTCTGCGGACTGAGTCCAAGAAGCTGGCTCCCAGGTTCCTTGGACCCTTTTCTGTGCAAGCTGTCCTGAGCTGTTCTGTGCAAGCTGTCCTGTGCAAGCTGTCTGTGCAAGTGACTGTCCGGCTGGCCCTCCCGCGCAACATGAAGGTACACAACGTGTTTCATGTTTCTCAAATTAGGCCGGTCCGGACCAGCCCGTTGTTAAAAGCATGAATGTCAGTCAGGAGCCCACTGGATTAAGCTCTCGGAGGAGAAACACACTCGGATAATCACTTGGGAGACTCACCTGCACACCACTTGGAATTTAGAGAAGATCGTTGGATTTTTGCACTTTGCTTTGTGTTTTGAGACTGCTTTTGAGCACTGTAAATAAACGCACTGTTTGCTTCGCATCCAGAGCTCCGCGACTGAGTCCGTATTTTCCCATTACCCGTGACACTTGCCCCAAAAAAGGAAAAGAGGCCGCCCGCCGGTAGGTCAGGGAAAATGGGTGGGCGGAACCAATGTTAACACTAAGCCCCGCTTTTTACTTTCGGTCACACTTTTGCTCGGTCAGGGAGCCTACGCCTCACAAGCACTGATTGATTCGGGGGCCAAGAAGAGTTTAACTGATAGGGGATTTGCTGAACAACTTCAGATCCCTCTTTTTGAGTTAAACCCATCCATCCCAGTTAAAGCATTAAACAATCGAGTCTTTTCTTACATAACCCATCGCACCACACCAGTTACTTTGATTACTTCCGGCAACCATAGAGAAACACTGATCTTTTACTCCTCTCAATCCCGTGACACACCCATAATTTTAGGTTTCCCCTGGCTAAGGCATCATAACCCTCACCTGGATTGGGTGGGACAGAGGGTTGTGAGTTGGAGCCCATATTGTCATGCCAACTGTCTCATCTCTGCTCCACCACCAGGGCCTGCAATTAGAGCACATACTGAAGAAGCCAATCTCTGTAGCCCCAACTCGTCTGCAGTGCATGCTTTTACAGCTTCAGAGATATGACATAGAGATTGTGCACCGGCCTAGAAAAGACATACCTGTGGCCGACACTCTGTCCAGAAAATTCATTGCTCGACCAAGACAAGCACGTTAAATGAAGGCATGGAGGACCAGGTCCACTCAGTGATAGACAGCCTTCCAGTAAGTGATAAAAAAAATCTCGGAAATACAAGCTGCTACAGCAAGCGACCCACAGCTCACCCAGTTATAGCAAAGTACATGGTGGCTGGCCTGAAGACAGGAAAAAATGTCCTAAAACCCTTCTGGATTTCTGGAATTTCAGAGACAAAATTTTGCAGAGAGCTAAGGATGCCCTGTTCTTGCCAGGCATGGGCAATGACATTGCTGCCACAGTAGAGGACTGTTCTATATGTCAGGAGAGGCGTGCAACGAACCCTAAAGAACCTCTGATTTCACACCAGATTCCTGAGAGACCATGGAAGGCTGTGGCCTCAACCTCTTCACATGGCGTGGACGAGACTACATCATAGTTGTGGACTTTAGAGATTGACAGACCACGTGACTTTCGCGCATTGCATGCCGGAAACTCGTGGCAAAACAATCCAAGTACTGCAACACGTTCATTCTCCGGTTCCAATACCTTCTTGCTTTTTCTTTGGCCCCCCAAAAAGTTATGTACAAAACGAAGGAGAACAATGCCGGTCTGTACAAAGACAGACTTGATGAAAAGTCAAAGAAAAGATACAAGGAAAAAAAATCAAAGGAGTGAAAGGGTTAGACCCTTACGAGCACACAGAGTGGACAAAAGACGTTAGCGTGCTGCCCAACTTTCACCACGCTCATATTTATAATTATACGGTTCTTGGAGTGAGTGCATACACTCATGAAGTTTTTAGTAACTTCAGGTCACTGCAACAAGCCCAGGTACAGTTTACCGACAGATGGGTACAGGACCTTGAAATGCACCGTGTAGAACGAAAGACCCTGGTACCTATCATAAGTTTACCAGTCTCACAAATCGTCTTCATAAATACACAATCGTTAACCGTTTATTAATAGGACCTTTGATCTCAACGGTAATTAATTAGTAGTGGAAATAATTTCTGGTACACGATACAGAAATGTAGCAGTGACAATAATATTGTATGCTGTAATCGTACTGGGCAATTAGTGATACAAAAAAACTGTTTTATCCTGTGAATAAAAGTATATGTTTTTGTCAATGTACCATGGTAATAACAGAAGCGAAACACAATATTGTGTCAGGACAATTCACTATTTATGCACAATAAACAAGGAGCATAGCGTGACAATTTCTGATCAGCGCCCGACGTGCTTGTAACCTATATCACCAATTATGTATAAGAAAAATAAGATAAGATAACCTTTATTAGTCCCACACGTGGGAAATTTGTTTTGTTACAGCAGGAAGTGGACAGTGCAAAAGTTATGAAGCAAAAATTAGAATACAATAAGAATAAATACAGTACACAACTGTACAGAATAGAATAAAATAAAATAAGATAAAAATAGAATACAAATGCTATATACAACTGAGTAAAAATACAATGATGCCAGAAAAGATTATTGCACATTAGTGTTATTGCACATTTGTGGATGTGTGTGTTTGATCAGTTGGAGTCTTTGTTGTACAGTCTGACAGCAGTGGGGAGGAAAGACCTGCGAAGTCAAAGGAGCTTGCAAAGAAAAGCGTCTGGACTTCTTTAAGTTACTTGAAGACGTTTCACCTCTCATCCGAGAAGCTTCTTCAGTTCTAAGGTCAAATGGTGGAGAGTCCCAGATATAAACCTAGTGGGAGTATCCCCCCACAGAGGGACAAAAGGACCCCCTGATGATCCTCTAATCGCCTGAGCCAAGGTGTGAAACTGGGTGTGGGTCCCAATCAGCCAGAGTTTCGGGTGAGTTCATTGTGAAACCTGGCCCCACCTTATCATGCGAATTCCTGAGGTCAGATGGCCCAGGATGTGAGTGGGCGTTAAGGCGTCTGGGAAGGGATCTCAAAACTGGATTATAGATGGCAGAGAGTTGGTGTCGTAAACCACCGCCTCTGTTGTTAACAGATACTCCCACTAGGTCTTGAGTCAGTCCTCTGTACTCCTTGTCGTCCCCATCAGTGATGAGGCCGACTATTGCAGAGTCATCAGAGAACTTCTGCAGGAAGCACTGGGTGGAATGGTGGGAGAAGTCTGCAGTGTAGATGGTGAAGAGGAACGGAGCCAGAACCGTTCCCTGTGGGGCCCCCGTACTGCAGACGACCCTGTCCAACACACAGCCCTGAGTTCTCACATACTGTGGTCGGTCTACTACAAAACACTTACCTTTGTGGAAATGATTGGAGCAGACTAACATGTGAGCTGGAGTGTTCTGGGACGTTATATTTGGTCTTTGAATGGCTGCAATCCAGGCCATCCGTCGGCTATTTGTTACTTTGGAAACATGGCTTGAACAATTTCTCTTCAACGACGTAATCTGATAACAACCAATCTCTTTACCCGTCGGCTTCCCGTGGCTGTCATGCAACCAGCTATTGCAGTTAATAACACAACAGCTTCTTGCCATTTTTTGTGTTTCTTTTTATTGCTGTGTAACTGATTTCAATTGAAAGCCTGCATGCGCTAGTACCTCTTGCCACGAGTTCCCAGAATCCTTTACGGTTTTACCCCTGAATGACATCACATTTTCAATCTCTATTACAGCTGCTACTTTGAGCTCAAAAGGCTATTCTCCACCACTGCAGGGTCAGTCATCCAAAAGCTCAAGGCTATATTTGCCAGACGCGGAATACCAAAAAAGCTTATTTGCAATAATGGCCCACAGTACGGCTGTCCAGAGTTCAAGGACTTTGTAGTCACATAGGACTTATCCACATAACCTCAAGCCCTTTGTATCCACAAAGCAACGGCCTCACCGAAAAAACAGTCAGTACAGCCAAATCAGTTCTGATAAAGCTCATGCAGATCCCTACCTGTCTCTATTAGAGCAAAAGAACACACCAGTTGACGGCCTCAGATCATCAGTGCAGCTCCTCATGAGTCGACGTCTGGGATGAGTGCTTCCTATCACCGGATACCAGCTGGTATCCCGCGTCATAAGTCAGAGGGTGGTACAAAAGAAACGGATGGAAAGACAAGAGCACTAAAGGCGATACTGCAATCGCAGCACCACACTCGTACCACGGCTGCAGCAGGGGGCCACATTCGCTTTCAGCATGAGACAGGAAGCTGGAAACTGGCTGTCATCGTTCGACCTGCAGAGACTGTACGCCTTTCGTCATCCGCACTAGCAAGGGGCAGACTATACGGCATAACCGATGGCACCTGAGAGGCCCTAAGGCCTCACCAGCACCATCAGCACCAGCACCTGATCTGGTATCCCTTATCAGAAATCCACAGTATCATAATGTACTTTTGAGCATAGAGCAACAATATGTGAAGGAGATCTTTGCTGTGGAAGTTGGCAGGTAGCTCATCATTTAGTCCTAACCAATGACTGTAGAAAACATGGCCTCCCGTTGTGCAAAAATGAAGCCAAAATATCCCGCTTGTGGAGGCTGCCATCTTGCATTTTTGGAGCCAGAGTGGAGCGACTGTGTCACGCTCCCACCCACACATCCGCTGGATGTGACCGCAAATAATAATAATAATAATGGATACTTTATTGATCCCCATGGGGAAATTACTTGTTTTTCTCTGCATTTGACCCATTCACTCAGTGAAGCAGTGGGCAGCCCACTAAGCAGGCGCCCGGGGAGCAGTGTGTAGGGACGGTACCTTGCGATCATGGGGCGACCACTTTACCTACTGAGCTATCCCTGCCCCTAAACATGCCCCTCTATACTTTTTACGTAGCCCGGCTGCTCCAGTTTATTTGCTGATGGGTATACCGACTGACGACTCGTTCAATTAAGGTAAACACAACTATGTCACTGTTATGAAAAAGACACACAGCTTAACGTCTTATAATTCTACAACATCTAAAATCACTCAGTTAATTTGTTTTCTTGATTAGCCGCTAGCATACGCAATGTGTTGGAGGCTTGTTGCTAGCTAGTTAGCGATGCTATACAACTGTTACTCTAATAGTCTGTATTATTGAATGATTCAGTACTCCTTAGGTTTTGTTATCCATTTTTTTAGACAGCGATAAGATCAGCTGCACACTCCACAGAGGACCAGAGTTATTGTTAATATCAAAAATGTAATGCTGTCCTTTGAGATTTTAACATTTAAGACTGTGAGTGTAATGGATCTAAAACTATTTAAATCCCAGAAGATGGATACACCCAGCATTTAATGAACACTGTGATGGGGACCTTTGGTTTGTGTAATGTTATAAATACTCGGATACTCCCCAGACTGATTAATGAGGAGTTACTGAGGTACAAGCTTTTTTTTGCTTTTAATTTGGTGTTACTGTTTTTACAGATGTGGCAAGAGACTTGAAAACATGCTGTTGTTTGCACATATTTAATAATCAGCTCTGCACAGGAGCTGAAGCAGAGTGCAGCCTGTTGCTTTTACAGCATAATACTTGTAATTAGGGATGGGCACCGGTTCTGACATAAACGGTAGTAACCAGACCTAAAATCAGCGCACATTTCGGTGCTTTATTTCGGTGCTTTTTGTTTCCTGAGATGTGATACACTTCAGATTCTAGCCAATCATTTTATGTTTCCAAGGATAGTAGGCGGTCCGAGGTACGTACGTTCTTTTAGAGCAGAGCTACAGATTAAAAATGCCCAGCGGTCAAAAGTCTTCACAGGAAAAAATGCAAACTCAGCAACCTGCAACAAGTGCTTTAAGGTGATACTGTGCAAAGGAGGTAACACCTTGAATCTGATGAAACACCTGGTGACGCATAGCGGGTTTTTTTAAAGCCGGGTTTTTTTTAAAGCTGCGAAATGCACCGTACCTACTATGGGTGTGGTGCCTGTTATCGAACCGGGAGTTAGCAACATCCCCCAAGAACCCGAAGAGGAGAGTCCTGGCCCCTAGCCCTGTCAGTGTAGCAGAAATGATGACAGCAAAACAAAACTAGAATTAAATGAGATAATTGATAAAAAAACAAAATTCTTAGTACAAAGACTACGCTTACAAAATTATGAACATGGTAATAAATCCAGTCAATTTCTAGCAAACCAGCTAAAAATAAATAAATAAAAAACAGCTATATGTGCTGTTCAAGATTTATCTGGGAACACAATATATGATCCGATACAAATAAACAACATTTTCAGGGATTTCTATAAAACGTTGTATTCACCACAAATAAACCCATCTAAAAAAGAAATTGATCAGTTTTTGGACAACATAACTCTTCCAAAATTATTAGACACTCAAGCAATGGCACTGGATTCACCACTGACACCAGGTGAACTCCAGGAAGCCCTGATAAGTATGCCCAATAATAAGGCTCCAGGTCCAGACGGCTTTCCTGCAGAATTCTACAAAGAATTCTGGTCGATTCTAGCACCAGTTTTCTACAGAACGTTGTTGGAAATTAAAGAAAAGGGCAGACTTCCATCAAATATGAATTCTGCAAACATTAATCTCCTGCTAAAACCAGGCAAAGACCCTGTATATCCCTCAAGCTATCGTCCAATATCCCTTATAAATGTAGACCTTAAAATAATCTGTATAGCTCTCTCAAAGAGACTGGAGAAAATAACCCCCCTCTTAATTCATCCTGACCAAACTGGTTTCATAAAAGGTAGGCACTCATCAACAAATACACGTAGATTACTTAATTTGATAGACTACTCATACAGTACAAACCTAGAAACTACAATATTCTCTTTAGACGCAGAAAAAGCATTTGACAGAGTTAACTGGAAATTTCTATTTGCAACTTTACACAAATTTGGTTTTGGATCCTCTTTCATAAACTGGTTAAAAATATTATATAATTCCCCAACAGCTTGTGTTAGAACAAATGACCAGACATCATCCAGCTTCTGTCTCTTGAGGGGCACCAGGCAGGGATGCCCACTCTCCCCTTCACTGTTTGCAATTTTTATTGAACCACTAGCAGCAGCAATTAGACAGAATTCAGTAATTAAGGGCATAAAATGCAAGAACGTGGAACATAAAATCAGCCTTTATGCGGATGATGTGTTACTCTTTCTCCAAAATTCACAAACCAATATCTCTGGGGTGATTGAATTGATAAACTCTTTTGCAAGAATATCAGATTACTCAATTAACTGGTCAAAATCTACAGTCCTACCGATTAATTGCTCCCTCCATAATTCCTCTTCTACACCACTGCAATCGGGAAATATAAAATATTTAGGTATTAATGTTTCTCCCAAGCTTGCAGATCTAACTAAATTAAACCATATCCCACTTTTAAAGAAGGTAGAAGATGATCTGGCTAGATGGAAATGTCTACCCATATCACTCATGGGAAGGGTTGCCGCTATAAAAATGATGGTCTTACCAAAAATAAATTATTTATACTCAATGATCCCAACTAAACCGCCACAAGATTGGTTCAGATCTCTAGATTCATGTATGTCCAAATTCCTTTGGAAAAATAAACCCCCACGTATAAGCTTAAAAACACTACAAAAGACCAAGGATAAAGGAGGACTAGAACTGCCTAACTTTCAGCACTACTTCTTAGCCAACAGGCTTCAGTTTATCTCAGGATGGCTAAAACATCCCCTCTTAGATGAACCTTGGCTAGATGTAGAACAAGCACTTTGCAATAATCTAGAGATCTCAGACCTACCATTTATCAGCTCAAACATCCAACGACATGAATGCTTTAAAAGCATCAACATCAGCTCTTCTCTGACAGCATGGTGGGAGTTTCTAAAATTGACGGCGTCTTCATTAATCCCATGCAAACGTACACCTATCTGGAACAACCCTGACATATTACAAAACAATAATATGATAAACTTTTCAGATTGGAGTGGTAAAGGAATCAAATATTTAGAACATATACTAGAAGGAACAGAATTTATTTCATTTGACGGACTAGTTACACAATATGGGATCACCAAGAAAAGATTTTTAGAATATCAACAAATTAAATCCATAGTAAAAAATAAATTTAAACCGGGTCAAGTTGAACTACAAACACCACCAAGTGTGGTTCAATTTCTTACTCTTAAAACCCCCAAATTACTATCCAAAATATACAGAATGCTTTCTAAAACAGATGAATCAATATCACTTCCTATTGCAAAATGGGAAGCGGATTTATCAGTTAACTTAGACCTAAACTTCTGGTCTCAGATTTGCTTAAAAACCTTTCATCTAATTAGAAATCCCAGTCTTCAATTAATTCAATACAAAATATTACATAGAGTGCACTATACAGGCAGTGTTGTGGAGTAACGGAATACATGTACCGCCGTTACGTATTTAAAATACAAAATATGAGTAACTGTATTCCGTTACAGTTACCGTTTAAAAAGGTGGTATTCAGAATACAGTTACTTTGTTGAAATAAATGGATTACATTGCCGTACTTTCCTGTTTCATTTTGTCGCGGGTCAGGACTGTTTGGGTTTTGTTTGACAGCTACGTTCTGTTGTTCCAGGCGGCAGCGTTACGGTTGCCATGGTTACAGGGTGATGCTCTCTCTCTGTGACTGTGTGTTTCCTGGGTGAGAGAGCGCCTTTTCGTTGTTGTTGTTGTTGTGCTAAGCTAACAGGCAGAATGCTACAAGCATAGCTCTAAAGAATGTAGCATCATGGGCAGTGTAGTCCGTGTTGCAGGGAGAATGGACTGCCATACCCGTTATGGGTCTGTGAGCGCGAGGAGGGAGAAAAAGGCGAGTGGAAAGGTACGAGTTGTCATCGAGGAAAAACGGGAGCTGGAAGCATGTAAATATAATAATAACCACTGCAGCCAAGAAGAGTGCCTGACGAGCCCAGTTGTAAGTAAGCTATTAAGACTCGACTGTACACCGTGTTCGTGTTTTCCTCCGAAAACAATAAGTTCCGTTAGAGCAGCCTTTCAACGCCTCTCTCTGTCTCTCGCAAGAAAAGTTGACCCGCACAACAAAGTAAAGCTATTTTTCGGCTACGAGGCGACAGGGACCCCGCCGTATTAGCCAGAGGTCCCTTTACTACAGTTCGGAGTCGCGGACCTTCAGTAATAGTAATAAATCACACAGCAATAGTACATTCACGTTGTTGTAAAAAGTATGATAATATATTAAGTAATCCAAAGTATTCAGAATACGCTACTGTCATTGAGTAACGTAACGGAATACGTTACAGACTACATTTTGGGGCATGTATTCTGTATTCTGTAATGGAATACATTTTAAAAGTAACCTTCCCAACACTGTATACAGGTCATCGGATGTTCAAGATGGGCTTTACGTCTACCAACAACTACTCATACTGCCAAACCAATTCACCGGACAATTATATCCACGCTCTTTGGTTCTGTCCACCAGTTCAGAAGTTTTGGCGCGAGATATGTGAAGACTTATCGAAGTGTCTGAAATGTAACATTCCAACTTCCCCCTTAGTGTGCTTGTTGGGCAGCTTAGATAATGTCACTTCAGAAAAGAATATCGCCCATATGGTTTTCACTGCCCTATGCATAGCCAAGAAAACAGTCCTCATGAACTGGAAAAATAAAAATAATCTTAATTCTAACCAATATAGAAATTATATATTAGATTACATTAGTTTTGATACAGCCTCTGCCACCACATCAGATCAATTGCTCTGGGCTCCTTTTATCAGCTCCATCACCTAGTGGGGGTGGGGGGTCATAGTTTGGTCCCGCCTTCACTGTTGTGATTGGTGTGGGGGTAGGGACAGGCTTAGGGCGTCGGGGGGTTCCCCGGAGGCATCTTCCTTGGGGGGCTCAACCTGGGGTAGCGGTCATGTCCGGTTAGGGGCTCTGTTGGCTCTCAGGTGACTGTTTCGTCGCGGCTGCGTGCAGCGGGGCTAGGGGAGGGTCTGTGCTGACGGACGTGGGTTACTGACCTGGTAGCCTGGCTGCCCCTGGGTGGGTCCGGGATGGGCGTGAGGTTCTGGGGGCGCTCCGTCTCTGGGCTGGGGGGCTTGGGTCCTGGTTGGTGTGTTGCCGGGGTTGTGGGCGGGTGGGTGCATGGGGGCCCAGCCCTGGAGCAGGGTGCCGCCAGTGCATCGAGCCACCTGGGGGGCTCTTCAACTGGTGGGGGAGATTGTCACATCTTGCAGGAACTTTCCTCTCTTCAGGAACTCTCTCTGCAGGAGGGGGAGATACAGGAGAGGTGGAGGAAGATCTCAGCCTGGGCGTTTATTGTCTTATGTAGTCTGGAAGATGAGTGGATGGTGGGGTGGGTGCAGTTTTCTCTGTGGTGGGGTTGGGTGGACTGTCCTGGGCTCTGTGGGGCCGGGAGGCGCTGCTGCACTGGGCCCCGGTCTGGATGGGCCTGGGCCCCCTTTCCCTAGCGGGTCGCAGAGTATGGGGGTGCCTACTGGGGTCAGCGGGGGAGCTGGCCCCAGGGAGGGGTCACTTGCCCCTCCCTTCCTTCCCTCCCCATCTCCAGCTGCCTCCCTCTTCCCGCTCCACCACAACCACCCACACATGCAGGACCTTGGAGTAGGGGTATGTCACCAGGGTGCAGAGGAGGCTACCCCCCCCCCCCCCCCCCCGTCCCCGTCCCCTTCTGGCTGCCTCTTCCTCAATTTTATCCCACAACTTAGACATTCACATTACTCACACTCTCATTACACATACATATAGGATCTTGGGGGTGGGCACGATACACGGAATCCAAATTACCATCAGGGTGTACACCTCACCCCTGGCGTCGTTGCCCACCTCTCAATTTTAAATACACGTAGACATTGAGGGCTAGCAGGAGGGACCATGCGCTTACCTGCTGCTCTCTGGCAGGTAGCTCCATGCCCTCCTGGGTTTTAAATGCACCTTAGAGCACACATGCATCAACACTACAATGAGTGGGTGGAGGGAGGTTTGGAGTCTTCTCTCACCCCCATTCTCTGCGGCCTGCTGGAGCGGGGGGGCTAGGAGGAGGAGTTGGCCGTCCGACTGCGGTCTGGAGTGTGGGGCCTCCCTGCTGCTGCGGAGTCGGGGCGGTCTGCCTCCCCCCACCGCAGGGAAAAGGGTAACACCACCTGGGTCTGGGTGCAGTTCCCCCCTCCAGGGGCAAGGGTACCTAGACCCGGTTCGTAGAGTACGCTTGGGGAGTGTGATCGTGTGTACAGCGTCTCTTTATGTCTGTCTCCACGTTGGTTGAGTGTGGAGTAAGTGCATATGAGAGCATGAGGGTGGGAATGGATGTTTGTATCTGTGTGTGCCTGTAGGTCTGTGTCTATATGTCAGGTTGGGTGTCAGACACCACCTCTCTGGGGACATCTCAGGCCCTCCAAGGTTTGGAGGCCTATCTTCCCCCACCACCACTTCCCCTGCCAGTGGCGGACTCCCTCAGACATCGGTGCGTTGGTGGTTCTTTGTGTCTGGGGATGGGCGTCCAGGTACACACCGGCTCACTCCTTGGCGGCCGCTTATCGGGGCCTGGAGCCTGGGGCTCGCTCGGGCCACTTCGGAGGTGGGGTGCCCCCGGCCTCTCGGCCTGGGGCTCGGTCACTCAGGCACGGCTGGCTGCCGGCAGAGCTCACGGGCGCGTCACTGCAACTCCCCCTGGCTTCTGCTCCGCGGCTGCTGAGTGAGCCCTCATCTGGGACTCTCCTCAGCTCTTTCTGGGACAGTGGCGCGGCTGCCCCTCTGTTGGTCTTCCTTGGTCTCTTGTGTTCTGGGGGCCTCTGGATGTCTGGAGTTTTGATCTCCTCCATACCTGCTTCATGCCCCGGAGGACGGGGCTGTGGCCCCCCCCACACCCTCTACCAGATCATTACATGAAGGAACCTTTTAAAAAAACAAGCGCGTCCATGCTCACAGGTGTACACACTGGTGATCTCACCCACAAACTACACCCTTTTTGGCTTCTACCTCAAAGCACACTGTGTTCTGTTGATCTTATGTGCTGCACAATAATGTTTAAGATTTAGTATTTACTGTCATATTCCCATATATCATTGTGATGTTGTTTATTCTATTACTCTTGTTCTCTTCTGCTTGTTTTCTTTTTTCTTTCTCAGCAGGTGATCCAGGTGATCGATATATGCATTTTTTTTCTTTTTCTTTTTTTTTCTGCCCGTTCTGTTGGTTTTTGTTTTTTGCCCTTCTCCCCCGTCCCTCTTCTCAGCGGTTTCTCTTTCCCTCTTTCTTTCTCCCCTTCTTTCCCCCAGTCAAGTCTGTCCCGTATTCAGTAAGTGAAAATAAAATAAACAATAAAAGGTGAATCAAATGGACCATTACGACAAGGCTGGGATGGTCAATTTGGTAAAGTAAATCCGTTGGGCATCTTTCTTTGCCTTTAGACAATAATTCTGATGGCAAAAGAGCCAAACGGGACAGGCAAAAAAAAGAAAAAAAAAAAAAAAAAAGAAAAGAAATGATGACGGATGATGATGGCAGCAGCAGCCGTTCTTCTCTGTGTCAGTAGCTTAATGTTGTTCGTGTGTAATTTACGTTGAGTACGCTAACCACTTTATTACATTAATGCATGTAAGGTAAACTAGCAAAAACTCCCATCACCCCAGGGAACACAAACTTGGAGTAATCAGGACCCTACACCACCAGGCAGAACATGTTCCCTCTAAGCCTGAAGGAAAAAAGAAGGAACACACACATGTAAAGAAGCACTCAAAAGGTGCGGCTATCCTAAATGGGCATTCCTAAAGTCAGCAAAGAGGCACAGAAAAGAAGATCAGACAACAGCGAGGGAGGATAAGAAGGACAGATGCAACAACATTGTCATCCCCTATGTAGCCGGTGTATCAGAAAAACTCAGGAGAGTTTTCTCCAAGCATGACATCCCGGTGCATTTCAGACCCAGCAACATGCTCAGACAAAAACTGGTTCACCCGAAAGACAAAACTCCAAAACACAAACAACAATGTGGTGTATGCTGTACAGTGTAGCGAGGAATGCCCAGACCTCTACATTGGAGAGACCAAACAGCCACTTCACAAGTGCATGGCACAACATAGAAGAGCCATCTCCACGGGACAAGACACAGCAGTCCTTCTGCATCTTAAGGATCTTTCGAGGATGCCAATGTTAACATTTTGGACAGAGAGGACAGATGGTTTGAAAGAGGAGTGAAAGAAGCCATCTATGTCCACTGTGAGCGACCATCTTTGAACAGAGGCGGTGGTTTACGACACCAACTGTCTGCCATCTATAATCCAGTTTTGAGTTCCCTAAACCAAGTTTAGGTGGAATTAATTTTTTTTCTTACTGCGTACTCGCTAGCATGATGGAGTTTCTATACAGCTGGGTGGGTGCTATGATGTTACTGATGTTGAACTTTATTTTATTCATAAGGTTAGTTTGTAGAGTTGCCAACCATCCTGTAAAAAATGGAATTGTCCCATATTCAGAGAAAATATTACGCGTTTCGTATTGAGGTGAAAAGAAATACAGTTTGTCCTGTACTTCAGCTACAATGAAAAAGACACAAAGCTGGAGTTATTGTCTTTACGCTGCAGCTGTTTCTTCTTCTCTCATTCTCTCCCCCTCCCTCTCTCGTTTCTACTTCAATCATGAAACTGATCAATGATCAGCTGATCAGCTTTTCTCTCTTGTTTGTTTATCGCCCACTTCGCGCCAGAAAAAAGAGGATGTCGGATGTCGCGCTAAACAACAGCACCACGTTTAAGCTTGATCAGCTGTTGTTAGAATTTATTTAATATTAATTTCTAGTATCAGCTGATGTTTGCTGGAGCCACAGCTGTAAAAGCTGCTGGTCATGATATCGGTTTGGTTATCTGGTGAGAGGGAAACATGAAGATGAAACCAGGAGATGTCCTCACTGAATCATCAGAGCTGAACAGGTGATGGAGAAACAGGTTTACCTTTTAGGTGACATGAATGAGTTGAAGGGAAGTTATGAACTGTTTCTGAGAGACAAATAACACCAGGATCCTTTTCTAAGTAGCTGACAACTGGTAACTGTGCAGGGCCGGGTCTAGCAAAGTGTTGCCAGGGGGCCAGTTAGGGCATTAACAGGGAAAGGGGGGCACAAAGAAATACTTTTCTTTGTTATTCTCATTTAAAATGTCTATCTTTTAAAAAGTAATTATCTGAATCTTACAAATGATTGATACATATATACCATCAGAACAGTGTGCATCACTGTCACAACGGCGTTTGTTTTCATTCAAAGCCTTTATGATTTTTCCTATAATGGTGGGCCAGTCTCTAGTCAAAATGCCCAGGCCGATTTTTTTGTCCCAGTCCAGCCCTGTATGCAGCTCATCTGCAGTCTGGTGTTACCTACATCTTCCTTTTCAGAAGGCAGAATTTCTGAGTTCTGAGTACAATCAAAGGACCACGACTGCAGTTTTGGTGTTGGATGTAAAAAGTGCACATGACGCTGTGACGTAGGCTAGAATCATGGTGGCGGTCAACGACGGTCCAGTCGTGGGATTTCTCTCGTGGAAATATGCACATTATTTTTTTCCTTTCTATTGGTAGGTGGCACAGTGCACTTGTGGCAAGTAAGCAAGCTAGAAGACTGGCAATCTTGCTGGGTATCCAGTTACGGAAGCAACACATTAACAAGAGAATTCTGAGTAAAACCAAAGTTACTTTCCCTAGTAACTAGTTATTTTGAAAGTATGAGTAACTTGAAGTAACTGAGTTACTTTTGATAGAAGTAACTAGTAATGTAACTAACTTACTAATAGTAACTTACCCAACACTGGTTAATACAGAATGTCAAAATGAAAAACAAACCTTCCGATTTCAGATGTTTGAGGTTGTGCTGAAAATAATAATACCAAACAAGGCAAGTTAAACAGTTTTTTAATGTGAAATATATAGAGGTAAAATCAAAAGTAGTCAAAAACACCCAATTATACTCTGCACCCCAGAGGGTTAAATATGATGCATAGCTGTAGAATGTAAAAAAAACTGTAGAATAACAGAACAGCTCCACAGACTGAAAAAAAAAGAAAAGCAACAGCAGCGTGACATTTGTTACAGAGATTTGAGAAAGCTGGAAACATTATGTGTCTTTTCTCAGGTGTAATATAAAGCCTATGTATGAGTTTAAATTGCCTCTCCCAAATAGAACTGGATGCCAATTCCTTAAAAGTTGACAACACAGCTCATCCCAAGCCTCAGCATCTATCACGCCTTCATATGATTCCCATTGGCTCTTGATTTTGTTAGAGTTATCCATTCTAAGATCAGAGAGAATGTTATAAATCTTTTTAGTTATACATTTTGGTTGAGTATGATGGATTCTGTAGGAGAGACACCAAACCCTCCATTAAAATCCTTCAATTTAGAAATAATAAAGTTCTTTATCTGAAAGTACTTCCAAAAATCCTTATTGGTCAGACCAAACTTGATTGTCAATTGATTAAATATAAGAAAAGAGTTCCCATGAATAAGATCACCCACTATATTAATCCCTTTTTGAGACCGGTCGGCAAAACCAGCCCAAAGACCAGGTAAGAAGTCAGGGTTTTCATGAATAGGAGTAAGAAGGGAGAAACAATTACCATATACTTCCAGGTGCCTGACTTTGTGCCAAATAGTGAACATATTTTTTAACACCATATTATCTTGTGTGGCTTTATCTATGGAAATATATAGCAGGTTCTGCAATGGAATGCCCTTTAAAGGAGTGGACTCAGCACTCAGGTAAATGAAATCAGGATCACCTATAAACCATTCTGTGAGAAATTTAAACTGTGCAGCCCAGAGGTATTGTGGGAGGGAGGGAGTGGCAAGACCGCCTTTCTGAACCGCGTTGATATGCGCACCTCTGCCTCCTTCATTTGAACCTCCAATGCATATATATTAGCTGTGCATGTTTCCAGTCTTTTTAGAACAGGGTCAATCTTCTTCTCAAAGGAGGCCTCCACAGCCTTCAGCACCTCCGCTGTTATTGTCTCCACCAGCTTTTTGGTGTCCACTTGGCAGAGGGGTGAAAACGATGGGGAGCCTTTACCGTTGCAGCTGGTCGCTCAGCGGAGGGTGGTTTTCTCCAGATTTGCCCAATTTTGGACCAAGGTTGAGCTTCTTCTGGGTGCTTGGCATCATACAAAGTTTGAAGGTGGAAATAAAGCAGACTTTAACCGAATTAGACATATATAAAAGCCTAAACGAATGCCAAGCTGTAGGAGCGGGCGAAAAGCACTCTGCCATTAACGTCACGTCACCCCCAGCTAACGTGCAAATTTATTGTACGGGTGAGTGGAATTCTCAAAATAAAAGCTTTTCGAAAACCTGTTGTTTTGGGAATCCATCCTACCTCACAAACCATCCTGCTGTTTCTGAGCATATGCTGTGCATGCGCTCAACACAAAACCCAAATTTACTTCATTTTTTTAACCCATTGTGAATATTTCTTATGGTTAGGGTTATGGTTAGGATTAGGTTCAGTCAGAAGTTACCGTCAAATTATAATACGGGTAGGACAATTTGCCATAGTAGGAAGGTTTCTCAGAATACTGGTCGTGGTCAGGTTGTGTGTCTGCTCTCCTCTGACGGTCGCTTCTCACCGCCATAAGCTGCTTCACGTCTTGCCTAGCAGCATGCTGGCAACACTAAATGTATGCATAAAAGAGTCTCACATGCGCCCCCATGTGACAGTGACATGCAATAACTCGAAATATTTTGTGCTATTTTACTTTTTACTCCAGAGTTCTTCCCTGGGGGTGGAAGGCTGTATATATATTTTTAAAATTCCCCTCTCGTCCCTGCAGGTATATATGTGTGTTTTTATGCCGGGTGATAGATATAGACACACAAAGAGGATTTGCTCTGTTTAAACATGCGCAGACACAGACGTCCACTGTGGTCAGTTAGTCTGTTAGTGGTTGTTTTTGGGGTGGTACAGAATGCACGGGGTGTCTCAGCTTCTAATTGGATTGGACTGTGAAGTCTGCAGCTTTTTTCACACTGAAATGAGCACACTAAAATCCAGTCACTTGTGGAGTCCAGCCTGCAGGGTGGCTCGCCTGTGTCGCCCTGCAGATGAAATGTGAAGGCGTGTCTTTTCTGAGCAGGTGAGGGAACGCTGCAGCTGTTGGAACATTAACAGCACTGACCTCAATGTCACCAGTTCAGAAACAGAGAGCTGCATTGATGCTGCCTCTCTCCCATGTGTCTGTTTGAAAGCCGCTGCTGAAGCATATGAAAGAGTCAGTTTGTTTGTGAGGAATTCAGGCGCCTCACATAGAGCAGGACGTCATACAGTGACACCGAGTCCACATAATATCTGCATTTCCAGTGAAACCAGCAGCTCCTTCACACATCTGGAACCTTCTGTCCCTTTATCACAGTGTAGATGCTCCCCCTGGTGCACACAGTGACTTTACAGCAATGGGTTGAACAGTTGTGTGTTCATAAAGCTGTGTGAATGACTCAGGTGTGAAACTATAAACCAGGCTCGTCAGCAGCTTTGTGGCATTGCGGTTTCTCAGCATGATTTGGCTGTGAGCGCCTGAGCTCTGCTTCCTGTTTCCTGAGTGCCAAATTTAATCTAGAGTTACATCATCGTCGTTGTCTCCAAACGCATTACAGTGAGGAAGAGAGACAGACAGACCTCATTTCACCACAATTCTTTGTTTCACTAATGGCAGCCGTTACTGCCCGGGCTGTGTCCAAACCTGTGACTGTTCCTGTGGAGGCTTCTTCTGTGCTTTGTGAAAATGAATAAAATCTGTGCTGGGCCTGGTCTTACCTCCTAAACACTCCTGAGCCTGGGACATTTCTTTGTTTTAAAGGAAGTAATCTTTAAGGAAGTAAGGAAAGGAAGGAAGGAAATTAAGTAATTATTTAAGAGCTTCTAATTCCATTCCAGATATCCTCCCCAGTCATCTTCTTAATGAATCGCTCCACGTTATTGGGCCAGGGATATAGTACAGTATATTTTAGTATAATTTACTTTTATTAAATGTTTCTTTGTCATCAGGCTGTGTGCCAGCTGAAGCCTATTATTAAAAATGTCCTGGCAAGTTTTCAGATCGCTTTGGACTCTTGTGGTCATCATACATTCATTCATCTAAACTGGAGCATGCTGTTGGTCCTGAAGGCTCATGTCTGTCAGAAAGGCTGTTTTCTGTAGCCATCGCGGAATCCTCCTCTTCCTTAGCCCGTGTTTCCTTTGGTGTAACACAGGGCTCTGTTTTGGGTCCTACTCTGTTTTCATCACACCTGCTGCTGATTTTCAGGAAGTTTGCTGATGAAATCCAAATTTATTTCCGTTATTTTGATGTCTCTGTTGAAGTGTCTACACAATATCAAAGACAGGTCCTGAAAAAAAAATGATTGTGGTGCCCCTCTGGATGATTTCACTGATGCCCTTGTGCCTTGTGTTTCTTATTGTTATCTGATTGTTAGAAGTCTGAGTGTTTTCAGAGTGTCCTCTTTGTATTTCAGTCATGAACACTCATCTCTCCATTAGAAGACACGACAGCAGGTTTACTCTGGATAAAGATTTCTTTTTTGCTTTAACCTGTGACTTAGACAAAGAGCACTGAGATTGCGCAGCCAGATGATGCGAGAGCGGCATCTTCAGCTGCTCTCCAACTAGCGTTTCCTGTTTCTCCGTCAGCGTGAGCCCGACTGACTCAGGGTGCTGTTTTAATGACACACAGTGTCTGTCTGTGAGGCGTTAATAATTATAATTGACACTGTTATTTGTACTCAGACTGCTTGTACAAACCCAGATTTTATATATTCCATATATGGATGTAAAGACTGAACCTGCTGCAACAGCTTTCCTCTGACCTCAGTTAAAATGATTCAGAATTAAATTCATTAAGCATATTGATTTTAAACCAAATTTAACAA
The DNA here is from genome assembly GCF_963969265.1 of Rhamphochromis sp. 'chilingali'. Taxonomy (NCBI): domain Eukaryota; kingdom Metazoa; phylum Chordata; class Actinopteri; order Cichliformes; family Cichlidae; genus Rhamphochromis; species Rhamphochromis sp. 'chilingali'. The sequence continues at coordinate 27,820,681 of NC_137932.1, forward strand.
GATTTTGCTGCTGAGTGCAAATATTTATCATTATCATTATTAATTTCCCTGTTCCTTATTTAGTGGGTGTGGAGCTCTCTCAGGATGTTTGTTAAGGTCAAGCGTCAAAAACATTTTAAACAGCTCAAAAGTGTGTCACAGTTAACTTTACATTAACGGTCATATTGTAATAATACGTGAAGTTATTGAGTCCATCAGCAGAGTGAAAATGAACTTCAGTACTACTTAGTAAGATGAAATAGGTTTTTGCACATCAATGTTTACTAATGTGTCCTTCCTCCTGACACGTGATGATGTCACATGAAACACACACACTCGCGTTCACTCAGATTTCTGCTTTATTGATCGACATGCAGCATCAGGAGCCATGATCAAAGTCCGACATCAATAACTCTAAACACACGCTTCAGCTCCTCACGAGCAGCAGCATCCTCTCTGACGGCTTCAGTCACAAACCAAACAGGAATTGTCCGAATAAAAACTGCGTTACAGTTCCAGCTCGGCCCACCGCCACCCATGCACACGCAGGAAACATTCTCACCGTTAAAGTTAGGAACAAGAAGGCACCGCGACGACAAGGAGGGGCCAAGCAGCCCAACTGTGGTTCTTAAATGCCAGGGTCAGAGATCACGGTCTGTGATCCATGGTCAGAGGCAAGAGTGTTCTGGGGCAGGCTGAGGACAAAGGGCACCAGGTTGCCCCGGGCCCCGGCGGGGGCTGGTAGGACCTCGGGCAGGAAGCCGGTGTTCCAGATCTACTGGCGTTTAGATCAACTGGTGTTGGTTGAACAGATGTGTGGCAGTCTTGCGTTTCAGTAGCTCCTACCGACAAACCAGCAAAAAAAAGCCAAATGTGTCACCTGTGACACTTGTGAGGTTATCTCAAACACACTCCGTCAGTCTTGATGCTGTTGAACAACAAAATGTTTAAAAATGTGGCGAGTTTACCTGGTGATATCCTCGTGCGCGACGCGATCGCGAAAACAGCAAACAAGTAACACCACGCCGTTGTTGTTCACGGGACAGCAAGAGTAAACGATCGGGAGACTCTTGTCGTCGTTATCGTTCCCCTCGCACGGTTTATTTCTCCGAATTCAGCGTTTTTGCTTCACAACTACAGCGTGCAGTTTACTTTGTGCACTAACATGGAGTCGAGTCAACCAGCGCCACCTCTGGCCAAGTGCCACAGCCTACAGCCAGATCAACCTGTGACACACATCTGCACCACGTTTGAATTCGTGTCATGCACATTTGTACCTTTCAATTGTGTCTGTTTGTGCGTCATGCAAATAAACCTTTGGAAAGAATGAAATGATATCATATATTCCTTAGTGGCCTACATTTGTACAAAATTCCAAATTATATACACAAAGTCATAGAAATCACCACTCCAATTGGTCATCATGATTTTAATATTCTCTTTTTCCATAACAATGAAATACGCCTTGGACAAATATGACACATCAATATTTCATTGGTGTTGTCACATCACATCCTGTAAGCATCGTCTGTCTGTGTCTTTTCCCTGAAAATGAATATTTCCAGCCAATATAGGCAATTCATCAACATGGCTGGAGTTATATACAGTCTGTATAAGTGTGGTTAATCTAATGAAGATTTGTAAGGAGACGGCAGTTACTGTGAATTCACAGCAGTTACACAGTGATTAGTAATAAACAGCCAGTGAGAGTGAGTGGATATGACTGTTCCCACCACTAACACATGACCATAGGCCACTACTAGATTAACTTGTGACACATCTGCACCTGCTGCTATGATCACATTGAGTAGAGGCTGAGTGGCTGCACTTACCCCTGGTACATCCAAATCTACCCACAAACATGTTGAAAGATGCAATGCCAGCAATGTGGATTGTCAACACTAAAAACAATCGGTAAGCAAAGACAACAGGGATCAATTTTTTCTGTTTATTTAGCACCCACAACATTTGTAGTCGCCTTCTGCACAGGGGAAGTCCACACACACCGTGTGGTACCACTTTCCACAGAAGGTGCAATCTGCAAGATTGAATGAGATTGTCAGGGTCATTGTCTGACTGTTTATTACTAATCACCTGCTGTACATTCACAGTAACTGCCATCTCCTTATAAATGTTTATTAGATTGACCACACTTATGCAGACTGTATATCACAACCAACTCTAACATGTTTGTTTGCAGAGGGAAGACACAGGCAGACTATGCTAACGACATGTGATGTTACAACACTGGTGAAATATTAGTGTGTTCACGACATTTTTCGTATGGGCAAAAGTATTGATATCAGGATGGTGATTCTTATGTGTATGTCATTTGGCATTTTGTACAAATGTAGGCTGATAATAAATACATGATATCATTTCATTCATTTCAAAGGTTTATTTGCATGACGCACAAACAGACACAATTGAAAGGTACAAATGTGCATGACACGAATTCAAACGTGGTGCAGATGTGTGTCACAGGTTGATCTGGCTGTAGGCTGTGGCACTTGGCCAGAGGTGGCGCTGGTTGACTCGACTCCATGTTAGTGCACAAAGTAAACTGCACGCTGTAGTTGTGAAGCAAAAACGCTGAATTCGGAGAAATAAACCGTGCGAGGGGAACGATAACGACGACAAGAGTCTCCCGATCGTTTACTCTTGCTGTCCTGTGAACAACAACGGCGTGGTGTTACTTGTTTGCTGTTTTCGCGATCGCGTCGCGCGTGAGGATATCACCAGGTAAACTCGCCACATTTTTAAACATTTTGTTGTTCAACAGCATCAAGACTGACGGAGTGTGTTTGAGACAACCTCACAAGTGTCACAGGTGACACATTTGGCGTTTTTTTGCTGGTTTGTCGGTAGCAGCTCCTGAAACGCAAGACTGCCACACATCTGTTCGACCAACGCCAGTTGATCTAAACGCCAGTAGATCTGGAACACCGGCCCCCTCCTCGCCGACGTGGAACTGCAGCGTGCGGCTGTGGTTGACGCAGTAGATCCGGTCACCGAGCACAGCGCAGCGGAATGGCAGTGCGTTCTGCAGCGGAAAGGTGGCGGCCTCGAGCCACACCTTCACCACTGTGCTGTACCTGTGCACGCTGACCTCGGCACGTTCGCGGTCCACGTCAAAGCGGTAAATGAGGCCGCGGTGCGCGACCATGTCAGCGGAGCGGCGGCGGCTCTCGTTGAATGGGCACTCCTCCCACTCATCGCGGCGGGGGTCGTAGCGCAGCAGGCGGTAGAAGAGCGACCCCCCCGAAACAAACAGCTGACCATCGCACGCCGTGGCCTCGTGCGCCACCGCGAACGAGCCTTTGGGCAGTGGCGCCACATGGCTCCATCTGTCTGCCGCATGCAGCACCTCCAGGTAGTGCGCGCTCATGTAGCTGTACACGCGCTCCTGCTCATCCTCTGCGCGGTCCCGCTTTGCTCTCCTCAGAAGCTCGTGGCAGTCCTGCACGCTGATCCGCGTTCCCTCGGAGGCTGAGCAGGGCTCGCAGCGCGTGCCCGCGGCCGTGTTCAGGTCCTGATTCCGGTCCATGGCGGCTCTGACGGTGACGTGTCTGCAGATCACACCCTCTGCTGCTGCCTTTGTACAAAGAGCTCCGTGCCCGCGCGCACCCCCTCCTCTCTGGACTCCGTTCACGCGACAACGTCTCTGGACACCGTGGGGAGGACCGGGGGACACGCCCTGCAGCAGTCCCGTTATCAGCGCCGTGAGAACGCGCGGGGTTCACCTGTGTGAGAACGCCCTCAGATACATGCTGCTGCACGAGCCCGTCTCTGTGACGTCATCAGCGCTGTTTGAGAAGGGAAAAAAATGAGACCGAGCAGAAAACACCGAGCTGGGGCCTGTTCTTCGTACCTCGCTAAGTAAGTTAGCTGGATTAGATTGTTGACGATTTCGCGTGATCCTGGATCGTTCGGTTCCCCGAAGCTCATCCGGGACTTGCTGTCATAGCAACAGAGCCGTAAGCGTAAACCTGCTCGGGAGCAGGTTTACTTTATGTAAACAGGATTAGATCGCGGCCACGCAGGTATGTCCGCTTCATTTATACGAAAGCAACAGCGATATTCCACCACTGTTTCACCATAAATAAATAACATCAATGTAACTAAAGATAATGCAGCACTTGATCCTTTTATTGATGTCACACAGATACATACAGGTCATTTCCTAAAAAAGGGAAATGAACTATTAACATTCTATTACATGTATGTGATTATTACAGATGTAATTCATATTTCAGAGTAGTAATTGTAAATTACTTCGTGTAATCAAGATGAGAGACCACGGCTATAAAAGCGAAGGTGGATTTGGGAAGCCTGTCGCAGCCATGTCCTGTCCGTATACGCGAGCCACCCATTGCGGAAGGTGCAAGATTGATAAGGAGAGTCCTCAGAATTCAGCGTATATTGCGGGATAGACAGGATCCTTTAGCTCAGCGCGACAGTGTGCTCATTGAGAGATATCGATATTCCCGTGAGGGTATTATTTACTTAACCAACTTGTTGACGAGGGGGTGCAGGACCACCACCTGTCTTTTTTTCCTCTGCCCTTTTCTTGGTTGCTGTTATGAACAAACTAACAGAGTATTACAGGCCAGTATTACCTTGCCAAGAGACGAAAAGCAATCTAAGAGATAAATATTACCATTCTGTAGAATACTCCTGTATTCCACTTTTACTTGTTCCCATGTTCTTGTGGGTCCTGTTGTGGTTCTAATGTGAAAGGGGATATAATATAACATATTATAATATAATATAATGCCATATGATATTGGACAATATAGTGTCATATGATAGATCTACCCTACCGCCTACTGGTGTTGGCCAGAGGGGCCGATGGCGCGATATGGCAGCCTGGCTACAACCGTAGCTGCCTCCACCAGTGTGTGAATGTGGGAGTGAATGAATAGTGGTATCGTAAAGCGCTTTGGGTGCCTTGGAAAGCGCTATATGAACCCAATCCATTATTATTAGTATTATTATTAAATTACCTACGAGTTTGATTTGTCAGCAACTTTCTGCCAGCCCTCTCTCCTTGCTTCTGCAGCCTTTGCAGTGTTCTCTTGCGTTTTAATTAAACTCTGAAACTCCTGAAATCCCTCACTCATGAGTTCTTGCTCTGCTGCCGGAAAATACCGAGCACGCCCCTTCGACATTTTCGCCGACCAATCAGCGGGTTGCCGATCAATGTTTCTACTATCGATGCGTAGCCCCTTTTACGACACCCAGTGATGTCACATTACTGCGTCCAGCTGTACTAATCGTCAACAGCAGGCGTGTTCGGGGAACCGGATTAGCGAGCTCACGGTTAGCGCGATGGTTTGGTCTTGGATGTGTCATTTGATCTTGGATGTAGTAAGCGACGTACGAAGAACAGGCCCCTGGTTCTTTTCTGTCCCCCACGTCTGAGCTTCAGTCTGATGCACCAAACACAAACATTCCCACCTGTGACTGAGGTGATTCTTATAATAATAATCCGACACTTTAATCTCATCTGAGGAAAAAAAATTGGCAAAATAAATAAAAAAATAAAGAATAAATTCAGTTCATTTGAGGCTGTACATAGCTACAGATACCTTGCGGCACCCGCGATGTGGGACGGAGAGACCCTGCAGGTCCAACTGCTGTCAGACTCCACAATAAAGACTTTACAGATGACCACACACACGCAGACACACACACACACACACACACACACACACACACACACACACACACACATCTAATAAACTTGATAGCCTTCGCTCCCTGATGTGCAATATTACAAAGTGAAATTTATCTGATGCAACATGAGCAATTCTCGGGTGAAACTACAGGGAGTGCAGAATTATTAGGCAAATGAGTATTTTGTCCACATCATCCTCTTCATGCATGTTGTCTTACTCCAAGATGTATAGGCTCGAAAGCCTACTACCAATTAAGCATATTAGGTGATGTGCATCTCTGTAATGAGAAGGGGTGTGGTCTAATGACATCAACACCCTATATCAGGTGTGCATAATTATTAGGCAACGTCCTTTCCTTTGGCAAAATGGGTCAAAAGAAGGACTTGACAGGCTCAGAAAAGTCAAAAATAGTGAGATCTCTTGCAGAGGGATGCAGCAGTCTCAAAATTGCAAAGCTTCTGAAGCGTGATCATCAAACAATCAAGCGTTTCATTCAAAATAGTCAACAGGGTCGCAAGAAGCGTGTGGAAAAACCAAGGCGCAAAATAACTGCCCATGAACTGAGAAAAGTCAAGCGTGCAGCTGCCAAGATGCCACTTGCCACCAGTTTGGCCATATTTCAGAGCTGCAACATCACTGGAGTGCCCAAAAGCACAAGGTGTGCAATACTCAGAGACATGGCCAAGGTAAGAAAGGCTGAAAGACGACCACCACTGAACAAGACACACAAGCTGAAACGTCAAGACTGGGCCAAGAAATATCTCAAGACTGGTTTTTCTAAGGTTTTATGGACTGATGAAATGAGAGTGAGTCTTGATGGGCCAGATGGATGGGCCCGTGGCTGGATTGGTAAAGGGCAGAGAGCTCCAGTCCGACTCAGACGCCAGCAAGGTGGAGGTGGAGTACTGGTTTGGGCTGGTATCATCAAAGATGAGCTTGTGGGGCCTTTTCGGGTTGAGGATGGAGTCAAGCTCAACTCCCAGTCCTACTGCCAGTTTCTGGAAGACACCTTCTTCAAGCAGTGGTACAGGAAGAAGTCTGCATCCTTCAAGGAAAACATGATTTTCATGCAGGACAATGCTCCATCACACGCGTCCAAGTACTCCACAGCGTGGCTGGCAAGAAAGGGTATAAAAGAAGAAAAACTAATGACATGGCCACCTTGTTCATCTGATCTGAACCCCATTGAGAACCTGTGGTCCATCATCAAATGTGAGATTTACAAGGAGGGAAAACAGTACACCTCTCTGAACAGTGTCTGGGAGGCTGTGGTTGCTGCTGCACGCAATGTTGATGGTGAACAGATCAAAACACTGACAGAATCCATGGATGGCAGGCTTTTGAGTGTCCTTGCAAAGAAAGGTGGCTATATTGGTCGCTGATTTGTTTTTGTTTTGTTTTTGAATGTCAGAAATGTATATTTGTGAATGTGGAGATGTTATATTGGTTTCACTGGTAAAAATAAATAATTGAAATGGGTATATATTTGTTTTTTGTTAAGTTGCCTAATAATTATGCACAGCAATCGTCACCTGCACACACAGATATCCCCCTAAAATAGCTAAAACTAAAAACTACTTCCAAAAACATTCAGCTTTGATATTAATGAGTTTTTTTGGGTTCATTGAGAACATGGTTGTTGTTCAATAATAAAATTATTCCTCAAAAATATAACTTGCCTAATAATTCTGCACTCCCTGTATTACTGCTGGGCACAATGTGCAGTTTTTCTGGTGCATTTCTGATGCTGTTGTTTACGTACATCTATGTATATTTTTCCAGGTATCCTTATTAAATTTTTAGATTTTATGCTGTACATTCTTTGGACCGTACATACAAACATTTTATTTTACACTGCCTGGAACATTGTATTTTATTCTTTTTTTATTTTATACAATTCTATTGTTTTTCTTAATTTTTGCTGCTCTTAACTTTGTACGGTCCACTTTCTGCCGTGACAACATGTGGGACTAATAAAGGTAATCTTATCTTAAACAAAAGCTGAGCAGGTGGTGAAGCATCAGGTATGAAGCTTTAGAGGTATGATGTCACCTGATAATATCACACTTTCAGACCTGCTGCAGGTCAAGGGTCAGGTGAGTTCAAACAGGCAGCATGAGTGATGAAGACATAAATCCTAATGATGGGGAATATCTGCGCGCAGACTGTTCTCCCTGTGATAACAGTCACACCTTGAGCAGCTGCTCAGGGCCTCGCCTCCTGGTGCGGGCAGCTGACTTCATTGGATGACCTTCCTGTTCTCCGTCCGTCAGATCCAGTGACAGGTGTGCCTGCACTTCAGGAGCTCACAGGTGGCTGTGTCGTATCTGATGTGAGCTCACCTCTAAAGTTTATTTTCACACACAGACCTCAGATCAGCCGATCACGCTGTGTAACAGGATCTCTAACAGGAATCCTAGTGCAGACCGCCCCTCCCAGGTAGGGATGGGTATTGTTGAGACATCAGTTTTACCCCGGTTCTTTTATTCATCGAAACTTCCAGAGACGGCACTGGACTGAGTAGTCATTTCACAAAACCTTTATTCATCTTTGTTCATCTTCATTTAAGCATGCACTTCTAGAAGGGAAGACGAGGCCGGTGTCCCTCTCCAAAATCTTCACCCCTTTGTTCGTTACAGCCAGCTTTATAGAGGCTGTCCCCATCATAAAACCCCCTACGGTGTGCTGCAAACTCTGTCTGTGTCTATGTGCACGAGCACATGAATGCCTACATGTGCGCGTTCTCACGTGTCTATGTGAGTGCTCGTGTGTGACTGTGTACGCATACCTGTGTGTATGTGTGTGCACATGAGTGAGTGTGCGTGTGGATGTGTGTGCGTGACAGTTAAAACACTGTGAGTGTAGGTGACTCCCTAGGTCATAAAACCCATCTCTCTTCCAGACCACAGTTATCCAGTTACAAATGTTGAGACCCCCACCCAAACATCCTCTGGGGAAATTCCACTCAGCATTAACTCCTCTCTGTTTTATTTTCACAGTTCAAGTGGGGGAGGGGTCTCCTACAATCTACTCCTAAGTTCACGACACAGTCAGCCTTTATTACTTTAAGGGCAGTGTCTCTACAATAGTTCTACATTCTATGTTAACACATTTCTAAACTCTAAAATAAGCTAAACACTCCTACAGTATCATTTAGGTTTTATCCGATGCCAAACCGGTACTTTTGAAATGCTTAAACGGTGCTCGAACCGGTGCTTAAAGAATGGAGAACACAAACTTTGTCCAAAAACCTCTCATGTTTAGCTGTTTTTTTGTAAAAACAAACAAAGTTTGACTTTTCTGCAGCTACAGGGCATATATGGTATCACTCTTGGTTGGAAGCAGTGCAACCAAACAAGAAGACGGCCGCATGTAACTACGACGGTGTTTGCTAGTTTACCTTACATGCATTAATGTAATAACGTGGTTAGTGTACTCAACGTAAATTACACACGAACAACATTAAGCTACTGACGCAGAGAAGAACGGCTGCTGCTGCCATCATCATCCATCATCATTTCTGCTACACTGACAGGGCTAGGGGCCAGGACTCTTCTCTTCGGGTTCTTGGGGGATGTTGCTAACTCCGGGTCCGATAACAGGCACCAGGTACAGTGCATATCTCGGCTTTAAAAAAACCCCGCTATGCGTCGCCAGGTGTTTCATCAGATTCGAGGTGTTACCTCATTTGCACAATATCACAGTAACAGCATAATAGCACTTGTTGCAGGCTGCTGAGTTTGCATTTTTTGCTGTGAAGTACAGCCAGACTTTTAACCGCTTCGCCTTGGGCATTTTAAAAGAACGTACGTAACTGGGCCCGCCTACTATCCTTGGAAATGTAAAATGATTGGCTAGAATCTGAAGTGTATCACATCACCGAAATAAAGCACCGAAATTTGTGCTGCTTTTCGGTCTGGTTACTACCGTTTATGTCAGAACGGCACTGGATACCGGTACCCATCCCTACTCCCAGGTACCCTGGCTCCTCCCCCCTCCCACAGTGTAGAAACCTGCTGGGAGTTACCTGGCTCCAGGTGTCAGTCTGAGCAGACACAGACATGAGCTCATCATCTGAGTGGTTAGCAATCCATTGGCTCCTCCTGCTGTTCAACACTCAGAGTCACAGCTGTGTGCAGATGTGCTGAACCTCGCTCAGAGAGACACAGGAAGCAGCAGCAGGTAAGTCGTCACCACACACAGGTGAGCCAGGTGTGTCAATGTGTGCCACATTATGCTGATCATGGGTTCAAACTCTGAAAACACGTATGAAAAAAATGTCTTTAGATGGGTAAAGACCCACAGTAACACAGAGAGACCCCAACAATCAGACAACCCCTTTGAACAAGCACTTTGGTGACAGTGGAGAAGAAAAACTCTCTTTTAACAGGAAGAAACCTCCAGCAGAACCAGAGATTAATAATAACTAGAAAAATTTGCATTTCCTGCGAAAATGCAGTGTGGATGCTTTAAAGCTGAAGCTGTATGCAAAAACTAGCTGAAAAAGCTAAAAAGTTGCAGAAATTGTAAAACCTTTGCAGAAGCAAAAGAACTTTGCTAAAATGGAATAACTTAGCAGAACTGCAATATCTTAAAGGAAACATAATACTTGGCAGAAATACAATAGCATAGCAGAACTTAGCAGAAATATTGTAACTTACCAGAAACATGATAACTTCTCAAAAATACAAGAATTTAGGAGAAACAGTATAAGATAACAGAAAGAATATACTTAGTCAAAAATACTTAAGCATTACAGACACACTATGATTTAGAAAAATAGTACAACAGAGCAGAAATACTGTGATTTACCAGAGACACTGTGATGAACTATGAATATTGTAATTTTAAATCAATACCATGTTTCAGCACAAATACTCTGGTTTAGCACAAATATTATAACATAGCAGAAATACAATTATATAGCAGAAATGCTATATTTAGAAAGAAATTTGTATTCTATTTTTATCTTATTGTATATTTATTTTATTTTATTCTACTGTATATAGTATTTTATTTTATTCTATTCTGTACAGTTGTGTACTGTATTTATTCTTATTGTATTCTAATTTTTGCCTCATAACTTTTGCACTGTCCACTTCCTGCTGTGACAAAACAAATTTCCCACGTGTGGGACTAATAAAGGTTATCTTATCTTAAAAAAAAAAAAAGAAAAAAAAGAAAATATAAGCAATACTACAATATAGCATAATAATAATGATTTAGAACAAATACTATGATTGAGCAGAATAGTAATAACTTAAGTGAAAATACTGGAAAAGTAAGATGACAAGCTGAAAAAAAAGGAACATAGTTAAGTTCCCTCAAAACTAATTGTTGTTCACCTGTGAAGAAAAAAAAAGAAATAAAAATAAATTTAAAAAACAAGAAGGAACAGCCAACAGATACACACAAAATCAAATATGTATACACAAATGCACAGAGAGAGAGAGACACACGGAGGGTCTATGCCAGTCAACCAGTCTGAATATATTATAATTTTTTCCAACAATGAGATGCTGCCCTAAAGAGGGTCTCTCTCTCTCTCTCTCTCTCTCTCTCTCATGCACACACACACACACACACACACACACACACACACACACACACACACACACACACACACACACACACACACACACACACAGGGAGAGAGAAGCATGTTTTCAGTCAAGCAGCCTGGGAGCTGCTAAATTTGAATCCACAGAGGCTGTGTACTTTTTCCCGCCAAAACAGGTGCACACACGCAGCACAGAGACAGGACTTTTGCAGTCTATTTCTCATAGTGAGGATTCCCCTCAAACAAATGACCATAATTTCCTAACTGTAGGGGCTAGAATGGTCATTCTTACACCGTTTTGTTCATAAGAGATGGGGGAATCGTCAAGTGTTGACAATTTATCATTAAAATATGAATTTTTAGAGATATATGACATCGATGACTTGTTGGCTTAGAAGCCGTGAATGTCATGGTCTCCGTGCCTGCCCGGTCGGCCCCACAAGGCTACAATTGCTGTTGCTGTTTTCTCCCTCTCTGCCTGGGCGGAGCTCACTGTGGGCTCCCGCCCTTGGCCCACACACACACCTGACAACACTCACCCATCATCACCGGGAGCACTATTTTAGGCTGGAACACAGATCCTCTCGTCGCTGGATGATTGTACCCCTAACGTTAGTGTTCTCACAGCTCTTGTGCTTCATATCCGTGACTTGTGATTTGTTGGTGACCTGCCTTCTCGTCTGCTTCAGATCTCCCCCCCCCCGGACCTGCGACCTCCCTGCTACGGGAAAGTGTGTGAGTGTGAGCGGAGAAGACGTGAGCGAGTTACCCTGTGATTCCCCCCGGAGTTTTTGGATCCCTTCACTGTACATTTATTGCACTGCACTGTAAATAAACCACACCTTGGAGATACCTTACCGCTCTGCGTTGAATCCCTGTACCAGATCGTGACAGAATCATCCAGCCACGGAAATGGATTCAGCAGACCCAGCGGTCTCGACTCCCACCCTCGCCACTTTGGCCACGATGCTGGCACGCCACGAGCAGATGTTCATTCACCTTCGAGCAGAGCTCGCGAACCTCACACAGGCCGTGGCTCAGCTAACACCGCTACCGGCCGCTCCTCTGGTCGCCGCTCCTCCGTTGGAGGCGCCAGTTCCAGCTGTAAGTGTCGCGCCACCTGTTCCCTCACCTGTTCACGTTGACAGATTCCTCCCTACTCCCAGGGCTTTCACGGGAGAGATTGATAAATGTGCTGGTTTTCTCACTCAGTGTACCCTTCAGTTTCGCCAGCAACCGCAAGCCTTTTCTACTGATGGTGCTAAAATCGCTTATATCGTCCAGTTACTCCAGGACCGTGCTCTAACCTGGGCTCAAGCTGCGCTTCAGGCGGAGCCGGACATCACCTTTTCTGACTTTCTGACTAAGTTTAAAGGTGTGTTTGACAGGAAAGCCACAACTGCCACCGCCGGCCAGCGCTTGCTTGCGCTTAAACAAGGTAAACGCAGCATGGCTGATTTTTCTATTGACTTTTCTACCTTGGCTGAACAGGCGAAATGGGGGGAAGAGGCCCTTAAAAGTGCATTGCTCACTAATATTAATGAGGAAATAAGGAATGAACTTATGCTCCGAGAACTACCTTCCTCCCTGGATGCGCTTTTGGTTTTGTGTATGCGGGTGGACGATCAGGTGCGCGCACATCGGAGCGCACGCGCGCCTTCGGGGCATGCCCCGCTGGACTTTTGTGGGACCCCTACTGCGGCCCATGGGTTGTGTGACGCCGACGCCGGGGATGGGGAAGAGCCCATGCAGCTTGGGCGCTCGCGGCTGTCGCCCGCGGAGCGCCAGCGCCGCCTTGCCTCCGGTGAGTGCGTTTACTGCAGCCGTAAAGGCCACTCTGTCTCCTCCTGCCCAACGCTGGCAAAAGGGCGCGCTCACCAGTGATCGTGAGGGTGCTGGTGGGCGATCTGTCGAGTGAAAGCCCTCTCCCCAGACTTCTTTTACTGGCTACTCTGCGTGTTCGGACTGTTTCTCATTCTCTCTCCGTTCTCATTGACTCTGGGGCTGAGCAGAACTTTATTGACACCTCACTCGCCGCCAAACTGAACATCGCCTTGGAGCCTCTGTCACGCCCCCTCCGCGTTCACGCACTGTCGGGCCAGCGCCTGCCTGACATCACTCATGTTTCTGAATTCCTTTCATTATCTCTCTCTGGCAATCACACGGAAAGGATTTGTTTTTTTTCGTTTAAGGCTCCTCTCACTCCGCTGGTTCTGGGTCACCCCTGGCTTGTCCTCCACAACCCGCATATCGACTGGGAGAAGGGTGCCGTACTAGGTTGGAGTGTGGCCTGCCATATGAACTGCCTCCGGGCTGCGGCTTCCCCCGTTTCGCTCCCACCCACGGCCTCGCCGTCGGACGCCCCGGACCTCTCGATGGTTCCGCAGGTTTATCATGATCTGCGGGATGTTTTTTGTAAGGATCGGGCGCGGTCCCTTCCCCCGCACCGCCCGTACGATTGTGCTGTCGATCTTCTTCCTGGAGCTCCGCTGCCGTCTAGCTGCCTGTACAGCCTCTCCCGGCCTGAGAGGGATGCTATGGAGCGCTACATCTCGGAGCCGCTGGCGGCGGGGTTGATTCGCCCCTCCTCTTCCCCTGTCGTGGCTGGGTTTTTTTTTGTGGATAAGAAGGATGGTTCGCTGCGGCCGTGTATTGACTTTCGGGGCCTTAATCAGATCACTGTTAAGAACAAATACCCTTTGCCGTTGCTTTTCTCCGCCTTTGAACTGCTTCAGGGCATGACCGTCTTTACCAAGCTGGATCTGCGCAACGCTTACCACCTGGTGCGCATCAGGGAGGGGGATGAGTGGAAGACCGCGTTCAATACGCATCGGGGCCACTTTGAGTATCTCGTGATGCCGTTTGGGCTGACTAACGCCCCCGCGGTGTTTCAGGCGATGGTTAATGATGTCCTTCGTGATTTTGTTAACCGTTGTGTGTTTGTGTACTTAGATGACATCTTGGTCTTTTCTAAGACGCTCGAGGAGCACAAGGTCCATGTCCGGCAGGTCCTGCTACGCCTTCTGGAGAACCGGCTCTTTGTGAAGGGGGAGAAGTGCGACTTCCACGTGTCGTCTGTGAGTTTTCTGGGCCACATTATCGAGAAGGGGGACTTGCGGACAGATCCGGAGAAAGTGCGAGCTGTGGTGGAATGGCCTACTCCTCCTGATCGCCGCCAAGTGCAACGTTTTTTGGGATTCGCCAACTTTTACAGACGGTTCATTCGTGATTTCAGCAGAATCGCTCTCCCTCTCACTAAACTCACCTCTCCCAAGGTTCCCTTCCAGTGGGATTCTGCCGCTCAGCGAGCCTTCGCCCTGCTCAAGGACAGGTTCACCACCGCTCCCATACTCCGGCAACCGGACCTTACATGGCAGTTCGTTGTGGAAGTGGACGCGTCGGACTCCGGGGTTGGGGCAGTTCTGTCTCAACAGATGGACGGTAAGCTGCACCCGTGTGCCTTTTATTCTCGCCGTCTCTCCCCAGCAGAGTGTAACTATGACATCGGGGACCGGGAGCTTCTGGCCGTCAAGCTGGCCCTGGAGGAGTGGAGACATTGGTTGGAGGGAGCAGCACAACCATTCATCGTCTGGACGGATCACAAGAATCTGGAGTACCTGCGCTCGGCTAGACGTCTCAATTCCCGGCAAGCCAGGTGGGCACTGTTTTTCGCTCGTTTTGACTTCACTATCACCTACAGGCCAGGAACACGGAACGTAAAGCCAGACGCCCTGTCCAGGCAATTCTCCATCACTGGGGAGGACTCGGACCCTGAGCCTGTCCTCCCGGCCGCCTGCGTAATTGGAGCCATCTCCTGGGAGATCGAGGGGCTCATCCAAGAGGCGCTGGAGACCGAACCGGATCCTGGCACTGGTCCACCTGGTCGCCTCTTCGTTCCTTCAGCCGTCCGCTCTCAGGTTCTCCAGTGGGCTCACACCGCCCGCTTTTCATGCCATCCTGGGGTCCTCCGCACCTGCTCGTTCCTCCGACGTTACTTCTGGTGGCCTGCTATGACTAGGGATGCCAAGGAGTATGTAGCCGCCTGTTCGACCTGCGCCCGGAATAAGCTTTCGAACCGCCCTCCACCGGGTCTTCTGCAGCCTCTCCCTACACCAGCTCGACCATGGTCCCATGTTTCTTTGGACTTTGTCACGGGCCTGCCGCCCTCCGCTGGTAACACCGCCATACTTACCATTATCGATCGTTTCTCCAAAGCTGCACACTTCGTCGCCCTCCCGAAGCTCCCCTCGGCCTTGGAGACGGCCCGGCTCCTCACCTCCCATGTGTTCCGTCTTCACGGGATCCCCGAGGACATCGTCTCGGATAGGGGGCCGCAATTCACGTCCCGTGTTTGGAGGGAGTTCTGCTCCGCACTGGGGGCCAAGGTCAGTCTGTCTTCCGGTTTCCATCCACAGAGTAACGGGCAATCGGAGCGGGCCAACCAGGAGCTGGAAGCTGCCCTGCGCTGTGTCACTTCGCACAACCAATCGACCTGGAGTGAACAGCTTCCATGGATCGAATACGCCCACAACAGCCACACATCCTCCGCCACGGGCAAGTCTCCCTTCGAAGCGTCCCTGGGCTATCAACCACCTTTGCTCCCGGCCATCGAAGGTGAGCACTCCGTTCCTTCTGTACAGGCTCACCTCCGCGGGTGCCGTCGTGCATGGCGGACGACTCGGGCTGCCCTGCTCCGTACTAAGGAGCGGAACAAGACCCTCGCTGACCGTCGCCGGACACCGGCCCCCGTGTACACCATCGGTCAACAAGTATGGCTGGCTACCCGTTTTGTGCCGCTACGGACTGAGTCGAAGAAGCTGTCTCCTCAGTTTATTGGCCCTTTTCCCGTTGAGGCCATTGTGAACCCTGTGTCTGTCCGCCTCAAGCTGCCGCGCAACATGCGCATTCACAATGTCTTTCATGTGTCTCAGGTCAAGCCGGTGCTCTCCAGCCCGTTGTGCCCTCCCTCCAGGGCCCCGCCGCCCCCCCGGCTCGTGGATGGTCAGCTGGTCTACAATATCACCCGCATCATGGACTCCCGGCGCCGGGGTCGGGGTTTTCAGTACCTGGTTGACTGGGAGGGCTACGGGATAGAGGAACGCTCCTGGGTGCCTCGAGCTGCTGTCCTGGATGTTGCCATGCTCCGGGACTTCCACCGCAGGCATCCAGGTAAGCCTGGTGGGTCACCGGGAGGCTCCCGTTGCGGGGGGGGGGGGGGGGGTACTGTCATGGTCTCCGTGCCTGCCCGGTCGGCCCCACAAGGCTACAATTGCTGTTGCTGTTTTCTCCCTCTCTGCCTGGGCGGAGCTCACTGTGGGCTCCCGCCCTTGGCCCACACACACACCTGACAACACTCACCCATCATCACCGGGAGCACTATTTTAGGCTGGAACACAGATCCTCTCGTCGCTGGATGATTGTACCCCTAACGTTAGTGTTCTCACAGCTCTTGTGCTTCATATCCGTGACTTGTGATTTGTTGGTGACCTGCCTTCTCGTCTGCTTCAGATCTCCCCCCCCCCGGACCTGCGACCTCCCTGCTACGGGAAAGTGTGTGAGTGTGAGCGGAGAAGACGTGAGCGAGTTACCCTGTGATTCCCCCCGGAGTTTTTGGATCCCTTCACTGTACATTTATTGCACTGCACTGTAAATAAACCACACCTTGGAGATACCTTACCGCTCTGCGTTGAATCCCTGTACCAGATCGTGACAGTGAAGGCCCCAATATGCAAATTTGAATGCCTCAGCCCACATATATGATTGGCTGGCTGGGAAGCCGTCCAGGCCCTGATATGTAAATTTGAATGCCTCAGTCCTCACAGAGGATTGGCTGCCTGGGGACCTGGCAGAAATATATAGAAATACTATGATTAAGCATAAATACTACATTTAGCAGAAATACTATATTAAGCACAAATCCTATAATAAGCAGAAATACTATATTAAGCAATATAAATATCCTATAAAAATCCTATAAAAAGCAAAAATACTGTACTATGATTTGGTAGAAAAACTATAATTAATCAGAAATACTATATTTAGCACAAATGCTTATAAAATAGCAGAAATGCTATGATTTAGCACAATTGGCGATCGTGGCTCAAGAGTTGGGAGTTCGCCTTGTAATTGGAAGGTTGCCGGTTCGAGCCCCGGCTTGGACAGTCTCGGTTGTTGTGTCCTTGGGAAAGACACTTCACCCGTTGCCTACTGGTGGTGGTCAGAGGGCCCGGTGGCGCCAGTGTCTGGCAGCCTCGCCTCTGTCAGTGCGCCCCAGGGTGGCTGTGGCTACAATGTAGCTTGCCATCACCAGTGTGTGAATGTGTGTGTGAATGGGTGGATGACTGGATATGTAAAGCGCTTTGGGGTCCTTAGGAACTAGTAAAGCGCTATATAAATACAGGCCATTTACCATTTTAGTAATAACTTAAACAGAAAAATTGGAAAAGCAAAATGGACAGCTGAAAAAATGCTGAACATGCTAAGGGTCCCTCAAATATACTTGTTAAATGAAAAAAATCGGCCAAAAAATATATAACAGCCACACAATCACAAATATGTACACATATGGAAACACACATGAACAGAGAGACACACACACAAGATCCAATTCAGTCAACCAGTCTAAATATATTGAATTTGAATCTTACAATGAGATCATCCCATAAAAAGGCTTTCTCTCTCTCTCTCTCTCTGTCACACACACACACACACACACACACACACACACACACACACACACACACACGGGTCTATGTGGTATGGAGGGACTATCCTACGTCAATCCGCCCGGTGGTGGTTTAAGTGGACTACCCTTTTCAAAGGACTTAGAGCCAAGGGAGTGAGGTTAAAGTGTTCGAAAAAATCTGAAAAAAATTTGGGTCACTTCAGACCTCATACACTCCCTATAGAAGTCTAGATACACTGATACACACCAACCAGACTCTATTGTGTTTTCTGGAGACATTGTCCACTTGACAACAATGTGTTTTATGAGGTCCAAAAAAACAATATTGGGTCTTTAAAGGGACAATGATGTAATATTTAAATAGCTTATCATTACCATGAATACACATCTGACAGGACACAGGATTACTGGAACATCATTTTATTAGTGTTCTTGGATCTGAACATTAATTTTAACCATAAATAAAAAAAGAAATCTATGGACAAAAATGCCCACGCTTCCCACAGAAATATAAAAATATAGAAAACAGAAAAATTAAAAACATTTAAAATGAATTTTAATAGTTTAAAGGTAAATATTAAGGGGAGAAAATATGCATTTATAATTTTTTATTTTAAATATAACCCGTCAAAAAAAAAACCTAAATAAATTAAATGTAAAAATTATGAAATACAAACTGCTTCTGTATTTAACAAGAACTTTTTTTTTCTTTAAACAGAACATCAGTGTTAACAACAATTGGCAATCTGACCAAGATGTAAAACCACATCTGGCTAAACAGTTATTTTAGTTCATTTTTTTTTCTGCCTTTTTGCAGTTAATCCTCTGTTTCTTACAAAATCTCTTATGTTTTGAACTGTTCTTCCTGCCAACACCGGATCTTCTACCAATTTGCAATGACTGCATTCATTTTTGGTGGCTAGTTTCCCTTCGTTTATGTGGTCTTTAAAATGCCTCATCACTGCAGCAACCTCAGCCTTGGACCACATGTTTTTGGGAGCTCTTCGGGAATTGTGGGATTGAGCAGCATTTTTCTCTGGAAGATATATAAAGTAGTAGTAGTTAAAACAAACAAAAAACCAAACAAAAAAAACAAAAAACATTTGCTTGTTAAAAGAATGGATGCTACCCTGTATTAACTTCTGAAATGTGTTGCTACCATCAATATCAAAACGAGCTAAAATTCTCTTTGAAAATTTATCAAATTTCTAAAATGAGACAACATTTAGTGTTCCGCTGTGAATAAAAGACTAAATAAAAAGTTGAATAAAAGTCTCTTGATGCATGCTCAATCATCCAGGTAAGTAAATCCCAAAACGTTGATTCTGTTAATCTGGACGTAGCGTTTTCAGTGGGAGAAACATTTTGTCACTCATCCAAGTGACTTTTTGCCACCACTCTGCAGTTTGCCATATGTTGCAAAGTGATGAAACAATAATACGCTTAGAGAACCAACTGCACCCCTTACCTTCAGAGGGAGCAGCAGTCTCACTTGCTGCAGGCATTGTGAGTGGTCCTTCATCTGCTGATTACACAATTTGATTAAGTTTTAATATTTGTAACAAACATTTTATCCACAGAAACCAAGCTAGTGGTAACTTACCACAATCTACAGTGTCTTGGAGCTGCGCTGTGTTTGTGGAATCAGCTACTGCATGTACAGGCTCACTGGTGCCACACGCCGACATTGTGAGTGCTGTGTCATCATCATCTGATTCACTCTCACTGTCCTTTGTTTCAGCATCACTTAATGCAATTTCATCTGAGAAATTGTGGGGGGGGGGGGGGGGGAAACAAAACAAAAAAACAAACAAACACAACCCCCCCAAAAACCTCACATTAACAACGAGATATGACAAAATACAGAACAAATACTGGAAATTATAGTACATAGTTTTACTATTTAAGGCCACCACTCTGCAGTTTGCCAAATGTTGCAAAGTGATGAAACAATAGACTTCAAGAACCTTAAATCATGGACATTTAACAGAATGGTCTGTGCTTTTAGGTTTTAATTCTGTTGATAAAGCATAATATTCAACTACTGCCCTAATATTTGCTCCTTTCAATACAAACCTTCTATTTTGATCTCATCCAGTGATTTCCCCTGGATCTGGGAAAGATGTCCTTTTTGCAGTGTTAAAAGCAGTTTGGAAATCTTGGCCAGCTGTGTTGTGGGAACTGGTAATCTGTAGAATTCGCGGTGAACGCGGATATCATGACCCAGGAAATCTGCAACCTGATCAAGTTCGTTGTTTTTCAAATTAAGGACTTGTGAGAGTGTGGCAACATGTTTTCTGAGCTGTGTCGATCTTAGATACTCAGGCTGCTTTGCTCCACACTGGTGTGCATGAACACGCAAGGAGTCCATTCCTCTGTAATGACTCATTGATCGGGGTCTTGCAAAGAGGTAGATATTAGTGGCACAAATACCACAGTCAGGCCTCCTACTAACCAGTAGTGACAGAGCATCCAGCATGCTTGGTGTTAGCAGAACCGGAACATTTCTGTCCCTTTTCCCCATTATTTCTATTCTACAGAAATAGTTACAGAGTCTCTGTTCCATTTCTGAGAGCCCCATGGCAACATCTGTGTGGAGTGCTGTTTTGTCTCTTTCAAGAAAACTTTTGAGGCGCATCTTTGAAACCTCTCCAGAACGTCTTCGGTTGAACACAATGATTTGTGAGAGTGTAACTTGTGCAAGTTGGGCATAATTCTGAGCTGTGGCTTCGTTCTCCAAGCTGCAAAAGGCACTTTCTGCAGATTTTTGAAGGTAGTGATGGAGAATCCGAACATCTTCTGTAAAGGGCAATGTTGATGGCTTGTTAAACTTTGCCTCACTCAATGTGTTCAAGGCACGGTGAGACACCATCTCGGACCATTTGGAGACATACAACTTCTTGAACGCATCAGTGGACTTGATTAGGGCTTCATCCTCTGTCATGAGGGCACGACAATGGATAATGTCAGACATTTTATGCAGTGTATGTCCCAGTTTCAGCGCAAGGCTTGGAGTTTTGTATGACAGTGTCTCTTCATCAAAACCTGAAACTTTCTTTACTGCTTGCACAACTCTCTGGAAATTAGCAGGCTTAATAGCTTCTTCCATGTTATGCACTGAGAATTCTGTGCGCAGACACAACAACAAACGTCCCGCTTCACGAAGCTTCTGTCGTATATAATCATACTTTGTAGGGTCTTGTCCATGTTTATTGTAGAGGGACTGGGCAAACTGAATAACAGTAAAGTCATTTCGCACAGCTGAGGTAATCTCATCTTGTTTCATAACAGCAAGAACCTTCCAGACTCCACTTGACACCTGCGGATAACACTGAGACTCCAGAGTTAAAGCCAGGCCGAGTACTTTGGTTCTTCCAGGTTCTTTATCCGTGTCATCTTTTGGTTTGTTCGGACATCTGCGGACATGTCTCCAAAGATCCTTGCGAACATACATCCCTTGACAATAAAAGCAATGAGCGAACTTTCCCTCTACTGCTTTAATCTTGGGTCTTCTCTTCACTTTCAGTGGTCCCACTCCACCATGCAAAACTGCAGCATTATGCTTAAAATTTCCCTTATTTCTCAATTTCTCTAACAGACTTTTACGCTCGTTTGAGTCTCTAGGCAGGGAAAATGCATGCACAACATCAGGAGCCGTTTTGTGCGTTTTCAGGTGGCGGGAAATTTTAGCTTGTGGTTTGCCACAAAAATAGCAGTAATTTCTTTTACTTAAAGTCATTTTTTCTGATTCAGTTTCGCAAAGCTCACTTTTATCTTGTGGCTTGTCCTTTGTCAAGTTGTGGATTAAATTCATTGAATCTGATTGTTCATGCGCTTTGGAGATGTCATTTTGGCATAGCAGACCTTTTGATGTGCTTGGCAATAATGAGATGTCTTCATCTGAATCTTCATCATATGACTCTGAATCTGGCACATATTCTTCTTCTGATATGCTGTGGTTGCCATCATCATCGCTTGATATTTGATCCAGAACTGAATGTGGCAATCCATCCTCCCCTGAATATTCAGAAATTTCTTCTTTCTGGAATGTAAGAACAAAAGTTATTTTAATTGATCAATACTTTAGACAGGTAAAAAATAAACTGAAAAACAAAGTCAAGCCAAATATGAATGGGATACACACCTGTGTTGACTGGTGGCAATTCTGATTTGCCAATTTTGCAAGGCAAGATTTGTGCCAGACCCCTAAACAAACTGAAACACATTTTGATAGACTTAATTTAGCTTTGCAGTTCTATTTAAGTGAAGTAGTTTTTTGTCAAAGCATTGCAGTAATGTCAAATGCTGAAAAAAAAACAAAAAAACAAACTGTTCACACTTAAGGATATTTTAATGACTACACATACACTGCTAATCCCCCCCCCCCCAAAAAAGGACATCCCAGATGTGAATGAAGGAATTATTCTTATTAAATACTTTGTTCTTTAGGTAGTTGAATGGCATGAAAGTGTGTAGTTGAATGTGTGTGGCCTCCAGATGCCTGTATGACTTCCCTACAATGCCTGGGCATGCTCGGGATGAGGTGGCGGATGGTCTCCTGAAGGATCTCCTCCAAGACCTGGACTAAAGCATCTGCCAACCCCTGGACAGTTTGTGGTGGATGGAGTGAGACATGATGTCCCAGATGTGCTCAATTGGATTCAGGTCTGGGGAACAGGCGGGCCAGTCCATAGCATCAATGCCTTTGTCATGGAGGAACTGCTGACATACTCCAGCCACATGAGGTCCAGTGTCGTCTCGCATTAGGTGGACCCCAGGGTCAAACGCACCAGCATGTGGTCTCACAAAGGGTCCGAGGACCTCATCTTGTTACCCAATGACAGTCAGGCTCTCTGGCAGGTACAGAAATGCCACCCCTCACCATTACTGACCCACTGCCAATATGATCATGCTGGAGGATGTTGCAGGCAGCAGAACGTTCCCCACGGCATCTCCAGACTGTCACGTGCTCAGTTTGAACCTCCTTTCAGCTGTGAGGAGCATAGGGTGCCCGTGCCGAAGTTGCCAAACTTTGTGTTTTCTGGCAAATGCCAAGCATCCTGCATGGTGTTGGGCTGCAAGCTCAATCCCCACCTGTGGACGCTGGACCCTCAAGCCACCCTCATGAAGTCAGTTTCTGACCATTTGAGCAGACAGATGCACATTTGTGGCCTGTTTGAGGTCATTTTGCAGGGCTCCTCTTGTTCCTCCTTGCACAAAGGTGGAGGTAGCGGTCCTGCTGCTGGGTTGTTGCCCTCCTATGGCCTACTCCACATCCAGGTAGCACCTCCATGCTCTGGACACTACACTAACAGACACAGCAAACCTTCTTGCCACAGCTCACATTGATGTGCTACGCTAGATGAGCTGCACTACCTGAGCCACTTGTGTGGGTTGTAGACCGTCTCATGCTACCACTAAAATGAAATCACGGCCAGCATTCAAAAGTGACCATAACATCAGCCAGAAAGCATAGGTACTGAGAAGTGGTCTGTGGTCACCACCTGCAGAACCAGTCCTTTATTATGGTGAATTGACTATAATTTCCACTTGTTGTCTACTCTATTTGCAAAACAGCATGTGAAACTGGTTGTCAGTGTTACTTCCTAAGTGAACAGTTTGATTTCACAGAAGTGTGTTCTGACTTGGAGTAACATCGCATTGTTTAAGTGTTCCCTTTATTATTTTGAGCAGTTTATGTTATGGAATGGGGAATTGAGGACAATCCCAAGTATACCATTTTTACAAGGTCCTGCACCAATGAGGTAATACTACATTTCTTTAATTAGACGTGACCACCCATTAATTAAAAAGGGAGCAGTGTTCATTTCAGCTAGTCTTAACTTGTTGAACTCTATTAATGCTTTTTACTATACACTGTACCTATTCACTAAATGTCTCACCTTTGCACTTATAGCCAAGCCACTTGAGGGAGGAAACCGGTCCCACACACTGAATGCACTTGTCCAAAGATGATATTGTTGTGCACACCAGACGATGATTGTGAAACTGTTAGCAAAATATTGCAACATTTATTTGTTTTGGACAGTTGGAAAGGTGAGGTGTTTTCAATTCAGTTGCAGATATCAACTAATAAACTTCGTCCATGTAAATCACATCACACCCAGGTGACTGCCAAACACACACACACAGCATCCATAAAGAATGATGATAGATTAAATTATTAGTTCATTAAGTGGTACACTGGATTATATTTACCCTTTCAGGCTCTGGATGTTTCAGGTCCAGATCATTGTTTGGAAAGCTGTTGGGTTGCGGCTTTAGGCAGCTCACAGTCTTCTGAATCTGGCTGGTCTCAGTCTTCGTGTGTAACAGATAGAAAATGAAGACAAAAGAACAGTAATCTGACAGTTACTAAAAATGCATCACTCAAGAGGATGAATAAACCATTTCACTATCGGCAAATAGCGTAAGGTACACATCGTGCATGAGAAACATTCATTAAAATCTGTCCTAGGTCAATGTTACCTCTTCAAAATCTTGCACTGAAGAAGAATGCATGGCTTCTGAGCCTTGCTGAGGCATTTCTTCATCAAGATCCTGCAACAAAGAAAAGATGGCACAAAGATTAGACCAAGTGCTCTTCTTGCAACTGGGCAGGCCTGTGCTTCTGTTTTTAATTTGCATGTGTGTGTGTGTGTGTGTGTGCGTGGGGGGGGGGGGGGGGGGGGGGGGGCTTTCCACTCAAGAAATGTTTTCTTCTGAAAAAAATACTGGCTACAATAATTAACAACTGATTCCTTTGCAATCATCCATCCTCTTCCACTTATCCTTATCAGGATTGTGGGGTAGCAAGCAGGTTTGGGGCCTATACCAGCTACCATAGGGCAGTACAACCTGGACAGATCACCAGTCTAACATGGAAGGACAAGCATTTGCATTCACACCAAAGGGCAGTTTTGAATCACCAGTTAACCTAACCCCATAAGCTACATCTTTGGACTGTGGGAAGAAGCCAGAGTACACAGCCAGAGAGAACCCATGCACTACAGCAGTAAAAAGTGCCTAAAACAAGTTAAGAAGTTGTATAGTACTATCTATCTTAATGTTCAAGCCTGAGTTTCAAACCATTTCAACATAGAAACAAAGCACATGCAGTCAGTTCTGCATGCTGTAGGTCAAACTGTCAAAAAATACAAGAAGACCCCTCCTAAAACCAGAGTGATGTCACCATGAAGCAAACTTTGACAGAGTCCCCCAATAACAGTGTGGTCCTCCTAAGTCACATTTGGGTGGTTAACACACACACACTCAGATGTTATCCAGACTTGCACTTTGAAACAATGAAAAGGACCTACAAGCCACGGTCCATGTAAATCACATCACACCCAGGTGACTGCCAAACACACACACACAGCATCCATAAAGAATGATGATAGATTAAATTATTAGTTCATTAAGTGGTACACTGGATTATATTTACCCTTTCAGGCTCTGGATGTTTCAGGTCCAGATCATTGTTTGGAAAGCTGTTGGGTTGCGGCTTTAGGCAGCTCACAGTCTTCTGAATCTGGCTGGTCTCAGTCTTCGTGTGTAACAGATAGAAAATGAAGACAAAAGAACAGTAATCTGACAGTTACTAAAAATGCATCACTCAAGAGGATGAATAAACCATTTCACTATCGGCAAATAGCGTAGGGTACACATCGTGCATGAGAAACATTCATTAAAATCTGTCCTAGGTCAATGTTACCTCTTCAAAATCTTGCACTGAAGAAGAATGCATGGCTTCTGAGCCTTGCTGAGGCATTTCTTCATCAAGATCCTGCAACAAAGAAAAGATGGCACAAAGATTAGACCAAGTGCTCTTCTTGCAACTGTACTGGGCAGGCCTGTGCTTCTGTTTTTAATTTGCATGTGTGTGTGTGTGTGTGGGGGGGGGGGGGGGGGGGGGGGGGGGGGGGCTTTCCACTCAAGAAATGTTTTCTTCTGAAAAAAATACTGGCTACAATAATTAACAACTGATTCCTTTGCAATCATCCATCCTCTTCCACTTATCCTTATCAGGATTGTGGGGTAGCAGGTTTGGGGCCTATACCAGCTACCATAGGGCAGTACAACCTGGACAGATCACCAGTCTAACATGGAAGGACAAGCATTTGCATTCACACCAAAGGGCAGTTTTGAATCACCAGTTAACCTAACCCCATAAGCTACATCTTTGGACTGTGGGAAGAAGCCAGAGTACACAGCCAGAGAGAACCCATGCACTACAGCAGTAAAAAGTGCCTAAAACAAGTTAAGAAGTTGTATAGTACTATCTTTCTTAATGTTCAAGCCTGAGTTTCAAAAAATTTCAACATAGAAACAAAGCACATGCAGTCAGTTCTGCATGCTGTAGGTCAAACTGTGAAGAAATACGAGAAGACCCCTCCTAAAACCAGAGTGATGTCACCATGAAGCAAACTTTGACGGAGTCCCCCAATAACAGTGTGGTCCTCCTAAGTCACATTTGGGTGGTTAACACACACACACACACACTCAGATGTTATCCAGACTTGCACTTTGAAACAATGAAAAGGACCTACAAGCCACGGTCCATGTAAATCACATCACACCCAGGTGACTGCCAAACACACACACACAGCATCCATAAAGAATGATGATAGATTAAATTATTAGTTCATTAAGTGGCACACTGGATTATATTTACCCTTTCAGGCTCTGGATGTTTCAGGTCCAGATCATTGTTTGGAAAGCTGTTTGGTTGCGGCTTTAGGCAGCTCACAGTCTTCTGAATCTGGCTGGTCTCAGTCTTCATGTGTAACAGATAGAAAATGAAAATACAGTGCATTTTTGAAGACGCTTTTGAAACATTAAATAGCGATAATAACAAATAGCGTAAGGTACACATCGTGCATGAGAAACATTCATTAAAATCTGTCCTAGGTCAATGTTACCTCTTCAAAATCTTGCACTGAAGAAGAATGCATGGCTTCTGAGCCTTGCTGAGGCATTTCTGCATCAAGATCCTGCAACAAAGAAAAGATGGCACAAAGATTAGACCAAGTGCTCTTCTTGCAACTGTACTGGGCAGGCCTGTGCTTGATCTCGGTGCTAAATCCTAACTGTTAAACTCAACTCGTCGTGTTTGGAGGAAGAAGAATACTGAGTTGCATCCCAAGAACACCATACCTACTGTGAAGCATGGGGGTGGAAACATCATGCTATGGGGCTGTTTTTCTGCCAAGGGGACAGGACAACTGATCCGTGTTAAGGACAGAATGAATGGGGCCATGTATCGTGAGATTTTGAGCCAAAACCTCCTTCCATCAGTGAGAACTTTGAAGATGAAACGAGGCTGGGTCTTCCAACATGACAATGATCCAAAATACACTGCCCGGGCAACAAAGGAGTGGCTCCGTAAGAAGCATTTGAAAGTCCTGGAGTGGCCTAGCCAGTCTCCAGACCTCAACCCCATAGAAAATCTGTGGCGGGAGTTGAAAGTCCGTGTTGATCGGCGACAGCCCCAAAACATCACTGCTCTCGAGAAGATCTGCATGGAGGAATGGGCCAAAATACCAGCTACTGTGTGTGCAAACCTGGTAAAGACCTATAGTAAACGTTTGACCTCTGTTATTGCCAACAAAGGTTATGTTACAAAGTATTGAGTTGTATTTTTGTTATTGACCAAATACTTATTTTCCACCCTGATTTACGAATAAATTCTTTACAAATCCTACCATGTGGATTCATGGATTTTTTTTTTCACATTCTGTCTCTCACAGTTGAAGTGTACCTCTGGTGCAAATTACTGACCTCTGTCATCATTTTAAGTGGGGGAACTTGCACAATCGGTGGCTGACTAAATACTTTTTTGCCCCACTGTAGCAACCATAACAATGCATGTATTTTGTGAAAAATCACAATTTTGCAACTCAAAACATTAAGAGGCATAAAAGTAAAACGGTAAAAGATTTGAAAAAGCGCCTTTCGCCCTATGACAGCTGGGATAGGCTCCAGCGCCCCCCGCGACCCTGAAAAGGATAAGCGGAAGCGAATGGATGGATGGATGGATGATTTATACCTGAATAGCCCAATAATTTGAGAACATTTTAAAGTTTGAATGGTTGTTCTACGTGAAAATATGAGGAAGTAGTTAAGTTTCAAAAACAAGCAAATTTTAGCAGAATTGCAGAAGTTTCCCATTCATTTCAAATTTAAGGAATAGTGTGGATGCTTAAAGCATCCACACTATTACAGTATTTGAAATACTAGTATCTGTACTTCTACTTCAGTCCTGAATGTCGGTAATCTCGTCACTTCTGCTGACGACCCAGACTCACCTTTATTAACACTCACAGGTGTGAAACGTCACCAGGCCACTGAGCTTTAATCAGAGATGAGCGCTTCGCTGCAGACACATTTAAGCTCCCCCGTGTGCTCTCTGTGAGGTCAAAGGTCATGAGATCCAGCAGTTCCTGCAGATAATCAGAGCAGATGTTGGATCAGATGTGATGTCTGAGACTTGATTGGAGCTCAGGTTTGTTTATCACAGCACTAAAGTCATTGTTGTCCTCCTCCTCCTCCCTTGTCTTCATCAGATTAAATATGGATGCTCTCGTTGGTTTTCTCTCTGCATCAGCCTTTGCCGTAGCTGACTTCCTGTTTGATCAGACATGCCTTTAAAGCGGTGACAGCTCAGTTCAGCCAGAGTTCAGCTGATGCATTAGAATGAACAAATTTTAATGGCACAACTCGGAGACGGAGAGGAAGACGAGCTGCTCGCTGTCCTTATAGCGACATCACCACGATGCTCAAACACAACCTTTCATCGCTGAGCTGTCAGGAACCTGAAGTTTGCAGCTCAGACTGAAACGTCAAACTGCTGCTCCTCTTCTTCAAAGACTGCTGCCGTCAGCACACAGAACACTCTGCAGACTCTGAATGACTCCGATAAATGGTGATGGCGTCCAGCATCAATGCTGAGCCGATCCAAATCACTCCACATCAGAGGCTGGAAGCAGGCTGACTGCCTCACTGTTACGTTTTTATTGTTGCTGGACGTCA
This sequence comes from Rhamphochromis sp. 'chilingali', assembly GCF_963969265.1. Taxonomy (NCBI): domain Eukaryota; kingdom Metazoa; phylum Chordata; class Actinopteri; order Cichliformes; family Cichlidae; genus Rhamphochromis; species Rhamphochromis sp. 'chilingali'. The sequence goes on from NC_137932.1 coordinate 27,849,617, forward strand.
AAGGTGAAAGTGCTGGTCCAGCCTCAACGATCCACACAGAACCAAGAGGAGACACACCTCCACTGTCAGGACTCACCTATACCGTCACTAAAAGGACAGAGGTCAGACTGTATGGAAAGGCAAGAGAGCCGGAGCTGCAGACACATCTGATTAAAATGACACAAAACCAAAATGGTGTCTTTGCCACAAACTAAAGTTTTAATGTGCCTGTCTTCTTACAGTAACGGGTTCGTGTTACCTGTGCAAACCTGTGAATATTCAGTCATAAGCTCCTCCCACATTTCTGACTGACAGGTGTCAGACTAACTGACTAACTCCTGAGATTTGCCCGTTTGTCTGTAACTGCACCACCTGAAGTTGAATGCACCATCACTCCACCCATCTGTGCTGGACCTTCACCCTGCAGCAGCATAGTATTTATTTTTTTATTGTCATTGTCAAGAACAATGAAATTGCGTTTGGGGCTTCCATACAACCCAAAAAAAAAAAAGCATCACTGGCTCGTAGACTTCCTGGTTCAGCTCTGGTTGGCTGTTTGAGGTCAGGGCTGACCTTGGTAACCACTGGTTGCTAAGGCAACATGTGATGACTTGTCAGCGAGACTTTAATAGTGTGACACAAACAGAGGCGGAGCCAGACATTTGAAACACCCGGGGCTTAGCCCTAAAGGGTAGTATGCATGTGGGATTTTTTATTTTTTATTTTTTTTGGGGGGGGGTGCTTTTAATTAAGCAGCAAGGCAGAACAAAATCAGGGCTGTATCAAGACACGAGGACTAAACCCCAATTCAACCGACCCAGAACTGATCCAGAATTAAAACAGGACTACAACAGTTCAAAATCAGGACTACTTAGGGCTTAACCAAGACAGAACCAGAATCAAAACTAGATGATAGTAGCACTGAAAATCATCATAGACCTGCACTACACTTATTTTTTATTTCTACCAAAGTACAGACTCAGAAAGGTTTATATAATTATTTAGCCTTTTTGTGCAAACAAGCCTGCATAACTTAATAAATATATAACTTGAAAAATAACAAACCTAAAAAGAAACACTAGGTACAAGATACACGAGTACCTATTATATGGTGATACTTTTGGTAAACAACCATTTGACTAACATGTGTGTCTCACCTGCTCTTGTTCCCTCTCTGTTCCCCTCTCTCTCTCTTTGTGCTGACAATCATCAAATATACAGTTGAAACCAGATATTTACACACTCTTCAGATCAAAACACAAACACTTTTTTAATTGTAACATCAAATCAGACTAAATGTTTATTTTTTTAGATTGATAAATATAAAAAACATATTTGTTAACTTTAAGAGTAAAGAGAGAAACTATCTGTATTTCTTCATTGTAAATGGCACCAAATTGTATTCAAAATTGAGCCACACTTATGGAGCTCCACAATTCTTTTCCTGGTGTTTTGTTGACATCTCTTGATTTTCCCATGTCACAGAAACAGGCTCTGTGTTTTGCCTTATATGCATCCACAGCTGTGCCACCAATTTACTCACATGGACTCTACGAACCAATCAGAAGATTCTTCAGCTCAGAATGGAATCGTCTGGAGTTTTCTTATTAATTAACAATAAACTTAGTGTATATGTACTCCTAAATTTGATGAAAGTGATAAAAATAGACAGCTCTGTCTCTCTTTATTCTGACATTTAACTAATTCAAAAGATATTTCAATATTTATTTATCCAAAACAAAACAAGTTTACTCTAAATTGATGTTGTACAGTAAAAAAATGTTCTTGTGTTTTCCATAAAGTGTAGGTAAATATCTGGTTTAAACTGTGAATATACTGCTGTTTATTGAAATTCCTCTTGTTTTGCATAGAAATATACTGAACAACATACAAAGCATAATATATAAAATACTACCAGAGTTTTTTCTTTGAAAGAAGCTCCTTATGTCCATTCTTGTATATCAGTGCATTACTGAAACTGATTTATTTAGCCGTGGAGGGTAACAACTGAAAATATGAAATAAACACACATGTAAGCTAAGACTCTAAAGAAACAGCATTGTTGTTGTTCGGCTTTTCATTTCGCCATTTGTTGATTCACTTGAAGAGCGAGTAATGTAATATGGGTCAAGTGATCAGTTTGATATCAATCTGTATTTGCTCCCTCTGGGCGATGTGCTGCGCAAACATAATGTGTCCTTCCACACCTTTGCTGATGACATTCAGATCTACCTCCCTCTGAGGTTAGACTGTAAGGACTCTCTGCAGCCGTTATTCTCCTGTTTGTCTGACATTAAGACTTGGATGGCTCTTAATTTTCTACATCTAAATGAAAGTAAAACTGAAGTCATTGTGTTTGGGCTTCCTAAAGACCCCGACCTTTCCTTTGATTTTATGGGACCCCTAACTTCCGAATGTACTTCCTCCATTAAGAGCCTCGGTGTTACTTTTGACAGTGCTTTTAAATTTGATAAACAAATCAGCTCCGTAGTCAAGGGATCTTTTTATCATCTACGGATTTTAGCTAAAGTCAAGTCCTACCTGTCCAGGAACGATCTAGAAAGGGTGGTCCATGCTTTTATTACTTCACGGCTGGACTACTGTAACTCCCTTTATGCTGGTTTAGATCGTTCCTGCCTGCATCGCCTTCAACTGGTGCAGAACGCTGCTGCTCGCATGCTGACCGGCTCCAAAAAGAGAGACCACATCACTCCGGTCCTCTGCTCTCTCCACTGGCTCCCAGTTGCTTTTAGGATTGATTTTAAAATTTTACTGTTGGTTTTTAAGGTTCTTAACGGTACTGCACCTCCTTACCTGGCAGAGCTTCTTAGCATTTACCGCCCCAGGAGATCTTTGAGGTCAGCAGACCTGATGCTTTTAGATGTTCCCAGGTACAGACTAAAGACTAGGGGAGAGAGGGCTTTTGCTGTGGCTGCACCCAGACTGTGGAACAGTTTACCTCCTCACATCAGATTCTCCACAAGCCTTGGAACTTTTAAAACTGCTCTTAAAACTCACCTCTTCTCATTGGCTTTTAGCAAGGTTTAACTTATTGTTTTAATTTATTGTTTTATCAGTGAGGTGTTTTATGTACTTGTGTTTTATTGTATTTTATATTTGTATTTTATTGTACAGCACTTTGGTCAGCCTCGGTTGTTTTTAAATGTGCTTTATAAATAAACTTGACTTGACTTGACTTGAATCTTTTGTGATACACCGTCATATTTACATTATTTATACAGTACGAATGGTTTGCTTTGGTACCTGGTTGAACTTCAGTTCTCCTCTGTCTGCCTAGCTCACTCGCAGGCAGCAGCTGCCCCGCCCTGCTTCGTGCCTGAGCTCGGATCATACCAATATTAGGGGGGATTTACGCACAGTTGTAAATTCCCACAGTGTGAACTATGTGCTTCGAATGTTATGTGTAGTTTTTTGTTTTATACAGTTGTCAGCCAGGCATCTAACTATGAAAAAATTACACTCCAAAAGACCCCGGGCTTCTGAAAAAACAACCCGGGCTTAAGCCCAGTAAGCCACCCCTCCGCTCCGCCACTGGACACAAACCGGAAACAGAGGATGTTCCCCTTCAAAGTAAAAGCATCAGGATGAGCGATTTCGGAGTGTTCGCTCCCGACTGCCTGTGAAGTTTGCACTGTGTGAACGTTCTGGGTGAGCTAACCAATGTAACCTGCAACTGCCACACACAATCAGACTGACGGTTCAGCAGTAGCATCGAAACCATGGCATGCTTTATGGCGACTGTAAGTTACTGAAACATCATGTGGTTGTCATCTGTGACACTTCACAGATCTGGAGCCCTTTGACATCAGAATCAGAATCTTTTATTAATGCCTAATTTATGAAACAAATGAAAACTTTCACTGATCTTAAATGCAAAGACAATATGTTACATAATCAAATCTGTAATCTCTGAAGCGGCTCTGCTTATATTAATGATTATTGTGAAATGTTTCCATGTATTTGTACTATTAATTATTAATAATGCTGTTTCCTTGTGTCTTTAAAGCCTAACCAGGGTCCAGGTCTCATATACATATGCACTGATTAATAAAGCAACGTTAACATATCGCTCCTGTTGTATAAATCAATACAAAAAGGCATCCACCATTTCCAGTTCTTCTTTGTGTAGTGTTCCTGCAGATGATGGCAGCAGTCAACGGGTGACCACGGGCTTCGTCTAGGAACCACTCGCCAAACGGTCAGGGTCCGTGTGACTGAGCAACACGTTCTCACTCCCAACTCGTCAAACGTGTGACGCATGGTCAGGCTCCCTCTGCTTCACTTATGGAAGCGCAGGGTACCCCTCTCGCGTTGGGAATTGACGTGAGGGGTCTTCCGATTGAAGAGATTGCCGCGGAAGTGCCTGTTGTCGGTATATTTAGACATTTTCCAAATCACATTGTAGTGACGTATACAGAACACAATAAATTATATAATGTAAACAACTACCTGAAAAACAGGTAGAACGATACTTTTTTATCGTTTATTGCATTTACGGAGGGAGTGATGTATGCTGGGTAATGGCACAGCTAGCTACTGGGTGACTTTATTCACCCGCTTCGGCTGTTATCAGTCCATACAATGGGCGTTATTAGCACAAATCAGTCCCATAGATATGGGCCATCTCCTGCTAGATTGTTCAGAGGGTTGTTCTCATCCATCCAGATGGAGGATCACTAACAGGAGCGTGGAAGACTCCAGAATCCACTCTGGCTGGAATCCAGTGGATATGCAGTGTAGAGCAGGGCGATATGGCCAAAAAAATTTATCACGATATATATTTGAAAATTTGCGATAACAATATAACTGACGATATAGTTGATGCGAGACAAAATACAACTCCACAACATTACTAGCGCAAAAAGACAACCTTCCATTTATTTTCACTTAAACAAGAAGCTGGTTTTTATGTACATTAAAGCTTTATAAAAATGTAACAGTGCAAATGCAAATTCCTTGCTGAAAGTTTAACCAAAAGGCATTTCCAGTAGAAATGGGCTGACATATCCTGAGCATAACCATGTATAATATCCACTGAAGTTAAAAAGAGGTGCTTTGCAACATTAAACTGCAGTGTGCAGTACGCATTTTTCGGACCATAAGGTGCACGGGATTATAAGGCACATTAAGCGAAACAAAGCAGTCAGATAAATCAAACTTTATTAAACTCATTCTTCTTGCTTCCTCCACTTCTGTACCATTGATTCATTAATGTTGAATTCTCTGGCAGCTGCTCTATTCCCATGTTGTTGCAGTATATGAATGACTAACCTTGTATTGTGGATGGATTATCTCAGTTGTTCTCCTGACTGAAGTTTGGTCCGTTTACAGCATCCTGCCGTGCGCTTGCATTTGTCTCTAACTATGAGGAACCTTCACATTAACTTTTATAAGTGGAAAAGTGTTAGCGTTCGTCCTCCAGCTTCACTGTTTATATTATGCTAACATAGCTGTGTCGCTAGCGATCACGTAGCACATCATTATATACCAGCTAGCCCAACTACAGTAACCCTACAAACGTCACTGCTGTTTAGTTTCCTGTCTTCATTTATGTTGGAAGTGATAGCAGAGCTGTACGTTTGAATTTTTTCAGAAATCTCTCAGTCAGAACATGCTATATCATGCTTAGGTAACTAGCGAAACTAGCAAGCTAACTTCCGCTAGCTTCCTGCTAACTTCTAACTCCGTTAAATGTAATAAATTTTGTTTTCATGGATGCCTGGAAGTTAAACTTCATAGTTACACCTGGTAAAGCAGCAATGCTGATCGTTTTATTAAAGATGAAAGAATTTAGACAGTTTTTAACTCTCAGTGATGCTGCAGTGTTCGTTTGACCTGAAGCGTACGGAGTTTAGGACCCAGATTACTCCCAGATTTAAGAGCATCTTAGTCCGACAAATACGACAATAACGACGGCCGCTTGCATGTTCTGCAAAAAAATGTGCTTTGTTGTGTATCTGACGGACAAACACCAAACCAGTTCCACATCACTGAAGTTGCACCATTTTTACAAACCAGTTCTGGTTCATCTGTTTCACTCAACAATCGGCCATGTGCGTATGAAAACAAAGGCACTGCGCATGCGTGTTTTACTCATATTCTATTGCGATATTTCATTTTCCTATCGTTGCCTAACATTATACCGGTATTACCGTGAACGGTATAATATGGCCCAGCCCTAATGCAGTGTGTACAGGTAAGACCATTTAAACGGACAGCATTTATAGAATGACTATTAAAAGTCAGCGAGTGTCAGTAATGTTAATGTGGTTATCTTAGTAATACACAGAGTGCTAATATAACAGCTTTAAGATGCATTTGTAGATATTATTACGTGTTTTACCGTCTTTATGGTGCTAGCTTAAAGTTACGGTGTAAACGTTAGCTTATATTGGAGTAAAGCTGTTACGATGTTAGCACAGAAATATTAGCTTCTGTCATGACTGATGAAGTTACTAGTTAATAAAGTTTTCAGTAAAGTGATTAATCGCAGCCACAGATTGACAGCAAATATCTCGATTAGCTTCAGTGCATCTATAATAAATATGTGCAAGTTTCAGTGCTTCGTTTAAACTGTATGATACTTATACTGACCCAGGGTCAGTGTAAAATACAATCCTAGCTGTGTGAACAAAGCCACTGTAAATTTAATCCTGGATGACAAACCTCAGGATGCAGGCTATTATTACTCTTTCCTGCTGGCACACCTGTCACACCTGAGAGTTAGCTAGAAACTTACAGTGACGTGGACATCATGCAAAGACTTCCAGACTCTGTAATACTGCAAATGATCAGTGACTCAGGTTAACACTAAACTTTAAACAGCACCTCTGTGTCTTTCTGTGTGCTGAACAGAGATGGGCAGTAACGCGTTACTTGTAACGCGTAATCTGATTCCTTTTTTCAAGTAACGAGTAAAGTAAGGGATTACTATTGTAAAATCGGTAATTAGATTACCGTTACTTTCCCGTAGGAACGCTGCGTTACTGCGTTACTAAAACCGTGATTTTTTTGCGAGAATGTCTCATGACAGTGACTAAGCGAGTGCGCGGTTAGTGACAACAGCTGTGTGCAGATCAACAATGGATCACATATTGATTGTGGGAGAGAGTATGAGCGTGCAGCGTTTAAAGCGTGGAAGTACTGACCTTACTTTGAGTTTGATTCCATAAAAAGTGACAAAAACATTAGCGTCCGTTGTGCGTGGGAAGAAAACTTTTTACAAGGAAAAAAAACCCCTAAACTTCCAAGCAAGCACCGAGTGCGCAACGACGTAATGGGAAACTCACAGAGAATCTCGCGGATTCTTCAACTGACCGCGGCACACCTGCACCAGGGTAAACCTCCGCCTACCCAGTCCTGCTTTACAGGTGAAAATAGAGCAACAGGACCGCTGAGTCTTTGACTTTATTTATTTTCTGCTGTGTTTTACTTGCATCTATTTGAAAGAGTGAAGTGTTAACACAAAAAATATTTTATTTTATGTGCTGGAATGTGCAGAAAATAGGTTTCAATGTTAAACTAATTTATTCAAGTCAGAGAATGTTGCATATAATTAAATTTTTGCTTGATGCATAAAGTTAAAAGATTAAAAGATTAAAACCTCTGTGTCTCTCTGTGTGCTGAACATCTAGGATTGAGTCAGGCTGCATTGACTGTGGGACTTTAATGTGTTAAAAGCAGGTTGAAGACGGCTCAGAAACATTTGAAGATTAAAATTTAGCATTATGGATGCTGGTGGTTTGTAAAGCCTCTACTCAGCTGTATTTTTGTTACTAATTTATGTTTGTTGTTGTTTAACACAGATTTCAGAAGAGCAAATATGCTTAATAGTTTAACTAGATTTCATTTGTCAGTGTGGGACTGCTGAGTCACCTGAAGAACTCATTTCATTCATTCTCCACATGATGTTCATATACAGAAATGTTTCACAGGAACTGATTTCTCCCAAAGGTTGAACTAGTGTGTTTCCATAGATTACCTCTGTATGAATGTACTTCTTAAACGAAGGCAAGTGTTTGTCCTTTTTTGTTCCTCAGGTACAGTACGTGATATCAAGGGCAGGCGGTCAACACTGGGGGTAGACAAGAAGCAGACGTACTTCCAAGAGGGAGCTGCAGTGAGGTCAGAGGTCAGAATCTGAAACAGCTCAGGTTTATATTTTAGAGGTTATAAAAAATCAAAATGTATTTATAAAGAAACCTTTAAATAATAGTCATAGTTCTGATTATTATAAGAAATATCAAACATTTAAGTGGATTTTCTGTTACACATATCGTGTTAGCCCTGCAATAAACTGGCAGCCTGTCTTTGTCCTGTATCAGCTGGGATAGGCTTCATCCTCCCGCAACCCTGAATTGGATACATTGTATTCCAATTATGTAATCTGATCATTTACAAACTCAAGGTATCTAATCAAAATGTAAGTAATAATGATAAAATGGGAAAGCAGAAATAAGTGTGACATGAATGTAAATGTGTTAGCTGACATAGAGGACAGCTACATGTAGTCTGAAAAACCTTTGTTGTCAAGTTTGCAGGTATATCAGCACGAGACATTCTTACATAGAAGAGACATTAAAGTCTCTAACTCAGTGAAGCATTATTGGTCCCGTCTGTTTGGACAAATATAGTAAGTTGATGTTTGTCCATTTATTGACACATTTTCTTAAGTGCTTATCCAGTTCAGGATCACAGTTGAGCTGCAGCTGGATATGTTCACTAAATAAACCTTACAAAAGTTAACAATAAACCTGCATCCATGTACGTTGTTGTCCACAGGATGAGAAAATCAAACTGGAACACTGTGGAACATGTTAATAAATGTTTGTGTGTTTATGCCTGTGTCTTTCACAGGAGGCGCTGGAAGGTTTCCCTAATAGTTCCTGGTGGATCAAAGCAGAACCATAAAGGTTGCTGGACTGCATGATGGCCTTACCCCTGAGCCGTCATCCTGTTAAAGGAGGAACCAGTTAGAAGCTGTTTTCAAAGTAGCGAGCAGATTTAATCTCAAGTAAGCAATTAACTGTTTGTTCATCTGTTCTGCCACTTAAAGAGCATTTAAGGACATCTTTTGAGTGTCCAGTTGAATTAATTCTACTGGCTCTCATGGTCATTTGTTATTATAGACATATTTTTCATGTTCATCCAGCTATTTAGTAAATTCTATCTATTTAGTAATATCCGTCAGCTATAAAATGTAATATAAATATAAAAATATCTAAATATCTCCTGCACTTTATGTTTTAATGATGTAAGTCTGTTATCGTGTTACATTAGCATTCCTCACATATCAATGAGATGCTGTACAGTACAATCCTACTGACACAGCAGAGGGATAACGACGGCTATTCAACATCATTACACGACACATTCGAGCTGCATGACACAGACAAAGTGACTAAATCATCTTTTTTGTGGTTTATTGTCTTCAAACCAGCAGACAAAGCCGATTGCAGAAGATGTCAGAGAAGAACTTCAGGCCGTGGACTGAAAAGGTATTTTTTTCTTGTTATCAAAAGACATTTGGAGTGACGGCTTCTACAACTGGTTGTGCTAAAGTAAAGCTTACAGTCTAAGAAATCACAGTGTTGATATTCAGCACAAAGAGAAAAGCTCACTTGTTTGAATTTATTTACAATCATAGTTTTATAAATTCTGACTGTAAACAGCTTTTACAGCTTTGATATTGTTTGACACTCGATATCAGGTGATAGGGTTTAATTTAAAGGTTTCTGTGTCCCAATGAGCCATTTACACTGATCAGTGTCAGTTTAACTGTAACACATTCATTATTTAGATTCAACAAAGAAATAACTGAATGTAAAAAATGGCAGCCCTCAGGCCAGGTTTATAGATATATGCATGCATTATGAAATTTATGTATCCCAGATAATTGTTATTCATCTAGTCATGGCAGACCTACCTCTTCCTCCCAAGTTAACTGCAACCCAAAAGAACTAGTGGGGCTATTTACACACTCACAACCAGAGCCACCAAAAAGCTGTCAGCCACAGATGTGCTATAAGAGTTAGAAACTCTACTTATGGAGAAACTTTCTAAGTCTAACAGGGGACAGGTACTCCTGCCCAAATAACATGATATAACCCCACATACAGCCCAGCCATAAAGCGAACCAAGTCATTTAGTTAAAGACAGAATGGGACCAAATGCATGTAACCAGCCTGCACCCACCTGACATTTCTTCCTCCTGAATTAAATGAATGAATGGATGAAAGTTAAATGACTACAAACCTAAAGCCACTAGTTCCCACACTGGAGCTCCCTGACACTGTGTGTTAACCGTATTTAGCTTGTATCAACAGTTGTAACAGGCTAAGCCACCTGAGCCACTGCATTGAATTTGTTCCTGTCTTAATGATTTCAGCTGACTGGTTTCAGCTCAGATGTTCTGCTTTTTCCTTTCAGTAGATCAAAGCAGCTCGTGCTCCTTCTGCTTCCAATTTAGAAGAAGAAGAAGAAGGCGAAGGCTTCAGCGAAGTGGCGTTCATGGTCTCAGTGAACAGTCATGGTCACACACTGCATGTGGTTTTAAAAGCAACATGTCTGTTCACCACAACAATGGAGATGTGTAATATTAGTGCAGCTACGGTTTGTTCTTGAACATCAGTTCTGTTTTCTACTTTGATCACTTAGACCAAAAAACTGTTGTTTTCAGATTCTTTCTTTTACATCTATAAAGCACCTGCTCATTTTTTATTACAATTAGTTTCACATAAATGTTAGTGTTGCCTTTATGATCTTTTAATGCTTACACTACACTGTACACATTAGAGACATTTCTGTTACCTGTTTCTGTTGACTCAGAGTTGTGAAATGTTCTTTTATTTAATGCACAATATGAAGCTCATAATTTTCTTACAAATAAAACTCTAATGACAAACATGAACAGCTGTGCTTATTTCTGAGACATGAGTTTTTGAATGTGTTCATATTTAGACAGTGTGCATCTGTAATCTGAAACTGTAATGGTGAACCTGAGGTGATGGTCAACAGAAGGCAAATATATATCAATATAAAACAATATTGAAGTAATGTCTTTACCCTCTGCAGCGTGTGGACGCTGTGCACGCAATCATCTTATTTACTGTAGTAAACATGCACCGCTAGCTCACGTGACTGACTGTCTCCATGGTTACATCATATATTATTAGCTATGTAAACAGCTTCCAAAGATACCGTCATAGCTCTCTGCAGCTGTAACACTTTCACACTTTGCAAATCATTTCATGTGTTTGATAGTTATGAAGACAGAATATGTTTTTAAGGTCATGCTAGGCGGTTGCTATGGTGGTTGCTGTGGACTTGGGTGGACCGCGTCCGATTCCTGTTATTAGCTGTCCGCCGTAGGAAGGCTGCGTTCCATTTACAAGTAGTGACAGTCTGCCGCAACTCGAACTCAAACCCCGCTTTGTTCTTTAATTATAGGCCTTTTATAGCCGTTCATGACACGCACACACACACATAAAGCACTTTGCCTCACCATGAGAATGCAAGTTTACCTAACCTAACCTTAAAGTGTCTGATATAGGATAGAAAAATGAAGCAACCAGAGATTTAATGATGAAGACTCTGGGTTCTGTAGTTCACGTTTTACAGTCCTGAATGACTCTTTGCATATGATTTATTGAAGAGGACTTTAGAATGCACTTTACATTTAGACTGTTGCTGTTTCATTTTTTACATTGTTGCAGTATTATGTCATGAATAAGGTTCACCTGCTGGGGGTTTGATGGATCAGCTGGACAATACAGTCAAAGACAGACTTCATTCATCATATGCAAGAATCCTAGTTGGATTTTTGTTGTCACTCATGTTTTTGAACCAAATATTGAAAACAATTCTGGATACCTGGTCAGGGTCTACATTACCTTGTACTCAAGCATCCCAGGACAGAGCCCTGCCCCACCATGAGCCTGGGTGGATACGTGGTTATAATATAAAAGGACCAATACTGAATATGAATGTCTGTGAAGGTTCTCAGTCATCCAGGTCATCGTAGTCAAAGGAGCTTGCAAAGAAAAGCCTCTGGACTTCTTTAAGTTGCTTGAAGACGTTTCACCTCTCATCCGAGAAGCTTCTTCAGTTCTAAGGTCAAATGGTGGAGAGTCCCAGATATAAACCTAGTGGGAGTGACCCCCCACAGAAGGACAAAAGGACCCCCTGATGATCCTCTAATCGCCTGAGCCAAGGTGGGAAACTGGGCGTGGGTCCCAATCAGCCAGAGTTTTGGGTATGTTCACTGTGAAACCTGGCCCCACCTTATCATGCGAATTCCTGAGGTCAGATGGCCCAGGATGTGAGTGGGCGTTAAGGCGTCTGGGAAGGGATCTCAAAACTGGATTATAGATGGCAGAGAGTTGGTGTCGTAAACCCCCGCCTCTGTTCAAAGATGGTCGCTCACAGTGGACATAGATGGCTTCTTTCACTCCTCTTTCAAACCATCTGTCCTCTCTGTCCAAAATGTGAACATTGGCATCCTTGAAAGAGTGTCCTTTATCCTTAAGATGCAGATGGACTGCTGAGTCTTGTCCTGTGGAGGTGGCTCTTCTGTGTTGTGCCATGCGCTTGTGAAGTGGCTGTTTGGTCTCTCCAATGTAGAGGTCTGGGCATTCCTCGCTGCACTGTACAGCATACACCACATTGTTACGTTTGTGTTTTGGCGTTTTGTCTTTCGGGTGAACCAGTTTCTGTCTGAGCATGTTGCTGGGTCTGAAATACACTGGGATGTCATGCTTGGAGAAAACTCTCCTGAGTTTCTCTGATACACCGGCTACATAGGGGATGACAATGTTGTTGCGTCTGTCCTTCTTATCCTCCCTCGCTGGTGTCTGGTCTTCTTTTCTGTGCCTCTTTGCTGACTTTAAGAACGCCCATTTAGGATAGCCGCACCTTTTGAGTGCTTCCTTTACATGTGTGTGTTCCTTCTTTTTTCCTTCAGGCTTAGAGGGAACATGTTCTGCCCGGTGGTGTAGGGTCCTGATTACTCCAAGTTTGTGTTCCAAAGGGTGATGGGAGTCAAAGAGGAGGTACTGGTCCGTGTGTGTGGGCTTCCGGTAAACTTCGATGTTGAGTTTGCCGTTCTCTTCAATGTGCACAGCGCAGTCCAGGAAAGGCAAACAGTTGTCCTTTGTGTCTTCCCTGGTGAACTTGATGTTTTTATCTACAGCGTTAATGTGTGCAGTGAAAGATTCCACTTCTTGTGTCTTGATTTTGACCCAGGTGTCGTCCACATATCTGTACCAGTGGCTGGGTACTCTCCCTTTGAAAGAGCCAAGAGCCTTCCTTTCCACTTCCTCCATGTAAAGGTTGGCTACAATAGGTGACACGGGGGAGCCCATGGTACAGCCATGTTTTTGTCTGTAAAAGCCTTCGTTGTACTTGAAATATGTAGTGGTGAGGCAGAGGTCTAACAGTGTGCAGATCTGATCGGGTGTGAAGTTGGTCCTGTCCTCCAAGGAGCTGTCTTCTTGTAGTCGTTTTCTGACAGTCTCCACGGCCTCCGTGGTGGGTATGCAAGTGAAGAGAGAGACTACATCAAAGGACACCATGATTTCATCTGGATCCAGGGTAAGTTTCTGGACCTTGTCGGTGAAGTCGGTGGAGTTCTTGATGTGGTGTGGGGTGTTCCCCACGAGAGGTGCGAGGATGGTAGCAAGGTGTTTAGCAATGTTGTAAGTGGCTGAGTTTATGCTACTGACTATGGGTCTGAGTGGGACAGCTTCCTTGTGGATATTAGGAAGTCCATAGATGCAGGGTATGGCATCCCCTGGGTAAAGGCGGTGATATGTAAGGCGGTCAATAATTTTGTCCTTTTCAAAGTCTTGAAGGCAAGCTATAACTTTCTTTTTGTAGCTGCTTGTGGGGTCTCGCTTTAGGGCTTCGTAGGTATTGTTGTCACTGAGGACTACGATGACCTGGATGACTGAGAACCTTCACAGACGTAATGTAACTCATTTCACCAAAACAACATAAACATTTATATATATATATATATACAGCCGCGGAATATCTTTTGCAATGTAGTGACCACCACTGCAGACGTTTTCCAGCCCTTTTTCAGGCGAAACTCTGCTCTATTTTTATAATACTACCAGTCCTTTTTCAGACGAGTATTAATTACATTATTTGGAATTGTACCAGCCCTTTTTCAGGCGACTATTCCTCACGTGGGTCACTCACATTGATCGATATTTAATCGCGTGGTGTTCTGAGTATTATTGCTTACCAAGTATGTGCCAGTTACAGGGAGATCCGTTCAACTCCCAACGTCATGGGCCACTTCTAAGAACGCTGGCCGGAGCTCGAATTCACGACTCTGGACTTTATCTTCTCCTAGAGAAGAGCGGTTGACTGACTTCAGCGCGGGCTTGTCACGACGTCAGGAGTTGAGACGGTGTCCCACTTGGAGCTTGATGCCCAAGAAGGCTCGAAGGACCAATAAAATGTTAGAGGAAACAATTCGTTAAACAAGTACTTGGAGCAATAAAACACAGAGACCTTAGATTTGTCTTTTTTAACGTGCACGGGTGAGGCCCAAAGGAAACTCACACCGAGTCGCAGGCGTTTCCTTTATTTAACAAGCATAGCAGTTCCTGTTTTTCATGTTCGTGTGTGGGTGCAGTGAGTGTGCTGTTTGTGAGTCAACTTCTGCAAAACTCAGCTTTGTGTGTTAATCTCATGTGGTCTTATCATATGGCTTATATGGCTTACAGTTTACTGTTTAGAAGCTGGGCTGCACAGTGTAAAATATGAACACTATTATTATGAAGCAAAGCATAAAAACATTTCCCCATAACATAAAGTGACGTGGATCAGTTGATACACTTGTCTCCCCTTTAAAGGAGACAATCCAAGTCATCCTTAAATGTTAGTGCTTTCAAATACACAAACATTTTTAAAGGACAAAAATGGACATCCAACTTTGACTGTAATACAAAATAAATCTTTGCATGTGTGTTTTCAAACTCTCAGATGGGCAGCATATCAGTCTTGGACTGTGTAACCTGCAGCACTGAATGACCACCACACATGAGCATGTTCCTGCAACATTCAGCATCTGATCCTTCATCTGTGTGCTTCTGCTTTTGGTAAGTAGAGTTACCCAACTCCAGTAACTCTAAACACATGCCATCCATTTCTAACGGCCTGGTTACTTCCTGTCAGTTACTTTAGAAACCATGTGGTCACCTGACCTAACACTGTTTCTTCTTCTTCCCCTTAATGTTCAAGTGTCACATGTCAAACAGCTGGAGAGGAAACTACACCAGTGTACTGAGATGTTTCACCAACACGTGCCAGATGCTGTTCCTTCATGGTGACATCACCAGAGACCTCGCCATTGATCATGATGATTATAATGATGACAGCGAGTGGAACTAAGTCTGTAAAAATCCACGACCAGAATTTTTCTTTCTAATTATTAATGAATACTGAGAGCCTCTTTCTGTGTTTTTGTCAGGTTTCAGTTAACGGACTCAGGCGCAGACCGGGACTCCTTACGGGATTTACAGATTTTATTTACACAACGACACCAGGTGATGCTATTTACAAAGTGCTGGAGGGAGGGGAGGGGGGTCCAGGGTTCCGGGGTATGTGAGGGAAAAGACGGGAATCTGACGCCCTCCAAAGGCTCTCTCTCTTCACTCCCCACACTGGGGAAACACCATCCACTCACTCGTCCACGGGATGACAGGCAGGCTGGGAAAGGTCCGGGATAGATCTGTACACAGAGATTATAGTTAGAGGCGAACAGACGGAACGAACTCACAGATCCTTATTTACAATCTACTGAGCGACTGACGCTGATAACTCAACGATCCAGCGACGAGTGACACAGTGCTGCTGTCTTAAATCGGCCTTGTGATTATCCCGATAGGCGGCAGGTGCGTGGGCCAGGGGCGGGAGCCCATAATGAGCATTGCCCCGGCAGGGGAGAGAGAGAGAGAGAGAAAACATGTTGCCTAATACAGAATCAGCTGGTGAGGCACAGGGACCATGACAGTACCCCCCCCCCTCAACGGGAGCCCCCCGGCGACCCACCAGGCTTATCCGGATGCAGACGATGGAACGCCCGCAGCATGCGCCGGTCCAGGATGGCCGCCCAAGGGACCCAGGACCGCTCCTCCAAGCCATAGCCCTCCCAATCCACCAGGTACTGGAAGCCACGCCCCCGCCGCCGAGAATCCATGATACGGGCGATCGAGTAAGCCGGCAGACCGTCCACGAGCCGGGGGGGAGGAGGGGGCCTGGAAGGCGGGCACAGAGGACTGGACCGGAGAGGTTTAACCTGAGACACATGGAAGACGTCGTGTATCTTCATGTTGCGAGGCAGCTTGAGCTTAACAGACACAGGGTTAACCAAAGCAGAGATCTCGAACGGGCCGATATAGGCGGGAGAGAGCTTCCTGGATTCCGCCCGGATGGGAACGAAGCGTGTGGAAAGCCATACCTTCTGCCCAACAGTATAGGCGGGAGCGGAGGACCGGCGGCGGTCAGCGAAGCATTTGTTGCGGTCCCTGGTGCGTAACAACGCAGCCCGGGTGGCCTTCCACACCCGACGACACCTACGCAGATGCGCCCGGACTGATGGCACAGAGTGTTCGCCTTCGATGGAGGGAAAAAGAGGTGGCTGGAACCCCAGAGAAGCTTCGAAAGGGGACCGGCCCGTGGCGGAGGAGGTCATGCTGTTGTGGGCGTACTCGATCCAGGGCAGTTCCTCGCTCCAGACGGCCTGGTTGGAAGAGACGACGCAGCGCAGGGCCGCCTCCAACTCCTGGCTCGCCCGTTCGGACTGGCCATTGCTCTGCGGATGATAACCAGAGGAGAGACTGACCTTAGATCCCAATGAGGTGCAGAACTCCCTCCACACACGTGAATTGAGGACCCCGGTCAGACACGATGTCATCTGGAATGCCGTGCAGGCGAAAGACATGGGTGGTGAGCAGGCTCCAATGCTGTAGGCAGCTTGGGCAGAGGAACAAAGTGAGCTGCCTTAGAAAAGCGGTCAATGATCGTGACTATGACCGTATTACCTGTAGATGGCGGGAGGCCGGTCACAAAATCCAGAGAAACATGGGACCATGGTCTGGTGGGCGTGGGTAAGGGATGAAGCGGACCCGAGGGTGGCTGGTTTGGGGTCTTGTTTCGAGCGCAGGTTGTACACGCGGAGACGTATTCTTTGGCATCCCGGCTCAGGGTGGGCCACCAAAAGTAGCGCTGCAGGAAAGTAATTGTGCGGTGTATTCCTGGGTGACAGGAGAAACGGGCTGTGTGTGCCCACTGTAATACCTGAGACCTGACAGGTTGGGGAACGAACAGGCGCCCCGCAGGGCTGCCTGCTGGATCCGGTTCGGCTCTCTGAGCCTCGCGAATGGCCGACTCGATTTCCCAGGAGACAGCCCCCACCACACAGGTGGCCGGGAGGATGGGAGCAGGGTCCGCCGGGTCTTCTGAGGTGGAGAACTGTCGAGACAGGGCGTCCGGCTTGACGTTGCGGGATCCTGGCCTGTAAGTGATTGAAAAGTGGAACCGCGTAAAAAACAGAGCCCACCTTCCTTGTCTGGCGTTAAGCCTCTTTGCGGTTTGCAGATATGCCAGATTCCTATGGTCTGTCCAAACGATGAACGGTTGGGCAGTGCCCTCCAGCCTGTGCCTCCACTCCTCCAAGGCGAGCTTGATGGCAAGAAGTTCCCGATCGCCAATGTCGTAGTTGCGTTCTGCGGGGGTGAGACGACGGGAGAAAAAGGCACACGGGTGAAGCTTACCATCCCTCTGTTGCGAGAGGACCGCTCCTACTCCCGTGTCGGATGGGTCCACCTCCACCACAAACTGCAGGGTTAGGTCGGGCTGGACCAGAATGGGTGCTGAGGCGAATCGCTCTTTCAGCTCCAGGAAGGCTGATTGGGCAGCATCGTTCCACTGAAAAGGAACCTTGGGAGAGGTCAATTGTGTTAAAGGCAGAGCTACCTTGCTATAGTCCCGGATGAACCTCCTATAGAAGTTAGCGAAGCCGAGGAACCGCTGCAGCTGCCGTTGGTTGGGGGGTTCAGGCCACTCCACCACGGCTTTCACCTTAGCTGGGTCAGGACGTAGGTCTCCCTGCTCGATGACGTAGCCTAAGAAGGCAACTGTGGACACGTGGAAGACACATTTCTCACCTTTTACGAACAACCGATTTTCCAGCAGGCGTTGCAGGACCTGTCTGACGTGGGTCTCATGCTCTGATAGAGATTTGGAGAAGATCAGGATGTCGTCGAGGTAGACGAAGACGAACCTGTTGATGAAATCCCTCAAAACATCATTAACGAGTGCTTGAAAAACTGCAGGAGCATTAGAGAGGCCGAATGGCATAACCAAGTATTCAAAGTGTCCAAGGTGAGTATTGAAGGCAGTCTTCCACTCGTCGCCCTCTCGGATCCGAACTAAGTGATATGCGCTCCTCAAGTCCAATTTGCTGAAAACTGTCGCCCCCTGGAGCAGCTCAAAAGCAGAGGTCAGAAGTGGGAGTGGATATTTGTTTTTGATGGTTATGTTATTTAATCCACGGTAGTCGATGCATGGGCGGAGAGACTTGTCTTTTTTCTTGACGAAGAAAAACCCTGCTGCTACGGGCGATGAGGATGCGCGGATCAAGCCGGCGGCGAGGGACTCTGAGATGTATGACTCCATAGCCTCTCGCTCCAGTAGAGAGATGCTGTAGAGACGGCTAGTAGGCAATGGCGCGCCAGGGAGTAAGTCGATAGCGCAATCGTACGGTCGGTGAGGAGGCAACGACTGGGCCCGGTCCTTGCGAAACACTTCGGCGAGATCATGATAAACAGGGGGCACTCCGGACAAATCGGAGGGCGCGGTCGACTTGGCAAGGGAGGCTGGTGTGTGAGGTGGTGAGGCGGATTTAAGGCAGGTCATATGGCACTCCTCTCCCCACCCCGTAATGCGTACCGTAAGCCAATTAATGCACGGGTTGTGTTGACGAAGCCAGGGGTGCCCGAGAACGAGCGGCGTCCGAGTGGCCTTAAACACAAAAAAACATATTTCCTCAGTATGGTTGCCAGACAGAGTAAGAATAACGGGCTCAGTGATGTGAGTAATGTCAGGTAGGCGCTGGCCGGACAAAGCAGTGACATGCAAAGTGTGGGGAAGAGGTTCCTGCCCTAGCTGAAGGCGGTCTGCTAACTCAGAGTCAATAAAATTCTGTTCCGCCCCTGAATCTATCAAAACGGAGAGAACATGACCTTTGGCGTTGACCGTGAGCTTGGCAGACAGCATTAACCGTGGAGGAGATTTGTCTTGGCTGAGACCGCCCACCAGCACTCCTACCGTCACTGGTGGGCGCGACCTTTTGCTCGAGATGGGCAGGAGGCAACCACATGTCCCTTGTGGCCGCAATAGAGGTACTCACCGGCAGAGATACGGCGCTGGCGTTCCGCGGCGGAGAGATGCGAGCCTCCAATCTGCATGGGTTGCTCTCCTCCATCTGCGCTCTCTGCCTGCCGGGAAGAGCTGGGCTCCGAGGTGGAGCCAGCCCTCCACTGCCCCATGGCCTCCTGGGAATTGTAGTGCCGCGGCAGACGACAAGCTCGCAGCCGGTCATCCACCTTAATACATAAAGCCATTAACTCAGTAAGAGAGTCAGGGAGATCTCGCATAATGAGTTCATCTTTCACCTCTTCACGAACATTATTGAGCAGTGCACTCCGTAAGGCCTCCGGTCCCCAGCCTGTCTCTTCAGCCAAAATCCAAAAATCAATAGAATAGTCAGACATGCTCCGCTTCCCTTGTTTGTAGTTCAGCAGACGAAGCGCGGCGGCTTCAGCGCCTGAGCCTTTATTGAACACAGTCTGGAATTTAGACAGGAAATCAGCATAGGCAATCCCGGGATCCGAGCTAAGCACGACCTGAGCTCACTTTAAAGCCTGGTCCCGCAGCAACTGGACAAAAAAGCGGATGACTGAGCAGACTGTGGAGCTGATGGCTGCGCTAAAGACAGGGGTGCATGTCGCAGTGATGGCGAAACAGCAGGTAGTGGAACCGATGACTGAACAGGAGATGGAGCTGCTAACTGTGCTAAAGCCTGGACTGGTGACAAAACAAGAATCTGTGTTAACAACTGAGCTACAGACTGTGTTATGGATAGTAGTGCTAGTTGAAGTGGTAGTTGTGCTTGTGGTTGAACAGGTGTCTGACTCTGGGTTGCTCTCCTTCTGGGAACAGGAACAGGTGCTAGGCCTGGCCGAACACCAGCCATCCCCACCCGAGAAACAGATACGGGTGCAGGGACGAGCTGGGCTCTGGCTGCCTTTACCCTGGGGGCCGGTGTAGGTGCAGGAGCAAGCTGGACCTCTGTCGCTCCCACCCGAGGAACTGAGACGGGTGCAGGAGGCGGCAGGGTCGCAGCTGACCTCACCCGGGGAACCGGAACAGGAGCAGGCAAAGTCTGGGTGTCCATCAACCCCACCCGAGGAGCAGGTACGGGTGCCGGGATGATAGGAGCCTCTGCCAGTCTGGGAACAGAAGCAGGGACCAGCTGGATCTCAGCTACCCTCTCCCGAAGAACTGATACGGGAGCTAGGGAAGGCTGGGCCCACGCTGCCTTGGTTACAGAAACTGAAGCGGGAGAGCTGAGCCCAGGAGCAGAAACAGACACAGGGAAAACCGAGTTAGTGGAGCTAGAAACAGTGTTAGCGAACAGAGATTCATGGCAGGCCACTCCTAGCGACTCTGTAGGCCTTGAGCTGTCCATGTTAGGAGTAGCAGTCTCTAAAACAGTCATTGCACAGGAAGATCCAGGTTTAGCAGAGTCAGAGTGCTGCTGTCTTAAATCGGCCTTGTGATTATCCCGATAGGCGGCAGGTGCGTGGGCCAGGGGCGGGAGCCTATAATGAGCATCGCCCCGGCAGGGGAGAGAGAGAGAGAGAAAACATGTTGCCTAATTCTGTCATGGATCGCTGTGTGGCAAGCAGGAGGAGGACCCAAATGCAAAACTCACAGACACGGGGATGAACTCGAGAAACACAGCTTTAATGCTGGCACGGCAGAACACAGGAAATACAAAACTAAACTGGGAAAAGTAAACTAACACTCGCAGGTAGACACAGGAAGATCAACACAACATGAGGGAGAACGCGACGCCGAACAGAGGGAGACGCAGACAGAAATACACAGAGGGTTAACGAGGAAAGTGGGAACACACGGGGAACACAGCTGACACAGATAACCATAACGAGACAGGGCGGGGTGAACATAACACTGACGGGAGACGGGCAGAGTCAAACAGGAAGTACACAGAGGTTCAGACAGGAGGAGAGAGCACGGGGAGAACACAGACATAACAGGCTGGGGAAAACATGGAATAAAACACGAAAGGGGACAAGGGCTCATGAATACATAGAGGGGCACACAGGGGGTGAGAGTCACAAAGGGAAAGCACACAGGGAACAACATAACAGGGCAACTCAGGAAACAGAACCTAAACAGGGAACTGAATACCAAAATACAAGAGAACTAAGAATACTGGGCCAACACGGCCCAGGACCATGACAAATACAGAATCAGCTGGTGAGGCACAGGGACCATGACAGTTTTGTATGTTTTGGGGTTGTTTTTTTTACCTCATTTGTTACTAACAAAGTTCACCAAACTCACACAGTTTACATTCTGTATGTTTCCATCTTTACCAGCCACACTCTAACTGCATTTAAGAAAATAATCCTTAGAAATCGTCGTTTTTCTCTTTTGTAATTGATGATAATTCAGTGAATATATGCTTCCTTTTATTGCGTCACACATTGCTTTAAGTTTTTCAGTGTCCAGTTATTTTTTACTGCTGTTTGAATTCTCTGTATGTTTGACCCTGTAGGCTGTTTGATGGACTGCTTGTCTTCCTGTTTGTTACCGCCGCCTGTTTTTTAATAAAGATTTGGATTTCTGACTTTAACACAGCCTCTGTGTGTCCTCCCTTTGTGTCCTCTTCCTCTGTGAATGTGTTGCATGTGTCACAGATTCATTTTATTAACAGTTTTCCCACAGTGAGTTGCATCAGCATTCATTCACAGCACATTTCAGAAGGATTCAGATTAATACAGTGATCTTACAGTCAGAATGATCCTGACAGAGTGCCACTGTAAATTTCATCAGGTAAATTTTAAAGTTCAGTATTTCAAAGCAGGAGTTATGAAGAATCATATTGGAATTAGGACTAATAATATGTACTTACAAAGTCAAAGTTTTTTAATTATGCTAGAATATCGGAAGACAATCAACTTTTAGTGTTTTCTGCATATTAATTATTCTGAAATAGAGATGGTGACCCTAACTGTACAGAAGCACTAAACAACTGACAATCTAACAGACATCATTGGCCCGAGCTGTCATGCACAGTGAGTCTGATCCTTTGCTGTGAGAGTCTGACAAGCATGTTTCTGGTCAGTTTGGAAGAAATAAGATCACAATGTTGATCTTTTTTTCAATATTCCTTCTCTTTTACAACATAAACTGTGATCAAAGCTACTTATGTTCACAGCATGTAATAATACTGACAGTCCAGGGCATTGTGGTCTGTTGAACTAGGGTTAGGGTTAGGGTTAGCAATTCAGACATATGTAATCAATATTAAACGTCTCTGACGTGGGCCACTGTCCGCAGTGTTGGGAAATCCATACCAGGCTGGAACGAGTCAAGGTAGGTGAGCATCCACGAGAAGACACAGCAAATGCATCCTACTGACAGGACCAGGAGACTCCAGAAACCGAGCATCTTCTCTTCAGTGCCATCCTCTCCTGTCACCCTCTCTGCCCGGAGCTCTTTGAGTATGGGGTAGATAAGGGTGCAGAGAAACCCTTATTACTAATTCGTATTATAATTCAATTTTCATGAAATATTCATATTCAATCAAAGGAGCTTGCAAAGAAAAGCGTCTGGACTTCTTTAAGTTGCTTGAAGACGTTTCACCTCTCATCCGAGAAGCTTCTTCAGTTCTAAGGTCAAATGGTGGAGAGTCCCAGATATAAACCTAGTGGGAGTGACCCCCCACAGAGGGACAAAAGGACCCCCTGATGATCCTCTAATCGCCTGAGCCAAGGTGGGAAACTGGGCGTGGGTCCCAATCAGCCAGAGTTTCGGGTGTGTTCATTGTGAAACCTGGCCCCACCTTATCATGCGAATTCCTGAGGTCAGATGGCCGAGGATGTGAGTGGGCGTTAAGGCGTCTGGGAAGGGATCTCAAAACTGGATTATAGATGGCAGAGAGTTGGTGTCGTAAACCCCCGCCTCTGTTCAAAGATGGTCGCTCACAGTGGACATAGATGGCTTCTTTCACTCCTCTTTCAAACCATCTGTCCTCTCTGTCCAAAATGTGAACATTGGCATCCTCGAAAGAGTGTCCTTTATCCTTAAGATGCAGATGGACTGCTGAGTCTTGTCCTGTGGAGGTGGCTCTTCTGTGTTGTGCCATGCGCTTGTGAAGTGGCTGTTTGGTCTCTCCAATGTAGAGGTCTGGGCATTCCTCGCTGCACTGTACAGCATACACCACATTGTTACGTTTGTGTTTTGGCGTTTTGTCTTTCGGGTGAACCAGTTTCTGTCTGAGCATGTTGCTGGGTCTGAAATACACTGGGATGTCATGCTTGGAGAAAACTCTCCTGAGTTTCTCTGATACACCGGCTACATAGGGGATGACAATGTTGTTGCGTCTGTCCTTCTTATCCTCCCTCGCTGGTGTCTGGTCTTCTTTTCTGTGCCTCTTTGCTGACTTTAAGAACGCCCATTTAGGATAGCCGCACCTTTTGAGTGCTTCCTTTACATGTGTGTGTTCCTTCTTTTTTCCTTCAGGCTTAGAGGGAACATGTTCTGCCCGGTGGTGTAGGGTCCTGATTACTCCAAGTTTGTGTTCCAAAGGGTGATGGGAGTCAAAGAGGAGGTACTGGTCCGTGTGTGTGGGCTTCCGGTAAACTTCGATGTTGAGTTTGCCGTTCTCTTCAATGTGCACAGCGCAGTCCAGGAAAGGCAAACAGTTGTCCTTTGTGTCTTCCCTGGTGAACTTGATGTTTTTATCCACAGCGTTGATGTGCGCAGTGAAGGATTCCACTTCTTGTGTCTTGATTTTGACCCAGGTGTCGTCCACATATCTGTACCAGTGGCTGGGTACTCTCCCTTTGAAAGAGCCAAGAGCCTTCCTTTCCACTTCCTCCATGTAAAGGTTGGCTACAATAGGTGACACGGGGGAGCCCATGGCACAGCCAGTCTGTAAAAGCCTTCGTTGTACTTGAAATATGTAGTGGTGAGGCAGAGGTCTAACAGTGTGCAGATCTGATCGGGTGTGAAGTTGGTCCTGTCCTCCAAGGAGCTGTCTTCTTGTAGTCGTTTTCTGACAGTCTCCACGGCCTCCGTGGTGGGTATGCAAGTGAAGAGAGAGACTACATCAAAGGACACCATGGTTTCATCTGGATCCAGGGTAAGTTTCTGGACCTTGTCGGTGAAGTTTTGTCCAAAATTATTGACCGCCTTACATATCACCGCCTTTACCCAGGGGATGCCATACCCTGCATCTATGGACTTCCTAAGATCCACAAGGAAGCTGTCCCACTCAGACCCATAGTCAGTAGCATAAACTCAGCCACTTATAACATTGTTTGTAACAGTTTCACACCTTGGCTCAGGCGATTAGAGGATCATCAGGGGGTCCTTTTGTCCCTCTGTGAGGGGTTACTCCCACTAGGTTTATATCTGGGACTCTCCACCATTTGACCTTAGAACTGAAGAAGCTTCTCGGATGAGAGGTGAAACGTCTTCAAGCAACTTAAAGAAGTCCAGACGCTTTTCTTTGCAAGCTCCTTTGACAAGTTACATTACACGGTTCTAGGATAACCGAACTATTTCACCCAATTGTTTGCTGCAAATCGTTGACGTACTGGTGGATAAAGGGAAAGGTTGTGCTTCATCACATAAAATCAACACCACTTCCGTAATTTAGTCCGGATGTGGAAGCCTGTGTTGATACCCACCTTTGATTCTCGTGCCAGAGAAAATTACTGCAGTTGTTGTTGTATTTAGATATAAAATAGGAAACCTATGGTAATACATAAAAATGGGTAATAACGCAACAAAACTAACTGCAGATGAACAATGGTTAGAGAAAATATGTCCCGGTGCCGGTCAAATAAGTGCAAATAGGTGGAGAAATCCGAAAAAATTAAACTGTCCCGCATGGGAAGGTAAATGTAATCTGTCTGCAGTGACGACCCTAAAAGAAACCTTACAAACAGAACTAATAATAGTGAGGATAACAACCTGTAAACTGATATTAACAATGAAACATAGTTGGCATGACGACCATGCCCAGAATGTATAAAATAAGTGAAAGGAAATAATTCACATGAAAACCTTTTAAATAAAATAGAGAGATGTATAAGGTACATTAAGGCTGTGTCGTTGTTCAGCCAAGGAAAAATTGTGTGAAAAGGTAAATGTCTCCAGCTTGGGAAAGGGTGGAACTGCAGATCACCCGAAGCCCTTGATGGATACGAAATAAAATATAAATAAAATATTGTAATAAACTGCTTGGTTCGACATGCAACAGAGAATGATTGTGACTGAAGGTTGGATCTGAGATGAGGCAAACAGAAGACCAGTCTAAAAAGTAGGCACAAACCTGTTCAGTGAAAAAGCAAATTTGTACAGATTGGATGAATTCTAAATCATCTGTTTGCTGAGT
Source organism: Rhamphochromis sp. 'chilingali' (assembly GCF_963969265.1). Classification (NCBI taxonomy): domain Eukaryota; kingdom Metazoa; phylum Chordata; class Actinopteri; order Cichliformes; family Cichlidae; genus Rhamphochromis; species Rhamphochromis sp. 'chilingali'. The sequence continues at coordinate 27,875,349 of NC_137932.1, forward strand.
AAGATGATCCTAACTATTATATTGACTACTGCAACTCATTATTATTTGGCCTTACACAAAAATCTATCAACAAGCTCCAACGTGTCCAGAACTCTGCTGCCCGTATTATTACTAGGACTTCTTCTACCCACCACATCTCTCCAATCCTGAAGCAACTTCACTGGCTCCCGGTCAAATTTCGCATCCATTTTAAAATAATTCTGTATACATTCAAGGCTATTCATTCTCTCTCTCCACCGTACCTCTCTGACTTATTACAGATGAAGCTCCCATCCCGCTGCCTCAGATCTTCATCTTCTCTTTCTCTCTCTGTTCCCTCTGCTCGTCTGATCACAATGGGAGGGAGGGCCTTTAGCTGCTCTGCCCCTCGACTTTGGAATTCCCTACCCCCGGACCTCAGAAATATTAGTTCATTCTCTCTTTTTAAGTCCACCCTCAAAACTCATCTGTTTAAAATTGCCTATTCTTAAATTTCTGTATGTTTTAACTTTTATCTTCTATTTTTATCATTGTGTATATTTCCAGTTTTTATCTGTTGTACAGTGTCCTTGGGTGCTTTGAAAGGCGCTATTTAAATAAAATGTATTATTATTATTATTATTATTATTGGCTCAGTAGTAGTATAGTGGTTTACACTAATAAATATTGTAATATATTATTGCTGTTATATATAATAAAAAAAAAGATGATAACATTAGTGCTGATATAATATTAATCATAAGTGGCACCTTGGTCAGTTATGATGTGAGGTGGATAATTGTTATGAAGTAGTCTGCCCCAAGCTTAAGGTTGCTCAAACTCAGTATAATGACATATGAGATGAAGAAAATAAAGAAACTATCTAAACTAATTAAGTGCATAAAGGCACTTGATCTGCTTGATAACCTGTCATTTATCCTAGATAAAATATTGCTGAGATATAGAGCACGTCTATAATAAGAACTCATAAGCCAAACCCTGTAGACAACTATGGAAAGCTGTGGAAAGCACTGGACATTGATTGCAAGATTTCCCATGCTTGGAGTAATCTTGAAAGAGACGACTGAAAGGATCAACAGAAAAGAAGAAACCACATGATGAAACATGGACAGTGAACTGCAGGCTGGTAAGAACAGTGTGACATGACTGTTTAAAGGCACTGAATGTGATATTTTGCCAGGCTGGGACTTAATCCAGAAGGAAAATACTGAAGAGAAACGGAGAAGAAACGGACTGTGTTTGCTGGAGAATTCAAGACAACAAAAGGACACTGAGAGAAGAGGACAGGGACCAGTGAGAGGTGAAGCCAGACGAGTTCGACTGCGAGAATACAGGGTATAATTGGACTGAAATGAAAGCCTGAACTCATGATGGTGTTTAGAGATTTTCACCAGAAAACTAAAGAGGTAAACAAAAGAAGGTAAAATGAAGAGAGAAAATAACTGACAATTACATCAATGAATAGAAAACACACATACACAAAGTGTTACACGTGAAATTATTTCTGGAAAGAATCAGAAGTGAGATAGTTTTGAATTAAGAAATCAGTGAAAAGATGCATGAATTACACTTAATTATAACATACAGAGGCAATGAAGAAAGCAGCTTACACTCACTGAACATTAACAAAAATACATAGGAAAAGCAATGAAGACCTGCTTACACTTATACACATAACATAAGTTGGTATTTCTGACCAGAGAGGGGGAAACGGGTAGTTTAAGTACTCATGATAATAATAAAATGTCTCAGTTGTGTTTCTTCAGGTGCAAAACAGACCTGGATCAATTCTCCACGTGCAGCGGTCGGAAGAAAGTTATAGGTCAACATGACTGGATATGTTAAGGCAAGTTTCTGGTTGAATTTTTCACAGCGCCATGTCTCCATAAACCTGACAAGTGAGCCCTAACTTCTGGCTGAGGACCAGGAATGCTGTTAATAAGGTGGGAACTTAAAATTTGGGTTAGCAAATTTGGGAAAGAAAACTGACGGCTTAAGTGGAGAATTGTGCAGGAGTCTGAAACACTGCAAAAGCAACATATGGAAATTCACATACACAAGCAGAAAATGCATTAACCTTACAAGGATAAGCTCGTGGAGATTAATGCATAGACATTGATTAAACTGGGCTAAGAACACAAACATACGCAATGAAGAACAGCTTGCTATTTGTATGGGTGATAGAATGGTGTGAATGTTTAATAGAATACATTTAAGTTTGAAGTTGAGGAATAACTCAAAGAAGCTATATGACAAAGGGAGTGAGTTATGAAAAAAGAAAAAGTGATTAAAGTAGTTTTAAAAGAGTGACTTAGGAGTGCCCTGGTACTGAGTGATCAAAACCAGTGATCACTGTAGAAAGAAATAAAATAATTTAATAAGTTGGTAATGTTTAAACATATGTTTCTCTTGTTACGGCAACTTTTTGAGAGACGACTCAGTATGCAAATTAGCTGGAGTGAGTGGTGACGAAGGAGCTTCCTGTGTGTGACTGAGGCTTTCAGGAGAGGAAGCATATTCAATTCAATTCAATTCAATTTTATTTATATAGCGCCAAATCACAACATAAGTCGCCTCAAGGCACTTCATAGATACAGAGAAAAACCCAACAATCATATGACACCCTATGAGCAAGCACTTTGGCAACAGTGGGAAGGAAAAACTCCCTTTTAAGAGGAAGAAACCTCCGGCAGAACCAGGCTCAGGGAGGGGCGGCCATCTGCTGCGACCGGTTGGGGTGAGAGAAGGAAGACAGGATAAAAGACATGCTGTGGAAGAGAGACAGAGGTTAATAACAGATATGATTCAATGCAGAGAGGTCTGTTAATACATAGTGAGTGAGAAAGGTGACTGGAAAGGAAAAACTCAATGCATCATGGGAATCCCCCGGCAGCCTACGTCTATTGCAGCATAACCAGTGTTGGGGAGTAACGGAATACATGTACCGCCGTTACGTATTTAGAATACAAAATATGAGTAACTGTATTCCGTTACAGTTACCGTTTAAAAAGGTGGTATTCAGAATACAGTTACTTTGTTGAAATAAATGGATTACACTGCGGTACTTTCCTGTTTCATATTGTCGCGGGTCAGGACTGTTTGGGTTTTGTCTGACAGCTACGTTCTGTTGTTCCAGGCGGCAGCGTTACGGTTGCCATGGTTACAGGGCGACGCTCTCTCTCTCTTTCTGCGACTGTGTGTTTCCTGGGTGAGAGAGTGCCTTTTTGTTGTTGTTGTTGTGCTAAGCTAACAGGCAGAATGCTACAAGCATAGCTCTAAAGAATGTAGCACCATGGGCAGTATAGTCCGTGTTGCAGGGAGAATGGACTGCCATACACGTTATGTGTCTGTGAGCGCGAGGAGGGAGAAAAAGGCGAGTGGAAAGGTACGAGTTGTCGCCGAGGAAAAACGGGAGCTGGAAGCATGTAAATATAATAATAACCACTGCAGCCAAGAAGAGTGCCTGACGAGCCCAGTTGTAAGTAAGCTATTAAGACTCGACTGTACACCGTGTTCGTGTTTTCCTCCGAAAACAATAAGTTCCGTTGGAGCAGTCTTTCAACGCCTCTCTCTGTCTCTGCTAGCAAAGTTGACCCACACAACAAAGTAAAGCTATTTTTCGGCTACGAGCCGACAGGGACCCCGCCGTATTAGTCAGAGGTCCCTTTACTACAGTTCGGAGTCGCGGACCTTCAGTAATAGTAATAAATCACACAGCAATAGTACATTCACGTTGTTGTAAAAAGCACGATAATATATTAAGTAATCCAAAGTATTCAGAATATGTTACTCTCATTGAGTAACGTAACGGAATACGTTACAGAATACATTTTGGGGCATGTATTCTGTATTCTGTAACGGAATACATTTTAAAAGTAACCTTCCCAACACTGAGCATAACTAAGGGAGGATTCAGGGTCACCTGGTCCAGCCCTAACTATATGCTTTAGCAAAAAGGAAAGTTTTAAGCCTAATCTTGAAAGTAGAGATAGTGTCTGCCTCCTGAATCCAAACTGGAAGCTGGTTCCACAGAAGAGGGGCCTGAAAACTGAAGGCTCTGCCTCCCATTCTACTTTTAAATACTCTAGGAACAACAAGTAGGCCTGCAGAGCGAGAGCGAAGTGCTCTAATAGGGTGATATGGTACTACAAGGTCATTAAGATGAGATGGGGCCTGATTATTTAAGACCTTGTATGTGAGGAGCAGGATTTTGAATTCAATTCTGGATTTAACAGGAAGCCAATGAAGGGAAGCCAAAACAGGAGAAATATGCTCTCTCTTTCTAGTCCCTGTCAGGACTCTTGCTGCAGCATTTTGGATTAGCTGAAGGCTTTTCAATGAGTTTTTTGGACATCCTGATAATAATGAATTACAGTAGTCCAGCCTGGAAGTAATAAATGCATGAACTAGTTTTTCAGCGTCACTCTGAGACAGGATATTTCTAATTTTAGAGATGTTGCGCAAATGGAAGAACGCAGTCTTACATATTTGTTTAATATGTGCATTGAAGGACATGTCCTGGTCAAAAATGACTCCAAGGTTCCTCACAGCGTTACTGGAGGCCAAGGTAATGCCATCCAGAGTAAGAGTCTGGTTAGATACCATATTTCTAAGATTTTCAGGGCCGAGTAAAATAACCTCAGTTTTATCTGAATTAAGAAGCAGAAAGTTAGCGGCCATCCAGGTCTTTATGTCTTTAAGACATTCCTACAGTTTAACTAATTGGTGTGTGTTATCTGCCTTCATAGATGATCTGTTAGCTGTTTGACAACTACTCTTTCAAGGATTTTTGATATGAAAGGAAGGTTAGCGATTCGCCTATAATTAGCTAAGACTGCTGGGTCTAGAGATGGCTTTTTGAGTAAAGGTTTAACTACAGCCAGCTTGAAGGCCTGTGGTACATAGCGGATTATTGGAGATAGGTTGATCATATTTAAGATCAAAGAATTTATTAATGGCAGGACTTCTTTGAGCAGTTTTGTAGGAATGGGGTCTAAAAGACACGTTGATGGTTTGGAGGAAGTAATTATTGAAGTTAACTCAGAAAGATCAGTTGGACAAAAAGAGCCTAAATGAATATCAATGGTACTGAAAGTAGCTGTAGATAATATTACATCTGTGAGATGATTAATGGTAATTTTTTCTCTAATGATAAAAATTTTACTTGTGAAGAAGTTCATGAAGTCATTACTAGTTAACGTTAAAGGGATTGTTGGCTCAAAAGAGCTCTGACTTTTTGTCAGCCTGGCTACAGTGCTGAAGAGAAACCTGGGGTTGTTCTTATTTTCTTCAATCATTGACGAATAGTAAGATGTTCCTCCTGCGGAGGGCTTTCTTTTTTTTCTTTTTTCTTTTTGCCTGTCCCATTTGGTTCTTTAGCCAGAATTGTTGTCTGAAGACCAACAAGGGTACCCAATGGATTTATTTTGCCAAATGGATCATCGTGGCATTGCCGTATTGGTCCATTTGATCGACCTTTGTTTTTATTGATTATTTTATTTTATTTTCAGTTGTTACAGACGGGACAGACATGAGTGAGGGATAGGAAAGGGAGAAAGAAAGAGGAAGGAAAAGAAAAACAGAAGCGGAGAGGGACAGTGAGAAAGGGGGGGGGGGGGGGGGAATCTCCTGGATCACCTGTTGAGAGAAAGAATAGAAAACAAGCAAAGAGGTGTAATTTAGGTCTACGAACAGTGAACACCCATGTGCACACCTGTGTGGATCAGCGCGCTTGTATGGGCTCAAAATGTGGTCATAAATATTTTGTACTTGTAAATCGATTTTGTACTTGTAAAAAAGATTTGTATGTGTAAAAAAGATTTGTACATGCGTAAAAAAGATTTGTATGTGTAAAAAAGATTTGTGTGTGCGTAAAAAAGATTTGTATGTGTAAAAAAGATTTGTACATGCGTAAAAAAGATTTGTATGTGTAAAAAAGATTTGTGTGTGCGTAAAAAAGATTTGTATGTGTAAAAAAGATTTGTGTGTGCGTAAAAAAGATTTGTATGTGTAAAAAAGATTTGTATGTGTAAAAAAGATTTGTGCGTGCGTAAAAAAGATTTGTATGTGTAAAAAAGATTTGTACATGCGTAAAAAAGATTTGTATGTGTAAAAAAGATTTGTGTGTGGACTTAGCCCAAAAAAAACCCTGCAAGTTACAAGTACGAATTTTGACCCTATTTTTCTTCCTTTAAGCTGATTGGTCAATGTCATGTCAATCACAAATTAAACAATCCAATCAGAGAACAGATGGGTTTGGCTGTCGGAGGGGCGCTTTTTTGAACTGCAGGTCCTTGAAGGGTAATCTCTATATAAATATCTGATAGCAGCTAGGTCCCCTTACTTTCAGCAGCTGTTGAAAGGATAAAGTTGTGGTATATCAGTGGTTAGAAATACCATTATTAAGAAGAGTGCCTGACGAGCCCAGTTGTAAGTAAGCTATTAAGACTCGACTGTACACCGTGTTCGTGTTTTCCTCCGAAAACAATAAGTTCCGTTGGAGCAGTCTTTCAACGCCTCTCTCTGTCTCTGCTAGCAAAGTTGACCCACACAACAAAGTAAAGCTATTTTTCGGCTACGAGCCGACAGGGACCCCGCCGTATTAGTCAGAGGTCCCTTTACTACAGTTCGGAGTCGCGGACCTTCAGTAATAGTAATAAATCACACAGCAATAGTACATTCACGTTGTTGTAAAAAGCACGATAATATATTAAGTAATCCAAAGTATTCAGAATATGTTACTCTCATTGAGTAACGTAACGGAATACGTTACAGAATACATTTTGGGGCATGTATTCTGTATTCTGTAACGGAATACATTTTAAAAGTAACCTTCCCAACACTGAGCATAACTAAGGGAGGATTCAGGGTCACCTGGTCCAGCCCTAACTATATGCTTTAGCAAAAAGGAAAGTTTTAAGCCTAATCTTGAAAGTAGAGATAGTGTCTGCCTCCTGAATCCAAACTGGAAGCTGGTTCCACAGAAGAGGGGCCTGAAAACTGAAGGCTCTGCCTCCCATTCTACTTTTAAATACTCTAGGAACAACAAGTAGGCCTGCAGAGCGAGAGCGAAGTGCTCTAATAGGGTGATATGGTACTACAAGGTCATTAAGATGAGATGGGGCCTGATTATTTAAGACCTTGTATGTGAGGAGCAGGATTTTGAATTCAATTCTGGATTTAACAGGAAGCCAATGAAGGGAAGCCAAAACAGGAGAAATATGCTCTCTCTTTCTAGTCCCTGTCAGGACTCTTGCTGCAGCATTTTGGATTAGCTGAAGGCTTTTCAATGAGTTTTTTGGACATCCTGATAATAATGAATTACAGTAGTCCAGCCTGGAAGTAATAAATGCATGAACTAGTTTTTCAGCGTCACTCTGAGACAGGATATTTCTAATTTTAGAGATGTTGCGCAAATGGAAGAACGCAGTCTTACATATTTGTTTAATATGTGCATTGAAGGACATGTCCTGGTCAAAAATGACTCCAAGGTTCCTCACAGCGTTACTGGAGGCCAAGGTAATGCCATCCAGAGAAAGAATCTGGTTAGATACCATATTTCTAGGCTTTTCAGGGCCGAGTACAATAACCTCAGTTTTATCTGAATTAAGAAGCAGAAAGTTAGCGGACATCCAGGTCTTTATGTCTTTAAGACATTCCTGCAGTTTAACTAATTGGTGTGTGTTATCTGGCTTCATGGACAGATAGAGCTGGGTGTCATCAGCATAGCAGTGAAAATGTATGCTATGTCTTCTAATGATACTGCCTAAGGGAAGCATGTATAATGTAAACAGAATTGGTCCTAGCACTGAACCCTGTGGAACTCCATAATTAACCTCAGTGTGTGAAGAGGACTCTCCATTTACATGAACAAATTGGAGTCTATTAGATAGATATGATACAAACCACTGCAGTGCAGTACCTGTAATACCTGGAGCATGTTCTAATCGCTCTAATAGGATATTATGGTCGACAGTATCGAATGCTGCACTAAGGTCTGGTGGTGGTCAGAGGGCCCGGTGGCGCCAGTGTTCGGCAGCCTCGCCTCTGTCAGTGCGCCCCAGGGTGGCTGTGGCTACACTGTAGCTTGCCATCACCAGTGTGTGAATGTGTGTGTGAATGGGTGGATGACTGGATATGTAAAGCGCTTTGGGGTCCTTAGGGACTAGTAAAGCGCTATATAAATACAGGCCATTTACCATTTAAGGTCTAGCAGGACAAGCACAGAGATGAGTCCACTGTCAGAGGCCATAAGAAGATCATTTGTAACCTTCACTAAAGCTGTTTCTGTGCTGTGATGAGCTCTGAAACCTGACTGAAACTCTTCAAATAAACCATTCCTCTGCAGATGATCTGTTAGCTGTTTGACAACTACTCTTTCAAGGATTTTTGATATGAAAGGAAGGTTGGAGATTGGCCTATAATTAGCTAAGACTGCTGGGTCTAGAAATGGCTTTTTGAGTAAAGGTTTAACTACAGCTAGCTTGAAGGCCTGTGGTACATAGCCGATCATTAGAGATAGGTTGATCATATTTAAGATCGAAGAATTAATTAATGGCAGGACTTCTTTGAGCAGTTTTGTAGGAATGGGGTCTAAAAGACACGTTGATGGTTTAGAGGAAGTAATTATTGAAGTTAACTCAGAAAGATCAATTGGAGAAAAAGAGTCTAACTTAACATCAATGGTACTAAGAGTAGCTGTAGATAATATTACATCTGTGGGATGATTACTGGTAATTTTTTCTCTAATGATAAAAATTTTATTTGTGAAGAAGTTCATGAAGTCATTACTAGTTAACATTAAAGGGATTGTTGGCTCAAAAGAGCTCTGACTGTTTGTCAGCCTGGCTACAGTGCTGAAGAGAAACCTGGGGTTGTTCTTATTTTCTTCAATCAGTGATGAATAGTAAGATGTTCTGGCTTTGCGGAGGGCTTTCTTATAAAGCAGCAAAATATTTCTCCAATTATGATGATCCTGGTACAGGGCATTGAAGATGATAACAGTGGGTGGATTATATTCTTAATGTCATGGTCCCTGTGCCTGCCCAGCCGGCCTCACAAGGCTACACTTGTGTTTTTGCTTTTTCTCTCCCCTACCTCTCTGCCTGGGCGGAGCTCACAGCTGGCTCCCACCCTTGGCTCACACAGCTGTTGGCGATCAGCTGATGGCAATCAGCTGATTACCGGTCTACTATTTGAGGCTGGGTCACAGATCCTCTCATCGCTGGATGATTGAGCTACTGACGTTAGTCTTTCTTTTGGTCTTATACCTTTACGCCCTACCTTCATGATTTGTGAGTGATTTCTCCCTTCCCTATTCCAGTTTATCTTCCCGGACCTGTGACCTCCCCGCGGTACGGACGTGTGTGAGTCGGATGTGAGGACGTGAGCGAGCGTGAGAGAGAGAGAGAGAGCCTTCCCCTAATCCCCTGGAACCCTGGACTTTCCCCGTCACTGTATATAGTATTGCACTGGTGTGTAAATAAATCGTGTTCTGATACGTCAACCTGCTCTGCGCTTGAGTCCCTGCTTTCAGTTTGTGACACTTAAACTTAGTTACAGCGCTTTCAGAAAGACATCTACTTTGATAAAGTCTACTCTCCACCGCTGTGTAATCAATTATTGCATAGCAGACAGAAGATTTATTTTTAGGATAAAGGGGAGAGCTCATAAATAGAAATGATTTTTATCCATATTGCATTTTGTGCCTTTAAAGGAGTTGTGGCTCAATTCGTCTCTTGAGGGTCACGAACCTTTGGCTAGCGCTATGATTGGCCAATCTACTGTCAGGATGATATGAGTTATTAAAGAATTGCACACGCAAAAGGCAAAAGGCCTCAAATTCATTTAGCTTTTAACTTAAAGACGGACCAAAGAGGAGGGAAAGCATATATTTTGGTTAAGTCTGATAAACTAGAATTAGAAGGTATTGTTACATTAAAATGAGCAAAATGAAATAAAAAGGCTATACCAAAACAGGTTATAACATAGGAAATGTGAGGTTTTAAAATGAAGTTAGTGTTAACACAGGAGTTGTTTTTAGGCAGCGTTTAGCTATGATGAAATGTATGCAGGAGTAGTTGCTTATATGCTTAAACTTAATTGATTAAAGTGGTTGTTTTCTTTTGGATCTTTTAGTAGAATAGGTGTTTATAATGATTTTCTTGTTAAAAAGGTGACTTTAGATTAAAATAGAGGACCTTGCAGCAGCGACAGTTTGTGTACAGGATTTTGATGATCAGATAAGGGAAAATAGAGTGAGCAACCGGACGTGAAAGCAGCGTTTCAAGAGTTTTAAAATGATGAGTAACGTTGAAGAATATATATAAATACAAGTCAATAAGTTAAGAAGATAATTAGGATAAGGCTTTTGATTAAAGAGTCCCAAATATGATAAGTTAGGGAGGTGCAGGAAAAGGTGTTTTGTTTCCTTTGCAGAAGATCTCTGGACCACAAGAGAGGGACTGAGAAAACCTAATCTTACGCATGGAGTGTTCTCGAGTGGGAGCTGGTGTTTATTGCTGGACCAATTGGATGACATGAGGTTGTCTGATTTGCTGAGCCAGAGGACAGCTAGAGGACACAATGTATTGCGACCTCTGGTGTTCCAGAGGTCGAGAGAGGGAGTGTGAAGCAGGGAAATTATTTTACTGCTATTGGTAAATAATCATCATTATTACTATTGCATTAATAATATAATCTGCAGCATTGATATTGTATTCAGAGGTTTAAACAGTGTGTGTGTCTTTCAGAAAGACTAAGTTGCAGTTGACAGGAAGTTGCAGAGAGTTTGCAGAACTGAAACCGAAAGTTATTCTGAGGAGCAGGTTAGACGAGGCTATTTGAATTACTAGGTTATTCAAATTGTCTGTTATACTTTTATATTCTTTTACTAAGCTCTTAGTAGAGGTTCTTGATTAAAACATTTATTCAACATAGTACATGTAGTTTCAGTTAGGTTATTACACATAAGGATGAGCCTCTGGTCTGGTAAAAGGTCAGAAGTGCAACGGGTGAATTGAGAGAGCATTTGAGGACGACATAGACACACACACACACTCAGTTAGAGAGAATCATTTATAGGTGGAAGTTTAATCATGTTTTGCTTGGGGTTGCAAAAAGAGCATTTTGTCGCATAACTGCTGCTGAGGTGTCAAGATGACAAACGAGCATCCGGCAGTGACAGGATGTACCAGCCATGAAGATAGAAGACAACGTTCTTTTAAACTGTGTTAAAAGTCATTGCAGGTTGAAACCAGGTGATTGGATCCTGATAAAAGTACTCCAAAGAAAAAGTTGGAGTTCGCCAAGGTGGGAGGGCCCGTACCAGGTCCTACTGACCACGCCAACTGCCTGTAAGATTGCAGAAAGACCCTCTTGGATCCACCAAAGCCACTGCAAAAAAGTGAGTGACCCAACGGACTATTCCTGAACAGCTCGACAAATATCAACAAGGCACAAAACGAGGAAATTGACGCAATAAGAATAGTGGTCATGCAACACAGAGTCGCCCTGGATCATGATACTCGCAGAGAGAGGAGGACTCTGTGTCCTATTTAACACCACTTGTTGCACCTACATACCAGACAACATGCACTCTCAGAACATGACGGATGCTTTGAACACTTTGAAAAAGCTTCAAAGAGCCCAATTTGAGGACTACATGCCTAGCTCTGAAGACTGGCTAACATGGCTACTGAGTGGCAGCTGGAAGACTCTATTAATAAAAGGACTGGTTATCATAGGAGTATTGCTTTTGTTACTGTGTATGTTTTCCACCTGTATCCTGCCGTGTATAAGATCAATGATCTTAAAAATGGTAACCACATCAATAACTGCATATGTTGGAATCCCTCAAGAAGACTATGGAAGTAATGTTAAAAATGGCTAACGCATTAAAGTTCACATACACAAGGATGTTACGATCGAAAATGTTTTCTACAAGTGGTCGCTAGCTGATGACAAGATGTATTGTGACAGTATATAAATATTAACAGCAGGGGGGAATGTTATGGGGAAATGTTTTTATGCTTTGCTTTATAATAATAGTGTTCATATTTTACACTGTGCAGCCCAGCTTTTGAAGAAGTTGACTCACAAACAGCACACTCACTGCACCCACACACGAACATGAAAAACAGGAACTGCTATGCTTGTTAAATAAAAGAAACGCCTGCGACTCGGTGTGAGTTTCCTTTGGGCCTCACCCGTGCACGTTAAAAAAGACAAATCTAAGGTCTCTGTGTTTTATTGCTCCAAGTACTTGTTTAACGAATTGTTTCCTCTAACACTTTACCTGGATGATGACTCCTCTCCCCCTCACTCAGAAACACTCCTAATATAACCAAGCAAATAAATAATATTGAAGATTTATTTACATCATTACAAAAACATCAAAAACATCTCCCTTTGATTCTATTTCTCCATTCCTGCTGAACATCAGGCAACAAATATCTCAATAAATCACAGTAAAATGTAAAGCACATATTTTCTCTGCTTTGTCAAACCTCTGCAGAGCCTCTGTCAAGAAAAAACATAACTGTAAGCATAAAACAAATATACATTTCATAACACGTCACTGGACAAACCTTGGTCAGTTGATTTCCTCTGTGCAGTGCAGACGAACATCAGTCAGATAGATAAGATAAGATAAGATAAGATAAGATAAGATAAGATAAGATAAGATAGAACTTTATTAATCCCTTGGGTGGGTTCCTCTGGGAAATTCGGTTTCCAAAAAGCACAGCACCGACAGAAGTTACAGTTACAGAATATTATATATATACACACACACACACACACACACACACACACACACACACACACACACACACACACACACACACACACACACACATATATAAATACAGAGACAAATATAAATAAAATATACGAAGGGGATAAATAGAATAAATAGGAATAAAAATAAAAATACAAGTGAATTGCACATTTCAAGTATTGAGGTCTATTGAACCATTGACTATTTACAAAAAGTATTGCACAAGGTATTGCACAGTGAGGTGAAGAGGCACTACAGCTTAGTTGTTCCCCCCTCCTTTGTCCTCCTGTTTCCCCTCCCTCTCCCCTCCAGAGAGGAGTTAAACAGTTTGATGGCGTGTGGGACAAAGGAGTTTTTAAGTCTGTTAGTTCTTGTCTTGGGGAGAAGCAACCTGTCACTGAACAGACTCTTCTGGTTGTTAATGGCCGTGTGCAGAGGATGCCCAGCATTGTTCATAATGTCCAGCAGCTTTTTTAGTGTCCTTTTCTCTGCCACTGTCACCAGAGTGTCCAGCTTCATGCCGACCACAGAGCTAGCCTCAAGATGCAGAGCATGATGTCCCATCATCAGACTGTAAACAAACATCCACCAGGCTTCTTTGTTGGCAAAATTGATGATTCTCCCATCAGGGATCAGTAGCGTGTATTAACCTGTGGTATAAGCAGCAGTCACTGAAATATTACTCTTTCAGATAAGAAAGCCAGGGTGGGAGGGATCTCTACAAACTGACTTACCTCTGCAAGTGTGAAGCTCGACAAAAATCTGACTCTCCAGTCACAGACAAACAAAAACTCCAGCTGGGAGATAGAAAGCACTGTCTGGGTCTTGCTGGATGTTGCTGGTCAGAGTCCACACATTAGCAGAGTGCTTCTTGGTCCCACTGACCCATGTGGAGAGTGACTGTGGAGAACTGTTCTGGAAAACAGAGAAGAGAATTAAAATAACAAAAAGCCAAAGAGGATTTCCACAAAGACTCTCTTGGAATCAGCAATCAAAAAATCACTGGTTCATATTTCAATTAAATATGAACAGGTTCCTTAAATGTACGCAGTTCAGATCTGATTTGATTTAATTTCCTTCACACAGCACATTTGTCCAGGCTGACAGGTAAACATAGAATTACCGTATTTTCACGACCATAAGGCGCACTGTGCTAAAAGGCGCAGTCTCAGTTATGTGTGCCCTTACTGTATTTAACACACACATAAGGCGCACTGGACCATAGGGCGCATACAAGTACCGTATGCGTATTTAAAAATAAAGCGGGAGCAAACTTGAATTCGGTACCTTACTCACATTTCTATTGCCGGTAATCGTCATCATCAACAACACACAAGCATACAAGTGTGCATATTTAAAAATAAAGCAGGAGCAAAACTGAGTTTGGTACTCACATTTTTATTACCAATAATCGTCATCATCAACAACACACAAGCATACAAGTGTGCGTATTTAAAAATAAAGCAGGAGCAAAACAAAGTTTGGTACTCACATTTTTATCATCAATCAAACCCATCGAAGTCCTCATCCTCTGTGTCTGAATTGAACAGCTGTGCTAAATCTCCATCAAACATGCCAGGTTCACTGTCTTCACCGTCAGAGTCACTTTCCGTGCCGTGCGGCTCCTCGGAAACGATGCCGGCTTTTGCGAAAGCTCGAACAACAGTGCCAGCAGACATGTTAGCCCAAGCATCTACAATCCATTGGCAAATTGTGGCCTAACTCGCCCGGCGCTGCCTTCCACTCTTAGTGAAACTGTGGTCTCCACCGGTCATCCATCGCTCCCAGGCCGCTCGCAGCCTTACTTTGAACGGGCGGTTCACACCGATGTCCAGCGGTTGGAGTTCCTTTGTCAGGCCTCCCGGAATGACAGCAAGCTCACAGTTCATTTGCTTCACAAGTTTTTTCACATCGGCTGTGAGATGGGCACGCATAGAGTCACAGATCAACAGCGATGGTGATGCGTGGAAAAAACCACCTGGTCTCCTTACATACACCTCCCTCAGCCAGTCTTTCATCATTTCCTCATCCATCCAGCCCTTTTCATTTGCCTTAATGATGATTCCTGCTGGAAACTTCTCTTTAGGCAAAGTCTTTCGCTTAAAAATCACCATAGGCGGCAGTTTCTGTCCATTAGCATGGCAGCCAAGCACAACAGTAAAAGAAGACTTTTCATACCCCGTTGTGCGTATCGCTACCGTGCTGGTCCCCTTCTTCTCCACAGTGTGACTCACCGGGATGTCAAAAGTGAGCGGGACCTCGTCCATGTTTGTGATGTGGCTGGGCTGGATGTTTTTGTCGCCGATGTGTTTGCTGCAGTAGGAGCGGAAGATGGCCAGCTTTTCCTTATAATCCGCTGGAAGTTGCTGCGCTACCGTAGTCCTGGTCCGGATGGAAAAATGGCACCGTTTCATAAAACGAAAGCACCAAGACGGACCTCCTTGGAAATGTTCAATGTTCATCTCTTCAGCTAGTGAAACTTCTTTTAGCCGAATGGTGACCGTCGAAACGCTTCTCCCGCTCGCTCTTTGCTCGATGATCCACCGCTCGAGTCTTTCCTCCAACTCGAGCCACCTTGCCTTATGTCCGCGGAAACTCAGCTGCGTTTTCTTGACCTGCCGGAGCTTGTTTTCCAGCTTCCTCCATTTGCGAACCATCGATTCGTTAATCTTAAATTCTCTCGCCGCTGCTCGATTTCCATGTTCCTCCGCGTAGCTGATGGCCTTCAGTTTAAACTGTGCTTCGTAAGCGTGTCTCTTTGCCATTTTCAGGGTTGTTAAAACAACGATGTCCTGCATAATGCACATACCTGTTCTTTTATACAGGTATGTGCGATTGTCCCGGTATATACGATCAACGCCCACACTTCACCCTTTAACGTTCTCATGATGTTCTCTACTACGTCCTCCTTACAACACATAGGGCGCACTGCGCTATAGGGCGCGCCGCACTTTTTGAAGAAAATCTAAGACTTTTAAGTGCGCCTTATGGTCGTGAAAATACGGTAATCTCAGGTAACATGACTCATAGTAGAGTTTCAGTAAGAAAGATTGCAGGCTCTAATATTATTACCACACAATCCAAGGACACACCAACGGCTCAGATTTATAGAACTATTTAAACAAATGTCTTCTGAATATTCAATTCATGTTCACAGTGGGAGGGTGGGGGGTGTCGTGGAATTTTTAAAATAAAGTCTGCAACACAGAAAGAGCTGTGATCAAGCTATTTATTACTGCGCCAACACACATCAAACATCACAGTTCAGTCATGTCAGCGCTGCCACAGAAGTGGTGCTCCTACTCCTTTATGCATTCCAAGGAAGAGGGAGGAAGTTACAAACTGATCCTACCACACTTCAACGGATCAATGGTTATGCTGTTTTGTGCCCTTGGCGTTATCAGCACCTGTAAAGGGAGTTGTTTTCTCAAACTGCTGACACTGAAGTAAGTTCATCTAGTTTTAGAAACTTTCACTGAACAGTCTATAACAGTGTCACAACTAAGCATATGCATAAGCACTTAAATACTTTAAATGAGAATAACAGAAAATTTCTATTAAAAAGGCTAGAGCCTGTCCCAGTAGTCATAGGTAGAACACATCTGGACAGGTCACCAGTCTGTCAGAGGCAAGGCAAGGCAAGTTTATTTGTATAGCACAATTCAACAACAAGGTGATTCAAAGTGCTTTACAGAGACATTAGAAACAAAAACAAATAAAAGCATGATTTAAAATTGATTAAAACAAGCAAGCAAGCAAACAAACAAACAAACAAATTAACAAACAAACAAACAAAACAGGATATAAAATCAAAACAGATAAAATCAGAACAATAGATAAAACCAGTAGTTAAAATGTAAGTTTTGAAATTTAAGCTTAAAAGTGTGGATTTGGTGCTTTATTCAAATGCAGCTGAGAATAGGTGAGTCTTCAACCTGGATTTAAATAAACTGAGTGTTTCAGCTGATCTGAGGCTTTCTGGGAGTTTGTTCCAGATATAAGGAGCATAAAAGCTGAATGCAGCTTCTCCGTGTCTGGTTCTGACTCTGGGAACTGATAAAAGACCGGATCCAGATGACCTGAGGGATCTGGAAGGTTCATACTGGGTCAGGAGGTCACTGATGTATTTTGGTCCTAAACCATTCAGAGCTTTATAGACCAGCATCAGGACTTTAAAGTCTATCCTCTGACGGACAGGCAGCCAGTGTAAAGACCTCAGAGCTGGACTGATGTGGTCCACTTTTTTGGTCTTAGTGAGGACTCGAGCAGCAGAGTTCTGAATGAGCTGTAGTTGTCTGACTGATTTTTTAGGTAGACCTGTAAAGATGCTGTTACAGTAATCAAGCCTACTAAAGATGAATGCATGGACTAGTTTTTCCAGGTCCTGTTGAGACATCAGATCTTTGATCCTTGAAATATTCTTGAGGTGATAGTAAGCTGACTTTGTTATTGTCTTAATGTGTTTTTCTAAGTTTAGGTCTGCATCCATCACTACACCCAAATTTCTCGCCTGGTTTTTAGATGTATAGATTGAAGTTCTCTGGTGACCTGTAATCGTTTTTCTTTGGCGCCAAAGACTATTACCTCAGTTTTGTTTTTGTTTAGCTGGAGAAAATTTTGGCACAACCAGTCATTAATTTCCTCAATGCATTTACCGAGAGCCTGTACAGGGCCTTGGTCTCCTGGTGACATTGTGATATATATTTGTGTGTCATCTGCATAGCTGTGGTAGTTTATTTTGTTGTTCTTTATAATCTGTGCCAGTGGGAGCATGTAAATGTTAAACAGAAGGGGTCCCAAGATGGAACCTTGGGGAACTCCACATGTGATACTTGTCTGCTCAGATGTGAAGTTACCTATTGATACAAAGTATTTCCTGTTTTCTAAGTATGTTTTGAACCAGTTTAGTACAGTTCCTGAAAGACCTGCCCAGTTCTCCAGTCGTTTGAGTAATATGTTGTGGTCAACTGTATCAAATGCTGCACTGAGATCCAGTAAAACTAAGACTGACATTTTTCCACTGTCTGTATTCAGACATATGTCATTAAACACTTTGGTCAGAGCGGTTTCAGTGCTGTGGTTCTGTCTAAAACCTGACTGGAAGGCATCGTAGCAGTTATTCTGTGTTAAGAAGTAATTGAGCTGTTGAGAAACTGCTTTTTCAATGATCTTACTTAAAAATGGGAGATTTGAGATTGGCCTGTAGTTGTTCATTTGTGTCTTGTCAAGATTGTCCTTTTTCAGTATAGGTTTTATTACAGCAGTTTTTAGTGATTCTGGAAACACACCTGATATTAAAGAAAAGTTGACGATCTGTAACAGGTCTGACTCCAAAGTCTTTGAGACCTTTTTGAAAAAACTTGTTGGCAGGAGATCTAAACAGCAAGAGGAGGAGTTCAGTTGACCTAAGATGTCCTCCAGGTCTTTGCTGTTAATAGGGTGAAACTGTTTTATGGTGTTTAAACAGTTTTTCGGTGGACACAATACATAGTCTGGATCTGCTGTTGATATACCAATTGCTTGTCTAATCTTTTGGATTTTTTCTGTGAAGAATTTGGCAAAGTCATTGCAGGCCATGGTTGAATGAAGTTCAGCTGCCACTGGCACTGGAGGGTTTGTTAGCCTGTCAACTGTAGAAAATAAGACCCGAGCATTATGGCTGTTTTTAGTGATGATGTCAGAGAAGTAGGACCTTCTTGCACTCCTCAATTGTAAATTATAATTGTGAAGTTTCTCTTTATAGATGTCATAGTGAACCTGGAGGTTTGTTTTTCTCCATCTGCGCTCAGCTTTCCTACACTCTCTTTTTTCATTTTTCACTAGTGTGGAGTTTCTCCATGGAGACTTTTTCCTTCCAGAGATAACCTTCACCTTAATGGGAGCAATTGTATTCATTACATTTAACATTTTTAAATTGAAGCTATTGACGAGCTCATTGACTGAACCTCTGGACAGGTCAGGTGTTAATGGGAAGACCTGGTTAAAGATCTCACTACTGTCTTCAGTTATACACCGTTTTGTGATCACTGCTGTTGATATATTTGTGTGGGCTGAGATTTTACTTTCAAAGAAAACACAGTAATGATCAGACAGGCCCACATCAGACACAGTAATGTTTGAAATGCTCAGGCCCTTGGAGATCAGTAGGTCAAGAGTGTGTCCTCTATTATGTGTGGCCTCTGTTACATGCTGAGTCAGCCCAAAGTTGCCCAGAGTGTTACTCAGATCTTTAGTCCCTTTGTCCTGAGGGTTGTCCACATGGATGTTAAAATCCCCAACAATAATTACACAGTCGAAATCAACACAGATCACAGACAGCAGTTCACTGAGGTCATTAAAAAAGTCTGTGCAGTATTTGGGAGGCCTTTAAACATTCACTTAAACCCCCGGAGAGCAGGCATTTGGCTTTTCTACCTTTAAAACCCGGAGAGCAGCCAAATGGCTTTTAGCTAGGCTTTAGCTTCAGCCAAGTGGAAGCTAAATTGGCTAGTCATTCATATGTATATTAGGTTGTTACCTGGGAATTCTGGAGGGAGGGGAGTGGGGGTGTGTGAATGAGGGGGTGGGGGAGCTGCTAAAAGCTGTGAACTTCCTTTTGTGTTCGTCTGATGCATTCTCAATCATCCAGGGAAATAAATCTCCAAAAGTCACCAACTTGGAGTGTTTCAGTTTGCCATCTTAGGGAGAAATCAACACACATGGGTGTATGTCCTTTGTTGCTGAGATTTATTGATAAAAACAGTACAAAAAACCAACCATTTGTACACATATTTACAAATAATAATAAAAAGTGAGTGAGTACATTTCAACATTTTCAGCAATCACTCACAATCCTGGCACTGCCATGGTATCTGTAGTCTGCATTTACCACATGTGTATCTGTTGCAGTGAACACATCGCACAGTGGCATGATTGTTCTTGCATTTGTGTTTGACCTGACACATGGCTCTTTTTCCAGGGCTAGGTGTGGAGGGTTGTGTCCAAAGCAACTGTTCTTTTCTTGCCTTCTTCGCAGCTACATGAGAGTGAGCCAACTCTCTTGCAAGCTCCACCAGGAAGTCCACCCGTCTTTCCTTCATCCCGGTGCATGCTTGATACAGCACATGTGCATTCAGTGCTGCCATGTCAATCATGTTATAAAACACAGCAACTGGCCAGCGCCGTGTTCCTCTGCGGACAGTGTACTCCCGAACCATCTGGTCCATCACATCCACGCCACACTTTGTTTTGTTGTAAAGGGTGACAGTGTTTGGCTTCCTTTTGGTAGTGTTATCAGTCTGAACCACGCTGTGCATGCTGCTAAGAATAGACTGTCTTCCGTTTGGCCGCATACTCCGTCAGCGTGGCAGCAGAGGTTGAAAACACCTAAGAAATAAGATAAATTGTTATTTCCATAGCCCTTTTACACACAATGAAACACATAAACATAGAACCACAAAAGACCTGCAACATACCTGAGTGGTGAATTCATTGCGATCTGTCTGTCTAGTGGATTGAGGAATTTCCCTGCGAATCTTGTTGACTGTGCCGAGGATGGTGGTTTTCCGTCTAAGAAGTTTTTGCGCAAGTGAAAGCGATGTGAAAAAATTGTCCGTGGTAACATTTCTGCCCTTGTCTAGGAATGGTTCCATCAGCCTCATTACTACATTTTCAGAAAGTCTCTCCCCAGTGGGACGATTGGGGTCCTTGCCAAGATATGGGAAGACATTGCAAATGTACTTGGATTTTAGGTCGCAAGCCACCCAAAACTTGATCCCAAACTTGTCAGGTTTACTTGCAATATACTGCAGGAAACAGCACCGAGTCTTTGATGGGAAAAGCTGTTCATCAACGGTGATATGTAGACCAGGGTTGTAGCACGTGATGCAGTTGGTGATAAATGATCCCCACACACTGGAAATTGCAGCGGACGTATCAGTCTTTGCTCGATCACTGCGGGTGGACTTGTCATCAAAGCGTAGGTGTTGCATGATGTCTTGGAAGCGGTTTCGTGCCATAGTTCCAATTATCTGTGGGTTTCCCAGGTTTGCTGACCAGCAGTCATTTAGAGATGGAACCCTGTTAACCCTCCGCAAGATGACAATTGCAATAAATGCCATTAGTTCAGGGAGGTCCATGAACCAATGAACATGCTCCGTGCACCACTCAGCAGGCCTTGGAAATGATCCTGAGAGAAGTCGACCCTTGTGACTCGGATGGAGAAGACCTAGAAGTTCAGCCAGATTCGGACTCAGAGCTGTCTGATCAGTCTTCCGGTTAGTTTCATTTCATGTTATTTCCTATTTCATTTCAAACAAGTAAGTGGATGTAGTTAGTTGTTGCTTTGGACACAACCCTCCACACCTAGCCCTGGAAAAAGAGCCATGTGTCAGGTCAAACACAAATGCAAGAACAATCATGCCACTGTGCGATGTGTTCACTGCAACAGATACACATGTGGTAAATGCAGACTACAGATACCATGGCAGTGCCAGGATTGTGAGTGATTGCTGAAAATGTTGAAATGTACTCACTCACTTTTTATTATTATTTGTAAATATGTGTACAAATGGTTGGTTTTTTGTACTGTTTTTATCAATAAATCTCAGCAACAAAGGACATACACCCATGTGTGTTGATTTCTCCCTAAGATGGCAAACTGAAACACTCCAAGTTGGTGACTTTTGGAGATTTATTTCCCTGGATGATTGAGAATGCATCAGACGAACACATAAGGAAGTTCACAGCTTTTAGCAGCTCCCCCTCCCCCTCAATCACACACCCTCACTCCCCTCCCTCCAGAATTCCCAGGTAACAACCTAATATACATATGAATGACTAGCCAATTTAGCTTCCACTTGGCTGAAGCTAAAGCCTAGCTAAAAGCCATTTGGCTGCTCTCCGGGTTTTAAAGGTAGAACGGTAGAAGCCTGGCAGTGCTACTGTTAAGAAACACAACTTTGGATGGGGCCTTCAGCTGTAAAGCCACATATTCAAAAGACTGAAAACTTCCAGGAGATAGCTGCTTACATTGAAATGATTCATTAAATAAGACAGCAACCCCTCCTCCTCTCCTGCTCACCCTGGCCTCACTGATAAAACTGTAGTTAGGAGGGGTCGTCTCGATGAGAACAGCTCCACTGTTACTTTGGTCCAACCAAGTTTCAGTTAAAAACATAAAATCAAGGCTGTGCTCAGTGATTAAATCATTAATTAAAAATGTTTTCCCAGCTAAAGATCTAACATTTAATAAAGCCAACTTAAGTGATTTAGAGGCACTACTTGTCCCCTCGTGTTTGGGAGCAGTCTGTGGCACACAGGGTATGTTTACTATATTTAAAGATCTTTTTTTTAGAGTGCATTTCTCTGTGTTTTGACCAGGCCACATGTCTCCTTCTGTCACCTAAAAGTACAGAGATTTTAAAACCTTCTAGTAAACAGGGTCCCAGCTTCTCCTGGGAAAAGTCACCACTGCCATAATCCTCGCAGCCCGGACCCTCCACACATCACACATCAGACTTCGGAGACAGAGCATGAAGGTGGTAAGGAGGAACTAAGGGGGGCGAGGCTGAGCAATGTGACTTCGATTGCTCTGTTGAGGGTGGGGCTCGATGGCGAACCTTTGGCCGCTCTGGTGGGGGGTTTATGGGGGACAAAAAGGGATTGGGCCGGGGGGTAGATCTGAGCCCAGCATTGACCCGCTCCATCATCTCCTCAGTGAATTTCAGGTGTGGGGAGGAGGGAGAAAGGGAGGGGGAGGAGGGTGATGGGGGTGATGGCCTGTCAGGGGTTTGGGGGACTGGGGAAGATCGTGGTCCCTGGTCCTGGTCCTGGTCGTTGGTGTTGTTGAGAGAGTTGGAGGCAAATAGGGACCCCTCTTTTTGCCTCAGATGTCTCTCCTTTCTGAGGCTCTTCCCGGGTGGGGGCAGATGGAGCTCCTCCTCAAGGTTTCTGCTGGGCTTTGTCTGTTCTTGGAGTACTGTTTGTTCCTCTTTATGAGATAACTCCTCGTTTATCTCAGCCTTGGCACCAAGCACAGATGGATGACGTATGGAATAAAACAAGTTGGAGGTGAACAGTTTCACCCCTGACTTGTTAAAATTAAATCCATTTGCTTTAAACAGATGCCTGCGTTCCCAAAAAATATTAAAGTTGTTGATAAAATGCACTGAGTGGTCAGCACATGCTGATATAAGCCATTTATTCAGTGTAAACAACCTGCTGAATCTCTCGTCTCCTCCTCTGACCGGCGGTACAGGTCCACTGATGAATACAGCTGCATTCAGAGAGTTTACAGTATTTAGTAATCCAGTAAAGTCCCGTTTCAGAACCTCCGACTGTTGTTTGGACACATCGTTTGACCCTGTATGCAGAACAATGTTTGTCACAGTTGGATATTCCTCTGCAATTTGAAGAATTCTCTCCTTCAGGTTGTTAACCATATCGTTAGGAAAGCAGATGACTTTAGTGTTCTTACCGCACATCCTTTGTACATCCTTTACGGCAGAGTCACCCACAATCAGAGTTTCAGGCCTAGCCTTTAGCTTTCCCTGTGGCCTTTTACTTTTGAAAAGATTTTCGGACCTTACTTCGCTACTTTTAGATGGATGGTTGTCCGATATAGATCCAGGGTCCTTTGATAGTGGAGAAAATCTGTTGTGCAGTTTCACATTCAGTTGCTTTGAAGGTTTGTTGTTAAACTTCCTATTCACGGTTGTCCAGTCCTGTTTCCTCTTGTATACAGGGGTAGAAGAGCTTCTCTGTCTCGTAGGAAGTGAAGGCCAGTCGGTTTCAGAGATTTCAGCTCGCTGTGCCCTGCCTGTGATACGTCCTCCCCCTTCTAGGAGACATGATTTATGTCTTGGTTTTGCACCAAGACAATCCAAGGGGGGATTATCGCTTGAGGATTTATAATAGTGCACAAAGTCTACTTTCTTGGTCATGTTATCTGTGCTCCTTAGCTGTGTACTAGCCTGCTCATCGATATTGTTTTGAATCAAAGGCAAGGTTGTTTCATTTCCACACAGTCCATTTACCTCCACGTTTACTTCTAAGCGATGAATTTTTGTCTCCAGTACTGCAATCTTCTGCAGGAGGCTGTGGTAGTCATCTGTGGAGAGGGAAGGCATCTTGTTGCTAGTTAGCCTAGCGGTTAGCACCTTTCCAGGGTATTGAGGCTGCTCGGTGCCCAGACGCTGTAATCAGGCTTCAGCTGTGTCTAGGCCACAGACACACGGAGCGCTGAGGATAAGGTAACTATAAAAATGTTGCTGTTTCTGTTAAGAACACTTTAGTCCTAATGATCTATAAGTGTCCAGAAGCTATCGCAGGTAAGCTCATACGGAAAAAAGGGAAAAAAATCAGCATAAAAATCAATAAAAGAAGCAAAGCATTTAAAGAGCAAAGAGATGAAGCGTCCACACTCACAAAGGGGGAGGAGCAAAAGCTAACTATAATATTGTAACTAAAGATTATGGGGGGTGTCCTGTTTAGTCCAGAGGACTAAAACAGAGTCAGACATCAGAGTAACAAATCTATTTAAAATTAATGTAAGTTTGCTGCAGCTGTATGTATGACCATGTGTTTCTGTGCTCACAGTCCACCTCTCAGGAACCTGCAGTTCACTTTTAGTCAATTTTAAACAGACCTCACAAAAGGCTGATGTGGCTGGATCAGTAGTCTGATTTAAGTACGATACCTTTGGCCAGGGATTAATCTGGTACATCGCTTCACTGCAGTATTTTCCCCACACCTGAATAAAAAATACTGATATATACAAATAACAGCTTCAGCTGATGCAGCCTGACTCAATCCTAAATGTTCAGCACCAGTGTTGGTCAAGTTACTTGAGGAAAGTAATCAGTAACTAATTACTGATTACTTCCCCAAAAAAGTAATCCCGTTACTTTACTGATTACTTATTTTCAAAAGTAATTAATTACTTAGTTACTTAGTTACTTTTTAAAAACACGATTTACAACCTGAGGAGGTGATAAAGCGATATATCTTTCAGCCCAATTCTACTTTTTCTCCATCATACAAAATGTAATCAAATGGAAAAGTCTCTTTTTTTTTTACTTGTTTTTATCAGTTTTAATCTTTTAACTTTATGCATCAAGCAAAAATTTAATTATATGCAACATTCTCTGACTTGAATAAATTAGTTTAACATTGAAACCTATTTTCTGCACATTCCAGCACATAAAATAAAATATTTTTTGTGTTAACACTTCACTCTTTCAAATAGATGCAAGTAAAACACAGCAGAAAATAAATAAAGTCAAAGACTCAGCGGTCCTGTTGCTCTATTTTCACCTGTAAAGCAGGACTGGGTAGGCGGAGGTTTACCCTGGTGCAGGTGTGCCGCGGTCAGTTGAAGAATCCGCGAGATTCTCTGTGAGTTTCCCATTACGTCGTTGCGCACTCGGTGCTTGCTTGGAAGTTTAGGGGTTTTTTTTCCTTGTAAAAAGTTTTCTTCCCACGCACAACGGACGCTAATGTTTTTGTCACTTTTTATGGAATCAAACTCAAAGTAAGGTCAGTACTTCCACGCTTTAAACGCTGCACGCTCATACTCTCTCCCACAATCAATATGTGATCCATTGTTGATCTGCACACAGCTGTTGTCACTAACGGCGCACTCGCTTACGTCACTGTCATGAGACATTCTTGCAAAAAAAAATCACGGTTTTAGTAACGCAGTAACGCAGCGTTCCTACGGGAAAGTAACGGTAATCTAATTACCAATTTTACAATAGTAATCCCTTACTTTACTCGTTACTTGAAAAAAGGAATGAGATTACAGTAACGCGTAACGCGTTACTGCCCATCTCTGTTCAGCACACAGAGAGACACAGAGGTGCCGTTTAAAGTTTAGTGTTAACCTGAGTCACTGATCATTTGCAGTATTACAGAGTCTGGCAGTCTTTGCATGATGTCCACGTCACTGTAAGTTTCTAGCTGACTCTCAGGTGTGACAGGTGTGCCAGCAGGAAAGAGTAATAATAGCCTGCATCCTGAGGTTTGTCATCCAGGATTAAATTTACAGTGGCTTTGTTCACACAGCTAGGATTGTATTTTACACTAACCTTGGGTCAGTATAAGTATCATACAGTTTAAACGAAGCACTGAAACTTGCACATATTTATTATAGATGCACTGAAGCTAATCGAGATATTTGCTGTCAATCTGTGGCTGCGATTAATCACTTTACTGAAAACTTTATTAACTAGTAACTTCATCAGTCATGACAGAAGCTAATATTTCTGTGCTAACATCGTTTAACCAGTAACAGCTTTACTCCAATATAAGCTAGCTAAGTAACTTTAAGCTAGCACCATAAAGACGGTAAAACACGTAATAATATCTACAAATGCATCTTAAAGATGTTATATTAGCACTCTGTGTATTACTAAGATAACCACATTAACATTACTGACACTCGCTGACTTTTAATAGTCATTCTATAAATGCTGTCCGTTTAAACGGTCTTACCTGTACACACTGTTGTATCCACCGGATTGCAGCCAGAGTGGATTCTGGAGTCTTCCACGCTCCTGTTAGTGATCCTCCATCTGGATGGATGAGAACAACCTTCTGAACAATCTAGCAGGAGATGGCCCATATCTATGGGACTGATTTGTGCTAATAACGCCCATTGTATGGACTGATAACAGCCGAAGCGGGTGAATAAAGTTACCCAGTAGCTAGCTGTGCCATTACCCAGCATACATCACTCCCTCCGTAAATGCAATAAACGATACAAAAATATCGTTCTACCTGTTTTTCAGGTAGTTGTTTACATTATATAATTTATTGTGTTCTGTATGTGATTTGGAAAATGTCTAAATATACCGACAACAGGCACTTCCGCGGCAATCTCTTCAATCGGAGGACCCTTCACGTCAATTCCCGACGCGAGAGGGGTACCTGTCACTACCCGATCCGTACCGGAAACCTTAGGCGGCCTTAACTTCCTACTGCTCTGCAATTATAGTATTCCAGAAATACCACTGAAACTTTCTCACTTTCATCAACAAATTCTTTTGGCATGGGCGCTGATTTACAAACACAATTTCTCTCCACAAAACTGTTTTATTTGGAATAACTGCAATATTATTTATAAAAATAAAACTCTTTTTTTAAATAACTGGTTTAATAATGGAATAATCTTGGTTAGTCAGTTATATAGAGAAGATGGACTCTTTTATAATTACTCTGAGTTCCTCAAGAGATACAATGTACCGATAACGCCTAAAGAATTCTCAATAGTGTTCGATGCCATCCCATCTGGTCTGTCCATGTTACACAGATGCTCCCACAGTGCTCCACTACAGGTCACTCCCCCGGATGTGTTACATTCTTCTCTTGGCAATGTTTGCTTTTCCTCTCATAAGTCTATAAATACCAAAATAAGATCTCTCTTTCAGGATGCAATGGTCTCTGTTCCATCAGCCATATTTTATTGGGCCAATTTTGTAACAGATATTGAATGGAAAAAAATTTGGACTTTACCACAAAGGCTTTTCTTGAAGTTGATTCATAAATTTTACCCTACCAAACAATATTTGTCCAAATTTATGGCTGAAATAAATGTAAATTGTACCTTCTGTCAAGAGCAACCTGAAACAGTTTCTCATCTGTTTTGGTCATGTAAATTTACGTGTAAATTCTGGAAGGATTTCCACAAGTTTATTACTGACTTTGTTCTCCCTAATCTTCAACTATACTATAAGGATGTTATCTTTGGCTATTAGAATTTTAAAGACAAGGACAATGATGCTTTCTTTTTTATAAATTTGGTTTTATTTTCGGCAAAATTTCATATACAAAAAAGCAAAGTCCTCGGCAGAAAGCCTGAACTTCTTGTATTAAAAATGGAACTTGCACAATATATAAGGACAATCTCCTCATCAAAAAACACTAAGGCTCTCAAGACTGTTAACATCTATAACCGATTGAACCTGCTAACTTGATTTTGGCTCTTGCAAACTTTTGTTTATTTATGTTCCCCTTAATTTATTTTATTTTTTGTACTCACTTTTGTCTCACTGTCCTTGTCACTCTTTCTGTTCTTCATTGTACTACCACAATGTCATCTTTTATGTGATCCCTGTTTTACTTGACTGTATGTCTAAAATGTGATAAATAAAGCTAATAAAAAAATAAATAAAAAAAATCCGTACCGGAAACCCGATTGGTACCCCGCATGCGCGAAAGGTGTCTACTTCCGGTCGAAGCATTTTACGATAGTTACATGTCAGAGTATCTGTTAAGATGTTAAGAATAACAAGTATCTCTTAAAATGTTTCCGATAATGAAACAATTAATATAATGTAGACAAAAACAAAAAAATAAAAAGATAGCGACAGATCGGAACTCCCGATCCTGCGTATGTTCAAAGTCGGGCCGTACAAATCGGGTCTACCCGATCCGTACCGCGCATGTGCAGGGGTTTTCTTCTTCTTCTATTCGTTTAATGGCAGTTTACTCCCCAGTGTAAGAGGATACCGCCACCTGGTGACTGAGCGAATGAACCCTATTGTAAACTGAATTAGCGTTATTACAAACGTGTGTTGAATTTGATTTAGTGATAGTCGAGTGTGTTTATGCTTGTCTGTGTGGAGAGGATTGTTGGAATAGTTATGATGATGTCCGCTATCACTGTCAATTGCCAGTAAACGCTTCATCTGGCTGCTGAATCTTCACGTGACATATTACAAAGTCTGTATTATTAACTCTGTCATTAGGCACCATTCTTCTTATTTTATGGCGCTGTTGTTCAATCGGGGGACGCTCTCTGAGGAGAAAAGCAAAAATTTGTTGCGGATACGGATTATCCATTGTTTAAATGTCCCGGTAGTCGAAAAGGAGGCAGAGCTGTTGAGAAATGCTAAGAGCTAACTGGGCGCTAACCGTATCATTCAAATATATTGAATGTCGCAATGTTGGCAAAGAGAGGAAGTGACGTAAGAACCGATCGGGTTTCCGGTACGGATCGGGTAGCGACAGTACCCTGCGCGTCCATAAGTGAAGCAGAGGGAGCCTGACCATGCGTCACACGTTTGACGAGTGTTGGACTGAGACGTGGACATGTCTGTCCTCACATGTCCATCTTTAAACCCAGGCCGTGCTCACATCACGGGTCAGCTGTGTTCACAAATATTCATCTCTATGATGGCGGCGTCAGACACGCCACACAAATCTCTGCAGTGACACAAAAACCATCAGTGATGCTGAGTGAAATCGTCTCTTTAAACCCAGGTCACAGTTTATAATCAACTGACAGCGAGCGTTTCCACAGCAATCAGGTCAGGTGACAAATGCTAATTAAGAGCCATCAGTGAGGGAGAGTGGAGGAGGTGAGGTTGTTTCCACTTCCTGAACGACGGCTAATTTAGCAGAAACGAACTGATGAAAAGCTTTTTCATCTGTGTTGCCATGGCTGCGTGAAGCCTGGTCAAATGAATTAACAGGAGCCTTTGATTTAGAGCAGGAAGGTTATTACTGAAAGGTAAAGAGAAAAAGTCAAGGACACAGGGAAACTCCACTGAGCAGGAGACAAACGGACGCTTGGCCTCCGAGATGTGATCGGACAGAGGCCAATGGCTCACATGCCTTCAGAGGGAGCTGTGATCTAATCCTTTCAGGCCCTGCCCACAAACACTGAGCTGAGGCGGAGACTGAAGGTGAGTCTGGTGCAGATCTGTGGCAGTGCAGGTGGAGCTGGTTGGATGTGAACTTAACATAAACAAACACGTTTGCTCAGTCCGGCCTCACGACATTTGTAGACGTTTTACCTCCTCATACTTGACCACTGCCACCGAGGTGTGAAGTCACATGACAGAAAGTGAAATGTCAGGTGTGTGAGAGACCTGGAGATGAGAGGAGCAGAAACTGTCGAGGAGTAGGAGGGGAGGAGGAGGAGGGGAGGAGGGCGAGAGGAGGAGGACAAGAGGAGGATGGGAAGGATAGGAGGAGGAGAAGGGGTGGAGTAGGAGGAGGCAGGCAGGAGGAGGAGGAGGAGGAGGAGTGTTTCCTGAATGATGATGTCTCTTGTATGGAGGACTTTAAACAGGCGACCTGATGAAGCTGAGCTCTGTTGGGTCAGGTTTGATTTACAGACTGGCCGTATGCTGACGTGTGATTGGTAAGTGCTGCAGTGCAACGAGTCCACCAGCTCAGCCTGGAGCACAAAAAGAGTTCACCAAATAACAAAAACATGAATTGAAATCTTTGAATCTTTATTCATGTTCCTGATGCTGCCTCTGCGCCGACCCACGCACTCCTCTTTTTTTTTTTTTTTTACAAATAGTTAGAAAACTGTACAATACAAAAACAAAGAAAAGGAAACAGACGGTTAACACGCCACATCAGCAGAGCGATTTAATCAATTTAAAGAAAAACACGAAACCTGACGAACAAAAACAAGAACACAATGCAGAATGATGCTTCATGCAGCCACTTCAGAAAGAGCCTGAGACGGGAAACGTCTGAATCTGAGTGTGTCAGTTCCTGCTGCACATCACACGTGTGATGGAAATCTGCAATGTGAAATTTTACATCCTCACAGCTGACTCTGAACTTTTATTTTGTATTCTTCAGAGAGTATACTGTGTTTGGAGGTGGGGTCATGTGTGGAGCTCAGAGTTTGATCTTCGCTCTGTCTGAGAAAGCATCTGGGGACAGTTTGGAGTTTCAGAGACATCCTCATGTGGCTGTAGAACTCGTGGACGAGAAAAGATTCCGATGCGTCATGACAAGTTAACGTTTCAGGGTCCAACAGGAAGTGAGTGTGCATAAACGTGGCCACAGACCATCGATCAGGCAACCACAAGTGACTGACAGTTTATAAGTGGGTGGGGCTTCAGTCAGAGATCTCCAGGTTTTACACATCAGTGCTCTTCTGGACCAGGGGTCTCAAACTTTAATGAGCTGTGGGCCACTCCTGGCACCGTCATCTCATTGGAGGGCCACTTTAGCGTTCAGGTATTAAAAAAGAAACAAAGAAACAAACAAGAAAACACCCACAAATATTTCTGAAAATGTAATATTTTGTTTGTTTGTTTTTTAATTTCAGATAGTGTATAACAAGACAAAACTGCAAACGTGAACACAGATTCTTTTCCTCACTCTTAACTAACTAAAGCCTTTCATTGAACTACCAAATAAACACAATGGTCCTGTCTTTCTGGCCAGACACGTGGCAGCACTTCTGCTATCATTTTGTTCGTATTTAACAAAATAAAAATGCAGACATAAGTGTACACATTAGTTTTTGACTGTCTCACTGAACTAACATAGTCAATCTCTTAGTATGTTTGCACTCTCTGCTCATATTGCCTTCATATTAAATCATTTTTGGCTTTTTAAAGAACTTATTTTAACATTACACTTAACAACAAACAAATCCTCCCTAACAGAAAAAAACTGCATTATATTTCTTCACGTCAATATACGGACACCCCTGTTCTGGACGCTTCGACATAAAATGGGCAACTTGCGATCGTCGGTCACGTGATTCGTGATGTCACCTGACCGAGATTCTAGCTTTTATTCAGTGATTTTAAAATAGGATACTGTCAGAACATTGTTCTCTTTCAGAAACACATCCGAGTTGTTATTTACTGAGAGGAGACCATAGTGTTTCAGTGTTTCACGTCCCCTTTAATGTGTGTTTGTATGTCTGTACATCTGTCATTTAGATACCATTCCTGCTCTGTGGTTCTGGCTGCAGTGCAGATGATGTCATCATGTATGTTGCCACAGATGTTTTACCTGCTGAAACATCTGTTTGAGTCCCTGAGAACATGAGCAGGCTGAACTCAGGGTGGACGAGGCGGTTTCCTAAAACCAACTTCAGAATTGGTTCACTTCAACTCGAGTGCTTAAGTCGTTGAGCGGGATCAAACCCATGGTCCTGCTCTGGGTTCTTCAGGTTTGAGGCTCGGGGTGGAGCTTACAGGTGAACAGAGTCCATGCTGGAGCTGAATCATTTTTCCTAAACTCTGCTGCACAACGGATGAATTCAGCACCATAAAAAACACCACGACAAACAAGCTCACAGAGTCGTTGAGCTTGTGAATAGAAGGCACTTGCAAAGCTGCGTCCTCTGAGGTCTGATCTCCGATCAGCCATTTGCTGCTCTGCTCTGACAGGATGTCTGCTTCAATCTTCCGTCGGTGAGTCAGCGAACCTTTCACACCTCCACCTCCTGACGGCCCCCTTGCGCAGCGTCACCTGCCATCATCACGGTGATGTCAAAGCAGGTCTCCATCATGAGACGGGACTTGCACAGGTTGACGCAGTACTCCAGCTCCCCCGTGGCCTGAGCCAGAGCCTCTAGGTACTCCTGGGACTCGCAGTCCAGGTCCTGGTCCACGTCAACTGCAAACACGGAGAAAGCGGTTAGCTATTTAGATGCATGCGGGCCGATGTTTGTACCATGACATCACCACGCTGCCTCAGCTGCTCGTGCACAGCATCTCTGAATGCTTGGCCCGGTCAGTTAAGTTCAGTTAATGACAAACACATGAAGCTGAACTCTGAGGTTTCTGTGGTTCATCATCACAGAAATATCGCAGCCGGTCACTGATGGCTTTCTAAACGGTGAGTAATCTATTATATGCGTGCCAGCTCCCTCCCGCTGCAGCTCATACTCACACTCTCCACTCCACCTGCTCGGGTGGAGCATCAGCCAGCTCTTGGCCTCCTCCAGCTCCGCCTTCAGCCTGTCGTGTTTGCTCTTCAGCTCTTGGATCTGCTGCTGCCGCTTCTCCAGCATCCTCAACCGGGCATTGAAGTAGAGCAGACCCTGAGGAGCGAGCACACAGTCAGAGCCTCGAACTGCACACACCGGCTGGTAGGGGTGTGGACGATGACAAGGAAGAGGAGGGGGGATTAGCACGAGGCTTCGAGACTCCAGCCTGTGTCTGGCTTTAATTAGGAGTCAGTGCAGTGCTAATCTGTGATCAGAGGAGGATTAAGGACAACTGAGGACAAGCAGGTGACAGAGAGGTGGTTCAGACCTGCGCTTCATTACAGCTGCCCCTCAGAGAGCTTTATTCTGAAAATCCTGGGATGTTTCTGTTGTGAAAGTCTGTAAATGTGGGCAGCTGAGCAGTAATAAAAGAGTTGATCATCCAGATGATAAGTGACCTGAACATTAACTGTGTGTTTATGTTTCATTTGCAGCAGCTTCTCTGTGACACGCAGCCAAAAAGGCCAGATTCTCAGGTGAAGTCAGACTGACTGACTCCAGTTAGACCATCACAAATTGTTCATGTGGGGCCATGACACAGGCGTGACCAACCTCAGTGAGGCCCATGGGAGGGGAAACCAGTGAAACCAGCGAGTTGCTGATGTAAAGCCAACTCAGGTCTCCGTGTCAGCAGCAAGAAAGCCTTGTTTCATTTGGAGCTACAGGACAAGTTGGGATTTGAGGAAAACATGCAGGTGTAAAATACACATGAACAGATGCAGCAGGACAGGAAGCACCTCCGACAGGTGAAGCGAGCAGAATGAATCCAGTGTGAACAGGTAAACACAAAAAGCATGACAGGCACAGTGTGTGAGACAAAAGTTTGAGCACAGACAAGCGACACCACACGGCCTCCATGTTGGCGTCTCTACACCGGCCGCCAGTCAGACCGGCACCCTCTCTGACCTTTAACCCTGCACTCTCCGGTGGGATCACAGAGGTCCTCCACACCAGGGCCGGTTCGAGTTTCATGTCATGGATGGTTTGTTTGGAGGAATGTAGGAATGAACGTGTAAAGGACAACTCACCTTCTCAACATCGTGGAACGTCTGCTGGGACACAAATAGAATAGAATAGAATAGAATAAACCTTTATTATCCCACGGATGAGAAATTTTGGTGTTACACAGCTCTTACAGCAAGGAAAAATAAAATATAAAAGGAAGACACAAGGTGGTCCTATAAACATAAGCAACCGAAGTCCATATATACAGGTAACAATGTACAGAATATGTATAGAAAAATTGAAAAATTGTACAGTGATATGTATAAAAAAAAACAGAGAGAAGCCAATTATTCACCGAGCAGTGCTCCGGATATGAAAAGCACGTCACCTTCCTCTAATTGAAAATAAATCAGAGCCCGACAGGCCGCTCTGCCGAGGGTTAATGACCCGTTAACACTGAGAGAGGCGGCTGTCACAGAGACCAGACAAGCATCCCCCCCCACGGTCTGCTTTATATATGTGATTTGGATAAAAATATAAAAAGCTCCTCTGAGTGCGCTCAGACTGAGGCTGAGGGTCCAGATGAAACTCCACCTGCTTCAGGAGGCTGTGTTTGAGTCATTCTTGTCAGTGCATCGCAGAGAAGCGGAGGGTTCTAACACGACCTCCACGTGAGGGGACTAAACCAGCATGCTGTGATGCTGAATGGCATGTGAGCAGCACGTCATTATTTAACCACCACCTACTGGTCAGGTGGAGGACTCACCTCAGATCCCATCAGCGCCTCCTTCCTCTTCTGCACACACTCAACGTTGTCGATCTCATACACCTTTATCTCAAACTGCTCCTTCAGGGTGCCGCCCAGCGGCGGCAGGTCCACCCACTGACCACCCAGCTTCCTGCCCAGGGAGGAGGTGTCCGGCAGGGGGGCAGGGATTAGCCGCCGCCGCAGGAACCCTGCAGGTGGAAAAGGAAAGAGATGAAATAACTCATGATCAGTAAATGCAGCAGACTGTGTGTCAGGTAAAGTTCACAGGGCTAGGGGTGCAGGTGTTTCCAGCTGTGGAAGCTAACATCAGGGCCCTGCATTCGGAGACTGGTGTTTGAATGCTCACTGAACAGCTTCAACACAGCCAGCTGACTCGCTCAGTTAAAGCTGCAGTCAGCGAGGAAGTTAGTCACACCTGTGCTCTGAGCAGGTACCTGAGTCAGTGTCAAGGAGCCAGTGATGTCATTAAAAAGACAGCCAATAGCACTCAATAACAGGCAGGACTATCAAGGCTGTAACGCAGCTGCACCACATGGCCTTAAACCAGACCTGGGCATTTCACGGGCCGTGGCCCATGTCAGCCCAGGTTGGCCCACATCAGCCCATGTGAACCTTCCTGTCCAGCCCGTGTGACTTTCACTGATGTACAGATGCATGTGCAGGTAAATGTTTACTGACCAATCTGTGATGCTGCGTTTTTAACAAGGCCCGGACTAAAAACTCTTTATTCACTGAAGTCAAAGGAAAAGCTGTAAGCTCAGTCTGTGGTGTCGTGTTCAAGAACCATATTTTAAATCAGCACTGTAGCTGGGCATGCACAAACTACAAGAACGTGTGTAATGAAGGGCACAGACTGGTGACTGTACAGGGAGTGCAGAATTATTAGGCAAATGAGTATTTTGTCCACATCATCCTCTTCATGCATGTTGTCTTACTCCAAGCTGTATAGGCTCGAAAGCCTACTACCAATTAAGCATATTAGGTGATGTGCATCTCTGTAATGAGAAGGGGTGTGGTCTAATGACATCAACATCCTATATCAGGTGTGCATAATTATTAGGCAACGTCCTTTCCTTTGGCAAAATGGGTCAAAAGAAGGACTTGACAGGCTCAGAAAAGTCAAAAATAGTGAGATATCTTGCAGAGGGATGCAGCAGTCTCAAAATTGCAAAGCTTCTGAAGCGTGATCATCGAACAATCAAGCATTTCATTCAAAATAGTCAACAGGGTCGCAAGAAGCGTGTGGAAAAACCAAGGCGCAAAATAACTGCCCATGAACTGAGAAAAGTCAAGCGTGCAGCTGCCAAGATGCCACTTGCCACCAGTTTGGCCATATTTCAGAGCTGCAACATCACTGGAGTGCCCAAAGGCACAAGGTGTGCAATACTCAGAGACATGGCCAAGGTAAGAAAGGCTGAAAGACAACCACCACTGAACAAGACACACGCACTGAAATGTGTCTTAAACTGCTCCTTTGACTGTGCAAGACATTATTAAACAATAAGTAAAGAGTCAAATATCAGCCAGCTGTCGAGTCTTATCCTTTATTTACTTTGAATCTGTCCACATTGGCAGTGGCGTGTCCAGCGGGGTGGCCTGGGGGGGCACAGGCCACCCCCCCAACCAGACTGGCCACCCCAGGTGCCACCCCAAAGGCAAAACAATAAAATTCAATCAAATATCAAATGTACGATTATGTTTTCACGGTGAAGCTCAGATATCCGAGTGTAAGTGAATGCAGCATCGGCTTCTGCGCTATGCGCATCACGTTAGCAAAGGTAGGAGAGCCAAGCACGAAAGACGGCACTGCAGGAAACAATTTTTCGGTGAAAGAAAATGAGGACAGAATAAATGTCCCGGTAAGTAATATTAAGTTTGTTGAGTTTAGTAAACTTCGGTGAAATTAGAATACCAAGGAAAAAATAAC
Source organism: Rhamphochromis sp. 'chilingali' (assembly GCF_963969265.1). Taxonomy (NCBI): domain Eukaryota; kingdom Metazoa; phylum Chordata; class Actinopteri; order Cichliformes; family Cichlidae; genus Rhamphochromis; species Rhamphochromis sp. 'chilingali'. Next base: position 27,911,485 of record NC_137932.1, read on the forward strand.
ACTTAAAGAATTATTGCAGCCGTCAAATATTTCAGACAGTATGCTACTGAGGGGAGCTAACATAAGAGTTATGCGTTATAAGATATAATCTAAGTCGTAACATTGCTGTATGGAGCTGCAGATTTGGAGATGTTCTTACTGAATCATCAGAGCTGAACAGGTGATGGAGAAACAGGTTTACCTTTTAGGTGACATGAATGAGTTGAAGTTATGAACTGTTTCTGAGAGACAAATAACACCAGGATCCTTTTTTTATGTAGCTGACAGCTGGTAACTGTGCAGGGGCGGGTCTAGGAAAGTTTTGCCAGGGGGGCAGGTAGGGCATTAACAGGAAAGGTGGGGCACAAGGAAATACTTTTCTTTCTTATTCTCATTTAAAATATCTAGCTTTTATTAAATAATTATCTAAATCTTACAACCAAAGTTTTTATCTGATGTAAAATGTATAGAAATCATACATATACCAACAAGACAGTGTACATATGGAAAAGATATATATAAATTTTATAAAGTTTGTATCTGTCGTGTGTGAAACTTGTATGAAAAGCATGCAAGAGTAAAAACAGATATAAGATCCCATGAAAGATTATATAATGAATCTTGTATGTTTTGGATACTAAAACAATATATGAAAGTAATAAGAAAGTGGCCACTTTCATGAGTAAAGTTTTTACTATTTCTTTTCCATATGGGCACTGTCATAACAGCATTTGTTTTCATTCAAAGTCTTTATGGCTTTAATACCTGGTGGGCCGGTTTGTAGTCAAAATGCCCGATTTTCTGTCCCAGTCCAGCCCTGCAGGTTAATACTGGCAGTGTCACCATGCCAGCTGACTGTATTTCATCATGAGGCAGTGTTGCTCTTGATCAATATTACCAAAGTTTACCATAAGGCAGCATAGAAAGTATTTACTTGCTTTCAGGTTTTATTCAAATGTTAGTCTTTTCATTTGTTTCCACACTTTTTTCCTGTTTCAAAATCAAACACCAGTTTGTGAGAAGATTGTATTGTATTATAGGATTGTTGAATTATGGTTAATGGTTGGTAGAATTTTTTTAAACATTATCTGCCAATTACATCTGCCACCCTTCTCCAAATCTGTGCCCCTACCTGGCCCCCCCAACAAAAATTTTCTAGACACGCCACTGCACATTGGCCATAAAAACACTTTTATGTGTAATATGTGACGGTGCCTTTAAATGCCAGCAGCAGGTGGTGATGGACCTGAAGTCACAGCTGGAACATAAACGCTCGCCAAACGCTAACAGAAAGCTGTTTGTCTGTTGTGAGGCGAGCCTAGGGATGGGTATTGATAAGATTTTAACGATTCCGATTCCATTTTCAATTCTGTTTAACGATTCGATTCTTTATCGATTCTCTTATCGATTCTTATTTTTAAAAAAGGAGAACACTAAGGTCGATTAGCTTAAAACTTTGTTTTATATCTTCTCTTTGAACAAGATAGAAATTTAGGAGTAACATGGCCTTACAAACCCAATAGTGAGATCTTAAGAGATCCACAGCCTACGGCTCTTCAATGGGGTGCCACAGGGTCCCCAGGAAAAAAATGTAAATGTAAAATAATAAAATAAACATTCTTCTGTAGCAATAACAAAGTGTAACATAAATTATTCTGTAGCAATTACACAAGAATATCCAGTAATGTCCTGCCTACAATTAAACACGTTCACTTACCAAAGTGAAATCGGGGGCATCTGCTGTGGCAAATGGGTGCAAGACTTTTACCACAAACTCAGTCACTGCTCGGTGACATTCGTCTATCCTGGTCTGAAAGGAGACGCTACTGGTAGACTGCAGCGAGAACTGCCAGCATCTGAGCCAGCCAGACTCTGTCTTTGTCTCTCATCGTGGTCACCTAAATGCACAGTAATGGAAGGTTTTGTAATAAGGCCGATCGCGCTAACATAATATGCACTGTTAGTTGATTATTTATCTGCCGCATTAACAGGAGAGGACGTGCAAACGTTACCGCTGCTGCTGGGTTGAGATTCACGAGTCCGGAGCGGAATTAACAACACGACATTTATTTAAGGTCATCGTGTGTTTTGTGAGCAAATGCTTTTGCATATTCGTAGTGTTTCCTCCCTTAAATTAAATATCTACTTTGCAAGTATTCCAAGTTGCCCTGTTGTCATCCGTTCTCGTAAAGTATAACCAAACTTTTGAGTATTTGAGCCGCTTACACGCCGTGTTTCCTGCCAGGTAAGCGACGCTCCGCAACGTGGTGACGTCATTTGGGGCGACTGGAATCGATAAGGGAATCGTTTGCAAAAATGCCAAACAATTCCAAGGAATTGAAACAGTGGGAACTGGTTCTCAACAAGAACCGGGTTTCCATACCCATCCCTAGGCGAGCCAGTGAAATATCACAATAAGCTCAATAAAAAGTTGCTGATTTCAGCAGACAGCTTTAATTAGCCTTCTCTTCTTCTGTGGTGCTTCCTCCTCTGTCAACATCCATTAGAGCTGCTGATCAGGTTTTAAGGCCGCTGCTGTCCACCTGAAGACCTCACTCGTATTTTTAACGACTTTGTACACACGGCTGTCAAATTAGGTTCCCAAGTAAAAGCAGAAGCAGGCATGTGCTCCACAAACAAAAAACCGTTATGGCTTATTAAAAACATCCGGGCTCACTGATGAGGATTCAGACATGATGACAGATTGAGGAGGAGTGGGTGTGAAGGCTGTGGAGTTCTGTGGAGTGGATGGGAGGATGTGTGGGTGATAATTGGAGTTGGATATGTACACTGGGAATTGTCCTCATGAAACATTCATGAGGCAGAAATGAGGCGAGATCCACAGGCCAATGGCAGACAGATCACAAGAGTGCCGATTCCGTATGCATCAGGCCGCTGGCTCGCCTGCCGCACGAATTGCAATCGGCTGCTGGGAGCTGGGACGTGGCAGCGGCGTGCCACATGATGTGCGCCCATGTCAAGTTTTTGTACAAAGACACCGGCTGAGAGATAATTTCACATGATATCAAGGAGGAGAGCTGCCTTTGATAGATGCTCCCACAGCAGTAGCACCTGTACTCGGTGTGCTCAGCACTCATAGGAATATTGTAGCGAGCAGCCATCATCACACACTGATGGATGCTGGAAAAAGCCATAAATATGTTAATTCTTCAGCAGAGATGAGTTTTATTGCTCTTTCACTTTCTGAGTCGATGCACGGAGAAATAGTTGCTGAATATCAAATCTGAGATTTAAATTTTGGCCATCAGCTCTAATGATTTCACAGGTTATTTAAATAATATCACATTGTGATAGAAAAGCTTCCAAGTTCCTCTGCACGAGCCGCTGTTTCATAAAACCCATAAACCTTTCGTTTTGCGTTTCCATAACTGCTTAGATATACCATCCCTCGGAGAGCAAGGGCTCGTTTAAGTCTATGTGAGCTGCTGTGAGGTTAACATGGGAGCGACCGGGACGGATCTGCTGACAGACACAAAGGGGGGAGGAGTGGCCAGACATTGGTGTTTATGTGGCCCTTGATGGAACAGCAGCTGACATACCACATCATGTTTACAGTAATAATGTTGGGCCAAAAAAAGGAAAAGCACTTATCTGCACTTATCTCACATACACACACACACACACACACACACACACACACACACACACACACACACACACACACACACACACACATACACACACACACACACACATCAAGCTACTTTTTGCACAATCCACTGTCATTGCTGCACTTTTCTATTGCACTGTTGTGCCTGCACTGTTGTGTCGGCACTGTTGTCTCTGTATCGTTCTCTTCTGTCTTTGTTTTGTTTTTTTGCACACTTGCACTTTATGTAGTCCTGTGTTGATTGTCTGTTTTATGTAGCACCATGGTCTTGGAGGAACGCTGTCTTGCTTCACTATGTACTGGCAATTGTCTTTATGGTTGGAATAACAATAAAGACAGTTGACTTGACTTGAAAAGACAATTTTAAAAAGACTTTAAAAAATCTTCAGCTTCCACTGAGCCTTAGAACTGAATTCATGTCATATTTAGGTGATGAGCTCATTATATGCGCTCTACATAGAATTCTATGATGAGTACAGAGAAGTCAACGAGTTAAAGATTTTTGTTCTTCAGATCTGATCACTGTAAAAAAGGGGCAGTGCTGCATGGAGCAGAACCTAAAGTGTTACCTGTGTTACATTACCCCATCTCTGGCGGCGGCATGCACTCACCGTTTCCTCTCTTCTTGGGCGATTTAGAAACTCGGCTCCTATTTGATGAGGATGCTCTGCTCTCGCTCATAGAGTCGTGTGCCGAGGAGGTGCTGCCGGTTGTCTCGCTGTCTCGGATCATGCTCTCGTAGCCGCTGCTGCCCCCGCTGTGGTAAAACAGGGCGGTGCGTCCCATGGCGGGGGGCAGCTCCCCACTCAGGATGCTACTGTTGTCACTGCCGTGCCCACTGCTGTAGCGCTGTGGCCTCCGAGGCGCTGTGATCTTGCTGTAAGGTGATGGCAATGGTGCGTTGAGGGGTGATCCAGTGATGCTACCAGTCCTGCTGCCAGGGATGTCGCTTCCAGCTCCACCACCAAACATCTTCCTTTGGCTACCTGAAACCAACTCGCTAATCCGGCTGTTGGCTGCCCTGCCGATGGTCTGCTTGGTGCCCATAATGGTGCCTTTTACTGTCTTGCCTCCGGTTCCAGAGCGAGATGGGGACTTGCCATTGGAAGGTAGGTTGGTGTTGCACCCAGCTACATTCTCTGGCAGTTTGGGGGAGGAGCTTGGGCTCTTCGAAGTGCTGGCAGACAACGTTCGAAGTTTCAGTCCACCAGAAGCTGCTCCTCTTGATCCGCTGCCACTGCGGACCTGCCACAGTTTGCTGGTTGCTGCAAAAACACCAGCTGGAACTTGGGACGGAAAGGCCGATGTGGAGGTGGATGCCGGATCACTGAGTCTTGGCACTGATCTGTTGGATCTGCCATTTCCTCCAGATGTAGCACCACTGTTTTCTCTGAACAGCTCAGGTTTGGACCCAGCTAAGGTTGGGCTGTCGCACCTTTCCAAAGACATTAGACTCCCAAAGTACCTGGAAGAATCTTTGGCTCCTTGCGTCTTCAGGCTTGAGGATGTCCTTGCAAAACTGTGTTCAGTTTTAAAGCTGGATGTCCTGTGGCTGAATGAACCAGCTCTGAGCTTGACATGCACTTCATCCTCTGAGGACTTTCCAGTGTTGCTGCTTGTTTTTAAGGCACTTGGAGACAGCACAATTCTTAATTTTTGTTCTTGACTCGACTGTCCAAACTTTGTGCTGCTTTTTTGTCCATTTGCCTTTTTTCCCAGGGATGAAAACCTCAGTGTACTGATCACTGAAGCAGCTTCTTGGGGGGTGGAAACGGTTCCTAGAGTTGTTGCGCCCCGAGTGAGTCGTGGCAATTTGATGAGAGTGTCTCCTCTCCTGCTGCTGGACTTCTCACAGCCATCAACAACCCTCTGGGCTGAAGAAGACATCTGCATCTTTGGTGGGCGAGGTACACTGTTGCTGTTCCCTCCGGACCTCTTGGAGGAAACATTAGTCACGCCACTTCTTGTTGGCTTACTTGCAGAAAGAAACTCCGCCTCTCTGGTATCACAATAACTGCTTCGCTGAAGCAAAACATCATCCTGCCTGCCTTCCTGTCTGCTGCAGCCCACAGCTGCAGATGAGGTAGGCTTGGTTTTCCTGGGAAGACTGGAATGGGTGGCATGGCGGGGAATCTGTGTTGACACTGATGTGTTCAGGGTATTGGCTTTCACCTTCAGAGAGCCTTTTAGAGATGCTTTGGCTGACTCGGGGGAAGGAGGGCACTTAGTAAAAGATGGTTTGTTTGGGCTAGCAGGGTCGCTTTCCAGCTCTGAGAAACAGACACCGCTGTCATTTAAGGAGCTCCTAATGCCATGCTGTAAGAACGGCTGTTTATGGAATATACATGGTGAGCTCAGCAGGGTGGCATTGTCCATTGTTTTATCCCTCAAGTAAAGCCTGCTTTGTGAATGAATACCATCACCTTCAGCTGATTCACAAAGCCATGAGCCAACAGACGGCTGCTTTTTGTTGTGGGAAAGCAAACCTTGTTGGTGTTCGGTGCCAACATCAGTGCCTGGTCCCACAGCTCCTTGTAGAGAGGTGTAAGCATCATATTCATCATTAATACTACTGATGATGCTGACCGGGCGAGAGCCAGCAGCTAAAGTCTGTGGAAAGCAGTCGGTGTTAAAGCTGAGGAGGTTGGAGGGACGGCCATTATCTGGGACAAGGCTGTGCGGGAGCTCCTCTATAACTGTGAACACGAGCTCGTCCTCTCCATTCAACTCCACGGGCTGCTGCAGAGTGATTGTGGTCCTCAGAAAGTCTCCGTCCAGGCATCGTCCTAACAGAGAGGCCCGGAGGTTGTTCACCTCTGTGGGGTACCTGCTTGTGTGAGCAGCTCCATCTGTGTTTAGGTTAGGGCTTATAGATTTGGGTGGCTGGTCTTGCCTCATTGCTTGTTCACTTATACTGACAGGGGGAGTCCTGCCAAGAGCCTCCTTAGGCCGAGGTGCCGTCCTCGTTGTCCTGGGTAAGGACGGTGAGGCCAGTGGCTTGGGTACAGCTCCTCTGAGGTAGACTTTCTCTCGAACTACAGGCTCTGAGTCATGGGTTGGAGCCCCCCCTGACTTTACCACACATGGCTGAACGGGGGTGCCTGAAAGCTTCTCTCCATCTGCACTCGTCCTTTTGGACGTCTCGATGAAGCCACCAGCTGAAGGTAGTTTGGGCTGATCCTGATCTGATTTGTCTATGCATGTTGTCAGTGTGCTTTCTGAGAACATGTGGGACGAGTTCTTCTCAGATTTGGGTGGAGACGTTGCCTCTGTGGGTTTAAGAGGGCCACTCTGAGCCTTCAGCGCTACTGATTTCTTCTCTGTGCCGAACTTGGCTGGGCCCTCGCTGCCATCAATGCAGTCGAGTCTCTCCTGTAGTTCTGCAAACGTGTTACACTTAAAGTGGTCACCGTCGGACTTGGGTGCATCTTTGACTCGCTTTTTGTTCAGGGACGGAATAATGGGAACGAAGGAAGGCGGACCCTCGTTGTCGCTCAGCTCTCGGTCTGAGATTGCCTTCCCTCCCGGCCCAACGTAGATGACAGTGTCACAGGAGTGCTCACTGCTGGAGGAATAGTCGGGATCACTCGAGAGTAGCAGCGGAACATCCGGGTCGAGGGCCACGGTCAGAGGGTGGAAGGGTCGAAGACGAGGAGGCCGACAGGATGGGCCTTCCTCACAGGAGCTCTCCCCTCCAGATGAGCTGGAGGCATGCTGCGAATAAAAGAGAAATAATACAGAATTAACCTCCTAAAGAGAGCTGGAGCATGCAGCGATTAAACTGAAGGGAAATCATTACATGAGTGCCCATGCACTGTGTTACATTAAAATGAATGTGAGTGAGATGCACATGCTACTAACTCTGGATTGAAATCTTCAACATACAGTGTGTAAGTCTGCCTAATGAGGCTCATCTCAGCACACAAACGCCCATCCCTGTAGATACACTGGTATTGATTATCTATCAAACCATGATAGGAAAAGTCGGTGAATTATGACATTCTGAACTCATTAAAATAGATGTGAGGGGTTTATTGTTATTAGCCTCAAGAAATTAGTGAAAATTCATTTAGAGTCCAAAATGTTTGGAAATCCCAAAGAATGGTTTGAAGACTTTGATAACTTTTAAACCTCAGTTTGTCCTTTGAATTTGTTTTGCCTTCAGTGTTATAGATGTTTAATGTTCAGAGACAAAGACTTGAGATTTAAGTTTGAGGTGCAGTTTTCTGTGAACTTCAACCTAACAACAATCAGAACCTAATCAATCTCATCCACATGTGAGTAAATGGTTTCTGTATTGGTGATATAACATTTGGTGTTTTGCACACTGTACCAGAGATCCGTGACCTCCGCCACAACGAGCTCCAGAAAGAAAACCTGAATAAAGATGAAGCACCTTCGACTTCTTCTTCCTCATGCGGTGGATGCGATAGGCCAACTGCACCGTGGTCAACGTCTCCATGTAGCCCGCCGGGGAGTCGGAGATGTGAGCGATCATGGTGGTGCGGCAGTTGATGTTGCCCAAGGATTCGCGGAGCAGCATGGTGAGCTTGCTATCCCTGAATAATACATTAAAAAAATGCTTCGTTAGCTCAAAAAAAGGAAGACATGCTGCGGGCGTGAGAATCCCCACGGGGCCGCAGATACCATTCATTACACCGCACAACAGTTTGGCACAGATAGGCAAAAAGGAATAGGAACGAGCTCTCATTTCACATTAATGAAGTTCGCTTTGAACTACACGCCACATGTGATCCAGAGGCAGAGACAGACTGAAATGTTCATGAAACTCTGCCTTTGAAAAGACCTGGACTATCGCTACAGAAGACGGATCAAACACAGAATTTACATACAACAGTCTAAGCTTTTTCTCCTTTTTAACCCAACACGACTGAACTCCAGCCACCGACTGACCTAAAATATCACAAGTCCTCGTTTGGGGGTTTTCTTTGGTTCAACTTCCACTCACTAACTTCACTCATGTAAATGTGTGAAAAAAAATCTTATTAATGGATGTGACTGGAGCATCAAACAACTCAAGGGTTGCTTGTCATTAAAAAACATGAAAACATAAAGATATCAAAGATTCTTCCATCGACAGGCTTGTATGTTAGTCTTTGAAGTCTGTGGATGATAACTGATGAGATTCTTTGGTGCAGATATTCGCTCCATAAATAAAACACATGTGATGCTGATGGCTTCACAAACGAAAAGAAAAGGGGACGAAGGAGCGAGGTGAAAGTTCATCAATATAATTAAAAAATAGCATCCAGAAATAGGTATTAAACAGAAAAGACCAAATGTGAGGAGCAAAAAAGGACTGAACATCAGTTATCATTACTGTGACTTATTCATCAGCTTAAACAACCATTTAACACTGACTGAAAGCTCATTAAAGCTCACAGCTTGACCCCCACCCCCCTCACGGGGATCATTGGTCCATCTGTTGTTTGGCTGCTGTGACCTTTGACCCCATTGAGCTCATCAAAATGCCCGTACCTGTAGGGAACGTGCTTGGCTCCATTGGCAAGGGCGAGGATGACATTTCCCAGCGCCGAGAACGACAGACACTGACCCCCGCCCCCCTCTCGGGTCCTGCTGATGTCCGTCTCGCAGCTGCCCAAATCCAGGAGGTGAAGGCGACTCCGACTGGACACTGCCATGCAGATTGAGAGGGCTTTATAATGTATGACACTGCCTGCTTAACTGCTCATTAGTTCTGAGACAACAATCTATTCATTAGTCTATAGACAGAAACATAATCAATAGCTTTGGTAATAACTTATTGGCTGCTTTGAATCATTTATCAGGAACCAAGCAGCCATTAGGGTAAAGACATCTCTTCCTTATCTGTGAATGATAGGAATCATATAAAATGCCCGTGGGCTGTGTGCGAGCTGAAGTAAAGTCCTGCAGCAAATCTCAAGTCATCAGATCATACTTCCAATACATTACTAACCAAATGTAGAAACATATATACGCCTGCATGCATGTGCAAATGTTAAAGAAGCTTCATCTGAACACGTCCCAAATGCATCCCGCTAAGCTTCAGTATCAGTCTGATCCGCTCAGTTTAACTGCCTGCTCATTTCATTAATTCAGAGTAATGATGGCGAGAACCATTAACCGGCCACATCAGCAAGATTTAGAAAGTGCTGAGCGCCACTGAGTGGATGCTTTTCCACAGCTCTATAAACACTGCAGGATGCCAAGCCATCAGGGCTCGTTAGCCATGCAGATTTATTCCAGCATAAAAGCCCAATAACGGAGGAAGCGGCTCTGCTGACAGGTAGACGTGGGTGGAGGCAGCGTTAGTGTAGCTGCTCTGCTTGTAAACGCTCCTGTTGAGCATGTTAGCAATTCAACACCAAGCTAATTAGCAGCTACATGTTTGGAGTGTGGAAAAAAAGAGCTAACGACTAATTGAGCTGCCAAATTTTACAGCTGCATGGTCGCTAATGGGGGCTTTTATTCTTGTCCCGGGGTCAGAGCCTCTAACCTGCTGCTGCTCCAAGTCCTTGCTGAGCTGATGAGTCTGCAGCTGGAGTGTGTGTGCAGGTCTGTGTACTGCTGGGAGGTTTAAGGATTATCATATCTCGCTTCAGCTGAACCAAATAAGCCATTCAGACTTCATTTAGGGTTTTCAATGACATGCTGAGTACCAGTTTCTCTTCAAAGCGCCCTGCTTTTTCCCAGATCCACAGTTTGTATGGAATGAATTGCAACCTTGCCTTCACCTTCAGAAACTGTGAACATCTCAACAGGAAGGGAGACCAAACTCAGAGAGCTCCACCCAGCCTGAATCTCTCAGCCATTTCATCGGAGCATGTCCAGTTACTTGTCTGACACCGTGTCAGAAGTGAACCATGTAGAGCATTAGTCCATCATGTATCTGCTTAACCTGCCATCAGTGTTCTCTTTGGTTAGTCTCAGCCTTCAAAACGTGGAGTCCACAAACCAACAGGTGTCAGACGAGTGAGGTATATGTTCCTGATATACTATCAGTTCCCTCAGTGATCTCAAGTTTGAATTTTAAAGGGTTTAGGTTTTATTGCTTGAGGTTCTGCTTCCTGATAACAAACATACTGAAAAGAGGAAGAAGCTGCGAAACTGGTCCACAAATATGAGTAGAGTTTTAACGTCACAGCAACTTTTAATAATTCTGGCAAAATATCAGTTATGACCACGCACACACTCACTGGCTGCCTTGTTGCTCTTGTCCAGTCTCTCCTGGTAGAGGTGCAGGGTAAACAGGAAGTGGGAGTTCCTTCGGACTTCCTGGTTGTTCGGCATTTGGTTGCTCTTCCTCGCTGCCAGGGCGGCGTCCAGGAAGGATGCTGCTCGCTCGGCACTGCTCGCCCGAACCTCTATCTGGTTCTGCAGCTGATAGAAAGAGCTAATGAGATGCAGATAAGCTGGGACTGAGGTGGCTGCACAGAACAGAGGCATGCTTCACGGTGAAATGCTGCAGGCTAGCATGAAAGTCCATGTTTTCAGCTTCTGCTTGCAGGTGTACATGATGAAGATTAGGGATGGGTACCGGTGTCCGGTGCCATGATGGCACAGGTTCTGACATAAACTGTAGTAACCAGACCGAAAAGCAGCGCACATTTCGGTGCTTTATTTCGGTGCTTTTTTTTCCTGAGCTGTGATACACTTCTAGCCAATAATTTTACGTTTCCGAGGATAGTAGGCGGGCCCAGGTACGTACGTTCTTTTAGAGCAGAGCTACAGATTAAAAATGCCCAAGGCGAAGCGGTCAAAAGTCTGGCTGTACTTCACAGCAAAATATGCAAACTCAGCAGCCTGCAACAAGTGCTTTAAGCTGATACTGTCAAAGGAGGCAACACCTCAAATCCGATGAAACACCTGGCGACGCATAGTGTTTTTTTTTAAAAGCCCAGAAATGCGCCGTATGATAGCTTGCTGCGAGACCTCACACCGAGCGCATCTACTGTGCGTGGGTTGCCTGTTATCGGACCCGGAGTTAGCAATATCCCCCAAAAATCCCCGAAGAGGAGAGTCCTGGCCTCTAGCCCTGCCAGTGTAGTGAAATGATGACGGATGATGATGGCAGCAGCAGCCGTTCTTCTCTGCGTGAGTAGCTTAATGTTGTTCGTGTGTAATTTACGTTGAGTAGGCTAACCACGTTATTACATTAATGCATGTAAGGTGAACTAGCAAACAACATCATAGCTACATGCGGCTGTCTTCTTGTTTGATGGCAGATACTCCCTTCACCCTGGCCAAAAAGGCTAAAATGACCAAAGAAAAAGTGGAAAACAGTTAAACATGAGAGGTTTTGGACAAAGTTTGTGTTTTTTCCATTGATTAAGCACTGCTTCCAGCCAAGAGTGATACCATATATGCCCCATAGCTGCAGAAAAGGCTAACATTGTTATCTTTTTACAAAAAACCAGCTGAACATGAGAGGTTTTTGGACCAATTTTGTGTTCTCCATTCTTTAAGCACCGGTTTGAGCACCGTTTGAGCACCGGCACCGTTTCAAAAGTACCGATTTGGCACCGGTATCGGATAAAACCTAAACGATACCCATCCCTAATGAAGATCCTGCAGTAAGAAAGAGCTCTTCTTCTCTGTTCATATAAAGCCAACTTAGATTTATATATACACAGAGTCTGAGAGCTACCACAGGACAGGGGGAAGAGGATGGATGGATTCACATTCAGATTTCACTGAGCTATGACCCTGATGGAAGCTGTATTTATCCAATATTGATGTCTTTCTCCTGACTCAGTTTAACATCAGGCACGATTAAAACACATAGGCATCTTGCAATCAGGCGCAGACACTGCCAAGAGTTTACCCCATATTAGTCAGGCTCGGACTGAAACAAAGCTTTAAATCATTCTGCAGCACAGAAACCAGACTGTGATCATCTTCCTGCCATCTGCAGCTCTGTGATGTTCTTCTGGCTCAAAGTAGAAATCCTTCTTTACTCTTAGAGAGAAAATGAACGAGATAAAAGTTAAAGTAAGACAGAATGAGGTTTGATAAAGGAAAAAAAGGAAGGATGTCAGAATGAGAGGAGAAAAAGAGAAAGAAAATTAAAGTGAGCGCAGATAGAAGGAGCCCGGGGAGATAAAACAAACTGAACGAGTTGGAGGAGGAAGGTCAGGACTAATTGGACAGGTGTCAACAGTGAAGAAGTCTCTAGAGTGAACAGGAGTTCAGTGAGTAGGTCAGGAACAGACAAAGAGAAGGAAAGGAGGAGATGGCGAGGTCTTTTGGAAAGGGAACGGCATGAGTGGCCCGGATGACTGGATGAACATATTGGATATCATGTTGAGCTGTAATCATTAGTTATATATCATCTAATCACAGTCCTCGGTTTATATCAGAGGCCAGTTTGTGTGATTGGTTAAAAAGTGCTCAAAGTGCGAGTTGTTTCCTGTACCTGGGATCCACAGATGGGATCTTCTCTCAGCAACACAGCGGGGCCTGGTGCCTCCTGGTGCCCTGCCGCCGCCAGTTCGGCCAAGAGGTCGGTGAGCGTCTCCTCGCGGCCGGAGATCTCCACGGCCGACACTCTGACTGAGAAACAAGCTCCGGACTTTTCCTTCCGGTCCTCGATCACATTGAACAGCCAGGAGATCGCCGTTGGAGCCACACCCAGGCTCTGGGTGGAGCAGTCCCGACCAATCATGGTGTACGTCTTACCTGTGGAGGCAGGGTCAACTCAACAATCATGTGACTTTTCAGAATTATGTCTTTGTGTGTGTGGGTGGCGTATCATGTGTTTACCCAGGTGAGCATGCCCGAAGCAGAAGATGCAGCCGTCCGCGCCATTCACCACCGACTGGATGACCTCTGCCACCGTTCCTGAACACACTTCAGCCTAGAAGAGAGAAGCCAGCGATCACTTAGAGCACTGCCACTATCACAGCGCCTCATACATAACAATACACACAGTACAGTATTTTTGACAAGCTTTAGGTCAGAGATGTTGGAGCACTTGGTGTACCGAAGCCCGCTGCTGACATGCCAGCAACAGCATGGCAGGTATGTGACCTGCTGCAGGTAACCAGAGCAGGAAAAGTCATTTAGGACCAGCTGTGAGTGACAAAGTGAATCCTTCCCCATGTGGATGCCTTGACTTTAAAGCTGAGCTTACACACCTGAGAGGTGTCCTACAAAGGAAGTTAACATATCCAGGCTTCCTCTGAGTTAGCTAACTCAACTAAACCTGGAACCTCAGTCAGAGATCATGGGTCTCATCACTGTGGTTATCAACTTTCTCTGTTGTGGCTCTCTGCTCCCTGTGAGCTCCACCTTCTCCAATCAGAGACGATATCAGATGAGACGATGATAAAATCTAACAGTAAAATAGTCTTAAAGACAAAAGTGGCAGAAACTGGTTAATCTAGTGATTTGTGTCACACAGCAGTAAATTCAAGATATGAATGGCAGTGAATGATGTGTCTGGGTATGCTCAGTGCTGCTGTTTGTTTCTAAGGTGATGGCTGCACATATAACATTCATATCACACTGAAAGCAAGATGTAAATAAGAGAATTTGTAAAAATCTAGTGCTTCCAGATGATTTTAAACCAAATGAGTGTTCAGCGTTCATTACCATGGTGATTTAGGAGGTAAAAAAGAGACAGCTCAGTAAACGAAAGAAATCATCAGCAGGAATACATAAATGTGTAGAATTACAGGAAGAGTTCTGATAAAAACAATCAAACCAAAAATAGTTGTTGTATATCTATTACTTAATTACTTTGATGGAGATTGAGTATCTTGACTTTTCTAGTGCCTTAAATACAATGTAATGAACCGCTGATCTGTACCATAAGTCATCCTTGCGGGGCTTGTCGGAACTGTATGCGCAGTCGCACTAAGGACAGATGTGCTCAGAGGCATACCCCGTAATGTGTATGGAGCAGTCTGTCGCGGCAGGAATAAGTTGTACAAAGTCCATGTAAGTTACGATAATACTTTGATAAGTATGATAAGTGTGTTTCTAATGTAAGGTATGTTGCTGCGTTTGTATTGTGAGCTATCTGAAAACCTTTTTATTCTGTATTTACGTTACTTACATCCATGTGCTATTTTTTTTGGCAAGACATGTGTGTCATGCAAGCTAGCAGCACCCCATGAGAAACGGGCCGAAGTGTTTAAGTGTTTACCGGAGTTTTGCACCCTTGGCAAGCGGACTGAGGTATGTGATGAGAGGTGATCTGTTGTTATATTTTATTTAACTGAACTGTGTAATCCCTTGATGCTGTTTGAAGTAACCCCTTTTGTTTTATTTAATCTGTGACTGTATATCTCATAATTACTTGTTTGAACTTGCCTGAATTAACTTAAGCTCATTGTTGTTATTCCTCATTGTTATAGTTCAAAAAGTACTGTACGGGTATCAATTTTTTCTTATTTTATAGTTTTCATGGTGCTCAACGTCCAGAGAATGAGCCGTGTGTGGTGAGGAAATAAATGGCTGCACCCGTTAGAGACTCTTCTGTTGTTCTTGATGCCAAGGGGTGCTACAGTGAAACTCATCGCTGCCTTGCAGCCATCTACGCTCATCTTATTCTTTCGTCGAACTGTGAGTAAAGGAGTGTATCGCATCATCCAGAGACTGCTGGATCAGTAAAGGACTCAAAATAAGGACATTATAAATACAATGTCATGCACATCTGCATCTTGTAAGCTGTGTGAGCAAATGATCTTCAACATGGCAGTCTAAAGTAATGCAAGAAAGAAAGACCTCTTCTGTATTTAACACAGTAGCATGTAAACTTGTGATGCTGAATATCCCACATTTCTTACATCAGAATGTCGAAGACTGAATCTGGGCTTTATGCTATCAGTTGTACTTCTGTAAAAACTTAAGTGGCAAATTGTCTGATTTGAGGGCATCATCAGTATTATTTGGGTTTTGTTGCCAGTCTGTGAGGTTAAAGGTGTAAATATCTAAGTTGAGTGTTAATAAGTTTGAAACCACCACTCAACCCATTTGAGTTCAGATATATACACTTAAAAGGGCAGGTGCAACAAGCCAAAAATAAAATTAATAATAATGTGGTCCCCCGTTGAAGAAATAGACAAATCTACAGAGGCACAACAGGCCAGGTCCAGCTCCAGAGAGCGAAGACTAACAGAAAAGGGGCAGGAGATGCATGAACAGGAGGCCAAGAAAAATGAAAGGTCATTTAGCAAGGCATATGAGTCCTGGAAGGAGTTAGCAAGAGGAGTTAGAACAAAGCTGAAAGGTTTCTTCTCAAACGAAGACCTTGTTAGAACACAAACGGACATTAAGGCTAAAGAAGCATTAGTACATGAACTGTATGAGCCTAGCCGACGTAATCATACTTCTACTCCAGATGTTGTCAAGAGAATGGATGCCTGTGTTGCCCTAACAACAGAAATTTGTGATCTCATTAGTAAACGACTAGAAGATATAGATAAGACTTTTAATGACAGGTTCGAGAAGGAGCGTGTAAGGATGATATTAAGTAAGGAGGAGTATGGATCTGTTTTTGGGAAAACTGAAACAGAAACAGTTATTTCAGAGCATTCAAAGGGCTCAGATTCATACTCTGGAGCCACATCTACGACTTCTAGCAAACGTGTGGATGCCGAAGCTGACCTTGCAGCTAAACTAGAACAGGCGAAGGCAATGCAACGAATACATGAACAGCAAGCCAAGTTGAGTAGCTTAGAGCATGAGTGGAAAATCAAGGAAGCACAAATGATTGCAGAAATGACAGCAAAGTTAGAGGAAGAGAGAACTAAACTGCAACAGCTACAGGCAGAAAATGAGGTAAAAGTAGCAGCAGCCAGAGTGAGAGCTTACAACAACTACAATGGATTGGAAAGCCTTAAGTATGAAGCAGATGACAAATCACAACTTGATAGCCAAATCATTGAATCTCAGAATCCATTGAATCCACAGGCTGAATCATTTCGACCGCAGTGTGCACCACCTGAGATTTTGCAAAAGCAACAGGAGGTCAGCTTAACACAGGAGCTTGCAAGCTTGTTCGTCTCCAACTGTCTGCCTGAACCTGAACCCACAGTGTTCACTGGTAACCCTTTAAAGTTTATAGACTGGAAGATATCCTTTATAGCATTGACTGGCCACAAACCCCTCCCCGCAGGCGAAAAAATGTTGTATTTGAAAAGTTATCTTGCAGGTGAGGCACGGAAGGCGGTCGAAGGATTCTTCTATCGAAACTCAGAAGATGCATATCAGGGTGCCTGGGAGATTCTTCAGGAGAGGTATGGAAGTTCATTTGTCGTCCACAAGGCTTTCAGGGATAAACTGATGAAATGGCCAAAAATAGCTCCCAATGACCCAGTAGCCCTCAGAGAGTTTTCAGATTTCCTTCAAAGTTGTGCCGAGGCCATCCCTCATGTTAAAGGGCTGGCAATTCTAAATGATTGTGAAGAAAATCATAAACTTCTCAAAAAACTGCCCGAATGGCTGGTACGCAGATGGGGTCGCGTTGTTGTGGATGAACTAGACAGATGTCAAGAGTATCCACCATTTGCTCATTTCACCAGATTTCTACAAAGGGAAGCTAGAATAGCCTGCAACCCCATTGCTTCTCCCTTCTTATTAACCACTAAAGTAACAGATGAAAGGCTTCCTAAGAGAAGCACTCTTAATTCTTACTCTCATGTATATATCTCATGTATATCTCATGCACATATCTTTCCACGTAGCACTTTTAATTCTTATCCCCACTTTTATTTTTTCCATGTCTATTTAAGTGTTATTTATGACACCATGTTTGCACTGAAGCACCGCAGCAATTTCCTAATGTTGTAAACCTGCTCAACATTTGGCAATAAACCCCATTCTGATTCTGATTCTGAGAACCAAGGCACTCAGCACCAATGCTCAAGCTAAGCACTCTGCAGGTAAACCAGGGACCTTAATTTCAAAGCCAAGACCACCATGCTTCGTCTGCAACGATGAAACACACGGTGTCGCCAAGTGCCCAACCTTTGCCACAAGGCTTCCTGATGAAAAGAGAGCTTTCATTCGTGAAAACCGTCTTTGCTTCGGCTGTTTAAGAAAGGGTCACACTAGTAAAGAATGCAAAAGAAGGCACACATGCACTATACAGTGGGGCAAAAAAGTATTTAGTCAGCCACCGATTGTGCAAGTTCCCCCACCTAAAATGATGACAGAGGTCAGTAATTTTCACCAGAGGTACACTTCAACTGTGAGAGACAGAATGTGAAAAAAAAAATCCATGAATCCACATGGTAGGATTTGTAAAGAATTTATTCGTAAATCAGGGTGGAAAATAAGTATTTGGTCAATAACAAAAATACAACTCAATGCTTTGTAACATAACCTTTGTTGGCAATAACAGAGGTCAAACGTTTACTATAGGTCTTTACCAGGTTTGCACACACAGTAGCTGGTATTTTGGCCCATTCCTCCATGCAGATCTTCTCGAGAGCAGTGATGTTTTGGGGCTGTCGCCGAGCAACACGGACTTTCAACTCCCGCCACAGATTTTCTATGGGGTTGAGGTCTGGAGACTGGCTAGGCCACTCCAGGACTTTCAAATGCTTCTTACGGAGCCACTCCTTTGTTGCCCGGGCGGTGTGTTTTGGATCATTGTCATGTTGGAAGACCCAGCCTCGTTTCATCTTCAAAGTTCTCACTGATGGAAGGAGGTTTTGGCTCAAAATCTCACGATACATGGCCCCATTCATTCTGTCCTTAACACGGATCAGTCGTCCTGTCCCCTTGGCAGAAAAACAGCCCCATAGCATGATGTTTCCACCCCCATGCTTCACAGTAGGTATGGTGTTCTTGGGATGCAACTCACTATTCTTCTTCCTCCAAACACGACGAGTTGAGTTTATACCAAAAAGTTCTACTTTGGTTTCATCTGACCACATGACATTCTCCCAATCCTCTGCTGTATCATCCATGTGCTCTCTGGCAAACTTCAGACGGGCCTGGACATGCACTGGCTTCAGCAGCGGAACACGTCTGGCACTGCGGGATTTGATTCCCTGCCGTTGTAGTGTGTTACTGATGGTGACCTTTGTTACTTTGGTCCCAGCTCTCTGCAGGTCATTCACCAGGTCCCCCCGTGTGGTTCTGGGATCTTTGCTCACCGTTCTCATGATCATTTTGACCCCACGGGATGAGATCTTGCGTGGAGCCCCAGATCGAGGGAGATTATCAGTGGTCTTGTATGTCTTCCATTTTCTGATGATTGCTCCCACAGTTGATTTTTTCACACCAAGCTGCTTGCCTATTGTAGATTCACTCTTCCCAGTGTGGTGCAGGTCTACAATACTTTTCCTGGTGTCCTTCGAAAGCTCTTTGGTCTTGGCCATGGCGGAGTTTGGAGTCTGACTGTTTGAGGCTGTGGACAGGTGTCTTTTATACAGATGATGAGTTCAAACAGGTGCCATTCATACAGGTAACGAGTGGGGGACAGAAAAGTTTCTTACAGAAGACGTTACAGGTCTGTGAGAGCCAGAGATTTTCCTTGTTTGAGGTGACCAAATACTTATTTTCCACCCTGATTTACGAATAAATTCTTTACAAATCCTACCATGTGAATTCCTGGATTTTTTTTTTCACATTCTGTCTCTCACAGTTGAAGTGTACCTCTGGTGCAAATTACTGACCTCTGTCATCATTTTAGGTGGGGGAACTTGCACAATCGGTGGCTGACTAAATACTTTTTTGCCCCACTGTATGTGGTCGAAATCATCCAACTTGCTTGCACATAGAGAGAATTGAGGGAGCCAGTGAAATGTTAAACAGCGATTCACCATCTGCAGGAAATGAGACAAAGGAAGTCCGCAATGTCATGTCTAGGGATGGGTACCGGTGTCGGACATAAACGGTAGTAACCAGACTGAAAAGCAGCGCACATTTCGGGGTTTTTTTAAAAGCCGAGAAATGCGCCGTATTTGATAGCTTGCTGCGAGACCTCACACCAAGCGCATCTACTGCGGGTGTGGTGCCTGTTATCAGACCCGGAGTTAGCAACATCCCCAAAAACACGAAGAGGAGAGTCCTAGCCTCTAGCCCTGCCAGTGTAGCAGGATGATGACGGATGATGATGGCAGCAGCAGCCGTTCTTCTCTGCGTGAGTAGTTTGATGTTGTTCGTGTGTAATTTACGTTGAGTAGGCTAACCACGTTATTACATTAGTGCAGGTAAGGTGAACTAGCAAACATCATCATAGCTACATGCGGCTGTCTTCTTGTTTGATGGCAGATACTCCCTTCACCCTGGCCAAAAAGGCTAAAATGTCCAAAGAAAAAGAGGGAAACAGCTAAACATGAGAGGTTTTTGGACAAAGTTTGTGTTTTTTCCATTGTTTAAGCACTGCTTCCAGCCAAGAGTGATACCATATATGCCCCATAGCTGCAGAAAAGGCTAACATTGTTATCTTTTTACAAAAAACCAGCTGAACATGAGAGGTTTTTGGACCAATTTTGTGTTCTCCATTCTTTAAGCACCGGTTTGAGCACCGTTTGGGCACCGGCACCGTTTCAAAAGTACCGATTTGGCACCGGTATCGGATAAAACCTAAACGATACCCATCCCTAGTCATGTCACACACATTGACAAGATACTCCTCAGCTACGTCTAGCATTGTTCCTGTTTTTGTGTCATTGGCAGAAGACCCCCACAGCGAGATTCTCACATATGCTCTGCTCGACACACAGAGCGATTCAACTTTCATCTTGGGAGATCTGGTCTCTGCACTAAATGTGAAGACTCAGCCAGTGCAATTAAGGCTCAGTACAATGACAGCAGTAGACACAGTCATAGCTAGCAAAGTGGCTTGTGGATTGCAAGTTCGTGGGCTCCATAGTGAGTCGCATGTTCTTACAGTGGATGGCATTACCTTGACTTGCAGTAACACTGTGATGAACCTTGGAGTCATTTTTGTCCAGGATATGTTCTTCAATGCACATATTAAACAAATATGTAGGACTGCTTTCTTTCATTTGTGTAAGAAGTAACTTCCACAACAACGATTGACTGTTGAGGAAACTGTTGGTGTGATCTAGTGCTATATACATAAAACTGAAATTAATAAGAATGAGGGAAGTCTCTTATTGGTGCACTTTGTCCAGCAGTCAGACACCTGAGCGTGGACTCCACACTGACCCAGGTGTTTTCTCCAATTCTCCAATAAAACTCGTGTTAAACATGAAACCATTATATCACCGATGCAGTCAGGTGTCTAAAAAGAGAGAAGATCTGCAGCCCAGCAGGCACGATGATGCTGAGTGCCATGTTGTTTGCTTGGAGGAGCTGAAAAATTGAACATCATAAACATGTTTTTATGAATCTATCTGCAGGTATATGTCACATCACAGATACAAACATTCAGCACTGACACTCACACACACACACACACACGCACACACAGCACTGTGATCTGTCTGCTGCTGTCATTGCTCTTTGTGGGTAAAGAGCATGCTGACACGTTGCTGATGAAGAGCTCAAACCTTCGTGCGTGCCCTGAATTTAGATTTTTATTCAGAAAACTCTGAAAGTTTCACTTTAAACTGTTCATTCTGCGTCACCAGCAGCAGGTCTGTGCAGCTAAATTATCAGCTGTAACGTTACCCACACTAATCCCCGGAAGAAGATATGGTAAAGTTCCTGATGCTGGAGAACTCACCTGGGAGGCGTCCTGCGAGAAGATGGCATCAAAGGTGAAGGTCTTTGGCGCTGAGGCTGAGGACCGTCTCTGGGCTGACGTCTCGCACAGTGTGAGCTGCTTCTTTCTGCCGTCGACCTTCAGGAAGGACATGGACTCCGAGGACTCATCCTGGACCGAGCAGATCCGGACCATGACTCTGACCTGAGGACAGACAGGAAGCATGAAGCACAGAGAAGACTGCTGCGTTCATCAAGTCTCTGGCTGGACAATGGAGTTGCATCATGAAACGTTAAACTAAGCCAGAGGTGCTCAGATAGTGATAGATGGTTGGCCTGAACGTGGCCACGTTTGCTTCACCTGCAGCCGTTCGTTATCTTGGGTACAAGCGTTCAGAGATATTGACACCGAGTTGGAAGGAAACTGTGCTTCTTTGACTTTGTTTAGTTAAACTTTGATTTGATTTTTTCTACCTGCTGTTTAGTTTTGTTTTCCATGTGGTTTTCACTGAGTTTGCGTTAGATCACCTGACTCAGATCACCTGATACACACCATCAACTGTTTGTGCTGAAAGAAGCTCAGAATCAGCCGTAACGCCTCCAGAGACGTCCTGAGCTCTTCTTCAGGTATTCCAGGATGACATTTTAGACTGTAATCAGAGCTGGACTGAGCAGGGAGTCACACTGCTTTCCTGACCTTTGACCTTCAACAGCCCGTGTCCCTCAGCCTTCTAAAGGGTTTTATTGTGCTGTCATAGAGCTGCTGAGCTGGTGGCGAGGAGTTTGAGTTTACAGCCAATAATGAGACGGAGCAGGTTTTAAACATCGAGTCTCTGCGAGCCAGCTCCTCTGTCACCACGGATACAGACAGGAAGCAGCTTGAAAGTCGCCATCTGATCCAGTCACAGCTAATTTTATGTGTTCCAGTCACTCGGCACTAGGGGTGGGTTTTGATTATTGATTATTTTTTTGATTATTGATTTTCAGATTAAAATCGATTCTAGCTTGAATAACGCAATATCGATTCATTAAAATCTTGAATGAATATAAATCTAAATATAAATTTATTATGCCCGAAATGCCAGAATCTCAGGCTATGTCTCTCTCCAACCAAATTTGACTGAACCAGCAGCAAAAGAAGATCCAAACTACGCTTCACATTTCACTTCACATTTCGCTTCACATAAACATCGTCATGAATTCTCTCTTTTGCTGTTTTGCTTCCACCACAGTAAAATGACACTTCATGCACAGCTCTCTCTCTCAGTGCACTTCAAAAACACTTTCTCATCTAAAAATCTCTGTTTTCTGCATTATTTTCTTGTTTATTACGCACAAGTCTACTGTTATGTACAGCGCTGTCGGCTGCTGTTTTTCTTTTTTTTAATTTAACTGACTTCTGACAAGAAAGCCCCATTTCTTTTGTTCAATACTGAAGAAAATTTTCAATATTATGTGATATTGCAAAACACTTAGCTGTGTCTCTAATTAAACCTCTGTAAATTTGCTTTCACTTCAGAAACATCAGGTAATGTTCATGTGTAGATTAATGGTTTTCTTCTGTTTTTGTTTTACTGCAGAATATTTTTAAGGTGGTTATCTGCTATAAAAAGACAGGTCAGGAAATTCTCCTTCATGTTTTTCTGTGTTTTCGCTCTGTTACTTTGACACAAAAGCATTTGCTGTGATGCTTACAGAAATGTCAGTTTTCTTTTTAAAGATATAAAAATATGGATATGTACTGATAAATGATCAGAATTATAATATTTCTGTCTGAGGCAAATTTCCCCAATTCAAATCAAATCGAATCGAATCATGGATCAAATCAAATCGGGACCTTGTGAATCAATTCTAGAAATCAGTGACGATACCCAGCCCTACTCGGCACATTTATGTTCAATCACAAATGTTTTTACAGGATTTTTTCTTCATTTTTTCTTTCACCTGATCAGTAACATCCAAATAAAACCCTAAAACTGAAGCTCCGCCTTCCTGGACAGTCTGTTAGTGCAGATGTATGATGTCATTAAAAATGCTCCAAAAAGCTCCAACAGCACAAACACAGCACAGAGGTCCAGTTTAGCTGAAGCTAAAACCCCTTGTGTCACCTGTCAGTCAGAGAGGCCACACCCCTAATAATTCAAATGCAGCTGTTATACAGGGACACATATTTATAGAGACCAAACAGTTTGTGTATCAGGCTGTAAACATGTGGGCACTGACTTCCTGCTGCCTCTGCTGGACGTCAGAGGAAGTGCATGTTTCAGTGCAGTGTTGCAGAAGCAGGCTGGGTCAGATCCTCGCTGTGATATTTTCAGATTAAAGGTACAGCATCAATAGATAGCAAAGATAGCAAATAGCAAAAATCTGAAGGGCTGCTTTCAAACTGCAGAGCTTCAAACAGAAACAGCTCTGACCTCAGTCTGAACTCAGAGTTTGATATCACTCACGATGAAGTGTTTACACCCAGAATCCAGCTCAGGCTCTCTCGCCCACACAGAGAGCAGCCAGAGGCCATGGTGAGAAGTTTTAAGACATTAAAGAGAATAACTGCAGGTTCAGAGGAATGAATGCAGCGCTGAATGCAAACGAGAGAAGAGACGGCAGTCAGAGTGAATACTTACCTCTGACTCTGCCTGTTTCCAGGAGTTCATCTAATGTCACTAAATTCTTACAAAGTCAAATCAAGAAGCATGTGCAGAGGAGGGATGGTAGAGGATGGAGATGGAGTAGCAGAGAAGGCTCATGGATGAAGAAGTACATGCAGAGGTGGATGCTAGGATAGGAGGAGATGGAGGCAGGTGATCTGTTGTGCAGACCATTAAAGAAAAAGAAGAAGAATACGAGCAGCTTCAGTTTTCTTAATGAGAACTTTGTGTTCAGATCAGAAGGAAAGAAGAAGGAGAAAGATGAAATGATGATCTACATTGTGAGTAGTTTGTAGGTGTTGGCAGTGACTCTGTTAGTTCAGTGTAAGGTGCAGGAGCAGAGATGTATGATCCTCCTAACTTCACCGCGTCTCCTTTAAAATGCTCTTTCATTTCTGTCCTTGCCTCATTAACCGTTGCATTGGCAGGATGCAGATGTGAGCTCCTGCAGCTGCCGGCGGATGGAGATGAAGGAACCTGAGCTGCAGCGAGGAGACATGGAGTCCCTACATGGTGCCTGCAGGGCTCTGAAGCCAGCAGCACACCCTGACCTGTGGGGACCTCACACAGAGCCCACCTGCTGCAGGAGGAATCACCTGACATCTGAATGCCAGCAGAGAGCTTCCTCTTCAGGATTCAGGCACACTTACTGCTGCAGTCACAGCAGCTGGCATAGGAAGAGTTTAGGGGGATGATGAGGGCTTCACATGGACGGAGAGTCATCAAACTCAAACACGTCAGTGAACCATGTATGTCTGCGAGTCTCAGTTCGGTGCTTCTTTGTGTCAGCAGAGATGAGAGAGCACAGAAATGAGGAGCTCACGCTTCAAGCTAATGGTGCGCCAGAGTTACCTGGCTCACCAGTCAGCTGTGTCTGAGAGGTTAGCAAGGACATCGTGTGATTACGGTGATTTGGTGGAGACCTGAGCTCAGACGCTAATCGCTCCGTCCACCAACAGTCTGATAGCCAAGCGTCTGATCTGCACCCAAACGCCAACAAACATTAACCTGTCAGAGACGAGCCTGTCAGCGCCCCCCGATGGGCTGCAGAGCTCATTAAAGCCTCTGAGCTAACGACACTCTTCTTAGAGTAATGCTGGTTACAGGGCTAATCTTCTGGAGAGCAGATGTTTAACCCATTGTTAGAAACATGTGACACAGGCAGTGTGAGCCCAGACTAAGACTACAGCACAGATTCCTGCTGATTGCAGATATCCTGCCGAGGGACGATAGCTCCTGAGAGAGAGACTGCCCACCTGCAGCCAGCCCATAGCCACATGAGCGAGGTAAAGCTTCTTCACCAAACCTGAAGAAGTGCAGTTGATTCTTTCTGAGCTCCTTAGAGCTTACAGTGACCTGGTACCCTCCCCTACACCCCCACCGCTGACTTCAAGGCTCGACTCCATCAGCTGAGCAGGTAAAGTCCCAGTAGCTACATCCATCAGATCCAGACTAACACCACACTATCTCACCTTTCCCATCCCCGGCGTGTCCTTGACCTTTGACCCAGCTCGAAGGAGACATGGTGGGATGGCAGGCGGGGAGAGCTGCAAGGCCCCGCTGAAGCCCCCGGTGTAAAGCAGCGGTTCTGGGGACTCGCCGGGCAGGGAGGCGGAGCCGGGCGGGGACTTCTTCCTGCGGGACAGACTGAGCTTGTGAGCCGCCCTGAAGACACAAAACACAGAAACAGAGTCAGAGAGCACCGAGCTGCACCCAAACACACCGTTTAACAGGAAATAAAAGAAAACATAAAATAAGATCAGAGAGAGAGAAGAGCTGATCTGAGACTGAGTATTAAGAGATGAGTTTAAGGTCCATGTCAAACACAGGCAGAGAGAGAAGGGAGGAGGAGGAGGAGGCTCAAACTCCCTCCCAGACAGATACTATACTCATTATTGCCTCCAACCACCGGCAGGACTCACTGCCAACGTCACATTTACCAGAGAGAGAGAGAGAGAGTGTCTGTGTGTGACCGTGTGTCCGAGGGAGCAGCAGCATCTCCTGGTGCTTTGGAGATAGATGGAGCAAAGGTACAGCAGGACATGCAGAGAAAGAAAGAGGATGAAAACCGTCCCGCTCCCATTAAACTGCGGCGCTGCATCACAACAAGAGAGGAAAGCACTCTGCGAAAGCAGGGCCACCAGCGACAAGGGCCATAAGGAAGGCACCTGTGTTTTGGTCTTGGGTTGTTCCCCACTGCAGAGACCACAGTTGGCGGTCACACAGGTCAACTGATTATCTTATCGAATTGATGCTTTTGCTCTAAAGTTGTTTTTACATTTCAAACCTCTCTCACCCCCAATTTTCACCTCAAGAAAATTCAAAGTAAATACAAAAAAACCTACTCTGATTATTTTATTTGATCCCAGTCATGCAGCTCTCTCTAGGCTCAGCATTAGGATGCTAATGAACTTGCTCCGTGGCTCAGAGTCATTAAAGCATGCTTAATATTCGGTTACTTCACGAAGAAAATGTGAAGCTCGGCAAACATGGTGATGAGGATACCGCCATAGAGGGTGCAGATCGTCCACACATCTGCTCAGGTAAACCTCAACACAGTTTATCTGTTTACGCACTGTGGGAGAGCCTCAGCCTGATCGTTGTGTTTAACCAGGTACGTATTAACCTGTGCTAACCCTCGGCATACCCGACATTCTCTGTGCACGTCACCTAACAGGAACTCATCCGCAGTGATGGCGGTTACGTCCTTCTGCGGCTGACACACTTCTTTAAAGGACTTTTTAATGCTAATGCAGATGTGCTGATGCTCTGACACCATCACCATCCACACCCACCCGTGATCTGAGACATGTGATCTACATTTACACAATTTCACGTGTTAGCTCGAATGATGGTGTTTCAGTGATGTCACTGGGTTAGGGATGACTCCATCTTCTCTGAGTGGATGTCTGACTCCACAGGTGAGCAACCGCAATAGATTGGACAAAGGGTGAAATATGTTTAACAGCCCCTGAAGGAGAAACTGAAGAGACATCAGAGACTCGTTGAAGCTGTTATTTTACACTCTATGCTTCACGCGTCTACAGTATCAATTACATCTGGACTTCATTTATCACCGCGAGCACGTCTCTCCACGTCTCTCGGCTTTTGCCTTCCACAGAACTGTCAGTACCTCAAACATGAAGCTGGACTGAGATGAAATAGGATTTAAAAATCACTATTATTATTACTCACAGTTCCTTCCAATCCATTATCTGCTCAAACTTCTTGATCTTAAAGAGGAACTGGGACCAAGCTTCTTCTCGTCCTCATTCACCATTGTAAAGACCCAGATCTATTCAAACAAAGTGTTAAAACCACAGCTGTAAAGGAGGGACACCCGGGCCGCATCATCGAGGCTGACCTATGAAGCCTTCTCCAGAAAATAGATCCAGTGTCAAACCAAGCGCACCCAGAAATCTACCCATGATCGGCGGACACTCAGCTGATCAAGGAAAAACGCTGATGGTGGTCCATATCCATATAGTCCATTTTCACTGTCTCAGGTTTACCCAGATGTTTATCCAGATGTGTCCTCTTTTAAAGCACTTAAGGTTCTTCTTTTGTTGTCCTTCTGCATTCAGCTGTAAACATCCACGAGTGTAGCGTTTCGTAAATTCTACAGGTAGAACAGGTGCCTCAAAGTCCTCCAAAGTTTCTCTTCGTTTTCATGCTCCCAACAAAATGGCTTTTCATCCACCAGTTTGACTTTCCATCCCCCTTGAACTCCAATAAACCGCTCTTTAAAGCGAGAATCATTTTACTTTTGCAACAGGAGAACACTGTCCATGCATCCAGACAATGATGATAACATGATGTCCAACATGGTTTTTCCTAAACTCGCAGAGTTTCTTGGTTCGTCAATCACAGCATCAACAGTGTGTCTGTCCTTTCAGAGGGATTAAACATTTTAACAAGTTCATTTTCATTTTCAACATCTGGTTTTTACCAAATCCATAAAGAAGTTTAGGGGTTGAACCTAAAAGATCTTTAAAACTACCAAAGTGCTGCGGAGGGATCCCAAACTTCTGCTAATCCTAAAGCATTCAGTTGAGTACATCAGACTTATCACCATGTTCAGCTTTCAGCAGATTATTATTCCTACTCACTTCTGTCAAACAATAAAGATTCAGTCTGTCCTTCAATCAAAAATAAGACAGGAAACCAAAAAACCCCTTCAGGTTTTTCATGATTGTTCCCATTTAAGCAATAACTCACATCACATTCATTTCATGCGTGAATGAACATCCTTCTGTCTTTGCTCCCTTCACAGGTCCAAACATATCCTCAAACTCTCCCAACCCCGTCTCGCTGTCATCAATCCAATCATCCTCTGCTGAGTGATGTTCAGGTGATCAGAGTTTTCTCACTGAAGTCCAACAACATGTGCCGAGTTCCTGATCAAAAATACATCTAAAAATATCTGACAGTATTCATCTGTAAACCAGCACCTTGGCATCTCAACACGTTTCCCTCAGTTTGTTCCATATGGCTAAACTCCAAATCTATCTTTCCGTGTTTCGGACAGGAAGTGCAAATCTGATCACGGGACATTTTCATATTGGTTGGAGCAAAGTTCTGCAGAGACTCCTGGAGGATGAGTTCACTTTATTTTATGATTGTTATCAATCCACCTGCGATGGTGTGTACTCCACAAAGCTTTGCATCCCTCCATCCTTCCCTCCGTCCTCACGCCCTGCAGCCAATCTGTAGAACTCGCCTCACTCGGTCCCAAATGAAGAGCCTCAGCCGGCTTTCCTTCCTTCCACTCTTTCCTCGTACTGAATCATTCTTCCATCTTTCTGACCCTGCAGCAACTCATTCTCCACACTCTCACCTTCCTCTCCTTCTTCTTTTACCTTTCCTTTTTCATTATTTCCACCTCTCCTCCTCTCTCCTCTTGTCATCTCTCCTCTCCTACTCTCGCCTTATTTCTTCCTTTTCAAAGCTCCACTTCTTTAATTTCGCCTCCTTTCTTTTCTTCCCTCCTTCTCCCACCTCTCCTGCTCATCTCCTCTCTCTTCTCTCCCGTAGCTCCTCAGTCTGTTCCTGCAGTATCGCAATGCCACTCCTCTCCACCCCTCCCACCTCCCTCCTCCTCCTCCAACTCCAGGAGAGAGAGAGAGGGGTGAAAGGAAGTGGCATCAGCAGAGGAGGAATAAAGGACTGAAATAAGAGGTGGAAATAAACGAGTGAATGAGAGCGGGAGGATTCCTGCCTCTCCCTGCCGTTGTTGCTGGGAAACACTGGCAAAGCTCCAGCCTCCCTCCTTCCTCTTCCTCCCCTCCCTCCGTCCGTGGGTCCGTCTGCCTTGCTCACCTCACCTTCCCTCACTCTCCTCGCTCACCCCCTCTCTCTCTTTTCACTGCCCCGCCTTCTCGGTGTGTCGACACACAGCAGCTGTGAAACCACTGTTCACCCCACCACACGCGCGCGCACACACACACACACACACACACACACACACACACACACACACACACACACACACACACACACACACACACACACACACACACACACACACTTGATATGCTACATGAATACTTCATGAGATGACAGACACCCCCACTGCTGGACTTCAAAGACACTCAGCATGTGTGTATGTGTTCGAGTGAGTGTGTGTAGTGTAACCTCTCTGAGAACCTGCAGGCTGGGTCACTGATATGAAACCACAGACAGACTGAAGGAGAGCAAACAGGAGACTTCAGTCTGTGAGCTGCAATCACTGATCAATCAACACAAATTAATCCATTTCAATAATTAATAAAAAAGTAAATGGTTTTTTTAAGGACAAAGGAAAAAAACCCTTTCAGTTTAATGTGAATGGGATGTCCAGGTGTCCAACACTGTTTCTGTGCACATAGGCAGAATGTGTGTGTGTGTGTGTGTGTGTACATGTTTAGACATCATTGTGAGGACATAAAATTGGCATGCTACTATACTTATGGGACAAAGTGAGTGTCGCCACGAGTTTGATGGCATTTTTGAGGCTCAAAATGTAGTTTTAGTGTCAGGCCTAAGGTATTCATTTTTGATGGTTAGGGTAAGTAACTAGGGAAAGTAAAATGTCAATGAGATGTCCTTAATATCGTATGAAAATGAGTTTGTGTGTGTGTGTGTGTGTGTGTGTGTGTGTGTGTGTGTGTGTGTGTGTGTGTGTGTGTGTGTGTGTGTGTGTGTGTGTGTGTGTGTGTGTTCCTGTCTGGCCATCTTTGTGAGGACCGAAATCTGCATTCTACTATAATTGTGAGAACCAACAGTCACTTGTGAGGACACACACGCCGGTCCTCACAAGTTTGAAGGCCTTTTTGAGGCTCAAAATGTGGTTTAATGTCAGGGTTACAATTAGGTTATGGTTAAGTTTAGGGTAAGGGTTATGTTTAGGCATTGATTTTTAATGGTTAATTAAAGGGCTAGGGAAACCATTATGTCAATGAAGGTCCTCGCTAAGATGGCTGAACGGGCTTGTGTGTGTGTGTCTGTGTGTGTGTGTGTGTGTGTGTGTGTGTGTGTGTGTGTGTGCACTAAAACTCTTTCTCATCAAATCTCATCACAATGTTATGCACACGTGCACGAGGCTTGTTCCAGCTTTATGAACGAACACCTGTGCAGACACACTGGAACTCTTCATTTGCAGGTAAAATGTGTATCTTGCAGAGTATGACATGGAAAAAAAAGCGACGATGAGAGTGAAGGATTGTGGGTATGTAACCATCAGAGAGATGTAATCTCTGGAGCGTGTCCGGGCTCTGCCCCCGGCCTCCTCCTGCTAGGACATGCCTGGAAGACCTCAGCTCCCTCCTTTCGACCCTTCTCTATGGGAAAGGAGTGCTCCCCTCAGCCTCCTGGTAGATCATAGATGTACATGCGGTAAGAGTTTGACAATCCTCAGTAATCGTGGTCACAAAGTCATGTGTCTGCCCAGCGGGATGACAGCAACTCCACACCAGCATTTTATGGCAGAGGGGTAAAAAACCCTCCATAATGTAGCCCAACGGTGGTGACACACCGTTCCGGTCCAAAGCTGGTTGGCTGTTTCCTGAGCAGGAAAGTACACAGAGTTCACTGTCAGAAGTGAACAAATCAGAGCTGAGGAAAGCAGCATGAGGAGCTCGGGTTCATTCAGCGCTGTCTGCAGGAGCTCAGCTGCTCTGAAATTATATTTATCATAACTCCCCTTCAGGTCATCTCAGGCCAGACAAACCTGCCAAAATGTGCCTGACAGCAGTTTTACTGTAGTTCCTACCTGCTGCTGCTCTCTGGGGACACGTTTGAATGCATGCCCAGGAAAACAAGCAACATGTGAGTGGAGAGATGATTATTGATCAGAGGAGGAGCTGGAGAGAGCTGTGTTATTGCTGCAGAGAGCGAGGAGAGGTATCAGAGCCACAGATCCATTTCCAGATCAATTCTCTGAAGCAGACGCCAATCGATAGGAGCAGCCCAAGGCCATCTGTCACAGTTAACCTGCAGGCAGGTAATGATCAGCTGTGGTCTTAGGTTCACTCACTGAACGATTAGACACAATTAAAAGAACCACGTCTGTGAGAGCGTGGAGCTAAAAGCTCAGAGGCTCCACCGCTCACCCTTCATATTTACAGTTTTTTTTTTTATCATTGACTGTTTGGTTTCATCTTCTCTGTCTGTCTCCAGGTGTGCATGTTAGATTGACATCACCTTCTGACCAATCACAATAACACAAAGTGGCTCTGTTTAGACCTGAAAGACCATGAATCACCCCCGACTGCTAATCAGTAACATCCAATCAAAACCCTAAAACTGAAGCTCCACATTCCTGTACACTCTACTACTACAGTAACCTAGTGGCAGCCATATTTTTGGTCACATGATGTCATTAAAATGCCTCAAAAGGCTCAAACACGTTCTAGACCTCCAGTTCAGGTGAAGCTAGCAGCTGCAGCCTGTGTCCACCTGTCAGTCACAGAGGCCACGCCCCTAATAATGCAAACTTTGGGCTTTATTCTAACATAAACAGGTGTCTTATGGTTTTATTATCGTTGTGATCCTGGTACCACCTTCGGTCTGACACATGGTTTGAACACGAGGACGTCCTTCTCAATGTTCTTTGTTCCAGAATCATCTGATGACTCTGTGATCAGACGTCCTCTGAGGCAGATGTTTGTCAGACCCAGGGCCCTGCTGTCAGTGTGTGGGTGCAAGCTCCTTCGGTCCAGCTTCTCCTCAGAGTGCTGCTCCAAACATCATCTCAGCCCTTGTTATCCTGGACAGCCGTCAGCAGCTCCACCTCTGCACCACCAGCTTTTATCTTCCTGCCATACGCCCTGCACTCCAGGCCGCTGAAGTCCGACTGTCTGACAGTGAGAGATAAACTCTGAAGGAATGATGTGACTTTGCTTCATGAGCTCAATCGCTTTGGCCCTTTGCCCAAACTCCCCAGTGGCTTTTTTTGAATTCAGTATGAATCATCAAATATTTGTGTCACGCAGTTATAAATAATACAACTCATAATTCATACCACTTCTCACTATGGCAAGACATAAACCTTGCTTAAACCCAGAGAGGTGCAGCAGTGGCTCATTTGGAAGACGCTCCAGAGAAAACTGAGGTTTCTGTCTTTTATCTGCTGCAGGAACAGGGACAACAGTGGGCAGAGCTTTTGTGATCAACCGTCACAGAATCACAAACAGTCGTGACAGCGATGACTTTAACGGGAATGAAATTGGCACAATCAGGATGGACTGCGGACAGTCTCGTGCACTCCATGTGAACCGCTGAACCACTGTTTGTTTCACACAGTTCACATGTGATGGGACACATGTTGAACCTGCAAAATGTCAGGATGTTCATAAAGTTTATTGACAGTAGAATGCAGAAAATAGGATCTTTAATCAAATATGAACTCGTTTTCAATCTGAGGGCAGTGTCATTGTCTTCAACATCAGTCTGTGAGATGAGAGCAGCTGCTGCACTGTGAAACATTTAAAACATGTCAAACGGTTTCTCAATTTAGACATTTGACATGTTTTATAAGCTCTGTTGATAATAAATTATGAAATCTGGAAATCATCACCTTCTGTTTCTTTCAGTTTCACATTCATGATTACATGAGGTTACACAAGGGTAATTCTTCGGCATGAGACAGGAAACTGTGAGGCGGTCTGGACAGGAAGTCCTGGGGTGGGCAGCAGCAGGTACCAACCCTCCGTCACACTCATGTCTGCAGCACGATCGGCTCAGCGAGGCCTTCAGGACTCAGCTCTCTCTGGATGTGGGTCACATTACTCCTCAGCTTTCCACTCTATCAACACACTGCTCTCAAGGTTGAAGGTTTGATTCCCAGCTGAGCCCCAGGGGTGACTCTCTGCTCTGTGTAACCTCCTTACATCACTTCCTCTATCACTCTGTATTCCATGCGTACAGGGATCAGGGACACAGGTCATTTTAAAGTCTCACGTCTGCAGAAAGCTCAGCCTGCCTTAGTTACTGAGTAAAGAGTGTCCTCCTCACAAACATGCTGAGCTATGAAATAAAAGCCTGAGACGATCCATATATCAAAGGCTGATCCGTGTCTCAAAGTGTCTGAGGACTGTGTTACTGCTGATGCCCTCCAACAGGACACGATAACAGAATCTAACCTAAGTGGAAGATGTTTACTTCAATGACTGCAGGAATTCTGGCTGTACTTGCGACTCTTCAGGTCTGGAGTCCCACAGGTGTTAAAGGCAGGTCTGCACACTAGCAAAGAGGACCTGGACAGGTCACCGTCGTCGAGGTGGAGAGAAGTTTAAACTGTCCAGCGTGCAGCGTCAGGTGACCTGTCGCTGGTTAAACCACAAGCTCTACCTATCTGCACTCTGACTCACGAATGTCTTCACGAGGCTCTCCCTGCACAGAGAGCAGCAGAAGTTTGTGCTCCATGTTCACTGACTTTCTCAAAGTCAGCAGCAGCTGTGATTGGGTTTCACTGACACTGGAGCCAGTTAACCAGCAGTCCTTCTCTGGGCAGACTCTGCTGCAGCGCTGCGGCTCTGTTGGGTCTGAGCGGTTTGGGAGAGGCTCTATTCTGGACAGGAAGTCGATAAAAAAAAGCTTGGGCCGTGAGCCAGAAATCCACTTTGGGGAACTTGACTCTAATAGTGGGAGTGGGTCTAATCCTCACTTTATTTTGGGGTTTCACTGTGAGTCTAAGCGGCAGGAGGTGTGGCTCTGCTCTGTGCTCCAGGCTCAACGCCGGTCCGAACCTTCGGCCCCGTGTCCACAGTGTCTCCATCACCTCCGACAACACCTCCTCACAGCACAGCAGCATCAGGTGGCCCTGACCGCTGTAAAGATGCTGCATCGGGCTGAGCTAAGCCTACAGCTGTGACTGAGCAGCAGCAGTGAGCAAACAGCGAGTGGGGAGAGCAGCCGGAGGCTCAGGTGTCGTACCTGCAGACGGCGTGGAGTCGACAGTTGGAGGGGATCCCTGCATTAACATAGCTACGTTTTTGATTGGATGTATGTAATAAACACAAACACAAATAAAACACTCTGACAGTGTTTTGTTCGCGCCCTGAACAGCCGGCTAGAAAACATTTCAGATCATTTGTGTGTCCGAACAGGAGGACACACCGCCTCCATTCCCTCTGTGACCCTCAACATCCAGAATGGGTCAGAATACCAGATTTGAGCAGACAGACGGAGTCAAAGCCCCCCTGATGCCGAACACCACCTCTGACAGCTTGGACAGGAGGAAAAGCTGCCAATTAGATTCTGCAAGGAGAGAATCTGAATCTGGAGCACTTTCATTGATCCCTGAGGGAGACGTTCCTACAGCAGCAGGATCTCCGTGTGAATCCACACATGAGGTTCTGCTGTATGAGCTTCCCTCACAGGACAAACACAACTGAAGCCCAGAGAGCTTCATAAGATTCACAGTTTTCCCTGCCGATAAGGACCTCCCTCATAAAGCAGTGTTTTGGTTTGTTCACAGTGACCCAGGTTTTCTGTGAATTAACAGAAGCATGAGCGTGTTTTATCGTTACAGTCTGAGCTACATTGGCTGTAATGTTTATTTCGTACAGTTTACATACAGAGAGTCGTGATGACTCACTGAGCCAGGGGCGGATCTAGAAGGGTGGCATGGGGTGGCAAGTGCCACCCTAAAATGATCCCTTGCCACCCCAAGTGCCACCCCAGTTTTGCATATGACGGTGTTGTTTATTAAAATAAGATAGCATTAACAATTTTTATCGTAGTTACAGTCAACAGTGAATATAAATGCTAAAACTGAATATATTGGATAGTGTTCCCCCCTTGCACCATTAACAAATAGTTCAGCCCATAGCAGAACTGTCTTTTTTCTTGTTTTCAGTAGCAATTCATGCTTATGATTGTGCCAGAGCACATTTTGAACAACACCATGGGAATTTCGGATTTTACTCAGGTGGTTGGATGCTACACTCTGGAAATGGAAGGAAGGTGAGTGTTATTAACCCTCTGTGGTCCACGCTGCACCTCCAAATCATATGACTATTTTAAGCTGACATAGCAACAAGCTGCGGCCAAGCTGAGTCAGCCCACATTGAAAGTTAGGACTTCAAAGTTTTTACATTTTAATTACGGGCCAGTAAATCCTGTCATGGTCCTGGGTCGGTGACACAGCGCTTTTAGTTTATTATCATTTTCTAGTTTATTATGATGATGATGATGATTATTATTATTGTTTGAGTTCTATGTGTTATATTCGGTTTGCCTTTGAGTCTGCGTCTGTGTCTCTGTCTGTCTATGGTGTCAACCCGTCTGTGAAGCAGTCTGTTTAGTTCTGTGTCTTGTTTGGTTCCCCGTGTTTGAGTTTCCTAGTTTATTGTGAAGGTCTCTGTCTGATGTGAGTGTGATCAGTTTACGTTTCCCCTGTCCTGTCAGCTCCGATTCCTCCCAGCTGTGTTGCCTTCCTGTCTCTCATCCCCTGATTACTGGTGTGTGTATTTAAGCCCTGTGTGTTCTCCTGCCTGTTGCCGGTTCGTCTGTGTTACTCGGTGTCCTGCTCGTCGTCTGCCTCTCTGCCTCTCATCCCCTCATCCCCTCATCCCCTTGTCGTATGCTCCCAGGTCTGTTATTTTAGTTCTCCCAGTTTAGATGTTTTCAGTTATTTGTCATGCCCCCACTGCTTGTTTGCCACCACACCTTGTAAATAAACTTCACTAGCGTTTTCATCCACTGCTTGCATCTTGGGTCCTCCTTCCTCCACACCACACGGCTCGCCTTCCCAGCCGTGACAAATCCAGAGTTATGATAATATATATAAGCCATGCTTTATTCTAAATACTGTCATCACGTATTTGTGTGTGTGTGTTTTAAGCATTTTCTAAGGACAGCGCAAAAACAGTAAAGAAAGGAAAAAAAGCCACCACTTTCCTATCGGTGGAAAAATGTACCATGTCGACCAATTAAAAAAAAAGTCAACATGTGGGATTTAGTTGTTTAGGAAGAGGGGAGAGTTTTGGGAATGACGGTAACGGCAGCGAGACAGAGCGAATGAGTGAGAGAGAGAGAGAGAGAGAGTTTTTAGATGTGGGAGATTTGTGACGTTTAGTGTGGAGTGTTTACTTAGTGTGTTGTGTTGTCTTGTGTAGCTGTTCTGTTGTGTAGTCGTTTTATTTTGTGTGTCACTGAGGGCACTAATGAATGTCACTAAGGCACATTTGCAATGTAAACACTGTCACTAAGTAGAAAACCAGCGGAGTGGTACACATCCTGTTGTCAGGCCTGCAGGTTTATCCCTGTGCTGTTTTTTTTTTACTGGCACACATCATTTGCGGGGCATCTTATTGCAACACCTGATTGTTCTCTCATTTTAGTTTTAGTAATATTTTTAAATGGTTGTACAAAATGAAAAAAACAGCATGTGCATTGGCTGCATTTTTAGATAAATAGTTGTATATGTTTAGAAAATGTACAATTTATATTTTCATTTCAAGTTATAAAAATTTACTCAACATGTCTGTGGTTTTCTTTTTTACAGTAAAAAATACTACTAGGATTTAAGTTCTTTGTGTGATTTCAGATCAGTAATAGTACTATTAATAGTAATAGTAGTACTAATGCAGCATGTCAGTGAAAAAACAACTAAATTCAGTTGAGCTGAAAAGAATGATACCAAAAAGGCAAGGGGGAAAAAAAAAGAAACAATTTGAGGGTGAAATACAAACGTAAACTCAAAAGGAGTCAAAAATGGCCGATTGTATTTCAGACGTCAGTGGGTGAATCCAACAAATCATGAAGAATTAGGTTTAAATTTTTGTTCATGAAAGTGCAGATTTCTGACATTTTGTGTAATTTAAGCTGTAACAATATGATTGTTTTCTAACAAAAAACAATGTGAAACTCAAGTTAGGCTTGTGTTTGTAAATGAACCGCCCCATGTTGTGTAGCTTTCTGGATTTTATACTTGTTGGGCTACATATTTATTTATTATACAGGCTATACAGTACATAACATCAAAACTCACATGGTTTATGTAACTAAAGTGTGTAATTATGTGGGCTACAGACAAAAATTAAGTTATAGACTATATTTATATGAAAAACATGTATACTTACTGCATTTGAATCATTTTAACCATATGTAACCACCTGCATATGCGTTTGGGGGGGGGGCTTTGATTTTGCCACCCCATTTGATTTCTTTGCCACCCTCATGCCAGCCTAAGAAAATTTCTCTAGATCCGCCCCTGCACTGAGCTCACAGACTTCATCCAGTCAGACCACAGGAGTCGCCCCTTGCTGGCCAGAATGCAGGTCTAAAGCACGTTAGTATTGGTTAGTCACACTGATCTATGTGCAGCATGTGCTGCTTTGCGTCTCTCTGTCGTGTTGCGTTCACTGACCTGATCAAGAAGGCGGCAGCGGCAGACGGTGGTTGGCTGGTTTGGGTGCTGACGCTGTGGGCTGCTGGTTTAACGGGAACGTTCTGGGCTGTACCCGTCACAGTCAGATGACCTCCATCTGCAGTCAGACCCTGACAGATGAGACAAATATCAGGTCTTAAGCCAAAACATGAAATCCAGCATCAGTCTCCTTTTGATGTTTGTTCTGTTCTTAAATCGTTTATTTTTTAATAAAACTCATCACATTTTTCATAATTTACATAATTAATAAAAGCAGACAGTCTCCTTCAGACTGACACCACCTCACAGAGGATCCCGATGCCATCAGACGCCGTCAATGCTGCACCTTTAGAGAAACATCTGTACTCAGACTTTGATATTTATGTTTAAATATATTTTTGTAGCAGTATAATATTTATAGTAAATAATGCCGATATCCCAGTATTATTTTTATTCAGAGGTCAGACTTCCCCCAACGCTCTTTATTTATCAGAAATTGCAGATGAGCGCCGTTAGCTCCTGGCTTCATCAGCAGCAGGAGGAGGCAGCTCTGGATGAGGAGATCATTAGTTAATTACCTCAGGTCGTTAGCCTGATCGTTGCCATCCAGACTTCCTGTTCTGCTCAAACATGGCTGCTTCAACCACTGAAGGCTTTTTCCGGTTTACCGTGGCTAATGGCTAGTCCTACTGGGCTAATGACCGGTCAGCTGGTCTGCTGCTATAATTACATTTCATCATACAGAGCAGCTTGTTTTGTCCTTTTGTGCTTTCATTCCAGGATAATGGAGCCACAGATGAGTGTGATCTCAGAAACGTCCAGCTATTTGCAGCTGCAGTAGCACAGCTCCTGTCTCTGGCCTCAGATCCGTGGCCTAGTTATGGTGAATTACCGCAGTTACAGGAAGTGGCACACTGGGGCAGATCCACTCTTCAGCTGTGTGACCGCAACACGCTCGGCTGGCTAACAGGATTACACAGAGAGCCGGCAACGGGATAAGCCAGCGCCAAAACGCCATCCTGAGTGAGACCAATCAAACACGAGGGCCACAGAGCACGCTGCGATTACCGCCTCACGGCTGTGCAGTGATGGTTTCCATCCAAGTTTGGAAGAGGAACAGACACGGCGAAGGTTTAAAACATCAGAGCAAAGAAAACATGCTCTGTGACCTTTCACCTTCTGCTTATGTCATCACTGTCATCATGTCACACCTGTGTGAAGGTTTAATGAATGAATTATTGTAACTGTGCTGAACTTGACCTTTGACCTGTGGGATATGACTGGCTCTGAGGCATGTTGTGTGGTCAGGTGTGTATGTGGCTGAGCAGGATAAATCCATAAAATCATGTGACACTCGTTTTCATCATCTTCACCTCAGCTCTGACTCTGTTTCTCTTTCTCTGCGTCACCAAGTCAATGTTCACCCTTTCACAATAAAAGCCATGTCTATTAAATAACACCTACTGAAAAGCAGCCACTGAAATGCAGTGTCAAGGACATGACATCATCACAACCTCTCCTCACACTGTGATCGGCGGCCATGTTTACTCCTGCCCAGGCGTAAGTCTGAATGCCAATCATGGAGCTGAGATAATCCTGAATATGATTGTCTGAGTTATTATACAAGAATCCATGAAACAAACGATCCAGGTCTGAGGAGGTGCATTGTGTCAACAGTGGGACTGTGAGGACGTATCCCCATGGATGATGACGACCTCTGCGAATCGTGAATCTCAGAACGATCATATCACTGCTGTAGGAGAAGGAGTAAAACGGAGCTGGTGGAGGATCAGAGGCTGCCACGATTAAACTCAGCATGCTGATGGCAAATAATGAGGCACATGATGAAGACCTGGCTTCCTACAGCGCTTTGAGAGTTTTTAGTCCCGCTGCCGTCATCACGCTGTCACAACTGCTCCATCAAACACCTGAGACTAACTTTGTCTTTTTCCAAAGGTTGCTGCTGAAGGTTGGGAACACCGGAGAAACTGGAAATTTCAGTCTGTTATAACTGCAGCTGACACACACACACACACACACACACACAAAGAGTTGTAGCCTGACTTTACAGCTGCATTAGAATCATGTGCAGTGTTGGAGTCAAATTGTTAAATGTCGTCATTGTGTTACTTAAATTTGTAAGTCTTAGTTCAAACTTATGAAACGCCAGGACTGCCATAATGAATTAATTAAATACACCATTAAATAATTAATTAAATGTGGCAATAATTAATTAAAGTGGGAAATAATTAATTAATTAAATATTTTTGATGCATTGAATTAATTAATTATTGCAACATTTAATTATTTATTTAACATTTTAATTCATTATTGCCACATTTAAATAATTATTTAATGGTGTATTTAATTAATTCATTTTGGCACAGTTGACTCCTTCAGGTCTCACCATGAAATAATTTTATCTGTCAACCTCATCCATCCAACCCAGGAGGCGGGGTTAACGCTGATCGAGTCAGAACCATTGCTTTGGCCTTGTGGCCATTGTTTTTAGCACACAACAACCGACATGTTAAAACTAACAGAACTGAACTTTGAAAAACCTTGTTTGTGTGTCATCAAATACCGTTTTAATATTTTTTAGCCGAGAATGTAGTGGTTTAATCTTCAGATGTGTGGTTGGTTTGTCAAGATAGAGCCTCTTTGCAAAAGCCCTTTGATGATTTCGGAGATGTCTGCCCAGCCCAGTCTCATGGCAAAGGGTGGGATAGACCCGCTTGCCTCGCAAGCAATTGAGCTGTTATTACCGCCAACAAAATGCAGGTCCTGGTACACAGCTGCCATAACCCCCGCAGTACACTGACTTCATTTACTGAGGTTATATTTATTGGGTTTTTATTTCCTGATGTTCGTATGTGTCATACCTGTTTCAATTCTACATTAAAAACATGTTTAAGGAGGAGAGAGAGCAAATAAATCCGATTAACATCTGATGTTTGGGTTTTTGTTCAATAATGAGCATGACCTGCATATAAACGCATAAAAGAAATAACGTTGGTGTTTCCGTCATGTAGTAACTGCTAGGTTTAACTGTACAAAGGTTGTTCGACACTATGAAACACATACAGACTCCATGATGTTCAGCTAATATTTTTATTGTGAATATTAATCATGAGGGTAAACGGCCCTGTACACCACGGAGCGAGGTCAGCATGTCCACGATATCTTCAGCTTGTGGTGGACCACAGGTGTGTTCCTGTGTTTTGTGGCGCGATATGCGCAGTTGATGTTGGACATGAATAAAGAAGGAGTAAGAACTGGGAGTTCTGTGTCATTGATGCTTACCTCCACATTGGTGACCCCTGATTCGGGCTAATGTAGTGACCTCCGGGGATGCAGCCATGGAGCGCCTTGGCATTGTAGAGCGTTCGAACAGTGCATGGGCCTCTCCGCTTCACATGGTGCCCAAATCGGACGGTCAGTGGCGACCATGCGGAGATTTCCGCCGTTTAAATAATGCCACGGAGAATGACCGTTACCCCATCCCCCACATTCAGGATTTTTCTGCCCATCTCGCCGGAACATTGATTTTTTCTAAAATTGACTTGGTGCGGGGGTATCACCAAGTTCCTGTGCGCGCCGAAGACGTTCCTAAACCTGCTGTCATTACCCCCTTCGGCTTGTTCGAGTTTTTGCGCATGCCGTTTGGCCTGAAAGGTGCTGCCCAGACCTTTCAGCGGCTGATGGACTCCGTTTTGCGTGGACTGCCGTTCGGTTTTTTTTTTTTATCTGGATGATATATTGGTGGCCAGCTGCTCAGCGAGCCAGCACGAGTCCCATCTGCGCCAGGTTTTCCAGCGTTTGGCAGCGCACGGCAACCCAACTGCCAGTTTGGGTTGCCTGTTCTGGATTTCATCGGGCACCGCATTTCCGCTGAAGGTGTGCTTCCGTTGCCCAACAGAGTCCAGGCCGTTTCGACTTTTCCGCGTCCCACGTCGGTTAAAGCGTTGCAGGAGTTCTTGGGGATGATAAATTTTTACAACCGCTTTCTCCCCAGAGCTGCCCACCTGCTACAGCCACTCTATGCTGCCTTAAAAGGTAAAACAGCCAAAGATCCGGTTGACTGGCTGCCGGAACGCATCCAGGTGTTGTCTGCGCTGGCTGACGCCACCCTGCTGGCCCACCAGCTTCCGTCGGCGGAGATCGCGTTGACCACCGACGCGTCCGACGTGGCAGTGGGTGGGGTGTTGGAACAGCGGGTTTCAGGTCTCTGGCAACCGCTCGCCTTTTTCAGTCGTACGCTCCGGGATGCTGAACGCAAGTACAGTGTTTTTGACAGGGAGTTGCTGGCCCTGCACCTCGCGACACGACATTTTTGTTTTTTCCTCGAGGGTCGCAACTTTACTGCGTACGTTGACCACAAACCTTTGACGTTTGCGATGTCCAAGGTCTCTGACCCATGGAGCGCACGCCAGCAGCGCCAGTTGGTGGCCATTTCAGAGTTTACCACAGACATTCAGCATGTGGCTGGTAAGTCCAATCACGTCGCTGATTGTCTCTCACGTGTGTTGGTTTCTCCGGTGTATGTCGGCGTCGACTACGCTGCCATGGCCGCTGAGCAACGTGCTGACCCAGACGTCCTTGCCCTTCAGTCAACAAAAACGGGCCTCGTGCTGGAGTACACCCCGGTGTGGGACGCGGTCCGCACCTTCTTTGCGACGTTTCCACCGGCCGCCCCCGCCCGGTGGTTCCCCTTTTGTGGCGTCGTCGTGTTTTTGACTCGGTGCATGCCCTCTCTCATCCCGGCGTCCGGGCCTCGGTCAAGCTGGTCAGTGCCAGGTTTGTTTGGCCGGGCCTTTGCAAGACGGTGAAAGAATGGGCGGCGGTTTGTATCCCATGCCAACGCTCGAAAATCCACCGGCACACACAGTCACCCCTCGAACCTTTCCGTGTCCCGGGTAGGCGTTTCGATCACGTTCATGTGGGCCTGGTTGGTCCCTTGCCGCAGTCACAGGGTTTCACGCACCTTTTGACTGTGGTGGACCGCACGACCAGGTGGCAGGAGGCGGTACCCTTGGCGTCCACGACAGCGGTGACGGTGGCCAGGGCTTTTTTGTCAACGTGGGTTTTGCGTTTCGGTCCCCCTGCTAACATTACCTCGGACAGGGGCCCCCAGTTTGTTTCTGAGCTTTGGTCTGCTATGGCTGACGGCCTGGGGGTCAAGGTCCACCGCATCACAGCATACCACCCGCAAGCTAACGGGATGTGCAAACGGTTTCACCGGTCACTTAAGGCCGCGCTCCGGGCTTCCTTAACAAGTGGCGACTGGGTCGACCGTCTTCCATGGGTTTTGCTGGGATTGCGTAGCGCGGTTAAAGAAGACCTCGGGGTTTTCCCGGCTGAACTGGTCCTCGGCCAGCCTCTCCGGGTCCCTGGGGAATTCTTACCTGAGAGCCCTCCCCCATGTTTCGATACCTCTTTGTTGCCTTTTCGCCCCCCCAAGAGACTCATTTCCTGTTCCTGGTCCTGTGCACCACTGCCTGCCTGACACTTTTGTTCCGAGTTCGTTGGACTCTGCTCCTTTCGTTTTCGTCAGGCACGATGCCCATAGGACTCCGCTGCGTCCACCATATGACGGGCCATACAGAGTTCTTAAACCAAGCAACAAACATTTCATTTTGGACTTTGGCGGTAGGCAGGAGGTTGTCTCTGTTGACAGACTTAAGCCTGCACATGTTATGCAAGAGGATCAGGTGGTCCCGGCCCAGACCCCTCGCCGCGGCCGCCCACCTGTCACCGGGCTGATGGATTCTGTTTTTTCCCCCAGGAGCGACCCAAAATCAACGGAGTCCGACTCGTCTGCAGCTTTTTCTGACCGCCAGTGCCAGCCTCGCTCCCGGACTGGGTTGCCCTCTGTCAGTTCCCCACCCCCCGGTTCAGCCGTTCCGGCCGTTTGCTTAAGCCCCGGGTCCTGGACTAGTTCTGCTGGGTGTTCGGGGGGCATGTGTGGTGGACCACTAGAGGGCTCCACTCACACCCAGTGTATAGGAAGTGTGTTCCTGTGTTTTGTGGCGCGATATGCGCAGTTGATGTTGGACACGAATAAAGAAGGAGTGAGAACTGAGAGCTCTGTGTCGTTGATGCTTACCTCCACAAGCTCTCTGAGTTAACCCAGCGTTTCCCAGCTGACTAATCTAACGGTCATCTACGAATAATTCACGGGTCATATCAATATGATTTAACAGAAAATCATCCTTATTACTGCCCACTATTCCAGAGACGTGAAAATCTACAGCATAAAGAACAAAAAAATATAGCAGTCTAACGCAACACTGTAACAGAGATGAGCGCGTCAGTTTGTCACAGATCAAAGTGAAATGAAAGTGATTGGTTGAACAGGTGTTCGTGATCTGTGTTTTCTGCATTTTCATCAGCGTAAGAGACTCAGCAGCAGATTAGAATAACATTTGTACATTTAACAAATCACCAAATTAATACACAGAAGAAACTATCAAACCTGTTCTGACAATTTGAGTTTGTATTCCCTCAGCTGCAGACTCGCTGCTGTTTAAATGTTTGAGAGAGAAGATTAGATATAAAAAAAAAACGTCAAACATAGACTCAGTCTGAGTTCACATTTGATATTAGGCTAGGACGTAAAGTGGCTGTGCCCTGTTTTAAGATCATATATGTAAAATTGTTGTCTGACCTCCGTCGATCCAGCCGCTCAGAGTCCGTGGTTACCATGGTTACTGCATAAGTAGCTGTAATTTAAACAGCTGGCATTTTAAAACTTTACACCACCACCATTACTGCCTGTGATTTGAAATGCATTCTGGGATACCTGGTTTCCCCAAGTCCATCGATTATCTAGGATCGACCTGTCTTGACTTACTTTGCACAGCAACCAATCAAATGTTAGAGAAGCTGCAGTGGCAACCCCGCCCACTTAGTTTGATGGGTGAGGCTGACAGATAAAATTATTTCAAAGTGAGACATGAATGGGACAATAGTGCCATAATGAATTAAATAAATAAATCGGTAAATAATTAATTAAAACTGTCAATAATTATTTAAATGTGTTATTAATT
Source organism: Rhamphochromis sp. 'chilingali' (assembly GCF_963969265.1). Classification (NCBI taxonomy): domain Eukaryota; kingdom Metazoa; phylum Chordata; class Actinopteri; order Cichliformes; family Cichlidae; genus Rhamphochromis; species Rhamphochromis sp. 'chilingali'. The sequence continues at coordinate 27,956,278 of NC_137932.1, forward strand.
AATTAAAACAGTCAATAATTAATTAAAGGTGTCATAAATATTTATTAAATTAATTATTTCTCATTTTAATTAATTATTTAATGGTCTATTTAATTAATTCATTATGTCAGTCCTGGCGTTCCCTACAAACTATAGGATCAATGACATTCTTTTGTTTCTATTGACATGCCCAGCCTGTTGAACGGTGGGGGAGGCTATAGTGTTTTATTATGAGACATCCTATGTGAGGGTTCTGTTTTCTTGTTTAGTAAGCTTCCTGCTTTTATGACCCTTTTGTGGGCAGGAGGTCACACAAACGCACCCCCAAACACAAACACACACACTCACATGCATACACACACACACATTCTCGCACATGCATATACACACACACATACACACATGTGCTTACACGTGCACACACATACACACATAGTACCTTATCTTTTAGAACCATAAGGGGGGTATTAGGGTGGTGCTTGTGTGTACTGTAACTGTTTGTGTGTAACAGAATAAAAGGCGGCAGGGGAAGCTGGTTCTTTGGACTCGTTTGACACCAAGGGCAGAGGACCGAGGGCAGAGGACTGCTGCCGTCTGGCTCCCTTTGCTAGCAAGTGAAATTGATCGATCGCTGATTGTCTTGCTTCCTTGCTTCGTTAATAGGAATAAGTTTCTAAACCAGCGGGGCCTGTGGAAGCGCAGACCCAACATGCAGAAAAAAATGTGAGGCTGAAGCTTCTGGTTTCTGAGTACAGGTGTGCACGTGTGTACAGGTGTGCACAGGTGTGTGTGTTTACAGTTGTGCACAAGTGAGTACAGGTGGAGCCATAACTGGTGTGAGATAACTGAACAGTTCATATGGAGACCAGCAGAGAGCGCACGTTTGGAGAAAATACAATCCTGACCCAGGTGACCCCTGACCCTTGACATCTGTGGTTCTCCTGAACAACTAGCTAAATAGGGTGCTTACCGCACTGTTTCGAAGCTCAGGTGTGCAGCAGGAGACCCTCCACACCCCCTCCAGGTTCTGAGCTGGGTTCAGGGGAAGGGGCGTTACTGTGGCGAGCCCTTTAGCTCCGCCCCCACCGAGGTAGGTGCTCTGCACTATGCTCGATCTCCATGGGGCTCCTCCCTCCTGCTGCTGCTCCTCGTGCTTCCACCTCTGCTGCTTCACTGGGAGCTCGTTGCAGACCCAGCTGCTCTCTGAGATTGGGGCAGCGCTGGGAGTGGCAGGGCGTGGTGCCATCTCCCCGCTGATGCCCAGAGCCCGCTGCAGAGCGAGTTGCCTCAGTTGCTGGAAGGAGGCACCGCATACATCACAGTGGGCTTCGATAGAAGTATGGCGAACACGGCGAGGCAACTGGAGACGCTGGAGCTTATTAAAGAGGAAGGAGGCATAGGCCAGATCCTGGAAGAGGTGAAGAGAGAGAGGACAGTCATGTGGAAGGTTGGACAAAATAACAGGAACACCAAAATCCAGTTACTGACACAGCTGAGGACCATGAAGAATTAAAGCTGGCAGAAATAATCTCAAAATAAGTTAGCTCACTGCTGGTACAGCTGGACGACAACATGAATCAACAACCAAAAACTGTCAGAGCAGCAAGCTTGGAAAACCACACACACACACACACACACACACACACACACACACATCTGGTATTCATATCTTGTGGGGACATCTAATTGACATTTTGCTTTTCCCTAACCGCTTACCCTAAACCAGTCTTTCTCAAAGAGTGGTACGGCACACAGGCTGTCTCTGGTGCTATGCGGAAAATCTCAATTTTCTTTAAAGATTAAATAATATACTATTGTGGAGGTATGCAAAGACGACACGAGAGTTCCTGAGGCTTTTCCGGGAGGCAGAGTCAACCAGAAAATGTGTCACTGAGCGTCAGTCCTCTATAAAGAGTAGCCCTTCCTTATCGCCAGCGGTCGTGGCCGCTACGGAGCGCTGGTGGGAGAATTGGTAGGGCTGCGGGAGATGCCGCCAGTGAATCGGAACCCTTGATGCCAAAGCTCCTGGTAGCCAGGAGAATGCGATCCGCTTCTTCTGCAAGTGAGTGGTAATCCTTCGCGACCAGCAGCAGGTAGTTGGGGAGGCACCTATCGTAGGAAGACATGAGTGAAGAGGAATCCGCCGTCATCCGTTCCTAACAAGGACAGCGTGCCCTCCATAAGCTTGAGTGCAGTACCATCACCCAGGCCCGAGAGAGAGAGGAGTTTCTCAGCCACTCTGCATCAGAGAGGGAGTAGCGCCAAAGCAGCAGTGCCTTGAGAGCGGTGTATTTCCCTTGGGTGGGGGGATCCCGGAGGAGGGTCATCACACGGCGGGTGGACAGCTGATCCAGCAAGGCCACCACATGATGGTATTTTGTGTCGTCGGCTGAAATGCCACGAAGAGCAAACTGAGTTTCAAAGTGCACGAACCATGAAGTAGGGTCGTGATGCCAAAAATCCGGCATCTTATCCGCCACAGCAAAAATTAAAATGTATCATACAGTGGGGCAAAAAAGTATTTAGTCAGCCACCGATTGTGCAAGTTCCCCCACTTAAAATGATGACAGAGGTCAGTAATTTGCACCAGAGGTACACTTCAACTGTGAGAGACAGAATGTGAAAAAAAAATCCATGAATCCACATGGTAGGATTTGTAAAGAATTTATTCGTAAATTAGGGTGGAAAATAAGTATTTGGTCACCTCAAACAAGGAAAATCTCTGGCTCTCACAGACCTGTAACGTCTTCTGTAAGAAGCTTTTCTGTCCCCCACTCGTTACCTGTATGAATGGCACCTGTTTGAACTCATCATCTGTATAAAAGACACCTGTCCACAGCCTCAAACAGTCAGACTCCAAACTCCGCCATGGCCAAGACCAAAGAGCTTTCGAAGGACACCAGGAAAAGTATTGTAGACCTGCACCAGACTGGGAAGAGTGAATCTACAATAGGCAAGCAGCTTGGTGTGAAAAAATCAACTGTGGGAGCAATCATCAGAAAATGGAAGACATACAAGACCACTGATAATCTCCCTCGATCTGGGGCTCCACGCAAGATCTCATCCCGTGGGGTCAAAATGATCATGAGAACGGTGAGCAAAGATCCCAGAACCACACGGGGGGACCTGGTGAATGACCTGCAGAGAGCTGGGACCAAAGTAACAAAGGTCACCATCAGTAACACACTACAACGGCAGGGAATCAAATCCCGCAGTGCCAGACGTGTTCCGCTGCTGAAGCCAGTGCATGTCCAGGCCCGTCTGAAGTTTGCCAGAGAGCACATGGAGTATACAGCAGAGGATTGGGAGAATGTCATGTGGTCAGATGAAACCAAAGTAGAACTCTTTGGTATAAACTCAACTCGTCGTGTTTGGAGGAAGAAGAATACTGAGTTGCATCCCAAGAACACCATACCTACTGTGAAGCATGGGGGTGGAAACATCATGCTATGGGGCTGTTTTTCTGCCAAGGGGACAGGACGACTGATCCGTGTTAAGGACAGAATGAATGGGGCCATGTATCGTGAGATTTTGAGCCAAAACCTCCTTCCATCAGTGAGAACTTTGAAGATGAAACGAGGCTGGGTCTTCCAACATGACAATGATCCAAAACACACCGCCCGGGCAACAAAGGAGTGGCTCCGTAAGAAGCATTTGAAAGTCCTGGAGTGGCCTAGCCAGCCTCCAGACCTCAACCCCATAGAAAATCTGTGGCGGGAGTTGAAAGTCTGTGTTGCTCGGCGACAGCCCCAAAACATCACTGCTCTCGAGAAGATCTGCATGGAGGAATGGGCCAAAATACCAGCTACTGTGTGTGCAAACCTGGTAAAGACCTATAGTAAACGTTTGACCTCTGTTATTGCCAACAAAGGTTATGTTACAAAGTATTGAGTTGTATTTTTGTTATTGACCAAATACTTATTTTCCACCCTGATTTACGAATAAATTCTTTACAAATCCTACCATGTGGATTCATGGATTTTTTTTTCACATTCTGTCTCTCACAGTTGAAGTGTACCTCTGGTGCAAATTACTGACCTCTGTCATCATTTTAAGTGGGGGAACTTGCACAATCGGTGGCTGACTAAATACTTTTTTGCCCCACTGTAAATGAAGACAGAAAACTAAACAGCAGTGGTGTCTGTAGGGTTACCGATGTTGGGCTAGCTGGTATATAATGATGTGCTGTGTGGTGGCTAGTGACACAGCTATGTTAGCATAATATAAACACAGTGAAGCTGGAGGATGAACGCTAACTTTTTTTCCACTCAGTGAGGGTTCCCGATGGTTATGAACAAATGTCAGGAGAACAACTGCAATATAATGTACTGCAATATAATAATACTGCTGAGCTGTAGTTACATCGTAAGGTTTTAAAAACTGAGCTTGAAAATGAATAGTGATGATAAAAACTGAAAGAGGCCGTCGGTGATCACTGACTGTTTTAGGGGCTTGTTCAGATTAAATAGCAGTAAAACATGTTAAAAACACAACATCCTTGTTTGGGCCCGCAACTAGGTTTCATCAGGTCATCACTCCAAGATCCCACCTGTTGCAAATGTTTTAATGCAGTACAGTTGTTATTATTATCACATGTCACATCCTGTTTATGACAGTTAAAATAAATAACATTCATATAAGAAATAAAATTGTCTCGTGTAAACTGTATGTGGTGTTAAATAGGCCTATTCTACTGTACTTTAATGTCGGTCATAAGGGTCGTACTTCAAGAGCCATATATTTTAAGAGGTTGTACTCATTGTGAAAAGTTTGAGAACCACTGTTCTAAACCTAACCATAATCTAACTGTAACCCTGACACTAAAACCAGAAGTCTCAAAAGAGTCTCAAAAATGTCTTCAAACTTGTAGGGACGGGGATTTAGGTCCCCATAAGTGTGTAGTATAGTAAACTTCCAATTTTTGGTCCCCACGAAGATACGAATACATGCTCATATGCACATACATGCACACTCTCACACACACAGACAAACACACACTCACTCACACACACACATACACAGCTGTCAACCTCAGATTTACAGTTGGCTGTGTCAGGGTATTACCTCCTGTTGACTCGAGTCACTGATCATCAATGGAGGTTGGCGCCCTGCATGATTGGAATAACTTCACATGACCAATCAGACAGCTGCAGCCCAACAGCCCGAGCTGAAGAGCTTCACCCTAAAATCAAACGTGCACGTTTCCTCGGCCCTGCAGCCGTTTGTCCTGCTGGCTGCTGCGGCAAGCTCCATGTAGGAGTTGAACTGTGTTCATGTTCACGTGAAGAAATTTCTCACTTTGGCCCAAATAAAGAGCCTCTCTCTGGAGTCACTTTCAGAAACCAGCTGCTCCGACACAAACAAATCTCTCTGACAGTCTCTCTGACCTCTGACCTCTCCCATCTGCTGCTGCAGAGCAGCTGGCAGGATTTCAGTTAAAAAAAACCTCATCAACAAGAACCACTTCTGAACTTTTACAGCCTAATACGAGCCATGAGAGAGAGGAAGTAACAGAGGAGGCTGACAGATGGAGAGAGCCAGATGAGGTAAAATGGGGAAAAAATATGAAATTAATATTTATCATCAAAAAGCAACTTCCTAAAATGATTTAAAAGATCATCCAGTCAGAAGCTTTCACGTAATGTGACCATGTCCAGGAGATGCACAGCTCAAGCTGAACAAGATCATTGCAAACAGACACCGAGCAGAACCTCATGAACCCACCTGACTGAAACACGCACAGCAGGAGCTGTAGGTGGAGCTTCAATCATGACATCATCACTGAACTCATCTGGAGCTCAAACTCTTTGTAACGTCAAACTATCAAACCTTTTCTACCTGCTGACACCTTACCGCTCAAGCCGACACACTTGCAAACAGACTGAATGACCGATCCCAGTTCCCTGATCAAGCTGACCCTGGTTCCCTGGACCAGCTGACCCCGGTTCCCTGGATAGTCCAGGTTGTGCAGTCTGATCCCGAAGCTACTTCCACGCTGAGTGTAGTCTCAGTTTGAGAGCAGCCGGCGCCTCTCTTTAAATCACTTTTTATGCACACACATGACAGAGAGCTGTTCCATGAGCTGGGACCCTGCATCTGCAGCAGGCCCTGTGCTGATGTCACTTCCTTTTCTCACTGTGGTCAGTCACAGCTGTGGCTGCATGCTCACAAAGGATATCAACGTTTTAAATATGATGCATGAAATCCCTTCAAGAGTAATACCTGCTCTGAAGCAGAGGTGGAGGTGTTGGAAGTGGTGTTGGAGGTGGAGGTGTTGAAGGTGTTGGAGGTGAGAAGATGTGCTGAGGTGAGCTCACTCAAAGTGTTTCAGGGTGTTATATTATTGACCACCAGGACCGCTGTGTAGCTCCTCAGGAGGGCCCTTTACTATCCGAGCATGCTCCTCACACTCACTTTAATCACATGATTCATAGTTAGGGATGGGTACCGGTGTCCGGTGCCATGATGGCACCGGTTCTGACATAAACGGTAGTAACCAGACCGAAAAGCAGCGCACATTTCGGTGCTTTATTTCGGTGCTTTTTTTTTCCTGAGCTGTGATACACTTCTAGCCAATCATTTTACGTTTCCGAGGATAGTAGGCGGGTCCAGGTACGTACGTTCTGTTAGAGCAGAGCTACAGATTAAAATGCCCAAGGCGAAGCGGTCAAAAGTCTGGCTGTACTTCACAGCAAAATATGCAAACTCAGCAGCCTGCAACAAGTGCTTTAAGCTGATACTGTGATACTGTCAAAGGCGGTAACACCTCAAATCCGATGAAACACCTGGCGATGCATAGCGTTTTTTTAAAAAGCCGAGAAATGCGCCGTATTTGGTAGCTTGCTGCGAGACCTCACACCGAGCACATCTACTGCGGGTGGGTTGCCTGTTATCGGACCCGGAGTTAGCAACATCCCCCAAAAACACGAAGAGGAGAGTCCTGGCCCCTAGCCCTGCCAGTGTAGTGATGTAGTGATGACGGATGATGATGGCAGCAGCAGCCGTTCTTCTCTGCGTGAGTAGCTTAATGTTGTTCGGGTGCAATTTACATTGAGTAGGCTAACCACGTTATTACATTAATGCATGTAAGGTGAACTAGCAAACATCATCATAGCTACATGCAGCTGTCTTCTTGTTTGATGGCAGATACTCCCTTCACCCTGGCCAAAAAGGCTAAAATGACCAAAGAAAAAGAGGGAAACAGCTAAACATGAGAGGTTTTTGGACAAAGTTTGTGTTTTTTCCATTGTTTAAGCACTGCTTCCAGCCAAGAGTGATACCATATATGCCCCACAGCTGCAGAAAAGGCTAACATTGTTATCTTTTTACAAAAAACCAGCTGAACATGAGAGGTTTTTGGACCAATTTTGTGTTCTCCATTCTTTAAGCACTGGTTTGAGCACCGTTTGAGCACCGGCACCGTTTCAAAAGTACCGATTTGGCACCGGTATCGGATAAAACCTAAACGATACCCATCCCTATTCATAGTTGTTATTAATCTCTGGTTCAACAAACTCTAAGTTTTCCAGATGCGCTGCCTTTGGCAAGTATTATGAGTATCACTTCCCAGACCGCCTTCGAAACAAGGACATCCGACGGAGATGCGACAACCAACCGCCAATCGAGGGGCAAATTCAAGAAGAAGAATCTCTGGTTCTCTTCCACAGCATGTCTTTTATGCTGTCTTCCTTCTCTCACCCCAACCGGTCACAGCAGATAGCTGCCCCTCCCTGAGTGATTTTGGTCTTACTGAGTGAAACATGAAGTCTGTATGTTCTGGATTATTCAGAGCATGCTCACTCTGGCTAACTACCTGTCAGTCACAAGTCATCAGCCAATGAGAGCGCTGGCTCACAACTGGATCCACCCCTCATGGATATTGCAACATCCACCTTTGATATACAGTCTGTGGTTTAAAGTTTATCTAAAGACAGAGTGAAGCTGCCCCTGACCTTCTCTAAATCTCTGCAGCGCTCTTCCCCAGCACAAGGCCACACTCCTGCTTCTCTGTGACAGAGTGAAAAAGTTTTAGACGGAACAGGTCACCTACTGATCGGAAGGTTGGTGGTTCGATCCCTGGCCCCTCCAGTCTGCATGTCAAGTATCCTTGGGCAAGATACTAAACCCCAAGTTGCTCTCCGATGCATCCATCGGAGTATGAATGTGTGTGTGAATGTTTTTTTGTTTTTTTTTTGTTTTTTTGGCCTGTCCCGTTTGGCTCTTTTGCCCTCAGAATTGTTGTCTAAAGGCAAAGAAAGATGCCCAACGGATTTACTTTACCAAACTGACCATCCCAGCCTTGCCGTAATGGTCCATTTGATTCACCTTTTATTGTTTATTTTATTTTCACTTACTGAATACGGGACAGACTTGACTGGGGGAAAGAAGGGGAGAAAGAAAGAGGGAAAGAGAAACAGCTGAGAAGAGGTACGGGGGAGAAGGGCAAAAGACAAAAACCAACAGAACGGGCAGAGAAAAAAAATGCATATATCAATCACCTGGGTCACCTGCTGAGAAAGAAAAAAGAAAGCAAGCAGAAGAGAACAAGAGTAATAGAATAAACAACATCACAATGATATATGGGAATATGACAGTAAATACTAAATATTAAACATTATTGTGCAGCATGTGTGTGTGAATGTTGTTAGAAAAGCACTCAGTTTAGAGTCAGTGCTTAGGGGAAGAGTACTTTGAGTATTCCGGGAGAGTAGAAAAGCGCTATATAAGAATCAGTTCATTTACCATTTACCATGAAGCTCATGTCAGAGCTGGTTCTGCCACACCTACATAGAGCATCAATCAGTGCTCTAATTCTCCCGCGAGGCCGTGAGAGAGTTTTCAGAGCTAATGGCTCTTTTGAGCGTGTTTAAAGGCAGGAGCTGAACTCGCCTCCCTCGCTGCTAATTAACTCATTAATCATCAGTGTGGCGGCAGAGGAGTGCTTCCTCGCCGAGATTCACGGGGACCCTGCAGGCGCGTGCTTCAAAACAGTCCTGGCTGTAGCTGTCGGAGATTGGTGAAGCAACCTGCAGCAATGCTGCAGCATCAACAATGCTCTGCTTGTGTTGTTGTTGTTGTTGGTGGTGTTGGTGATGTGTACCGCTGGCAGCGGGAGAGCTGCAGCTGTTGAATGTACTGTTACAGCAAGTACAAGTGATTATTGTAATCACTTGTACTTGCCTGGGGCTCAGTCACTCTGGCACAGCTGAGTGACCCCTCATCTGGGGCTCTCCTCAGCTCTTTCTGGGATATTGATGCAGCTGGCCCTCCGTTGTTCTTCCTTGGTCTCTTGTGTTCTGAGGGCCTCTGGATGTCTGGAGTCTTGGGGCCCGTTCTTCGTACGTCGCTTACTACATCCAAGATCAAATGACACATCCAAGACCAAACCATCGCGCTAACCGTGAGCTCGCTAATCTGGTTCCCCGAACACACCTGCTGTTGACGATTAGTACAGCTGGACGCAGTAATGTGACATCACTGGGTGTCGTAAAAGGGGCTACGCATCGATAGTGGAAACATTGATCGGCAACCCTCTGATTGGTCGGCGAAAATGTCGACGGAGCGCGCTCGGCTCGGTATTTTTCGGCAGCAGAGCAAGAACTCTTGAGTGAGGGATTTCAGGAGTTTCAGAGTTTAATTAAAACGCAAGGGAACACTGCAAAGGCTGCAAAAGCAAGGAGAGAGGGCTGGCAGAAAGTTGCTGACAAATTAAACTCGTAAGTAATTTAATAATAACAATAATAATGGAGTGGATTTATATAGCGCTTTTCAAGGCACCCAAAGCGCTTTACAATGCCACTATTCAGTCACTCTCACATTCACACACTGGTGGAGGCAGCTACGGTTGTAGCCACAGCTGCCCTGGGGCAGACTGACAGAAGCCAGGCTGCCATATCGCGCCATCGGCCCCTCTGGCCAACACCAGTAGGCGGTAGGGTAGATTTATTATATTACACTATATTATCCAATATTATATTACATTATATTATAATATGTTATATTATATCCCCTTTCACATTAGAGCCACAACAGGACCCACTAGAACATGGGAACAAGTAAAAGTGAAATATAAGAATATTCTACAGCATGGTAATATTTATCACTTATATTGCTTTTCGTCTCTTGGAAAGAGACCCTGAAATAATCTGTTTGTTTGTTTATAACAGCAACCAAGAAAAGGGCAGAGCAAAAAAAAGACAGGTGGTGGTCCTGCACCCCCCTCGTCAACAAGTTGGTTAAGTAAATAATATCCTCACGGGAAAATCGATATCTCTCTATGAGCACACTGTCGCGCTGAGCTAAAGGATCCTGTCTGTCCCGCAATATACGCTGAATTCTGAAAACTCTCCTTATCAATCTTGCACCTTCCGCAATGGGTGGCTCGCGTATACGGACAGGACATGGCTGCGACAGGCTTCCCAAATCCACCTTCGCTTTTATAGCCGTGGTCTCTCATCTTGATTACACGAAGTAATTTGCAATTACTACTCTGAAATATGAATTACATCTGTAATAATCACATACATGTAATAGAATGTTAATAGTACATTTCCCTTTTTTAGGAAATGACCTGTATGTATCTGTGTGAAATCAATAAATGGATCAGGTGCTGCATTGTCTTTAGTTACATTGATGTTATTTATTTATGGTGAAACAGTGGTGGAATATCGCTGTTGCTTTCGTATAAATGAAGCGGACATACCTGCGTGGCCGCGATCTAATCCTGTTTACATAAAGTAAACCTGCTCCCGAGTAGGTTTACGCTTACGGCTCTGTTGCTATGACAGCAAGTCCCGGAGGAGCTTCGGGGAACCGAACGATCCAAGATCACGCGAAATCGTCAACAATCAAATCCAGCTAACTTACTTAGCGAGGTACGAAGAACGGGCCCCTGCTCTCCTCCATACCTGCTTCATGCCCTGGTGGACGGGGCTGTGGCTCCCGACACCCAGATCATTACATGAAGGAACCTTTTAAATACAAGCGTGCTCATGCTCACAGGTGTACACACGGGTGCTCACACATACAAACTACACCCTTTTTGGCTCCTACCTCAAAGCACACTGTGCGCTGTCGATCTTACGTGCTGCACAATAATGTTTACTATTTAGTATTTACCGTTATATTCCCATAGATCATCGTGATGTTGTTTATTATATTGCTCTCTTTTTCTTCTGCTTGTGTTCCTTTTTTCTTTCTCAACAGGTGATCCAGGTGATTGATATATGTATTTTTTGTCTGCTTATTTTGTTGTTTTTTGTTTTTTGCCCTTCATCACCGTCCCTCTTCTCCGCTGTTATTCTTTCCGTCTTTCTTTCTCACCTTTCTGTTCCCCAGTCAAGTCTGTCCTGTATTTAGCAAGTGAAAATAAAATAAACACCAAAAGGTGAATCAAATAGACCATTACGGCAAGGCTGGGATGGTCCATTTGGTAAAGTAAATCCGTTGGGCATCTTTCTTCGCCTTTAGACAATAATTCTGATGGCAAAAGAACCAAACGGGACAGGCAAAAAAAATTATTAAATAAATAAATAAATAAAAATAATATTTAAGCCACTTTATCACCAAAGTCACGTAACAACGCAATATCTAAGCACAAGAGGGGGGAGGGGGAGCAAAGTGTGCCTGCTCTGTGCTGACACAGCAGCGGTGAGTCTGGCGACCTGGCTGTTTCGTCTTTGCCGAAAGCACAACATTGCAAACAAGAGCGGAACTTAAAGTAAAGAATCGATCTCACCAGGCTAGTATCAATCCGATACTTATGCTGACTTGGTATTGGTATACAACTGATATTTGGATTGATCTGCCCACCACTAATCAGCAGTGCTAAAAACAGTTTGTCTTTATTACAGTCAGATTTTGCACTTGTCTGATTCATTAGAATTTCATTTTTATTTGTTACATTTTTATTTTGTTGCAAGTTAATGAAATTCAAATGCTTATCAACAAACATGAATTTGTCTGAATTTGTTTGAAAAAACACACACAGAGACACACACACATTGATCTGTTAATTAAGAGTAGCTGGCAAATTAATCAGAGACTGCGACACATGACTGAGTTCATCACCAAGAGAAATGAAAACGGACAGTGAGTGAAATAATATGGGGGCGTGGCCACACAGAGGGCGCCGTGGATCAGTGTTCACACAGAATGTTTTCAGGATTTAAGGATGAGCTGAAACGATCCTGAAACTGAAGCCAGAGAAGTTTCAGGAGCTAGAAACATGTAAACATAGAAACATGTGAAAATAGAAATGTAAACACAGTCTCCCAATGTCTCCCATTCCCTGATTGCTCCTGTGTGTATATAAACCCTGTGTTTTATTCTGCTTCTTACTGGTCATCTTGTGTTCCTCCCAGTATGTTTTCCTGTGAGTTATGGTTTCAGATTTGTTGGTTAGATTGTCCCCGTTTAGGTTTGTTCTTAGTTTCCGTCTGTCCCATCTCTGCTCTGTCTGTATTATCACCTCATGTAAATAAAGCCCACTCTTTGCATCATTAGTGCCTGCGATTGGGTCCTTTCCCCTTCAACCCTACACGACTGCCACCGCAGCTGTGACAGAAACATGTGACCATAGAAACACATTAAAATGGAAACGCGTGACCATAGAAACAAGTGAACACAGAAATATGTGAAAATAGGCACACGTGACCATAGAAACGTTGAAATAGAGCCACATGAACACAGAAACATGTAAAAATATAAACATGTGACCAAAGAAACGTGAATACGGGAACACAGAAACACGTGACCATAGAAACGTGAAAATAGAAACATAGGACCACAGAAACGGGAAACGGGAAAATAGAAACACGTCACTATAGAAGCAGAGTTTTATTCTCTCCCGCTCTGCTCTTCTCACCACAGGAAATAAAGTTGAGTAAAGCCTTTAACTCGTAAGACCTGATCTCTTTAATGGCATGCATTTTTAATTTCTCTTTGCTATTTGGGCTGATTGGGACCTGATTAATTTAAAAACAAAGAATTATCTTTTGGATGTAGGAGATGTTCCTTCCCTGCTAACCTCAACTAAACCTCTGACAGGATGTTCGCAGGGCTACGATGTGACTGTGTATGAATGGATAAGAATGTAAATTTGTGCATCTCCAGTCTTTTCCAAAAGTAGAAAAGGAGAAACCTCAGCTGCTCTGAAGCTGTGAAATCTGTCTGTTCGTTCACAGCCTCAAAGAAGAACCTTAGATGTTTGATTGAAGGTCACATATGTTGCATGTTTTCTGTGAGGGTGAAGATGTTCCTGTTACAGCTGGTGGGGTGAAGGATGGAGTCGATGAGCAGGTCCTGCAGAGAGCATCATCATGGTAAATGGGCTGGTTCTTATATAGCACTACTCTACTCTTTCTGAGCACTCAAAGCGCTGTACACAACTTGTACATTCACCCATTCACACAAGCTTCTAAGTAACATTCACACACAAATTCATACTCCGATGGATGCATCGGAGAGCAATTTGGGGTTAGTCAAGGATAACATGCCAAGGACATTTGGCATGCAGACTGGGGAAGCCAGGGGTCGAACCACCAACCTTCCGATCAGTAGATGACCCGCTCTACCACCTGAGCTACAACCACCCCATCAGTCTCAGTCCGTGCCGGCCTGCATTAGCAGCTCAGTGTGGACTCCATTTGTTGTCTCTAACAGATCTGGGGCTTCCCTCTCAGGAGGTGGAGCTTCATCTGCCCTCCATCACACAGTCATTTATCTCAGCAGGCCTCCTCGGGGTCTCAGACTCTGAAAGAAATGCTCTTGTAGTCCGCATTTCAGAGCATTATGTTTCAGTGTCTGTGTCCCTGCAGTCAGACAGCAGGGTGGAGCTTTCACTGACTCTGATGCTTATTTGGAGCTTTGAGAAGACGCTCAGACTCCACATCAGAGCTGCCGGCTGCTTTTATGTGCAACACACAAACAGCCTAGATGTTTCTCTTTAAGCCATTCTTTCATGCTCTGAAAATGATGTGCAGCAGTGCCCCCCGGTGTGTGCATACAGGAGTCCACAGTGTGTTTGCCTATGAAACCAGCTGTTAATTAATCAAACCTATAACCTGAATCATAGAAATTATTATCAGCTTGTACGCTCTGAGCATCAAAAACAGAACACTATGCGGAGAATCAATTAAGTAAACTGGGTTTATATATTTAATGATGGAAGAACTTCATTAAATTACTATCCTGCTCACATGACCCATTTGAAAGCATTAAATTGGGTTTTTAAAGTCTGAAGACCCGAGCTCAGAGTTTATTCTCCTCAAAACCTGCAAAATCCCCATCACCATCATGAAGTGAGATATGTGCTGTGGTGATGATCAGGATAATATTGGGCCTGAATGCACAGGCAGAAGTGACGCTCAGCACTTCCTGTCGGGCTCTTGAGGTCAGGCTTATAAAGCTGCTGCTGACACAGCACATCCTCAGGGCTTTTACTGGAGCGAGACCTTTAGCAGTAGCGCATACCATAATCAAACAGGATTCAGGATTAAAGCAAATGTGAAAACTTGTAGAAATTTAGTTCTAGCGCAGATTTACGTGAAATCAGAGAAGAAACTGATGAAATTGTTTTTGCTTGCTCCAAATAAAATACCCATCACCATGCACGAGCTAAATCAGTCTGACACCAGGAGACGTTTCTGGGTCCAAACAGACAAACCAGTCAGATCCTTTTAGCTCTCACACAATGATCAGTTTATTCTAAATATCAGAGATGTTTGGCGGGCTGGTGAAATCAGGGCAGATGATGACGTACTGCTAACTAATGAGCTCTGGATAGGCTAACAGGAAGACATTAACAGGAATATAGAGGTTAAGGGTTAAATTGTTCACATTGAGGGTCCCTGATGGGCAGGAAGAAGACACAAACGATGCACCGAAGTCCAGCAGAGAGTATGTCTGAGGCGATCCATCCGCAGCACAAGGTCAGCCATAAGTCTGCTGCTGATCCTCATGTCCACACTGAGAAGGATTCTTCGTATATTTAGTGATCGGGACACCATGAGTCCCACGGCTGCAGTTACATTGTACTTCCTTTAAACTTGGAGCTAGAACGACCGCAGATGCGTTTCTGTTCAATGAAAGAGACAAAGAGACGAGAGGCTTGTCCAGCGCTGGAGATGCTCGGACCGGAAACACTTTAATCCGTCGGACTGTCAGTGAACAAGGCTGTTCTAATTCAGCTAACACAAACTGGCGGTCAGTGCTCATTTTAAGGATTTCAGTATTTACAAGTAATAATTTACAATTTTTCCTTCCATACATGATCTAAATACTTCCTGCATACCAGGATAAAATTATTTTCTCTGGATCTAATATATACTTAAAATACACATAACAACGAGATGGAGGGGAAAAAAAGAGATTAAAGAGGCGAGTGAAGGAACACAAGTAATTCAGACTTTGTGATGTTATTGTGTTCAGCAGAGCGAGCAGCGACTCGGTGACCAGAGAGATCATCAGAATAATCACAGCTACCCGCTCTGCAGAGCGAGCGAGAGCGAAGAGCAAAGCTTGCTTGGCCCAACGGAGACGTGAGCCACTCTGATGTTCATGCATTGATATAAAAAAAAGCCTGACAAAGGAGTTCAGTGTCAAACATTCACCAGGACAGGAAGTGGACCTCCAAATCTCCCAATCAAAGTTCATAGCAAATACAGAAACATGAACTCCATCAAACTACATGAGCAAAGGAAACGATGAGAAGTCTGAGTGGACGGCGTTATCAGAGACCGCAGGCCTGCCTGCATCGACATACACTCAAATACTGACAACAAACTGAAAACAACTACAGAACAGGTGAGTGCAGTGGTCACACACGGGTTAGAGTCCCTGTGAATCTTGGAGCCTGGAGCCAGCCTCCTTTTAATGGGAACGTTTTTCTAAACATCAATAAAACCACAAACTGTAGCGTGTGGAACATACAGGATGTATATGACGTATCTGTGAGTGCCACAGAGCTTAACGTTTATTCATGGGAGCCTGTGGTCACGCCTCAAAGGCGGCTGTGGCTCGGCAGGCGCTGTTATTCGCCCTCGCCACAGGCCTAAAGAGACATTCAGAAACTACATCAGTGATGTCCTTGCACTGGTGCCGGGTTTCGTGTTTCCGAGACACGTGTGTGCATATGTGTTTCTGACCTTCAGCGCTGCGGTGTCGGCCAGAGCAGCAGCCTGTCGGTTCAGCTGGGACGCCATGATGTGGCAGCGCTGGCACAGTCTCTGTAGCTCCTCCTCCTCAGGCTCGCCATAGCGGCTCAGCTCGCCAGCCGACAGCGAGCCTTCGGGATTGGGCCGAGATGCGCAGCTCCTCCTCAACTCCTCCTCTTCGTCCTCTCCTGCAGAATGAAGGCGTTTCCTGCAACAGGTGGAGCCCAAAGGAAGAGGCGTGTCCCCCTCCACCACCTGCATACAGGTGTGCATATATACATTTAATGTGGAGTGTGTAGAACAGGGCATGCATTCAGAGACACAGAAGTATAAGGGCATAAATACTGAGCACATGTGAAAGAAAGGGAGCAATAGACTGTTGATCACTCATACCAGTAGAAACCGTCTCTACTTTCAGCTCTAACTTTTGTCTTGTCTGTTGGTCTCGGGTTTTCTAATTTCAATAGAAAATGTCTTTAATCCAAACTGACCAGGTAAGCTGTGCGTGAACAGCGTTCCACTGAGAACCCAGGAGTGTGGATACCTGAAGAACAGATGGAACCAAACCCTCGGCGTGCTCGAGTCATGTGGCATCCTCTGTTGAAACGAGTCGGGTTTTGGTCAGAGTAAAATGGATTGTTGTGATTGGTCAGGAGTCGGCTACAGCAGCACATATTTATTCTGTTGTTTATCAAAATATTTATTTTGATAATTAATTAAAACAAAAACAGGGCAATCAGGTTGTTTTCATCAAGCCAATCAGAGCGAGACATGAAAGCTGCATGAAAGTACAGCAAAGCAAGTTTGACACATTTATACGTGAACTATACCATCCAGTCACTTCCGCTTATCCTTTTCAGGGTCACAGGGGGTGCTGGAGCCTATCCCAGCTGTCATAGGGCGAGAGGCAGGGTACACCCTGGACAGGTCGCCAGTCTGTCGCAGGGCCAACACACAGGGACAGACAACCATTCGCCCTCACATTCACTCGCACATTCACACCTAGTGACAATTTGGATTATCCAATTAACATATCCCCACAAGCTGCATGTCTTTGGACGGTGGGAGGAAGCCGGAGTACCCGGAGGGAACCCACGCAAACACAGGGAGAACATGCAAACTCCACACAGAAAGACCCCGGCCTGATGGTGGAATTGAACTCAGGACCTTCTTGCTGTGCGGCAACAGTGCTAACCACCGTGCCATCGTGCTGCCGTGTGAAATATACGTCGCCATAACCAGAACGCCATTTTAACCCTACGCAGTAACCTGATGTGCACCGTGGGAGAAAAGCAACTCCACACCGACATGTACCGAAAAGACTTGAGGATCAGTTCGGACTGAAGTTAGTCTGAATCAAGCTTTAGAAATGATGCCAAGCACATTCAACAGTGAGCTCAGCGTAGACCTAGGACAGATGTTTGTGCTCATCTGTCTCACGTGTAGCAGGATCAGAGTGGTTTGCATTGTGTGATACTCACCGTATATCTCCTGTAGTCCGGCCCGCGTCCCCGAGCCATGTTCCAGTACTGTGAGTACATCTCTGCTTAACCAGTGCTCAGTTATGAACTCTCTGGCTTGATTTTCCTTCAGCGTCCGAGGAAATCTGTGCTTCCACTGCAGAATAAAGGGACGCTGGGTGTGCACGGGCTGTGGGTGGAGAATGATGTTGCTGAAGCGTGAACCTTCACACAGTGGGACAGGACAGGCTCTGACACGGGCTTACATAACGGCTCATCAGCACACTTCAGCTACATAATGCTGATGGTGCTCTAACACCACCCACAGGAGTTTAAAGTGGGGTGGAGGTCAGTGAGCGAGGAGCCGGTCCTGAGGTCTTTACACCAGGTCCAGGATTAACACCTCTGTCTCGACTCTGCAGGTGGGAATGCCTTCAGGTTCTTGTTCCTGGGTGGTGGGGGTGGGAGGAGCTGGAGACGACAGACAGGTTGGTGTAGCTGCTGTGAAGCTGTCACTGACTGAAAGCTGGTGGGGGTGAATGTAAGTGGCGGTGAGCCTCCTTTGAAGGGTGCTGGTGCTCAGGTTTGACTCACTGAGAAGGAGAACCACTGTGCCTCCTCACAGCACGGACGCAGGCCTGCAGGTGGAGGCAGAGTCAGAACTTCCTGCTGTGGAAACTAGAATCATCATTATTATTTTGACCTTTGCCTCCATAATCTTCAGGTAATCAGTATTTGTACTGGAATATGACCTGAGTCAGACCCAAGCGAGGCCTCAGAGCATCTGCTAAGTGTTCCAGGTTCCGGGGGGGGGGCTTTTATTTAAGCTGTAGCGTTTATTAAAGTGTTCATTCTGTAGTCTGAAGCTGAACCTCAGTGGCTCTTTTTAATTGCTTAGATTAGTGAAATGAATTAAATTCTCTCCTCAGCTAAAGATGAAAGCAGCCCGGCTAATTTCAGCAGATTACTGTTGAAAAACAAGACTGAGTGGAACTGGGGTCACAGAATAAATATTTTTTATGTCTATTTTCTATTGTAAGCAGTGGCGATCCTAGCCTGTTTGGCGCCCCGGGTGAACACTCCCTCTGGCGCCCCCCCCACACACACACACACACACACACAGACACACACACAAAACATATTAAGGATTGTGCATTAACATAAAACTGTTGTCGGAACCATACTGAATTTCGCCAGAGAAACACACACTTATGAAGAGAGACACGTATGTGAGGATGCTGTTTGTAGATTACAGCTCAGCATTCAATACCATCGTTCCCTCGAAGCTGGACAGGAAACTGCAGGATCTAGGACTGAGCAGCTCCCTCTGCAGCTGGATCCTTAGCTTCCTGTCTGACAGACGCCAGGTGGTCAGACTGGGCAGCATCACCTCATCCCCCATCACACTGAACACTGGTGCTCCACAGGGGTGTGTACTGAGCCCTCTCCTGTACTCACTCTACACCTACGACTGCACAGCCACTAACAACTCCAACATCATTGTGAAGTTTGCGGACGACACTACAGTGGTGGGTCTTATCACCAACGGTGATGAGACGGCTTACAGGGAGGTGGTCAGCGCCCTGACCCACTGGTGTCAAGACAACCATCTCACCCTCAACGTCGCAAAGACAAAGGAGTTGATAGTGGACTTCCGGAGGTGCAGAGAAGTACACACCCCCATCACCATCAACGGCGCTGCTGTGGAGAGAGTGAGCAGCTTCCGGTTCCTTGGTGTACATCTGGCTGAGGATCTTACGTGGTCAGTACACACAAACAAAACAGTGAAGAAGGCGCAGCAGCGCCTCTTCTTTCTCAGGAGACTGAAAAGATTCGGCATGAGCCCCCACATCCTCAGGACCTTCTATCACTGTGCCATTGAGAGCATCCTCACTGGATGCATCACCACCTGGTATGGCAACAGCAGCGCCTACAACTGCAAAGCTCTCCAGCGAGTAGTGCGGTGCTCTGAAAGGATAATTGGAGGTGAGCTTCCCTCCCTCCAAGACATCTACAGGAAGCGGTGCCTGAGGAAAGCGGGGAGGATCATCAAGGACTCCAGTCACCCCAGCCATAAACTGTTCAGACTGCTTCCATCAGGAAGGAGGTTCTGCAGCATCCGGTCCCGTACCAGCAGACTGAGAGACAGCTTTTTCCATCAGGCCATCAGACTGCTGAACACGTCATAGACACCTCAGCTTCACTACTGGAACTTCAACATTATGCACTCCACACTGTATATAAATGCCACTTGTTTTGCACATATTCAACTCTGTATATTTTATATATTTTATTATTATTATTATAATATATATATATATATATATATATATATATATTATTTTTTTACTATTTAATTTGTAAAAATGTGTATACACACACACACACACACACACACACACACACACACAGGAAAATATTTAGTATACACATCCAGAAATGCATACACTATTATATATAGTACATACATTTATTAGTTTCAGGTTGGCCATTCTTGTATTTTGCTCGTTTGTGTTGTTGTGTTTGCACATCTCTGTTGCTTGTGGGGCTCGCACACAAGAATTTCACTCGCATGTGCTGTGCCAGTGTGCCTGCACATGTGATGTGACAATAAAAGTGATTTGATTTGATTTGATTTGAAGAGAGAGAGAGTATGCATTGTATGCAAACGGCTACCAAACAGCCATCATAATTCGTCATACAATGAGAACAGGACAAATCAACAATTGACAATGACTAATTACTATTCAAATCTGTAACATAATGTATTGTTTGGAGTTTAGTCTGTTACTGTTACTATTTTTACCATTTCTTCTTGGAGCAACTGTAATCCACATTATTTCCTTACGGATTAATAAAGTATTCTGATTCTGATTGTTTCAGGATGACCTGCCATTATCCAATGACACATCTGCTTACCTGTATCTTTTGCTCGTTTCTCCTCCTCTTCTTTTCTCTTTTTTCTAAACTGAGCACCTGATGGCTTTGAACTTTTTGTCATGATATGGCTGTGTGGCAGGCAGGATGAGGACCCAATCGCAAAAACTCACGGACTCAAGGGATAAACTCAAAATGCAGCTTTATTGCTGACAAAAGATAATAGGAAAACTAAACTGGGAAAAACTAACATAAAGTTCACCAGGAAACACAGGGGGAATCACACACAGCATGAGGGAGAATGCGACGCCGAACAGAGGGAGACGCAGACAGAAATACACAGAGGGTTAACGAGGAAAGTGGGAACACACGGGGAACACAGCTGACACAGATAACCATAACGAGACAGGGCGGGGTGAACATAACACTGACGGGAGACAGGCAGAGTCAAACAGGAAGTACAGAGGTTCAAACAGGAGGAGAGAGAGCACGGGGAAAACACAGACATAACGGGCTGAGGAAGACATGGAATAAAACATGAGGGCTCACAGTTACACAGGGGCACACAGGAGGTAACCAAATAAGGAACATCTTAACAGAAGAACCTAGGAACCAAGGCATGACTAGGGGATGAAATACAAAACATACAAAAACTGAGAATACCGGGCCCACATGGCCCGGGACCATGACATCACCCCCCCCCCCCCTTAAGGGCTGGCACCCGACAGCCCAAACCCAGGAACCAAAACACAAGCAAAACAGAAAACACCCCACCCAGGGCGGGAGGCGGGGTACCAGGACGGAGGGACCAAAACAGGAAACAAAACCCCCAACAGAAAACACCGGAGCACAAGACACTAGTTCATAACAAACGTCAGGAGGCCGACCCAGGGCCCACAGGCACAAAAGTTCACGGGCCACACGGTCGGGGGGCCGACCAGACGGGTGGCACAGGAGACAGAGCTGGTCCGGAGGCCGGCCGCGCGCAAGGCAACGGCAACGGCGGCGACGGCTGACCAGAGCCGCCAGCGGAGACGAGGAGGCGCTGGCCGGGCTGACCAGAGCCGCCAGCGGAGATGAGGCGGCGCTGGCCGGGCTGACCAGAGCCGCCAGCGGAGACGAGGAGGTGCTGGCCGGGCTGACCAGAGCCGCCAGCGGAGACGAAGAGAGGCTGGAGGGGTTCCCCTGAACCCCCAGCGGAGACGGATGCAGAGCCAGCGGGTGCGGGGACCTCTGGCACCGCGGGTGCTGACTGTAGCGGCACAGGGCACACAGCCGGCTTAGGATGCAACGGCTGGGGCTGTGTAGGGCAAACAGTCAGTTTAAAGTGTGTCAGCACCGCGTAATCCTCAGCTGGCGAAGAAGGCTCACAAAGGCTTCCAGCTGAGGTGGGCAGTGACTGAACGGGTTGCTGGGCTAAGCACTGAGCTGGTGACAGAGACAATAACTGAGCTGACAAACTAACAGGCAATGAGGCAAAGGACTGAGGCGGTAACGGAGCGGATGACTGAGCAGACTGTGGAGCTGATGGCTGCGCTAAAGACAGGGGTGCATGTCGCAGTGATGGCGAAACAGCAGGTAGTGGAACCGATGACTGAACAGGAGATGGAGCTGCTAACTGTGCTAAAGCCTGGACTGGTGACAAAACAAGAAACTGCGTAAACAACTGAGCTACAGACTGTGTTATGGATAGTAAAGCCAGTTGAAGTGGTAGTTGCGCTTGTGGTTGAGCAGGTGTCTGACTCTGGGTTGCTCTCTTTCTGGGAACAGGAACAGGTGCTAGGCCTGGCCGAACACCAGCCATCCCCACCCGAGAAACAGATACGGGTGCAGGGACGAGCTGGGCTCTGGCTGCCTTTACCCTGGGGGCCGGTGTAGGTGCAGGAGCTAGCTGGACCTCTGTCGCTCCCACCCGAGGAACTGAGACGGGTGCAGGAGTCAGCAGGGTCACGGCTGACCTCACCCGGGGAACCGGAACAGGCAATGGCTGGGTGTCCATCAACCCCACCCGAGGAGCAGGTACGGGTGCCGGGATGAACGGAGCCTCTGCCAGGCTGGGGACAGAAGCAGGGACCAGCTGGACCTCAGCCACCCTCACCCGAGGAGCTGATACGGGTGCAAGGGAGAGCTGGGCCCGCGCTGCCCTGGTTACAGGAACTGGAGGCGGAGAGCGAAGCACAGGAACAGAAACAGACACAGGGAGAATCGAGTTAGTGGAGCTAGAAGCAGTGTTAGCCAATAGAGATCCATGGCGAGTCACTCCTGGCAACTCTGTAGGCCTTAAGCTGTCCATGTTAGGAGTAGCAGTCTCTAAAACAGTCATAGCACAGGAAGATCCAGGTTTAGCAGAGTCAGAGTCAGTAATACCGAGCACAAAGGGATCCGTTGCGGACACAGGAGCATTCACACAGACCGTTTCTAAATATACAGGCTGGAGAGCAGCATAGTTCAGGACTGAAGAAACACCATCCACAGTCTTATACATAGGAGGTACAGGAGTTGGGGAGTTAACACAGGCGGTGTCCGAGGCAACTTGGTGAGAAACTAACTCAGGAATAGTCAACCTGAGCTCCCCTAGCAGTTTACACATGACGGACGGTAACTTGTTGCACTTAACCTTAACAGTTGTGATTGAATGCACAGTCTTAGTGTTTTCAGAACCTGAGTTAACAGACTTCGCATCAGCTAGTGTTAACACGAGAGGAGCAACATTCTTTATCCCTGGAGAAACAGAGTCAGAGCTAGCAGACAAGGCAGGAAAAGCTAAATGTGGCAGAGGGTCACAAGCAACCTGAGAAACAGAAAGTGTAGCCTTTGGAGGTTGGCAGACACACTGTTCATTTTCCAGGGGGTCCCCTCTGGTTTCAGCAGGAAGAGGAACCTCAGGACAGTTTGTTTTAACACTTAGTTCACAAGTATGCAACTCAAAAATAGTCTTTTTCTTTTCTAAAGTGGGATTATCAGTCTGTGTGTCAATTACGGCTGACCCGGGAGGAGCAAAGGAAAAACAGTCATTCTCAAACATGGGTGTGAGGGTAGGTAATGCAGACTCTGGATTAACTGACCCAGAATTACCAGACACAGAGTTAACAGTCTCTGGGATGACGCACACAGAGTCTACAGTGCCAGAGTTTTTTAAGTCAGCCTGAACAGCAGTCTCTAGGGGGGCAATGAACTCAGTCTCATGCTTAATAGGTGCAGAGGTGAACTTAGAAATGTTATGAGGCCTGGAAACACAGTCATTTTCAAACTTACTGTTCATCTCTGATGAGTTACAGACGTGAAAAACTGCGGACTCAGGAACAGAATATTGTCCGAGTTGGTCCGACTTGGAAGTGGCATGGAAGAAACAGTTAGTGTCACTCACCACCGGAGTTTGCTCAGAAACTTTAGGGCGGCGGCGGCGTGAGCGCCGTTTTCGCTGAGAGGGGGGAGGAGATGAGCCGGGCCGCGAATCCTCCAGCGGACCGGGCTGAACGTCCTCCGACCCCTCACACTGGAGAGGCAGCTCCGGGCGGACGCCTACGGTGGAAACAAGGAAGTCCCGGATGTGGGGGTGCAGCGCTCCGAACAGCCACGGGAGTCCGGACACCATCCGCTGTAGACGGACGGCTACGACCTCCCGATGTTCGTCTCCTGGCAGCGCCTCCCACTCCTGACAGTGGTACTCCACCGTATAGATCAAATCCTCCCGGAGCTCAGCGGAGGGGTTGTGAGTTGCTGGGTCCATGTCGTGGTCGCGTTCTTCTGTCATGATACGGCTGTGTGGCAGGCAGGATGAGGACCCAATCGCAAAAACTCACGGACTCAAGGGATAAACTCAAAATGCAGCTTTATTGCTGACAAAAGATAATAGGAAAACTAAACTGGGAAAAACTAACATAAAGTTCACCAGGAAACACAGGGGGAATCACACACAGCATGAGGGAGAATGCGACGCCGAACAGAGGGAGACGCAGACAGAAATACACAGAGGGTTAACGAGGAAAGTGGGAACACACGGGGAACACAGCTGACACAGATAACCATAACGAGACAGGGCGGGGTGAACATAACACTGACGGGAGACAGGCAGAGTCAAACAGGAAGTACAGAGGTTCAAACAGGAGGAGAGAGAGCACGGGGAAAACACAGACATAACGGGCTGAGGAAGACATGGAATAAAACACGAGGGCTCACAGTTACACAGGGGCACACAGGAGGTAACCAAATAAGGAACATCTTAACAGAAGAACCTAGGAACCAAGGCATGACTAGGGGATGAAATACAAAACATACAAAAACTGAGAATACCGGGCCCACATGGCCCGGGACCATGACACTTTTCTTGTCCATCTTCCATTGGTTTTAATTATGCACTCCAGTATGAACACCCATCCTTCAACCCGAGGATCACCACAACATAACCTAATAGACCTACATATTAGTTCACAGATTCACTTTGTCTAAGGTGTATTTCTGGGATTTCACACAACCCAGGATTCAAATCATGAATACATAATGGGCTTAGATATTCCACATTATGAATGAAATGTGCTCTATTTCGAAGCAGCC
This sequence comes from Rhamphochromis sp. 'chilingali', assembly GCF_963969265.1. Lineage (NCBI taxonomy): Eukaryota > Metazoa > Chordata > Actinopteri > Cichliformes > Cichlidae > Rhamphochromis > Rhamphochromis sp. 'chilingali'. The sequence goes on from NC_137932.1 coordinate 27,981,302, forward strand.
GGCCCCTCCCCTTTCGACGTGTTGTGTGTGTGACTTTAAATCATCAAACTGTAAATTATAAATTTTAAATTGTTATTGAGCCTTTTATCCCTAGTCCCCGGCCTCGGTGGGCCGGTGGGGAAGCTGTGTCGGGGGCGTGGTTTGCTGGCCTGCTGCAGAGGAGGGGTGACACAGGCTGTACCCCAATTCAGGGTCTGCAGCCTTAAAGGCCGCATTTCTGTGACTTAAAGGGGACCCATTGGAGTATCGGCTGTTCATGCGGTCATTTGAACATGTTGTGGAGCATAGAACAGAGAGTGACAAGGATCAATTGTACTACATGGAACAGTACACAAGTGGGCAACCACGAGAATTGATACGGAGTTGTCTTCATATGGAACCTATACATGGATATCAAACGGCTAAGAGACTGTTGGAAGAGCACTTTGGAAATGCCTACAAGATATCAGTGGCATACATTCACAAGGCTCTTAACTGGCCAACCATCAAGTCAGATGATGGAGAGGCTCTGCATGCTTTCAGCCTCTATCTTACTGGATGTCATAATGCAATGATGGATGTGGAGTACATGGAGGAGTTGGATAACACGGCCAACATGCGTGCTATCGTTTCCAAGCTTCCGTACAAGCTGAGAGAAAGGTGGAGAACATTTGCTTGCGGGGTCTTAGACAAGGCAAAACGCAGAGTCAAGTTTGCAGATCTGGCGGAGTTTGTCAATAAGCAGGCCAAACAAGTTTTGCATCCATTGTTCGGTGATATAAAGGACAGCACCTTAAAGGTCCAAGTTAGAGGGCAAGTGGATGAGAGGTTGCAAAGGAGAAGTGGAAACAGAAAAGGATTCACCACAGCTGCAACTATCACCACTACACAGGACTTACCCTCTAAAGAAAGGAACAAGGTCAGCGGAAATCAGGTGTGTGCATTTTCTAAACCCTGTCTCTTCTGTCGTGGTGAAGAGCACACCATGGAACAGTGCAAGAGGATGAAGAAGTCACTTCATAAGGAAAAGCTTGACTTCATATGAACTAAAGGACTATGCTTCAGCTGTTGTGGAGATCAGGGAAATTATTTTACTGCTATTGTTAATAATCATCATCATTACCATTGCATTAATAATATAATCTACAGCATTGGTATTGTATTCAGATGTTTAAACAGTGTGTGTCTTTCAGAAAGACTAAGTTGCAGGCTGACAGGAAATTGCAGGTTTGCAGAGTGTGCCTTTTGCAGAAGTGAAACCGAAAGCAGAGTCTAAGGGCAGGTTATTCAAATTGTCTTTTTATACTCTTATATTCTTTTATTAAGCTTTTAGTAGAGGTTCTTGATTAAAACATTTATTCAACATACTACATATAGTTCCAGTTAGGTTATTACACATAAGGATGAGCCTCTGTTCTGGTAAAAGGTCAGAAGTGCAACGGGTGAGATGAGAGAGCATTTAAGGACGACACACACACACACACACACACACACACACACACACACACACACACACACACACACACACACACACACACACACACACACACACACACACTCAGTTAGAGAGTTTGCTTGTAACTGCGGGTTTGGAGAAGCGGCAGTCAAAAGCGGCAGTCAAAAGGTTGACAGGAAACATCTGCCATGAAGATGCCATGTTCCTTTTTAAATTGTGTTAAAAGTCATTGTGGTTTTGGTGTGACCTATGTATGAAGTGTATCTGATGACGCATGAGCTCCACCAGCTGGAGAACATAAGCGTTCCAAGATGTTTTAAACCTGTGGGCTTTGGAGAGTCAGTATACAATCAGCTGCAACACTTTGCTGATACCAGTGAAGAGGGCTACGGTACAGTAAGCTACTTGCTACAGAGGAACAACCGTAACGAAGTCTACTGCGCATTCATGTTGGGAAAGGCAAGAGTGGCCCCACTTAAGCCCATTACAGTTCCCCGCATGGAACTTACCGCAGCAACAATGGCAGCACGCATGGACAGGGTTCTGACATCTGGATTGCAGCTTCCACTCCAACCATCTGTATTTTGGTCAGATGGTACCATGGTACTCAAGTATATCAGCAATCAAACAAGTAGATTCCATACCTTTGTTGCTAACCGTGTGGATGCCATCTTGAAATGCTCCAGTCCAGAGCAATGGAGGTATATCAACACCTCACTGAATCCTGCCGACTTTGCGTCAAGAGGGCTCCAAGCAGAGAGATACCTGCAGTCCCACACATGGGTACAGGGGCCGGACTTTCTCACCAAATCCATGAAAGAGTGGCCAGAAGAGGTGCACCCAGTTGAAGGCCTGACTACAGATGACCCAGAGGTAAAGGGTAACCTGGTGTGTGCTAGTACAATCAAGGAATGTGAAGATGTAGTGCTGGAGTTCCTGCAGTACTTCTCATCCTGGTTTAAGCTTAAAAGGGCAGTGGCATGGATGCTTAAAGTCAAGAGCATTCTGCTGCAACTGTGTCTCAAAAGGAAGGAGTTGAGTGCTGTTAAAACTCATCCTGAAGTCGATAGGGATATGAAAGGTTTCAAGGACAGCCTGTTTCAAGGGGACACCAACAAGCTAACTGTAGAGAACCTTGCTAAGGCTGAAGAAGCAATCATTCGCTACCGTCAAAGGAAGACATTTCCCAAGGAGATCAGCGCACTTTCTAAAGGTCAAGGGGTGAAGAGGACTTTTCAAACTGTGTCCAGTACTTGAACAAGGCATCCTCAGGGTCGGAGGGTGACTCAGCAGAGTAGCACTACCCGAGGAGTCTAAGCGGCCAGCAATCCTGAACAAGGATCTTCACGTCACGAAGCTTATCCTCAGAGAAATACACGAGAACTTGGCTCATTGTGGTCGCAATCATGTTTTCTCCAAGTTGAGAACAAAATTTTGGGTACCCAGTGCCTCTGCAGTAAGAAAAATACTCGCTAGGTGTATTGCCTGCCGGCGTGAGCATGGAGTTGCAGGGCAGCAGCAAACGGCTGACCTGCCCCGAGACAGAGTTTTGCCAGATGACCCTCCATTTACTAACTGCGGAGTAGACTACTTTGGTCCGTTCGAGATCAAACGTGGTCCAAGTACGGTGAAGAGGTATGGAGTCATTTTCACCTGCCTAACTACTCGTGCAATACACTTGGAGATGGCAGCCTCGCTGGACACAGATTCCTTCATCCATGCTCTCCGTTGCTTCATAGCCAGACAAGGCCAGATAAAGATCCTTCGTTCTGACAATGGAACTGACTTCATTGGTGCAGAGTGTGAACTTAAAAGAGCCATTGCTGAATGGAATGTGTCCAAAATTGAAGACCACCTAAAACAACAAGGCATTCAGTGGACGTTCAACCCTCCCTCAGGACCCCATCATGGAGGGGTCTGGGAGAGATTGATCAAGTCAGTGAAGAAAATCCCATACGTTACCTTGAGGCTGCAGACACTGGAGGAAGAGAGCCTGCATACACTTCTGTGTGAGGCGGAGGCCATTATTAATAGTCGGCCAATAACCAAAGCGTCCAGCAATCCAAATAATTTGGAAGTACTCACTCCCAATCACCTGTTGATCCTCAGGAATAAACCATCTCTTCCTCCCGGACTGTTCGACAGGCAAGATCTCTATGCAAGAAGATGGAAGCAAGTGCAATACATGTCGGAAATATTCTGGAAACGATGGGCACGGGAATATTTGCCACAACTTCAAGAGAGGCAAAGGTGGACCCGTCCATCTCGCAACTTTTTGGTTGGAGACATTGTGCTTGTTGTTGATGATACAGCCCCACGCAACTCTTGGATTACAGGGAAAGTAATCCATACCATCTCGGACAAGGCAGGAATGGTGCGGCAGGTTAGGCTCAAGACCAAAACGAGTGTACTGGACAGACCTATTACGAAGATTTGCCTTCTGCCGGAATCGGACTGAAGTAATCAACTGCAGAGACTGAAGTTTGTGTACTTTGGCTCCACAAGTTGGGTAATTGTGTAATAGAGTCACAATTAGGGGCCGGTATGTGGGAGCATATGAACTATCTTAACTTGGCTCCCACATACCGGAGCCAAGTTAAGATAGTTCATATGTTTTAGTATTTATATTTCACTATTGTTAAGCTTGTTTGTGTAATTAATAATTTAAGAAGTAAATGCATGTTTATGGTGGAACTAAAATTATTTTATTGCTGTGTTGGTTTGGTTACGTAGTACCATGAATGCATGTGCCTTAAAGACTCGTGTTTATAGTAAAATCCGGGCAACACGGATATATAATCCATCTGTCGATCTCCGGCTCCCTTCTCCCATCACTCACGAACAACACCCCGAGATAGTTGAACTCCTCCACTTGGGGCAGGAACTCATCCCCGACCCGGAGTGGGCTCTTAATCTAATCTTTAACCCTAGAACACTATCGCTATAAATAGTAACACGATCACTAATGCCGGGTGATTTATACCCGGTATAATATAACCAATGAAAAGTAATCAAATATATCAAAATATGACAACACATGACAAATTAGAGTGGTCTTCTTTTACTTTCAACTGTGCCATGTCTAACAAAATGAAAAATAAAACTCCTAAAACAAAATAATGACTCTGGAAAGCTGGTCTTTGGTCCACCCATTCCTGGGACATTTGAGACTTCCCTGGTGAAGGCACAGGCTCCTCGACACGCAAACAGCTTCAGGAGAGAGAAGTCATGTAAATGTATTTTCTCGGGTGTAAATCACCCAGCGATAGTGTTCTAGGGTTAATTAGGGGTATAACATGGATATATGCAAATTAGCGCATGCGGTGCGGGAGCGGGGAGAGAGAAAAAGAGTTAATACGGCATAAGCTATAAGCGGCAGCAGGGTAGAACAGAGCCACACGGTTTTCCTACCGTAGTAGGTTATTTTGTTGAGGATAAGTTAAACCTGACCACTCCTGTAAGATGCAAACTGTGGAATAAATTTTTTGTTACATCTTTTCACATCGGAGTCCCGTGGAGTTCTTTTTCCTCTTCAAACTGACGTACGCGAGTGAAGCACGGGAAAACTGGTCTCATGGCTTATACAATAAGTACTGAATATTATGTCACTTATTTATGTGCAAATGTTTAATAATGAAGAACATTAAAACATTACTTTTGGCCACATGCCGGCAAAGTTATGTGACATTAGCGATGTTTGTACTTTCAGCATTTACTTTGTTTTAAAGCCTTTACTTTATACGCCGTTTGATAGTTGGCCTTAATCTTACAGAGAATGTGATGATTTTGTGGATAATTAAAGTCAGTCATATATCCACAAACGCAACAAGCTGAAAGTCAGTGAATGCTGCTCGGTTTGCGGTCCTGGATATCACCGCACAAGCAGGATCCACTGCACTGTTAATGTTAGCTATGTTATATTGCTGCCTCTGTTCGGTGGTGTCGAGCCAAACGGACTTTAACGTTTGTTTGGACGAGCTGACGGTTCACTCGTTAAGCTGATAGAAAGATGCTTTAATCACAGGAGTCACACATGTGTCCACTGTACCATCTGGGAACTCTTCTTGTTTAGTACTCGTAATAACACAATCACTAAATTCTCCTTCTCTTGTGCTGTTTTGTAGCAGTGTATACACCTGAGACTGTCACCTGTCTGTCCTGCACTCTCTCTTCTTTTCTTTCTCTCTGATTGTGTAATAAAAGTCTGAACATGTATTTATAAGTTACATTTGTGTTTGAATTCTGCAGCTTATCACACATTTGATTTCCATGTGTGACAACTGCAAGTGTCCAGAGTGAGGACAGACTGAGGGACCCACTGCTGCACATCATCTGTGAGGCTTTGCACCCCTGATGATCCACCAGGACAAACTCAGCAGTGTGTGAGGAAGAGGAGGAGGAAGAGCCAGCAGCAGCTGACAGATGGAGAGAATAGACAGACTGTTCCCTGTTTGTGAATGACTGCTAGAAAAGTTTAAAATAACTGTCTGTCCTGAATCCGTCTTATTAGGTAATGTTCAAATCATTTTATCATTCCAGTGTTTTCAGTGTGGGAGAAAGTATTCAGGGCCTTCACGTTACACACTATGAAAGGCAGAAACAAGTTTAATATTCAGAAACCTAAAGTATGTATCAGCAGCAGAATGGACCTAAAGATAAATGTTTGTTTCAGTTCTATGAAGCTTTGAGTATTTTGGATTAGTAGCACTGCTGTGTTTGTTGCATCATATTGCTGTAATTGTTTATATGCTTTAAATTGATCTACATCATATTCTATAAGGATGTTATGTGTTTGTAGACTTTCTGCCCAGTTTGACCCATTTAACAGAAGTCAGACTGTTTAAGGCTCTGATATCTATTCTGTATGACTTAAAGCAGTTATGACATGGTCTGATTTTCTCACCCAATAAAGGAATATTTAATATATCAGTCTACTCTTCATTTTATCAGCAACCGTTATCACAGCTCATACATATACTTTTTACACATATATGTAAGCATTGAGCCAAATTTAGTAATGCCAATATATTAAAAGAACAATATTTGTCTCTTATATATAATACATCTATAGATACACTGTCAAAGATACTTGTCTTTGAGTGAAGATTTAAGGTGATAGGACATATAAATAGCTGCAATTTGAATCTTTACTGAAGCTCAGTGTTTGACACAGAGTTCAAACTCACTGCTGTAATAACTAATAATTATTAATATAATAACGATAATATTGGCCATATTATATTTACATTACCAAAGTGAGATGACTTTAGTCTCATGAACAACATTAGCTAATTGTTATTTACTAACTAATCTTAAAATGACTGTTCAGTACAGATATGAAGCCCAACAATCATGTTTTACAGTCCTGTGGTCTCAGCCTCAGATACTTATCAAATCACACAAAGCTCATGTAGAAACAAATGTACAAAATATGTTCTCCTTCATTTCTGTCAAACAAAGCTGTATGAAACATTTCCAGCTGTTAGTATCATGGTTGCTAGGCAACCTGGGCAGCGCGACGGAGGCTAGACCGTCCCATTTCACAAGCCTACAAGCCTCTCACTTCCGGCCTTAGCGGTCTTTGAGTACGCGGCCCTTGAGGACCGTTAAGGCTGCGTACTTTAAGGCTGCAGACCCTGAATTGGGATACAGCCACAATGAACTCTCTGGGCAGCATGGAGGCGGGGAGGCAACAGGGGTACAGAACTGTGTTAATGAGGGAGATGTCTTTTTGTGTGCCCACAGTGAGATGGAGCAGATGATACTGGCAGAGAGAGGGAGTGGCTGCGTCCGAGGCGGGTGCCAAAAAACCGCAGATTATTTCCAAAATAAAAAGACACTAAGCATAACCCATGTGTGTCTGGGTCCTGTGTCACATATCCCTAGTCCTAAAGTGATTATTTATTTTCTTACTCCTCTTATATTTATTGTTTGTTTACTTGCACTGCTGTAACTGGAGCCTCGTCATCTCATCTCTCTATATACTGGACTGTATGTAGCGGAGATGACAATAAAGTTGACTTTGACTTCAGCAGTGAGCAGGCGCACCGAGGGCTCTTGCGCTCACTTTTCGCGTACAGAATTTCGAAAAAACATCGGTGCAAATTATAAGTCTGTATCATAATGCCTGGTGTTTTCATGTTTGTTGTTGTGTTTTTATTATGTTTTATTTTGCGAGTTGGTTATTAGATGCTGCTCCAGGCACCACTGAATCACAGGCTCCTCCTAGTTTCAGGCTCCTCCTCTTGTCTAGTGGTCTCGATTGTCCTCACCTGTGTCTGTAACCTTCTGTGTGTACAGTCTGTCGTCTCGGTCCTTTGTTGCTCTGCGATTTCTGTATTTTTCCTTTTGATTCATCCATCCATCCATCTTCATTCACTTTATCCGGGGCCAGGTCGCGGGGGCAGCAGCCTAAGCAGAGAAGCCCAGACCTCCTTCTCCCCAGCCACCCCCTCCAGCTTATCCGGGGAAACACCAAGGCGTTCCCAGGTCAGCCGAGAGTTATAATCTCTCTAGCGTGTCCTGGGTCTGCCCTGGGCTTCCTCCCGGTGGGACATGCCCAGAACACCTCACCCAAGAGGCGCCCAGGAGGTGCCCAGGAGGCATCTTTGTCAGATGCCCGAACCACCTCAGCTGGCTCCTTTCAATGTGGAGGAGCAGCAACTCTACTCTGAGCCGCTCCCAGATGACCGAACTTCTCACCCTATCTCTAAGGGAGAGGCCAGCCACCCTTCGGAGGAAGCTCATTTCCGCCGCTTGTATTCGCGATCTCGTTCTTTTGGTCACTACCCACAGCTCGTGGCCATAGGTGAGGGTAGGGATGTAGATCGACCGGTAAATTGAGAGCTTCGCTTTTACACTCAGCTCCCTCTTCACCACGACGGACCGGTGCAGTGTCCGCATCACTGTGGCCACAGCACCAATCCATCTGTCGATCTCCGGCTCCCTTCTCCCATCACTCACGAACAACACCCCGAGATAGTTGAACTCCTCCACTTGGGGCAGGAACTCATCCCCGACCCGGAGTGGGCTCTTATTACGGATTCAAATATTGGGGATGGATACAAGAGGAAAACCACAATAACAACACTGGTCCGGCCGGGTTGAGTCAAACGATGATTTTAATGATCACACGCGTGGGAGATGGACACCGTACGCAGCATCAGATCTCAAAATGGTGGAGCATTGATCAAACTCTTATAGCCTCTAGTGGCCCCCACCTAATCATAAAAGCCTACACATTCACATTCTTTCTCTCACACGGCGCCTAAGCTACGACCTTGGCTCCCTGTTTATCTGCTCCTGCTGAGATGGGGCAGAAAACTCCAGTATGTTCTGTTCTCTTCCAATCAGACAAATAAGGCGATGACTTTCTGCAAACAGTATTTCTTATTACTCAGCAGTACAATGCATCATAAACAATATCATTCATTCACAATAAATCAGCAGTCTAATGTAATGCAAATCAGTTTAACAAATGCAATAGTTATCACCTTCTTCTAATTCAGGAGAATAATGCAAACTAAATCTACATAATAATTCACAATCTTTAATTAGGGGTATAACATGGCATAAAATAATATTATAATCCCACACTCCCCCTGTTGAGCTCTTTAGAATAAAGAGCTAGCCTACACCCTGTAATCCAGTGTGGGCGGGTTCATTTCTTCTCACTCCTGAGGCCCTTTGTCCCCCTGTTGGGTGAACCATATGTGAGATGACCTCTGAGTTTGTGCAGTTCAGATGCAAGAAAAACTATTATTACAATAGCAGGTACAGATGACACTCCCCAGTTCTTCCACAGCTTTATTTTGGTGCGACCTTATACCCTTCAGATGTACTCAGACTAGAACCTCTGTCCGAGGAGCTTTTAGCCTTTATTTTATTGCTGCAGCCACCAGTGTCTTCCAGTTGGGTGATCCTCTGCTCTTCTTTCTTCAACCTCAGGGGTTAGACAACCCTTCAGACGTTGCACAGATCAGGGGATTATTATGCCCCGATTTCAAACAACGATCTGTGTATCCTCGGGTCCTGTGTATCCTGTGTATCCCCCAGAAAAAGGAACAGGAACGTGTCCCCCTTTTGACCAAGAGCCTCTTGAACCTCGTTGGCCTGGTGTTCCTGGATTTGCGCCAACCCCGTCATGGTTATTGCTGTATTTATGGGATCCATCCTTTTGAGGTGACTAGCTGGAGCCCAAACGCCATGACACTTGAACCCAGTTGGTGTCTCAGCAGCCACTGTGTCTGTCTCTGCTGCGAAGGATCCTCGTATATCTGTGACCTCGTCTGGTGTCTGTTCCTTTCTCTGTAAGAGACAGAAAACCAAAATACCTCTCTGCCTAGCTCTAATAATCTAATGTTGTTATCTACTGATCTTCTGGTGATTCAGAATTGGTTTAGAATATTCAGAATGTCCCAGGGACTTATTCCAATCATATCCTATGTGTGTGTTAGCGTGTTTGCATTTAGCCCTCTGCACTCAAAGTCAATACCTGCAATATATCAGTCTGGACCATCACGCCGAACGAAGCTTACGACCTCCAAAAGACCGAGTGCCACTCCAACTCATTATAAGCACATTTGCAAGGCGTGTCTGAAAATTATTAAAACCACTCATTTTAACAAAAGACATCAAAAACAAATTAGCCATTTTTAATCCTAACATTTGCCCCCGTTTTCACAAAAATCACGTGTTTCCTTCTGCCTACCATCCCACGGTTTCCTCTCCAGTGTGGTACTCAGCTTCTCATGAACACGGGCATTTTATCTTCTAAACGCTATTCAGTTCATTTCAATGATTAATGCTTAAACATATAAATAATGATTTATGCTTCTCACTGATTCTCTAAAAAAGTCCGGAAACCTTTTGGGTCACTATTAGCTTAAGTTCTACCATACCTGAGTTATTAAAGCACAAATGAAGTCATAAAAATGTTCATATAACCCTTGTTTGATGTTAAAACTCAACTCCCCCCCCCCCCCCCCCCTTTTTGACACATTCCCATATGTCAAATCAACGAAGCTAGAAAATTAAAAGAAAAGGTTAGTGACCTCATATCTTAGAAAGTATGAGACCTTCTCCTATCCAGTGTCGTTGCTCCAGTCTTGTCATCCTGTGCCAGGGAATGAAATCAATTTAATTGTCATGTTAGATCTGTTCAACTCCTGGCTCCGCCCAGAGCCTGCGTCCGCAGAATTGCCAAGAAACAAAACCTGTATTAATATGAACTTCACTTCAATATGAACTTGTTGACTACTTTTGACACAGCAAAGGAACATTCTCTCCTTCTCGAGGACAGGCACTGACTCCCATCTATCTCCTGGAGCCAACTGTCCCTTATGGAGACACAACATTGTAGCTACAAGGTTTTGCAGATTGTTAAGTTGATCTGTGTGTAATGCTCTGAATCAGGTATGTAATATTAAATGAATGCTGTTTAATCAACTGCCACTACTTAAAACTTAGCAAAAGATATAACTGAATAAAAGATCACAAAGAAAAGCATGATATCAGTGTTATGTAAGCGAGTGCGGCCTTCCATGCCCAAAGTCACTCCAGTCCATAGATCAGCCAAACATCGCGCTGACTATAGCTTTTAACCCTTATTAACTTGAGCACAACTCTATAATGAGCAACAAACTGCAATATGTATAAAAATGATCATGGTTACACCTGCAATGAAAGATCATATGATTATCCTGACACCTGTAAATAGAAGATTAACCTGAGGTTATAACAATCACTGGAACACAAATGTTAGTACAATGTCAAAAGCTTCAAGAAATGTTTAATGCAATGCTTGTTATAAATTCAAATTCAAATTCAAATTTTATTTGTCACACACGCACAACCATACACAGTATGACATGGGGGTGAAATGCTTGTAGCTGTACAATGCCCAACCATTAAATGACAGAAGAAAAGTTTTACAATATTTACAATTTACAGTTTACTACAAAAAATTTACAAATCAACTTAGGAATTTACAGTAAAGAATGTGCAAATAGCAGAAGAGATTATAAAGATAAGGATTATAAATTATAGGAATTATAGGATTATAGGAAATGTGTGGTGGTGCGTGTGGTGACGTGTGTGAGAGTCCAGTCTTATAGTGACGTGTTTGGGAGAGTCCAGTCCTACACCTGGTTCAGGCCCCGAATAGCCTGGGGGAAGAAGCTCCTCCTCATTCTCTCTGTTTTGGCCTTAAGGGAGCGGAAGCGCTTCCCAGACCTCAACAGTGAGAAGAGTCCATTGTTGGGATGGGAGAGATCCATCATAATCTTCCTAGCTTTGGACTTGCACCACTTGGTGTAGATGGACAGCAGGTCAGGGAGCTCTGATTGAATGATGCGTTCTGCCGAGCGCACCACCCTTTGCAGATCTCGTCTGTCCTGCTTGGTGCTGTTCCCAAACCAGGTGCAGATGTTTGCCGTCAGGACGCTCTCGATGGTGCAGGAGTAGAAGTTCTTGAGCACCTTCAGTGGCAGATCGAAGTCTAGAAGTCTTCTGAGGAAGAAGAGACGCTGACGGGCTTTCTTAACCAGGGTGTTGATGTGACAGGACCATGACAGGTCCTGAGTGATGTGGACACCCAGGTATCGGAAACTGTCCACTCTCTCCACTGGCGTGCCACTGATGACGAGGGGTTTGTAATTCCTCGCCTGCTTTGTAGTGACGTCCACGATCAGCTCCTTAGTCTTGCTGATGTTTAGGAGGAGGTTATTCTCCTGGCACCAGGTCTCCAGGTTCCTAATCTCCTCCAGGTAGGCCGTCTCGATGTTGTCGGAGATCAGGCCCACAACAGCAGTGTCGTCAGCAAACTTGACAATGGAGGTGGTGTCTGATGTGGCTACACAGTCATAAGTGTACAGTGAGTACAGCAGGGGGCTTAAAACACAGCCCTGAGGCACTCCAGTGCTGAGTGAGATGGAGGGGGAGACTTGTTTTCCCACCCTCACTGATTGGGGTCTGTCTGTGAGGAAGTTGAGGATCCACTGACACAGTGATGAGCTGAGTCCTAGATCCGTCAACTTGGTGAAAAGCTTAGAGGGAATTATTGTGCTGAATGCTGAACTGTAGTCCACGAACAGCATCCTAACATAATTCCCTCTGCCAGTGTCCAGGTGACTCAGGGATGTGTGGAGCAGGTGAGATATGGCATCGTCTGTGGAACGATTAGTCCGGTAAGCAAACTGAAGTGAGTCGATGGTGGCAGGAAGTGAAGAAGTGATGTGATCTCTCATCAGTCTTTCAAAACACTTCATCACAATTGAAGTCAGTGCTACTGGACGGTAGTCATTGTGGCAAGCAGGCTGTTGTTTCTTTGGAACAGGGACAATAATGGACTGTTTGAAGCACGTGGGAACCACAGCTTGGGCCAGGGAGAGGTTGAAGATCTCCGTGAACACCGGTGCTAGTTAATCAGCGCAGGCTCTAAGGACCCGGCCAGGGATTGCATCTGGTCCTGCTGCCTTCCTGGTGTTCACCCTCCTGAAGGTGTTCCTCACGGCATGCTCTGTGATGACGAATGCATTTTCTTCACTGGTGCACTCCGAGCGCGCGCAGCCGTTTGTTGTTTTAATTGCTGCGGCGTCGAAGCGAGCATAAAACGTGTTCAGCTCATCAGCCAGTGAAGCATCTGCATTCATCATTGAAGAAGCTGGTCGTTTATAGTCCGTTATAGTCCGCAGTCCTTTCCACAGGCTCCAGAGTCGCACTGTCGTAGCTGTGACTCTAGTTTTTCCCCGTAGCTCCGCTTTGCCTTTCGGACCGGGCTGCGCACGTTGTAGGACGCAGCCTTGTATAGGTCCATATTACCGGAGACAAGACCTTCATTGTAGGCAGCGGTGCGTGATCTCAGAGCGTCGCGGATGTTTTTATCCACCCACGGCTTCTGGTTGGGAAACGACTGTTACATCATATTCTATAAGGATGTTATGTGTTTGTAGACTTTCTGCCCAGTTTGACCCATTTAACAGAAGTCAGACTGTTTAAGGCTCTGATATCTATTCTGTATGACTTAAAGCAGTTATGACATGGTCTGATTTTCTCACCCAATAAAGGAATATTTAATATATCAGTCTACTCTTCATTTTATCAGCAACAGTTATCACAGCTCATACATTTTCTTTTTACACATATATGTAAGCATTGAGCCAAATTTAGTAATGCCAACATATTAAAAGAACAATATTTGTCTCTTATATATAATACATCTATAGATACACTGTCAAAGATACTTGTCTTTGAGTGAAGATTTAAGGTGATAGGACATATAAATAGCTGCAATTTGAATCTTTACTGAAGCTCAGTGTTTGACACAGAGTTCAAACTCACTGCTGTAATAACTAATACCGTAATTGTCGGACTATAAGCCGCTACTTTTTGCACAAGCTTTGAACCCTGCGGCTTTTAGTCAGGTGCGGCTTTTCTATGGATTGTCCATGAGCGGATTTGTTTTGTTTGTTCCGCTGTTGTACGGCACTACGTTGCCTGGCGGAAGGATCGGGGTTCAAGAGTGGTATGTTGGTCACATGTCCATCCGCCAGGCAACGTAGTGCCGTACGAAGTAGCGTGAAAAACAAACTTCAAAGTAGCGCCACGCGTTCAGCTGGATGATGAGCGGCGATAAACTTGCGAAAAGCAAGTTATGCCCAACTCCACCATTGGATTCTGACAGCGTGGAAAAGTGTGAAAACATCCACGATCACCAACGGATTTCGAAGGGCTGGACTGCTGCATGATGGAGAGGAGGACACCGCCACGGCCCTTCTGAGGGTGTTCGACTCTGACACTGACAACGAGGATTTGTTTGGTTTTGAAAGTGACAACGAAGGAGAGAAGCGGAGAGTGGATGACGAAGCCATCCTGAGCCTGTTCGTTTCCGACACTGGAGAAGAGGACTTTGGTGGTTTTAGTGCGCAGGAAGAAGAGAAAGATGGTGGTGAGTGACTGACTTTTCTTCTTGTTAAAGCCGTGTCACTGCACCTGAGCCTAAAAGGTAGTCCGAATCTATTTTTCTGGTGTGCTGTAGGTTATTGTTATATACTACATTTGTTACTCATTTATGAAGCACAGTACATGTGCAAATATGTACCCATAACTTGTTTTTCAAAATATTAATAAAAGTGATGTCTCCAAACAGCCATCTCTTTCCTGACAATTCGCTTTGTTCTTTTTTTGACAATTCTCTTACATATGATAAGTCAACATTGAAACACCTGCGGCTTTTAGTCAGGTGCGGCTAATGTATGTACAAAACAGGATTTTCCCCTGATTTTAGCTTGTGCGGCTAATATTCAGGTGCGCTCTGTAGTCCGGGAAATACGGTAATTATTAATATAATAACTATAATATTGGCCATATTTACATTACCAAAGTGAGATGACTTTAGTCTCATGAACAACATTAGCTAATTGTTATTTACTAACTAATCTTAAAATGACTGTTCAGTACAGATATGAAGCCCAACAATCATGTTTTACAGTCCTGTGGTCTCAGCCTCAGATACTTATCAAATCACACAAACGTTCGGATGATAGTTCTTTCTGCTGTGTCGTCCGCTAGTTTCCCGATAAATCCCACAACCGCTTCCGTAAACATGTTGATGTCATCAGAGCTGCACCGAAACATGTCCCAGTCTGCGTCATCCATATGATTCTGATGCAATAATAATGCTGATGCTGAAATAACAGTAAAACACCCCCTTTTATCCCGTTTATAAACTTGACACATAAACGTTTATAAATGCCTCTTTTAAATTTTATTTCCCCCCGTTTTTCCCTTACTGACCACAGCAGGGGAAACTTTGTCTTGATTCAGCCATGAATCCAGCTCACCTGATTCATCACTGAGCCCCACCGTCACTGGCGTCTGACAGGGTGGCGCTGCATACTCTTCCTTTAATGTCACTATTTTCAATCTGTTAATTAGAGTGCTTAAACATGAAGTAGACTGCGCCCACAACAAGTCAATACAGCTGTAAATGTGGCCAATTATCAATCTATTACCAATCAATAACAAAAAATAGCTTTTATTTTATGCATGCTTTTAGTCAACTACTCATCCAGAGGATTTCCAATCCCAGAAATTTCCTTCTCCTCATTTAATGAGTCTGTCCTCCTTCCATGCCCTGGTAACTGGTCCATCCAGAGCCAGATCATCTCGAAATATACATACAACAAGCCAAACCACACCTTGGTCACACCAACCCTTTTCCGCCCTGAAGATGTCCAACGCCATCTTAGTCTGGACCAGGGTTTTAATAGTTTCGCAATTTTCATTAGTTTTTATTTTTATTTAGTTTCGACCTCAGATTTTCATTTTTATGTCAATTGTAATTAGTTTTTACCAATTGTTTGCTAGTTTAGTTTAGTTTCTATTTTTTGAAAATCCTTAGTTTCAGTTTAGTTTTGATTAGTTTCAGTTATAGTTTTAGCTGTGTTTGCAAAAATTAAGTGTAACAAAATCCCAGTTTCATCATATCAGTCATGCTCTTCTGCTTATCCTTGGGTATTGAGACTATTAACTCTTGCAGCACCGGGTGTTCGCAATTTTGGTTCAAGTGAATTGATAAACTCTTTAAAGGCAATTGACTCACACAGTTATGTAGATGTCCCAGTCCTGTTGTCTCGGACGCATCACGCTGCCTTGCATGGGGTTAGCTTCTGTTTTCTGGGGATGAGGGTTTTGAGTGTGCTCCCGTACCTTCTGAAGGTAAGCTAGGTTAGCCTTCTTGTGTGAGCTTTTCAAGTGCACTCTAAGGTTTGTGGGATTTATTCCTTTAGAAATGTCCCTCATAATTTGTCTCTTTCCACTACAAGACACTTGCTTTATCCAAAGCACAGTCATACTCAAAGTAATCCCAAATTGGACTCTGGCGCTTTCTCCCGACTTTTCCTGACATGATTCTGCGCGTGGACGGAGCAGCAACACAGACGACTCGACTAACGTACTTGCCACCTGCTGGCATAATGAGACAGCAAGAAAAAATCTGGAAACTAAACTTCATTTTCACCCTTGACTATTGTAGGACACACCCACATCAATGAAACTAAACACATTTTGCTATAAATTCAGTTAATTTTAGTTAGTTTTGTGAACACTCATTACAGTTTTAATAATAATAATAATAATGGATTGGATTTATATAGCGCTTTTCAAGGCACCCAAAGCGCTTTACAATGCCACTATTCATTCACTCTCACAGGTGGCAGGGGGCAGAGATAGCTCAGTAGGTAAAGCGGTTGCCCCATGATCGGAAGGTCAGGGGTTCGAATCCCCTGAACGGCTACCCTGAGGTACCCTTGAGCAAGGTAGCATCCCCACACGCTGCTCCCCGGGCGCTGCACTGGTGGCTGCCCACTGAGTGAATGGGTTAAATGCAGAGAAGAATTTCCCCACGGGGATCAATAAAAGTGTACATTATTATTACATTCACACACTGGTGGAAGCAGCTACGGTTGTAGCCACAGCTGCCCTGGGGCAGACTGACAGAAGCGAGGCTGCCATATCGCGCCATCGGCCCCTCTGGCCAACACCAGTAGGCGGTAGGGTAAAGTGTCTTGCCCAAGGACACAACGACCAGGACAGAGAGCCCGGGGATCGAACCGGCGACCTTCCAGTTACAGATACGCTTCCCAACCCCCTTTTTTGTTTTTATTTTTATTTCCGTTAACGAAAATGTTTTTTTCACTTCTAGTTTTTGTTATTTCATTAGTTTTCGTTAACGATAATAACCTTGCTCTGCACACTGGAATAAACATAATCAACATGATCAACATTTTACTGCGTGTTATTTCACCATCTTATCGATTCCAATGCTCCATCCTTATGTGGTTTGCAACATTATGTTTATCCACTCTGTCTCTAAATGTTTGAAGAATTTTTCAAGTTTGGGGTCAAATTTTGAGAATTTGACCATAAGTGAAAGTTATGGTGTTATCACCCCCTTTGGGGCTTACCTTCCCCACTTCTGATAATATTCCTCCCTATTCTTTGCAAGTACCCCCTTTTGGTGGCGAGAAACTGTTGGTGTGGTCAAGTGGGTGCTATAAAAACAAAAGCTCAGGACAGAACAGTTATCAGTCATGTACTTCATACAAAATTAGCATATATTGAATTTCATATTGATCCTCTGAGTGTAATGGTACATTTTAATTTGAATTACTCAAAGCTAAACACAATAATTTTTCTTTATTTTGCTCTTGTTCTTGTGCAGCACCACCTCTCAGCACATGCCCCGTTTTTGTCTCAGTATCAAGTCAGTTAAAACTTTTAGTTGTCAGTCCATCACAGTCCAGTCACATGCATACTTTCACACACATTCATACCAGTTATTGCTGATAATGGAGTCTCACGCGCAACCTATTTGAGCCTCCATCACCAGCAAGATGACGTCATCATTTTAAAGGAAAACAGTTCCTTGTTTTTTGGACTGGATTGACTCGCTGCAATCCTTTTGGGTTCAGGACTTCTCATGTGATCAATGTCCCAGATAAGTGAATCTCTCCCAAGCCCATTATAATCATGGAGAAAAATACTTTGCGACTGTTTCCAGTAAGAATATTTTATAGCGCTTTAAAGTTCAATCTCTCAGGTCTGGATTAAAGAGCTGATTTGTTAAATCAGGAACTCACCCCCACTCCCCTCCCTCCAGAATTCCCAGGTAACAACCTAATATACATATGAATGACTAGCCAATTTAGCTTCCACTTGGCTGAAGCTAAAGCCTAGCTAAAAGCCTACCAGCCATTTGGCTGCTCTCCGGGTTTTATAGGTAGAAAGGTAGAAGCCTGGCTTTGCAGGTGTTAAAGCCTGAGGCAATTGTGGTAAATACACGCGAGATGCTTACGTAAATCCAAGGGCTGGCCCCTTTTTTTTCTTTTTCTTTTTTTTTCTCAGTGTGTTCCTCCTTCAATTAAATCTCAATCACAAAAATGTGGCGCTCTGAAATAAGGCTCACACCGTTAATTCATCATTTTCACTCTGTGCCACTGCTCCTTATCAGGCTATGTGAAGCACAGTAAACAATTCAGTGGAGGCCTTAACAGACACCACACACAGACATTGTTTTCATAACCAAACTGCCTTAGACCCTGTCCCCCAAATCTACACAAATGCCTTCTGGGTGACATGAAATCCATTTAACCAATAAACAATCAATGGCTTCTTGTTGTTGTAACAGATTCTGAATTTGGATCTTTGTGTGCAGCATTTTGCGTATCAGTGTAAGCATTTGTTAGTAAAGCATTCTTCATTGCATCAGCGTGTGTGTGTGCATCACTCTTCATTGCACAAGCGTGTGCATGTGTGTGTGTGTGGATCACTTCTCAGTGAATTAAATCAGCATTCCTCCTCAATGATTGAGTGTCATTTCTCACTCAATCAGCGAGTGCATATATGTTCATATGTGTGTTTCTCTTCATTCTGAGTCAGTGGTAGTAGATGTGTGTGTTTGTGTGTGTTTGTGTTCATCACTTTCCTGTTCTGGTGTTCTGGGTAAACCACGGCCTGAAGCGTGCCCTGGGGTCCTGCCCTCCTCCTTTTCAGTCTGTTTGCATCCATTGGTGCTGCTGCTCAAAGTTCTGTCCATACTGGTTCTAGCCCCAATTGAGGCAGTGCTTTTCTCCAGTGTCCTGCATCTTCTCCTTGTCCAGCTCCTCCTTAACCCTTTTGCTTCTGTAGCTCCTTCAGGGTTTGCTCCTGCTGTTGGAGCTTCTGGTCAGGTTTGGCGACCTCCTGCTCCAGCAAACTCCGGCCTGGTTTCAAGTCCTGTGTCTGGGACTCCAAGCCTGACTGATGGGTTCGATAAGCAGCCAGCTCCTCCTGAGCCATGCTCAGTTTCTGCTCTGATGCCTTGAGCTCTTACTGAGGGCAGAAACCTCAGAGTCTTTTCCGTACATGTCAGATTGAAGTTTATTGATGTTTTCCTTGCTTTGCTTCCACGGCCTTCTACAGCTCTGCTGTTCGGCTCTTCTCAGAGGTCAGCTCCTGGCCGAGCCCCGACACCTGTGCCTTCAGCTTATTTTCTTCTTGTGCTTTTGTCCATTCTGAGGTGCCTCCTGACCTCAGTTACTCCTCCTGTCTCTGGCACGCCCCTTTTGCTGCCCGATCATTCGTGTTGGTCTGTCACTGTCCTGCACAGTTTTAATGCAGAGTTGTTAAGGTCAGCATTCTTTTGCTTGGCCTCACTTTTCATCTGGGCTTAATGGGCGTCTCGTCACAGCTCTGTCAGCTGAAGCTGTCTGGAAATCTCCCCCATGTAGTGAAACGGGCCTTGGATTTAACACTCTCCGTCTCCGCTGCATGAGATCGTTTTCCTGCGGCAGTGTTGACATTTTCAGGTTGTTGTTGTGGATCCAGCTGCTGTCGCATTTGGTCAGGGTCACATCAAAGATGGTAGAGGAGTGAGCAAAGATGGTAGAGGGGAGAGCAGGAGTCCAGGTCAGCCTCGGCTTTCCGGGCCGACAAAGCAGCCTGTAATCAAGCATAAAGAGAAAAAACAAAACAAAAACAAAACAAAAACAAAACAAAAACAAAACAAAAGCGGACGAACAGGAAAATGATGTTGTGTTGGCTGTGTTATTCAGAGAGGGGAGAAACACCGAGCCAGGCCCTGTGTCAGCCTTCTCTCCCCCTTTTTTTGTTTTTTTCTCACCATATAATCAACTCATAACCCACCAAGCTGACAGGACAACACAGGTACATGTTAAAATTCTTAAGATCATGTTTAAAAGCCAAAAAAAAGGAATTTTCCTTCATTTAGTAATCATTTGTATTAATCAATCAGCAGAAAACATGTCACAATTTGAATCTTTTAACCACTAAATTTGTCGTGTCTTCACTGGTTAGTCAGACCAGTGTCTTGCTTTTTGAAGTCAAGTCGTTGTCCTGCAACCCAGAAAGTTTATTTGTTAGTAGTGGATAAACTTTATCATTTAACAACAGGTGTATGTTAAGTTTCGCTGCTTTAACCTTGCTGGAAAATCTTCACGTGTTCATGACTGTAAGCTGTTTCTTCATTGCGTGTGTGTGCGTTTGTGGGTGGGATATTTTAGCTTTTTTCTCAAACAAGGCATTCCTCTAACACGTGTCTTTTTCATACATTTCTCCGGTTGTGTGTGTGTTTTTATTTTGTTTCCCAAATTTTGATTTCCCACCTTAAATAACAGCATTCCATGTCTTCAGCCAGGAGTCAGAGCTTGCTTGTGAGATTTCAGGGACACATGGTGCTAATAACAATTCAGCCAAAAACTTGCCTGAAAATTTCTAGTGATGGTAACCGATAACTGGAGGAGAAGATGTCCTTTAAGTTTCTTTTCAGGGTGGGGACAAAGTGAGGCCAAGCTGTAAACTTTTGAGCCAAAGCTTGGCCTGTCTGTCGTCCCAATTCTGTTTATGCTTTTGCCACTGTACTCAGGTTTCCAGGTGGAGAGAAATCCACCTGTATTAAAACACTAAAACATTCACTTAGTATTTCTTTTTCTGAAAACATCCACTTACTATTTTTTCTCTAAAAACATCCATTCGCTTCATCTGCCTAGATTTTACTCTCTCTCTCTCGGTGCATACTTCACACAGTCAGGCAGTTGCCTTTTATGGGCATGCAGAGTTCCTGTCACACACACAGCTACTCACCACCAGCAGCTGGAAAGCTGTCTTCAAGTCTTTTCTCCACACTCTCAGTCACAATCCTCCATTAATATGAATGTATAAAACCAGTAATAATCGTAACCATAAATCAAATGTAACTGCCTATATTATTGAACTGAACCAAGAGTCACTTAAAAATCTTATAAATCCTGCTTCACACCACAAAACTGAAACAAATCACAGCTGTATTTATCACTCAATCTTACCCTGCCGACTGAAGTGCCGGTCTAAATCATGCACGATTTGTCTCTTCTATATCAAAACCCAGCCAAACATCAAACATTCACCCTAGTCATTCAAAACTTTATTTGTAATATTATAATCAGCAAAATCAGCGTTTTAATTACAGGCATGTATCATTGTCTGCAAATCATAATTATAAAACTCAATAACACGCTAAACAAGAAGCAAAAGTCCTCTGTGCGCTTCACAGCAGCCACCTCATTTGCATGTTCACACACCGTCTAAAAATAGCTCGCAGCGTTGCAGCGCGCTGACATCACACACAGCCTCGTCTCACACACAGCTCTATTATTTTATGTTACAAAGACGTCTTATATTTACAATTACTCTCAGGCCTGACAGCTTTAGCGCCTACACAATTTCGACAAATTTAAGTTAACGGTCCAACCGAAAAAGTCCAACTTTTTTGTGATCAATTAACCAGTATCTGTCCAACAGTCTCTGGCCTCATCTCTAAAGTCCCTAACTCAATTTAAAAGTGTCCAACACCCAAGGTCCAACCTTTGCTGCCCAAAAAAGCGCAGATACCGTTCCAAACGGTAAGGAGACTCTAACTCCTAGCTTATTCCAGGATGCCCTGTACCCCACAGTCAAGCCAAACTGAACTAACCCTGTTCGCCGACAGGTCAAGGTCGCGCGTCCACGGCCAGGAGGGAGCGTAACCTCCGGGCTATGTGCTTCTTAACAGTCCAACTGCCGTTCTTGAAAAATTTATAATACTTTGAAACAACAGTCAACACCCCAAAACAAGAGTATGACTGACGCACGTCCAACCTTAAAACCAATGGGGACTCTAACCCACAAAATGACCAATTCCTTATCAAACTAAATTCACTCAGCAGTCCAACTGCTTTAACTTCAATCAGCAGTCCAACTGCTTTAAATCTCTCAGCAGTCCAACTGCTTTAAATATTCAGTACTGTCACTTTCAAAGTTTCATTATCATTACTTCAGCTTCAGTTCTCATGAGATTTTTCATCAAAATCAAAACGGGCCTTCACCAGTAATTTCAGTGAGTAGACTTTAATTTTATCATGTCCAATTTGGCACACTTTGGAAATAGATTCAACAGGTAGTGCCTTACCTTTGTATAACCCGGCTTATGCCCACTCACGTCAGACCACTGGCTTGTGCCTGTCCGTTCGACAACCTCGGACCGTCCAAACCTCCAACTTCCACCCCAATACCACAGGACGAGCCCCCAAACTGTTACGGATTCAAATATTGGGGATGGATACAAGAGGAAAAACCACAATAACAACACTGGTCCGGCCGGGTTGAGTCAAACGATGATTTTAATGATCACACGCGTGGGAGATGGACACCGTACGCAGACAGCATCAGATCTCAAAAAAGCATTGATCAAACTCTTATAGCCTCTAGTGGCCCCCACCTAATCATAAAAGCCTACACATTCACATTCTTTCTCTCACACGGCGCCTAAGCTACGACCTTGGCTCCCTGTTTATCTGCTCCTGCTGAGATGGGGCAGAAAACTCCAGTATGTTCTGTTCTCTTCTAATCAGACAAATAAGGCGATGACTTTCTGCAAACAGTATTTCTTATAACTCAGCAGTATAATGCATCATAAAACAATATCATTCATTCACAATAAATCAGCAGTCTAATGTAATGCAAATCAGTTTAACAAATGCAATAGTTATCACCTTCTTCTAATTCAGGAGAATAATGCAAACTAAAACTACATAATAATTCACAATCTTTAATTAGGGGTATAACATGGCATAAAATAATATTATAATCCCACACTCTCCACCCTTTTCTGACTGAGAACCATGGCCTCAGATTTGGAGGTGCTGATCCTCATTCCTGCTGTTTCACACTCGGCTGCAAACTGTTCCAGTGCGAGCTTGAGGCCTTCACCCGATGAAGCCAACAGAACCACATCATCCGCGAAAAGCAGAGATGAGATTCTGAGACCACCGAAGTGAAAGCCCTCCGCCACTTGGCTGCACCTAGAAATCCTGTCCATAAAAATTATGAACAGAATTGGTGACAAAGGGCAGCCCTGGCGGAGCCCATCACCCACCGGGAACGAGTCCGATTTATTGCCGGCAATGCGAACCAAGCTGTTGCAACAGTTGTATAGGGATCGAATGGCCCGTAGCACTTCCCACAGGACACCCCGAGGGACACGGTTGAATGCCTTCTCCAAGTCCACAAAACAGATGTAGACTGGTTGGGCAAACACCCATGCACCCTCAAGTATCCTTGAGAGGATAAAGAGCTGGTCCAGTGTTCCGACCAGGTAGAGCACCGCTTTCCCTTCCTGAGATGCCTGACGGTTTGCCAGAATCTCTTCGAGGCAGTCCAAAAGTCTTATTCCATGGCCTCTCCAAACTCCTCCCACACCGGGTTTTTGCCACTGCCCGAGCCATATTCCGCTTGGCCTGTTGATACCTGTCAGCTGCCTCCGGAGTACCACAGGCTAACCAAGCCCGATAGGACTCCTTCTTCAGCCTGGTGGCTCCCTTCACCTTTGGTGTCCACCATTTGGTTTGCGAATTACCACCACAGCAGGCACCAACCACCTTGCGGCCACAGCTCAGTGCAGCAGCTTCGGCAATGGAGACGCTGAACATGGTCCATTCGGACTCAATGTCCCCAGTCTCCCTCGGAATGCTTTTGAAGCTCTGCCGGAGGTGTGCGTTGAAGATCTCACGGACTGGGGCCTCTGCTAGACATTCCCAGCACACCCTCACAACGCGTTTTTACCTGATCCAACTCACCACCAGGTGATGATCAGTTGACAGCTCATCCCCTCTCTTTACCCGAGTGTCCAGAACATATGGTCGCAGGTCTGGTGATACGATTACAAAATTGATAATCGACCTGCGACCTAGAGCGTCCTGGTGCCACGTGTACTTATGGACACTCTTATGTTCGAACAAGGTGTTCGTTATTGCCAAACTGTGATTTGCATGGAAGTCCAATAACAAAACACCACTCGGGTTCAGATCGGGGAGGCTGTTCCTCCCAATCACGCCTTTTCAGGTCTCGCTGTCGTTACCCACGTGAGCATTGAAGTCTCCCAGCAGGACAACAGAGTCTCCAGGTGGAGCACATTCCAGCACCACACCCAGGGACTCTAAGAAGGCTGGGTACTCTGAACTGCCACTTGGCATATAAGCGCAGATGACAGTCAGGACTCGTTCCCCAACCCTCTCATCCACCGGGAAAAACACCAGCAGCAAGCCAAGATTATATTAGAATACCCACCCCAGCCCGCTGCCTCTCACCAGGGGAAAATCCAGACTGAGACAGAGTCCAGCCCCTCTCCAGGAGACTGGTTCCAGAGCCCAAGCCATGTGTAGAGGTGGGCCCGACTATATCTAGCCGGTACCTCTCAACCTCACACACTAACTCAGGCTCCTTCCCCACCAGAGAGGTGACATTCCATGTCCCAATTGCCAGTCTTGGCAGCTGGGGATCAGTCCGCCAGGGCCTCCGTTCCTGGCCGCCGCCTGGCACACAATGCACCCGACCCCTATAGCGCCTCCTGCGGGTGGTGGGCCTGCGGGAGGATGGCCCATGTCCCCTTTTCGGGCTGTGCCCGGCCAGGCCCCATGGACCAAGGCCCGGCTACCAGACGCTCGCCCTCGGGCACCCTCCCCAGGCCTGGCTCCATGGCGGGGCCCTGGTAACCCTATCCCGGGCAGGGTAAACTGTTCCCTTGATGTTTTCTTCATAAGGGTCTTCTGAATCGCTCTTTGTCTGGTCCCTCACCCAGGACCAATTTGCCATGGGAGACCCTACCAGGGGGCAAAAGCCCCCAGACAACATAGCCCCTGGGATCCCTGGGACACACAAACCCCTCCACCAGCGATTCTTTTAATTTTATTTCTTGTAATTTGGACTTCATTATGGACTCTTACAGGACATGCCCTGCAATCAGATAACAATAATGAAAAAGTTGGAATTGGAGAAAAACTGGATGCAGAGAGTCGTTTTACATCTAAAGAGCCATTTGGACCCGGGTTCCACGCAAAAGAAAACATTGGGAGCTGCAAATACTTTTTGACATCTAAAATGAAGATAACACTGTATATATTGTTTTTTACCTTTATGCTTTGTGTCAACAACTAAGGTGTGTTGCTTATGAAATCCATGAAGTGCTACAGAGAAAATTACATTTTATTTATGTAATTAACACGTTTTAAACTCTTAAAGAAATATAACAAAAGGAAAGACACCCAGCTGAACTAAAATGATCCATGTAGCAAACAAAAACTGTTGTGAGCCGCCACTCTACTCGCCTTTTGGATTTTGGAGCCTAACTTTTAAAAAACAACCGGAAAAAAGCACTATGCTGCTAAAAGATGAAAAATAGATATTTGCAAAATTCTGCCTAAATATGTATTTTACCTGGTTAATGTGTGTGGCGGGGCGTGGTCTGTAGCGCCACTGCAGGGGAGGCGGACGCACCTGAGCGGGACCCGCAATCATGCCTCGCCACCTTTACGTCTGTGCTATCTATGCTGTTGTGTTGGTGTGTGTCGGGCTGTGAGCTGCAAAGCTACAGCCGGCTGTATACGTACAGCAACCGTGTGTGAAAAGTGGTCAATAAAGAGATGCTGAAAAGCGTGTTCATACAAACATCGTCGGGTCTGCCATGATATGTTTACAATGGGACTTCTGCTCCTGAACCTCTGTGCACAGCGTCTGCAGATCGGGGCTGTACGAAGTCACTTTCATCTTTACGCAGGACTGTAAGCTGTCATCTGTGAGGCATGAGCCGTGTTTGTTTTTAACATAGTTCACGGTGGAGAATAGCTGCTGGCATAATGTGGATCCGAAGATCCATAATTGGCCTACCTGGGGTTGAAAGTCTCGATAAATGCACAGCGTTTCGGCTGGTACACCGGCTTCCGCGAGTGTGACGCTTATTTTGAGCGATAAAAAAATAATAGAATATAATTTTATTTTTATATTTCAATATCACAATAATCTTCCAATTTAGAACTACAAGTTAAAAAAGAACTAACATAAATAAAATACACTTCCGCTAAATCTAATTTACTTTCCCAAACCACGCGGAGCTGGACTAAAGAACCGCATGCAGCTCCGGACCTTTCCACTGTTAGACGTCCTGCAGTTTAATAGATGCATGAATAAGAAAATGCGTCCTAGGTGAAAAAGAGAATAAATCAATGTCTCACTCTCCTTTTGTGATTGGTTTATATGGTCGACGTTATATCTGAACTAATCTGATGAACGGCTGATATTCTGACTCTGAGGTTAGACATTTAGCTGCTGATTGGCTCCATCTAGTAGCCAAACAATAGAACTCCATCATCTGCTGTGAGCAAATATTTTTCTGCAGGTTTTGATGATATTTTACACTCTGCAGTTATGAGGGTGTGATGGCGTCCTCAGATAGACTCATCTGAAGTGGCCTCAGCATTTTTCCAGGATACTGCACACGACTCTTCAGTAGAAGTGTGAGCCGCAGCTGTTTTAAAAGATTACATGTGCATGTTTTCAGTGAAAGGTTTATGATTTCACAGCTGTACAACACGAATGTGATCTAAGTTTAAACAACCAGCAGTAAGTTTCACAACTGGTCTCACAGCTTTGAAGGAGTTAGCTGAAGCGTGGAGCTGATGACAATCTCCTTAAAGTAGTCAAAAGGGCAATGGTCCGGACTCAGAGCAGATGGCATCAAAGGCATCAAAGGCTGGAGGCGAGACACGAGTTAGTGCCATGACTGCTGTTCTGGCTAAGAGTAGGTCAGTTGACTCTGTGTGTTCTGAGTAGGAGGGAGAGTCTGAATCTGCAGCAGCTTCGGCGTTGGGGTTCACTGTTGATGAACTGAATACTGCAAACAATGACGATAGCTTTTATTAATGGATCTGCTGTTGAGATGGCCGAGATTGTTGAGATGGTCAACAGTGTGAAGTTCCTGGGTGTGCACATATCAGATGGCCTCTCCTGGAACCTGAACACCACCACAATCATGAAGAAAGCCTAATAACATCTTCACTTTCTTAGGAAACTGAAGACGGCCAGTCTCCCTCCTTCCATCCTCACATCATTTTACCAGGGAACCACTGAAAACGTTGTCTGCTGCCACATCACTATCTGGTGCGAGTATAACCGGTGTGTTTCTGCGTTGTCTAGGGATGGGTATCATTTAGGTTTTATCCGATACCGGTGCCAAACCGGTACTTTTGAAATGGTGCCGGTGCTTAAACGGTGCTCGAACCGTTCCTTAAAGAATGGAGAACACAAACTTTGTCCAAAAACCTCTCATGTTTAGCTGTTTTTTTGTAAAAAGATAACAATGTTAGCCTTTTCTGCAGCTATAGGTCATATATGGTATCACTCTTGGCTGGAAGCAGTGCTTAAACAATGGAAAAAAAAAAAAAAAAACTTTGTCCAAAAACCTCTCATGTTTAGCTGTTTTCCACTTTTTCTTTGGTCATTTTAACCTTTTTTGCCAGGCAAAAGTGCGCCGACGTTTTTGGAGATGTCTGTTACCCACCTGGTAGATAGCTAGCCGGGGGGTTCAATAGTCACTCAAGCCGGCGAGAGCAACAGACTCTCAGCTTCATTGTTTTCAGACCCCCGCTGTCTTTTGCTACTCAGGTTAAACATGATATATAAGTCACTCGGATAACTTAAAAATGTAATTGTTTGGCTTTTTTCAGTGTTTTATTTGTTCCAGAGCAAATCGGTTTGGCTGAGATCAAAGTTATTAGATTAAATAAAACTTTATTAATCCATCGGGTGGGTTCCTCTGGGATTTTCACACAGCTGAATAAATGTCAAACAGAAAACTGATTAAACAGAAGTGTGAGACGGTCAAGAATTTACGGCAGTGTCCTGTTATATTTTAGATAGCAAGGGGCAGACGGCTGAGTTTATTAAACTCCACCGACACAGCAGTGATGCAAATCTGAAGGCTAGACTGTCCCATTTCACAGCCTTGCACTTCCGGCCTTCTTGGTCTTCGAAGGACCCGGCCCACGTTACCACGAAGGCTGGGTCCTCCAAAGGATGCGGCCTATGTTTTGGGACACAGCTTGTATTTATAGGGTTGCACCAAAGAAGAAGAAAAACAATGAGGAGGGGCTCTAACTGATAATGAATATAACTACAGGCTTGAAGGTCCTAACAGTTAGGTATAAAGAACACATTTTGTGTAATCTATGACTGGGTTACACGGGAACTGCACCTTCACTGAAAAGAAGTAGTGAGGATAGCAGAGAGGAACATTGGAAGCCCTCTCCCACCCATCTCCAAACTCACATCATCTGACGTGTGAACTGCATAGTAAAGGACACTTTCCACTCGTCATATGCACTGTTCTCCCCCCTTCCATCTGACAGATGGTTCTGCAGTATCAAAACCGTAATGGCGAGACACTGCAAGAGTTTTCCCCCCAAGCAATCAGAGCCCTCATTTCACAACCACTAAAGGACTGACAAGCACAAAGACTTTTAAAAACATCTCATACACTCATACACCTTCCTCTACACCCCCCCCCCCCCCCCATTTTTGCACATGTCGAGGAGCGTGTCAGGCTACATTTCACTGTGTGTTATACTTGTATAACTATGCATGTGACAAATAAAGAACCTTGAACCTTGAACCTTCATACTACTCACCAAAAGAGTCAAAAACACCAGAAACATCCACAAATCCACAACAAGCTGGGCCTGGGAACAATATGCTTATTTGCACACCTCCGTCACATAGTTACTGAACACATCTACATAACGCTATATTGCACATTTTCCATCTTGCACATGCCTTCGTCCTGTCTTGTCTACTATATCCCAACTCACAACTAAATTGCTAAATTGTATCTAAATCATATCTATCACTGTAGCTATGTTTATACATGTCCTCCTTGTTTATTGTGTGGGGTAAGTGATGATGGGAATTAGGGGTAACAATGAATAGTGGGATTCAATAAAATGTTGAGCATGGGGTAAGTATGTTATACTTCTTCCTACTCCATTTCAGACTTAATAATTGTCATTTCATGTCATTTATTTTATTGATTTTATTTTATTTTTTGTCTGAACACATACGTGTGTGTATTTACATATATATTCGTATTTGTAAATGCAAGTATGTGTACTTGTGTATATATTGTTTTTTTCTGTATATGTCTGAATTAAAGATACAATGATAATAATAGTAATAATAATAATAATAATAATAATAATAATAAACTGAACCTGTTATTCAATACCTACTGGACAATCCACTTCATATTGTCTCCGTCCTGTCTTTGTGTATTGTACATAGATATAGTTAGTTATAGTACCTTTTTTAGTGAGTTATTATTATTATTATTTTTTATATATATTTTTATTGAAATTTTTTATAGTGCAATACAAACAAATTTTGAACACCCTCACATTCACACACCCATCCATACATCAAACCTGCCTACATCACATTCAAATGTAGAAATGAGCATAGTTCTCACAGTAATACAAAAATACAATGGGTTAGGATAGACACGATTTTCCCTTCCTTCCCTTCTTCTTTTCCTTCTTTTTCATAAATGTCCTTCACCTCCACTCCCTAAAATATCCATATATGGCTTCCACATATTCACAAAGTCCCATTGTTTGCCCTTGCAATATATGCTAGTCTTTCCAGGCCTAGAGAGACTGCAATTTCCTTCTTCCAGGGAGCATCCATACTTTTCCAACATAGCGCAATGGCTCTTCTGGCTTGAAGTAGTCCATAGTCCAGTAATTTCGTTTTTTTTCCCGATTGCTTAAATTCCCTTGGATATATTCCAAGTACACAGAGTTTTCATTTTAAAGGGATTTTTACCTTAAACACTTCGGACAGATATTTTATAACATCTTTCCAAAATTCCTGGATTTTAGGACACCCCCATAGACAATGAAGAAGAGTTCCTTTTTCAACTAAACATTTAGTACAGATGTCCAGAATATCATTGGACATATGATGAAGCTTGACAGGTGTTATATAGGTTCTCATGAGCCATTTATATTGCAGTAGTTTAAAGCGTGTGTTTATTGTTTGTTTTGTGCTTTTAACATCTATGTCCTCTTGGATCTCCCTTCTCCAAGCATCCGGTTTATCTGCTGCTGAGTCTTTGAAGGAAAGCATCAGTAAATTATAATATATAGAGAGAAAACCTTTTCTTTTTTTATTCTTAATGCATGCCTCCTCTATTTTTGTTAATGGTGGAAGTTCAGCAATCCTTTGCAGTTTCGATGACAAATAGTTTTTCAATTGTAAATATTTAAAAAAGTGCTTTGGGGGTATTAAATATTTTTTTACATAACTGATCAAATGTGAGCAGCATGCCGTCTGCATATAGGTCTTTAAAATTTTGAATGCCTTTATTTTTCCATATTTTAAATCCTTCATTACTTTTACCAGGCGTGAACTTTTCATTTCCCCAAATAGGGGTAAATTGCGAAAGCGATGGAGGATCGCCCACATATTTATGAGCTGCATGCCAAATTATAATTGTATTTTTCAAGAAAGGGTTCCTTGTATTTTTTCTTAATGTCTTTGTCACGGCTGGGGTAGCAGTCGTGTTGTGGAATGAAAAGGACCCAAAATGCAGGCAGCTGACTGATGAAGAGTGTGACGTTTATTTACAAGTGGCAGTGGCAGAAACAGACAACGAAGCATGAGAAATACTAACAGAAACCTAAACTGGGAAAAACTAAAGAGCAAACTTGAAATCCTCAGCAAACGGGTTGAAAGGCAGAGAGAGACGCAGACCAACGAATAGGACACCAAGAAACGCAGACGAGCCAACAACGAGCACAGACCGACACCCACTGAATATACATACACAAGGTAATCGGGTAATCACACACAGGAGGGGAGAACAGCTGATCCTAATACACACGATGGCTGTGTCCCAATTCAGGCTCTGCACGCTTGAAGTACGCATTTTAAGTGCGGTTACGTCACCGCCACGCGACGACGGCTGTCCCAATTCGAAGTGTACTTCAGATGCATACTCCAAATGCGCCGTCAATTTCCCCAAATATCAAGCGTGGTCCGGTGCACGCTTCATGGTCCCATATATCCCACAATTCATAGCGCGGCGGTGGGTGTGGATAATTTTGCTGCAAAATAGGGCTTTGGAGTTGACGTCACGCCGCAGTGCATTGTGGGATCGCGGCGCCATGTCAGTAGGCCAGAAAGCAAAACAAGCGCACAGTGTTGGAGTGTTGGATTCGGGACTGCCAGAACCATGCTCAAAATCAGCGCAAAAGACAAAGGGCTGTATCGCGACTGATTGTGCCCAGACGCCAAGAGACGGTACTTTGAAAAAATTGCGTGCATTGGTAATGTGGACCCATATGAAATAAGGAAGTGGAGTGGAAACCCAGACGACCTACCGCCTTTGTCCTATCCCGATATCTTCGCATACCTTGTCTGTGGAGTCAGCGCATACACAGTGAACCAGTTTAAGAATTATAAATCCCTGGAGGCCCACATCCAATTCACGAACGGCTGGGTGCAAGATTTGTCCATCTTTAAGCCTCCACGCTGCGAGTACGTTGTCGTTAAGACAAAGGTAAGTCGCTTTGAACTTGATAACTTTCTAAACAACTTCCTTGTTACAGTTTTTGATTTGCACGTACAGCCAACCCATCTATATTAGCCTCTGTTAATTACAGGCCTTTTATTAATCCCTGCTGTGGATTTCTGGCAACCGCGCTTAAAGCAAGCACAAGACTTCTTTCGTAAAGTGTGCCTTCCTGAAGTTGTTGGGAAATACTTCTGGAAACAACGTGCTGCTCTAAATAGCCTGTAATGTTTCATGTTGTGCTTAAAGATTGATGACAGCTGTGTGGTGCGATGTAAATAGTTTGCATTTCATTTTTATGTGATTGCTGTGTACATGTGAATAGATCTATAATAAAGAAAAACAAACAAATATACTATTCTATTTTGTTTTATTAAAACAACTTCACACAAAGTACAACTATTTGCAATGTACTGTACATCAAAAAAAAACAGCTTTAAGAATACTCAACAGGAGCAAGTGTCATTTGGCCCTGGTTTGACAACAACACTGGGGCACATATTAACAAAAACACAGCAAACCTTAACGATCTTATCAAGAAGTGTGGTGTCTTCAGCCTCACATGATAAGAGTAATCGGATTGGCATTGTAGTGTGTAACATTTTGAACTTGTTGTGCAAACTACCTATTACTCGAACCATAGCTGAAGCTGTATCCTTTGTCTGGCCTACTGTCATGGCGGCGGGGGGCGTGGCCCGCCTCCTCTGACATCACGCTCCAAAGCCCTATACGGCAGAAGGGAGCGGCCGAAGAGTTTTTTTTTTTTCCCCCAAACTTTATTGAAATTATAAAGCGAACAGTCAGTCATTCCAGTTCAGTTTGTACAGTAGACATACAAGGCAAATAAGAGTAACAATATACAGTACAATGAAATAAGAAGGATAAATAAATAAAGGATAAAAAAGAAAAAAAGGGGGGGGAATGTGACAGACTTCATAACAACTTTGTACTTGACAGTTGTGACAGCTCATTCGTTGAACATTTCTGAATGAATTTCAATCAATGATAAACCTTTAAGAGAGTTTAAGTAATATTCAATTTCAATCAAAAACAAATTAAATGATGGGGTTGAGTTTTGAAATTTACATTTATGTATATGGAATTTCCCTAATAAGATGGAGCGGCCGAAGAGTGAACTGTCAAAAGTACTGAATATGACGTCACTTATTTATGTGCGAATGTTTAATAATTAAAGTCAGTCATATATCCACAAACACAACAAGCTGAAAGTCAGTGATATATGCATATGTGTGTATACATATATGTGTGTGTGTATGTATATATATATATATATATATATATATATATATATATATATATATATATATATATATATATATATATCTCATAATAATCTGACAATGCTATAATATTGGCCATGTTATATTTACATTACCACAGTGAGATGACTTTAGTCTCATGAACAACATTAACTAATTGTTATTTACTAACTAATCTTAAATAACTGTTCAGCACAGAAATGAAGCCCAACAATCATGTTTTCCAGTCCTGTGGTCTCAGCCTCAGATACTCAACTAATCAAAGTGATGTCATGACAAAAATGAATGACCAACAAAACATTTTTCTCCTTCATTTCTGTCAAACAAAGCTGTATGTAACGTGTCTCGCATTAGTATCATGGTTGCTAGGCAACCTGAACAGCGCGACGAAGCGTGTACTGTCCCATTTCACAAGCCTCTCACTTCCGTACTTCTCGTACTTATAGTACGCACCGTACGTAGTACGCATAGTGCACGTACTTCAAGCGTGCAGTCTCTTAATTGGGACACAGCCGATGACTGGAGAACACAAGCTGAACACAATGAAAACAGACACAGACCTTCAGAATAGAACAGGAAATCCAGAACACGGGCCTTCAAAGTAAAACAGGAAACACACAGACTGATTTACAACACAAACACGGGGACATGAACAGAGCACCGAGGACAGACACAGGTAGGGCTGATAAAACACTAAACTTCAGGTTCAACCCTAAACTAATACAAAATCAGAATAAACACAAGGCACAAAATGAACTTCAAGGAAACACAAAACGCTGGGTCAAAATGACCCAGGATCATGACAGTCTTAGTGTCTGAAGAATATAGAAAAGTGTGTAAAGGAAGATCTGGAACAGATTTTTGCTCAATGTCAACTCAGGCTGTAGGTGTTGTTGGGCAGAAGTAATGGGTGGCTGATGTTAGTTGGGCAGCCATATAATACCATCTGAGGTTGGGGACTTGGAGACCTCCTCTTTCATAAGGCAAGTAAAGTAGTTGTAAGCGGAGCCTTGCCTTCCAAATAAATTGGTTAAATAGTTTGTTTAAACTCTCACAATATGAAGTTGGTAGAGGCAACGGAAGTGTTTGGAAGTAATATAAAAATTTGGGTAAAATTGTCATTTTTAGATAGATACAGGCAGGTTTTTCCAACGGTTTAGCATTTCCGTGACCTCTTCTACAAGGGGATCGTAATTTATTGAGGTTATGTCCTTGAGGCTTGGGGTGATCCTAATGCCTAAATATTTAAAGTTGTAGTTGTTTTAAATGGGGTGGCCACCACAGGGCTTCTTCTTTCTTCTTCATTAAGAAACATTAATTCTGATTTAGAATTGTTAATTTTGTATCCTGAAAATTCTCCAAATATTTTTATTAATGTTACTAAATTAGGGATACTATCTTTCAGATTAGTCAAAAAATAATAATAATATCACCTGCAAATAAAGAAATTAGATGGTCTCTTCCTCCAATTCTTATCCCTGATATTCCTGCATTTGCTTTCACAGCTATGGCCAGAGGTTCTATTGCTAACACAAAGAGAATTGGTGACAGGGGGCAGCCCTGCCTGGTTGATTGCTGTAAATTAAAGGGTTTTGATACGTTATTATTAGTTAAAACTTGTGCTGCTGGATGTGTATACAACGGATGTGTCTCGTTTTAACAAAACCTTGTTGATCGTCTGTTATCAAATTAGGCACATATTTATCTAGTCTCCTAGAGAATGCTTTACACAAAATCTTTGTATCACATCCCATAAGACTAATTCCCCTATAAAAGGAGCATTCAGTCAGAGGCTTATTTGGCTTCAATAAAAGGGTTATTGTAGCTAATCTCAGTGAGTCTGGGAGTATTCCGGACTTATATGACTCCTCATACATGTTAAGAAGTGGCTGTATTAATTTATTTTTAAATGTTTTATAGAATTCCATTGGAAGTCCACCAGGACCAGGCATTTTACCGCTATTCAGGTCGTCTATGGCTTCTGACAGGTCTTTTATTGCTAAAGGACTATCAAGGGCTGTTTTATCCTCTTCTGAAATCCTCTTTGAAATTTTAACTGATCAAGAAATGTTTGTGTTTCTCTGTTTCCTGTATATTCAGATTTGTATAAAGATTGATAAAACTCTCTGAAATTTTTGTTTATTTCTAAAGGGTCTGTTGTTATAATACCCGATTTGGACTTTATGTGGGTGATGGCTTTTTCTGCTTGCATCTTTTTTATCCTCCAGGCCAATAATTTTCCTGCCTTCTCTCCTTAGTTATAAAATAATTGTTTGGTCCACATTAAACTTTTTGCCACTTTCTCTGTTGTTAATTTATCATACCTGGCTCTTAGAATAGTCAGATTGTTTAGTTTAGTGGGATCATTTATGTATGTATGTATGTATATATATGTATATATTGTACTATTCTTAGTTAGCGTATTGTCTGTCTTGTCTTAATGTTGGTTTAAAATGGAGCACTGTAACAAAAAATAATTTCCCCCAGGGATCAATAAAGTATTCTGATTCTGATTCTGATTCTGATTGCTCTGGTAAAATTCTGTTTCATTAGATTTAATTTGCCTTGATTTTAATTCTTGGTTATATTTGTTAGAGTGAATTGTTAAATGTTGTCATTTTTATGCTTGCCATCTCTACAAAAGGAATTCCACTGTCCCCCTCCCCAGATTCTTGAGGTTCTGGGTGGGGGGCAGTAGTGTTTTATTGCAGATACATCCTATCTGGAAGATCTGTTTCTTGTGATGTTGCTCCTGCTTTTATGACCCTTTGGTCAGCAGGAGGTCACACACACACATTCTTACACACACACACGCACACACACATTCTCACATAACACACACACCACATATACATACAATGCCTTGTCTTAGAACCATGTGGGCATTGCATTGCTGTGATGTGTTTTGTGTGAACTGTTTCTCAATAAAAGGCAGCAATCGGAGGCTGGATTTGGAGTCATTTTTGTGGTGGACACAAACAAGGCCTCCCTTGCGAGTAATCGATCGATCGCTGATTGTCTTGTTTTCTTTCATGATGAATAAGTCTCTAAAACCAGCGGGGCTTGTGGAAACACAGACCCAACAATATTGCTTAATCTTGTTGCTACTGTAGCTTATAATTTCCCCTCTTATGTAAGCTTTAAATGCTTCCCACCTAATACTAGCTGTGGTTTCATCTTTATTTATTTGAAAATATTGATCAATGCAAGTTTCTATAAATTTGACAAATGATGGGTCCTTTAACAAAAATGTTTGCATCCTTTGGGTGAAGTTGATCAAGGTGCAATCTAATTGATAGACATACTGCTGCGTGATCACTAATCACAATGCTGTTATACCAACAGTTCTCAACACATAGTAGTAACTCTGTAGAGATAAGAAAGCAGTCTATCCGCGAATGACTTCGATACGAACTAGAATAACATGAAAATTCTCTGTTATTTGGATTCCTTGTCCTCCAGACCTCATTTGTTCTCAAATCTTTCATATAGTTAAAAAGTATTTTTCTAGTCTGGTTATGAGTAGTGTCAGTTTGAGACGACCTATCCAGGATAGGGTCCAGGGTGCAACTGAAGTCCCCTCCTACGATATAAAGGCCCTCCAAGGTTGATATTGTGAGAAAAAGATTTTCATAGAAGGATGGGTTATCCTCGTTGGGGCCATAGATATTTATCAGGTTTATTTCTAACATGGAGATACGGCCCTGCACAATTACATATCTCCCATTTGGATCTGTAATCACCCTCGTAGATGAAATGGGATTGGCTTATGTATAAGAGTAATGACTCCTCTGGCATGTCTAGTAAAAGAAGAGTAATATACCTGACCCTGCAATCCTTTGGTTAATAAATGTATCTCTGATGCAGTAAGATGAGATTCTTGTACGAAAATAATTCTAGAGTTAAAATGTTTTAGTTGGTTTAATACTTGTTTCAGTTTAACTAACTTCCGTATCCCCCTAACGTTCCAGGTCGTAATGTTAACGTTCAAATGTTTTCTTTAGTTGTCCTCTCCATAAAATATTGTCAGACTGTTTACTTAAATAAACAAAGT
Source organism: Rhamphochromis sp. 'chilingali' (assembly GCF_963969265.1). Lineage (NCBI taxonomy): Eukaryota > Metazoa > Chordata > Actinopteri > Cichliformes > Cichlidae > Rhamphochromis > Rhamphochromis sp. 'chilingali'. Next base: position 28,018,540 of record NC_137932.1, read on the forward strand.
AAAGGAAAAATTGAAGAAGCAGGTTTGCACATACATTCACACACTCACACATACCAGATAAAGAACTTGTAAACAATTTCTGATTGAACATTTGCATTTCCTTGTTGGAAGGAAATGCAAATGTTCAATCATTAGAAGCACCAGTTCCCCCCTCCCTTGAACAAATTATTTGGAGGGCGTTAATCCACATCACTGAGGAGTAACTAGTCAACGCGACCTCTCCAAAACCCCATAAATCAGACAGTGTACACTAACCATATAATGATAGTGATTTTTCCCCATAATAAAGTAAAGTTTACCCTTGGTAGGACAAAACAAAACAAAACAAAAAAAGACTTAGAGCTGTTAATATATAACCCAAAAACAATTGCGATTAAACTTAGAACGAATATTTATGTTAACATAAGTTCCACATAAATTCGAGCTCAAAATTGTATCTGTCTCTTATCAGTGACTCAATTACTGGTCGGTTATGTTGAAGCAGAGGCAGTCTTATGGAGTGTGTTAATGGTTAACCTATTATTTAACAGACTCACTGGTGATGAGCATCCTCTGCTGTTTCCTTCGGCAGATTCTTGTAGAATTTTTCAGCTTCTTGAGGTGTTGAGAAGAGGTGGATCTTTCCACCGTACAGGATCCTGAGTCTGCATGGGTTGTGCTGGAATCCCAGCCACTTAGGTAGCATGATGTTAATAAAGTCGAAGAGTGATTGTTGCCCCTCTGCTCCCTCTTTTATGCCGAAGAAACTGCATTTCAGTACGCTGTATACTGTGTATGTTGTTGTACTGACAATAAAGACCTCGAATCCTGAATCTTTATAATACTGGTGGTATAATACTGGTGACAGTGCAGAAAACACACATTCATCTGATTTTCTTTTAAGGCCCCACAGAGTTGAGATGTACAGGGTGGGCCATTTATATGGATACACCGTAATAACATGGGAATGGTTGGTGATATTAAAGTCCTGTTTGTGGCACATTAGTATACAGTAATATCCGCCGAAGGGATGTTCGACTAATGCTACTCTCCAGTGACATGCGGCGAGTGCTACGCTGTGGGCTCTTGCTGAATGAAGCTAGGTCAACCACTGATGTTTCTTCATTAGTGACAGTTTTCTTGCGTCCACATTTTGGCAAATCCAACACTGAACCAGTTTCACGAAACTTAGCAAGCAGTTTGCTGACTGTAGCATGGGAGATGGGTGGTCTCGTAGGGTGTCTTACATTGAAATCTGCTGCAATGACCCGGTTACCGCGTTCACCAGATATCAACACAATTTCGATCTGCTCCTCACGTGTTAACCTCTTCGACATGTCAATGGCTGTGAACAAAGAGAAACTTGTAAATAACTCATGAAAGAATAAAGTTACGTCGAAACCAAGCACACCATTGTTTTTCTTGTGGCATTACCAATACGTTCGATGTGTCACATGGCCCTCTTCCTATTGAAAAAACAAAAGTTGTATCCAAGATGGCCGACTTCTAAATGGCCACCATGGTCACCACCCATCTTGAGGAGTTTGCCCCCTCACATATACTAATGTGCCACAAACAGGACTTTAATATCACCAACCATTCCCATGTTATTACGGTGTATCCATATAAATGGCCCACCCTGTACTTTTGTATATTGCATTATAGTTGAGCTGTGTAAGTCAGGCTTCCACATGATTCCTCTGATATTATCTGTCAACGTTGGTGAGTTTGGACAGTTAGTGAGGAGTACTGTCACTGTGCTTGTTTTTATTACTAAATCATTTAAAATTAATCAATCTATAGCTCTAGTTTTCATGTTTTGATATTATTTGCTTGTCATCCTGTGAAACAATTGATCGTTCAAATACCAGCTATAGCTGGTCCAGAACCAGCAGAACCAGCCCTCAGTGAGTTTGTTTCTGGGATGAATTTCTGATCCAGCACTGATTCTAGCAAAGTTTCCCGCCACAAGGTCAATCTACCCACAGACTTACTGCACGATGAGGCTAACAGATGCCTGTGTTAGGCCGAGACGCTCTGTGGAGGACAAATCTACTTTCTTACTGATGTCTTTTCAATGCTGAGCATATTAGCCTGTACAAAGGGAATAAATGGGCTAAACTCCACTAGAAGCACCAAATCTGTGCCATCTAACTGGCTAGCTGGAGGCAGGGCGACTTATACTATTGTATATTCAGTAAAAAGGACTAGATGTTACAGTCCCTGTTAGTGCATTGCTTTAAATGGGGAGACTCTTGAGGAATGGCTGTTATGAGGAAAGGCAGCCCAGAACCTTCACCAGTAGGCTGAAAATAAAACATTTCATTTAGTTTAAAGGTTTATGTGCAAGACAAAAACTGAAAACACTGAAAGTCACAAATGTAATGTGCATAAAACGAGAATTCAAACGTGGTGATAGCGCCAGGTGCAGATGTGTGTCACAATAACTCTGATTATCAGGGCTGAACGGGACAGGCGAAAAAACCCCCAAAAAAAACAAAAACAAGAAAAAAGAGAATAACACTGAATGTATTTAAGCATTTACAGAGCTTGTGCAAACTGCTGGATTAACCAGTACAAAAACATGAACGTTACTAATGCTGTTACTTTAGGGCAGCTGGGGTGTAAACTAGGGGTGGGTTTTGATTATCGATTTATCAATTAAAATCAATTCTGGCTTGGATAACGTGATATCAATTCATTAAAATCCTGAATCGATTTTTAAACATAAATGTATTTTGCCTAAAACGCCAGGATCTCAGGTTAAACCTCACAAAATTTCTACAACCACCAAACAGCAAAAACAGTAAATGAGAGCAGGTACATGGATTCTGCACAAAGACATAAACACAAAACGCGGACCCAACGCTAAAAATCTGTTTTTTGCATTATTCGCTTATTTATTAGCAGTGTTGGGTAAGTTCCTTTAAATGATTAACTTAGTTACATTACTAGTTACTTCTATCAAAAGTAACTCAGTTACTTCAAGTTACTTGTTACTTTCAGAGTAACTAGTTACTAGGGAAAGTAACTTTGGTTTTACTCAGAATTCTCTTGTTAATGTGTTGCTTCCGTAACTGGATACCCAACAAGATTACCAGTCCTCTAGCTTGTTACTCGCCACAAGTGCACTGTGCCACCTACCAATAGAAAGGAAAAAATAATGTGCATATTTCCACGAGAGAAATCCCATGCCTGGACCGCCGTTGACTGTGCCAGACCCGCCCCTACGCAGTTACCAGCTGTCAGCTAAGTAAAAAGAAGATCCTGGTGTTATTTGTCTCTCTAAAACAGTTCATAACTTCCCTTCAGCTCATTCATGTCACCCAAAAGGTAAACCTATTTCTCTATCACCTGTTCAGCTCTGATGATTCAGTAAGGACATCTCCTGGTCTCCTGGGGTTTGGAATATGGGGCCTCCCTGCTGCTGCGGAGTCGGAGTGGTCTGTTTCTCCCCACCCCAGGGAAAAGGGTAACACCACCTGGGTCTGGGTGCAGCTTCCCCCTCCAGGGGCAAGGGTACCTAGACCCGGGGCTTAGAGTACGCTTGGGGAGTGTGATCGTGTGTACAGCGTCTCTTTATGTCTGTCTCCACGTTGGGTGAGTGCTGAGTAATTGCATATGAGAGCATGAGGGTGGGAATGGATGTTTGTATCTGTGTGTGCCTGTTTGTCTTTGTCCATATGTCAGGTCGGGTATCAGACGCCACCTCTCTGGGGACATCTCGGGCCCTCCAAGGTTTGGAGGCCTATCTCCCCCCACCACTTCCCCTGCCAGTGGCGGACTTCCTCAGACATCGGTGCGTTGGTGGTTCTTTGTGTCCAGGGATGGGCGTCCAGGTACACACCGGCTCACTCCTTGGTGGCTGCTTGTTGGGGCTCACTCGGGCCACTTCGGGGGTGGGGTGCCCTCGGCCTCTCGGCCTGGGGCTTGGTCACTCTGGCACCGCTGGCTGCCGGTGGAGCTGACGGGCACGTCACTGCAACCCCCCTTGGCTTCTGCTGCTGAGTGAGTCCTCATCTGGGACTCTCCTCAGCTCTTTCTGGGACAGTGGCGCGGCTGCCCCTCTGTTGGTCTTCCTTGGTCTCTTGTGTTCTGGGGGCCTCTGGATGTCTGGAGTTTTGATCTCCTCCATATCTGCTTCATGCCCTGGAGGACGGGGCTGTGCCCCCCCCCCCCCACCCTCTAGCAGATCATTACATGAAGGAACCTTTTAAAAACAAGCGCGTTCATGCTCACAGGTGTACACACGGGTGCTCACACACACAAACTACACCCTTTTTGGCTCCTACCTCAAAGCACACTGTGCGCTGTCGATCTTGCATGCTGCAGAATGTTTAATATTTAGTATTTACTTTTTTCTTTCTCAACAGGTGATCCAGGTGATTGATATATGTATTTTTTTTGTCTGCTTATTTTGTTGTTTTTTGCCCTTTATCCCCGTCCCTCTTCTCTGCTGTTTTTCTTTCCCTCTTTCTTTCTCCCTTTTCTTTTCCTCATTCAAGTCTGTCCCATATCTAACAAGTGAAAATGAAAAATAAAATAAACAATAAAAGGTGAATCAAATAGATATTACGGCAAGGCTGGGATGGTCCATTTGGTATAGTAAATCCGTTGGGCATCTTTCTTCCCCTTTAGACAATAATTCTGATGGCAAAAGAACCAAACGGGACAGGCAAAAAAAAACAAAACAAAAAAACAACAACAACTTTGCTCTGCTTGTCTTCGTTTTTGACTGCACAATATTTTTAAGGTCATCTGATATAAAAACCGAGACCAGGAAAACCGCCTTCATGTTTTTCCTGTGTTTTATCCTCAGTTACTTTGCAACAAAGGCATCTGCTGTGATGCTTACACCTTTGATAAAGTCTCACAAGTATCAGCTTTCTTTTTATCTATAAAAATATAGATATGTACTGATAAGTACAGAATTATAATATTTCTGACTGTCTGAGGCAAAATTTCCCCTATTCAAATCGAATCAAATCGATTCAGGACCTTGTGAATCGGAATCGAATCAATTCTAGAAATCAGTGACGATACCCAGCCCTAGTGTAAACCTTACACACTGGGTGTGTAATAAATGTCTGTACAGGCTTTTTTTACAGTATTGATGACAACCACCATCATCATCGCGGAGGGATGACGCAAAGTAATTGATGATGGTTGTCATCAATTACTTTACGTCATTCTATCATACTTAAAAAAAACAACACAAATTTAACATCAAATTATGGCGTGCACAGTGTTTATCAGCATGATAATTCTGGGTGAGTAATGTGAGAGGAGCAGTCTGAGCGCTAACGTTAGCTGGCTGCACGACTCTGAGCTTCTTCAGTATGAAATCGAGCCTGCATCCATCAACCAATGAGCAGAGTCGTTGTGACCGACAGGGATGCTGCAGGAAGAGAACTGTGTGCATGACACCAACACATAATACTGTGTACATGTAAAGAATGTACGCGCTTTTTCTTCTATATTTAGTTTTAATGCAGAACAGACGTCATACAAACACATTTGTAGACACACACGCACACATTTATAGAAAGACAGGTGATGTGTTTCTATTTACATCTGATCAAATAAATAAGGAGTAAATGACATCGTCACATTACTGTTGACAGTGGACTGAGGAGCAGGATATGCAGGTGGGAAGTCACATGTTGAAATCTGCCATGTGCCTCTGAACAAAGTGCTAGCAGCAGAGTCCAACACATGACTTATTAGGAAAATATTGACTTACATAAAATATGATGAAATACAACAAGGCACAAAAACTGAAATTCCTTTAAATATCAATTATTGAATAAACTACTAATGACTTTTACAGTTGAATATTTATGATTGTTAACAGGAAAAAGAGAACTTGGCCAAACAAAAAAAAATCATTTGTACTTCACTTATTTACAGTTTAGTAATTACTGGACAGTTAATAAATCCATCACCTGTGTTTATTTATTTATTTTTTCTAATGAGGCAGGTTTGGGGCTCTGTGCACTGCTCTGGCTGTCGTGAACAATTACTCGTGGTTATGTCTTTAAAGTTCTAGTCACTGGAAGGAACAGTCTGACTTTAACATGGTGACCACAATCAATCAGTGTGACTGGAAGCTGATGATCAATAACTGACACTGTGTGCAGGTATCAGGTGCGTTCATGTTGGCTTCACTGAACCGTCTTCTAGTCTCAACAGTCTGAATCTATAGCAGGCGGATCCGGGAGAGGAAGTCCTGATCGTGACGAGGCCTCTCACCCCAGCCCTCAGTCACGACCAGCTTGGTCAGCTCCTCACTCTACTAGTTACCAACTCACAAAGTGCAGATCACACAAACTCTGAGGGGCTTTTCCTCTTCTTTTGGAGCCAACACATCCCCCTACAGACAGTCTAAACGCAGCCAGTCACAGAGAGTTCAATATAAAGTACCGCTCCTTTAAAGGACGGTTTGGTCTTTGTGGTTGTGTGTCACGCAGGGATTAAAGCTGCCTTCATATCAAGCAGACATTAACACAAAGAACAATCTGACCTCACCGAACGGTGGCGTTACCAACACCCCGCTGCTCCGGGTGGTCCAAATACCCCAACCAAGCTCTGGTGATTCAGAGGTGACTGTTCAAAGACTCATTATCACCAAGGAATGGGTGGTCTCTGATAAAATCACCATCAAACAAGTGAAATATGAAGGCTGTAATTTCTGCAACAAGACCTCTGAAAACAAAGAGGTGAATCTGGTGCTGACAATGTAGACCTCCATATTTTTAAAATCCAAAAATCCATATTCTGAAATTTAAAATCAGTGATCGAGTGCTGCAGTAATTCCAAACGACTGCATCAGTCTGACCTCTGAGTCACAGGAGTTGGGGCTTCAGGGAGGTCAGGTGAAGAGGTGAAATGCTTGGCACACAGCACACACTCAACCTGGTCGCTTTTTACACCGGGAATGAATGTGAGTTTAGTGGTTAGTCCTCTCACAGTGGAGCTTTAAAGTTTAAGTTTAAGTGGCTGCAGTTTGGAGCTTTAAGCGATCCCTTAGTGTAGTCCTGATTCCACCTGGACAGAAAATGATGTAATAACCCTGTGTAAAACATGGCATCCTGCACAGAAAGGTGCTCCCATCAAGATTTCCAATAAGATATTTACATTTCTCAGATAGCAGAAAGAATTCTAACTGCAGACTTTATATACACATATGATAACTTCTTTGTTTTAATATTTCACCCCCCTGAACATTTGTGCCATTACCACATGCTAGAACAGCTTTTCCTTTCATGCTCACATAAATTAAATAATTATGTCATCATTAAAACTTGAGCAGCTTGTCATTGTTACATCTTTGGTTAGAAACTGAGAGTCGTAACATGTAGAGGAGAGCTCGGACAACTCTCTCTTCAGCTCAGGCTCTGAAACCTTTCCCTCAGGTTCTTCACGATGCTCTGCTGACCTTCCGCCTTTGGTCCTGAGGTTGATCTCGTTTTCTGGGAAACATCTTGATCAGCAGACAATGCTGTGGACTTGTTCTGCTCGGTTTTGGCCTTCAGTTCCTCCCTCTGTTGGTATTCGTCAGACTCCTGGTAGGCCCGGCACCGGTCGATGACAGCCATGATGGAGATCTTCTCTCTGCTGGTGGGTGAACGGATCTGGACGTAACTTTCATCTGTTTTGTCTCTGGCTGTTTCTTCTGGCTCTGGAAACTTCTCCATGACAATGATCTTGTGTTCGGGGTCGTTTGTTAGGGGGGCCTCAGCTGCAATGTAGTAACCGTCGTTTGCCACCTGGTCCTGGAGCTTTTGCAACTCACTCATCTGAGATTCACTCAGCCGAGGATCCAGGGAATTGGCTCTGAGGAGCCGTCTGCTGCGTTCCTCTTGGCTGGCGTTTCTGTGAGGCCTTTGTGAAGAAACCCTTCTGGGAGCTTCATCAGCGAGGAAGCAGCCTGAGGAGCAGCTGGAGTGCCTCCTCAGACTGCTGTCGAACTGCTCCGGGATGGATCGACTTCGACTGACTGCGCTCTTCTGGGAGCAGCTGTTGGCGGAGTACTTGGAACGGAGTTCCTGGACATCGGGCCAGTTGAAGCCTTCGAGGGGAGGAGGTGGACTGAGGGGGCTGCGAGAGTGAGGCCGGCCCGAGGAGACGCCCCTGGAGTTTCCCGCTGAGCTGGAGGTGAAGCCGAGGGTTAAAGACCTCACGTGGTTTACGGGACTCAGCGGCAAAGAAGTTGCCTGCTTATGAGAAACCAGCGGCAGAGTCAGGCTGGATTTACCTGCCAGAAAAAAACAAAACAAACGAAACATATTTAAATCACTCTTAAATTTGATCGTTACAGTGTTCCGATAACTGACAGAAATGATTAACAAAAGCCGTAATAATCCATAAACATATGTTTGGCTTCTACATAAATCAAACAATGGTACCACATGCAGCTGTGATATTTTACTTCAGCTTCAGGAAAGATGGGCTCATCACTTTAGGCTGTTCAGATTATAATCTGCCCCTAAGCAGCGCATTTTACCATCTTTACCTGAAGGTGGCAGTACAGTGTTATAACTACATGTGGTACCATTGTTTTTTTGTTTTTCTTTTCATGCAGCGGGTGCAGACTAAGCATGTGTGGGCAGGTTGGACTGATCGGTTGCTCAACAGGAAATGGTTTATTTAAAGAAGCAGAGTTTGCTGAAGGCAGGGCAGGCTCAGGCTGAGCAGGACTGAATATATACCCAGTTTTGCAAACACACAGAACAAACATTTACAACAATTAATCTCTTAACATCCAGCAGGTCATCGAGCCCGTGCAGGACTCAGAGTATGGTCAGGGTTAACATCACACTTTTCCCGTACATGGTATATAAAAAAAGATACATTTTTAATCCAGTCTCTCCTTTGTGTTATCACCTTACAGGTGTACTATCTGATTTTCTAAATTAGAATTTCATATAAAATGGATAGGTTGACGATCGATAACCCTAACTGTACCTCAAAAGGTCACTGATGATCTGGTGAATGTCAAGAAGTCAAAAGAGAATTAAATACAGTTTCTGAATTGCGTTGATTGAAGATTTAGTGGTCCTATGGTCACATAGACAATCAATAGATAGATTTCCTTGAGGATTGCTGGTTTGAAATGTTAAGCAGTGTGCAAAGTGACGTACCCGAACCTTCCCTCTCCTCTACCACACTGGCTAAGCTCTTCTTTCCAAATAGGAGACCCTGACTTCGCTGTCGGACCATCGGACTGGAGGTTTTGATTCGCTGACTGTACTGACGAGCCAGGTGGAGGACTTTGCTCGCCATCTTGTCCACTTCGACCACCTGGTCTGAAGCGCTACTGGGGTGGTCCTTTTCTGCCTCCACCTTCAGCTGGTTGACCTGAGGCACTGGAGCCCTGAGGACAGCAGCCTCTTCCCCAAACATCTTTAGCGTGTCCCTCACGCTTCCTGTCCGGTTCACCTCCGAGGCTTTGGGCTTGAGGGGCATAGGGCTTGTCAACTCTTCTTTGATTGTTCTGAGATCAGAAGCTCTGCTTTCTTGGGAAGAGTTTTTGGTTGGGAAAGAAAGGCCGGAGGTTCTGGAGGTTACTGCAGCTTCTTTGGTTTGATCCTGCCCTCCATCTTCACTCTGGGATCTTTTGATGTCTCGCTCCATCGCCTGCCAGATCTTAATCATTTCAGATGAAGGTTTGAAGTCTTCATCATCAGAGAGATTATCCTGCACACTTTGAGACCTGGACCCCTGGCTGCCTTCTGAATCTTCTGGATCAGTGCTTCTTTGTTCAGACTTCAAAGAGTCCAAAGAGCCACTACAGCCCATAAGATCCTGGGTGTTTTGGGGTAAAGCAGAGTGTGACTCTGCATAAGTAGGGTCCACAGTGGAGGTGGAGGAGGTCGAGGTGCTGTTGAACCGGCTGACGGAGCTCCTGACCAACCCAGATGGTATGTATGTGAGGCTCTCTCTGCGCCGAAGACTGAAAGTGGCATCTTGGTTTTCAGCATTTTCATAGTAACTTTTGATTTTCCCAATGAGCAGCTGGTCCTGCATGGACAGCATGGAGTCCCGTCTTCGCCTAATGCTTCGGTCGCTGTCAAAGAGACTGTCATCTCGAGGAGACAACATGGTCAAATCGGACCCACCGAAGGTCTCTGCAGGATCGGCAACAAAGCTGCAGAGCCGCGGAGGTCGGTCGTCTGCTTCGGCACTCAGGCTGAGGCTGCTGCCACTCCTGCTGGGTAACCGAGGTGAAGGACAACCGAGCGAGCGGGCGTCATCCTGGGCCACGGTGCCTCGCTTGATGCTGTTGGTGAAGTGCTGGGCGATGGAGCTAGCTTTGTCCAGGACGGAGGACGGGAGGATGCTGGTGGCTTCGCCTTCCTTCTCTGCTGTCTCCTTCTCGTTGTCCTCATCATCAGAGGACTCCCCACTGCTCAAGGTCTTCAAATCTGAATCAGGTGTAGCTGAGGATGGCTCCTCTGTGGGTTCTGGATCTACTTCAGGTTTCAGGTTGTCTGAATTTCGACAGGAATTGGAGATGTTGGAAGGGGTCGGATCAGTGAAATGTTCTGGTTCTGAGATTGGTTCAGACATCTTCTCCTGTGGTAGCTTCTCTACTGCTGGCTGGACAGGACAAAAACACAGAAGCAGTAATTAGAGGTGGGAAATACAGCCATGATGCAAGAGATTACGACCACCTGCAAACACCCCCCACCCCTCAAAATCAACAAGCACTGACAGCCCAGAGATTGGGCGATCTGGAGATGGAGATGGCCTCACAACTGCAAGTCAGCGACTGAGTGTTACTTACCTGCTTAGGTGTCGGCTCGGTGCCACCTGGCTCTTCTTCTTCAGGGAGTTGTCCATTTTCTTTGTTAGAGTTGTCTGAAGAGACGCTGCCTCCCTCTGTCTCCTTCAGCAAAAAACAAACAGAACAGGAAGTCAAGAAATGCTGGAGGAAAAGAAAAGTTTTTATAATATGATTAAAAAAAAATCAAACCAAGAAGTCATTAGTGTCGTTCATGGAAAAGCTTCTTACTCGGTTTTAAAGAGTGTTTGTTATTATTGTGTGAACTGAACCTTTATTTATTACATGATACAGAGCAGCCATCAATGCAAATCAATGCAACAAAACTTTGAGAGGCAGCAGCAAATGTCCAGTTCATCCAACCACACCTAGAAACACGGAATCACCTATCGTATTCATGCTCACAGCACTAAAGACAAAGATGGATGTAAAGCTGCAGGACGAATGTTCGAAGAAGCTCCCAGAGGAAAAAAAACAACAAAACAACAACTTTTAAACTTTGCAAAGATAAAAAGCCAAAATCAGTCAAAGAGCTGTTCTCATTCTTTAATACGACAGGAACAGTTTTTGGGAAGTCTTTGTTTGTTTGTTCTCCAGAGTCGGGTGTTTCAGTGCATACAGACAACCTTCGCTTAGCAAAAACATTTGATCCAAGAAAAACTGTCAGTGTGCCTCATTAATCTGCTCACATTTCACATTTCTGTTTACAATAAACAACTTCTAAAGTCAATGTCCCCAACTGAAGGAGGCACTGAAGGAGGTACTGACGGAGACACTGCAGGAGGCACAGAAGTCAATGAGATTATTTCTCAGTGTGAAAATGTAGAGCACTCATGTTGTTGGAAAACATAACAGAAAATGCTTTTGTGGTTAAAGGAGGTTGTTTTTCCCGCTGCTGTGGAATAATGTGCACGCCCAGGATTGCTACAATACAGCGCTGGTGTCCTGACCTGGTACTGATGTCATTCAGACATCAAACTGATGTCATGATCAACAAACCAAATAATGTTCCAGACACTGACCACAGTATGGCCTTCAGTGAAAAGATTACGGTGGGCAGCTGGGTATTTTTCAGCTGAAGCACTTTGCATGAGGTATGTGGCATGGACCTGTTCTTTATTTCCACCTTTGAAAAGCAAACATGGGACATAATATTTGGGCAGCTGGCTCAGCGACTTTGGGCTGTACAGACACTGTGAGCTGCATTCATATCAGCAACCAACCTAAAAACAGGACCTGGTTGCTCACGTCCTCACAGAGACTCTCACAGACTTCTTCCTAAGTTACACCTGTTGGTGTCATGGTCCTGGGTCGTGTGACCCAGTGTGTTATGTTTAGCCTATTTTGATGTTTATTGTTTGTTTAGGTTCTCTAAGGTAGTCCAGCCATTTGTATATATTACCCTTGCATTAAGTCTCCCTTGCCCTTCGTGTGTTTATGTCTGTGTGTCTTGTACTGTCAAGTTCATGCTGTCAGCTATGTCATCTCCCCTGTACTAAGTTTCCCTGGGTCATGAGTCCTGTCTGCGTGGTTATGTTTAGTTCTTGTCGTGTCTAATTTCCATGTTTCCTGTTTTACTTTGTAAGTCTGTATTCATTGTCAGTGTATTCAGTTGCACCCTCCTGTCCTGTCGTTAGGTTCATGTGTGTCAGCTGTGATCCCATGTGTGGCCACTTCCCCTGATCATCCCTCATGTGTATTTAGTCTCTGTGTTTCATGTAGTCTGCGTCGCGTCGTCTGTGTTATCTCCCCTACCCCTTGTCATAGTTCCCCAGCCTTAACTAGTCCTAGTTTGTACTTTGTTTAGCCATAGTTTTCCCAGTCTATGTTCAGGTTTTCCCTCAGTTGCTTTGCTGCCTTGTTCCTTAAGTCTTCGGCCCTCAATAAAGGCTCGCCTTCTGTTAAGTCCGGTTGTGTGTCCTCACCTCTGTTTGCTCTTGGGTCCTCCACTCACTCCACACGGTCTGCCCCGGCGGTCCGTGACAGTTGGTGTGTGAATTAGCTAACCAACTAGCCATCAGAACAAGAGCATACTGCTTGTTTTTAAGTCTCTTATAATGGATTAGAACTAGTAGAACGCTTAGGTCAGGTGATAAGTTGCTTCTGATTGTTCCTAGAAGCAGACTAAGACACAGAGGTGACCGGGCCTTTGCGATTGCTGTGCCTAAACTTTGGACCAGTCTGCCTCTTCAAATTAGGATCTCTCCAACACTCGACATTTTTAAATCCCGTCTGAAAACACATCCTTACTCCCTAACTTTTAACTGTGACTGAGTTTTTGTTTTGTTCTCGTTGTGTCTTTGTTTCACTTTTTAGTTTGTACAGCACTTTGGTCAACTGTGTTGTTTTTAAATGTGCTTATAGATAAACAGATTGATAAGATTCACAGAGGTTAGGACTTTAGAGATGATGACTGAGGTCATGAGTGCTCATAAAACCTCAACATCTTTCTGATTTGATATATGTGAGGTTTTAACAAAGCTAGCCTAGCAGTTTGCTGTTGCTTCCAGTCTTTGTACTAATCTAAGCTAAACCTTTTGCAAAGAAAGTGACCCATCTGAAACAATCTGACTGAAGGAAAACAAAAAACAATGAATTTCATCCAAATATTGTCAGTTCCTTTAAACGCTGCCCCATGTGGTCACCCTGCGGTAGTTAAGTGTGTTGAACCCAAGCATGCAGCTCGGCTAGTGTTAGATGCCCATGAAGCAGTTACTTTGAGCTCCACAGCAGCATCCTTGTAGCGCATTACAGGGGCTGCGGGTGATGAAGACTGGGCTGGCACCGGAAAGCCTCACCGTCCCCGCGGCGGAAAAGAAGGCCTGGACAGTGACGTGCCAGCAGGAGATGGCAGCGAGCACGGAGCTAGCAAAGTCGTCTACCTGCTTGTCCTCCAGCAGAGCATCATCCAACTGACCCGCCTCTTCCACGCTGCACAGCAGGCGCTCTAGCGAGTCCTTCCTGCTGCCGAGCTCCGCCTCCTCCTCCGTGACAGACTCCCCCAGCATGCTGCTGCTGACGGTGGCCCGCAGAGAGCGCCTGTCATCTGAGCACTGCAGGACGTCACACACTATCATGTTTCTGCTTCCTAAAACTAAAGTGTGGCTCTGACAGCAGGACTGAGCCTCAGTAACCCTCACTGAAACATCGCTCATAAGAACACATCAGAAAGTTCACAGAGTCATAAACAGAAGAAAACAGAAGAAACAGTCTTTAAATCTGAGCAACAGCAAGCAGGCGTGTGTTCAATGAGTTTGGGTCTTACCTCCAGCAGCGCTGAGAGTCCAGCAGGGGATTCAGCAGAAGAACAAGAGCAAAAAGATTTGTTAGACACAACAGCTTTACCGGTTAACATCTGCAGCTTTAATCAGCCCAGAGAGCAACAGGCCTCAGAATCCTCACAGTGTTTTCTACCATGCTAACCCTTATTAGGTCCACAGCGGGTCAATCTGTTAGAGTCCAGACATTTTATTGAATTTTGCCCGAAATAAACATCTGCAAAATATTATAAGAGATAACCTAGAGGTCCAAATGCATGTCTGAGAAGGAAATCTAAAACCTGGGCAGAATACAACCTAAACAAAAACGTTCCAAGAGAAACTACTATGAGGACAAAAGTCACAAAAGTGGACATACTGATCAAAGATTTATCAAAATCGATTTCAATGAAATGACTTTACCTTTGTTGCTTTTCAGGGTTTGTTTGATTGGCTCTGGAGAAGAAACAAAACTGGTCGTTACACATCAATAACAACAAGATACCTTGATCAGTAATCCAGGTAATCTGATTACCTGACTGTCGGCGGCCCTGACGAGCATCTCGTGGGAACTCGTCAGAGTGGCAGGATGTGGCTTTCTTCAGGCGCTCAGGACTGTAACGGTACTTGGAAGGATCTACAGGGAAGCAACAACAACACAGAGGAGCATTTCATCACATCCTTATTAATCTTTGCTTTTATTAATCTTCTACAGCAGAAGAGATGTTTACTCACAGATGGAGTCCATCTCCAGGATAGCTTCTTTTGCCTGAAAGACACAACTAACCATTACTGGTGTCTGCACTGGTCACCTGGAGCGAAATGGGTGAGTATACTGATGCTTCTGACCTTCTGTGGGATGATGGCTTGGTGGTTTTCCACAATGATGCGTTTGATGTGATGAGCCCAGAGCTTCTTCTCCTCCACCGTCTTAGCCTGAAACATTAAAAGACAAAAACACGGAGTGAACTCCGATCCTCTCAGGCTTAAATATGTTGGCTGGCGGGTGGAGGTCGACTCACCTGGACGGTGTGAGGCTGTTTGGGGTTTTTGTAATGCATGACGCTGAAACTCAGGGAGTCTTTGGCGTTTTCGTTGAGCGTCAGTGTGGAGCACTGAAACCAAGAGACAGAACTAAGAATCAAACCTGCACTTAAAACAAAGACCTGAAAACCTGCAGCTCTTAGATGTTTGTCTGCTGCCACTCACAGAGATGTGCGTCTTGTAGACATAGTGCTCGCCGCGACGTTTGGTGATGAGCAGCACCCGGTCAAAGAGAAAGAGCGTTCTTTCATTTCTGGCTCGATGGACCTTGAAGTTTCCCTCCAGAACTAATTCTCCGTATGTGGTGAGATCAGGACCTTTCCAGTTTAGCAGCAGTGACTGAACCTCCTGAAGAACCAAACACAGAAACACTCAGACACTCCAGCCTTTGGTTGTTTTGGTTTGTTTTTAAGGAAGGAAGCCCTGAAACAACTTTGTAGAAAAAGAAAGTTCAACCTTTCCAGATTTAATTTCCTTTATCAGAGCAATTCAGTGCAGGGCTTCCTGTTTGAAAATGTCACCACTGGGAGCAAACTCTCTCTAAACTGTCACAAGATGTCAGAGCTAATAAATAGTTCTTATCTGGGACACGCCTCTCTTACATTTACCTTCTGATAAGAACTTCATCTGCACAGCCTAAAAACAGGAATGTATTCATTTAAAGTTATTTTCTATAATAATAATAATAATAATAATAATGTATACTTTATTGATCCCAGTGGGGAAAT
Organism: Rhamphochromis sp. 'chilingali'; assembly: GCF_963969265.1. Taxonomy (NCBI): domain Eukaryota; kingdom Metazoa; phylum Chordata; class Actinopteri; order Cichliformes; family Cichlidae; genus Rhamphochromis; species Rhamphochromis sp. 'chilingali'. Next base: position 28,034,334 of record NC_137932.1, read on the forward strand.
TCCTCTTTGCATTTAACCCATTCACCATTGGGTGCCCGGGAACAGTGTGTAGGGACGGTACTTTGCTCAGGGGTACCTCAGGGTAGCCGTTCAGTGGATTCAAACCCTCAACCTTCCGATCATGGGGCCGCTGCTCTACCTACTGAGCTATCCCTACCCCAATATTTTCTTTTCACTTTATAGTCATAATTACAGTGTGTATAGAAAAAACTTTGTTTTGCCATTAGTTACCTGGAGTCGGACAGCATGTTCGTGTTTTCTCTTCATGTCATTAATGTACCATGCCACTCCCGTCATAGTGTAGAGAGCCTCCTCTACCACCTCATAACCGTCATCCTCTGGGTCAAAATGCTTCTCTATCTCCTAAAGAAAACCATTACAAACACCAACAAATCAGCATAAAGTCATGTTCAGTTTAACCCGTTCATGCATGAATTATGACAACCTCAATCTGGATATTTTTCTTAAGTATTTTTATTCATTTTTAGGCATGAAAAAAAATAATTTTGAACTTCATTATTTTTTAAACACTTAGGTGGACAACTGTGTATGGAGTGACACATCAGTGTCTAATGTATCAGTGTCTAATGTAGTGGTTTATGTGCAAGTATACCATCAACACTGACACAAATACCTGAAAACAGCCTTTGGATAGCTGTCCACTGTAGTCACCACTATACATGAAAAGGTTAAAACATACAATTTTATGCAGATGATACCAATTTATTTATGTAAAATGAAAGAGACACGATCACGCTGTAGCTTCAAACCAAATAACCAAAAAGTCTGACAAATATTCCCCAATACATGCTTGAAAGTATATATAGTCTAAAAAATAAAAGAAGACTCCCAAAAGGTTGATTCTGTTCATCTGGACGTTTTCAGTGGGAGAAATCATCACTTATCCAAGTGACTTCTTCAGTCTCAGCTGACTGCAGGTTTCCCCAATTTTATAAACAGTACATTTGCACAATAACTGAAATGTTCACTGAATGAACAATGGGCTGTGAGGTCAGTTCGTTGATCATTAATATGAAAATTGTCATGACCATGGATCAACAACCATTAATCAATGAACACTGATCAAAACCTATTGATCAATGGCCACAAGTACCATTCACAGAGAGTTCGGGAATGGCTGCAATCACAGCATTGTAAGATGGTGACAGATGTACCTTTAGGCCCCCTCCTCAATTCAGAGATGGGCTTTCCCTTTTCATGTGGCCTCCTTGACTCCCCGCTCAAACCAGCATTCCTCCCTGTCCATGATGTGTACATCCTCATCATTAAAAAGAAGACTGAGTCTTCTTTTTAATGAAGACTGAAGGAGTCTTCATTAAAGAGACTCCCTCTTATTAGATTATTCTGTTATTATATGTTACCTTATATATGTAATCAAAGTAGTTGAATTAGAATACTGCTGTAGATCATATTATACCCTTTAATATAGAGTGTGTGAGCTGTATGTAGTTTAGTTCTCATTATACTTTTGAGTTAACAGAACATATTCACATATTAGTTCATTAGATAAATGTGCATCACTCTGTATCCTTGATCTGCTGGGAATGTGTTACACTGTTTTCTTGACATGTTCTATTGTTGAATCATGAAGAGAAGGAGACTCTGTGTCTAAGACAGGGGAGATAGACAGACCACATTCCATATCCCCACCTTACAGAAAGCAGAGAAACAACTGCCGAGGTCATAACTTAGGCGCTGTAACGGAGAAAGAATGTGATGTTTTGGCTTTTACGACTAGATGGGGGCCACTAGAGACTATAAAAAGCTGAGCAACCCGTCACCATTTTGAGACTTGCTGTGACCCTCTTCAGGCATGTCTCCCCATCATGATGGTCCTTATGCTCTTAAGTGTTGAATTGTATGGAAATAAATGATTGTTGATTGAGCATAAATACACCGAGTATTGTCCTTCCTTCAGCCCAAAGATTCAAAGAATTGGGAGATTTCAACAACTTGGTGCCGTGTGACCCGGATCTTTGGTGTGCTGAGGAAGTGCAGATTTGGCTTTTGGTGAGATCGTGGGGCGAGGTGAACAGAGGACCGGTCCAAATATAAAAAGGTAAGCACAGCCTGTTGTATTATAAATACCAAATGTGCATATTGGGCTTTCCAAATTAATCTGTTCACTGAGTTACACGTATTTTCACAGTAAATTTGTCGGTGTCTGGTTTTTGGCGCAAGATACTAACAACATAAGTTGAGGCTGAATTCCAGTGTGTTAAATAAACTGCTTCTACCGAGATACTAATAACATACTACGTTGGACTAGTTGCAGCCACTTTACCTTCCACATTTAATTTTGTCTAATACTGGCCTCTGTAGCAATAATACATTAGAATTTCTTCTGAAGACGCGGCCATTAGTTCAGTACATTGAAGTCGAGGTTTGAAGTTTGTTTATGGTGTCAGTTACGTCCTGGCTCTTGCCGGCTATGAAATAGAAGTTGATTTAAGGAAAAGCAGATGCTGGCTCACGGTGCAGTTGAACGCTGGCAACGCGAGAGCGAAACACGTCCGTAGGTTTGGTTTATGATACGGCCGTGTTCCGGTGGTGCGGCCGTGAAGTGCAGTAGTGGTTGGTGCTAGCTTTAGTACATTGGATAGAGGTTTGACGGTGGTTTGTGGCGTCAGTCGAGATTTAAGGGCTGCGGTCATAAAACAAAGTAAAATTTTACTTGCCAAGAAGTACATAGAGCAAAACCTGGTTTATGATGTCAGGTATAACTTCGGGGATGCAAGCATCACTTTTATGATGCGACTTTGCCCCGTTGTGGCGGTCATAAGCGCATAGAAAGGGGTATTTTGGTCTATGGTGCAGTGTGCTTTAAGAAGATCTAATAGTTGAGCTCAGAGGTTTCTGTGTAAAATTCCCGCTGAGGAAAAGTGTTGTGTGTGTGTGTGAAGGCGCGCTCTGAGTGAGTGTGTGCGAAGCTGCGAAGCGCGCTCTGGGTGCTGTCTTGTGTGTAAAGCGCGCTCTAGGTGTTGTTTTGAGTGTGAGTGAGGCGCGCTCTGAGTGTGTTTTTTGTGAGTGTGAAGCGTGAACACAGTGACAGTGACGGTTGATGTGTTTGATTAGGAGGACATTAGAGCAAAGACACATTTTAGGATCAAAGGTTGATGCCTAGTGTACCTGTGGAAATAATTTTGTTCAAGGTGTGGCGACCCTCCTGGTCGTGGACGCGCGGCCAGGCCCAGCGGCGTCTGGATGCCAAGGTGGCAACTTGGGAACTGAGGACTCCCGCATTAGCTACGGAAATAACACTGGAACGGCCGTGTAATCACGGGTTCACATTTATTCCGGACTAGAACAAGACACATTTTGCGAACAAAGGTTGAGTCTAGATTAGTAAAGAAATATAAAAAGGTTGAATTCCTCGCTTCAGTGGTTTGAAATTGTTGTGTGCCTGTCCCCTGACGAGTGTGAAATTAAATAAAGAGGGAATTTGGAGCCACATAGAGATAGACGGGCATAATTGGGTGTATTACTCTGTGGTGTAATAAAAATAAAAAAATAAAAAAAAGAGAGATAGTAAGAGGTGTGTAGTGGAGAATTATGACGCTGTCAAGGTAGGCGTGTTGCCTGCTTATCTGTTTAACAGTGATGAAAATGAAATTAAATAAATCTCTTAGTGTGTTAATACAGGAAGCTGCGGACCTGGACCAACTGCCCCCACAAGCACAGCGGCCGAAGCAAAATTATAGGTAATGGGAACCACACCCAGCACGAATCAGCAGCTGTGAAACAGACAGCAGCAAGGAGAGAATTAGAGGAGGAATTAAGAGAAGTCTTTAACACATAAAATTGGGGCCAACGGACTTGTGGAGGTTGGGAAGGCGCCCGGAGCATCACAACAAAAAGGTGAAACAAAAACACACACAAGCAGAGAAATCTGAGAGAAAGGCTCCTTTTAAGGTAACGCCTAGTTTGAGAAAAAGATAAAATTAACCTGCCTGCCTACAAATGCACACACACGCAATGAAGAAACAGCTTACACTCATGAACATGTGAAGATTTTCCAGCAAGGCTAAAGCAGCGAAACTTAACATACATCTGTTGTTAAAGGATAAATACATTACTGACAAATAAACTCTCTGGGTTGCAGGACAACAATTTAACTTCAAAGAAAAAGACACTGGTCTGACCAACCAGTGAAGACATGACAAATTTAGGGGTTAAAAGATTCAAATTGTGACATGTTTTCTGCTGATTGGTTGATACAAGTGATTACTGAATGAAAGAAAATTCCATTTTTGGGCTTTTAAACATGATCTTAAGAATTTTAATATGTACCTGCACTGTAATCCCTAACAGTTGTTCTAGCTCATAACTAATAAGCTCATAACACTCAAATGTCGTTTTGTAGTTGAGCAAACTATAAAGTATTGAGCTCTGTTGGCTTTTATGCAGCTTTAATTGAATAGGGCTCAATATTTTTTAGCTAAATTTTTTGGAACGCTCAAAAAGTTTAAGAAGCATATATTAGTGACGTTCTGGTGGGTGGAGTCTTGTCGCTCCCTCAGGAAAGCTTAGTCAGCCATCTTGAATTTACCTTGATACGGGGAAGTTTTGGCCAGCCCGTGTGGATTAAGAGTCCCCAACTTCAACCCACCACGACCACCACCTTATTTTTTTTCATCAACTGCCCTAAATTTGGTAAGTCTAACGTGTTTTTGTTTTGTTTAAATTTAATTTCGATAAACATTCTTTTTTATTTTTTACTGGAAATATATTCGTACTTTGTGCACAGTGAATGTTTGTTATAAATGAATTCGAATCCAAGTAATTGTAATTTTAGAAGTTTTCTAATGTGACAAATACGTAATGTTATTTCAAATTAGAATGATGTAACGTTTTGGCGGTTTTCCGTGGGGGACAACATTTCCCATAATGCATTGTATTCTTGCCCGGGAAGTTGACGGTGGCAGTTCTAGCTCCATGCATTTGAACTTTCTACTAAAACTTTCCACTGGTTGTCGTATTCGCCGGTAATGTACGTGCGTATTGTGAGTATACTTATTTCAATAAGTGTCCGTGTTACACAGTCAGTAGTTTACGCTGTTGAGCTGTGTGTGTGTGCTAGCATGAAGCGAACAATAATAAACAACATGAGTGTGTTATCATGATGGTAATTAGACATGTTTGTATTTTTTCGTAGTCTCAAATGTGTGGTTGTGAGATAATCTCGAAATCCTTTTAACAGTTTAGAGGGGTATTCCACTAAGCGAGCTCTACAAGTCAAGCCTTGCGGAAAAATGCATCGCCTGATTCAGCCTAACATTATACACTGGTCGAACTCGGTGCTACGAACGAAGTTCAGCTAAATTGTTCGCGCTAATTCGACAAGGCTCAACCAGCCAGACTGAGGCGCCTCCTTGACACCTTTAAGCCAGACCCTATCGATCTTTGCTAGATAAATTGAAATGAAATGAAAATAAAGAGCCGCGTTCTGCTCCCAGGCTAAGAAAGAATCATTGATGCAGACTGTGCGGATCACAAATACTCCCTAACCTGTAAGGCTGGGGTGTCCAAACTTTTTTCACTGAGGGCTACTTACTAGAAATTAGGTAAATAACCTTAACTTTAGTGTATTAAAGTGTATTAAAGATCACAAAATCACTTAAAAGTGGTCGAATATGTTATATTGTTGAATATAATTAAAGACAAAACTGCTTTCATCACAGCTTTCCATAAATGGATCTTTATTGATTCATTCAGAAAAAGCTTTGGTAGCTTATTTTCAGAACAGCAGCCTCAGATTTCTTCTTAGACAGAAGATTTACAGCACAGAGAAAAAACAATAAAAGGGAAAATAGGACGGGTAAATTTCAAGTTTGTTATTTAAGTTATTAAGCTTAGCAACACACCTATCAACATTAGTTTGAAACGGTTAACATTAACAGACTGAACTGGACTTAATAACAGGAGTGCATATAATCTTAGTAAATTATTGTAGTGAGTATCAGCTGCGCTGGGTATGTAAATCGGGCCATCCAGCTGCGGTGCTGATTCGACGTCACTCGTGCCAAAAATCCGGACAAATGTCACTTGATCAAGGAGCAGATCTGCATCAGATGAGATCAGCTGACTACTTGTGTGTGTGTGCTGTGCAAAAAATGTTTTTGAACATTAATAAGTCGTCTTTGTGCACATATTGTTTACAGATATCAGACTGCAAAGAGCGCTACAGAGAGTCAACATTTCACCAGTTGTCAGTGGGTGAGTTTTATAATTTGTGTCCCAATTTAAATAAAAAATAAATACAAAGAAACTAGAGAATTTTGCCTTGAATTATTCAAAATTTTTAGATTTTTTTTGGGTTACCCTTCTAGATTGACAGGTTTAGCCCGTTACACAAAAAGTTTGGACACCCCTGATCTATAACAATGACAATCAGAACATGGCTATCCAACACTTTGTTTTTACTCTGCATTTGTGTAAATACTATTCTAATAGATATTGTGTGTTCATCTAGGAACAGCATGATGTAAATACAAGACGGGCCCTCGTCCTTCGTGCACTTCCTGTGTACCTGCGTGAAGATGCCTCCACGTTATTCAGGACTTGTGATGTAAGTGTACTGGCCTCAGCATCAACCATATGACATCGCTCAGAACTCAAGGAGAACCAGGGTGTATATCAGGAAGGATGTTCAACACAGTCCTCATCTGACTTGTTTTCTCCCATATATCAACTATTGTTGAATAAGATTGCAAGAAGATTGTTACGCATAAACCAGAAAACATGAAAATAGTTGAAAGATTATTATACAAAAAAAATCTGCAGATAAAAACTATCTCCCTTTTTAAAATTCAAGTGTTCTATTTTTTTGGAGGTGCCATGTTGTGGTCAGAGAAATGTTTGGTAAATAACAAAAACAAATATCTTGGCATATATTTATTATTGAAAACATTTATTTACACATATGTTTTGAAACCAAACCCAAATTAAGATTATTGTAATGCATCATGATGTATCGCAATATCAAATTAAATCGTTGACATTATAATCCTAAAAGAAACGTGCGACTTATGAAGATTCACACCTCTAATCAATAGCATGATTTGTGTCCTTGTGGGGCTGAACTCATTCTTGTATTATTTTTGTTTTGCAGTCAGCAGATGGTCCAGACCTCACTGACACTCCTGTGGCTCTGCTGACAGTTGTCACGGATGACACTACTGATTCGGCCCTCTTCAGTCCCGAAAGCATCTGCATTGTCGTTGAGGATGAAATACTTGTGAATGGTCCCACAAATCTGGCTGACTCATTTCTCCTGCTCTTTGGGTACATCTATGCATTAGACCTACAATACCCAAAGAAACTTGAGCTTACATTCACATTTATCCAGAAGGTTGTGATGTGCCTTGAGGACAACAAACCACTGAAAGGGCGTCTACTGATGCTGAAGAATGATTTGTTCAATGAGTGAATCACTCAGAATGGACTACTTGTTAAGCTGAGTATTGAGGAAGCTTTTTTGTTTGTTTTTTTCCTAATCATTTGCCTCTTCTACCTCACATTTAAGATGAATGACTGTTCAGTTCACTATTCATGTTTAATGTTCTGTTGCCTAATACGTAAATGCACTGCCTTGATGTTTGTTCCCTATAAGTACAGCAGTGGAAACCAGTACTGGTTTTTTTATGTATTTTTAAAAAAGAAAGTGAGCTGCAGCTGTCAAGGTACAGTAAGTGTTAAATGCATCAATGTTCTAATAGCTGCAATTGCTGTTAATACTGAAAATGTTATTGAATTTTAGAATTGAGATGGAGACCCTTGGAGTCTTTTTCTCTTGTTTTATTTATGAAGCACTTTTTTATGAGTGAGCTCTGTTGTTTGTGCCTTTTTAAAAGCACATTGTGTTTAATAAAAAGTTGTTAAATTGTTAGTGTTGTTACTTTCATGTTTTCTAACACTTTTAGCTGATTATAATTTACTGGGTAAACAGTTTAGAATTATTTGTAAGTGTATTTCCCACAGTATTTTAAAAAATATTGAAGATTTTAAGTGTTATTTCCCATATTATAAGTTAGAAAATATGAAAAAGTTTGAGTTTATTTCCCACATCGTATGAGTTGCAATATGTAAAATATTTTGAGTGTATTTCCCACCTTAATTAAGTTGAAAAAATTGAACATTTTGAGTTTATTACTCCCTAATTATAAGTTGAGGAATATCAACATTTATGAGTTAACATTGAGGTAATTTAAGGCAACTGCAACTATAATTTTTATTTTAGTTAAACTTAAAACTTTTAAAAACCATCACTAAAAAATTGTTGTGTAATCTGTTACACAACAATTTTTGAGTTCTGTGAACTTATTAGGTTTTACAGTGTGTGTTGTCCTGTCAGCTTGGTGGGTCATGAGTGGATTATATGGTGAGAAAAAAAAAAAACAAAAGGGGGGAGAGAAGGCTGACACAGGGCCTGCCCCGTTGTTTCTCCCCTCTCTGAATAACACAGCCAACACAACATCATTTTCCTGTTCGTTTGCTTTTGTTTTTGTCTGTTTTTGTTTTGTTTTTGTTTTTCTCTATATATATTTAATTACAGGCTGCTTTGCCGGCCCTGAAAGCCGAGGCTGACTGGACTCCTGCTCTCCCCTATACGTGACACTGACCAAATGCTGTAACAGCTGGACCCACAACAACGACCTGAAAATGTCAACAGTGCTGCAGGAATGTGATCTCATGCAGCAGAGACGGAGAGCACTAAACCTAAGGCCCGTTTCACTACACGGGAAAATTCCCAGACTACGTCAGCTGACAGAGCTGTGACGAGACGCCCGCCAAGCCCGAAGGAAAAGTAAGGCCGAGCAAAAGAATGCTGACCTTGATAACTCTGCATTTACACTGTGCAGGACAGTGATGGACCAACACGGAGGATCGGGCAGCAAAAAGGGCGTGACCGAGACAGAAGGAGTAACTGAGGACAGAAGGCACCTCAGAATGGACAAAAAACACAGGAGAAGATGCAGGTTTCACCTGCGGTGAGCATGGACACTGGAGAAAGGACTGCCCCAATTGGGGTCAGAACCAGGACGGACTGAACTTTGAGCAGCAGCAACAGCAATGGTCGCAAACAGACTGAAAAGGAGGAGGGCAGGACCCCAGGGCATGCTTCAGGCCGTGGTTTACCCAGAACACCAGAACAGGAAAGTGATGAACACGAACACCCACACAAACACACACATCTACATGCACTGACTCAGAATGAAGAGAAACACACACACACACACGTCTACAAACACACAGATTCAGAATGAAGTGAAATACACACATGAACACGTGCACTCGTTGATTGAGTGAGAAATGACACACACACACACACACACACACACACACACACACACTGGAATGATGATTCACTGAGAAGTGATGCACACACATACACACGCTTGTGCAATGAAGAGTGATCCACACGCACACACACATACACGCTGATGCAATGAAGAATGCTTTGCTTATGCTGATATGCAAAATGCTGCACACAAACATCCCAATGCATAATTTTTATGAGGAGCCATTGATTACCATTGATTACTTAGAATGTGTTATATGTCACTCAGAGGGCATTTATGTAGATTTTAGGAATAAGGTCTAAAACGGTTTGGTTAGGAAAACAATGTCTGTGCGTGATGTCTGTTTGTGGCTCAAGGCCTTGACTGAATTCTTTGCTGTGCTCCACACAGCCCTGATGAGGAACAGTGGCACAGAGTGAAAATGATGAATTAATAGTGTAAGTTTAGGTTGGAGTACGGCATTTTCTGTGATTGAGATTTAATTCAAGGAGGAACAAAAGGTTCTCATTCCCACACAATATTGTCCCGGCAGGAAGCAAAACGTTCCTGTGAATTTCTGGTTGATTTTTTTGGTTTTGCTTAGCGCTAGCTTGATTTTATCAGTGAGCTTTGGCTTGTGTTCTTTCTCGTAAGCGAGAGAGGGATAGTTTTATGCTTGGACATGTCTGCAACGGGCCCTAGTTTTGTGTTATTTTAGTAGTATTTTGTTGGTTATGTCTGTTTTCGTTTTTGTTACAGTGCACTGAGATAAGAAAATCTGAGAAGTGTGATCCACCGGTGGTGATATGTTGATATTTTGTGAGTTTATGATTTAACAATCAGCTCTTTAAACCAGGCCTGAAAGATTGAAATTTAAAGCGCTATGAAATATTCTTATAAAAACAGTTGCAAAGTGTGTCTCTCCATGATTGTAATTGGCTTGGGAGAAATTCACTTATATGGGACACTGATCATATGAGTCCTGAGTCTAAAAGGATTGCAGCGAGTCAATCCAGAACAAAAGAACAAAGAATTGTTTTCCTTTAAAATGATGACGTCATCTTGCTGGTGATGGATGCTCGAATAGGTTGCGCGTGAGACTCCATTATCAGCAACATCTGGTATGAATGTGTATGGAGGTATGCATGTGAATGGACTGTGATGGACTGACGACTAAAAGTTTTGACTGACTTGATACTGAGACAATGACTGCACCCACTTTAGCATTAATAAATGCCAATAAACAATTCACCCAGCGGACAAGAGAAGGGTGGATGCTTCGCTTTGTTTTGTTTTTTCAGGAGCAGGAGGATAAGAGAGACTGGAGGAGGAGACTGTAGCTTCACATGAGTATGAACTGCAGACTTAACACTTTGGTTGCTGATTTTGAGTTACTGATGTTTGCATTAAGAAAACTGTGCTATATTAGCTGTGTTTTGATTAAGGTATCATGTTATATTATTGGGAATGCCAAATGCTACAGTGGAGAAAAACGTTTGATATCACTCATGACTGGAATATGTTATTATTAACCATAGCAGGCCACTGTAAAAAGTTAATTAAATTTTATAGAGGAAAATCGCCAAAGCTTTAACAATACCTATGAATGACTTGCCACATTCAGAATAGAGATATGCAATAACAAACATTGGGCCACGTGATTTAGGTTCTCGCTTGAAATAGTAAGTTATTAAAAGTAGAATATAATCGACAGGGACATTTGATACTGAAAAAGAACAAGAGCAAAGTAAAGAAAGAAAACCTATTGTGTTTAGTTTTGATAAATTCAAATTAAAATGTACCATTACACTCAGAGGATCAATATGAAATTCAATATATGCAAAATTTGTATGAAGTACATGACTGATAACTGTTCTGTCCTGAGCTTTTGTTTCTATAGCACCCACTTGACCACACCAACAGTTTCTCGCCACCAACAGGGGGTATTTGCAAAGAATAGGGAGGAATATCATCAAAACTGGGAAAGGTAAGCCCCGAAGGGGGGTGATAACACCATAACTTTCACTTATGGTCAAATTCTCAAAATTTGACCCCAAACTTGAAAATTCTTCAAACATTTAGAGACAGAGTGGATAAACATAATGTCGCAAACCACATAAGGATGGAGCATTTGAATCAATAAGATGGTGAAATAACACGCAGTAAAATGTGGATCATGTTGATTATGTTTATTCCAGTGTGCAGAGGAGTCAATTCCCTTCACAAAGTTTATAAATTCACTTGAACCAAAACTAGGAGCACCCGGTGCTGCAAGAGTTAATAGTCACAATACCCAAGGATAAGCACAAGAGCATGACTGATATGATGGGACTGGGATTTTGCTACACTTAATTATTGTAGACACAACTAAAACTATAACTGAAACTAATCAAAACTAAACTAAACTAGCAAACAATTGGTAAAAACTGATTAAAACTGATATAAAATTGAAAATCTGAAGTCGAAGCTAAATAAAAATAAAAACTAATGAAAATTGCAAAACTATTACAACCCTGGTCCAGACTAAGATGGCGTTGGACATCTTCAGGGTAGAAAAGGCTTGGTGTGACCAAGGTGTGGTTTGGCTTGTTGTATGTACATTTCAAAATGTTACAGCTCTGGATGGACCAGTTACCAGGGCATGGAAGGATGACAGACTTCATTACATGAGGAGAAGGGAAATTTTCGGGATTGAAGATCCACAGGGATGACAAGGCTGGAGCAACGGTACTCGAGAGAAGAATTTCTGATACTTTCTGAGATATGATGACACTAACCTTCTCTTTTAATTGTCTAGCTCCAATGAATTGACACATGGGAGTGTGTCAAAAAGGGGGAGTTGAGTCCGAACATCAAACAATGGTTTTATGAACATCTTATGACGTTATTTCTGTGTTTAATAATTTAGCTATGGTAAAACTTAAGCTTATAATGTGTTAGACTTAGAAAGGGTTCACTAATTTTTGATTTCTTTTACATACACATAGATTATGATTAGAATAAGTCCCTGGGTCAGAGAGTCCTGAACATAATTTTAAACCAAATTTGAATCATTAGAACAACAATGGATAACAATATTAGATTATCAAGGCTAGGGAGAGAGGTGTTTGGTTTTCTGTCTCTTGCAGAGAAAGGAACAGACACCAGACGGGGACACGGAGATGTGAGGACCCTTCACAGCAGAGACAGATGTAGGGACTGCCGAGACAGCAACTGGGGTCAAGTGTCATGGCGTTTGGGCTCCTGGAGAAGATGGATCCCACAAACACAGCAATAACCATGAAGGGGTTGGCGAAAACCAGGAACACCAGACCAACGAGGTTCGAGAGGCTCTTGGCAAAAAGGGGGACACGGCGGTGATCCCAAAAACACACAGATCCTTGTTTGAAATCGGGGCAGAATAATCCCCAGAACTGTGCAATGACTAAAGGGTGGTCTAACCCCGGAGGTCGAAGAAAGAAGCTGAGAATCACCCAACTGGAAGACACTGGTAGCTGCAGCAATAAAAATAAAGGTTAAAAGCTCCTTAGACAGAGGTTCTAGTCTAAGTACATTTGAAAGGTATAAGGGGGCATTAAAAAGGGGGTGGAAAACTGGAGCACCAAAATAAAGCTGTGGGAGAATTGGGGAGTGATGGGAGTGTCATCTGTAACTGCTGTTATGGTTGTAAATCTAACTTTGCTTGCATCTGAACTGCGTGAACACAGAGGTCATCCCACATATGGTCCACCCGTTAAAGGGGGACAGAGGGCCTCAGGACCAAGAAGAACTGGACCTTGCAATGCTGGAGTGCATGTTATAAGTGATCTCTTTTAAGAGATCAAAAGGGGGAATTATTAGATTATTCTGTTATTATATGTTACCTTATATATGTAATCAAAGTAGTTGAATTAGAATACTGCTGTAGATCATATTATACCCTTTAATATAGAGTGTGTGAGCTGTATGTAGTTTAGTTCTCATTATACTTTTGAGTTAACAGAACATATTCACATATTAGTTCATTAGATAAATGTGCATCACTCTGTATCCTTGATCTGCTGGGAATGTGTTACACTGTTTTCTTGACATGTTCTATTGTTGAATCATGAAGAGAAGGAGACTCTGTGTCTAAGACAGGGGAGATAGACAGACCACATTCCATACCCCCACCTTACAGAAAGCAGAGAAACAACTGCCGAGGTCATAACTTAGGCGCTGTAACGGAGAAAGAATGTGATGTTTTGGCTTTTACGACTAGATGGGGGCCACTAGAGACTATAAAAAGCTGAGCAACCCGTCACCATTTTGAGACTTGCTGTGACCCTCTTCAGGCATGTCTCCCCATCATGATGGTCCTTATGCTCTTAAGTGTTGAATTGTATGGAAATAAATGATTGTTGATTGAGCATAAATACACCGAGTATTGTCCTTCCTTCAGCCCAAAGATTCAAAGAATTGGGAGATTTCAACACTCTCAACCCAAACGAATCATCCACATCTGGAAGTTTTTTCCAAATACCGTGGATATCCACTCAAAATTCACTTATGTGTTGCTCATATAGTTTTCAGTTAGTTGGCTAAAAAAAAATATAACTAAGAAGATAACTTCTGCTTTCACACCAGGAAATGTCTGAAGACACTTTAACTCTGACTGATCCTCCGGGAATCCGTGTGAGTCTTCGTGTGAAATGTGATGTAAACGTGGCCTTAGACATATTTGCTTCATCTCAGTCCTCTGGTCTATTTCTACAGGTTTGGATGCAGGTGTAACTGGTTGTCAGGTGTGCTGGTGTGGTACCTGTAGCAGCAGGTGGTATTTAAGGATCCTCTGAACAGGTTTGAGCAGGTATGAACCCAGAGGCAGCGAACGTTTAAGCGAGGACTGGCGGTCCCGGAAAAATTTGGCAAGAGATTTGTTCCTCATGCACTCCGTCAGCGCCGCCACCGAACTGCAACAGGAGAGAGGAGACAGACAAGTGTGGACAGGTCAATGTGAATGAGACAAGGTTTTTAAAATGTGCTCGAAACCTAACGTATGGGAAAGCAATACAGCTGCTGTAGGGCTTACTTTGGGTAGTTGGTGCAGTACTGTGTGTAGATGTCAAAGTACTCGCTCTGAAATACAACAAGCCAAGAGTTTTATCAGCCGCTGCTTGTACGAACCATCCTCACCCAAATCCAATCAGATCTGGTCTCACCTTGATGACGAAGCACCTGGCGATGGCGACGGGGTCGTTGTCACACTGGTCGAGATCCTGAAGCAGCTCGCTGTGAACAGGAAACACTGTCACCGTGGCGACCCCAGCAACAACAACGCTTTGCATGTCACCAGGAGCAAACCAAAGGAAACCTGAAGTTTTTCTCTCGTTTCAGCAGTTTCCTTGGTTCTCACTTCAGAGTCTGAACCCTAACGCTCATTTTAATATTTCATGATGTTCTTCTGATGTTTTGGAGTTTTTACCTTTAACCATGAAGGCAGACAAGAAGGAGGGAGGAGAGCAGACGAATGACATGCAGTGAAAGTCTCTGTTACCTTCTACTCGAATGACTCGACTAACACTAAACCAAAGGCTGACATCATGGTGGTCATGGTTATTTTTATATATACGATCTGGTTTGTGTTACGGTGTTCGTCTGTGGCTGCACCGTTCAGGAGTGAAAATGGGTGAAACGGTTTGTTCATATTTAACCTGCTGAATCGTTCCTAAACATGAAGGCACTCAAAGTCACAGCAAACAGAGCACTCCATGTTGTGCAGTAGAACAGCGCCGGTCTGCAAAGCAAACTCACCCCTCGACAGGAAACAGAGAGCGCTGACATGGGGGAGACGTAACATCAACGTTAACCGTTTTAGACAAAATATCGTGCTATGATAACGGACACATTAAACTTTATCTTCTTCACCTGTTGAACTCGTAGATGTCCTCGATGTTTCCAAAGAGAGCGCAGACCAGCTCAGGACGGATCGACAGATCCGACTGGTCGGACTGATCGATGATGTGAGCCAGGTAGTCCTGCAGGGTAGGAGGGAGAGGTTAGTAGAGTGGACGGAAGGAAGGAAGAGACAAGCAGGGAAGAAGAGGATAAGAGGAAGTGACAGAAAGGTCAGGGGTCACTTTTTAAAAAGCTCAGCGTCAAATAAAACACCCTTTAAAATAAACTGGAATGTTTCCATTTCTCCAACAGGAGGCAGACTGAACGCTCACTGAGCTATACCACAGTAATCTGATTACTTCTGGCTTGATCAGAGATGCAGACTGTTTAACTCCTCTCTGGAGGGGAGAGGGAGGGGAAACAGGAGGACAAAGGAGGGGGGAACAACTAAGCTGTAGTGCCTCTTCACTTCACTGTGCAATACCTTTTGTGCAATACTTTTGTTAATAGTCAATGGTGCAATAGACTCCAAACTTGAAATGTGCAATTCACTTGTATCTTTATTTTTATTCCTATTTATCCCCTTCGTATATTTTATTTATATATGTCTCTGTATTTTTATATATATGTGTGTGTGTGTGTGTGTGTGTGTGTGTGTGTGTGTGTGTGTGTGTGTGTGTGTGTGTGTGTGTGTGTGTGTGTGTGTGTGTATATATATATATATATATCTCACTCCTGGTACCACTAGCAGCTGGATAGCGTAGTGGTTAGACTACACGCCTTTGGAACGCCTTTGGAACAGAGGATCGCAAGTTCGATTCCTGCCTGGGGCGTCTGTATCCAGTAAGGGTCCTAAGGCTAGACCCCCTATGCTAAGCGAGCCTACCGCAGACATGAGCGAGACAGATAAATATGAAGGCATGCCGGCTCGGATGTCGCCCGGATCAACAAGGTCCGCGTCAGGTGTTGAGGAACCAGGGCACCCTGACGAAAAGTGGGCTACTGGAACAAGAAGGCATCGTTGTTGGAATGCTACTACGCAAGTAACCCCGGCGGAAGGGGCTACATGAATAGGATGACGGACCTATGGATTCTTCGACTGCTCTCACAGCTAGAGATTGACGAGGTACAACACAAATGCTACGGCAAGGAGGAGTCAGGACGCCAGGTCAGGGGGGAGATATCATCACCCCCACCCGAGATTGGGTACATAGCCCCTCCATGGAGAAGGAGGCTAGATCAAAGTAGCACGGAGGGAGGTTAGCCAACTAACGGAGTTGCAGAAAGGTGCGACAAAGAAGGTGCATAAGAAATACAGCAAGCTGTCCATACCTGAGGCCTTGGAAACTGCCAAGCAAAGACTCACAGCCTTGGCCAGCCGCTTGAGGAGGTACACCAGAGAGATAGAAGGCAGGAGAATAAACCAGCTGTTCTCCACAGAACCAGCAAAGGTGTACTCTCAGTGGCAAGGGAACAATAATAAGAGAACAGCACCACCAAGGCTGGAGACGGAGCAATACTGGAAGAGCATATGGGAGAAGGACGCAACCCATAACGGCAATGCTCAGTGGCTAGTGGATCTGAGGGCAGACCACAGCGACCTCCCTGAACAGGGTCCAGTAACCATCACAGTGGCAGATATCCAAGGAAGGGTCTCCAGTATGAAGAGTTGGACAGCACCAGGGCCCGACATGGTTCACGCCTACTGGCTAAAGAAGCTGACTGCATTCCACGAGCGTCTGGCAGCACAAATGAACCAGCTGCTAGTTAACGAGAGACACCCGGAATGGCTAACCGAAGGTCGGACGGTCCTGATCCCCAAGGACCCCAAGAAGGGACCGGTCCCCTCCAACTACCGACCAATAACCTGCCTCAGTACTACATGGAAGCTCCTGTCAGGCATCATATCGGCTAAGATGAACAGGCACATGGGTCAATACATGAGTGGGACACAGAAAGGAATTGGCAAGAATACCAGGGGCGCAAAACACCAGCTACTGGTAGACAGAACAGTCAGCCGAGACTGCAAGACCAGACTGACCAACCTGTGCACTGCCTGGATTGATTACAAGAAGGCCTATGACTCAATGCCCCACAGCTGGATACTGGAATGCCTAGAATTGTACAAGATCAATGGGACCCTAAGAGCCTTCATCAGGAACTCAATGGGGATGTGGTGTACAACACTAGAGGCCAACTCCAAGCCCATAGCACAAGTCACCATCAAGTGCGGGATCTACCAAGGAGATGCTCTGTCCCCACTGCTGTTCTGCATAGGCCTGAACCCCCTCAGTGAGATCATTAACAAAACTGGATAGGTAGTCAGAACTGAGGGGATTGAACTACCAGAAGGCAACATTGCAGACATAGAGGACAGTTACAAGTACCTGGGGATCCCGCAGGCAAATGGGAACCATGAAGAGGCCGCTAGAAAGGCTGCAACCACCAAGTACCTGCAGAGGGTCAGGCAAGTCCTGAGGAGTCAGCTGAATGGTAAGAACAAGATCCGGGCCATCAACACGTACGCCCTGCCCGTGATCAGGTACCCTGCTGGGGTAATAGGCTGGCCAAAGGAGGAGATAGAAGCCACTGACATAAAGACAAGAAAGCTCCTTACCATGCATGGAGGGTTTCACCCCAAGTCCAGCACCCTGAGGCAGTACGCTAAGCGGAAGGAAGGGGGCCGGGGACTGGTGAGTGTCAGCACCACAGTCCAGGATGAGACAACGAACATCCAAGAATACATTGGGAAGATGGCCCCAACTGACCGAGTGCTCAGTGAATACCTCAGGCAGCAGAAACCCAAGAAAGAGGAGGGAGACGAGGAACCATCATGGAAGGACAGGCCCCTGCACGGTATGTACCACCGGCAGATAGAGGAGGTGGCTGATATCCAGAAATCCTACCAGTGGCTGGACAAAGCTGGACTGAAAGACAGCACAGAGGCACTAATCATGGCAGCACAAGAACAAGCTCTGAGTACAAGATCAATAGAGGCTGGGGTCTATCACACCAGGCAAGACCCCAGGTGCAGGCTGTGTAAAGATGCCCCAGAGACAATCCAGCACATAACAGCAGGGTGCAAGATGCTAGCAGGCAAGGCATACATGGAACGCCATAACCAAGTGGCCGGCGTAGTGTACAGGAACATCTGTGCCGAGTATAACCTGGAAGTCCCGAGGTCAAAATGGGAGATGCCCCCAAGGGTGGTGGAGAATGACCGAGCTAAGATCCTGTGGGACTTCCAGATACAGACGGACAAAATGGTGGTGGCTAACCAACCGGACATAGTGGTGGTAGACAAACAGAAGAAGACGGCCGTAGTGATCGATGTAGCGGTTCCGAATGACAGCAACATCAGGAAGAAGGAACACGAGAAGCTCGAGAAATACCAAGGGCTCAGAGAAGAGCTCGAGAGGATGTGGAGGGTGAAGGTAATGGTGGTCCCCGTGGTAATCGGAGCACTAGGTGCGGTGACTCCCAAGCTAGGCGAGTGGCTCCAGCAGATCCCGGGAATAACATCGGAGATCTCTGTCCAGAAGAGCGCAGTCCTGGGAACAGCTAAGATACTGCGCAGGACCCTCAAGCTCCCAGGCCTCTGGTAGAGGACCCGAGCTTGAAGGATAAACCGCCCGCAGGGGCGTGCTGGGTGTTTTTATATATATATATATATATATATATATATATATATATATATATATATATATATACACACACACACTCAACAAAAATATAAACGCAACACCTTTGTTACTGCTCCCATTCCCCATGGGATGGACGTAGAGACCTAAAATTCATTCCAGATACACAATATAACCATCCCTCCCAAACAGTGGTCACAAATCAGTCCAAATGTGTGGTAGTGGGCACATCTGCTTTATTGAGATAATCCATCCCACCTCACAGGTGTGCCACATCAGGATGCTGATCTGACATCATGGGTAGTGCACAGGTGTACCTCAGACTGCCCACAACAAAAGGCCACCCTGGAATGTGCAGTTTTTTGTGCTATTGGGGGTCTGGGGACCCAGAACCGGTCAGTATCTGGTGTGACCACCATTTGCCTCATACAGTGCAACACATCGTCGCATGGAGTCTATCAGATTGTCAATTGTGGCCTGTGGAATGTTGGTCCACTCCACTTCAATGGCTGTGCGAGGTTGTTGGATATTCGTGGGAACTGGTGCACGCTGTCGTATACGCCGGTCAAGCACATCCCGAACATGCTCAATGGGTGACATGTCAATGGGTGAGTATGCTGGCCATGCAAGAACTGGGACATTCTCAGCTGCCATCTGCCCTGAACAATGTGAACCATGATTCATCCGTGAAGCGCACACCTCTCCAACGTGCTAGACGCCATCGAATGTGAGCACTTGCCCACACAAGTCTGTTACGGCGACGAGCTGGAGTCAGGTCAAGACCCCGATGAGGACGACGGGCATGCAGTTGAGCGTCCCTGAGACGGTTTCTGACAGTTTGTGCAGAAATTGTTTGGTTGTGCAAACCAATTGTTCCAGCAGCTGTCTGGGTGGCTGGTCTCAGACGATCTTGGAGGTGAACCTGCTGGATGTGGAGGTCCTGGGCTGGTGTGGTTACACGAGGTCTGCGGTTGTGAGGCCGGTTGGATGTGCTGCCATATTCTCTGAAACGCCTGTGGAGACGGCTTATGGTTGAGAAATGAACATTCAATGCACGGGCGACAGATCTGGTTGACATTCCTGCTGTCAGCATGCCAATTGCACGCTCCCTCATTGCTTGTGGCATCTGTGGCATTTTGCTGTGAGACAAAACTGCACATTCCAGGGTGGCCTTTTGTTGTGGGCAGTCTGAGGTACACCTGTGCACTACTCATGATGTCCGATCAGCATCCTGATGTGGCACACCTGTGAGGTGGGATGGATTATCTCAATATAACAGATGTGCCCACTACCACACATTTGGACTGATTTGTGACCACTGTTTGGGAGGGATGGTTATATTGTGTATCTGGAATGAATTTTAGGTCTCTACGTCCATCCCATGGGGAATGGGAGCAGTAACAAAGGTGTTGCGTTTATATTTTTGTTGAGTGTATATATATATATATATATATATATATATATATATATATATATATATAATATTCTGTAACTGTAACTTCTGTCGGTGCTGTGCTTTTGGAAACTGAATTTCCCAGAGGAACCCACCCGAGGGATTAATAAAGTTTTATCTTATCTTATCTTTCTGTTTGATTAAATATATATATATTCCATATGTTTGGTATTTATTATTGAGGTAAGTACATAAACACATTTATTGTTTTAAATAAAAGTGATTACGTAATTATGTTTATTTTTATAAACTGAACTTTAAAATCTGTGTATCAGTTTATGTTTAATGTGTCAGAGTTTACTTGATTTTTAAATATTTAAAAAAAATGGAGAAAACTCGTATGTCTGATGTGTTTACTGATTTCATATTACATATTCTATCTCACTTAGAGCTTTTTTAGAGCCTAAAACTTGTTATTATTTTATTATAAGGACAGGTCTTTGTTATTCTCTGAAACCTTGGTAAATAAATCATAATAAATATCTGTTAGAGTATTTCCGTTTTTCCGTTGCTCCTTCACTGGTTTGTTTTTTGTTTTCCTAAGTTTTTTAAACAGCCTGGTTTGATTGAGTCGTACTTCAGACACTGAAACAGGTGCGTGCAGCTCGGTGAGCCTGTTACATAAGCAGCTAATCCCATCACTGCAGAACGTCTTAGCTTGTTAATTATAGTCTGGCACTGAGTCATGGCTGGGGTAACGACTGACACCGCGAGCTGTCCTCTGTACGTGGAGATGCGTTCAGGAAACGCGTATGTTTCACGAGCCCAAAATGTTCAGACTAAGAAAAATGGGTCAATTTTTGTCCTGAGTGCTTTCAGAATAGAAATGAAATGTTTGAAGTTCAGACAGTTTTACCTTGGTGAGTTTAGATTAAAACTAAAGGATGAGAAGCTCATGCATCAGCAGCTTAAAAACCAAACCCTGTCCAGCTCCATGGTCACTGATCATCGTTTGAAAATAAGACGCCAAGGATGGAAGTGTTTCTACTTCATGTTCTACACCATGGAAATGATCCTGGGATCATCCACCGCCACCCTCTGTGGACATCCAGGTGTTTTCATGAGATCACAGACTAGACTTTCAGAGAAAAGCTTAGCGCCTGAAGTTACTTTAGAGATAGTTTCAGGATAAAGCGTCAAACCATCAGCGAGCGTGATCAAAGCAAACTTGACTCGTCCTGAACCCGCCGCTAGCGAGCAGCGATCGATGTTCCAGGTATTCGGCAACAGAATTCCAGGAACTCAGGAGGTGGTACTGAGTTAAACTACCAATGAGAATAAAGGATATGGTTGGACAGGTGGCTACCTAGGCAACCACAATGACCAACCATCCACATCAGTGAAAAATTTGAGCCCGTAGAGCCCACACCTGTTACCATGACACCTATAGGGTCACGCAGTTAGGTAACTCACCTCCACGATCATGCGCAGATCTCTCACGTACATCCTCTCTGTCTCGATGATCTCCATGACGACGCGGTCTAGGTAGGTCAGCTGAGGGTTGGGCGCCATGCTGGCGCGGATAAACGGTGAAGCCGGCTGCCGGCGGCTCAAGGTACGACTCGCCTTCCAGTCTTTGTTGTTGTTGTTTTTGTTGTGAATGAAGCTCCGCCCCTTCCTGTTGGGTTGGGGGCTCGACCCCTGGAGGTCTGCAGCGACCTCCTCGGGGCTCAGGTTAAGGTTGATGTCAGGGTCCGAGGAGGAGCTGGTGATAGATGAAGGCAGCGCAAGGTTGTCGTCTCTGGAAGATCCAGACCCGGAGGACAAAGTGGAGATCAGGCTCACGGGGCGCCGGTAAGATGCCAGCAGGTCGGAGGAGTCGGAGGGTGTGGACGATGGAGCACGCTCATCGCTGCTGATGGAGGCGGTGGACAGGCGGGGGGACTCTGAGGAGGGGAGGGAGAGAGATGATGTCACTGATAGCAAACTTCTACATCATCACCTTTCACAATAAAAGCACTGAGGTTTTTCCACTGTCAGAGTGAGAGCAGAGTTTCACAATAAAAGCTTGTGTAAGGAGAAGTTAGAACATGATGAATGTTTGTCCGCAAAGACAGATAAAGCAGTGTGTTATTTTGGTCCTGGAGTCTGAATTCACTTTGAGGAAACACTCACGCCTCACATCCACAGCTGCAAACATCTGGACAGGTTGTGGCCTATTAACCACACCTGAGGAATGTCAGGAATCCAAATGTGTTTAGATGTTTTTACAGTGAAGAAACAGTTTGTACTGTGTGAAGCAACTGAACGAATGAGCAACATTTCAACATGTACATGCGGGCTGCTTGGCTGGGAATCAAATGTTCAGGAACTGACTCATCAGGTGGTTCGAGCTCCGGGAGTTTCAAAGTGAAACGCCTCAAACGCCCATTTCTTCCATCGACCTATAGTTCCTCTGGTGTCCAGCATAGGCAGCAGTGAGTTAGTCCCCATTGACTCCCATATTAACATAAACATGTTTACAGCCTGTAAAAAACACTTTGATCTATCTTCAAAACACCTGTAGTCAATAACTCACCTGTTTAGTGTATGAAGACTGAGAGTTTGCATTATCAGGGGCGTGGCCTCTATGACTTACAGGTGCATGGTTACACAGATGGGTGTAGCTGCTAGCTGTCTTATTTGTGCTGTTTTATCCTTTAGGATGAGTTTCATGATATCATCATGACAATAACAACATGGCTGCTGTGCAGTTACTTGCTGATGCTGGCAGATGTTTACAGGTATGACACTGTGAGAAAGTGGAAGCTACACATTCGTGTTTCATGTATGTAACCAGATTCTCGGATCAGGTGTTCAAGCATGGTCCAGCCAGCCAATCACAGCAGGTTCCCACAGACTCTTTCAGTGAAATCAGCATGTAGCAGATCAGCGATAGTCATTGATTCCTTTTTGATTAATTGGTTTAGCTTCATTGACAGATTTCTTGGAATCGCATACTGAGAGATTTGGTTGGCGCACGTACCGGCTAACCAGTCCTCTGAGGGTTTGGCTAAATATCTGAAGAGCAGCGACACCGACAGTCCACCTGAGACACAGACACACACATTCAACATGTGGACGACAACAGTAGGACAGCAGAGCGCTCCTCAGACAGGAAGTTCCTGCTGCCACCGTCTCTGATGTTCCCATTAAACATGCACAGAACTATCAAACCTGACTTCAGAACACAGACAGAGCATGCTCCCCAACAGGTGGAAAAGCAGGCACACAAAGGCAGGGGGTAACCAGCTTTCGGACCTGTCCTCTCTGCTTCGCTGCACACACATTACAAACTGCACTTGAACACAACAGCAGCTCAGGTCTGAATCATTTCAAACGGATCCTCTGTCCAATACTCAACAAACTCAGACACAAACACAGTTTCCTGAATTTCCTTCAGAATAAAAGTCAGTTAAAAGCCTTTAATGTGAAGCTGTGGGTGAAGTAAATTAACCCTGCAGGACTTTCAGCGGGAGGATCAGACGGACCTCTTCCGGCTCCGAAGAGCAGCTCAGCCGGAGGGTTTCACGCTGTGTTCACTTCCTCCCACATGACAGGAATCTCAGAAGCCAAAACACAAATCCTCCTTGAGAGGGAACACAGGAGAAGGAGGGGAGGAGGAGTGCGTGTTTGAATGAAAACAGCCACACACACACACACACACACACACACACACACACACACACACACACACACACACACACACTAGTCCGTTAGCTCTTTGGCTTCCTGCCATTCTGCAGCCAGGGAGGCGTTTACTCACCAGACAGGAAGGGAGTGAGTTTATGGATGTGATATGAGGCCTGGTGGGCCAGTCACAGCTCAGAGTTTACATTCAAACACCTTCAAACACACACAGGGTTGACCTTTGACCTCTGCAACCGTTGGACCAACAGGAAGAGCAGCTTTTCTAGGACCCTGACCAGAGTTTGAAACCAGAATAAAAACTCAAACAAACAGGAGAGAAATGTGCTGAAAACATCTGAAACCTCTTCACCTGCTCCGTTTAACACCTGTGAAGAAAAACGTGTTTGTTTAAAAATAAATAAATAAATAAATAAATTATCCACTCCGCTCATAGCTTTAACACTAATGAGCTTTATTCAAACCTCTGACACTAGAAAACAGTCTCTGAGACCTCACTCCATCCAAAATGCTGCATCAGGAAAAAAGTCTGAGATTTTCAGGGACCATCTGACGGCGACTCACCAAACCAGCGGCGCACAAACACTCGTCTGAGCCGCCGATCCTCCTCCACACTCCTGAAAGAGATCTTCACCTGTTTCTCTGAGCAGAAACACCTGACCACAGCTACATCGCCTCCTCCTCCTCCAGTCAGACTGCGCCACATGCTCCTCTGATACCCCATTGAACCTGAACGCTGGGCTCAACAAACGTCCTCAAAAACAAAAAGCGGATGAAAGAGAAGAGGTTGAGTTTTCCTGCAGCTCTAAAGTGCCCTGAATGCCCCACATCTGTAAACTGTGACTGCAGAGCTGAACAGAAACATGAGGAGGAAGAGGAGGAGGAGGAGGAGTTACAGGAGGAGGAGAAAGGGCAGACAGCAGGAGGAGTTGCTGAGGGGAGGAAAAGATTTAAAAAGTGAGGAAGATGAAGGTCCTTCCTCCTCTCTGTTTGGGTTCAAATGAATAAAAAAATATTTAAAAAAAAAAAGAATCACAAAGAAACGCTAGCAGAGGGAGGAGCTACAAACTGACCTGACATGAGCCAGAAATACACTAGAGGGCGTTACCGAGCAACCACAGAGACTCGGGATCTGATCAGAAACATCTGAACAAACACAAGAGCTCACGATTTAATGATGACATGCAGCAACACAGACACAACAACACGGACACAGGCAGCAACATGGCAAAACAGACACACAACAACACAGACATAAACAACACAGTCACAGACACACAACAACACAGACACACAGGCAGCATCAAGACATCACAAAACACAACATTACGGAAACAGATACACAGGCAGCAACACAACAACACGGCAGAACCACGGCAACCTCGCCGTCGGCTCCGATTTACTCGTCGCTTGCAGGTTGGCCCTGCCCCTCTGGACAACTTTAATCACTGTACTCGACTGAGTGCCTTCCTCTGCGCCTCCTCACACACTTTCTCTTCAGCTCTGTTCAATGGGACCTGAACTGCAGTCTGAAGATTACCCAGCTGCACCTGAACTCATCACTGATGTCATCCGTTTCTGTTCATAAAAAACTTTATTAGCATCATCATTTATTTTAGGTCCTCTTTTATTTCATTTTAAAGAGTCACATGTTTACTGGGGATGGAGCCTGAAAGACATCACTGAGTGTGGTTTCATTTCAAATACAAACGGAGCTCTGTCTTAACCTGCTAGGAACTGGCGTCCACATATGTGGACATCACATTTGTGGGATGTCTAGACCAAAATAATACATTCTGCTCTACAAGGGCTTGATATCCAGTTACGAAGACAGTATACTGCCACTGTTCTATCAAAATTTAAAACAAATGTCCTCCTATGTGGCTCTCATTTCTCTCAGAAACAAAAATCAGGTCAGTCAGAATTATAAAGCACTTTGGGTGCCCAGAAAAGCGCTATGTAAATGCAATCCATTATTATTATTATTATTATTATTATTATTATTATTATCCCCTCCATTTCCCAGCTGACCTGAAGTAACCACAAACCCTGATCAGCAGATGCTGAATGGAAACACAGCGATTCACAGCGTTTCCATGAATCAAACGTCCCTGCAGCCACGAGACGTTTAGGGTGTGAAAATTCAAAACATATTATGGAAATGGAAATGCTTTGAATGAACATTTACATGATCCGAGTCACGTTCGTCCTCTCCAGCACGCTGCGTAGCTATGAATAATTGGACATCATCTTCTCCTTGTCGCTCCTTCAGCTCAGCGAGGTCAGAGCTGAGATGTGTCTTACTTTCACTGACATTGATGGCTCAGCTCCAGTTTGAATGTTTTTATTCCTCCACCTCCTGCTCCTCCATTTTGTTTCGGTCTGTTCGTTTGTGTCCTGAAGCGTCTCGGGGGGGGGGGGGGGGGGGAATAATGGCCAACTGTTCTTGAGACACAACGGAGCCGT
Organism: Rhamphochromis sp. 'chilingali'; assembly: GCF_963969265.1. Classification (NCBI taxonomy): domain Eukaryota; kingdom Metazoa; phylum Chordata; class Actinopteri; order Cichliformes; family Cichlidae; genus Rhamphochromis; species Rhamphochromis sp. 'chilingali'. The sequence continues at coordinate 28,060,679 of NC_137932.1, forward strand.
TTAACCACAGTGTCTCGCCATGATGCCACAGACACACGCCACTTGTAACCAGCAGGGGTGGACAAAATATCAGGAACAGGAACAGATCAGTGCTGCAAGAAGTGTGACACTGTGAGTCGTGAACGGCAGAGTTACGGTTTGTATCATACAAGAAACATGTGTGAGAGGAAACAGTGAGTGAAGCATTCATCACGTTGAAGGTCCTGATCTGTGCAGCTTATCCTCTTTTAGAGGAACCAGATCTGATCTTCCTAAAGATCCTTCAAACCTCACACAGCTTCAGCCCAAAGTACTAAAACTTTTTATTGTTTGTTGTGATGAAAGAAAAATGTGTGAGTTCAGACAGCAGGGGTGCTGCTGCTGCACTAGTCAACATCAACTAAAAACCTTAGTTTCCTGATATGTTATTTTTATTTTGATTAGGTTTTTTTTAATCTGCAGACGAACACAGTACAGGAAGCTGAAGAGCTGACTGGCTAAATCTGTCTCACGTGTGGCGTTCCACAGGGTTCAGTCCAAGATCCTCTGATGTTTCCTGTTAAAATATTTCCTAATGTAACACTCAGTACTTTGTTTTACTGGTTTATAAAAAAAAATCTGACATCTGAGATGACTCATGATTGGCTGCTTTCACACAATAACTTAGGAAGTGGTGTCTGAGGATATGCATCACTTCCTGTCAGAGTGCTGAGTCAAACAGCAGGTAAACAAAGCATCTTCTCCCTCTGCGGGGAAGAGAGTAGGATTAACGTGGAGCGTCATTGTTCCTGCACACCTCGAATGCCTCATTCTAACAGGAATAACCCCTCGTTTCCCATAAGCTCCTTTCACCTCCTGAACCCCGACCACAAGCACGGAAACAAAATCTATAATCTGTCGGTGTGATCGATCAGCAGCTGCACAATGAACAAGTACAGTGACATTTACACCTACAGATTAATCATCTCCTTATTGATAAGCATGTTTCCTCAGCTGGAGGCGTGTGTGTGTTAATCTGGAGTAATGGGGATTAAAGTTGTGAGTTAATCCATCACAGATTACACACTGGAAACAACAACAGGAGAAGCAGAGCTGAACACTGTGGACCTGAGCCACTGTAATCTGCACAGGTGAGCTCACTTTAAAACACCAGCAAAGTATAAACTATATTCCGCACAGTGGCCATACTCTCAGGTACGCCCAGGACTACTGGCCTCACGTTACCTGTTACTCAGACTCACACCTGCTGACAAACAGCTTTATTTGACGTGTTTTTCTTAGCTGATGTCGGTGAGCCTTGTGGCCAGTCGTCACTCACTTCTCCCGTTTTTAATAATCTGGGTAAATGTTGATGTTTCACACTGTGATGAGGCTTTCAGTGATTACCGTGCTCAGGGTTTCTGTTATTGAAGAACTCCTCTGATGTTCTAGTTTATTCATGTATGAGTATTTAGGTCAGTCGTCCACGGAGACAAACCTGCTGCACACACACTGAGGTCTGACAGACAGCAGCTAGCACATGTTCATACCAGCGTTTCATGAACATGAACATGCACAGCTCTCTGAGTTAGAGCTGTGGGACAGACGGCCTCACGCTTACTCCACTGTGTTTACAGAGAAGTTGATGGTCCACTCTGATCATCACCGCTGGTCTGAGGTGTTTGATTCTGTCCATGATGGACCAACACCTGCACTCTGGTTATGTCTGTTCCTCTGGGCTCTGTTCAGGTGCAGCTGTGCTGCCCTGTTCTTTCACAGAGGAGAGGCTTTCTCCCGTGAAGTCCTTCCAAGCAGTCGTACCCGTTCAGTCTGATTCTCAGAGTGCTGTCATGAACTCTGACCTCAGAGTAGCAACGATGTGCTGAAGTACGTTGTAGTTTCTCCACCTCAGAGCACGTCAGTAAGATCCAGCGAGTGCGAACAGCCGGACTCCAAACTTCACCTCCTCACACACAGGAGCCAGTCTGAACCAGTCCTGTGTGGACCAGAACTGCCTCAAACCAGTTTAAACAAAGCAGCATGATGATGTCATCGCGATAACCCCACCACCTATCTTATGCAACACATCAGCTGGTTCCCATAGTGATTAAGAGGCAGGTGACTTGAGATCATGTTCAAGTCTGACACACACACACACACACACACACACCTCCTGCTGGGATCAAAAATAATCAATAAGAACTACTCGGCAGACTGAATCTAGAGACTTCAGTTCCCATGATGCTCTGGGGCATGGCTGCCACATTCAACTGGTTTGAATCACACAATCAGGTTTAATCAGCATGTTTTCTACCTGCTGCTCCTACACGGAGTGATTTGAGTGGCTGTTAAACAGAAAGGTAACCTTCACACAGTTGTTTCTACAGCTGATCCAAGTCAGAGACCAGATTCCTACACAAAAAGCTGAGTCACCTCTGCAAAAAAAACATCTCTCAGCACTTCACCCTTCACTTGCAGAAACACCTGAGATTTGTGCTGAAACTCTAGAATCCCAGCCTACCTTAAAGGGAGCGAGAAGCAGAACCCAAAAGAGGATGTCTCCAGACCGAGTCTCTTCAGGACTGCCAGGTCTCACTGATCCACCTGCCACCCTGATGCCAGGGGGTGGAGCCTAATCTAATTAGGCTCAGAGTAACGTGGAGCACCAGATGCCACGTGCTGGTGACTGACCTGCCCTCACACACACAAACACACGTCTCATTTTGATAGCTTAATGAGGACATCTAATTGACATAATGTTTTCCTGCCTAAACCTAATCATAACCCTGACACTAAAACTGCATTCTGAGTCTCAAAAATGTCTTCAAACCCATGGGGACAACCGTTTTGGTCCTCATAAGTAACTGTTTATACAAAGACACACACCCTTACCCACACACACACAGTCTCTTTCATTTCTCTTTGTTCAGGTTTAGTTTTAGAAACATCACTCTAATTTTTTATTTATTTTATTTGTTATATTATTGAAAATCAGATTATTGTAAATATTAAAAAATATATTAAATGTTTTAATTATTTATTATAATTATTTCAGTTATTTTTTCTTTTTATTTATGTGGGACCTTTATTTATGTTATTATGTTTTTTTATTTATTTTTTTTCACTTTTTCAATTCATTTTAATACTTTTACTTTGCGAACTGTAATTTTGTACATTCAGTGTTCTTCATTCTCAGGTTTTTATGTTATTGTTTACAGTCATTAAATTAATTATTAAAAGATTTGTTTTTATTATTGATGTTTATTTTCTTTTTATCATGAGTCGGTGGATGTTTGTTGTTTGTGAACGTGGCTGATTTTAATCTTGCTTCTGCTTTTTCACTTTTTGCTCTCCTGCAAATCGGAGCACCGCGCCTCGAAGGACGCAGCGTTCAATTGCAGCTTCGTGTGCGTGCAAACAGGAAACAACAGGCCTGACGTCACTCTGAGGACAGACAGCCTTTGTCCTCCAACAGTGCCGCCAGCTCGCTCCAGCACGCAGAAGAAAGACACCTCACATCCACTCTCGCCAACAAAGACTCATCTGTGGTTGACCAGGACCAGAATCAGGACTGGGACCAGAACCGGGACCAGCAGATAGTCCTCAGGTCCACCTGAGGGAGTCTCACAGGGACACCCTTCTACAACTTAAATAAAGTTTTTGCCAACTGGAGCAGCTCCAGAGAGTGCCCCTACAGAACGGGAAGTCCAGATGCGTTCAGGGAGCTCATAATTTAAGTCAGAACTAAAACCAGGGTCCAAGAGGAATAGGAAGAGCGTCTTACCTTCATCCATGGGGAGATCTGAGGAGGAGCAGAGAGATCCTTCAGGCATCACCTGCAAGCATCCACGTGCACACACACACACACACACACACACACACACACACACACACACACACACACACACACACACACACACACACAGGAGACTGATGAAGACCTTCAGCTGTTTAACATAAGCGGCAGCAGTCAGTACGTGCATCATCTGGTGATGGAGGAGGTCATGTGATCAGACTCACCTGAGTGTGCAGAGTGATGATGAAGGCAAAACAGAAACCGAGCAGAGTGAGGACTGAAGAACTGGACCGACAGAAACCTGCATAGACATCAGGAAGTGACACGATTCAGAGTTCACCTGTGATGCATCCACTGATTCCTGTGTGATGATTTTATGTATAAAGCTTTTGAAGCTTCCTGTTCACAAACTTAATACAGTTGTTATTTTTACTGCTCATCTGACTGTCCACAAACTCAAATATGAACATAAACACCAACAAATTCAATTAAAAATAATTTAAACAAAATATAATATAGTAAATAATTTAATTAATGACTTTGTCATTTCTTAGGTTAACAAAATGACTTGTGTGGAAAAAAACCCAGGATTTAGAAATGTATGTATTCAATGAATTCAAATTTTTACTCTTACAATTCCTACAAAAATAAATGAAAATTTTAATAATTTAATCTGAAGTCTTTCAGCTAATTTCAGTTATTGGATTTGGTTGATTTGATGAATCTAAGTTATTCATCAGAAATAATTCATTAATAAAATGATTAAAAAAAAGAAAAAGTCTCATTCCTCAGGCAAAGAGACAGAGCACGTGCAGACTGCGGCACTGCGCAGGTATGAACCTTGGATGGTTTCCATGGCAACACATGAACGCGCACTGGTCGACTTTCCTGTCATGGTTTTCCAGGTAAGCCTGATTTGAATAAAGTTTTGCTGTTTATAACCTTTAGATGAACAAAAGCTCAAAGTGTTTATGAAACAAACACAAACAACCAAACATAAAGAAAAAAAGGCACCAGCGAGGAGCAGCTGTGATCTGAGCTCATTAAAGCTTGGGCAACGCGGCTGTTTCCTTCGCGCGGAGCTCCGTTTAAAGGCGTCTAATTTGGTGTTTTCTGATTTTCTCTGCAAACACAAACATGTCTGAACTTGATCGTGTACTTTTTCTCAAACACCTGGGCCCATCTTTGTTTTCGGCTCCTCGTGTTTCATCACACAGCCTAATCTGGACCGATAATCTGTGCGCAGTACAGACTTGCTCCCTGGTCTGACTGCTCCGACCGACAGCTGTAAAAGTTGAAACATCCAGAGGAGACGCGGTGCCATAGATTTGAGGTGCCCCCGCCCTCATCATACCCCCACCCCCGAGTGTCTGTAATACGATTTGCGTTGATCAGCTCATCTTTAAATGTGAAGACTTCCTAACGGACTTATGACTGAGAATCCCACCCACACGCTACGTGCCTTTGCTGTGATGAAGAGGATCTGAGCTGAGCCCGGGCTCTTCCTCTGAGGCAGAACACTTCCGCGAGCACAGCCTGGAGAGTGACCCGGAGCCCTGGCAGGACTCGGAGCTGCTCCCGGAGGAGTTTGTGAGCCAAAAAAGTTAAAGTGTGGACTCACCTCAGCCTCATTTATAGCCGCCACAGCCCTCCAGCTGACCCCAGCACTTTACAGGAAAAATAAACTCTGCAGCACGGCTTCCTTACGGTCTGCGCCGACTCCCGCTGCGCATGCGCACGCGCTCCCTTTGAAAAGTAGAAAAACGACTGAAACTGCGCTGACGCGTAAAATACACCTGAGAAGCGGAAGGTGAAAGAAATGAAAGACAGAGACACACGTGCGTTAATCAGTAAGAAGGGGACAGAGGAGAACAGAGAGTTGAAGGGTGAGGTTACTACCTGTCAGCGCAGGTACCTCTACATTTGGATGGACCGAAGGTGATAAGCTTAGTGCTGTCTCTGTTTTACTAGAGAATGTTATCAGACATCACACATCGCCATTATAAAACACATCAGAGCTCTGCAGGTAAATACAGGAGGCAAAATAGATTTGCATAAACGCAGCGTGTCATTCAAGCAGCAGCAATAGAGGCTGAAAACGAGCCTCATCTGCATTTCTGCGTCATCGATTGAAAATACGCCGCGGAAGAGAACCTCGTTCAGCTTTCAATTTGAAATCTGTGTGTTTCAGTAAGATTCAGTTATCCCAATAACAGCAGCACAAACAAATCATATTAATAAGAAAATAATTCATGAAGTAGAATAGCTCAAAAAATAAAAACATAAATAAATATGACAACCCCATCAAAATAGTTAAATCTTAAAAAATGAGAGAAAAAGGAAAAGAGTAAAACACACGCGCACAGACACACACTGTAAATGTGTGCACGTATCCGACACACCCAAACTGCACTGACCACTCGGGGGCAGCAGAGCTCCACAGCACCAGAGGAACCAAATCTGTGCACTTGTTCATTACTGGCTTAGAAACATGTTTGATTTTGATGTATTCGTGCCTGTGTTTTCCTGCTCGGTGGACTCGGACCCTCACAAATGTTTCCTCTGATGTTAGTAACAGTTTTAGTGCAGCAGGCTTCAGATCTGCCGATTAGTGAACTCAGACACATTCCTTCAGGTGGATATTTGAGTCAGTGACTGCTGTGGAAGTCTGCAGATGTCTGTGACTCACAAAACCGCCAGTTACAGAACAGCGAGCCTAAAACAAGTCCCGACCTGTCCGAGGGCAGAAGAACAGCTCGTGACTCCGGCTGCAGCAGTGTCGAGTGTAACGTCTGAGAGCGCAGGCAGAAAAGTTTTCACCTCCGTTCTGGAGTGCAGTCTGACATGAGGCATGAGATTTGGTCTGATTAAAGTGAAATCCGCAGGCCGAGCTCTGGATCTTGACCCTGACCCATATCCACGCCTGTCACCCTGTCTGTAATCAGTCCAGACTCGACTTCCTGCAGCTGCTCGTTTCCACATTCTTCCACCCCATGATGGCTCTGGGAGATGTTCATTGGCTCCTGGTTCAATCCGATGTTTCAGCGAAATTGCTGAAGGACAGTGCTGATGTGACTAATGGAAGGAGTTGTAGTGATGATGCGAGAGGCGGGGTTTGGGGCCAGCTGCAGGTATGTATGGGCCTGAGAGGAACACCACAGAGAACACAGTTCGAGTCATCGATGTAACAAAGGAGTGAAAGAAAAAGGCAGTGCTACTGGTTGTGACAGGGGCCCAGACTCAAAGCCGTCAACGCCATGCGTATCATATATGTTCTTTTTCTAACTTCGCTCGGTGTTTTACTATGAGAATCGCCTCGGCGTGACCAACTACGGAAGCTCCAATGACACCACGTCTGTCTATGACAGACCTGTCGAGCCGTGCTCAGGGCTCCACCCCCTCATACTAACACGGCCGACCAGCTCCTCCTAACTCATTCTCGCTTTCTTCCCGTGAGAAACTACTTTGAGCTCCCTCAGCACATCCAGGCTAACTTGATTAGCTGCTTAACAGTTCTCAGGCGTCCCGTGTAGTAGTACGTCGCCGAACGCAGTTTTTCCGGTTCCAGTTTGGATCGTGCTGAGTAGGTCCTTCGAAAGAAGTGTACTTAGAGTTGCACTGTGGAACAGCAACCGCGTCAGGCGAGCTGTCCCAGCGGTTCCTGGTTTTAGTTAGCGAGGTAGCCGACATTGTGTGACTCTGGCTAACACGTTACAGCGAGTTGTTTGTTCAGTGTCCGGCTACCATTAACTTGTTAGCAGGCCACGAACCACATTAGCGTCTCACTAGCATTAGCTTGTTGGTCGACCTAGGGTTCGGTTAGCATTAAGTTGCTAACGATATTGGCTAGCGGAGTGCAGCTAACGTGTCACGACGAGCTGACTCCCGCGGCGACTAGATCGGATTTAACACCCACTGCTAGTCCTAGCTCCTTATGGGCTAACGTGTCGAGACGAGCCTGGTGTAGCCTAGTCTCACCCCTTTCCGCTAACCATGTCTACGGCTCCTACTCCCGCCAAAAGGTCGGAGTCGAAGGCTAAAGAGGCTGCTTCCCGCCCGTGCCCCGCATCATGCGGTGCCACCATCTCGGGCAGGGACCCTCATCCAATGTGCATCGTCTGTATGGGTGCCAAGCATGCTCAGGCTTCACTGGCGGACCCTCAGGGATGCCCACACTGTGCTTTGATGCCAGAGAAAGTCCTGGAAAGGAGGCTGAGAGTAGCAGTAACGAAAAGTCAGGACCCCTGCCTGTCAGCTGCTACTGCTACGAGCGATATCTGGGCGGACATGATGGAAGAAGAGTCCCCGCTCATGCCCCCATCATTCGAGGACCTCCTCGATCAAAACGTGGGCGAGCTGGGTGGCGAGGACGCGGAGGGCGATGCCGACTCCGACCTCCTCGACCTGGAGGACATGGATGAGGAACAGGAGGATGACTCTACCTTTCCTCCCCAGCAGTCCAGGCCACCGAGTGGGGCTGAAGTTGCACCCCCGGTGGACAGCAATTTGTACGAGGTCTGCAAACGGGCTGCTGCCAAGCTAGGCATCCCATGGCCAGCCGCCAAGGATGCCGAAGGGGCAGAACGCGACCTGTATGATGGCAAGAGGCTCCCACCAGCCTTGCCTCCATCGAAAGCAGCTTCTGCCAGCAGTCCCGGCCTGCATGAAAGAAATGAGTCGCTATTGGTCAAGCCCTTTTAAAAGCAAGCTTCTGACCAAGGGCTGATCTAAGCTTGAGATCCAGGGGATTGGGTGAACTGGGGCTGACCGAATCCCCAGCAGTGGAACCTTCAGTGGCGTATCACCTTCACCCTAACCGCAGGGCAATCTCAGCTTCTTCTAGCATTTCTTTGCCCAACAAGATAGATCGCCTCACGGCATCTATTTATCAAAGGATGTACAAATATGCTGCACAGTCAGTATGCTCGCTTAATGCAGTCACACTGCTATCAGCATATCAGGCAGAAATTCTGGAAGACATGGGTCGTCAGCTTGACTCGGGTTCCCCGAACCCAGCCCTCTGGGATGAAATCTGCGTGGTTAATGATCTCATTCTTCGCTCCTCCAGGGGAGCAGTCCAAGGGTGTGGCCGCGTTATGGGCCTTGCAGTCTCGGGCGAGAGAGCCTTGTGGCTAAACCTGTCAAGCCTAGGTGATGCTCAGAAGGCTGAGGTCATGGATGCAGCCTATGACCCAACCAAGGGTCTCTTTGGCCCAGCCCTGGAGAGAATGAGAGAAACAAGCACCCGCAGAAAGCAGGAGGGAGAAGCATTCAACCTCTGCTTACCCAGAAAACCTAACTCTCAGCCCTAGCAGGTGCCAAGAGCTGGCTTTTGCAGCAGCAACTGTGAGAGGGAGACAGAGTGGGGTCAGAATGCAGAGAGGAGCAGGAGGCCAGCAGGGTGCCCTCCAGGCCAAGGTAGAGAACCAAAGACCTTGGGGCATGAGGAAATAGCGGGAGTAAAAACCCTGCTGAGCTTCTTCGCTCGGAACCACTCTGATCGCCTGTTTGTGTAACAGGGAGGATATTTCCTCCTCCAGCACATTCGCTGAATCACCACTGGCCACAGAAGCTAACACTCAGCTGAATCTCGGTGGTTTTGCCGCAAACTGTAGTCTGTAACCATGGGAAATGGTTGACAAGACCCAGGGATGAACTGCGCATGCGTGCCACCGCTCCAGCCGCGCTGTGAGCGGGCCTCTGAAGACGCGGTAGGAGAATGGAGGCTTCACCCACAGGTGGTGGAGCAGATTTGGCAGAGATACGGCCGGGCTGCCGTAGATCTCTTCGCCTCGCGAGAAAACACACAGTGCCCTCTGTTTTTCTCCCTGTCAGACGCACATGCACCACTGGGCGTGGATGCGCTGGCCCATCCATGGCCAAAAACTCTGCTGTATGCTTTCCCTCCCCTCAGCCTGATCTCCCCAACACTGATCAGAGTGAGGGATCAGGGGCTGTCACTGATTTTAATAGCTCCACGGTGGCCATCCAAACACTGGATAGCAGAACTCATCCAGCTTCTGGTGGACGAGCCATGGCCGCGCGGGGGGAGATATACCATCCCCATCCAGACCAGGTTGCTCTCTGGGCCTGGCCCGTGAAAGGTGGAATTTGAAGGCAGCAGGCATGCCCCCGAAAGTTATTGAAACCATTCAGAATGCCAGAGCCTCCTCCACTCGTTCTATTTACAGCAGTAAATGGCGTGTTTTTGAAGAGTGGTGCCATGAAAAGCAGATTATCCCTTTTCAGTGTTCAGTGGTGGAGCTGTTGTGTTTTCTTCAAGACTTGCTGGACAAAAGGAAAGCTTTTTCCATCATAGAGGTCTATTTAGCAGCTATTTCAGCCTGCCACGTGGGGTTTGGTGATAAACCTGCCGGGCAGCACCCTCTTGTATGTCGCTTCACGAGAGGGGCGCGTCGAAGGCTCCCAGTTTCTAGACCACTGGTCCCTTTATGGGATCTGTCAGTCGTTTTAGACGCCCTCTCCCACCACCCCTTTGACCCTATTGGGGCAGTGGGGTTGAAGTTTCTCTCTCTTAAAACCACTCTGCTGTTGGCTCTAACCATAGCCAAGCGAGTTAGTGAATTACAGGCTCTGTCTATTCACCCCTCTTGTCTACAGCTGGCCCCGGGACTCACTAAAGCACTCCTGAGGCCTAACCCAGCCTTTGTCCCTAAAGTGTTGGAAACGTTATACAGGTTCTCTACAGTAGAGCTCCTAGCTTTTCACCCCCCTCCATTCTCTTCAGGGAGGGAGCAGAGGCTGAACACTTTGTGCCCTGTCCGGGCCTTGGGGACTTATGTTGACAGACCAGCTGGATTCAGGAAGTCGGATCAGCTGTTTGTTTCCTGGGCCTCCCCTCAAATCAAATCAAATCAAATCAAATCACTTTTATTGTCACATCACATGTGCAGGCACACTGGCACAGCACATGCGAGTGAAATTCTTGTGTGCGAGCCCCACAAGCAACAGAGATGTGCAAACACAACAACACAAACGAGCAAAATACAAGAATGGCCAACCTGAAACTAATAAATATATGTACAATATATAATAGTGTATGCATTTCTGGATGTGTATACTAAATATTTTCCTACGTGTGTGTGTGTGTGTGTGTGTGTGTGTGTATACACATTTTTACAAATTAAATAGTAAAAAAAAAAAAAAAAAAAAATAATAATAATAATAATAATAAAATATATAAAATATACAGAGTTGAATATGTGCAAAACAAGTGGCATTTATATACAGTGTGGAGTGCACCCTCACAAGGGAAGGCCCGTATCACGCCAGAGGCTAGCTCATTGGATTGTAGAGATTATAGAGCTGGATGTTGCACAGTAATCCCTGGCTCAGACAGTGCTGGATTCTGGTGCCTCAGGTTTGACCTGAGATCCTGGAGTAGCATTGGAGAGTAGCTTCGGGAGCTGGCGCAATCCAGGAGTGGGCCATATCTCCCATAGTGAAACACCGAGAAGTTAGAAAAAGAACGTTGGGTTACTTAACGTAATCCCTGGTTCTTTGATAACAGAGTGAGGTGTTTCACCAACACTTCCCTCCTTGCTTAGGCACGGAAAGAAATCTGCTTGGAATGAGTTAGGAGGAGCTGGTCGGCCGTGTTAGCATGAGGGGACAGAGCCCTGAGCACGGCTCGACAGGTCTGTCATAGACAGACGTGGTGTCATTGGAGCTTCCGTAGTTGGTCACGCCGAGGCGATTCCCATAGTGAAACACCTCACTCTGTTATTAAAGAACCAGGGATTACATTAATTAACCCAATGTTTTAATACATTTTTGAGACTTCGACATCATTGGTGTGGGGTTGTAAATAAATGGCACAACACGTTTTAGGTGATAAATTGCAGGAAATGTGATAGAAATTAAAGTTTATATAAGCAAATTTGTTCTATCGAAGCCACATTTAGAAGATTTATTGATCATTCTGAAAAATAACAGTGGTAATGTACAGATCACAGCTGTTGTTTCAGGACAAAATGCCGCTGTACCTTTTGAGTTAGTGAGGTCGTACTTTCGGTTTTAGTAACAAGGAAGGAAACGATTTGTCTTTGGATTACATTTGGATTAGCAGTATATTATATACTCTTGCAGTATATTAATAACTAACCTTGTATTGTGGATGAATAATCTCAGTTGTTCTCCTGACTGAAGTTTGGTCCGTATATAGCATCCTGCTATGCGATTGCATTTGTCCCTAACCACCAGAATCCGCCACATTAACTTTTATCGAGTGGAAAAAAAGTTGGCGTTCATCCTCCAGCTTCACTGTGCTAATGTTATGCTAACATAGCTGTGTTGCTAGCAATCACGTAGCACAACATTATATACCAGGTAGTCCAACTTCAGTAACCCTGCAAACGCCACTGCTGTTTAGGTTTCTGTCTTCATTTATGAAGTGGTAGCAGAGCTGTACGTTTTAATTAGTTTCAAAAATCTCTCAGTCAGAACATGGTATGAAATGTTTAGGTGTAAACTAGCGAGCTAACTTCCTGTTAACTTCTAACTCCGTTAAATTTAATAAATTCTGTTTTCATGGATGCATGGATGTAAAACTTAATTGTTACACCCGATAAAGCAGCAACGCTGATGATAAAGATGAAAGAATTTAGACGGTTTTTAACTCTTAGTGTTCGTTTGACTTTGGGACCTGAAGGGACGGAGTTTTGGACCCAGATTACTCCGCGAAGCTCCTCACTACGACAGCCGTAATGCTCTGACAATCCATCAAGCAGTGTACTAAAACATTTTTTTAACAGATTTCTGCACGCCAAAATCGGTTTGACGTCAGTAAGCACAGCCAGAATTCATACATAGGGCACACTCTCGATTTTTGAGAACATTAAAGGTATTTAAGTGTGCCTTATAGTGTGGAAAATACGTTATACATTTTAAAAATCCTGCTGCAATGCAAATTAGCCACACCTTGGGATGTAAGGAGCTCTCAGCTGTCTGCCTGGATATTTCTATCTCATAGCTTTGCCCTGCTAACAAGCGTGTGTGCTTGTACAAAGGCCGTTCAGCCTCGGGATTTACACTCTGATCGACACGGATATTTGAAGAATGAAGGGACCCTGCAGCAAAATGGAGAGCTGAAGCTCTGACTGTGCGCCTCTTTACTCAGTCTGACCACCTGTTGAAGGTAACGTACTAACATGGCTAACATTAGCATCACTGCACATAGCCCTGTTATTTTAAGGTAATCTATGGCAAGATATCAGGGCAAAAATTCGCCACTTTTCTAACCTCTTTGGTTAAGAAATGGCGTAAAAACTGCGTTTAATTATTCAAAAGGCCATAAAAAACGGTGTTTGTCCCAACAGAATGCTGTTTTTCACGCCACAGACTGGTTCCTTGAACGCCCCATCTGAGTGGCATTCTTTGAACGCCGCTTTTTACATCACTCGGCAGAAAACGGCGTTCAAAGACGGATTAAAAACAGCGTTGTTTTGTTTTTGTTTGGGGTTTTTTACAGCGTTCTGTGTCAGCGTTTAAAACGCCTTTTTTCTTGAAATTATGCAGGGCAGTCCTCATGGTACCCTCATCCAATTACTTTCAACAGATTTCACCCAATCAAAGAAAAGGAAGTGCAGACCATACTAATTCATTACAGATTCAACTTGCTGCTAAGTGATTGCCTATTCAGTACCAATGTTTGTCACAGTATTCACTTGTATTATAATCCCACTATGCATTTTGATATGTTTAAAGCAGGCTTCCTCCCACCGTCCAAAGACATGCAGCTTGTGGGGATAGGTTAATTGGATAATCCAAATTGCCACTAGGTGTGAATGTGAGTGTGAATGGTTGTCTGTCCCTGTGTGTTAGCCCTGCAACAGACTGGCGACCTGTCCAGGGTGTACCCCACCCTTTGCCCTATGACAGCTGGGATAGGCTCCAGCGCCCCCCGCGACCCTGAAAAGGATAAGCGGAAGCGAATGGATGGATGGATGGATGATGTATTGTTTGGAGTTTAGTCTGTTGCTGTTTTTAGAATTTCTTCTTGGACCAAATGTAACCCACATAATTTCCTTAGGGATTAATAAAGTATTCTTAATATGATTCTGATTGTTTCAGGCCTGCAATTGTTCAATGACACATCTTCTTACCTGTATCTTTTGCTCATTTCTCCTCTTCTTTTCTGTCGACAGGGCCTCTGTCGACAGGTTGTGTGTGAGACTTTAAATCCATCCATTCATCTTCTTCCGCTTTATCTGGGGCCGGGTCGCGGGGGCAGCAGCCTATGCAGAGAAGCCCAGAACTCCCTCTCCCCAGCCACCTCCTCTAGCTTATCCAGGGGAATACCAAGGCGTTCCCAGGCCAGCCGAGAGATATAATCTCTCCAGCGTGTCCTGGATCTGCCCCGGGGCCTCCTCCCGGTGGGACATGCCAGGAACACCTCACCCAGGAGGCATCCTTGTCAGATTCCCAAACCACCTCAGCTGGTTCCTTTCAATGTAGAGGGCTCTACTCTGAGCCCCCGAATGGCTGAACTTCTCACCTTATCTCTAAGGGAGATAAGGTGAGAAGCCACCCTTCGGAGGAAGCTCATTTCCGCCGCTTGTATCCGCGATCTCGTTCTTTCGGTCACTACCCACAGCTCGTGGCCATAGGTGAGGGTAGGGACGTAGATCGACCGGTAAATTGAGAGCTTCGCTTTTACACTCAGCTCTCTCTTTACCACGACGGACCGGTGCAGCGTCCGCATTACTGTGGCTGCAGCACCAATCCATCTGTCGATCTCCGGCTCCCTTCTCCCATCACTCACGAACAAGACCCCGAAATACTTGAACTCCTCCACTTGAGGCAGGAACTCATCCCCGGCCTGGAGTGGGCACTCCACCCTTTTCGGGCTGAGAACCATGGCCTCAGATTTGGAGGTGCTGATCCTCATTCCCGCTGTTTCACACTCGGCTGCAAGCCTTTCCAGTGCAAGCTGGAGGCCTTCACCCTGTTGAAGCCAACAGAACCACATCTTCCGCGAAAAGCAGAGATGAGATTCTGAGGCCACATAAGTGAAAGACCCTCTGCCACTTGGCTGCGCCCAGAAATCCTGTCCATAAAAATTATGAATAGAATCGGTGACAAAGGGCAGCCCTGGCGGAGCCCATCACCCACCGGGAACGAGTCCGACTTATTGCCGGCAATGCGAACCAAGCTCTTGCAACGATTGTATAGGGATCAAATGGCCCGTAGCAATGGGTCCAGACCCCTCATACTCCCGGAGCACCTCCCACAGGACACCCCGAGGGACACGGTCGAATGCCTTCTCCAAGTCCACAAAACACATATAGACTGGTTGGGCAAACTCCCATGCACCCTCAAGTATCCTTGAGAGGATAAACAGCTGGTCCAGTGTTCTGCAAACACGACGAAAACTGCATTGTTCCTCCTGTATCTGAGGTTCAATTAGCGGACGAACTCTGCTTTCCAGCACCCTGGCATAGACTTTCCCAGGGAGGCTGAGAAGTGTGATCCCCCTGTAGTTCGAACACAACCTCTGGTCCCCCTTCTTAAAAATGGGGACCACCATCCCGGTGTGCCAGTCCAGGGATACTGCCCCTGATCTTCACACAACATTGTAGAGGCATGTCAGCCAGGACAGCCCTACACACCCAGAGCCTTCAGCAACTCGGGGCGGACCTCACTCACACCAGGGGTTCTGCCACCAAGGAGTTGTTTAAGTGGCTCAGTGACCTCGCCCCCGGAAATTGGATGGTCATCCCCCTCATCCCCAGACTCTGGTTCGTCCTCGGAAGACGTGTCAGTGGGATTAAGGAGGTCCTCGAAGTATTCCTTCCACCGCCTGACAATTTTCTCAGTCGAAGTCAGCAGCGTTCCACCAGCACTATACAGAGTGCAGGTAGAGCACCGCTTTCCCCTCCTGAGACGCCTCACGGTTTGACAGAATCTCTTCGAGGCAGTCCGAAAGTCTTTTTACATGGCCTCTCCGAACTCCTCCCGCACCAGAGTTTTTGCTTCCAGACTTGCTTACTCCCTGCAAATGGGCGGCAGAAAACCGACCGGTGCCTATGCCATCTCCAAAATGCGCTGGTTGATGTCGGGGCAGCACAAGTACGAGCAACCTTTTTTTGGAGAAGCCCGTGATGCCGCCCCCACCACCCGTGTGTGTATGTGTACGTGTGAACGTGTGTGTATATATATATACTGTATATATAAAAAATAATCAATCACATCCCCCATTTATGTATGCAATATTTTAAATTAGGTATTCAGCTCATTCACCTACATTACACATAAACCAAAACAGGACAGAGTAAATAATAAGACAACATAAACCTTTTTAGTCCCACATGTGAGAAAATTTTAGGTCATGGCAGAAAGTTCAAGTTTAAGAGTAAACGTTAAAAAAACCACAATAGAATAGTGCAGCTGCAGGGCGCAGCGCTACCAGCTGATCCCTCACGTAAACAAGGGAGCCAGTCGCCGGGTCTCCAAATACAGGTGAAAAAAGTGGGGGACAAAGGGGAGAAAAATGACCAGAACTAGCACGAAACTGTAGTGTATGATCTCAGAATCTGTTTGGTAAGAAGTAAGTTAAAGGTTAAGAGACGTAAAGAGGAAAATAAGAAAGAAGCTCAGAAATGAGTGGAACTGCCGCAGTTAAGGTCTCTACTTGTTTCAGAAAAAGCATTCTGTTTTTTACCTTGTTTGCTCATGCTTTAAACATATCAAAATGCAGAGTGGGTTACATACATTGGTACCGAATAGGTAATCACTTAGCAGCAAGGTGAATCTGTGATGAATTAGTGTGGTCTGCACTTCCTCTTCTTTGATTGGGTGAAAGGAGTTGAAAGTAATTGGATGAGGGAACCATGGGGATTGCCCTGCATAATTTCAAGAAAACTGCATTTTAAACGCCATCATAGCTGACACAGAACGCCGTAAAAAACGCAGTTTTTATCCATCGTTGCCGTTTTCTGCCGAGTGACATAAAAAGCGGCGTTCAAAGACAGATAAAAACAGCATTTTTTCCGCCACTCAGATGGGGCGTTCAAGGCACAAGTTTGTGGTGTAAAAAAACACAGACTGGTTGTGGTGTTTCGACAGAACGGAGATGGCTTGGTTTATAATGGAACATGTATTCAGCAGTAGTTAGCCATCCAAAACATATCACAATACACTTCTCTTCTTCTATCCTTCTATCACATTAGTCCCCTACTGGTAACTGAGTATATGTTCATATTCAGTCCCCCTTGTAAAGCAACCCTTCACCATCTTCGCAGTGTATGTAAACATAACATCTCTCCTCATTCTCACAGAATTCTACTACCTCAGTATTACTTACTTAGCATGGTAACATTACTATTTGCACATAACATTATCAGTAGTAAACTTTGCAACCAGACAGCATTTCAATACTGCTTGCTGAACCTATTTCATTCATAACACTACTGGGTGTTTGAGCTATATCTATGATCTTAACATACCCATCTTGTTATGGTGCCTAAATCGTCCTTTATAATGAATACTTGTACAGTTAAGATTACTGTAGTAACTTAACAACCTTAAGTCACAAAACTTCACAAATAAATCACAGTAAATCAATCATCTATTATACTTGGACCTCAGAACTAGCAGTATGGAACTTAACATTACCATCCAACAGCTCAAGCGTGTTATTTTCCCACTTTTCTTTTTTTTTAAACTCATTTCATTATATAATCCTTGGTCCAAGCTGGTAACTGTCTCGGTCTGTTAGGAACAGAAGGTCTTTTAGGAGTTTCTCTTGTGTTGTTTTCAACCTCTTCACCAGCCTGCAACGGCTCAGCATTCTCTGCTCGGCAGAGTGAGAGACGGGCTGCATTCCATCGCTTTCCATCACTCAAGATGAAGGTGCTCAGTCCAGTCTGTTGCTGCACTGACAGTGGATCAGTAAACTGTCTCTCTCCCTTCGCCATTCGGAAAGGCTTACGTATCCGCACCCTGTCACCGACCACAGGCTGGGGAGGTTTTGTCCCCCTCTTAGCATCAGTGTAACGTTTACTCCTACGTTGCTAGTGAAAGACTCTGGCCCTGCATTGGTCATACTGTCCTGTGTCTTTGGGAAACATTTAGCTTTGTTCTCATTGGTCTCCCTCTGAGAAGCTGAAACGGTGCTGCTCCAGTTGTTGCATGAGCTGTAGCATGGTAATTCTGTAGCATCTCTGTTACGGCGGGCTTCCACGGCTTCTGGGACACCTGTGCAGCCTGAACACAGTCCTTCAGTACTCTGTTGAATCTTTTAACACACCCGTTCGCTTGAGGGTGATACACACTTGTTCTAATGTGCTTGATGCCCCTTTCCTTCAGGAAATCAGCAAAGGCAGATGAAGTGAATTGTGGTCCATTATCTGTCGTAAGCTCACAAGGGTTTCCCTCCCATGCAAAAACTGAAGACAAGAACCTGATAACAGTGTCTGTAGTAGCTGATGAAGTAAAGGCTACTTCTGGCCATTTGCTGAAGTAATCGACCAGTGTGATAGCAAACCTGCAGTCCTGCGACCCGCGGTCAAAAGGTCCAACAATGTCAACGGCCACATGCTGAAAGGGACCATCTGGAAACTGAACCGGCTGTAGGGGAGCAGGAGCAGTTTTGGCCATTTTGTCACACAATTGACAGACTGAGCACGATGACAGAATCGCATGGACTTGAGTATCCATGCATGGCCACCAGTAAAGCTCTCTGAGTCGCTGCTTTGTGCGAACTATGCCCTGGTGACCTTCGTGTGCGAGGCATATCACCTTTTCTCGCAGGGACCTTGGGACCACCAGACGTGTCCCCCAGAAAACCAACGGTGATTCCACAGCAAGTTCATGTCGCACCAGGAAATACGGCTGCATCTCAGGTGGGAGAGACCTTTTCACCTTAGGCCAGCCTGAGCGGATAACCTGTCGCAGCAGAGAAAGGTCAGGGCAGTCCTCATATTCAGCTTTAAAATCCGTCAACGGTGTCGCTGTCAAGAGAGGAGAAACTTCAGCTATCGCCAAGAGAAGGTCTTTTTCAGCATCAATGTCAGTGCTGGAGTACGTCAGGGGAACCTGTGAGAGGCAGTCTGCGATGACATTCTGAACACCAGGACGGTACTGCACATCGTACTGAAAACACATCAACCTTGCAGACCATCGTGCGATTCTCATGCCCGCTCTGTTCATACCTTTGGTGCTGAGAAGGGTAGTAAGAGCTTGGTGGTCAGTACGAAACGTGAATCTGCGGCCCCATACATATGTACGCCATCTTTCCACCGCCCAGACACAGGCTAACGCCTCCTTTTCTGTGGTGGAGTACTTTCTTTCAGCAGGAGACAGTGTTCGGGAGGCGAACGCCACAACCCGCTCCACTTGATCTGGATGTAACTGTGTCAACACAGCGCCTAGCCCGTAGTCTGATGCATCTGTGGTGATAAAAGCAGGTAAGTCAGGGTCATAGACGGCAAGTGCGGGACTTTCCAGAAGGAGTTTTTTCAGGTTACTGAAGCTCTCATGTGCTGCCTCGTTCCACTGGAGTTCAACTTTCATGTCTGTGTGATGGCTGCACTTACAGCCACACAGTGGTAATACCCACCATGTTAGTGTAGAGGCTTATAAGTAACATTGCATTCACATTTCTTTCTTTAAATATAGGAATTAATTTACAGGACAATAAATAACTGGTTTTGGTTTAGATTTAATTCACATATCCACATAACACTGCATTCTAAAATAAGTGCACACATTTTAGTTTACACTGTTATGTATGATTAATTTTTTGTTTTCTGAGTTACCTTAGTTGCAGCTGTTCCAGTCCCTTGATTAAGGAGCCAAGAGGTGGAAAAGGGGCAGAGCGAGCTTTAAAGGAAGACTACAAATTGGTTCACGCTATAACTCAGGACCATGGGGGGGAATTGGAGTTCATTATGTTTGGTTTAGTTAGGTTTTGTGTGTTTTACCCCTTCTCCTGTTTTTGTGGACTGATCAGCCACTATTTAAGTTTCCCCTTTGTCTCGTTAAGTTAGGTCAGTTTGTTTGAGTTATCAGTTGAGTTGTCAACTTTGAGTAGAGTTTTGTTATTTTGACCTCTTTTATGGGCCCAAGATTTTGAGTCTTTTGCACGAGTTAACCAATTATGTTTTTTGGGTTAAATAAAAAATCATTTTTTTGGACTTTAACCTGTGCCTAAGTTTCCTTCACTGCTTGGTCCATCACAAGTGGTGTCAGGAGTGGGATCAGCAGTTGAAGGCACAGGATTTTTTTTTTCTCTTTTTCCCCCTCTTCACTTATCAAGCCATGCACAGAATGGGAAGGAGTGGCAGAGGAGCAAAAGGAGATTGTCAAAACCAGCCAGTTGGAGTGGTAGAGCAAGTAGAAGGAGGAGAGGAAAATGGAGCCTCTGGAGGGGTGGATAGTACTGAGAGCCAAGGTAAGGAGCTGACAATGTCAGAACTGATTTCCATCCTTCATTCTCATATGGGTCAGCAGGAGGCCCAGGAAGCAAGAAGAAGGGAGGAGTTTACCCGCCAGGAACAGCGCTTTAGAGCACTACAACATCAGTTTCAGCTGTTGCAGGTAGAAGTGAAAGCTCGTACTTCTCCCTGAGCTGCAAATGGAGGAACCTAAACAACCAGAGGTAGAGTCCGTTGAAGAGGAGGATCCTCCCTGTGCTGGCTCCAGTAATGAGCAAATACATCCTCAATCAGGTCAGTCTCGCTTTTATGAACCCAGGTTGGAAAAATTGACAGAGGAGGATGATATTGAACATTTTTTAACAACATTTGAACGCATGGCTGTAGTTTGCCGGTGGCAAAAAATGGACTGGGTTTTTCATCTGATTTCTTTACTCACTGGCAAAGCAAGAGGTGCGTATGTTCATATGGATATGGATGACTCTCTAGACTATGACAAAGTTAAAGCAGCTATTCTTCAAAAATATGACATTAATCCTGAGACATATAGACCGAGATTCTGTTCACTGGAGATAAAACCTGATGAGAATCTAAAAGAACTATATGCAACTATATGCAAGAGTTATATGAGAAGTGGGTAAAGCCAAAAGGAAAAATGGTGCATGAGGTTAGTGAAATATTAATTTTAGAACAATACTTGAGAATGCTGTCTCCTGAGTTACAGATATGGATTAAAGAACGCAATCCAAACTCTGCAGTGGCAGCTGCAGAGCTGGCTGATGTGTTTGTGGCAGCACGGAGAAAAGGACAGCCATGGAGCCACACAGCATGGAAAATGAGAGATGGTTCAAAATCTGTCCCTCACTACCAGAAAGCAGGGGTGAGTAAACCTCCAAAGAGCCAGTCTGTCAATATGCCGTCAAGACCTCCATCAAGACTGTGATTTGTTATTTGTGTGGGATGGAGGGCCACACAAAACCTATGTGCCCAAAGAATTCTACAAAAACAACTCAGATGTGTTTTGTGCCCCGACAAAGTGTGGAGCCTAAAGTGGAGTTTGAGAATGGTTTCAAAATGACCTTAGTTGAGGTTGATGGGAAACCATTAAAGGCCCTTGTTGACTCAGGAAGTACTCAGACTCTTGTGCACCGAGACTTTGTTCCCGCAAATAAAGTTAATGTGGAGACAATCCCTGTTCGCTGCATTCATGGAGATGAGAGGTCATATCCAACAGCAGATCTGTACATCAAGGTACAAGGACAAACGTATATTCTAAATATTGGTGTTGCAGAGAATCTGCCATTTCCAGTAGTGCTGGGTCGAGATCTGCCTGTGTTGTTTGACTTGCTGAATCCTAGTCATACATGCAATGTTGCAGTAACAAGAGCTCAAGCTAAGAAGAAAGAGGAGTCCCTACACCCACTCCGTGCCTTGTCCTTCTATGATGCAGACATAGAGACTGCACCCGGGAAGTCTTGTAAGTCACGTGGACAGAGAAGGCAAGAGAAGTTTCTACATACTGCTGTTCGAGCAGCTCCTAGCACAGAGCCTGAGTTACCTTTGGGTTTTAAAATCCCTGTTAATATTATTGAAATGCAACATGACGATCCATCTCTAACATCTCTGTTCCAGAAAGCTGCAGAGAGGAACCAAGGAACTAAGCAAGATTTGAACAGCAGGGGGGAGTTTCTGCTGAAAGATGGCATTCTGTATCATCAGCAGGGTTCAGCATTGCAGTTGGTGGTTCCTAGAGCAGTCCAGAAGGTGGTGCTCTCCTTGGGACACTCCATTCCATGGGCTGGCCACTTGGGAAAGCATAAAACCATGGCCCGCATTAGAAAATATTTTCATTGGCCTGGAGTGCGCTCGGATGTTACACGGTTCTGTAAAAGCTGCCCTCAGTGCCAGAAGTCTTCTCTTAAAATCCCCTCCAGAGCTCCTCTCCAGTCTCTACCAATTATCAGCACTCCATTTGAACGGCTAGGAATGGACATTGTTGGTCCTCTAGAAAGAAGCAAGGCAGGCAACCGTTACATGCTGGTAGTGACAGATTACGCTACAAAGTATCCAGAGGTCTTTCCTTTGAGATCAATAAAAGCCAAAGCAGTCGCCCTCTGTCTCATACAGTTCTTCTCAAGGGTTGGTTTTCCTCGTGAGATTCTTACTGACCGTGGCACTAACTTCATGTCCACTTTGTTGAAGCAGGTGTACCAGCTCCTTGGGATTAAGAGCCTGAGGACAACGCCATACCACCCTCGGACAGATGGCCTAAAAGAGCGCTTCAATCAGACCCTGAAACAAATGTTACGCAAATTTGTCAATGAAACTGGTACAGACTGGGATCAGTGGCTGCCCTACCTCCTCTTTGCATATAGAGAAGTACCCCAGGCTTCTACAGGTTTTTCACCTTTTGAACTATTGTATGGCCATGAGGTACGAGGCCCCTTGTCTCTTCTAAGGGAGACTTGGGAGGGTGACCAAGAAAGATCACAGGCTGTCAGTGTTGTCTCTTATGTTGTCCAGATGCAGGAACGGTTGGAGAAGATGATGGAGCTGGCCCAAGCCCACAAAGCGGAAGCACAGCAGCACCAGAAGGCCTGGTACGACCAGTCAGCTCGGCAAAGATCCTTCAGTCCTGGTGAGAAGGTGCTGGTGCTTCTTCCAAGTGATTATCTGGCGGCGCGGCAGTAGCACGCAGCGGCCACTCCGGAGCCAAAGTGGTGCTGCATTGTTTATCGTTTACGTTTTTGTGTGTAGCGTGTTTATTTTGCACTATGTATGGATATCGTCGCAACTGGTGTCGGTGTCCGTGCATACAACAGCCAGACACTTTTCAACCTAAATAACCCGGTTGACGACATCCAGGATGGGCTGCGGGAAACGCTGCGTGAACTCGGCTTGCTCCGCGAACCAGGCCTCGAAGCCTCGGCGTTGCCTGATGTCGGCGGCCGGAGGTGGGGACATCGGAAGCGTTGCGCGAGGAAGCGGAAGCGCGGCAAGCGGGTGGGAGTCTGTGCTAGGCTAAAAACAAACCCTAGCCGGCCGGCTCTACCGTCCATCATCTTATCCAACGTCTGCTCCCTGGATAGTAAACTGGATTACATCCGACTCCAGCAGGCTACACAGCGTGAGGTTAGAGACTGCTGTGTCTTTGTTTTCACGGAAACATGGCTCAGCGACAGAGTACCGGACGCCGCTATTCAGCTAAACGGGCTTGCCTCGTTTCGCGCCGACAGAAATGCAGCTCTGTGCGGTAAGACTCGCGGTGGCGGCTTGTGTGTTTACATCAACGAGAAATGGTGCAAGAACTCTGTGCTAGTTTCTAGTTATTGCTCATCGCTGGTGGAGTTTGTGACTGTTAGATGCAGACCTTTTTATTTACCACGGGAATTCACCACTGTTTTCATTATCGGAGTGTACATTCCACCTAGCGCTAATGCTAAGGAAGCGCTATGGGAACTGTATACAAAGATCAGTGAACTGCAAAATACACACCCGGATGGACTGTTTATTGTTGCTGGAGATTTCAACCATGCAAATCTCAAGTCAGTGCTTCCTAGATTCCATCAGTATGTGGACTTTGCAACGAGAGGGGAAAACACGCTGGATCTTGTTTACACAAACATCCCCGGCGCATATCGGGCAGAGCCCCACCCCCACCTCGGCTACTCAGACCACATCTCTGTTATGCTAATTCCAGCATACAGACCACTCGTCAGGCGATCAAAACCGGTTCTGAAGCAGGTGAAAACCTGGCCAGCAGGAGCCATCTCTGGTCTTCAGGACTGTTTCGAGAGCACTGACTGGAACATGTTTAGGGAGGCTGCAACTTACGGCGACTTCACTGACTTGGAGGAGTACACATCATCAGTGTCCAGCTACATCAACAAGTGCACCGATGACGTCACTGTCTCCAAGACCATCATCTCATGACCCAACCAGAAACCGTGGATTACTGCGGAAGTGTGTGCACTTTTAAGGACCCGAGACTCTGCCTTCAAAGAGGGAGATAAGGTGGCGCTTAGAAGAGCTAGGGCCGAACTTTCTCGGGCCATCAGAGAGGCGAAGCGCGCACACGCCCAGAGAATCCACAACCACTTCAAGGACAGCGGCGACACACGGCGCATGTGGCAGGGCTTACAAGCCATCACTAACTACAGGACGACATCACCTGCCTGTGACAGTGACGGCTCCCTCCCAGATGCGCTGAACAACTTCTATGCTCGGTTCGACAGGCAGAACGACGTGGCGGCGAGGAAGACCACCCCTCCTCTGAACGACCAGGTCCTGTGTCTCACTACAGCTGAGGTGAGGAAAACTCTACGCAGAGTCAATCCAAGCTGCTGGACCAGACAACATCCCAGGCAGAGTGCTCAGAGAATGTGCTGACCAGCTGGCAGATGTTCTCACCGACATCTTCAACATCTCTCTGAGCAGTGCCGTCGTTCCCACATGCCTCAAGGCCACCACCATCGTCCCCGTGCCCAAGAAGTCTTCTGTGTCCTGTCTCAACGACTACTGTCCTGTTGCACTTACACCCACCATCATAAAGTGGTTCGAACGGCTCGTCATGAGACACATCAAGACCCTGCTGCCCCCCTCACTGGACCCACTGCAATTTGCATACTGCCATAACCGCTCAACGGACGACGCCATCTCGACTGCACTCCATCTTGCCCTGACACACTTGGACAAGAAGGACTCACACGTTCGAATGCTGTACATAGATTTCAGCTCAGCATTCAACACGATCATCCCCCAACAACTGATCGGAAAGCTGAGCCTGTTGGGCCTGAACACCTCCCTCTGCAACTGGATCCTGGACTTTCTGACCGGAAGGCCTCAGTCAGTACGGATCGGGAACTGCACCTCCAGCACCACCACACTGAGCACTGGGGCCCCACAAGGCTGTTCACACTGCTGACTCATGACTGTGTAGCAACACACAGTTCAAATCACATCATTAAGTTCGCTGATGACACGACCGTGGTGGGTCTCATTAGCAAGAACGACGAGTCAGCGTACAGAGAGGAAGTGCAGAGACTAACGGACTGGTGTAAAGACAGCAACCTGTCTCTGAATGTTGACAAGACAAAAGAGATGGTTGTTGACTTTAGGAGGACACGAGGCGACCACTCACTGCTGTACATCAACGGCTCCTCTGTGGAGATCGTCGACAGCACCAAATTCCTGGGCGTCCACCTGGAGAAGGACCTCGGCTGGTCCCTCAACACCAGCTCCCTGCACAAGAAAGCCCAACAGCGTCTCTTCTTTCTGAGGAGACTGAGAAAGGCCCAGCTTCCACCACCGATCCTGACCACCTTCTATAGAGGAACTATCGAAAGCATCCTGAGCGGCTGCATCACTGTCTGGTTTGGGAACTGTGCCATATCGGACCGCAAGACCCTACAGCGGATAGTGGGAACAGCAGAGAAGATCATCGGGGTCTCTCTCCCCTCTATTGAGGACATCTACACCACACGATGCATTCGCAAAGCCACCAGCATTGTGGCTGATCGGACACACCCCTCTCACACACTCTTCACACTCCTGCCATCTGGAAAAAGGTACCGAAGCATTCGGGCACACACATCCAGACTGTGCAACAGCTTTTTTCCACAAGCCATCTGTCTCCTCAGCAAAAAGGGACTGACTGATAAACACACACACACACACACACACACACACACACACACACACACACACACACACACACACACACACACACACACATTATCACTCAGCTTAACTCAACTACCTCAAAACATTGAGACTGGACTGACTAATCAACACAAGCGCAAACACACTGACCTACACCACCAAACCATCGTACACACCAACCTGTAAATGCTCTTTTGCACAATATTATTACTGGACTTTCTGCACTAACTTCTGCACTTCCTAATTTTTGCTGCTACACTAAGGAATGTTTACTGTTCCTCCACTACCTCAACTCATCATCACAAAACCTTGTTATTATGTTACGTTGTGTTTTTTTGTCATACTGTCACTTGCTGCTCTTGTTTGCACATTTGCACGTGCACTTTGTTGTCTGCTGTCTGATAACAAAAAAAAGTCTTCCTTAGATAGTTAGATAGTTTTTTGTTAATTTATGTTGTAATTTATGTTAGGTCAGTCTGTCTTGTCTCTGCTAGCCAGCTAACTAGGCCTCTTAGTTAGCTAGTTTAGAGTTTTCTGTTAATTTATGTGTAGCGAGTGAAAGCCACCGAGTAACCGCTAAGGGCCTCTATACTACTTGTGCAAACTTTCAGGCCCAAAGCTCTCACAGGAACGAGCCCAGAATAAACGGGACAAGAGGGTCAATATCAGTCAGATATGTTAAAATTTATTATTTTAAAAGAACACAAAGGGTTTGCAAAAGGCCTAAAACATCAAAATGGGAAAGGTCACTAACGACCACGACCACCACGACCTGCTTAAGGAATGGGTGGAGAGACCAAAAGCAGATGTCTTTCTGATTCAGGAGGTTTCAGAGGAGGAGGAAGTGGATGATCAGTATCTGCCAAAACCCACTCCTCAGGACCTGGATCTCAACCATCTTTCTGAGGAAAGACGGGCTCAAGTGAGAAACCTGTGTAAATTAGATGTGTTCAGTGAAAATCCTGGTAGAACGGACATTGTGGAACGTGACATTGTGTTGAAAGATGGAGCTTCTGTGAGGAGAATGAGTTACAGGATACCTGAGCGTCTACTGATCCCGTTGAAAGAGGAGATCGACCTGATGTTGTCACTAGGAATCATTGAAGCCTCGAAGAGCGAGTGGTGCCACCCGGTGGTCCTGGTGCCAAAGAAGGATGGCAGTATCCGTTTCTGCATAGACTTCAGGTACCTGAATGCAATATCCCAATTTGATTCATATCCAACTCCCCGCATTGATGACATGGTTGAGCACCTTGGGAAGGCCAGATACCTGACAACAATAGACCTCTGCAAGGGTTATTGGCAGGTACCACTGGCTAAGCGCTCAAAAGAGCTGACTGCTTTCCAGACCCCGTGGGGCTTGTTCCAGTTTAAAGTCATGCCCTTTGGACTGCATGGTGCCCCGGCAACATTCCAGAGACTGATGGACCAGATACTGTCTGACATGTCTGATTTCTATGAAGCGCCTTGAGGCGACTTTTGTTGTGATTTGGCTCTATATAAATAAAATTGAATTGAATTGAATTGAATTGAAAATTTTGCTGCAGCCTATCTTGATGACATAGTGATTTTCAGTTCTACCTGGGAAGAACACCTGAAACACCTGGAGAAGGTATTGGGGCGTCTTCAGTCTGCAGGGTTGACTGTTAATCCAGCTAAGTGTGCCATTGCCAAGGCTGAAACTGAGTACCTTGGGTTTGTGATTGGAAATGGAGTAATAAAACCTCAAGTCAATAAGGTCACCGCCATAGAATCCTGTCCCTTGCCAGAGACCAGAAAGCAGCTGAGATCATTTTTAGGTATGGCAGGATTCTATCATCGGTTTATCCCTCATTTCTCCGCCAGGGCAGCTCTTCTGACGGATCTGACTGGTGCCCGAAGTCCCAATAAGATCACCTGGACAGAGGAGGCTAAGATGGCTTTTCAGGACCTACGACAATCTCTGAGTAAGAGCCCAGTCTTGCACAGCCCTGATTTTGAGAGAAATTTCATTCTTCAGACTGATGCCTCAGAGAGAGGATTGGGAACTGTTCTGTTACAGGGACCGCCTGGAGAGCGTCATCCAGTGGCCTTCATCAGCCGCAAGCGGTTTCCGAGGGAAGTGCGATACTCAACCATCGAGAAGGAGGGACTTGCCATCAAATGGGCCCTGGACTCCTTTAGGTATTATCTTCTCGGACGGGAGTTCATATTGGAAACAGACCACAAGGCTCTTCAATGGATAGAGAGAATGAAGGACACAAATGGAAGGATCACGCGATGGTACCTTGCAATCCAGCCATTCCGGTTCACCATCAACCACATCCCCGGCAAAGATAACTGCACTGCAGACTCTCTCTCTCGCTGTCCCAGGGAGAGATCTGAAGAGGGGGAGTGTGTGATGGCTGCACTTACAGCCACACAGTGGTAATACCCACCATGTTAGTGTAGAGGCTTATAAGTAACATTGTATTCACATTTCTTTCTTTAAATATAGGAATTAATTTACAGGACAATAAATAACTGGTTTTGGTTTAGATTTAATTCACATATCCACATAACACTGCATTCTAAAATAAGTGCACACATTTTAGTTTACACTGTTATGTATGATTAATTTTTTGTTTTCTGAGTTACCTTAGTTGCAGCTGTTCCAGTCCCTTGATTAACCCTTTAAGACCTACCATAGAACCAAGTCCGCCAGAGCTTATATTATATTTTTACATGCTGTGGAGCCATTTTGGGGAGCATTTCAAGTTGCTATACATCAATACAACCATTACAGCCTAAATTTTAATAATATGTCTGCATTAGGTGCATAGTAATTACATAAATTGCAAAAAAGTGCAATAAACTACAAAAAATTTGAAAATCGTTTTTGTTTTTTTAACATATATTTCTAGTTAGAGAAATTTAAGAGGCTCATCCCTCAAAACTGTAAATACAAAAAAGTTGCACAAACTAGTTTCCCACCACAGGAAATTTATTTTGAGTGTCTTCATAGTTTTATTTTTGAAATACACCAATTTTTATACACTGCAGGAAAAACGAAAATAAATATTATAGTGCAAATTTGCAAAATAACAGCATATGCATCAAAATAAACTATTTCCAGCAGTGCAATATGAGTCCTAAGCATCCCAGAAACGACACAGAAAGTCATAAACTCAAACATAACTTTTTAAAACACAAGTATAGGCTCATAAGGCCCCGATCGTAAAAAAACTACATTTCCGCAATATGACGTCACTTCCGGTTTCGGGCAGGTCATGCGGTCATGTGATAGTTCGCGCTGATGGACGTAGGAAGTGTTACAAACAGCTGATCGGATCGGCGAAGCGTGTTTCTGGAATATCATGTTTTTGTTGCTGCAAGTGATTTTTATGCAGTTTTTGCAAAGCTATACAGTGGGGCAAAAAAGTATTTAGTCAGCCACCGATTGTGCAAGTTCCCCCACTTAAAATGATGACAGAGGTCAGTAATTTGCACCAGAGGTACACTTCAACTGTGAGAGACAGAATGTGAAAAAAAAATCCATGAATTCACATGGTAGGATTTGTAAAGAATTTATTCGTAAATTAGGGTGGAAAATAAGTATTTGGTCAGCTCAAACAAGGAAAGTCTCTGGCTCTCACAGACCTGTAACGTCTTCTGTAAGAAGCTTTTCTGTCCCCCACTCGTTACCTGTATGAATGGCACCTGTTTGAACTCATCATCTGTATAAAAGACACCTGTCCACAGCCTCAAACAGTCAGACTCCAAACTCCGCCATGGCCAAGACCAAAGAGCTTTCGAAGGACACCAGGAAAAGTATTGTAGACCTGCACCAGACTGGGAAGAGTTAATCTACAATAGGCAAGCAGCTTGGTGTGAAAAAATCAACTGTGGGAGCAATCATCAGAAAATGGAAGACATACACGACCACTGATAATCTCCCTCGATCTGGGGCTCCACACAAGATCTCATCCCGTGGGGTCAAAATGATCATGAGAATGGTGAGCAAAGATCCCAGAACCACACGGGGGGACCTGGTGAATGACCTGCAGAGAGCTGGGACCAAAGTAACAAGGTCACCATCAGTAACACACTACAACGGCAGGGAATCAAATCCCGCAGTGCCAGACGTGTTCCGCTGCTGAAGCCAGTGCATGTCCAGGACCGTCTGAAGTTTGCCAGAGAGCACATGGATGATACAGCAGAGGATTGGGAGAATGTCATGTGGTCAGATGAAACCAAAGTAGAACTTTTTGGTATAAACTCAACTCGTCGTGTTTGGAGGAAGAAGAATACTGAGTTGCATCCCAAGAACACCATACCTACTGTGAAGCATGGGGGTGGAAACATCATGCTATGGGGCTGTTTTTCTGCCAAGGGGACAGGACGACTGATCCGTGTTAAGGACAGAATGAATGGGGCCATGTATCGTGAGATTTTGAGCCAAAACCTCCTTCCATCAGTGAGAACTTTGAAGATGAAACGAGGCCGGGTCTTCCAACATGACAATGATCCAAAACACACCGCCCGGGCAACAAAGGAGTGGCTCCGTAAGAAGCATTTGAAAGTCCTGGAGTGGCCTAGCCAGTCTCCAGACCTCAACCCCATAGAAAATCTGTGGCGGGAGTTGAAAGTCCGTGTTGCTCGGCGACAGCCCCAAAACATCACTGCTCTCGAGAAGATCTGCATGGAGGAATGGGCCAAAATACCAGCTGTGTGTGCAAACCTGGTAAAGACCTATAGTAAACGTTTGACCTCTGTTATTGCCAACAAAGGTTATGTTACAAAGTATTGAGTTGTATTTTTGTTATTGACCAAATACTTATTTTCCACCCTGATTTACGAATAAATTCTTTACAAATCCTACCATGTGGATTCATGGATTTTTTTTTCACATTCTGTCTCTCACAGTTGAAGTGTACCTCTGATGCAAATTACTGACCTCTATCATCATTTTAAGTGGGGGAACTTGCACAATCGGTGGCTGACTAAATACTTTTTTGCCCCACTGTAACTAGTTTGACTTTAGGTCGCACCAGTGAACAGTCTGCAAAATACTGTCTGTAGATAGTTTCTGGCAGAATAGACACAGAAGCTCCAGTGTCTACTATCAGCTCTACCATCTTAGAACCACCTTGTACGGTTTCAATGTCGACAGTGCAGGTAAGCTTATCTTGAATAGCTGCCATCATTTTAGCATCTTGCACGCACAGTACTGCCAGTTCTGGAACCACTACTTCTCTCACTTCACTGACTGACGACTTACATACCTTGGCAAAATGTCCCTTTTTCCCACAGTTGTTGCATTTTGAAGAAGCAGCCGGGCAGTTTTTATCATTAGCTAAGTGCTTGTGAGAACCACACCTGAAGCACTTCCGCTGCTGCTGCTTTGAACCTCCCCGTTTGCGTTGGTCTGGAGTACAGCCTTTAGCAGGGCGAGGTCCTCTCTTCTGGTGAGAGTGGGAATTTGCCGCGTCGACTGTCTGAACAGGCGTGGTCGGAAACGAGCCGGGTGTGGAGAGTAGAGTAGCGTTTTTGACTGCTGCTTCCACCTGGCCTGCAATAGTTAGAGCCTTATCCAGTGTGAGATCGTCCTCCAGTAACAGTTTGTCTTTCACAGCGCTGAGATGAGCGTTGGAGATTAACTGATCTCTTATCATTTCACTTTCCATTTGTCCAAAGTTAAGATGCAGCTAACGCTCTCAGAGCCACCACATACTGAGAAACAGTCTCATCCGCTCGTTGAATACGCTGTCTGAATGTATGACGGCACGCCACGACATTTACTTTCGGCACAAAGTGCTTCTCCAGTGCGCTCATGGCGTCAGCATATGTATCACCTTGCTCCGGTAACGTGTAGAATAACCGCTGTCCCTCCGGGCCCAAGCAGTGTAGCAAAACAGCACGTTTCCTAGCATCCGGCCATGCGTCTCCCATGGCATTGATTACTAGCATGTAATTGTCGAATATTTTCCGCCATGTAGTAAATGGAATCGGCGGCTCACCCACATGTGGAAGAAAAGATGGTGGACTCGGAACTGATGCACTCATCCTCGTTGCCAATTTGTGGTGTCTCGACAGAAGAACGGAGACGGCTTGCTTTATAATGGAACGTGTATTCAGCAGTAGTTAGCCATCCAAAACATATCACAATACACTTCTGTTCTTCTATCCTTCTATCACTATTAGTCACCAGAGATGGGCTGTAATCTGATTACTTTTTTCAAGTAACAAGTAAAGTAAGGGATTACTATTGCAAAAACGGTAATTAGATTACCGTTACTTTCCCGTAGGAACGCTGCGTTACTGCGTTACTAAAACCGTGATTTTTTGCGAGAATGTCTCACGACAGTGACGTAAGCGAGTGTGCCGTTAGTGACAACAGCTGTGTGCAGATCAACAATGGATCACATATCAATTGTGGGAGAGAGTATGAGCGTGCAGCGTTTAAAGCGTGGAAGTACTGACCTTACTTTGAGTTTGATTCCATAAAAAGTGACAAAAACATTAGCGTCCATCGTGCGTGGGAAGAAAACTTCTTTTTACAGCGAAAAAAACCCCTAAACTTCCAAGCAAGCACCGAGTGCACAACAACGTAATGGGAAATTCACAGAGAAACTCGCGGATTCTTCAACTGACCGCGGCACACCTGCACCAGGGTAAACCTCCGCCTACCTCCAGTCCTGCTTTACAGGTGAAAATAGAGCAACAGGACCGCTGAGTCTTTGACTTTATTTATTTTCTGCTGTGTTTTACTTGCATCTATTTGAAAGAGTGAGTGTAAACACAAAAAATATTTTATTTTATGTGCTGGAATGTGCAGAAAATAGGTTTAAATGTTAAACAAATTTATTCAAGTCAGAGAATGTTGCATATAATTAAATTTTTGCTTGATGCATAAAGTTAAAAGATTAAAACTGATAAAACAAGTTAAAAAAATAGATTTTTCCATTTAATTACATTTTGTATGATGGATTATGTAGAAAAAGTAGAATTGGGCTGGAAGATCTATCGCTTTATCACCTCTTCAGGTTGTAAATCGTGTTTTTAAAAAGTAACTAAGTAACTAATTACTTTTGAAAATAAGTAATCAGTAAAGTAACGGGATTACTTTTTGGGGAAGTAATCAGTAATTAGTTACTGATTACTTTTTTCAAGTAACTTGATCAACACTGTTAGTCACAGAGCCCCCTACTGGTAACTGAGTATATGTTCATATTCAGTCCCCTTTGTAAAGCAACCCTTCACCATCTTCGCAGTGTATGTAAACATAACACTGGTGGGTTTTTTATGGTGTTTTGAATAATTAAAGTGTTTTTTATGCCATTCTTACAAAACGGTTTAGAAAAGTGGTGAATTATGGCCCTCATGGCTTGCCAGAGTAATTGATTCCTCTGGGAGTTCATATTGAATGAACTGAAATCAGTAGTGTGATCTGCAGTCTTGATATAAGGAATGAGAAAATTGACAGCTGTTAATTTTAATCAGCCTGTCTCAGTTGTTTTAACTCTTCGAATCACAAAGTAATGTGGTAACATTTGGACTGACGAGTTTACTGTCAGCATTTTAATTGCTAGTTTAAAGGCTGTAGGTTGCAGCCATTCCTCTAACACTGTATAAACGTAACAGGCCTCAGTGCAGGTTCTAATAGTCTGAGCTGCTTCAACCTTTATTTGTGAAGAGCACAGCAGCTTACAAAACACGTAGCTAGCTCGTACAGCTACAAAGTAAAATTTTCAGCTAAGATTACCTTAAAATAACAGGGCTATGTGCAGTGATGCTAGTGTTAGCACGTTACCTTCAACAGGTGGTCAGACTGAGTAAACAAGCACACAGTCAGAGGTTGGGCACACAGTCAGAGGTTGGGCTATGCGACTATGCGTGAATCCCCCCTGATATTGGTATGATCCGAGCTCAGGCACTAAGCGACTGAGCGAGAGGGCGGGGCAGCTGCTGCCAGCAGTGAGTGCGCTGTTGGAGAAACGGAGCCAGCCATACTAAGGAGAGCTTAAGTTTGACCAGGTACCAAAGAAAATCATTCGTACCGTACAAATAATGTAAATATGACTGTGCATCACAAAAGATTGATATCAAACTGATCACTTGACTAATATTATGTTACTTGCTCTTCAAGTGAATCAACAAATGGCGAAATGAAAAGCCAAATAAATGCTATTTTTTTAGAGTGTTAGCTTACGTGTGTTTATTTCATATTTTCAGTTCTTACCCTCCCCGACTAAATCGGTTTCAGTTATGTACTGAAATATAAGAATGGACATTAGAGTGTTCTTTCAAAGAAAAAACTCAGGTAAATGTTATTTTATATATTATGCTTTGTATGTTGTTCAGTATATTTCTATGCAAAACAAGAGGGATTTCAGTACACAGCAGGATATTCACATTTGTAACCAGATATTTACATACACTTTAGGGAGAAAACATAAAACATTTTTACTGTACAACATTAATTTAGAGTAAACTTTTGTTTTAGATAAATATTGAAATATATTTTGAATTAGTTAAATGTCAGAATAAAGAGAGAGAGATCTGTCTATTTTTATCACTTTCATCCAATTTAGGAGTACATATACACTAAGTTTATTGTTAATTAATAAGAAAACTCCAGAGGATTCCATTCTGAGCTGAAGAAGCTTCTGATAGGTTAGTAGAGTCCATGTGAGTAAAGTGGTGGCACACCTGTGGATGCATATAAGGCAAAACACAGAGCCTGTTTCTTTGACATGGGAACATCAAGAGATGTCAACCAAAACACCAGGAAAAGAACTGTGGAGCTCCATAAGTGTGGCTCAATTTTGAATACAATTTGGTGCCATTTGCAATTAAGAAATACAGATAGTTTCTCTCTTTACTCTT
Source organism: Rhamphochromis sp. 'chilingali' (assembly GCF_963969265.1). NCBI lineage: Eukaryota > Metazoa > Chordata > Actinopteri > Cichliformes > Cichlidae > Rhamphochromis > Rhamphochromis sp. 'chilingali'. Next base: position 28,095,338 of record NC_137932.1, read on the forward strand.
AAAGTTAACAAATATGTTTTTTATATTTATCAATCTAAAAAAATAAACATTTAGTCTGATTTGATGTTACAATTAAAAAAGTGTTTCTGTTTTGATCTGAAGAGTATGTAAATATCTGGTTTCCCCTGTATATTTGATGATTGTCAGCACAAAGAGGGAGAGAGAGGAACAGAGAGGGAGAGAGAGGAGAATGAGGACAGAACAGAGATGGAACAAGAGCAGGTGAGACAGACATGTTAGTCAAATGGTTGTTTACCAAAAGTATCACCGTATCATAGGTACTCATGTATCTCGTACCTAGTGTTTCTTTTTAGGTTTGTTATTTTTCAAATTCTATATTTGTTAAGTTATGCAGGCTTGTTTACACAACAAGGCTAAATAATTATATAAACCCTTCTCAATCTAAATAGTGTACTTTGGTAGAATTAAAAAAACAAGTGTAGTGCAGGTATATGATGATTTTTAGTGCTACTTTCATCTAGTTCTGATTGTGGTTCTGTCTTGGTTAAATCCCAAGTAGTCCTGATTTTGAACTGTTGTAGTCCTGTTTTAATTCTGGATCAGTTCTGGGTCTGGTTGAATTGGGGTTTAGTCCTCGTGTCTTGATGCAGCCCTGACCTTGTTCTGCCTTGCTGCTTAATTAAAAAACTAGTTTAAGGTGTCCTGCATATGTGATATATATTTTTCCCTATATGAAGTCATTCCTTTTTGAACAAAACTCAAAACAGAGCCTATTAATCTTTCAGTCATTTCTACCCCCCACCCCCCCAAAAAAAAACAAACAAAAAAAACCCCACATGCATACTACCCTTTTGGGATAAGCCCCAGGTGTTTCAAATGTCTGGCTCCGCCTCTGCTGTAGGGTCCCTTCATTCTTCGCATATCCGTGTCGATCCGAGTGTAAATCCCGAGGCTGAACGGCCTTTGTACAAGGCACACACACTTCTTGGCAGGGCAAAGCTATGAGCTAGAAAAATCCAGGCAGACAGCCTGTGTCTGTCCAACCAATCAGAGAGCTCCTTACATCCCAAGGTGTGGCTAATTTGCATTGCAACAGGATTTTTAAAATGAGTTGCTAATTCAAATGTTAATCCCTGAGCGAACAGGCAAGGGAAATGGATTTTGAAATGAAGAGTGGAATCATTTTGAAAATCAACTTATTAAATTGGAATTCGAAAATGGTTTTTGAAATGAGTTTTTTAAAAAGCATTTTGAAAATCAATTTATTAAATTGGAATTCGAAAATGTTTTTTGAAATTAGAGCAGGGCGATATGAACAAAAATATTTATCACGATATACATTTGAAAATTTGCGATAACGATATAACTGACGATATAATTGACACTAGACAAAATACTTTACAAGTCCACAACTTTATTAGTGCAAAAAACCCTATCAATGTATTTTCACTTAAACAAGCAGCTGTTTCTTATGTGCATTAAAGTTATATAAAAATGTAACAGTGCAAATGCAAATTCCTTGCTGACAGTTTAACCAAAAGGCATTTCCAGTGGAAATTGGCCGACATATCCTCAGCATAACCATGTATAATATCCACAAAACTTAAAAAGAGGTTATACAAACACAATACCATAATATTATGTTGAAGCGCAGTACGTATCACTCCGCGAGGCTCCTGCCTACGATAGCCGTAATGCTCCGACAATCCATCAAGCGGTGCCGGTTCGTAGCTTAGCAAAGTTGTACTAAAACATTTGACAGATTTTCCAGCGCCGTGTACCACATAAAATCGTTTCGAGGTCAGTAAACACAACCAGAATTCATACATTTTTCAGAAAAATCAAAGGATTGATTTTAAGTGTGACGTATTTTCCAAACAACACGGTAATAAGGACGGCCCGCTAGCATGCGCTACCAAAAATAGTGCTTTGTTGTGTATCTGACGGACGAAAGCTAAACCAGTTCCACACCACTGAAGTTGCAGCATTTTTACAAACCAATTCTGGTTCATCCGTTTCATTTAACGATCTGCTTTTGCTCTCATTCTGCGTCGCCGCCATGTGCGTATGTAAACATAAGCACTGCGCATGCGCGGTTTACCCATATTCTATTGCGATATTTAATTTTCCTATCATTGCCCAAAATTACCCGGTATTACCGTGAATGGTATGATATAGCCCAGCCCTATTTGAAATTATTTTTTTAAAAAGCATTTTGAAAATCAGTTTATTAAATTAGAATTCAAAAATGAATTTACAAATGCAGAATTTATTCTACAATTAATTATTTAAGCACAGAATTCTTTATTTCGATGCACGTGGCTCTTGTGGTCCTCCATACATTTCAACCATAAGACATCAAAATATATGATTCAAGTAGTGATGGTAAATTTGATTCTTTTTACTGAATCAAGTTTTAATGAGTCACTCACCAAAGTGAATCGGGTTTTTTGAGTCATTTGAGTCACTGAGTCAGTCGACCAGAGAGTGCAAAAAAATGCACATTTTCACTCAAACTTAATTTGTTTCTCTTTTCATGGAAATCCTACTACTAAGATGAATGATTCTAAAAGAAAACAACTATTTTATAGAGCAAAAAAGAGCAAAAACATTTCTAAAATTAAGCAATTTCCTATCAAAATTGCTTAATAAACATTTATTTATTTTTATTTTATTTTAATATATTTTTATTTTTTATTTTATTAGTATTTTCCTTAAATGTGTTAAATATATATTTTCTCATCTAAATGTCCACTGAGCTGTGAGCCAGGGGGCGGTAATGCGCCTTAACATTGGTTGCCAACCAAGAAGAAGAGGAAGCTGTGAGCCAGGAGGGAGGGGGTGAGTGGGTGGTCGTGTCCAAATTCATGGGCTGCATCCTCCTGAGGCCGCATTTGTAGACCGATTACATCACAGCGACGCGCCGAAGGCTGTCCAAATTCGTAGACTCCTCTGAATGCAGCCGACAAATGTGTCCTCCTTTTCCCCGAATTTGAAGGATGGGTCGGGTGTGTCCTTCGTGGCCTACCATATCCCAGAATTCATAGCGCGGCCCAGCCAAACTTCAGTTTCCAACAATGGCGGCCGCTACTAAGTTTTAAAATTACTCATACTAATCATTCTGGGTCACAAAATAAACTTTTGACATATTTTCAGGCGAGAAAGTAGTTGTGTAAACATCAAATATCTGCTCAATTTATCAAGATATCGCATATTTGCAAAAGTGCTTCGACGTTTTCGGAGACGTCTGCTACCCACCTGCTCGATAGCTAGCCGGGTGCTCGAGGGTTACTGATGCGGCCGAGAACAGCACAACTCCCGGCACATCATTTTCAGATCACCGCGGACTTTCGCTGCTCGGGTTAAACGTAATATATAAGTCACTTAGAGAACCTAAAAATGTTATTGTTGGGCTTTTTTCAGTGTTTTGTTTGTTCGTGAGTAAATCGGTTTGGCTGAGATTAAAGTTATTAGATTAGATTAGATAAAATACAACTTTATTAATCCCCCGGGTGGGTTCCTCCTTGGTTTTTACACAGCTGACTAAACGTCAAACAGAAAACTGATTAAACAGAAGTATGAGACAGTCGAGAATTTACGCCAGTGTCCTGTTATATTTTAGATAGCAAGGAGCAGACGGCTGAGTTTATTAAACTCCACCGAGACAGCAGTGACGCTAATCAGAAGGCTAGACCGTCCAATTTCACGGCCGTTTACTTCCGGCCTACCTGACCTTCTGAGGACCCGGCCCACGTAGACCGCGAAGGCTGGGTCCTCAGGAGGATGCAGCCCATGAATTTGTACACGACCAGTGAGTGATTTGTTCGCTCTATGATTCAGCACAGGAGGGAGGGGGTGAGCGAGTCCTGAGTGATTCGCTTACGATTCAGCACAGGAAGGGAGGGGTGAGTAGCTCAAATGTGCTGTTAGCATATTAGCAGAGTGATGCTACTGTGAACCGAGGAGCTATTTTCTTGATGTGAGCTTCTACTCAGGGTTTTTTCTTCCAGTTCAGAGCAGAAATTTTTTTGTTACGATACTGGATGTTGTGTTTTTCTCCACAATTTTTATTATAAGCTAGATACATTGCTGCTAACAGCAACAGGGATGAGTCAGTGAGTCAGTTGGGCTTGTGAATCATGATTCATGAGTCAGTAAAGTGATTCTCGAGTATTGAACGATTCGTTCATGATTCGCGCATCACTAGATTCAAGTGTTTGCTGGGAAATAACGATAACAACACATCTAAATGCAGACTTTGAGGTTAAACAAAGTTAGTGCAAGGTTAAGAGAAAACACCTCAGGAAAGTACAGACCACTCATGAATACATAAAGAAATGAAAGAAGTGTGGTGTGAGCCAACAACAGAAATAAAAACAATGATTTAAAGAAATTGTTTGTGATTATGTAGCTTCTGTAAAAGACTTGAACCCAGCATGACCTGGACAAGGTGGATGGAGAGCAGGCGGGGACTGAGGAGTCAGTGAACACACCACAGAGTCACTGTGAAGCGACCTGGGCCCTATTTCAGGAAGCCGGTTTAGAAAACTCAGAGTGAAAAACGATACTCAGGGTTGAGTAACCCCGAACTGTCCAACTCGGAATATTCAGTTTCAGAAAGGCTGATAACAATTAGTTCAGTCAACGCGGAGTTGCTTTAACCCCAAGTTAAACGCGCGCACGAGGATACATAAAGTCCTGATTAGTGGAGCACAGATTAAGCGAGTCACCATGGAGACGGAGGGAAAGAAGGCGCGGTCAATGTATTTTACAGCACTTGAGGCCGAAATTCTGATGGCAGCATATGCCGATAACATGCAAATTCCGCGGAAAAAAAGTAACACAGCCTCAGCTGCAAAAGAAAGGGAGCATGCATGGCAAAACAAAGCCGACAGAGTCAATGCGTGAGTGTTAATTTAAACATTGATCTAGGGATTTCCACCCATTTAACACGTTATTTTATTACATTTTATTTTATTTTTTATTTTATACATTTTATTTTGTGATGTGATGTGAGCGCAGGTGCAACCCAACAGGCTCCAAACGTTCCTGGCAGCAAGTAAAAATGAAATATAAAAATATAGTCCAACCAGGTAAGGTGTAATTGTATTATGAGCCATAGTGCTTGGTCTGTTTGTCCGATGTAAATCAATTGCAGTTAGAGGCTACATTAATTTCCCCTCTGTAAGCACTAATTGAAATTATCTGAGCACATTACAAGTACATATTTGCTTACCCTGTATGCTCAAATGTGACCCGTTATAGCCAACAGAAAAAAAGCGGAGGCCCGAAAAACAGGTGGGGGTCCTCCACCACCACCACTCACAGAGGCTGAGCAGTTGGCTTCCACATTTGTGGTAATGTTGGCAGCATCACATATGATCTTCACAGTGCAGAGAACACAAATTAGCATCCATTACTATAATGACATAATTTGTTAGTTTGAAATGCTACAGGGAACCATGTACCTGTACATTAATGCTGTGGAAAGACTTCCTGTTCACATAGTCTCCTTCATTTACTGAAGGAGCAATGATTGGAATGTGAGTGCCATCTATACAGCCAATCACGCCTGGGAACCGTGAGAATAAATGTAAAATTTAAGTAGTAGTTCAAGTATCACCACATCATGAATTAAGTTTTGGTCATCCTGATACCTGCAATTTTGTGGAATCCCTCTTTGATAAATCTTGTGGGTCTATGACCGGGGAACACCACAAACGAGTACAGGAGACGTTTCAGTGCAACTGTAACATTCCTGACTGCCCGACAGACGGTAGCCTTGGAAACGTGCTCAGCGTCACCAATATTATACAGAAAGCTCCCGTTTGCAAAAAACCGAAGTGCAATACAAATAATATGTACAGAACTGAGAGGATGTCCGCGATGTGTCACATGAGCAATATTAGGCCTGAGGATGTTATTCAAATAAATTATAGATTGTGCTGAAAAACTGTAACGTTCACACAGAAAATCATCAGGAAATGATAAAATGTCCAAACGCGCTCTAATCACTCTCTCCCGGCGGAGAGCTCTGCGGAGAATTTGGGCTTCAACATCTACTGGCTCTTCAAGGAAGGAGCACGCCATGTCTGACACTTCCTACAGTCAGGTTTCCGACAAAGAGGCGGAGAAGGTCAGGGTTAGTTGAAGTAAACCTGCTAGGGGGCAGGTTAGCTTCACGGAGTGTGTCGTCATAGTAACTCACTCAGAATTAATCTAAACTCGCTTTGTGAAACCGAAAACCCAGAGTTTTCGTTAACTCAGGGTATACTTACTCAGAGTTTGCACTAAACCGGCTTTCTGAAATAGGGCCCAGGGGTCCGTTCTTCGTACCGCTTACTACATCCAAGATCAAATGACACATCCAAGATCAAATCATCGTGGCAACTTTGAGCTCGCTATTCCGGTTCTCCAAACACACCTGTTGTTGACGATTAGTACAGCTGGATGAAGTAATGTGAGATCACTGGGTGGCTTAACAGGGGCTACGCATCAATAGTAGAAACATTGATCGGCAACCCTTTGATTGGTCGGCGAATCAAACGGTTGATTCTTGCTCAATCAAGAGCAAGAATTCTTGATTGAGGGATTTCAGGAGTTTCAGAGTTTAATTAAAACGCAAGGGAACACTGCAAAGGCTGCAAAAGCAAGGAGAGAGGGCTGGCAGAAAGTTGCTGACAAATTAAACTCGTAAGTAATTTATTATATTATATTATATTATATCATATTATATTATATTACATTATATCCTCTTTCACATTAGAGCCACAACAGGACCCACTAGAACATGTGAACAAGTAAAAGTGAAATATAACAATATTCTACAGCATGGTAATATTTATCACTTATATTGCTTTTAGTCTCTTGGAAAGAGACCCTGAAATAATCTGTTTGTTTGTTTATAACAGCAACCAAGAAAAGGACAGGTGGTGGTCCTGCACCCCCTCGTCACACCCCGGCAGAGGAGCTGGCCCTAGGGTTGAATGCCACCAGACCCATTGTTGAGGGCATCCCTGGGGGCAGCTCTTCCTTAGACCAGCAGCCGGGGTGCAGTAGCAGCAGCACCTTCATAACTGGTAAATGAGCTCATAATTCTATTTGTACAATGTAAAATATTTGGTTGTTGCCTTAATTAAAATGCTTTTTGTACTTTGACATTTATTGACATCGTGGGTTTTTTTGTGTGTAGTTTTACATAACACTCCATCACTTTTACCTGTTCCCATGCAAGGGGTGACTGAAGCATGCACAGTAAGTTGGGAGATATATACATATATAAATAAATAAATAAAAAGGATCCTGTCTATCCCGCAATATACGCTGAATTCTGAAAACTCTCCTTATCAATCTTGCACCTTCCGCAATGGGTTGCTCTCGTACAAACGGACAGGACATGGCTGCGACAGACTTCCCAAATCCGCCTTCGCTTTTATAGCCGTGGTCTCTCATCTTAATTACACGAAGTAATTTACTATTACTGCTCTAAAATATGAATTACATCTGAAATAATCAAATACATGGAATGGAATGATTAATAGTACATTTCCCTTCTTTTAGGAAATGACCTGTATGTATCTGTATGAAATCAATAAAAGAATCAAATACTGCATTATCTTTAGTTACATTGATAATATTTATTTATGGAAAAACAGTGGAAAAATATCGCTGTTGCTTTCGTATAAATGAAGCGGACATACCTGAGTGGCCACGATCTAATCCAGTTTACATAAAGTAAGCCTGCTCCCGAGCAGGTTTACGCTTACGGATCAGTTGCTATGACAGCAAGTCCCAGATGAGCTTCGGAGAACCGAACGATCCAAGATCACGCGAAATCATCAACAATCAAATCCAGCTGACTTACTTAGCGAGGTACGAAGAACGAACCCCTGTTTAGCACCTCACAGTAAGCAGGAAGTTTGTTTTCAAAATAAAGATCACTTTTTGTTATGTCCAAACTTTATTACTACTTTCAAACTTTTATTAAAACTTTATAAGAGCAGAAGTTAAAAACCTGAGACCAACTTGGTATTTACATGAAAACTAATAAAACCTGAGACCCAGACGCTGAATTCATAAATACTGAAACACAAAGAGCAGTAAAGACGCCGCGGACAGGAAACTGACATCACCACAGAACTCCAGCGTCCCCAATAATCAATCATGAAAACAGCTGAGAAATACATTTAAAGGACACTTAAATCAAAACAAGGCAGCCGATCGTCACGGTAACGGCACGGCTGACGTCACATGGGCTTGGTGGTGCTGTTATAAACAGACGTCTCCTCCTTGGACAGTGCTTCGTGGGTGGGGCACGTGTTGACGGGCCTGTGTGTGCGCCTCTTGCGGGCCCTCAGGAAGCAGTAGGCCAGGATGGCCAGCAGAGACAAGATGGCCACCGACAGGATCACGGCGAGCGTGATGGAACCTGTGGAGGAGGACAGTGAGGTCATGTCCTGTTTGTACTGTAGAACAGTTGAAAGCTGAGGTTAAATCTCTCACTTGAGTCGTCGTCTACTTCCTTGTCGAAGCGCTCAAACAAACCTCTGGCGAACACATCGTTCTCTGCAGGGAAAGAAGAAAAAGCAGCAGTGAGTTCCAAAACTCATAAGCGGGTGAGCCGCTCTCTCTTCCCGTTTCCTTATCTGGAAGTCAGCGAGTTTTATGAAGTTCTGCCGGAGTGCTTACATTTCTGTGCTTCAGCACAAACTGCGTCAGGTTAGCGAGAAGACGTCTGAATGACATTGTCACAGAGTCATGTGACTGCAGTGTATGTGAGCAGTTTCTGTGTGTGGAGCTCATCTCATGAGTGAAGGGTCCTAACGTTTGATTTCCCACAGACAAAAAAATCCCAATTTTTACGTTTGTGTTAGCTGGTAGCCAAGGCAACGCCACCTTCAGCCGGCCAATAGAAGCCGCTCCCGTGCTTAGCGAGACGCTCACTTTCTTTAAGTCAGAGCGCTGCAGTGTGGGTGACGCTCAGGTTGGGTTGATCTTTAATCTGCTGGAAAGCCAGCGCTCTGTTATGAAGATTAAGTGTTTGTGTGTGCGAATGTGTGTGTACCGCCGACTTCTTTGCAGTACTCTCTGCATGTCTGATCGTCTGGAAAGTTGTTTTCGTTCCCGTCACAGCCACCGTAGGTGAACTCGTGACACTTCTGGTCCAGGGGGTCATAGTACCAGCCGGGGAATTTGGCCCGGCACGGACCGGTGCGGGGAGGCTCCGTGCACTGAGCTGAGGGGGGAGGGGTTAATTAGCATGTAGCTTGTTAGCTTTGAGTATTTCTTTAACAAAGAAAATTAAAACAAACCTTTCTTCTTGTTCACATCAATGTCCAGAAGAAGGCTCAAGGTCTGATTCACTGAGGAGGAGGAGGAAGGTCAGCTACACTCAGTGTGTGTGTGTGTGTGTGTGTGTGTGTTTGTGTGTGTGTGTGTGTGCGCGTTACGTTGGTGGCACTGGCTCTCGTCTGATCCGTCGCTGCACTGCTTCACGTTGTCACACTCCATACTTCTGTCCAGGCAGCAGCCGTTGCCACAGGTTAGCTGATCAGGACCGCACGGCGAGCTGCACACCTCTTAAAACACACACACACACGCACACACACTGAGCATCCTGGTTGTACTGTGGAGCAGAGATGAAGAGGTGCGCTGTGGGACTGACCTGCAGCGGGCAGAGTAACACTCCTCTGCGATGACACTGTGGACAAAAATACAGAAACAGTGTTACAATAAAGGTGTGTGTCTGTGTTCATGTGTACATGTGTGCGTGTGTGTACCTGTGACTCCTCTGCAGGCAGACAGACACTCTTGTTCAGACAGGAAGTTGTTCTCGTTTCCTATACAGCCTCCGAACACAAACATCTCACAGACGCCCTTTGTGATGTTGTAACGCCAGCGAGTAAATTTTGCGCGGCACGGCCCGACCTTCACCGGAGCCTGACAGTATGCTGAGGGCGAGGACAGCGTCAGTTACATCACTTCCTGTCAGACTTTTACCTACAGAAATACAGCTGACTGCAGTGCTGAAAACAAACAGGGTGTGCCACTGTGACAACACTTGCACCATTTACTGTTTTGCAAACTCCCATTTTACGGTTTTAAAGCCCGACTCTGGTCAGAGCTGCGATCAATACAGACTCAGTGAATCACGTGACCCTGAAATCAGCTGAAAGGAAGATGTCAAATAGAATTACGTCAAGTTTCTGCTGTGAGTGTGGGGGCGTCCTCTGAGCGTGCATGAGTCAGGTAATCCAGTCTGACCAGTTTAAGAGGAGCGAGAAAACAAACACCATTCCCTCCACCAATTAGCTGACTCTGCTTCTACCACACCGTTTAACTGATCAATAACACAGTGATTCAGCCATCAGCTGATCGATAAAGTGACGATAAGTGAAGACTTCAGACCCAATAAAGTCAGACTGAGATGAAACAAACTAAACGTCCTCAAAACCTAAAATTGACCAAATTCTCTATTGACTCTGGCACAGGGCTCTGCACATGCTACAGACTTATTGTTGGAATACATATCCCATGAGCACTCACAGCTGGTCTGTTGTGGGTTAAGAACGAGGACTGTGACCTTGGCATCATCTGATTTGCCGTTGGAGTCGTTGACCGTCAGCTTGAAGACATACGAGCCTGTCTGCAGGTTGGAGAGCTGCACCTGGTCAGGATAATTGGTCTCCTGCAGAAGCCCATTCAAAAATAACAGCATTTAAAAGTGAAATGAGCTGGACTCAGTCACAGCTGAATGCTGCAGAGGGACGCTGAAGAACAATTACATTCACCTGGACACACCTGCACAGACACAAGTCCTTATTTTAACTTCCAAAAACCAAGGCAGAGTGAAAACTGGACAGATTGTGAATGAGATTTGGTGGGCTGGAAGCTGCTCTGCTGAATTTTATATTCAAAGTAGTGGATACAGTGAACTACCCGTCTGTCTCCAGGTGAAGTCTCCCTGTAACACAGAAGCCCCCACCCCCGTGCTGCAGCACCTGTACCTCTATCTTTACACTGCTGTCTCCTCTCTCCAGACTCCAGCGGTAGTCTTTAATTTTTGCGCCGCTCAGCGCCACACTCTCAGTGCCGTTGAGCATCACAGTCTCTCCAGGCTGAATGGTGACATCACGGCCTGCGTTGGCGACGGGTGGATGCTTCTTACCTGGAGACAGAGTGAGGGGGAGCTGAAGTCAGATGGATTCTGAGACAGGGTCAGAGATCACGTGCATAGAGAGGAAGCGCAGCCTGAAATGATAATAATAATGGATTGCATATATAGCGCTTTTCGAGACCCTCAAAGTGCTTTACAATTCCACTATTCATTCACTCTCACATTCACACACTGGTGGAGGAAAGCTACAGTTGTAGCCACAGCTGCCCTGGGCAGACTGACAGAAGCGAGGCTGCCAATCAAGTGAGGTGGGGGCCGGCCCGGCCAACACCAGTAGGCGGTAGGTGTCCAAGGACACAACGACCAAGACAGACAGAGCACTGGCGAGGCGTTAGTCCCACAGTTACGATGGAGGTGAGCTGGTCACAGCGTTGTGCCGGTGGCTTCAGCCACAGATAACAGGCGTCTGTGCCGTGGTTATCTGTCAGCGTGGAGGGAACATGTGACATCCTGTAACACTTAATCAGCTGATCACGGCGGTCTGAGAGAACGAAGCTGCAGATCATCTTTAACCCGCTCCTCACACAGCAGAGGAACACGCCGTCTACGCGACAGCTGCTCTTCAAAAACATTAAACAGAAGCTGTGTCCCAAAACCTAGGCCACGTCCTTCGGAGGACCCGGCCTTCGCAGTCTATGTGGGCCGGTGTTCTGGGAGTCCATCCTACCTGAAAAAACATCCTATACAATGTTTCTGTGCAGACACAGTGCATGCGCACAACACCAAACACAGAATTAACTCCTTTTTCTCTCACCCATCCAGAATACTTCTTAAGGTTATGGTTATGGTTAGGATTATGGTTAGGTTTAGTCGCAAGTCACCCTCAAATTATAATGCGGGTAGGACGTTTTGTCAGAGTAGTATAGTTTCTCAGAACACCCGGTCCTGCTCCGACGAACAGGCGTGTGTGTTCTGACCTGGCGACCCTGTCGGGCTCCGAGTCTGCCCACCGACCTCCCTGCTGACACACTTGGGCCCACAGCCAATCACCCGCCTCCATCCCTCCTCTTGCCTGCATCTTCACCCCCCTGCACATGCTCAGACCTCTCTCAGCCTCCGAGAGTCCTTCTGATCCTGCTCACTGAGCAGAACTGACATCACGGAGAGTCAGTAAGCCTGAAAGTACTCACCTTCTTTCTGGGGGGCTGCCAGGTACTTCCGGTACACGGCGTCTCTGACGTAGCTCTTGTACCCGCTCTGGGTCACGAACCTGCACGCGAACCGATTCCTACGCACGCAGTTGAACAGCACGCACGTGCGGTTCTCCTCTCCGGGGACGCTCGGCTCCAGCAACGCCAGGTTGCAGTGCACTTGCCCGCAACACGCGCGCTTGCACTCGAGCTCGGAGTAGAAGCTCGCGGTGGCCAACATGACCGCGCCCTGCTTCACCGCGTCCTCCGCGTACAGCACGAAGTCCTCCTGCCCGCGCCGGAACTCGTCCTCACAGTGCGGGTCCACCGCCCCCCCGGACCGCAAGAGCGCGAAAACGAGGAGGAGGAGGGGGGAGGAAGAGGAGCGCGTGGACATGTCCGTCTGCGGTCAGTCTACGCGCGAGGAGGAAAAGACGCTCAGCTCCGATGTACCTCCTCAGGTGTGTCTCACCTGCTCTCTGACAGGAAGACAAACACCTCGCCCCGCCCCCACACAGGTGATTCTGACGCGCCGCTGACGTCAACAACAACAACAGGTGAATTTATACTGGTGTCAAGCCAGCCTCCAATTCGAGACTTGCAGTCAAGCCAGCCTCCAGTTTGTTTTACGTTCCCTGTGTATTCAAAGTATTACGGGAATGGATGTGGAAACCGGATTTCAAAATAAAAGCCAACTTCGAGTGAATTAACAGATATGTTAAGAACATAATAACATATAATTTAGGCTTTTTTTTTTTTACAAACTCTAATGTTAGATCTATATGACACAGCCTTGTACCCTAATTGTGCCCTGTCACTATCAAGGCCATCTTATTTTGGATTTCAAAGTAAAAGCCCTGTGAATCTTCATTTTTGAACTACTCTTTCAATGACTTAATAATGCTCTTAAAAGCAAAAGTCGTATTTCCAAATACTATTTGAACTTTATATCAACACTTTCCAACCACAGTCTTTTTACAGTGATACCATATCAATATCAAGTCAGTCTGATTTTGCCTTTCATAGTAATGGCCCTTTGAAATTGTCCATAATTGACTTAATCTTCTAACGATTCAAAATGCTCTAAAATGAAAAATTCTTGTTTCCACAGGGTAATTCCACCTTAGATCAACAGTATACAGCCCCACAGTGATACCATATCAATATCAAGTCATTCTGATTATGCCTTCCAAAATAAAAGCCTTTTTAAATTGTCCATAATTGACCTAACTTTCAGTGATTTCAAAATGTTTTAAAATGGAAATTTCCTGTTTCCACAGGGTAATTCCACTCCAGATCAACAGTATACAACCTCACGATGTTACCATATCAATATCAAGACATTCTGATATTGCTTTAAAAAATAAAAGCATTTTCAAACTGCCCATATCTGAGTTGCTCCTGGAACAATTTCAAAATGCTCTAAAATGGCACATTCCTGTTTCCACAGGGTAATTCCACTTTAGATCAACAGTATACAGCCCCACAGTGATACCATATCAATATCAAGTCATTCTGATTTTGCTCTCAAAAATAAAAGCCTTTTCAAATTGTCCATAATTGACCTAACTTTCAGTGATTTCAAAATGCTCTAAAAAGGAAAATTCCTGTTTCCACAGGGTAATTCCACCTTAGATCAACAGTATACAGCCCCACAGTGATACCATATCAATATCAAGTCATTCTGATTATGCCTTCCAAAGTAAAAGCCTTTTCAAATTGTCCACAATTGACCTAACTTTCAGTGATTTCAAAATGCTCTAAAATGGAAATTTCCTGTTTCCACAGGGTAATTCCACCTTAGATCAACAGTATACAGCCCCACAGTGATACCATATCAATATCAAGTCATTCTGATTATGCCTTCCAAAATAAATGCCCTTTCAAATTGAGCATATACGGCCTACTTTTTTGACGATTTCAAAATGTTCTTAAACAGAATTTTGCTGTTTCCACAGGATAATTTCACTTTAGTTCAACAGTATACAACCTCACGATGTTACCATATCAATATCAAGTCATTCTGATTTTGCTTTCAAAAATAAAAGCATTTTCAAACTGCCCATATCTGACTTGATCCTGGAACAATTTCAAAATGCTCTAAAATGGAAAATTCCTGTTTCCACAGGGTAATTCCACCTTAGATCAACAGTATACAGCCCCACAGTGATACCATATCAATATCAAGTCATTCTGATTATGCCTTCCAAAATAAATGCCCTTTCAAATTGAGCATATACGGCCTACTTTTTTGACGATTTCAAAATGTTCTTAAACAGAATTTTGCTGTTTCCACAGGATAATTTCACTTTAGTTCAACAGTATACAACCTCACGATGTTACCATATCAATATCAAGTCATTCTGATTTTGCTTTCAAAAATAAAAGCATTTTCAAACTGCCCATATCTGACTTGATCCTGGAACAATTTCAAAATGCTCTAAAATGGAAAATTCCTGTTTCCACAGGGTAATTCCACCTTAGATCAACAGTATACAGCCCCACAGTGATACCATATCAATATCAAGTCATTCTGATTATGCCTTCCAAAATAAAAGACTTTTTAAATTGTCCATAATTGACCTAACTTTCAGTGATTTCAAAATGCTCTAAAATGGAAATTTCCTGTTTCCACAGGGTAATTCCACTTTAGATCAACAGTATACAGCCCCACAGTGATACCATATTAATATCAAGTCATTCTGATTTTGCCTTCCAAAGTAAAAGCCTTTTCAAATTGTCCACAATTGACCTAACTTTCAGTGATTTCAAAATGCTCTAAAATGGAAATTTCCTGTTTCCACAGGATAATTCCACTCCAGATCAACAGTATACAGCCCCACAGTGATACCATATTAATATCAAGTCATTCTGATTATGCCTTCCAAAATAAAAGACTTTTCAAATTGCCAAGATACAACCTACTCTTTTAAAGATTTCAAAATGCTCTAAAAGTGAAAATTGCTGATTCCACAGGATAATTTCACTTTAGGTCAACAGTATACAACCTCACGATGTTACCATATCAATTTCAAGTCATTCTGATTATGCCTTCCAAAATAATGGCCTGTTGAAAATGCCCATAATTTACCTAACTTTCAGTGATTTCAGAATGCTCTAAAAAGGAAGATTTCAGTTTCCACAGGGTAATTCCACTTTAGATCAACAGTATACAACCTCACGATGTTACCATGTCAATTTCAAGTCAGTCTGATTTTGCTTTTCAAAATAAAAGCTTTTTCAATTTGCCCATATATGACTTACTCTTGGAGCGAATTCAAAATGCTCTAAGATGGAAAATTGCTGTTTCCACAGCATAATTCCACTTTAGATCAATAGTATCCAACCCCACAGTGATACCATATCAATATCAAATCAGTCTGATGTTGCCTTCCAAAATAAAAGACTTTTCAAATTGCCGATATACGACCTACTCTTTTAAAGAATTCAGAACGCTCTAAAAATGAAACTTGCTCTTTCCACAGGATGAATCCATGTTAGATCAAAAGTGTACATCCACACCATGGTACTACTTCAATTTCAAGTCATTCTGATTTTGCCTTCTAAAATAATGGCCTGTTGAAAATGCCAATAACTTACCTAACTTTAAGTGATTTCAAAATGCTCTAAAAAGGAAATTTTCTGTTTCCACAGAATAATTTCACTTTAAATCAACAGTATACAACCCCACAGAGATACGATGTTAAGATCAAGTCACTCTGATTTTGCCTTCCAAAATAAAAGTATTTTCAAATTGCCCGTAGACGACCTACTCGTTTAACGATTTCAAAATGCTCTTAAATTGAAAGATGCTGTTTCCACAGGATAATTCCACTTTAGATCAACAGTATCCAACCCGACAGTAAAACCATGTAAATTTCATGTTGGTCTGATTTCGCCTTTCAAATTAATGGCCCGTCGAATTTGTCCATATTGTTAGCTTCATAGCATAAGTGCCTAAGTCATTGACTTAGTCAAATGACTTAGGCAATTATGCTATGAAGCTAACGATATGTGATATACTCTTTCAATTATTTCAGAATGTTTTAAAAATGAAAATTGCTGTTTCAACACATATTGGGTTTTCATTTTGAAAAGCAAAATCAGACTCAATTGATTATGACAGAATTGAATCATAAAGATGATGTAAAAGGAAGCTGAAATTGCCACTAGGTTGTAATTGATAGCACGTTTATATTTTAAGTCTGTGGAAAGATGTCATTCTAAATAAAGAAATTACAAAACAGCTTGCAAACCAACCATGACATCTTTCCACAGACTTAAAATATAAACGTACTATCAATTACAACCTAGTGGCAATTTCAGCTTCCTTTTACATCATCTTTATGATTCAATTCTGTCATAATCAATTGAGTCTGATTTTGCTTTTCAAAATGAAAACCCAATATGTGTTGAAACAGCAATTTTCATTTTTAAAACATTCTGAAATAATTGAAAGAGTATATCACATATGGACAAATTCGACGGGCCATTAATTTGAAAGGCGAAATCAGACCAACATGAAATTTACATGGTTTTACTGTCGGGTTGGATACTGTTGATCTAAAGTGGAATTATCCTGTGGAAACAGCATCTTTCAATTTAAGAGCATTTTGAAATCGTTAAACGAGTAGGTCGTCTACGGGCAATTTGAAAATACTTTTATTTTGGAAGGCAAAATCAGAGTGACTTGATCTTAACATCGTATCTCTGTGGGGTTGTATACTGTTGATTTAAAGTGAAATTATTCTGTGGAAACAGAAAATTTCCTTTTTAGAGCATTTTGAAATCACTTAAAGTTAGGTAAGTTATTGGCATTTTCAACAGGCCATTATTTTGGAAGGCAAAATCAGAATGACTTGAAATTGAAGTAGTACCATGGTGTGGATGTACACTTTTGATCTAACATGGATTCATCCTGTGGAAAGAGCAAGTTTCATTTTTAGAGCGTTCTGAATTCTTTAAAAGAGTAGGTCGTATATCGGCAATTTGAAAAGTCTTTTATTTTGGAAGGCAACATCAGACTGATTTGATATTGATATGGTATCACTGTGGGGTTGGATACTATTGATCTAAAGTGGAATTATGCTGTGGAAACAGCAATTTTCCATCTTAGAGCATTTTGAATTCGCTCCAAGAGTAAGTCATATATGGGCAAATTGAAAAGGCTTTTATTTTGAAAAGCAAAATCAGACTGACTTGAAATTGACATGGTAACATCGTGAGGTTGTATACTGTTGATCTAAAGTGGAATTACCCTGTGGAAACTGAAATCTTCCTTTTTAGAGCATTCTGAAATCACTGAAAGTTAGGTAAATTATGGGCATTTTCAACAGGCCATTATTTTGGAAGGCATAATCAGAATGACTTGAAATTGATATGGTAACATCGTGAGGTTGTATACTGTTGACCTAAAGTGAAATTATCCTGTGGAATCAGCAATTTTCACTTTTAGAGCATTTTGAAATCTTTAAAAGAGTAGGTTGTATCTTGGCAATTTGAAAAGTCTTTTATTTTGGAAGGCATAATCAGAATGACTTGATATTAATATGGTATCACTGTGGGGCTGTATACTGTTGATCTGGAGTGGAATTATCCTGTGGAAACAGGAAATTTCCATTTTAGAGCATTTTGAAATCACTGAAAGTTAGGTCAATTGTGGACAATTTGAAAAGGCTTTTACTTTGGAAGGCAAAATCAGAATGACTTGATATTAATATGGTATCACTGTGGGGCTGTATACTGTTGATCTAAAGTGGAATTACCCTGTGGAAACAGGAAATTTCCATTTTAGAGCATTTTGAAATCACTGAAAGTTAGGTCAATTATGGACAATTTAAAAAGTCTTTTATTTTGGAAGGCATAATCAGAATGACTTGATATTGATATGGTATCACTGTGGGGCTGTATACTGTTGATCTAAGGTGGAATTACCCTGTGGAAACAGGAATTTTCCATTTTAGAGCATTTTGAAATTGTTCCAGGATCAAGTCAGATATGGGCAGTTTGAAAATGCTTTTATTTTTGAAAGCAAAATCAGAATGACTTGATATTGATATGGTAACATCGTGAGGTTGTATACTGTTGAACTAAAGTGAAATTATCCTGTGGAAACAGCAAAATTCTGTTTAAGAACATTTTGAAATCGTCAAAAAAGTAGGCCGTATATGCTCAATTTGAAAGGGCATTTATTTTGGAAGGCATAATCAGAATGACTTGATATTGATATGGTATCACTGTGGGGCTGTATACTGTTGATCTAAGGTGGAATTACCCTGTGGAAACAGGAAATTTCCATTTTAGAGCATTTTGAAATCACTGAAAGTTAGGTCAATTGTGGACAATTTGAAAAGGCTTTTACTTTGGAAGGCATAATCAGAATGACTTGATATTGATATGGTATCACTGTGGGGCTGTATACTGTTGATCTAAAGTGGAATTACCCTGTGGAAACAGGAAATTTCCATTTTAGAGCATTTTGAAATCACTGAAAGGTAGGTCAATTGTGGACAATTTGAAAAGGCTTTTACTTTGGAAGGCAAAATCAGAATGACTTGACATTGATATGGTATCACTGTGGGGCTGTATACTGTTGATCTAAAGTGGAATTACCCTGTGGAAACAGGAAATTTCCATTTTAGAGCATTTTGAAATCACTGAAAGTTAGGTCAATTATGGACAATTTGAAAAGGCTTTTATTTTGGAAGGCATAATCAGAATGACTTGATATTGATATGGTATCACTGTGGGGCTGTATACTGTTGATCTAAGGTGGAATTACCCTGTGGAAACAGGAATTTTCCTTTTTAGAGCATTTTGAAATCACTGAAAGTTAGGTCAATTATGGACAATTTGAAAAGGCTTTTATTTTTGAGAGCAAAATCAGAATGACTTGATATTGATATGGTATCACTGTGGGGCTGTATACTGTTGATCTAAAGTGGAATTACCCTGTGGAAACAGGAATGTGCCATTTTAGAGCATTTTGAAATTGTTCCAGGAGCAACTCAGATATGGGCAGTTTGAAAATGCTTTTATTTTTTAAAGCAATATCAGAATGTCTTGATATTGATATGGTAACATCGTGAGGTTGTATACTGTTGATCTGGAGTGGAATTACCCTGTGGAAACAGGAAATTTCCATTTTAAAACATTTTGAAATCACTGAAAGTTAGGTCAATTATGGACAATTTAAAAAGGCTTTTATTTTGGAAGGCATAATCAGAATGACTTGATATTGATATGGTATCACTGTGGGGCTGTATACTGTTGATCTAAGGTGGAATTACCCTGTGGAAACAAGAATTTTTCATTTTAGAGCATTTTGAATCGTTAGAAGATTAAGTCAATTATGGACAATTTCAAAGGGCCATTACTATGAAAGGCAAAATCAGACTGACTTGATATTGATATGGTATCACTGTAAAAAGACTGTGGTTGGAAAGTGTTGATATAAAGTTCAAATAGTATTTGGAAATACGACTTTTGCTTTTAAGAGCATTATTAAGTCATTGAAAGAGTAGTTCAAAAATGAAGATTCACAGGGCTTTTACTTTGAAATCCAAAATAAGATGGCCTTGATAGTGACAGGGCACAATTAGGGTACAAGGCTGTGTCATATAGATCTAACATTAGAGTTTGTAAAAAAAAAAAAAGCCTAAATTATATGTTATTATGTTCTTAACATATCTGTTAATTCACTCGAAGTTGGCTTTTATTTTGAAATCCGGTTTCCACATCCATTCCCGTAATACTTTGAATACACAGGGAACGTAAAACAAACTGGAGGCTGGCTTGACTGCAAGTCTCGAATTGGAGGCTGGCTTGACACAAGTGAATTTATGGATCCGACAGGAGAGCGTGAAAAACATCACACATTCAAAGATAAGTAAAGGTGATCCCACTAAGCCCAGCGTCACAGACTCTCACACAGACGTCACTCTGTCTGTGACGCTGGGTTTAAGAAACAAGAGCTCAGTTAAAAACATGTTTATCGCCATCTTCTGTTAGTACGGAGCATGTGGTTGGCTAACAGACTCATATTAGTTTATGTTAGCTAACTAGTGACAGAACCAATAGCTCAGAGGAAACTAAACATCAGAGTACGAGGATCACTGTAGTGCTGCAGCAGTGAGGCGTTAAACCAGGATATACTGTACACTTTACCTTCTGTGGCAGGAAGTGTCTGTTCGCTGTTTGGCTAGCTACATGGTTATGGTTGGGTGTTAGCCTAATTAGTTGTGATGTTTGCGTTTGTAAAGCACTTTATGAGGACTGTGGAGCAGAGCGCGGATTTATCACTAATCAGTAAAATCGTTTCTAAATCAAGTACTGATTAATCAGTGCAGTACGATCAGTCAGCATTTCACACTCTAACCAGCAGGGGCACTGCAGCAACACCTGAAGCGGGCCAATGAGAGGCGCAGCCGGAAGTTAAAAGGCAGATGGTTTATGTGATTTTTACTGATTATTTGTGATTTGGATGATTTTCAGGTAAAGGAACGGAGTTTTGGTGGAGTGTGTTTTTTTTCCCCCCATCTCACTTGATTGCTTCGCCAAACTCTATTCAGAAAAGATCAGATTTCAGTTAAACGTGATCAACTGAGCTCTGTGATCTAAGATAGCTTTTATAGTTTTGGATGAAGCAGCAGGATTCCTACTTTAATTCAGCTCACTCTGAAACCGACATGGAGAAAGGTTTCTTAGTACAAAGCGCTGATGAAGATGTGATGATGCTAATGTTTTGATCCACTTTGAACGAGCAGAATTTGACGTTTCTATGAGCAGGTTTGGCAGGTCAGAGTTCAGGTGAGTTTCACCTTTTTTCACTTACAAATACTGATGTTGACTTTAAGTGATAATAAAAGCCGACAAGAGCAGGAACCTGTTTAACAGTTTTTTGCCTGCTAATGATTTAATTGAGATTACAGTTTAAAATGTTAAATATGTTTATTTAAAAATAGAAAAATAATAAAATTTTCACTTTTAAATATCTCAAATAAAATGCATCTTTCTGACACTTCAATTATAGTTTTATTAATTGTTTTTATCACTTTGACCTCTGACCTGCATGACATTTGATTGGTTGGTGGCTGTGTTACAGTTTTACTGTTTTAAAAAATGAAAAGTGTTTTTGTTTGGAGTTATGAAGCCTGGCAGGACTCCTCTTCATTGCTCTGGCTCTGACCTGTAAATGATTTTATTTCAGTTTAGTTTTCCAATAGTACAGTGAAATTGTAAGACTGTCCCGCGTCAGCACTACGGCTGTGTCCCAATTAAGAGACCGCACGCTTGAAGTACGCGCACTATGCGTACTACGTACGGTGCGTACTATAAGTACGAGAAGTGCAGAAGTGAGAGGATTGTGAAATGGGACGGTCTAGCCTTCATGGCGTTGTTCAGGTTGCCTAGAAACGTTACATACAGCATTGTGTGACAGACATGAAGGAGAAAAAATGTTTTTTTGTTAGTTCATTTTTGTCATGACATCACTGTGATTAGTTGAGTATCTGAGGCTGAGACCACGGGACTGTAAAACATGATTGTTGGGCTTCATTTCTGTGTGAACAGTCATTTCAAGATTAAATAACAATTAGCTAATGTTGTTCATGAGACTAAAATCATCTCACTGTGGTAATGTAAATATAATATGGCCAATATTATATGTATTGTCAGATTATTATGATACATATATATATATATATATATATATATATATATATATATATATATATATATATATATATATATATTACAGGATATATTACAGCAGTGAGCTTGAACTCTGGGTCAAAGATTCAAGTTGCAGTTATTTATATTTCCTGTCACCTAAAATCTTCACTCAAAGACAAGCATTTTTGACAGTGTATGTACAGATGTATTATACATAAGAGACAAATATTGTTCGTTTAATTTGTTGGCATTATTACATTTGGCTCAATGCTTACATATATGTGTAAAAACAAAATGTAGGAGCTATGAAAACTGTTGCTGATAGAATGAAGAGTAGACTGATATATTAAATATTCCTTTATTGGGTGAGAAAATCAGACCATGTCATAACTGCTTTAAGTCATACAGAATAGATATCAGAGCCTTAAACAGGCTGGCTTCTGCTAAATGGGTCAAACTGGGCAGAAAGTCTACAAACACATAACATCCTTATAGAATATGATGTAACACTATAGATCAACTTACCTCAGAATATATAAAGCATATAAACAATTACAGTAATATGATGCAACAAACACAGCAGTACTACTAATCCAAAATACTCAAAGCTTCATAGAACTGAAACAAACATTTATCTTTAGCTCCATTCTGCTGCTGATACATACTTTAGGTTTCTGAGTATTAAACTTGTTTCTGCCTTTCATAGTGTGTAACTTGAAGGCCCTGAGTACTTTCTCCCACACTGAAAACACTGGAATGATAAAATTATTTGAACATTACCTAATAAGACTGATTCAGGACAGACAATTAGTTATGTTAAACTTTTCTAGCAGTCCTTCACAAACAGGGAACAGTCTGTCTATTCTCTCCAGCTGTCAGCTGCTGCTGGCTCTTCCTCCTCCTCTTCCTCACACACTGCTGAGTTTGTCCTGGTGGATCATCAGGGGTGCAAAGCCTCACAGATGATGTGCAGCAGTGGGTCCCTCAGTCTGTCGTCACTCTGGACACTTGCAGTTGTCACACATGGAAATCAAATGTGTGATAAGCTGCAGGATTCAAACACAAGTGTGACTTATAAACACATGTTCATACTTTTATTACACAATCAGAGAGAAAGAAACAGAGAGAGAGTGCAGGACAGACAGACAGGTGACAGTCTCAGGTGTATACACTGCTACAAAACAGCACAAGAGAAGGAGGATTTAGTGTTTGTGTTATTACGAGTGCTAAACAAGAAGAGTTCCCAGATGGTACAGTGGACACATGTGTGACTCCTGTGATTAAAGCATCTTTCTATCAGCTTAACGAGTGAACCATCAGCTCGTTCAAACACACGTTAAAGTCCGTTTGGCTCGACACCACCGAACAGAGGCAGCAATATAACATAGCTAACATTAACAGTGCAGTGGATCCTGCTTGTGCCGTGATATTCAGGACCGCAAACCGAGCAGCATCACTGACTTTCAGCTTGTTTGTGGATATATGACTGACTTTAATTATCCATAAAATCATCACATTCTCTGTAAGATTAAGGTCAACTATATATATTTTTTGAAGTAGAGGCTTTAAAACCAAGTTAACGCTGAAAGTACAAACATCGCTAATGTCACATAACTTTGCAGACATGTGGCCAACAGTAATGTTTTAATGTTCTTCGTTATTAAACATTCGCACATAAATAAGTGACATAATATTCAGTACTTACTTTTGACAGTTCACTCTTCGGCCGCTCCCTTTTGCCGTCTGTTGTATTTTGCGGCAAAATTATCCACACCCACCGCCATGCTATGAATTGTGGGATATATGGGACCACGAAGCGTGCACCGGACCATGCTTGATATTTGGGGAAATCGACGGCGCATTTGGAGTATGCATTTGAAGTACACTTCGAACTGGGACAGCCGTCGTCGCGTAGCGGTGACGTAATCGCACTTGAAATGCGTACTCCAAGCGTGCAGACCCTGAATTGGGACACAGCCTACATAAGACACGAGATGACACATCACAACACAAGACAGTAACTTAAGTAATAAAAAGAGGTTATTAGAGGTTATTCATCATAGTTGTTATTGATTATCAATTGGTTTGTGTCCTCCAGCTGCAGGTGAATGATGGTGGAGAAGGTGACATACTCCAAAGAGCTGCTGCAGCGATGAGGTGGGGGGGGGGGGGGGGGGGGGAGCTGAGCTTCGAGGAGCTGCAAGCTGAAAACTACAATCAGGAGCAGTTGGAAGTGGAGGGTGAGTTCACTGACCATGCGATGCTCATGAGGTGTTCACTGATTGCAGGTTTGAGTTGATCAGCTGATTAATGTTTGTGTCTTCCAGAGAAACTGAAACCTCTGAGCGAGGAGGAGGAGCTATTTGTTGGAGTTGCTACCTCTGATTTTGGAGTAACCCATGGGTGCAGGAACTCATGGCCTCAAATGCCAGTTTCCTGCAGGTTTTAGATATCAAGCTGGGTCAACACACCTGAATCCTGAATGAACCTGAATGATTAGTTAATTACCAGGCCTCTGGAGAATTTCAAGACATGTTGAGGAAGTAATTTATCCATTTAAATCAGCTGTGTTGGATCAAGGACACATCTTAAACCTGCATGACACTGGTGCTCGAGGCTTGGAGTTGCCTACCCCCGGAGTAACCTTTGGATGTATTCGAGTACATTAGAGTTCTCAGAGTAACTGTGGCTCTCCCTGCAGCTGCTTCCTGTCTCCTCATGTGGACCTCTCACCGGTGCTTCCTTCCAGATATACGACGAATTCCAGTCATATGCTGCAAGGCCTGCTGGATAATAAACATACACCCTGCTCTCTGCTGCCACCTACTGTGTGCACCAGAAACACTTTTTGTTCTGCACGTGTGTGAAAAGATGCTTACCGTAGTTTGAAAGGATTAAGTTCCTGTTTCCTGCTATCCATATGTCAGAGGAAGAGGACTGCTTACATCTTACAGTTACAGTCAATTCCTTCTTTTGAAGAGTGCTCCCTCTCATCTGTTTTGATTTTTATTAAAGCTTCAAACAATAAATATTACATCAAATTCACATTATGTTCCTCAGAATTCACTAATTAAGATTAGTTTAAGAAATCATTTAACAAAATTTATTTGATAGGAAAAATGTTATTGTTTGTTAGTCTCATCAGAATTTCTAAACAAAAACAGAAGCATATTTATATTAAGAAAGATGAAATTTCAATCAGATGATCTGCCATAAAATGTTTCATCATACTCCTGTTACCTGTTTCCTTTCGTCCTGCACAGGTGCAGTCATACAATGTGTTTTGGGCTTTTATTGTGAAAAGGACAGGAAAAATGCATACATCCAGGACAATCGAGTTTCTGGTATGGGTCGGCACGTCTCTGGGTGCATTCAGAAGTCAATGTTTCTCAGGCAGGTTCCTCACGCATAATCAGAGCTGTTCCAAACACTGAGGAAAGGAGCTTCAGTGCTTCTTCCTTTATAGCTCTGTTTAGCAGAGACACTGGACTATCCTAGAAGTCCTTTGCTGGATTGCAGTACTTGGGATTCATGGTTACTTCAGGCCATGTCCACACTGATACATTTTTGTTTGAAAACGCATCTTTTTCTCTCCGTTTTGGCGTTCTGTCCACACTCAGATGGTGTTTTTGTTCAAGGAAAATGCAGTGTTTTGAAAAACCCTCTCCAAAGCAGATACATTTGAAAACGCCATTTTTGCATGGCAGTGTGGACAGCAAAACCAGAGCCTTTTCGAAAATGATGACAGATTTTAGTCATGTGATGCAGTCATGTGACCAATGAAACTAAGATAGCGGAGGGCATTATACAGCGGTTGTTTTGTTTGTGCTCAATTTTGACAGCCCTATTAAAGATTATTATCAGTTTGCACATGCTCCAGATAGCTGTGGGGCTGACTCACTACCAGACTTTTGTGTTACAGCAAAAACTCCACCTCATCGTTAGTCCATTTTAAAAACTCAGTGATGATGGAGGAAAACCTAATGAGGGAGGAGGAAAGACTGTCCACTGGAGGACGGAGTGTGAAGGAGAGCACTGCAGGCCTGCTAACCAAAATGAGCCAGTGTGAGCTCGGGTTCAGTGTTTCTCTCTGAAAACAGCGAGACACATCATATAAATGAGAGGAAGCTGAAGGAGGATCGATTCCAGGGGCGGTTTTAGCCCATTTTTGGGGGTGCTTCAGTTACTCTTTATATAGTTAGGTAGGAGTTCCAACCTAATATTATAATGGATTGGGGAGATTAAAATTAATGATATATTTTTATGTGGTTCAGCCACAACTCTACTGAAACCTCAGCCAGTAATAGGTAGGCCAACTTTTGGACCGTCCAGTTGTCTGTATGACTGCCGCAGTA
Organism: Rhamphochromis sp. 'chilingali'; assembly: GCF_963969265.1. Taxonomy (NCBI): domain Eukaryota; kingdom Metazoa; phylum Chordata; class Actinopteri; order Cichliformes; family Cichlidae; genus Rhamphochromis; species Rhamphochromis sp. 'chilingali'. The sequence continues at coordinate 28,121,632 of NC_137932.1, forward strand.
CGTGCACCACATTTGCACACTATCAGAAAGTGCCAAACAGCCCTGATGGAGTGAGGAACTGTAAAGAGAAGCAGAGCGCTCTGTTTATAGTCTAAAAATGTTTTAAGCTAACTTGTTTCAAAGATTCTGTACAGCAGCTTTAAATGTTTTCCAAAAGCACACATACACTTACCTTATCAGTGTTTCTCAAACTTTTTACAGCGTGTACCACCTGAGAAAAACGTCAAGCTGTCCTAAGTACCACGATGAAAGCATGACACTCAAATCTTACAACACAAAATTAGTATCTCCAGTAAAGATTTTTTCATACATTGTATACATTCTACCACAGGCAAAGCTGCCTCCATTTTTATTTTAATATTTTGTAATAATTTATTTGTAATAATTTATTCTGTTTTGGGAGTGTTTTTATGTATCTGTATTATATTATACATACACATTAAAAGTGAAAAAATACACTCAGTTTACTTTTTACTCACTATGAGCATCATTCATCATTTTCCCCCAGTAATTAAGGTTGTGATATGTATTTTTTTTTTAAATTCCAATCCATTCTTCTTTTGCAGCATTTAAATAACCTTGATCAGATTTGATGGTTTTGTTACAGACTTTTCAAAAAAGTGTTTTGCTTTTCTTTCACAAATGTGGGGATTAAATTGTGTTAAAATGTACAAAACAGTGATGTCATGTTTTGTGACGAGGACCCAGGCACAGAGAGACTTGATGAATTTAAGAATCTTATGATTTAATAAAGAAATTTGCAGACTTGCACAGAGATGGTAAAATTATGATGACTGATAACAGAGACGAAGACAACAGATGATGAGGACAGGGAGGAACAGGGGTTTAAATGCACCAAGGAGACAGTCATAGAGAACTTGGGACAACTGGAGACATTTAAGGATGCAGGGACTGACAGACACGGGGAAGACGTCTCATCGTGACGAGTAAAGTCTATCTTGCCTGGCTGGGCAGCTCTCTGGGTGCTCAGCACCCCCAAAGCTCTGATCCTAGAATCGCCCCTGATCGATACGCTTTTGATTTAAGAAATAACACATTGAGCACTGTTCAAAAGTCTGAGGATCAGGACTCAGGTGAAGCTCAGATTTACCCAGAGGAGAGCTGCATCATTACAAACTGCACTCTGTGTGAACAGCTGACACTACGACGTGCAGAAAAACACAAATATTATTTACCGTTAGATCACGAGCCATTGCAGTTACTATGCTTACTGTGACACGTGCGTGAATATGTTCAGTCACAAGCTGACTCTGAGCCTCTTCAGTAACATAAAGAATTCTTTGTGCTCTGCCGACGTCAGTAAATGTGACCCTAAATGTTTCTCTATAATGAAAGATATCTTCACAGGCTGCCGCCATCAAACAACAGGGTTGGAACAAAATGCACATTTTACATTACCGCAGTAATGTAAGATGTGCATTTTGTAGTCCATCTTCTGCACATTGTAGTTTCAACATGGCAGACATCCTAAGGTGTTGTTTGACACTGTGATGGCATGCCACACATGGTAAGCTCCACACCTCACTACCCGTTGATTCGCTTTAGTTTAATTTACAGTCACTACTTTAAAATATTCTACTTATTGTTCAATATTGTTTCTTTATTAAATGTATTTATTTTTCCATCACACCTTCCAATGTTTATATGGCGTGCACACATATTAACCTTGCAAGGTCAAAGTTCTGTTTTATGTTATATTAATACATCTTTCTTTGTCTGAGTTGCCTGGGGGTTGGCTTCTCCTGTCTGGCAAAAGGTGCAGCAAAGGGCTGGGAGACCTGAAGTACCACTGACAGCCTAATTGGATTGCACCACATGCTTCATTGCCTGGGGGGTGTTTCACGTTTGTTTAATTGTTTTGTATTAGTTGGTTATATGGCAGCCATTTGGTTTAGCTAAACCAGTATTTAAGTTCCCCTGTGTGTCATTTCAGGAGGTCAGTTTGTCATATGTTTGTTTGAGGTTTTGTTAATTATTATCTTGAGTTTAGTTTATTGAGTTGACCTCTTTTTATTGGTCTGCCTGTTTAAGTTTTGGCTTTGTTAAATATATTTTCATATTTTTGGGTCAATAAAACCCCTTTTTTTTAAAATTAAAACCACCTGTGTCCTTTATGCTTTACTGCTTGGTCCCTGACAGACACCATTAGCAATTTTGTTCCTCCTTGTTCAGTGTATTTGTCCCTCTGTGCTTAGCATACTCAACACCTCACTGCTCTCTGCTCAAATCCCTGCTTACTTTAACAAAGCTGTCATCCACCCATTTTAAAACAAACCCAAACTTGACCTTTCTTAGCAATTAGAGACCAAAATGATCAGTAGTTATTGAGATATTAGAAAAGGTTGTGGCTATGCAGCTTAGATCTGTCTTGGATAATGACAGTGTACTCGACTCATTTTACTGAAATTGCTCTTTGTTCTCCAGCGGCAGTGATGCAGGAGAGTGTTTGGTTCTGCTGATGTTGGAGCTGACCTTTTGATACTGTCAACCACCATAGTTTGCTCCATAGGCTGAAATGCTGGTTCTGTGTATCTGGGTCTGCTTTGCATTCTACATCAACGATACTTTTCTGTGGCCGTTTCTAGTCATAGGTCCTTGTCCTCTTCTCTCAGCTATGGTGTGCCACCAGGTTTTGTACTGGGCCCCATATTGTTTCTGTTATACCTGTTATATCACACATTCTGAGTACCTGCAAATTGCAGATGAATATCCAACTGTGACTAACATTGTTCTGCATACAGGGTCAAATGATGTGTCCAAACAACAGTCAGAGGTTCTGAAACGGGACTTTACTGGATTATTAAATGCAGTAAATTCTCTGAATGAAGCTGTATTCATCAGTGGACCTGTACCGCCCGTCAGGAGAGGAGAGATTCAGCAAGTTGTTTGCACTAAATAAATTGCTTATATCAGCATGTGCTGACCACTCAGTGCATTTTATCAACAATTTTAATATTTTTTTTTGGGAACGAAGGCATTTGTTTAAACAAAATGGATTTAATTTTAACAAGTCAGGCATGCAGCTGTTTCAACTTGTTTTACTCCATATGTCATCCATCTGTGCTTGGTGCCAAGGCTAAGATAAATGAGGAGCTATCTCATAGGGAGGAACAAACAAAGCTTGAGGAGGAGCTTCATCTGCCCCCACCTGGAAAGAGCCTCAAAAAGGAGAGCCTTCAGAGGCAAGAAGAGGGGTCCTTATTTGTCTCCAACGCTCTCAACAATACCAACGACCAGGACCAGAGACCACGACCTTCCCCAGCCCCCCAAACCCCTGACAGGTCATCACCCTCCTCCCACTCCTTTACTCCCTCCTCCCTGCACCTGAATTTCACTGAGGAGATGATGGAGTGGGTCAATGCTGGACTTGGATCTACTCCCCGGCCCAATCCCTTTTTGTCCCCTATAAACCCCCCACCAGAGCGGCCTAAGGTTCACCATCGAGCCCCGCTCCCAACAGAGCAGTTGAAGTTACATTGTGTGTGTTTTCTCTAAGGACAGTACGAAAACATTAAAGAAAGGGGGGGAAGAAAAGCCACCTCTTTCCTATCGGTGGAAAACTGCACCATGTCGATCAATTAATAACACTCACCTTCCTTCCATTTCCAGAGTGTAACATCCAACCATCTGTGTAAAATCCGAAATTCCCATGGTGTTGTTCAAAATGTGCTCTGGCACAGTGCTTTAAGTGGGCCGGTACGCGCCGGTACTCAGTACCGCCACTTCTAAATATAGCTCTTGAGAGTACCGCCACCTCTCCATGCGCCCAGAACGTGCTTTTAGCATACCGGTACTCTCATTTGCACATCTGTTATAATCGTTTGGCTGCGCTGCCGCTTTTCAGAGCGCCCTTCACAAGCACGCTTCCTAATTCGTCCCATCGAGAGCATAGACTACATTAGCCATACACCAATGTCTTTTACAAGTGAAAAGCGCATGCGTCGCTTTTGCCGTTGTCATGTCAACAACTCAACGTGGTCCGGAGAGTGTGTGTAAAACGCGCAAACAGCTGCTCGGTTAAAATACAAAAACAATGAACACTTAATATGCTCTCCTGGCTTCAGACTCTGAGTAGTAAAAGAACAAGGTCAGAATCAGAAGACTCGCTGGCTGACACCCCACCAAGCCAGAATGATATCGCTGCAGGTCAGACGCAAGCTAATGAAAGCTGCACTAGTGCCGCAGCCGCGGACGACGGCACTTTTTGCGACGACGAGGACGAGAATGACACCATTTCTACCGATGACAACAGCCGCGTTAGCGAGCATGAGTGGCCAGAATGTTGGTCCCAAGCACAAGTCCGGTATTTCTCCACAAATTACAAGTGGCTGATCAGCAGAAATCAAAAGTTGGGTTGTAGTGTGTGTAGTCAAGTTTGTGCTCGCGTGGACATGCAGCAAGGGCAGAGAGTGTCGCAGGAGTGGAGTGGGTGCTTAATCTCGTCTTTTGGAAGGGACAAGGCTGCACAACAAAACTCACTACGAAAGAAAATAAAAGAGCACAGAGACTCAATTTATCACAAGAAAGCAGTTGAAATAAAAGAGAAGGCAACACAAAATACAATGCAAAAACACATTGAAGATATGAGAAAGGCTGACTACGCTTCAACTTGCAATGTGTTTAGAACAGCTTATAAGATTGGCAAGCATGGGCGTCCCTTTACAGACATGCCAATAGATGTCCAGTTGCAAGTCTTAAATGGTGTCAAGATGGGCAGAGTTTTGCACTCTAATAACTCATGTGCAAATATACTGGATCACATTGCAGCTGAAATGAAAAAGAAGGTAGTCAATGACATAGTGATGAATGAAAGAAAATTGTGTGTGCTCATTGATGAATCCACTACAATAAGTGGAAAGTCTGTGCTTGTCGTGTGCCTGCGGTCAGCTATTTCCAGTGAAAATCCAGACACAATATTTTTTGAACTGATTGAGCTGCAGGGGACCACAGCAAAGGACATCACTGAAGCACTGTTAGGATGTCTTCATAATAATGGCTTTGACCCTCACTACCTACAGGAACATTTGTTGGCATTTGCTTGTGATGGAGCCTCAGTGATGCTTGGGAGGAAAGCAGGAGTTGCTGCGCAGCTTTGTTCCAAATTCCCTTACCTGTTTGTCTGGCATTGTTCCAATCACAGACTGGAACTGGCAGTTTGTGATGTTTTGAAGGAGGTAGGAGGAATCAACCACTTTAAAATATTCTTAGATCAGCTTTACTCCCTCTACCATGCATCACCAAAAAACCAAACGGAGTTAACCGAGAGTGCTCACAATGTTGGACAACGTCTCCTTGTGATAGGCCGTGTTTTATCAGTGCGTTGGGTTGCTTCAAGTGAGAGAACAGTGAAAGCAGTATGGGAGAACTACCAAGCTCTGCAGGTACACTTTACAAGTGCTGCTGCTGATACCAGCAGGGACTCAAGAGAGAGCAAAATACAAATTAGTTTATAATTTATTTTATGTACATTTTGTTAAAAAAAAATTTCAATACCTTTTTGCACATTTTATTTATGTTCAGTAGCTCTTTCTAGCTCAAGCAAATCCACAAACTAATAAAATGATTTATTATTTTGTATAAGGTTGTCTGTTGACTGTTGTATATAAAACCCATTCAATATAGTTGTTGTTACCTCAGGGGAGGCGAAAAAAAAATAGAGTACCGGCACCTCTTTTGGGCCACTTAAAGCACTGATCATAATCAATGTTCCCTCTAAGCTGAGCACGTGCGCAATTGCGCACTGCTGGCACGGTCTCTGCGCACAAAAAATCTAACCTGAATTGAAATTAAAATTAATACTTTGACAATTATGTTTTGCAGTGTTAGTCAGTAAGTGACTGGCTGCTCCCATATGGGAGTGGCTTATCCCATAGTCCAGCCAATAATGCGATTCACATTCGCAAATACGCAGCTAATCAACGTCGTTGACAGGCTATGACAGCGTTCTTATATGCTGACACCGGTGTTTTAGCTAGCAAAGCGGCGTGGCTGATGTGGAGTGAAGCCACGTTAATGACAACGTGCGCAACCATTGGAGATGTGAGCAGGACAGACGGAACAATTGCCGGAAAAAGTGTGAACTTTATACTAGTTTTTAAATTGAGTTGATAGGCCACGTAAAACCATAGTTATGATAAAAAAATATCTGCAATGTTTGGTTTTCTTCCTGAATACTATCGTTGTTTATATTTACTGCGGGAAGAAACGGTAAAAACGGCGTTTTATACGAAAAAAGGCTCGAAAACACTCTCTGCCTGTGAGCAAAAACAAACCCTACCCCCCTCTCCCTTTCCTATTCGTCCAAAAAAGTACCATGTCAACCAATCAAAAAATGATATGGCAAAGTGGCATCTAGTTGTTAAGAAACGGGGGGAAGTTTTAGGAGTGATGGCGGTGTTTTGAGATGTGAGAGATTTGAGACATTTAGTGCAAATCCTGTGTAGTTAGTGTGTATTTTTATTTTTATTCCTATTTATTATATTTATCCCCTTCGTATATTTTATTTATATTGTCTCTGTATTTATATATATGTGTGTGTGTATAACTCTGTAACTTCTGTCGGTGCTGTGCTTTTTTGGAAATCGAATTTCCCAGAGGAACCCACCCGAGGGATTAATAAAGTTCTATCTAATCTAATCTAATCTAATCTAGTGTAGTCAATAGTTTTGTTGTGTGTGTCAGAACAATGAGGCGACTGCTGAATGTTACAGGTGTTACAGGAGTGATACATCTCTTGTTGTCAGGCCTGCAGGTATCAGGCTGTTGTTCTCCTTTATCTTATAGTGGACAGAAATTATTTTTTGGAGTGGCACAAATGATTTGTGTGGCATCAGATTTGATGCAGAACAGCTGATTGTTCTGTAAATAGTTTGAAATGTTTGTTTAAAAAACGTCTTGGCTGCATTTAAAAAAATGTTGTTGTTTGCATAACTCAGTTACTTTTTTGAAGAAGTAACTATATAATTAATTGCCCAGCATTGGTCATTATGTACTATATTTTGCAGACAGAGAGTTACAGGACTCTCTCCCAGACCACAGACTCATAATAAGTCAAAGCTTTATAAAAAAAAAAAAAAAGAAAGAAAGAAAGAAAGAAAGACAGAAAAGAAAGTTGTGTTTTCGAAATTGGAGTTCAAGTTATTTTTTACTTCCAATAGTACTACACAGGTCAATGCCTAGATTTTTTTTTACATTTTCATTGTAAATGGGCTAAAGCAGTTAATTAAAAGTAATCTGACATAAATGTAAACGCTGGTGTGACCACAGTGCACACGTGTGATGTCGCTCACAGTGTATGGAACGCCAGGACTGCCATAATGAATTAATTAAATACACCATTAAATAATTAATTAAATGTGTCAATAATTAATTAAAATTGGAATTAATTAATTAAATAAATAGTTATGACACATGTAATTAATTAATTATTGACACATTTAATTAATTATTTATGTATTTCACATTTAATTAATTATTGACACTTTTAATTAATTATTTAATGATATATTTATTTATTTCATTTTGGCAGTCCTGGCGCCTGGCTCTCATCATGAAATAATTTTATCTGTCAGCCTCACCCATCAAACTCAGGGGGCGGGGTTAACGCTGATCGAGTCAAAACCATTGCTTTGGCCTGGTGGCCATTGTTTCTAGCACACAACAACCGGCATGTGGAAGCTAACAGAACTGAGCTTTGAAAGACCCTGTTTGTGTGTCACCAAATACCGTTTTAATATTTTTTTAGCCGAGAATGTAGTGGTTTAATCTTCATGTGTCTGGTCGGTTTGTCAAGATACAGCCTCTTTGCAAAAGTGCTTCGATGATTTCGGAGATGTCTGCCCAGTCTCACGGCAGGGTCTTTCAAAGCTCAGTTCTATTAGCTTCCACATGCCGGTTGTTGTGTGCTAGAAACAATGGCCACCAGGCCAAAGCAATGGTTTTGACTCGATCAGCGTTAACCCCGCCCCCTGAGTTTGATGGGTGAGGCTGACAGATAAAATTATTTCATGATGAGAGCCAGGCGCCAGGACTGCCAAAATGAAATAAATAAATATATCATTAAATAATTAATTAAATGTGTCAATAATTAATTAAATGTGTCAATAATTAATTAAATGTGTCAATAATTAATTAATTACATGTGTCATAACTATTTATTTAATTAATTAATTCCAATTTTAATTAATTATTGACACATTTAATTAATTATTTAATGGTGTATTTAATTAATTCATTATGGCAGTCCTGGCGTTCCATAACAGTGGTCCAAGCAAGGGCGTAGATTTGGCATGGACAGAAGGGACGTGTCCCCACCAATATCCAGCGATTATTAAATTGCCCCCACCAATAATTTGATCTCTTCGAGTAAAGAAAAACAACCCGATAGAAAGAAAAAAAAAACAATCTCTCAGCGTCTCATTCACCCAGCGGTGCAGAAAGAGTTAAATTACATTCTCTACTGGAGTCCTACCTCATGTGACAAATATGGCCAATGTGATTTGGCTGAGCCTTTCAGGGAGCTCTGTTTAGTTTTGCAGCGGTAAGCCTGCGCTGCGAGGAGGAGAGGAGGATGGCAGCAAAGAGGAAGAACCTGGATATAAAAAAGTGTTTTTAAAAGAAACCTGCAAGTCACTTAAAGCCAAATTAACTCATAAAATGTGTCCGTCACAATAACGTTACAGGCTATGCTAGGCTTTGGCCCACATCAGTCTAAAATTGTATGTAACCATGAATAACGTGTTTTGGAAACTAACTGCACAACAGGCAGCACTATTAGTTATCTCAGTCTCCCACAGTAGCATTTCTAATTTTGATTGAAACTGTCAGAGAAAACGGCAGCCTCGAGCAAGCCAGGATATTAGTTTACGGAGCTTGTTAAAATTATATGTCTAACGTTAAAATGTTGGTGACACAATAATTACATCCTAATTGGCTGGCCTTTTTTACACTAATGGTACTGACGTATTCATATGTCATAGTCATGAATAGTCCTGATTTTGCAAATATTCCACCTTGTAGTGCATTTTGCACAAATTGTTTTAAAAATGCACTCACCCTACAAACATTACTGATGAGTCAAGATCTGCACAAAGTGACAGAAACACTGAAGCAGCTCCACATTTTATTCTTATTGCCATGTATGTCCTATTTATCAGGTGACAGAAGAACCAACACAAAGCTCAGAGAGTAATGGTGACACAAGATCACAGGTGAAATTGGATGATGACTTGTTGGTTCATTGCTGTATTTGAAGCACATGTGTGACTGCATGTATGTGGAATGTCTCACTGTTATTTATCAGGTGACAGAGGCAGCTCTGCCATGTTGTAGCTCAGACAGAGGTGAAGAGGCGAGGTCACAGGTGACTGACTGATGATTTGGTGCTATTGATTAACTCATTCACTGCCATTGACGTCTATAGCCGTCAATTGCAGTGAATGAGTCAATGGGTTTAACTCATTCACTGCCAGCCATTGGCAGTGAATGAGTTAACTAGTATTTATTATCATGACAGTTGTTAGGCTGCTGATGTAAATTGTTTCGTTAGTGTATATTTGACAAAGAATCTGAATTGACATGTCTCACTTTTTATATGGCATGAATCAATGTGTTATTTTATCAGGTAGCAATATGTCCTTGTGCAGTCAGAGGGGAAGAGCCAGGACCAAAGGTGAGGCACATCAAGCACACAATAATAATTTTAATCTGAGGATAAAATACATGTACTGAGGCTGAAAGAAGCTTCAGTGCTCTCAGAAGACTAAAAACATGGCTATGGTCCACCAGGAGAGACTGGACAGTATAGATGTAAAACAAATATGCCAGCAGTTTATCTCAGTTAACGAGATGAGAAGGCATGTGTGTGGCTCCCTCACATAGTGGACATTGAGTTGTTGTGTCCATGTCTGTTGCTGTAACAGTAGTTCATGTTTAGAATAAAAAGATCCCAGCTCACTGATTTGATAGGGGCAATAGTGTAGTGTGCCTAAAATGTTGCGTAATTTTGCTGAGAGATTTTTTACTTTGTGGTAATCTTAGATGAGTAGTTTTATGGACAAAAAACACCAGGTCATTCAGTGTTCCCTTAGTGCTAATGCATATAAGAGATGTTGGTGTAGTACAACTGAAGTAATGTTGTTAAGTACTTAAAGTCATATTCTTTTATTGTCATGACTGTATTTGAAGCTATTTTTTATTTTTGTATGATACCTGATTTATTTGGATTATGGCTGAAGTAAACTAAAGCCTAAAATACTTAGTCAGTCATTTGTTTAATAGTAATTTAACATTATATAATTCACATGTAAAACTATGAATTGTAATTTTAAATGGTTTAAAAGCATGTAGAATAGCATATGTAGGCAAGTATATTTCTCCTTTTGTTATCAAGAAGCAAAGACAAAAAGGAATAGAAAAAGAAACAGGGCAGGGTTCGGTCCCCACCAATGCCAAAACCAAATCTACGCCCTTGGACCGTCCAAGGGATCACTCAGGGAGTTTGTATGTTCGCTCAGACACGTGAAAAATTAGAGGGAACATTGATCATAATGTCTGGTGTTTTCGTGTTTGTTGGTTTGTTTTCATTTTTTTATTCTTTATTTTGCGAGTTGGTTATTAGATGCTGCTCCAGCCAGCCAGAGAATCCCCGCCGCCTTGCCCTCTCCTCCCTGTGCTGCAAGCAGCAGGCGCACCTTAGAAATGGAGGGCGCCTTAAACCCAGTAAATGGGCGATAGAAAACCGATCGGTGCCTATGCCATTCCCAAAATGCGCTGGCATAACATCGGGTCAGCATGAGTACGAGCATTTTTTTTCCGATGCCCGTGATGCCACCCCCCACCAAGAAGCTGCCCCGGGCAACCGTGTTGCCCGTATCATAAATCGCTACTGAGCATATCTTCCCTTTGGTTTAACCTGCACAAGTGCCAAGGTAGGTCTCTCCTGCAGAATTGGTTTTCCCTGCATCGGTATCACGCACTGGGCTCTTCAAATCACGGACGAACAGTATCCTACAGTTGTTTATATTTTTAAGCCCATTTTGCACAGAAAGGCATTTTTTGAAAAATGTATTGATAGCAATGTTGAATATTATTACACATGAAAAAAACAACTACACGTAAAATAATCACACCGTGAGGCCGCTGCCTTTGTAAATGGAAGGACAGTAACTGCGTGTGTATGTGTAAGCATGTAAAACCTGAAGATAGCCAGATTAAAAGTATTTTGTCTATATCTGCCATTCTGCAATTCACCTCAAGGTGAGCTTGCACATACAAACACACCTGAATCTGGGGCCGGGGACCTCTGTGGGGACACAAACGAGCCTTCAGATTATGGGACCCAGTCTAAACCCAGCTTAACCTTGACTTTGTTTATTTTTTGCTTTGCCTGCTTCAGGTGGACAGTTGCTCCACCCCCTGGGACTCGAGTGCCTCCAGTCTCTGATCAGCTGCTTCCTGTTTCTGGACGGCTGCACCACTGTCTAAACCACTCTGCCTGATCACCCGTTCACTGTGAGTCACTTCCTGTTCAGTCCTCTGATGTAATTAAATTCTCAGCATCCTGGCAGTGACTGTGTGCGTGGACGTGTATGTGTGACAGGAGCTGGCAGAGTGTGCTTCCTGTGAGCTGTCGATCAAGCACAAAGCCGTCAGCCTGCTGCAGCTTGTGTTGCAGCTGCACTCCTGCAGGGTGGTGCATGCAGCGCCGCAGCCAAACATTCTTACCTGCTGTCACAGGTATTTAACCAGACAAGTAGGGCAGGGGGGCGGGGTTGCACACCTGAGGCCTAACTGCTCCTGCAGAGGCCTGCATGTGTCCAACTCGGTGTTCCCAGTGAACTGGTCATCTTTGGTGGACCTGGAGCTCCAGCAGGAGATCAGGGTAGTGCAGCTCAAGACTCCGTCAGTCTGGGTCTCCTGGAGCCGACTGCACCCCCACAGCTGGTACACACAACTGTCTTCTCAGCAAAGAACCCACCTCCGTTGCTGGGCTTGTGAGTGTGCTACCATCTCACCTGTCTGTACCTTCGAGGTGGATATGGTGGGCATGGCTGAAAGTGTCCATCCCTTACTGACTAAGAGCAGGATGAAGCTTTCGAAGGACGCTGAAGGCTGGATGGTGGAGCGTTTCAGAGGAGATGAGGCCAGGTGCTCACACAGGTTGATTAAAGCTTGATTCATCTTAATCCTGAGCTGAAGTTTAAGTACAGCTGTCTGCTTACTACAGTGATATATACACCCGAATGTGGAGGAGGCTTTTCCATTTGTTGCTGAATGCTGGCAGCCGCTCCTGTCGGAGCTGAAGGGGGAGCTGTCCGCTCTTTACTGCTGAAACTTTAACTCCTCCTCCCGCCCACCCATCTACCTGCTATTTTATTTCTAACTTAATAAAGAGGCTTTTTATGTCATTTTCCACTGTCTGCCTCATGTTTGTGCTCCATTATCAAAAACGATGGAAATCAAAATCAACCTTGACCATCAGAGGGCGCTGTGTCCTTCTGGAGCACATTCTCTGGTTAATCCGGGTTAACTGCGATCGCATACCGGACCAGTGGAGACGAGACGCCCACATCTGAGTCTTCTTCCACAAACTTTCATGTCAGAGAAAGATTTTCGAAGAGCATGCGGTGAAAAGAGCTTCTACCGTTTCGTGACGTGATGATTGCAGAAGTTTGAATTTCTTTGAACCTTGGAAAATAAAAGTTATGCTACTGTGAATATATTGATCTCAGGTGTTTTTAACCTTTGACCCTCACCCTTCACCTTAGTTTAACAAAGAATAAAATATTAGACTATTGTAAAACAAATCAGCAGGTACACTAGGTGATTTTGGTGTCATGTGACTGAGTTGAACTAAGAAGGCGAACCCTGGTGTAGTTGGCACACAGTGTGAATTAAATCTTGTTAAAAGCACAGTGAACTGGCTTTACTGGACCCCAAACTGGTTCCTTTAGCGGTGTAAGTGTGAGAAGCAGAGTTCAGAGTGAACAGAGTGTGGCGGTTTGAGTCACGTCCTCCCCCGCCTCAGGGCACGGCGATGCGTGCTGCAGCCTGCATGCTGACACAGACCTTGCCTCCCCTTTGTCTCCTCTGCTGCTTTCATGGACTCGTTGCTGTCTCAAAGCCACTTTTGATGGTTCTCTTCCAAAAGAAGTCACATGATCACCTGTGCAGTCAGAGACGGTCGGATGACCTCAGTGTTCATCTGTGCGCTCTGCTTTTATTCACACATCAACTGATATGTTTTCACTTTGCTGCTGTGTTTCGTGTCAATAAAGCTTCTTCGAATATGAAAGACTCAAACTCCTCCCCCTCCACCTGAAACCAGCTGAGACAAGGACGAGCGAGGTGGGGGAGGGAGGAAGACAGGGTAGGAGGAGAAAGAAGAGGAGCAGCAGAGAGAGAGAGTCAGTCCAAGGAGGAGAACAACAGCAGGAACCGACTCACCTGGACTTCGCAGCCAGGTGAGCATGTGTGTGTTTTGAGTTAAATTAACTGATTATCTACAGGCCGCATTGTCTCTTTCTAGATAACGGCGTCTGTCAAATACCAGCACTGTGGCTTTAAAGTTCTACAGTTCTTTACAGAACCCGGTTCTTAAGCTTGCATGAGGACTTTTACCTTAACTGTGAATAACATGTTGGTATCACCAGTCTGATTATGTATAAATATTCCATTTCTGTAAATGATCCAGGTTTAGGTTCTTAGTAGAACTCTTATGAGACAGAAACAGGAGGAGAACCCTCGCAAAGGTTCCTCATGGTACTATAACCCCTGTGGTTCTGAGTGATCCTGCGTTCATATAAAAGTGTTCTGTATAGAACCTTGCAAAGAAACCTGCAGAAAGAATAACTCTGCAGAGACAGTTCAGGTTGAAAGGGTTCCACTCTAAAACTTTTACCTAAGAACAACCTTCACGTTACTCGGGGTTCTGCAGAGGCTCAGTCTGCTGGTTTGTCTTTATTCAGTCCTTATGCAGCTTTAAAGACTCAGAACACACATGTTAAATCAGACAATATTTGAATGGAGTTTGGTTGTAGCAAAGAAAAAAATTCTGTTTAAAGTTTGGCCTCACACCTGACTGTGTGTGTGTGTGTGTCTGGTGGGGTAAACTGATCTTCATGAATGGTGGTTCGGTGTGGAAGTGTAACTGACCTGGGAACACCTGCGTGTGTCCCTGATGGTACACTTCCGACTCTGACTTAAAAAAACACATTAACACACACGGCCAATGAAGAACCATCAGTTAACCAAGAAGCCAGAGGGGTTTGAACCTGGACCTTCATATCGTGAGGCAACCATGCTAACAGCTATAGTGTTTGGTTGCTCTCTGTTGTTGCTGAGGAGCTTCAGAGGTGAGTGGGTGTGAATCAGTGGAGATGTGTCGTAGACTGATGTCTCAGTGTTTTCCTCCTGCTTTCACTGCAGACTTTGCCATATCCAGGCTTTTACACTTGGAGACACACAACCACTCAAGCCTGTGGGCAATCTAGAGTCACCAGTTAACCTAACCCCACTAACAGCATGTGTTTGGACTGTGGGATGAAGCTGCTGTGAGGCCACAATGCTGACCACATAAAAGTAAAGAATCTAAAATAAAATACAAGAAAATAATGACAGTTATTAAAAAAAGCTGAGTAGGATATTTTTTAAAGATGTCCAAAAAGTGTTCAAAACCAGCAACAGACTCTTTACAGAAACTGGAAACACTGCAGCTTACCGTGTTTGTTGGGAGCAGTGATGGTTATAAAGTATTGAAACAAGTGCAAAAATACAGCTCATAAGGTGGAAACTGAGTTTCACGTTTTTAATGACCCTGAAAGTGAATCTATGCTGTGAGCCGTTTCATCCTGCAGCTCCGTGTCAGCTTGGTGAGGATCTTCAGGAAGAGTTCCTCAGGCTTCTTCTTTGAAAGTTTCTGCCTTTTGTTCTCGGTCAGAATGATCTCACACTGCTTCAGTTATGGTGAGGTCCGGCTCTGATCACTCCCATGCTGAAACAGGAAACTGCTGTCAGTCAGATGTTTCCAGATTTTCCTGCATGATGGATCATCAGTTTATCAAAGATCTCCAACACCACTGACTGAACTGCAGCTGAAACTATGACAGAGCCTCCACCGTGTCACAGATGGCTGCAGACTCTGTGAAAATGGTCAGGTACAAGGACTGAAGATGAGTGAAAAAGTCCAAAGAAAAACTTTGAAAGACTCAGAAGGCTGCAGGATTCTTGCTCATGAGCACTAAAACGTCAAGGAAGCCAAAAAAGCAAAATATGAAGAAATGAGGGGCATGTCGACTTCTGCACAGTACAATAGTCAGTGCAGTTTAACTTTCCTTCATTCCAAATGGTAAAGGTTTATATCGTTTTGTTTGAGCTTATCATTTTTATGGTGCTCTTTAGATTTAATCTTCTTTATTTTGCCTTTGTTTTATATTTAATTTTGTATTACTGTTTTTATAAATTTGTATGCTACATTTTATTTTCATTAAGGTTTTTCTGTTAATTTTATATTTTTGTTTTTATTAATTTTTTATTTTCTTTATATTCAATTTTATATACATAACATTATTTTATTGTATTTTCGGTGTAGTTTAATTTCGCTTTTTATGATTTGTTTGTTTTTTTTAATTATAGTTTTTAAGTTTTAAAGAAATTTTATTTCATTGTTTTAGTTTATTTGAAATGTTTTCTTAAATGTGTAAAACTTTTAATTTAACATTTTAATAATTTTTCTTTAGTTTGTTTTTATTTTTATTTATTTTAATTTCATAAATGAGTTGTGAACATTAACATATACAAATTATACTTTTTAAAGAAGTCGGTAGCATTAAAGTTGTGCTCGAACATGCCTACATGGCTATGTGTAACTGGGTCACCTGACTTCTTGCTGTGATCTGTCATTGTTCCTGCAGCCACTGGGGGGCACTGTCTCTGGTAAGCCTGCCTGTGCATGGGGATGAGTGCAGTTCCAGTCAGACGAGGAGCCGTGGCGGAACTGTCTGGTCATGTAGAGACAGTTTCCTCAGGTATGTCAGCGAGCCAGCCACACCCTGAAAACACAGCTGCTAAAAACACCTGGAATCAGACCAGCACCAACAAAAGCTTCGTTCACACATCTGCAAAAAAGAGTTTTCCTCCAAATCACGTTGAGGTGTGCACACAGAGAATATCACAGGGTTCAAAGGTCACGGGGATTCCCAGAAACAGTAAAACGGTAACTGCTCAAACATCCTGGACAGTTTAAGAGGCCAAAGTTTAGCAGGAAACAGTCAGCTGACTCTCACTGGAGGTAAACTCGTGAAGGAAGAAGAGATGCCGCTGAAAGCTGAAGCTGATTTTACCCATAAGACACCAGGATTTTTTAAACGCGCGCATGGAAAAGCAGCAGCTGTTCGGGGTGGTGCAGAAATCAAAATGTTAATATTCACGGAGAGGTATTTACATTTTATGAATGGGATTACATCGATTGTTTTGAACCCTTTCATCAAGCGCAGGATGAAAGCTTCCAGAAAGAGCACCCCCTATGGGAGAACGGCAGGTGGGTCATGACAGAGCTCCACAGTGGAATAATAGGGAGTTTATATTCTCCATTTGTATTTTGCTTACGATGTGGCGCAGACCACACAGCTCTGGATTCACCCCTCCCTTCGTTATACCTGCAGACAGTGTGTCTGTATCTCTGAGCCATCTTCAGGAAGTGTTCTCCAGACATGTTGGAGGACAAACTTCTTCTGTGGATGCTTCAGTAATGCTGAGCTCCAGGCTGGGTGGAGGCTGGTTCACTAACCTGATACAGTGACAACATCTGATTGGAGGAGTGCTCTGTTGCTATGGAAATGTTTAAATTAAATTGCAAGCTACACAGACACACACACACACAGGTGAAATGCTGCCCCTGGGTTAGTTTTATTGATATATCACAAATTCATAACAACAGAATCTCAGGGTACTTTATATTGTAAGGTAAAGACCAATAATACAGAGAGCTCACCCCCTATGAGCAAGCACTTTGCCGACAGTGGGAAAGAAAAAATCCCTTTTAACAGGAAGAAACCTCCGGCAGAACCAGGCTCAGAGACGGACGGGGAACAGGACAAAGACATGCTGTGGAAGAGAGCCAGAGATTAATAACAAGTATGATTCAGTGCAGAGAGGTCTATAAACACATAGTGAGTTAAGAAGAAACATCCAGTGCATCATGGAAATCCCCCCGCAGCCTACACCTATTGCAGGATAACTAAGGGAGGATTCAGGGTCACCTGGTCCAGCCCTAACTATATGCTTTAGCAAAAAGGAAAGTTTGAAGCCTAATCTTAAAAGTAGAGATAGTGTCTGTCTCCTGTATCCAAACTGGAAGCTGGTTCCACAGAACAGGGGCCTGAAAACTGAAGGATCTCCCTCCCATTATACTTTTAAATACTCTACTAAGCCACCTGTACAGGTTGGTAAGGCCTGTCTGTGTATGTACTGGGTCAACCATTGGCTCCACCCCTTGCCTGAAACATAAACAGCTGGAAGGTGAAAGCTGATTAACAGCTCCTCCTCCTCCTGTTTGCTGAGAGGGTGCGGAGGAGGATGTGGAGCAATCTCATCCGGTCAGTCAGAGGAGGAGAATAAATGATAATGGATTGGATTTATATAGCGCTTTTCAAGGCACCCAAAGCGCTTTACAATGCCACTATTCATTCACTCTCACATTCATACACTGGTGGAGGCAAACTACGGTTGTAGCCACAGCTGCCCTGGGGCAGACTGACAGAAGCGAGGCTGCCATATCACGCCATCGGCCCCTCTGGCCAACACCAGTAGGCAGCAGGGTAAAGTGTCTTGCCCAAGGACACAACAACCAGGACAGAGAGCCCGGGGATCGAACCGGCGACCTTCCGGTTACAGATACGCTTCCCAACCCCCTGAGCCACGGTCACCCCATGATGATGATATTTGATAAAGAAGAGGAGCAGGCTCTGTGCCTCATCATCTCTCTTGTTCCCTTTAGGCTTAGGTGGAGTCATCTGATCAGCAGCAGACCAGACCCGGTTTTACCTGAGGTGGAGAGACACCAACTCACACACAGGTGAGACAGGTGTGTATGTGTGTGTGTGTGTGTGTAGCGCTTTGCTTTCAGACCATTTGGGGACACTGTGCTCGGTCCTCACTGGTGTGATGTGTGATGAAGATGAAACTGGTGACACGTTTCAGTTGTTCATCCAGGTATGATGAAGGCTGCACACACACCCTGCTTATTCTTCAATTCAAACTTTATTAACACAAATGCAAAAGAATGCATCAATGAAAACAAACGTGACATAAAATAATTTTTATAGCAGCAGAGTGTATTATTATTGCTGTTGTTTAATAATGATGATGCAATTTAACACGGTTAAACACTGAGTATGAATCCTTGTCCCCAGTTGGGCGTTTACATCCATGACACATAAATAGAATTACAAGTAAAATTTAAAAAACTTAAAACCACAACAGTCTAAGAACCAAATCTACAATAAACACACACTAACCAGGAAAACAGAACTACCAAAAATAAACAAAGTTAATAAAACTGCTGCTGCTCTGACTTTCAGCTGGCCGTCATCACTGTGAGAGGTTTAATACGTGCCCATGCTCCGCTGTAACCAAGGTCACTGTTGAATTTCACTTCCCACAGCTCATTTCATTTAAATTCTTATCCGGTTGTTCAGTCTGACGTCACTAGCCGTGTCTGGGTCTAAACTCCGCTGCAGGTCCATATATCAAACGATCACTATGGCATTACTGAGAGTTGAAAAACTGTCTAAAGTCTTTCATCTTTAATAAAATGATCAGCGTTCTGCTCTACCAGGTGTAACAATTGAGTTTAACATCCAGGCATCCATGAAAACGGAATTTATGACATTTAACGGAGTTAGAAGTTAGCAGGGAGTTAGCTCGCTAGCTTCTATCTAAATACAATATAGCATGTCCTGACTGCGGGGTTTTGGAAACAAATTCAAACGTACAGCTCTGCTATCACTTCCAACATAAATGAAGACAGAAAACTAAACAGCAGTGACGTTTGTAGGGTTACTGAAGTTGGGCTAGCTGGTGTATAATGGTGTGCTACGTGACCGCTAGCGACACAGCTATGTTAGCATAATATAAACAAGCTAACTTTTTTTCCACTCGATAAAAGTTAACGTGAGTGTTCTCGGTGGTCAGGAACAAATGTAATCGCATGGCAGGATGCTGTAAAAGGACCAAACTTCAGCCAGGAGAAAAACTGAGATAATCCATCCACAATACGAGGTTAGTCATTCATATACTGCTGCATGGGCTGGGCTGTAGTTACATCCTAAGGTTTTAAAAACTGAGCTTAAATAAACGATTAGTGGTAATAAAAGCCGAGGGAGGTCAACAGTGATCACTGACTGTTGTAGGAGCTTTTTGAGATCAAATAGAAGAAAATACATAACATTAATCATGTTAACAACACAAAAGCCATATTAAACGCAGACTACTTTAGACCCGGAAGTAGGATTCGTCGCGTCATCACTGAACAACCGGATTGTTTAATTTTATTTTCGTTTTTAACAGTTTTCATGCTCCATTCATCCATCATCATCCACCCATCAACCAATCCATCCATCCATCCACCCACCCACCAATCCATCCATTCACCACCCACCAATCCATCCACCCATCCATCATCATCCATCCATTCATCCACCCATCCATCCACCCACCAACCAATCCACCCATTCCACCCATCCACCTATCCACCCACCGACCAATCCATCTATCCATCCACCCAGCCACCTACCCATCCATCCATTCACCACCCACCCATCTATCCACCTGTAATGTTCTTATTCCTCTATGAATAAAACATCAAGAATTGCTCCTGGTGCTAGCTTCAGCTAGCTGTTTATTATTCTTTCTACAACGATCACTTCTTCTTCTATTCTGTATATCTTATTGATTCCAGAGCGCCCCCTGTGGGTAGCTTCAACCATAGCAACTATCATTACATCCCCTTTCCAAACAGTGTTATAATAAGCACAATTACAAAGAGAACTGTTACTCTGTAACATCTGAACATTCTTGTCTAACATTCAACATGTTATAAATTGTGCAACAAACTACATTCAGTAGTGTTCTTTTTTTTTTTATAACCAAAAGTTGTAGCACAAGTCAAACAAAATAAATCCAAATGTATACCTTACATCTTCCAGAATGAACCAAATGAATCCCATACAGCCCTCAAGCACATTAGAACTCTTCACCTTTGACAACTTGAACAGTCAATAACACATAACTCAGCAGGTCTCAATTAAGTGTGAACAATTACTATTCTAAATGAATTATTATCCGTTATTTACCTGTGATTTATTATTATTAGTATTTTTTAACAATTCTTTACCACAACAGTTCACACTTGTTCTATGAGCCTCTCTGTAGGTTTCTTAGGTCTGGTAGACCTTCTCAGTATCTCAGACATTGGGGAAGGTGAAGGAGGCTCACTGTGGTGCTCAACAGGGTTAGCACCTCGTTGTTCAGTTCCAGTCTCTGTGTCCTGATGTTTAACATCCTGTGTCTTTAACAGACTTCTCCGGTTTCTTCTTAACACTTGTCCATTCTCTGTCTGAACAGCAAACGATCTGGGCCCTACTTCGCTGAGAACTGTTGCTTTTTTGTCCCAGAAATCTGGACCTGCAATCCTCACAACATCTCTTTCCTGAAGCGGTTCCAGACGCCTTGCAGTTTTGTCATAGTTCCTTTTCTGTCTGTGCTTGAGTTTCATCCTTTTGTCAGTCAGCTTGTTGTCATGTGCATTGTCATTTTCCTTGGAAATGTGTGGAAGTGTGGTGCGGAGCTTGCGATGCATGAGTAGCTCAGCAGGTGATGCCCCACACTCCAGGGATGAAGCTCTGTAGCTTAGCAGAGCCAGGTAAGGGTCGGTCTTACTGTCTCTTGCTTTTTTGAACAATCTCTTTACTATTTGGACTCCTTTTTCTGCCTGTCCATTCACTTGGGGATACAAGGGACTAGAGGTGATATGTTGAAATCCATATTGTTTTGCAAAGTCACTAAATTCTCTACAGTCATATTGTGGACCATTGTCACTGATGACACACTGTGGAATTCCATGTCTGGCAAAAAAGCCCTTCATGTGTGTGATGACTGACTGTGCTGATGTACTGGAAAGCTGTGCCACTTCTGGATAATTAGAATAGTAGTCAATCACCAAAACATAGTCCTTGCCATCCAGATGAAATAAGTCCGTGCCTACCTTTTGCCATGGTGCAGTGGGTAGATCTGCTGCCAGTATTGGCTCTTTTGTTTGTTTATAGTGATGTTTGAGACATGTTTCACATTTCTGTATCATCTCCTCAATATCCCTGTTGATGCCTGGCCAGTAAACTGCTTCTCTCGCTCTCCTTTTACATTTCTCCACTCCAAGATGTCCTTCATGGATACGCTGAAGCATGTCCTTCCGCATGGATTGAGGAATGACAATCTGGTTTTGTCTCAGCACCAGCCCATTAGCCATGCATAAATCAGCTCGCACAGAGTAGAACCCTGGACAGACTCCTTTTGACCACCCATTCTGTATAAGGTGGGATACTTTCTGCAGCACTGAATCTTTTGTTGTCTCCTGTACAATTTGCTGCAACATGACATCTGATGCTGGGAGTGAGGCAGTTACCATGTTTACATGTGTTTCAGCCTCCTCGGCTGTAGTGCTGACTAACCTGTCACCACTTGGTGCTGGCGCTCGGGATAAAGCATCCGTGAGTACGATATATTTCCCAGGCGTGTAGATCAGCTCAAAATCATAGCGCTGCAACACCATCATCATGCGCTGAATTCTGGGTGACATGTCGTTGAGGTTCTTTTTTCTGATCGAGATGAGAGGTTTGTGATCAGTCTCTGCTGTAAAGGTTGGTAATCCATATACATAGCTGTGAAATTTTCCACACCCAAACACTAAGCCCAAAGTCTCTTTTTCAATTTGAGCATAGCGTTGTTCAGTTTCTGTCACTGATCTGGACGCATATGCTACAGGTTGCCACTTGTCTTTGTTCCTTTGGAGCAGAACTGCTCCTAAGCCATCTTTTGAGGCTTTGATGAATGTCAGGACCGGCTCTGTAGTTACAGTTTCCTTCAATTTTTTCCACTCTTTCTCATGCCGGGCCGTCCACTCAAACACTTTGGTGTCCTGTAGCAGCTCCCTTAGGCATGCTGTCTTGGAGGTAAGATTAGGAATGAACTTACCCAGAAAGTTGATCATTCCCATTGCTCGCAAGACACCTTTTTTGTCAGTGGGTGCTGGCATATCCAATATGGCTTGTACCTTTGACTGATCAGGTTCCACCCCTTCACTTGTAACCTTATCTCCCAAGAAGGTCATCTCTGAAACACCAAAGAGGCACTTGTCTCTATTCAGTTTAAGTCCATTCTTGTTAACTCTCCACAAAAGTTTCTCCAGCCTTTCATCATGTTGTTGCCTTGTATTTCCCCAGACTACGAGGTCATCTATGTAGACTCTGGTGCCTTCCAGCCCTTCGATCAGGGACTCCATTGCCCTGTGGAAGATCTCTGGTGCTGATTTAATTCCAAATGGGAGCCTCAAGAAACAGTAACACCCAAATGGCGTGTTAAAGGTAGTGTACCTGCTGCTTTCTGGGTCTAGCCTCAGCTGCCAAAATCCATGTGATGCATCCAGTTTGCTAAAAAACTTAGCTCCTGCCATTTCACTCATTATTTCCTCTCTCTTAGGGATCTGATAATGCTCTCTTTTAATATTTTCATTTAGATCTTTAGGATCAAGGCAGACTCTTAAGGCACCTGTATTCTTTTTCTTGACACAAGTGATAGAGTTCACGCAGTCTGTGGGCTCTTCCACTCGTTCAATGACACCCATTTGAGTCATTCTTTCAAGCTCTTTTTTCAAACTTGTCCGTAATGGAGCAGGCGCTCTCCTTGGGGCATGCACCACAGGCACGGCATCATCCTTGAGCTGGATTTTGTAGGTGTAAGGCAATGTTCCATGTCCTTTGAAGACTGAAGGAAATTTACTGATAATGTCTGAACTTCCTTCATGCCCTTGGTGTTCCACTCTTTTCCCTTGTTTGGCTTCTTTCATGGTGTCAGTATTAATCTGATAGATCCTCTTTACTAGTCCCAAGTCCTCAGATGTTTTATCTCCTAAAAGTGACTCGTGTCCATCAGGCACGATGGTGAACAAAATGTTATGCTGTTTGCCTTTAGCTGTCACTTTAAGTCTGCATCCTCCTTTTGTTTGTATTGGCTGGTTATTGTAGGCCCTCAGCGGTGTGACTTTCTCTGTAAATCTTCTAGGCTTCTCAGTCAGTGCCTTGAAATCCTTCTCGTTGATCAAGTTAGCTTTGGCCCCTGTGTCAATTTTAAATGTTACCAATGTCCCATTGACTTAACAGTGGAGCAGTCCATTTATCATCTGTGACTGAACTAACACTTTGGCCAGTGTTATGTCTTGAAGACTGTGCATTGACATCTTCTTCATGTGACACCATCTTAATGAAAAATGTTTCACTTAGATCATCACTGTGTCTTCCTGCACAGTGTGTATTTTTTGTCCCTTGTTTTTGGAGAGACACATTTTTGCATAATGGTTTTGTCCTTTACATTTTGCACATTTTTTTCCATATGCGGGACATTGTTTTGGTCTGTGTTTCTCTCCACATCTCTTGCAAGTGAACATTTCATTGTCACACGTTTTGTTTCTGTTGTCGTTGTTTTTGAATTTACTCCATGGCTTTCTTTTAATTGACACTGCATTCACTGCCTCATTTTCTTGTTGCGCTGCTCCTTGAACAGGCTCTCTAAACGTCAGTACATGTTGTCGTGCTAGCTCACTGGCTTGACTTATCTTTATAGCACTTTCCAGCATTAGTTCTGTTTCTCTCAACAGTTTCTCTCGGAGCTTCTTCTCATTAGTTCCAAACACTATTTGATCTCGTATCATAGAGTCTCTGAGATCACCAAAATTGCAGGACTGAGCTTTGATCTTGAGGTCTTTGAGAAAAGTATCAAATGACTCACCCTGATGCTGTAAGCGTGAGCGAAAGACGTATCTCTCGTATGTTTCATTTTTCTTTGACAGACAGTGCTCGTCAAATTTCTTCATGACTTCATCAAAGTTATCTTTGTCCTCGGGCTGAGCAAACACAAAAGTGTTGAAGACCTCTATTGCTTCTGTGCCGGCGATGGTGAGCAGTATGGCTATTTTCCTTTCATCTGCCCGTTGATCCACTCCGACAGCTGCAATATACAGTTTGAACTGCTGTTTGAAAGTCCTCCAACTTGCATCCACGTTTCCAGTCAGTTTCAACGGACTTGGCGGTTTTATTGCATCCATCTTGTTGCGTTGCTTCTTATTCTTAACCCGTCTCCTGGTACCATGTAATGTTCTTATTCCTCTATGAATAAAACATCAAGAATTGCTCCTGGTGCTAGCTTCAGCTAGCTGTTTATTATTCTTTCTACAACGATCACTTCGTCTTCAATAGCAACTATCATTACACCACCCACCAGCCAATCCGTCCACCCATCTATCCATCAATCCATACATCCATCACCCATCCCGCAGAGGGCACTCCACCTTTTCCGTGGCCACTGAGTTGGAGATGCAGATTTTCATTCCAGCATCTTCACACTGAAATGTAAACTGTCCCATAATGAGCTCGAGGTGTTAGCCTGTAGCAGAACAGACATCCTGAAGTCACCAAAGTCTCCACCTTCACCTCCATTAATTTACTGCACCGGAATTTCTATCCATTAAGTTAATTCGTTCATTAGTCTTTTTAGTTATCAAGTTGTAGAGGTCATTCATCTGGATGAACATCTCAGAAGATCAGATCAGGTTTTGGAATAAAAACACCTGAACCAGAGCCAAGTGGGAATCTGAGTTTCACCAGTACTTCATCAGTACTTCCCCAGTACTTCATCAGTACTTCCTGATATTGACAAATTGTCCTTTTGGCTAGGCGTTCAGTGCCGAATACCATTTGATATTTTGTTTTGTTTTGTTGAAACGGGTCGTCCTTCATTTATATTTCAACCTAAACTCTGAAACTCTCACATTAGATCACATCGTCTTAAGATATGATAATGATGTCGCCAAACAGGATTTCTATTTTCCTTCTTTTCCGAGCTGGGCTACAGGAGGATGCTTGTGTGACTGCTTTTAATTCTCGTAAAATCTTTATGTTCAGTAAATTTGAGCTTGGGATTGAAAACCAGTACTAAATACTAAAAACCATAAAATCTTTTTTTTATTCAGTAACTTGATTGTAAAATGTTCCAGTGGACAAACATACAGAGACTTTTCTATAAGATGATTATGTCTCAGGCACAGAAGGACATTAGGACTGTCTGAATGTGCAGGTATGGTTTCTGCTGCCTCACCAGGTGATGTGGCAAAACACACATGACTGCCTAATGAGCATAGAGCTGGCAGCTGGCCAGCGACTGATGTCAAAACATCTATTTTGGTTCACAGGAAACATGTTTTGGTTGTAGTTAATGATCATAACCTTGGCATGCAGGAACTAATCCACGGATCAGATTGCAGTGACACAAGAATCCAGATTAATGTTGGATTAACCTGAAAGCAACGTTCTGATGACACAGACAGCATAGTTTCGTGTAAAACAAAAGCACAACCCTAACCTCCCAGGCTATAACTCTGGCTTTTTTTTTTCACTTTTAGATTATAAATTACAGTCAACCAACCACTTTAATAATAATAATAATGGATTGGACTTATATAGCGCTTTACAATGCCACTATTCATTTACTCTCGCATTCACACACTGGTGGAGGCAAGCTACGGTTGTAGCCACAGCTGCCCTGGGGCAGACTGACAGAAGTGAGGCTGCCATATCGTGCCATCGGCCCCTCTGGCCAACACCAGTAGGGTAAAGTGTCTTGCCCAAGGACACAATGACCAGGACAGAGAGCCCGGGGATCGAACCGGTGACCTTCTGGTTACAGATACGCTTCCCAACCCCCTGAGCCACGGGCGCCCCCCACTTTATTAGGTACAGCTTTCTACTTAACTGGTTGGAGCTCCTTTTTCCTTCAGAGCTGCTTTGACTCTTCATGGTTCAGATTTACAAGCTCAACAGGCACCTGGTGTGGTCTTCTGCTGCTGTAGCCCATCTGCTTCAAGGTTCAGAGATGCTATTCTGCAGTCCTTGATTGTAACGAGTGGTTATGTGACCTGTTTTCTCTGTTCCAGACCTTCTCTGTAAACTCAGAGATGGTTGGTGGGAAAATCCCAGCAGGTTGGTGGATTCTGAAAGAACTACGCTATATTCAAAGTGACTTAGGTCACCTTTCTTCATCATTCTGATGCTCAGTGTGAATGCCAGCAGGTTGTGTTGATCATGCCTAAATACCATGATGGTTGACGATGCATATGCACTAATAACGATCGTATGAACCCAGTGCCGTGGCTGGTGAATGTATACAGAGTCATGGGAGCAGACTTAAAAGCAATTGTTTTGAATGTGAAGTTCAGATGGATGGTAAATGTAAAGCTTTAGTTCAGGTTTTTCTTATTAGCATGTGCTGAACATTTAAGCCTGGAACAGTTGCCCACCAAAATAAAAGCATGCTGTGTTTAGTAACGGTTACAGGAGCACTGGATTCATTCTGAACAACAAAGCCTGATTTAAAAACACAGGTTGAGCCGATAATCACAGCTCCGAGCTGGTGGCCAGTGCCATGAGCACATCAGAAAATGTCAGTTTTTGTTGTTCTGAATAAAGTTTCAGCAAATCGAAGCTGCAGAGTGACTCAGAGTCAGTTTCAGGTCAGCGCCCTTTTACTCATGCAGCCAGGTGAGATTGTCACCTGGGCTGTTTGGTCGGTTTCTGAGAGGGAGGGTGAGGTCATGTGACTCTGCTCAGGTAACTCACCTGAGCAGGAAGAGGTGCTGTCAGTGCTCTGACTCCCTGAGTGTGAATGTTTGCAAGACGTCCATCATGTCGCCGTCTGATTGCCAGTATTGTTGTTGTTGTTTCCCTCAGCTCTCACTACCCGGCTTGTGCCTCTGCCTCTACGCCTCCGTGCTGATGTTCCAACGCAGGAAGAAGAAGCACAGGCTGGAGATCTCGGCGCCACAGGACTTCCAGCACCGCGTCCACACGTCGTTTGATGTCACCTCGGGATGCTACGTGGGGCTGCCGCCGCAGTGGCAGAGCGTCATCGACACGCTGAAGAGGCCACGCCCCCTGGTGGACCCCTCCAGGATCACCAATGTTGAACTAGGACCCAAAAAGGTGGGATGGATCATTTCAATAATCTCTCAAGGCTGCTGTAAATGTAATGGACCTGTGTCTGATGATCAGGTACCAACGCCAGCATGATGACGGATCAGTCGAATGTATTGATTGTGTATTTGCGTGCGCTGGTCCAAGCGGTGCGTCTCATTGAACATCAGAAAGCTGATGAAGAAGCTGATTTATTGATGAACAGCGACATTAACGACAATCACAGCTTTCTGCATAGATCAGAACCAATCTGAAGTACCTTCAGGAACTTTCCTAGAGTCGGGTCCTTCACAGTGACTCTGCTTCCTCGTCATGGATCACCATGTAAAAACGTCTTTACTGTATCAATACTTCCTCGGGCACCGGTTTAGCTCAGTGGGATGAGCAGGAGACTATATGCCATATGGCTGACAGCCGACGGCATTTAAAACAAAGGAATCTGAATCTTTCAGCTGCACCACAAACACAAACTCTAAATCCCAGAATAAACTTCCTCATTCCTTCTGTCTGCAGCAGCAGTCTGAAACAAGGTGTTTAATCTTTAGTTCAATTTGATTAGTACCAACTCAAAACTCTGGAGTACTTGGAGTTTTTTCTTCTTTAATATTGTAGCTGTAGTTCATCAGCGAGTACTCATGTATTATATACCTGAATCACCCGCAGTTCACGCTAAGCTCACCTGGTAAACCAGTAAAGCTAATGTAAACATGACATCGTCAGTCATTGTTTTTGTTCTCTGGTAGGTAAAACTTCTTGTTAAAATGATGCTGATGCATACATGAAAACATCAATACATAAACAGGTGAGCAACTGTGTACTCACCCATTTTAAAAGGTTTAAATGGTAAATGGCCTGTATTTGTATAGCGCTTTTCTAGTCCCTAAGGACCCCAAAGTGCTTTACACAACCTGTCATCCACCCATTCACGCACACATTCACACACTGGTGATGGCAAGCTACATTGCAGTCACAGCCACCCTGGGGCGCACTGACAGAGGCTGCCGAACACTGGCGCCACCAGGCACTCTGACCACCAACAGTAGGAAACGGGTGAAGTGTCTTGCCCAAGGACACAACGACTGAGACTGTCCAAGCTGGGGCTCGAACCGGCAACCTTCCGATTACAAGGCGAACTCCCAACTCTTGAACCACGATCGCTTAAAGCAGTGGTCCCCAACCCCCGGGCCTCGGACTGGTACCGGTCCGTGAGTCGTGTGGTACCGGGCCGCGAGAGTTGAGGCTCAGGTCTGAAATGTATGGTTTTCAGGGTTTTTATCGGTTTTCAGCGTTATTTTGTTATCGTTTTTATCGTTAACTCGGTTTTCCTGGGTCTTTTCACGTGTGTTATGAATAAATCTTCTTTTTTTCGGTACCGGTACTAGTTTTATTTTGTTGTATTTATCCGCGACACCTTAAAGGCCGGTCCGTGAAAATATTGTCAGGCATAAACTGGTCCGTGGCTCAAAACAGGTTGGAGACCGCTGGCTTAAAGGGCAGGCTCACAACATCACTTTCTCATCTATTTATTTAGTTGATTATTAAACATTGATTTTAAATGGCATTTCATATTTTCAAACCAAAAATACTACTACTGCTACTAGTAATAATAATAATAATAATGATATGAAAAGTTGAAAAATGCTTCAGCAGATGATTTTGGTTGAAATCATTCTTTTTTATGTATCCAAACAATAATTTTTATTTGTTTTTCTTCTGGAGATCACCTCAGATATCTTACAGATTTAAGGGTCATGGTATTATTATTATTATTATTATCATTATTATTATTATTATCATTTTTATTATTATCATTAATATTTGTACTAGTAGTCGCAGTAGTAGTAGTGGCAGCAGCAGCAGCAGTACTAGTAGCTGTAGTATAGTGCTCAGAGTTCAGGGATGAGTTCCCTGTCCTACTACCAAGAGAGTTTCGGATGATGTGAGAGTACCAAGAAGGTGTTTGTGTATCTGGACTGAGGAAAGAGGATGAGGAGACTAGGTGATGGAATAAGGAAGTACAGAAGGTATTCAAAAGAAGATATTAGCAAAGTAAAAGGGGGACAGTCAGAGAGATGAAGGAAGTAGGCAGATGTACAGCAAAGAGAAAAAAGAATGGGCTTATAGTGAGCTGTATGTAAGGAAGACAGAGTGAGTAAGAGCAGAAATGTGCTAACGATTGAAGACACTGCGACGAGAAAATGGAAGAAGGACTCTGAGCTGATCAATGTAGAAAATGAGAGAGAGAAGGACAGATGGACAGTTAGTGAGGACCTCAGGAAGTGCAGAGGATTAGAAAGGAGGAATCAAAGGCAGGCAAATGACGCACCTGTGCAGGTATGGGGAGGTCTAGGAGAGGGCGGTGGGTGGTGAGAGGATGATGAAAATGAAGAACAAATCTACCGGGTCTGAGAACATGGTGATGTGCAGTACAGAGGGATGAAGCCGATGATACCATGAAGACACAGGAACGAGGTGTCCAAGGTTAAATCGATAGGTGAACAAGCAGCAGTGTGCATTCATGCTGAGGAAGAGCTCTGCACATGTGATGTTTGCTCTGAGAGGGTCGATGGAGAAGGTCAGGAGGAGCTTCACTGAGTCTTTGTGGATCAGGGAAAGCAGATGATTTGCTGCTAAGAGAGGACGTGTGGTCCTGTGAGGAAGTCTATAAGGGTAGTGCAGCAGTGTGGTGGTGCTCTGAGCCGTTGGAGTTACTTTGATTTGTTTTGGTTTCTTCTGCAGACCATCGTTCGTGGCAGCTTCATCGGCCATGGAGACTACATCAGTCATGTGATCTCTGAGTTGACTCGTATGTCGGTCAGCAGTTCCAACTCTCTGCGCCGGAGCAGTCCGTCGGCACGGAAACGTGCCCGATCGATGGGCCGGCTGGGAGAACTGGCCGAGGACGAGTCGTACCAGTACGAGGAGCTAGGTCACCGCGGCGGCAGTGTGAAAAGTGGTGGGAGCTCTACCTACTGGCAGGACCGGATACGACAGGTGCGCAGCGACAGCAGCAGCCCCAAACTGAATGGGGCCCTGCAGAGAGCCAAGTCTACCTGCCAGGTGGATTCCTCGTCTGAAACCACACCCCTTAAACTAGACAAACCTCAGAGGACAGGTGAACCAAGTGGACTGTACGCCCGCAGTGAGGGGGCGGAACTAAGAAATAGGACAGCTTCCTACACTGTGGAGACCAATAGGCACCAGGTGAGGCTAAGACCAGCTGTGGGTCACCTGCCTGACCTGCTGTTCTCATCCAGAGAAAATTCAAGAAGACCGCATTCGTCCTACGACCTCCAGGTGAAACTCAGTGTTTGGATCACTTCCACCATTTTAACAAATTCATTAGAATGAGTCTGCTGAGGACAGACCAAACCATGTGAAGCTACACAAACTAACATCAACACATCTGATTAGAACAAGTATAGGAAATGGCTCGATACAAAATGCAGATATATTAGCTTAGGATAAATACAGACTATAGAAATGTAAATAGCTAGCATAGCCTGACCTGAACAGGAAGAAACCGCTAGCACAGAGTAGCATAAAAAGGGGAAACACCTGAAGCTTTAACTCAGTGTCTCTTCTTTTTCTCCATCAGCTGGCCTCACCCTCCTCCCGCCTCCTGCCTCCTCCTAACAGCACCAGCAGTCCCATCATCACAGGTAGAGCTGTATTTCAGAGGCTGCCTCGCCCATCCTCTGCCTTTAATGCTCCTATCAAATCTCCAAACTTAACAACTGAGGACAGCCCCTCCCAGCCCCACTCTCCCCCAACCGGCTCCCCAGGTCACGCAGTCGCCTCCAACCAGCAGGCGGGGTCCGATGGCGGTCCTCCAAAGGTGACCCATGAGCAGTTCAAGGAGGCACTACAGATGGTGGTGGACCCTGGCGACCCGAGGATGACTTTGGAGAACTTTGTGAAGATTGGAGAGGGGTCCACAGGCGTGGTTTGCATCGCCCGGGAAAAGTACAGCGGGAGACAGGTGGCTGTGAAGATGATGGACCTCAGGAAGCAGCAACGGCGAGAGCTGCTCTTTAATGAGGTACAGGTGTGGTGAGGTGGGTGAAGATCTACCTGTTTGCAGTTTGACTGATCTTCACTTCATATGTCTCAGGTGGTGATCATGAGGGACTACCGGCACCAGAATGTGGTGGAAATGTACCGTAGCGCTCTAGTGGAGGATGAGCTGTGGGTCATCATGGAGTACCTGCAAGGTGGCGCTCTAACCCACATCGTCAGTGAGACCAGGTGAGCTGGAAGTCTCTCAGGTGTGTCGTCTGGGAGATGTTCTCTGTGTTCATGGGGCGATCGTGGCTCAAGAGTTGGCAGTTCGTCTTGTAATCAGAAGGTTGCTGGTTCGAGCCCCGGCTTCGACAGTCTTGGTCGTTGTGTCCTTGGGCAAGACACTTCACCCGTTCCCACCTACTGGTGGTGGTCAGAGGGCCTGGTGGCGCCAGTGTCCGGCAGCCTCGCCTCTGTCAGTGCACCCCAGGGCAGCTGTGGCAACAATGTAGCTTGCCATCACCAGTGTGTGGATGACTGAATGTAGTGTAAAGCGCTTTGGGGTCCTTAGGGACTAAGTAAAGCGCTATACAAATACAGGCCATTTACGATGATGTTTCTGCGTGGTTCAGGTTGAACGAGGAGCAGATAGCGACAGTCTGTGAGGGGGTCCTGCGGGCGCTGTCTTACCTGCACTCTCAGGGTGTGATCCACCGAGACATCAAGAGCGACTCCATCCTGCTCACCCTGGACGGGAAGGTAACACCCTTCTTCTTCTTTGTGACACATCTTTGACATTTACAGAACTTCTTAAAAATTAAACCTGGATTATCAACAGATACAGAGAATTCACACAAACTTGTGTTTATCACATAATGAGTACCCTAAACCCAAAAATGCCTAATGACGACCATCTCTATCTTTTTAAAGTTTGACATTACAGTTAGGCAAAGCTGAGTGTTTGTGAGTTTTTATTTCTAAAATATTATAAATTTTATAAATTATAAATACTAAAAAATACTAAAATAATTAAAGACCATTTATAATCTCAAAGATAGACATGTACCAATATATGTCTGTCTTTGTCTGATTGATAAGAGGTTTCTAATCGTTTCCATTAGAGTTTGTATGACTGCCAGTACTACTTTACAGTAAGGAAAACAACTTCTGCTGATAACGAGGATCAGGCATCTTTTTTCCAGATTATTTATGTTATTAGTTAGTCAAAACTCAAATGCCAACAAACTCAATAAACTGATCTGCAAGGCCAATAAAATGTGTTATCCAAGTTAAAATGGCCATGAAACATTATATTATAAAAGCCAGTCTAAATCATGAAGCCCTGATGTCAACTGTCCCTGATGTAACTGTGAAGCTGGATTCAAGCTGGAAGTTAAAATTTTTTGGAACATGTTCAGAGTCTAAGGGTTATTTTTGTGCAGCCCCTGGCTTCAACAATGAGTTTATGGTAAAAACAATGATATACTGTCCACTTTCACTCTCTGTGTTATCAGCAGTCAGCGGTTCTTTGTTGTTTGGCTAGCTGCAATGAAATAGGAAATCCACTTGTTGGTTGTCAGAGGTTGCAGAACACTTTATTAATAAGGACAGGGTGGAGGAGAACCTGTTTAAGTTACCAGACGGACAATCTGGAATCCGACACTCGTCTCGTTTCCTCTTCTAGACAGGTGTACCGCGCTGTGCAATCAGCTGACGTCAGCACAAAACTGCTGCTGACTGATTTTTAGTTTCAGTGTCCTTATTTTCCTCTGAGTTATCAGTTCTGTCACTAGTTAGCTAACATAAACTAATGTGAGTCTATTAGCTGCAACCAACCTAGTGACATCATATTCTGTACTGACAGAAGATGGCGCTAAACACATTCTAAAGTTAAACATGTATACCTTAAATTCAGCTTCACAGATAAAGTTACATTTGGCAATGTATGAGAGCAGGGCTCAGTGGTGTACATTATACATGTGGTGTTTCATGTCCACTTAAAGGACAGTCCTGGAAAGCACCTCCCAGCCACTCCATAATGCACTGGCCAGTCACAGTAGCATCCTCAGTGAGAGACTTGAGTTTACCCATAATGCACCACTGAACGACACAGGAAATCATTCCTGCCTGTGGATATCTCTGTACAACTCCTCCATCTAAAGCACCGCACACAGTCCAATACCTGCACACCCTCTGCAGAGAAAATAACCGCCAGTATGAGGGACACCTCAACTTGAACTCTGTCTATATTTAATTTTGTGTATATTAGAGCTATTTGGTAATACAATATTTTGCATTATTTCATGACCTTTAACTTGTTAGTTATGTCCTTGCTGTCTTGGAGAAACTGTGACCACATCATTTCCTCTGGGATTAATAAAGTATTCAGATCCTGATAACAGTGACTAATCAAGCCTCAGTCAGATATGACTGAAATACTGCTGAGTATCGGTCACACAAACAGCTGGAAAAGGATTCTCAGAGGTTTTCTGTTAGTAAATCTATGAAATTCCTTCTTGGATCCTGCTGCAGATCAAACTGTCCGACTTTGGTTTCTGCGCTCAGATCAGCAAAGAAGTCCCAAAGAGAAAGTCTCTGGTCGGGACCCCATACTGGATGGCTCCTGAGGTGATCGCCAAAATGCCATATGGCACCGAGGTAAAGACAGCACATGAAGGATGTTCCTGCCAAATAATTTAATGAGTCGATTAAACCGGTGGAAAAAAGCTGGACAAGTCTTAGGATAAGTCTTAGAGTTAAACAAAAGTCCAAACCTCAGTTTGAACAAGGTTAAACAAATATCACATTTATATTTACAGTAACTGATATTCACAGTTCTCAGTAACCAATCACAGTTTCACATGAAAACTAAGAAAAACATCAAATAGTTACGTTTCTAGGTCTTATTTCAAATTAAAATGGTAAAAAAAAATGGCCTGTATTTGTATAGCGCTTTACTTAGTCCCTATGGACCCCAAAGCGCTTTACACTACATTCAGTCATCCACCCATTCACACGCACAAATTAAAAGCATGCCTTTGAGGTCTGACCATTTCCTGTTTTCAGGTGGACATCTGGTCTCTGGGAATCATGGTGGTGGAGATGGTTGATGGAGAGCCACCGTATTTCAGTGACACGCCCATCACTGCAATGAAGAAGCTGCGAGACGAAGCAGTGCCAAGTGTCAAGAACGTCCAGCGGGTCAGACACACACACACACTTAGTTTTATTTTTATATGGAGTGAGGACCCGAGACCTGAACATGCTTTGAGGACCAACAGACATACATATAAGGGTCCTTCTAAATTTTATCTGTCACATCTTTGTTCTCATGTAAGTTAAATCTGAAAACACAAAATCAGATTTTTTCTGAACATCAGTTACTAAAATGCTAATATGCTGGTTGTGGGTCGTGGGCCCAGATTAGTTGTAGCATTTGATGATGATGTAATCATTCATCCTGACAGTCGTTGATGATGTCACTGTGTTTGTCTCCAGGTGTCTCCCGTGTTGAAGGACTTCCTGGGCTGCATGTTGACCCGTGACACGCTGCAGAGGAGCAGCGCCGCCGACCTGCTGGAGCACCCATTCATGCTGCAGGCCGGCTCACCACGCTGCCTCGTTCCTCTGGTGGAGCAGTACCGCAAACGCATGTCACTCTGCTGAACACCCGAGACCCATCTGAAGAGGCTCGCCCGAACCCAACCCTGATTCCTCCGAAGACATCTGAGACTCAGCTGGGAGACTCTTATTGTGGCTCGGTTGCGCATCAGCTCATCTCTGATTGGCCAGACTTGCTGAACAGCTGTTGGTGCTACTCTGGGGCGAGTGTTTTTTAAAATGGAGAATTTAAACTTTAGAACATTTCAGGCTCCTTCATGTTTTCAAAGATCCTAGTTTATACAGCATTTCAGTAATTTTACAGCCGACGTCAAACCTTTAAATCACAGATCAATAATAATGATCAGCTCAGAGCTGTGGGTGCAGAACAGCTTCAAACAAACAAGTGAAAACAGACACGTTCGTTTCAGCAGAGCCGGAGATGATCCTCTGGCTTCAAGAAGTTTCTCTCTGTATCAGAGCCAATAAACAACCAATAAATTGATCAATGCTGCTCAGCAGAGATCAGCAGAGGGTCAGCTCTGGATTTAAAGCTCTTCATTGGGAAAAAGTTTTACCCCGTGAGGATGATGATGATGAGCTCTTCCTCCCGTCGATCGGTTTATTTTGAAGCTTTGCACAGTTTCAATGTGACTTTGCACAAAAGATGCAGATTAAATTTTTTTATTTAACCTTTTTGTCTTTTTCCGTTTGTCTCTTTGTTGAGTCCTTTAAATATTTTTATTGAAGCTAAAATGGATCCTGACACAGAGAAAATGCCATTGCAGCCAAACGTCCGGTTGCTCCCTCACAAAGTCCAAATTTGACCTGTTACTGATGTTACCTCTTCAGGTGGAAAATCTGGATTTCTAAATTTAAAACGGGGACATGACATGCGTGTTAATCCAGTTACTTTAAAACATCATAACAAGAATCAAAATGAGAAATTACAAAGATTGTTGCTTTAATTAAAAAGATAACAGCTCATCACTCTGTTTTGCTTTGAGTGGTTTCATTCAGCTTTTTTATTACTAAAAAAGAAATAAAGTCCAAGATTTTTATTTAAACAACAGGCAAATGGCCACAGAGTCCTGAAATATTTCCCAGTTGCTCAAGCCTGGTGCCCTGCTCTCAGGGTTAAAAACCTTTTGACGTGCTCCTCATGAGAGAATAAGGGAGCCACTCGCTTACTCAGTGATTAGCTCCTATTCCAAAGACAAAAGTCTGCGCTGATTGATTTACAGGTGTGTGTCTGAGCTCAGTGTGTGTGTGTGTGTGTGTGTGTGTGTGTGTGTGTGTGTGTGTGTGTGTGTGTGTGTATCACGCTGCTTTCTTCACTTCAACTGTTTCTTTTTAAATTCTGGTTGTTTCCTTTTGTTGACACTAACTATATTTCATGAAGCCAGTTTAATATCTTCACAGGCAGAAGATGATCCTGGTCTCTAAATGCAGGTTCTGGTTTCTGTTCCTCGGATTTAGTCTTGGGTGTAAAATGCAGTTTTGAACATCCACGTGCAAATCTGCTGCACTGATGATGTTCTCAGAGATGCTGAATCATAATTAAAAGGCCTCCCTCTTTGCAGACTATGTGGTAAGTTCTGTACCTAAAACTAAAAATCAGAGTCTTTGGAGTTTAACGTTTTATCACTTTTAGACAAATAAAAGTTAGAAATGTTCAGATTTGATTAAAAGCATCCAAAGTTTATATGCTAAGTGGCTCAAAGTGGTTTTAACTGGCTTCATTTTTCAGCACTGGGTTTTTCAGCACAACAAACTGTTTTCATTTTTATTCTTCCTCTTTCAGCTGAAACTGTGGATTTAAACATCATGAACGCTGCTCAGTCTCAGTGTTCCAGTTTCACCTACACACATACATTCAAACAACCTTTGTAAAACATTTAAAGCCCTTGTCTCTTCCTGCAGTGTGAGTGTTGTCCTTTACAACCCTCCGTAGCTCTGAAACAAACTCAGTTTCAGGACCTCACTTTGGGAAAAACAAGTCGGATATGATTCCTGTTGGGTTTCCTCTGGTTCAGAAGTTTCAGAAGGATTATTAATCTGTTCATTTTCAAGATCACTGAGGTTCAGAGCGAGTCCTCGTGCTGCTGCCAGCCGGCCGTTCGTCCTCATGCTGCAGATAAAAACTGATTCCAGAGACTTGGGTTTCTATTTGGAGGCAGAGGAGCCTCGACTGCCACAGATAAAGAGACGCAGACACTCGAGCCCATCACAGCTCGCCTGCATATCACAGATTAACGCGACCCGAGTCCAGAGGTTAAAGCAGCTGAAGGACTTTGGCTCATGCAGTTCATGTTCAGTCACACTGAAGTTGCGTTTCTCAGTTTCACTCTCAGCTCTGATTGCTGCTGTTCAGGAAACACGAAGGCTTTTGTAATTATTCGGTGTGTCACACTAACAGCATTGAGGTGATGTTCAGATCTTTAAGCTGCTCTGAATGGACACATTACAGTCCCATCATAATCCCTGCAAAGCATAATGGGAAATGTGGGCTAAGTGGACCTATATGAGCTCAGTTCACTGAAGATTTAAGTTGTGAAGGTTTTTGATATTTTTTATCTGGTCAGACCGAACAGATGAGACATCCTGAGACTTTAAATGACTTTAAATATTAAGTTATTAATTTTGTGCATTTCTGTAATTTTATGTTTCTCATGTATCTCCTCCACAGGTGATGAAATTAAGATGATTAATTTCAAAAGAGTTTGCATGTTCTCCCTGGGTTTGCGTAGGTTCTCTCAGGTCCTCCCATAGTCCAAACACATGCAGTTTCTAAATTTCCCATAGGTGCGAATGTGAGTGTGAATGGTTGTCCTGTAACACAGCAGTCTCCAACCCCCGGGCCACGGACCGTGAGTCGTATGGTACCGGGCCGCGAGAGTTGAGGCTCAGGTGTGAAATGTATAGTTTTCAGGGTTTTTATTAGTTTTTAGCGTTATTTTGTTATCGTTTTTATCGTTAACTCTGTTTTCCTGGGTCTTTTCACGTGTGTTATGAATAAATCGTCTTTTTTTCTGTACCGGTACTAGTTTTATTTTGTTGTATTTATCTGCGACACCTTAAAAGCTGGTCCGTGAAAATATTGTCAGGCATAAACCGGTCTGTGGCGCAAAAAAGGTTGGGGACTGCTGCTGTAACAGACTGGCGACCTGTCCAGGGCGTACCCCACCTCTTGCACTAAGACAGCTGGGATAGACTCCAGCCCCCCCGAAATGGAATTAATGGATGGAGAGAAACAGTTAAAAATTCCTGCTTCATTCTGTTGGCACATTAGAGTGGATTTTATATCAATCACATCACAAAAAACGGCAGTAATATCATCAAGTGAACTAATCCATAATTTTGTGTTTTGTTTTGGTTTTTTTTTAATTAATTTACATTAAAACAGGAAAATCTGCACACATGTGGAGAGAGTCTGCACCAGCAGTGAAGCACACAAAAACAAGACATGCACACTAACTTACTGTTTTCATATTTGCTATCATCGTGTTAATATACAAATTTCCCACAGGTGTGAATGTGACAGTGAATGGTTGTCCTGTTAAAAATTCCTGCTTCAATCTGTTGGCACATTAGAGTGGATTTTATATAAGTCATATCACAAAAAACGGCAATAATATAAACTCAAATCACATCAATTTTATTTATATAGCACTTTTAAAAACAACAACTGTTGACCAAATTACTGTACAATAGAATGATTGGGTAAAACTTAAAAGGAAAGTAAAATCAAGGATAAGAAAATAATAAGAATAAAATAATGGCAGACTCATACCGACTTAAAAGCCAAGGAGTAAAAATGGGTCTTTAGACGAGTTTTAAAAGGATCCAGTGTTGGAAAGGCCCTGATATGTAAAGGCAGTTTATTCCACAGTTTTGGAGCAGTCACAGTAAAAGCCCGATCTGCTCTGTATTTTAATCTAGACCTAGGGACAACTAGAAGCATCTGGTCCCCAGACCTCTAAGCTCTCACCAGAGTATACAAATTTAGAAGATCAGAAAGATATATAGGAGCTAATCCATGCAATGTTTTAAAAACAAGTGTCAAGATCTTAAAATTAATTCGAAAACTAACTGGCAGCCAGTGTAGCAAGGCAGATATAGGGGATATGTGCTCTTGCTTGCGCGTGACAGTCAGGAGCCTTGCCGCAGCATTTTGAACCAGCTGTAGTCGGCCAATGGATGACGAAGTGACGCCAGAGTAGAGGCTGTTGCAGAAGTCGAGGTGAGATGAAATAAAGGCATGGATTGCTTTCTCAATGTCTCTGAAACAGAAAATTGTCTTCACCTTTGCAAGTAGGTGGAGGTGAAAGAAGCTAGTCTTGATCACATTATTTATCTGTTTATCGAATGTTAAATTACTAGTGTGTTATGAATGTTAAATTACAGTGTGTGAATGTGTGTGTGAATGGGTGGATGACTGGTTGTGTAAAGCGCTTTGGGGTCCTTAGGGACTAGTAAAGCGCTATACAAATACAGGCCATTTACCATTTACTATCAAAAATCACACCTAAATTTCTCGCAAAAGATTTTTTGATAGTTTTCTAAGGGGCCAAGGTCGTAATGGTCACTAGGGCCGAAGACAATGATCTAAGTTTTCTGTTCATTTAAACTGAGAAAATTTATCATCAAGTGAACTAATCCATAATTTGTGTTCTGTAGTTTTTAACGAATTAATTAACATTAAAACAGGAAAATCTGTACACATGTGGAGAGAGTCTGCACTAGCAGTGAAGCACACAAAAACAAGACATGCACACTAACTTACTGTTTTCATATTTGCTATCATCATGTTATTATACATGATATATTAATGTAATATCAATGTTGTGTTAATATATTAACAGACGTTTAAAGGATAGCTAAGGATATAATTAAATGTTTGTTAAGTGATTGTGACGGTGGATGTTAAAGGGTAGAGGATATGCAGGATGAGCTCCAGGGAGGATGCAGTCTAAATGCAGACATGTCGGGACTATCAGCAGCAGATAAGCGGTACAACTTCACTTTTCCTAAAATGGATTCTAACAGCCAAAGGTCCTGTATCTGCCCTCATGGTGCATTCACTTGATTAGACAGATTTAGTTCAGCTGTCATCTCCTAATTTGGTCCACAGGGAGTCTTTATAAATATCACCTGCTGTGAGGAGACTGCAGTTCTCCATCAGCTTCAGCAGGAAAACTCTCTCACTTAGTTTGTTCTCTCCTCTGACTGCCAACGTTCTCCACCGTAAAGCATGGGCGACTCTCTGATGGCCGAGTTTGGGAAGGCTGCTCCTTACCTGAGGAAGTCTGAGAAGGAGCGTCTGGAGGCTCAGACCAGACCCTTTGACATCAAGACTGAATGTTTTGTAGTCGACACTAAAGAAGAATATGTCAAAGGAAAAATCCTGAGCAAGGACGGAGGGATGGTAACGGTCCAGAAGGAAGATGAAACAACGGTGACAGTGAAGGAATCTGACACTCACCCCCAGAACCCACCCAAGTTCGATAAAATCGAAGACATGGCAATGTTTACATTCCTCCACGAGCCCGCCGTGCTGTTTAACCTCAAAGAGCGTTACGCAGCCTGGATGATCTATACCTACTCCGGGCTCTTCTGCGTCACTGTCAACCCCTACAAGTGGCTTCCTGTTTACGATGCTGAAGTGGTGGCTGCCTACAGGGGGAAGAAGAGGAGCGAGGCCCCTCCTCACATCTTTTCCATTTCTGATAATGCGTACCAGTACATGCTGACAGACCGGGAGAACCAGTCTGTCCTAATCACTGGAGAATCTGGAGCAGGAAAGACTGTGAACACCAAGAGAGTCATTCAGTACTTTGCCAGCATCGCTGCAGTTGGTGGTGCAAGCAAAAAAGACAGCAGCAAGGGGACTCTGGAGGATCAAATCATCCAGGCAAACCCGGCACTGGAGGCCTTTGGCAATGCCAAAACGTTGAGAAACGACAACTCGTCGCGTTTTGGAAAATTTATCCGAATCCACTTTGGCACGAGTGGTAAGCTGTCATCTGCTGACATAGAGACGTATCTGCTGGAGAAGTCACGAGTTACCTTTCAGCTAAAGGCCGAAAGGAATTACCACATATTTTACCAGATCCTGTCCAATCAGAAGCCAGAGTTGTTGGACATGCTGTTGATCACCAACAACCCATATGACTACTCCTACATCTCCCAAGGAGAGGTAACAGTTGCTTCCATCAACGACTCGGAGGAACTGATAGCCACCGATGGTGCCTTTGATGTTCTTGGCTTCACTCCAGAGGAGAAAATGAGTGTCTACAAACTAACTGGTGCCATTATGCACTACGGCAACATGAAGTTCAAACAGAAGCAGCGTGAGGAGCAGGCTGAACCTGATGGAACTGAGGCTGCTGATAAATCAGCTTACCTGATGGGGCTCAACTCTGCTGATCTCATCAAAGGGCTTTGCCACCCC
The DNA here is from genome assembly GCF_963969265.1 of Rhamphochromis sp. 'chilingali'. Classification (NCBI taxonomy): domain Eukaryota; kingdom Metazoa; phylum Chordata; class Actinopteri; order Cichliformes; family Cichlidae; genus Rhamphochromis; species Rhamphochromis sp. 'chilingali'. The sequence goes on from NC_137932.1 coordinate 28,163,002, forward strand.
CGAGTTAAGGTAGGAAATGAATATGTCACCAAAGGGCAGAGTGTGGACCAGGTTTACTATGCCATTGGTGCTCTGGCTAAGTCAGTGTATGAGAAGATGTTCAATTGGATGGTGGTGAGAATAAACCAATCACTGGACACCAAACAGCATCGTCAGTACTTCATAGGAGTGCTGGACATCGCCGGGTTTGAGATCTTTGATTTCAACACCTTTGAGCAGCTGTGCATCAACTTTACCAACGAGAAACTGCAACAGTTTTTCAACCATCACATGTTCATCTTGGAGCAAGAAGAGTACAAAAAAGAAGGAATCGAATGGGAGTTCATTGACTTTGGCATGGACCTCCAGGCCTGCATAGACTTGATTGAGAAACCTCTGGGGATCCTGTCCATTCTGGAGGAAGAATGCATGTTTCCCAAAGCTAGCGACCAGACCTTCAAGGCCAAGCTCTATGACAACCATCTGGGCAAGAACAAGATGTTTGAGAAGCCACGGCCAGCAAAGGGGAAAGCAGAGGCCCATTTCGCCCTTGTTCACTATGCCGGGACAGTGGACTACAATATTGCTGGCTGGCTGGTCAAAAACAAAGACCCCCTAAATGAGACAGTGGTTGGTCTATATCAGAAATCCTCTCTGAAGCTTCTCAGTCTTCTGTTTTCAAACTATGCAGGAGCTGATGGAGGAGACAAGGGAAGTGGAAAAGGAGCCAAGAAGAAAGGCTCCTCCTTTCAGACGGTGTCTGCACTTCACAGAGAAAACCTGAACAAGCTGATGACAAACCTGAAGACCACTCATCCACACTTTGTCCGCTGTCTGATTCCTAATGAGAGGAAAATTCCAGGAGTCATGGACAACTGCCTCGTGATGCACCAGCTGCGCTGTAATGGGGTCCTGGAAGGCATCCGGATTTGTAGGAAAGGTTTCCCAAACAGGGTGCTCTATGGAGACTTCAAACAGAGGTACAGGATCTTGAATGCATCCGCCATCCCAGAGGGTCAGTTCATAGACTGCAAGAAAAGTACTGAAAAGCTGTTAGGATCGCTGGACATTGACCACACTCAGTATAAGTTTGGTCACACAAAAGTCTTCTTTAAAGCCGGCCTGCTGGGTACACTGGAGGAGATGCGAGATGAGCAACTCTCTCGAATCATCACCAGGATCCAGGCCAATGCCCGAGGGCTCCTCATGAGGAAGGAGTTTATTAAGCTTGTGGAACGTAGAGATGCCCTAATGGTCATTCAGTGGAACCTTCGGTCTTTCCTTGGGGTGAAAAACTGGCCCTGGATGAAGCTCTTCTTCAAGATCAAACCCCTGCTGAAGAGTGCAGAGTCTGAGAAGGAAATGGCCAACATGAAGGATGAATTCAACAAGCTAAAGGAAACTCTGGTGAAATCAGAGGCAAGACGAAAAGAACTGGAGGAGAAAATAGTGACTCTCCTCCAAGAGAAGAATGATCTGACCCTGCAGATTCAGTCTGAACAGGACACCCTAACAGATGCTGAGGAACGCTGTGAACAGCTGATCAAGAGTAAGATTCAACTGGAGGCAAAGCTAAAAGAAATGACAGAAAGACTGGAGGATGAAGAGGAGCTGAACGCTGATCTGACAGCAAAGAAACGCAAGCTTGAAGATGAATGTTCAGAGCTGAAGAAGGACATCGATGACCTGGAGCTAACGTTAGCTAAGGTGGAAAAAGAGAAACATGCTACAGAGAATAAGGTGAAAAACCTGATGGAGGAGATGGCTTCACAGGATGAGAACATCACAAAGCTAACCAAAGAGAAGAGGGCGCTGCAGGAGGCTCACCAGCAAACTCTGGATGACCTGCAGAGTGAAGAAGACAAAGCTAACACTTTGACCAAAGCTAAAGCTAAGCTGGAGCAACAAGTGGATGATCTCGAGGGATCGCTGGAGCAAGAGAAGAAAGTCAGGATGGACCTGGAGCGCTCAAAGAGGAAGCTCGAGGGAGACCTGAAACTGATCCAGGAGAACTTGATGGACTTGGAGAATGACAAGCAGCAGCTGGAGGAAAAACTCAAGAAGAAAGACTTTGAGGTCACCCAAATAACTTCAAGACTAGAAGATGAGCAGATTGCATCAGTTCAGCTCCAGAAGAAGCTCAAAGAAAGCCAGGCAAGAATTGAGGAGGTGGAGGAAGAGCTGGATGCTGAGCGAGCAGCCCGGGCCAAGGTGGAGAAACAGCGTTCTGATCTTTCCCGTGAGCTTGAGGACATCAGTGAACGTCTAGAGGAAGCTGGAGGAGCCACATCAGCTCAGGTGGAGCTGAATAAAAAGAGAGAAGCGGAGTTTCAGAAGCTGCGTAGAGAGCTGGAGGAATCAACCCTCCAACATGAGGCCACCGCTGCCACCCTGAGGAAGAAACATGCTGACACCGTCGCTGAACTGGGAGAACAGATTGATAACCTTCAGCGTGTGAAGCAAAAACTGGAGAAGGAAAAGAGTGAGCTGAAGCTAGAGCTCGATGATTTGTGCTCAAACATGGAAAATGTAGTAAAGACAAAGGCAAACTTTGAGAAAATGTGCCGAACGATGGAAGACAACATGAATGAGTACAAGAGCAAATGTGAGGAGGCTCAAAGGACCATCAATGACCTGACAACCCAGAGGGCCAAGCTCCTCACTGAAAATGGTGAGCTTGGCCGGCAGCTGGAGGAGAAGGATTGTCTGATATCACAGCTTACTCGAGGGAAGAACTCGTACAACCAGCAGATGGAAGATCTGCGCAGACAGCTGGAGGAAGAACTAAAGGCAAAGAACGCTCTCGCCCATGCTGTTCAGTCTGCTCGTCATGACTGTGATCTGCTCCGAGAACAATTTGAGGAAGAGCAGGAAGCCAAGGCTGAACTGCAGAGAGCTCTGTCTAAATCCAACACTGAAATCTCTACATGGAGGACCAAATATGAAACGGACGGCATCCAGAGAACTGAGGAGCTGGAAGAAGCAAAAAAGAAGCTTGTTCAGAGACTGCAAGAGGCAGAGGAGGCCATTGAGGCTGTGAACGCAAAGTGTTCCTCCCTTGAGAAAACCAAACACCGCCTCCAAAATGAGATTGAAGACCTCATGCTGGACCTTGAGAGATCTAATGCGGCATCCGCAGCACTGGACAAAAAACAAAGAACCTTTGACAAAGTCTTGGCAGAGTGGAAGCAAAAATATGAGGAGTCGCAGTGTGAGTTAGAGGCATCTCAGAAGGAGGCTCGATCTCTGAGCACTGAGCTCTTCAAACTCAGGAATGCCTATGAAGAATGCCTGGATCAATTTGAGACAATGAAGAGAGAGAATAAAAATCTCCAAGAAGAAATCTCAGACCTCACTGACCAGCTGGGAGAAGGTGGCCGCAGTGCCCATGAACTAGAGAAGATCAGGAAGCAACTTGAACAAGAAAAGGTTGAGCTACAGTCGGCGCTGGAGGAAGCTGAAGGTTCCCTGGAGCACGAAGAGAGCAAGATCCTCAGAGCACAACTGGAGTTTAACCAAGTGAAGGCTGACATGGAGCGCAAGCTGGTCGAGAAGGACGAGGAAATGGACCAGGCCAAGAGGAACTACCAGCGTATGGTGGAATCACTCCAGTCCTCTCTGGAGTCCGAAACCAGGAGCCGAAATGAAGCCATGAGAGTCAAGAAGAAGATGGAGGGCGACCTCAATGAGATGGAGATTCAGCTGAGCCAAGCTAACAGGCAGGCAGCTGAAGCCCAGAAACAGGTGAAGACCCTCCAGGCGTTCCTGAAAGACACTCAGCTGCAACTAGATGATACCCAGCACGGCAACGATGACCTAAAAGAAAACATTGCTCTGCTTGAACGCCGAAACAACCTCATCCAGGCTGAACTGGAGGAAGTGAGAGCCGCACTCGAGCAGACCGAGAGAAGTCGGAAACTGGCCGAACAGGAGCTGACCGAGGCAACGGAGCGAATGCAACTCCTACACTCCCAAAACACCAGCCTGATCAACCAGAAGAAGAAGCATGAAGCAGACCTCCTACACCTGCAGTGTGAAGTGGAGGAAGCCATACAGGAGAACCGCAATGCTGAGGAGAAGGCAAAGAAGGCGATCACAGATGCAGCCATGATGGCTGAGGAGCTAAAGAAGGAGCAGGACACCAGTGCCCATCTGGAGCGCATGAAGAAGAACATGGAGCAGACCATCAAAGACCTGCAGCACCGTCTGGATGAGGCTGAGCAGATCGCCATGAAGGGCGGCAAGAAGCAGCTCCAGAAACTGGAGGTTCGCATCAAAGAGCTGGAGAATGAGCTGGAGGCAGAGCAGAAGAGGGGAGCCGAGTCCATCAAGGGAGTTCGCAAGTACGAGCGCCGCATCAAAGAGCTCACCTACCAGACCGAGGAGGACCGCAAGAACATGGCCCGCCTCCAGGACCTGGTGGACAAGCTGCAGCTGAAGACCAAGTCCTACAAGAGAGCGGGTGAGGAGGCAGAGGAGGCGGCCAACCTCAACATGGCAAAACTACGCAAGCTGCAGCACGAGCTGGAGGAGGCAGAGGAGCGGGCCGACATTGCCGAGTCGCAGGTGAACAAGCTGAGGGCAAAGACTAGGGATGGATCGTCTAAAAAGGGCCTGGATGAGTGAGGAACAGGAACAGGAAGTGCACATCGCAGGTGAGAAGAGTCAGTGACATAGTCAGAGCTCTGTAAACAATACGGTCTATCAGGTTTAATGGAACCCTAATAAATAATGTCTAAATAATGTTTATGCATTTTAATTGAACATTTACAAACAGAAAGAACAAGATAATAAGATCATAAATAATGTTTAATAGCACTACAGACCTAAGAACCTAATCCGTTTTAAATTCATTACCACAGCTATTGTAAAGTTAAACCACAACACTTTAGCAATTTTCAAACTTTCCATCAGTTTGAGTTGAATAGTTTCTGCTGATGAGAAGTTCTTCACACTAATGTGTTATGAATCATTCCTGCTGTGTTTTTGTTTCTGTCTTTTACATTGTGTTTATTATTTTAGAACATCTGATCTATTAAATATATATACACAGCATTAAAACACATGACATTAATGCTGTTTTACTCATGAGTGTGTATAAATCCTCATCTGTGGCCTTAACAGCACAGATTTATTTCTGTATTTTTTTCATGTTTATGTCATTAATGTTTGAATCTGTTTCCTCCCACAGATGTTCCTGAAGCTGAAGCTGAAACCGTCACCTCCCTAATCAGTAATTAGTATTTGATGTATTGATTATTCTGCTGATCATGAGTTCTCTGAAGCTTTTCATTCACTTGATGTTTAAGGATGTTTAGTATGTTTATGCTCACTCCAGTAAAACACATCTAGCATCACAGAGACTGAAATAAATCAAGTTCTGCTTCCATATTGTTGTTTTAAATTTGGTATACCTGCAGCTGAGGATTTTAAACCAATACTTGGGTTAATTGATTGTTTCAGGTTCGTACTCTTCTCTGATTCACAGTTTTGAAATGATTTTCAGAAACTCAGATTTTCCTGTTTCAGCAGTTTTCAGTCAAATCTTTGGGAGAGATCTCTTTGCTTTGATTCTTTCTCTGCTGAACTTTGTTTGTTTGCTTTACTGCATTTCTTTGAATGCTGAAGTGTTGATGTTATTAATGTGAACATCAATAAAGTCCCAGCTGATCCCTGAAAACTGATTTCTGATTTCAAATCACGTGACATCGATAAAACTGAACTTTTAACTGATGATGTTTGAAATGTGAATCAATCTAAAAGCTTGTGTGTGTGTGGATGCGTGTATACCATGTTTAGATATCTTATGGGGACCAAATGCCCATCCCCAGAAGTTTGAAGGCATGTTTGAGGCTCAAAATATGGTTTTAGTGTCAGGGTTACAGTTAGGTTATGGTTAGGTTTAGGCATTCATTTTAGGCTACATCCACACTAGCCTGAATAGATTTGAAAACGGCGTTTTCATCTGAAAACGCTCCGCGTCCACCCTTGCGTTTTCAGTTGTTTTCAAAGAGTTGCACGTCCACACTAAAACGGCCGAAAACGCTGACGTTGCAGCGTGAAACGCAAGACAACTCGACCTGCGTCATTTCCCTCTGCCGTTTACTTACATACTTGCTCTTTTCCTTGGGGAAAACGCCGTCTCAGTGTGGACGGGAGGCCAAATAGGAGAGAAAACGATGCGTTTTCAAACAAAAATGCAGTAGTGTGGACGTAGCCTTAGATGGTTAGGGTAAGCGCTTAGGAAAAGGGTTATGTCAACTAGATCTTCCCACAGGATATGAAAACAAGTGTGTGTGTTTGTATGTGTGTGAAAAACAATTTTTATATATATATATATATATATATATATATATTAGGGGTGCAACGATATTCGTATCGTATTGAACCGTTCGATACAGTGCTTTCGGTTCGGTACGCATATGTATCGAACAATATATATTTTTTAATTTATTTTATCAACTTTCCTTCTGACGATGCTGTCTGTGTTGAGCGCTCAGTGAATCTGCGTTTGACTACTCCGCCTAGGCTGCACTGTCGAGCACAGATCCACTGAGCTCCACCCACATGCATTCAATCAAGCTAGCGAGACAGAAGCTAAGCTTATTGCAACATGGCAACTGCCTCAGTGCCTCCTGAAGTCGAACCTCCTCCACCGTCATTGAAATCTGGCGTTTGGAACTTTTTTGGCTTTCGTGTGAAGTATCACCCTGATGGTAAGCGCGTTGTGGACAAAACTACAACAGTATGTCGGATGTGCCACGCCATGGTTAATTACATCGGTGGGAACACAACAAATATGAATGCACATTTACGCCGACATCACCCTAGTGCAAAGACGAGTGAAGGCAGACCAAAACAACAACAAACACACATGCTACAAACTTTGTCGGAGTCATTTAGACAGCCGTTAGCGCATGATTCTAAGAGGGCAAAAGAAATCGACAGGGCAATTGCTACTTTTATTGCTGTCGACATGCGACCCTTTTCTGTTGTAGAAAACACCGGGTTTCGGGAAATGCTGAGAGTACTTGAGCCCCGTTACAGTATTCCTTTACGAACCCATTTCACCGATATCGCAGTTCCTGCTTTGTACAAGGAGACAAAAGCTAAATTAGAGACGGCAGTGTCAGCAGCACCCGCTGTTGCTCTGACCTCAGACGGCTGGACGTCAAGAGCTACGCAGAGCTACCTCACTGTCACCGCACATTACATTGATCCGGAATGGCAGATGAAAAACTGTGTTTTGCAGACACGCCTGGTCGAAAGTCACGCCACTGACGACTTAGCCAAAGGTCTCTCTGAAGCTGTGGAAGACTGGAAGTTAGTGTGACCAAATGTGACAATACCTGTAACTACTGACAATGCTAAGAACATAGTTAATGCTGTCACAGCTGCTGGGCTGGGGCCACAAATCGGATGTTTTGCACATACAATTAATATAGCTGCTCAGAAAGGAATGGCAGTGCAGAAGGTTTCCCATCTCCTAGCAAAGATGAGAAGAATTGTCTCCTTCTTTCACAGAAGCACAACAGGATGCAATGTGTTTATGAAAAAACAGCAACTGCTGCAGCTTATTGGAAAAAAACTGATTCAAGATGTTCCAACTAGGTGGAACTCCTCTCATGATATGATGGAAAGATACCTTGAACAGCAAGCTGCAGTGTATGCTGCTATGGCCGACAATACTGTGAAGAAGAGTATGAAGAACATTCAGAATCTAACTCAGGAAGAACATGCACTGGCTGAAAATCTTGTTACAGTCATGAAAACCCTAAAAACTGTGACAGTCATGATGTGTGAAGCGTCATCTCCAACAGCATCCATGATCCTGCCACTTAAAATGAACATCCTGAACTCTATGGCGCAGTCTGGTGATGATAGCCCAGCAGTGAGAGATGTAAAAAAAAACATCAGGGAGGACCTGGAGAAGAGATACGCTGATCCTGCCCTTCAGAATTACCTACACAAGTGCACAGCTTTAGATCCTCGATTCAAGTCCCTGCGACACTTGGATAATGTCACTCAGCTGAGAGTCTACGGAGCACTCACCACAGAACTTGTCTTGAGCATTGAACAAGTAGGCATTCTTTTTTTTATTTTTGAAATTTTATTTAGCTACTGCTTGATTTATAAATATTATTTAAACAAATACAATTAACAGTTTGGTTGTTTATATTTCCTCAGGACCAAGCCGCAGGCACCACAGAAACTGCGACCTCCGCAGAGACTCAAGCAGCAAACTCTTCAGATTCCCCATCAGCATCTCCACCAGAGAAAAAGTCAGCCATGAAGGAGTTGTTTGGAGAACTGTTCATGTCACAGGAGCCAAGGACCAGGTCTGCAGCCGAAGTGGCAGAGGAGGAAATTAACTTGTACAGGTTAGCAGACTGCATTCCCACAGATGATAACCCACTGAGATGGTGGAAGGAACATCACAGCTTGTACCCTCATCTTTCCAAGTTGGCACAGTGTTACTTGGTCGTACCTGGAACCTCTGTCCCAAGTGAGAGGGTGTTTTCCACAGCAGGTGACATTGTCACAGCAAGCAGATCTGTACTGTCAGCAGAACATGTGGACATCCTAATTTTTCTGAAGAAGAACATGGAAATTGAGTAAACTATGTTTTGGTTTGTATTTAACAGGACCGTTTATTTAAGTTGTTTATGCTGTATATGCAGCTAAGTGCTAGCACTCCAGAAGATGAGTGTTAGGGGAGGTCCGTTAAAGAGTGATTCATTTTATGGGTACCTGATTTGTTATATATGCTGCTGAGAATATACCCCAGAAGAAGGGTATAGAATAGCTTTTATTTGTATTTATTTTTTATTCTTTACATGGTGGGTTTTTTTTTTTGTTTGTTTGTTTTACATGGTGCCAAGTCTGCACAACAGAAAATATGTGAAGTATAGCTTTACCAGATTTAAGTTTTCATGTGTTTTCTGTACACTATAGAACATGGTTCTAAAAAAAAATTTTCATGCCAGGGATTGGGTGTGTTTGTTTTATATTCTGCCAAGAATAGAAAATACCGTCAGGGATTCCCAAACAATGCAGAACTGTATGTGGTTGATACCTTGTTTTTAGAACATTTCAAATGTTTAAAAATATATTTAGGAAGGCCTTTCTGTGCAATACATTTTTATTTAAGTTGTTTTTGTTGTATATGCAGCTAAGTGCTAGCACTCCAGAAGATGAGTGTGAGGTGAGGTCCATCAGAGAGTGGTTCATTTTATGGGGACCTGATATGTTCAATATGCTCCTGAGAATTTACCCCAGAAGAAGGGTATAGCATAGCTTTTATTTTGGAAAAGGACATTTCTCTGAAATAAACTCGTTTCCAAACTCTTTTATTCTTTTATTATTTTGTTGTTTCAGCAACATTTCATTTAAAAACTGTATTTTTGAGTTAAAATATATATTTATAATCTTAATAAATTACAAATTAAAAAAGGCATGAACATTTTTTGTATCGAAAAAATATCGAACCGTGACACCAAAGTATCGAACCGAACCGAACCGTGAATTTTGTGTATCGTTGCACCCCTAATATATATATATATATTTGCAAGCCCTGTATCTGATTGAGGAATCACTCATCTTTGGAAAAGAGAGTTTATTACAGAGAAATGTCTCTTTCCAAAATAAAAGCTATACTATACGCTTCTTCTGGGCTATATTCTCAGCAGCATATTAAACATATCAGGTCCCCATAAAGAGACTCATGTGCTAGTACGGCAGTGGCCTCTGTCTGTGCAGAACAAAATACAAAGAACTAAATCACACAAGGCTCCTTTAAAAAAATGTGGAAGTGTTACATACATGTTTATAAACACTTACATTCCACAGAAATCTCAGCTCACTTGCAATACTGGAGCACACAGACGATCTCGCAGCTTATCCCTTGCATAGAGAAAATGGCCGCTCCACGCTGCACATACAGGTCCTTTGCATCATACATTTAAGAAATACATCATCTTGTTAAAATACTGACGTTTTGTCACTGCACTACAATTATAACAATATGTTTCAATGAGTTATGTGCATATTTAACAATTCCTTACCAACAATTTAACTCCTTCACAACATTCCCGTTCCACATCCCCACAACGAAAAGAAAAGTAAACAGGAAGTCCCAAGATGCATTTCTTGTTAAGTTTTTTTGGAAAACTGCAGTTAACCCTTAAGCACTGCCCCCCCCCCCCCAGTGACCACAATATGCAACTACACAAACCTGTAAAATTATCAGCTTCAAGTGCACACAACATGCCGATAACCAAAGAAATAGCACAAGCAATAACATTAAATTACCCAATAACACTCTTGTCTTACCATACATGGAAACAAAGAAACAACATTTTAAGAACCCTTTTTGAACCTTAAATGGATATTTGGTTAACTGAAATGGAAAATATTATTATTAATTTACCACTAGGCTACATTAGATTTATATTTTAAATAAGACAAAATTTGGAATTTACAGCAGTAAAATTATTGTATCTCTACAGTTTAAAAATGTAATAAGCTTTGCCCCTGCACAGAGTGGATAGTGAAACAAATGGAATCATCATAAATACATTATTTCATATTTATTACTTCCCCCTCCTCATTGCTTTATTATTGTAGCTCTAGTAATAAATAATAATGTAAGGATTCTGGATCAGCACCATGATGCCCATAGTATATACAGTATTCTGAAGAAGGTCTAAAATGTCACTGTGTGTGCGTGCATGTGTGTGTTTTATTTAGATGGATTTACTCATGATATAACATTGTCCAGACATACCTGGTAAGGACATGAGGAGGAAACAGCAGGAGCTGTGTGAGGCTACTAAAGGCAGTGCTATAACATTTTTCTGCCATCATTTTATTATAGATTAAGTGCAAGAGTTGTTAGGTGTGGATAATTAGATTATAGTTTATTGCAATAGCAAGTTGTGCCTTGTTCTCAGATAGACAGCAAGTGGAGAGTGATATATGAAATGATGGGATGGAAGGAAGAAGAGAAGCAAAGAGTGATTCACAGGCAGAGCCTAAATTATTTCTCACAGTTTTTTGTTACCTTATGGTTCCAAGCGCTGTCACCAATCTTTGCATTTTGTTATTATCTCATGACACTTGTTTAATCAGCTACCATCTCTCCTATGGACTTTTTAATGTCTACAGTCTCAGATCAACACAGCCCTGCCCTTCCTATATTAGATTCTTGATGAATGTGTGTTGTTGTTATTCAGCCTGGTTCAATGTGCCCCTTTTTAACTTTGAGCACCCGCCCCTTTAAACGTCTCTGCACGGCCCTGCTCTCCTCCCTGTGTCACAAGCAGCAGGCGCACCTCGCAAGCGAAGAGCGCCCTTACTCCCAGCAAACGGGCGATAGAAAACCGATCGGTGCTTATGCCATTCCCAATATGCGCTGGCTGACGTCGGGGCAGCATGAGTACAAGCATTTTTTTTTTTTTTGCCGATGCCGGTGATGCCGAACTGAGGATAAAACACAGAAAAACGTGAAGGAGATTTCCTTTGCCTGTGATTAGCAGATGACCCTAAAAATATTCTGCAGTAGATCAAAAACGAAAGAAAACCATTAATCAGCATATGAACATTACCTGATGCTGCTGAAGCAGAGCAAAGTTACAGAGGTTTTAGACACAGCAAAGCGTTTTGCAATTTTGCATAATTTTAAAAAGTTTCAATTTGTTCAGTAGCCTACTGAACAGCAGAAATGAGGCTTTCTTGTCGAAGTAAAAGGGGAAAAAACAGCGGCCGACAGCTCTGTAAACAACTTGCGTGTAATAAGTAGAGATGGACCGATCTGATATTACCTATCGGTATCGGTCCGATACTGACCTAAATTACTGGATCGGATATCGGAGAAAAATAAAAAAATGTAATCCGATCCATTAAATATCAGGAAAGCACCTCACAAAACTTGCAACTCACCTCGGAATGTTAGCACGTCGGCGCAGTATGCATCACGTGATAGAGCGGCTGTGGCATGCGGGACCTGTCGTGGTCTGGATAGCATGTGGAGCTTCGCTAGCAGCCCGGCATTTCATCTCCGACAAAGTTATCCCCGAGAGAAGTAAAGCAAGTGTGTAAGTCCATCTCTGAATGTTTGTAAAGCATTCCGCTTAACAAACGATATATGGAGCGACTGCCTCTTCTTGCTGCTACTTCAATCATGAAACTGCTTAATGATCAGCTGATCGGCTTTTCTGTCGCGAGCCCGTCTCTCTTGTTTGTTTTTGGCCCACTTTGTACCAGAAAGAGGAAACCAGCGGCTGAAGAACAGCAGCACGTTTAAGCTTGATAAGCTGTTGTTAGAATTTATTTAATATTACGTTGTACACCAGGATCTTTTTCTACGTAGCTGACGCTGGTAACTGTGCAGGGGCGGATCTAGCAAAGTTTAGCAAGGGGGGCCGATAGGGCATTAACAGGGAAAAGGGGGCACAAAGACATACTTTTCTTTCTTATTCTCATTTAAAATGTCTAGCTTTTAATAAATAATTATCTGACACCCAAAGTTTTAATTTGATGTAAAATGAATAGAAGTCCATTACTGTATATAGTAACTATTAAGTCTAATATATATATATACCCTAGTAAGCTATAATACTTTTTCCTTTGGGAAGGTACCATCTGTGCAGTCTGCAATTTTGTTGAAGAAAGATGTTGAATCTATTTAATATTTTAATATTTTGAAAAATAATTGATTTCTGTGCATTTTTTTTCACACTGCATCAAATTAAGGTTGATTACGTCGATTAAGCATCATGAGGTGGAGCGTGAGGGGTGGTTCCCTATTTTTTATTTATTTATTTTTGTTGTTGCTGGGAGTTGGAACCCTATTAGTTAGGTTGCTTAATATTTACGCTAAGTACTCTTTAAAATACCAGAATAGGGAGGATGGTGTAGGTTTGAGTTTATTAGATTGATCAGTATTGCTGAACTATGAAATATATTTTTTTGCATACAGGTATAACAGAATAGCTTTAGTGTAGTTGTTGTTTTAAACTTGAGTATGAACTTATACAAAATGCAGCAAGATATTTAAAAAAACAGTTTTGTTGATTAAAACACACTATATCGGATTAATATCGGTATCGGCAGATATCCAAATTTATGATATCGGTATCGGACATAAAAAAGTGGTATCTGCCATCTCTAGTAATAAGCAAGCGAATAATGCAGAAAACAGAGATTTTTAGATGTGAAACTGTTCTTGAAGTACAGGGAGAGAGAGAGAGAGCTCTGCGTGAAGTGTGATTTTATCATGGTGGAATCAAAAAAGAAAAAGAATTCATGACGATGTTTATGTGAAGCGAAATGTGAAGCATAGTTTGGATGTTCTTTTGCTGCTGGTTCAGTCAATATTGTTTGGAGAGAGATAAAACCTGCAGCTTCAGAATCTAGCGCAAAAAGGACGTAAACACAAAGCACGGACCCGCCGAAACATCAAAATCAGTGAGCTGTCGGCTTTCAGCCCCGACCGTGTCCGTGCCGTCGGATGAGAAAGGCGACATTTCACTGATTCTGATCCATCGGTGGTCCTCACTTTGTGTTTACATCTTTGTACAGAATCCGTGTACCTGCTCTCATTTACTGTTTTAGCTGTTTGGTGGTTGTTGAAATTTTGTGACGTTTAACCTGAGGACAAAATAAATTTATACTTAAAAATCGACTCAGGATTTCAATGAATCGATATCACGTTATCCAAGCTAGAATTTTAATCGATAAATCGATAATCAAAACCCACCCCTAGTTCCAGTCTCTGTGAGAATGAAACCTGTGTGTTTATTTTGCAGCATGAGGTCATCTGTGCCTGACAGTTTGCGGAAATGAGGACTAAACGATGCCGTGCTCTGATTGGTTCAATCTGTCCTTCTGAGCGGCTTGCTCCTGCAGCTGGTACCTGCTGAGAGGCTCAACCTGAGCATGTGCATTGTGGGTGTATCTGATTGGAGGAATTTGATTTTCTGTTGCTATCCATTTATTATTTTTTCTACTTTAGTAAAATCTTTTTTCTTTTCTTGTCCTTTTTAAAAATTTATTTTAGTTTTTGGTCACAGCAAACAATCAGGAGCAAAACTCAAACTTTATTTTCAAACTCGCTTTGAATGATCGTGCTTTTATTTTGGAGGCGTGACCATAGTTTCCGGTTCGTGCTGACCCGGTTCAGCTTGACAGAGTGGATTTAAAGCTGCGGATCCAGCTGTGGGTCCAGCTGTGGATGACGGAGGGACCTGTGCACTCTGCAGGCTCTGCCTGACCTCACGCACTCACACGAGCACACACCTCCTGCTCCTCCGGCTGCCACCATGCGGGAACCCCGCAGCTGGACCCGGAGGTTCGTGCCTGCGGCCCGCGGCAGACCGGTCACCTACACTGGGGAGAAGAAGGCGCAGCTGGCGGCCAGCGCCAACCGGAAGTGGGTTAGGCTGGCCACAGTGGCGGCGTACGTGCTGAGCGTGTCCGTGGCCGCCGTGGTGCTCGCGGTGTACTACAGCCTCATCTGGAGACCCGGGCAGAGCCTGGACCGGAACGGGAGCCCCGGGGCCGAGCACAGCCGGGGAAAGCCCTCCGAGTGTGACGTCGATACGGACGGTGACGCCACTGATAACAGATCGATAGCTGATCGTTTACTTGCTGACAGTCACGCACCCGTCACCGCTCTGAGCGCGGAGGTGTCTCCGGTCCTCGCCCCCGGACCCACCGGACCTCCCGGGCAGGGCTCCATCTCTCCGGCCGCCGTCACCGCGGAGGATCCGTCCAACCTGCCGACCCACCACGCCGCCCGACACCGGGAGCCAGCGCCCTCCGCCAGTTGGCCGGAGGCGGACTCCTCCGGGTCCGGGTCCGAGGACTTTACTGGATACCAGTGAAGGCTTTCACAATAAAAGCTCCTGTGGACGCTGAGAGAAGTCTTCCATCGGTCCAGTTATTGATCCGAGCGCGATGATTTATGACTTAATTTTATTGATTATTGTTCAGTTTGTGTTTCTCTGAGCTGCTCATTAAAGGAGCATTTCTACAATAAACGAGTTTCTGTACACCTCAGGTGCTCCTTTTCTGTCACATGATCACACCTGAGACAGGTACTCCTGAGAAGCTGATTGAGATCATGCTGCTTATTTGCTGTTCTTGTGAGTGGGGTCAAAGTTCAGACTACAGAGGGTTCAAGCTGAAGCTGTGTTGGATAAATGTGTTATTATAAATGAGAACGGTGAGGCACGCTGAGCAAATATCAAACATTTAAAAATTCAATGACAAGCTCGTCTCACACAGGTGAGCTCAGGTTTCTACTCCACACGAAGACTCGTCACCAGAGAGCTGAGAACATTTAATCCACGCTGTAAACCCAGGTTAAACCTTTAATCCCTCTGAGTTTTTAGTTGTTCCCTTATCCTCCCTGTTCCCTTCCCTGAATAATCCATCTGGGGTTCCAGAACTGAGAGCAGCAGCTGATGTATTTAACAAACACGAGAATCTTTTCTTACATTAAAAGGAAAAAAAATCCTGTATCGTTTATGAATAATGAAAACTACAAAATTAAAATGAGTTCCAGAAAAGTTGGGATGCTTTTAAAATGTAAACAAAAACAGAATCTCATATTTTACTTTTACCTATTAAAAAAAACATCAAATATTTAAAGTGAGTAAATGAAAAACATGAGCTCACACTGTCACACACACATACACACACACACACACGGACTGTCACACACACTATCACACATGCACACATACACACTCACACACACACACACACACTATCATACACAGACACACTGTGAATGAAATGTGTATATTTGTACAAATCGTTGTATTTTGTTGTTTTTTTACATTCATGAAAGTGAAACTTTTTTGGTTTTGGATTTTTTATATATCATCCCTGATGGGTCTAAAAACCAGCTTCATAAATGATTGTCTGTTTGTTTGTGAAATCTGATCATTTGCCCCATCAAAACCAAGAAACCTCTGTGTGGCAGCCATCTTTGTTTGGGTCAAGAGAGCAAACAGAATCTGACGGTTTGTGATTGTCGTCACAAAGCCGAGGATTCAAAGCAGAGATACGCCGTCAGATTCCCGAGCTCCTGGAATTTGATGTGGAGACAGACTTGCTGTTTGACAGGAAGTAGGAGAGGCCGCACACTTCCATGCCTCAGTTAATGACCTGAAAATCCTGTTTACTGCTTCCTGTTTGCAGGACTGAGATAAATAAATCTGCATTTATCAGAATACCACCGTGTGACTTCAGTTTCCACAGCCGTCAGAGCTCAGCATGGATGGCTAATCACAGATTGATTAATGTAATTGATTAGAAATAATTTAAAACCTGTTGACAGGAAATAAACAGAGACAGCATTTGTAACTAATGAAGGGTTTGTCTTTCAGCACTGTTTTCCTCTAATTTAGCCCTTCAGTCTCTGAGCTGAGGAGACCAGCTACTGCACGTTGAAGCCAGATGCTGGAAAGAATTAAAAAATATTTAACAAAATTATTAGAAAGGAAAAACTTAAAGAGACATTGAAAAACATACACGTGCTCCTCAAACACTCGATGTGAGATGATGTGCTTCCAATAATTTTATTAAATAGTTTTTAGTTCTTACTACAGAGGGGTGGCCTCACTTATTCGATTCATTCAGAAATATTATTATTATCATCATTTATCAGTACATATCCATAATTTTATATCTATGTATACAAACATAGCTGATACTTGTGAGACATAATCAGAGGTGGAAGCATCACAGCAGATGCCTTTGTGTCAAAGTAACTGAGGCTTAGTGTGTTTGCCACTAAACGCTTTCCCTGTATCTTAAAGAGAAACTCAACAGAGTGTCACCTGGCAGAAAGTTGTCAATATATGCAGCAGGTTCAGCTTTTTCAAGGTTACTCAGTAGTCTGGCGTTATTATGAACGACGCAAGTGCGGTTCTGTAAGGTCAAGCAATGCATGATTGATCCAAAATGTTTGGGAGTGGGGGAATCAACCACTGATCTCAGCACAGCTATAGTCAGAGGCAGAATACCAGGGCGGTGGCTGCGATAAAGCCAGTTAGGCTGGATGTAGACTGGTGTACTGGTATACAATATATACAGAATAACAATACTGTCCTTAACGTTTATACTCTCTATGAAACTTCTGAAAATGAGGAGGACTATCTTGGTAGGCTGGTTCTTATTTCTCATTTATTCTAGATAACAGTACTATTTAGTGCACATGTTTTGGGTGATTTTAATGCTGTCAAACTTTCTCTTTCTTGACTCTACCAAGCCTCAGCAATTGCCACTGTCCTCTTCTCCAGGGCAGGTGTCTCAGGCTCCGCTCATGGGGAAGACGAGGAAGCCAGTGAAGGTGCTGAGCCGACCTTGGTCAAAGATGCTGCTGTTTTTCAAGAGGGTGATCCAGAGGCGGTCATCCTGTTCCAGGATCAGTGTCATGCCATTGGAGGTGCTGCTGTGTGGTCCCACCGTGTCCTGGACTGCAAACATGTTCTCGCCGTTCTTCATCAGAGCTGCATGCATGGACTTGGAGTTTCCAGTCAGCCCGGTGAAGTGGATGTAGTACAGTCCTTTGATGGGGGCAGAGAAGATGCCTGCAGTCATAGAGAAGGGATAAATGCCTTAAAATACTTCTTAATAGGGCATGTGGTACTTCAAATGAAACAAACCGCACACTCCCTGTATGATCCGATCTCTGCTTTTACCCTGAGCTGACCAGGTGTGTCGGACCTGTGTTGGCGTTGTAGCCATTGCCGTTGTTTGTTGTCACCTTCTCAAACACGAGCCTGGTGTCGGTGTCATGCGGCCCCTAAAATCTCCATTCCAAGCTGGTGTTTATAAGCGAGGTTTGATGCAGGTTAGCTCTCTCTGTTCACCTCAGTCTTCAGCTTTGTATTTACTGGGAAGGGGTGCCGATGTGATCTCCGCCCACTCAGATGTTTCAGGTCACTCTGACAGTTTTATCCTTTGGGTTTTGTGTCCTTTCAGAGACGTTTTTACAAATGAAACGGACTTGTGAATTCGACCACTTGTTTAACACACTAACTGTAATTTGGTTCCTGTTTATTGTGCCTGACTATGATGGCTGTGTGTTCTCGTTTATTTTATTTTATTATCTTGAACCAGTTCAATAATTTCCTGGCATGACTAGCAGCTTTTTAAAAAGTCAGTCCCTTCCAGTCTCAAGTTGAACTTTAGGCTTTCTGTTCGTTCAGCTTCAGAGTTTCAGTAGATTCTGTTCATGAAAAGTTTGTTTCTAACCCTTAAACTAGGGTACACCTAGGTTACCCTTAAACTTACAAACACAGTTTAACCTCAGGACCCCAAAAGGTCCCAAGGCAACAGGTGATATAGCAATATCATATACAAATAAATTTTTCATTTTTTTCACATCAAATCTTTTCAACAACTTCAGACCTAACCATAGGTATAAAGTTTATCATTATTTTTAATTATTTTTTATGTTTTTATGCCCTTATTGTCATAAAGACCCCTGTTTTTTTATGGGAAAACCCATAATCTGCAATATTTTCCAAAAATTAGTTGCAGAATAGCATATTTGCCATAAGGTTATTACAGCCTTGAATAGGTCAATAACTGATAACAGCATTGATTTGGATGCATTATTATTTTTGGAACAATGAAAATTTATTGCAAAAACAAAATGAACTGAGCTGAACAAACTCAAAAACAAACTGAACAAAGATGTAATTTACATTTTATAACATGAACCATAAAGCGTTTTCAGATGGATTTGGCAGACTGGGGCATCACATTTGCAGCAGTTGGTTAGGATCCTTTTGCACTGTTTGCACGATGCGCACTGTTTCCACTTTTTGGAAGGCTCCTCCTCCTCCTGCACTTGGCCCTGGGCTTGTAAGACCAGGCTGGCTGCAAACGGTGGCAGGTGGCTTCTCTTCACCATGGTCGGGGTGGTGAGGGCTCTGCCAACCTGCTCTATGAACAGATGCTGCCTGTAGTGCTTTGCTCTGTTCCAGTCCGGCTCCACAGTAGTGAACAGGACAAAAGCATTGTAGCAACTTATGTCAATCATGTGATACAGCAGACACATGGGCCAGCTACATGTGGAGTAGGTTCCACAAACCAGCAAAAGAAAAAAAAATGATGACATGACATGAATAGATTTATACAGCCATAGACAAGAGATGCCCCCCCCCCCCCACCTCCCCATTTCTGTAACTATCAAAAATTATCATAATCACATCTATGTTATCAGATAACATGTCGAACTCCAGGCCTCGAGGGCCGGTGTCCTGCAGGTTTTAGATGTGTCCTTGATCCAACATAGCTGATTTAAATGACTGAATGACCTCCCCGACATGTCTTGAAGTTCTCCAGAGGCCTGGTAATGAACTGATCACTTCATTCAGGTGTGTTGACCCAGAGTGAGATCTAAAACCTGCAGGACACCGGCCCTCGAGGCCTGGAGTTCGACACCCCTGCTCTAAATTGAGTGTGCGCTTCATGGTGTCTGTGCAGAAGTGATATGTTTTTTTTATTTCAGGCGATAACGATATATATCACGATATAAGCCAAATAACTATATTTGTAAAATTTAAATGTGCCGTTGCTCACAAGTAAAATGTGAAATAATCAGCAGCTTGTTTTTATTTAAATATTTATTTCCCATAATAAGTTCAACAGGGTAGATGTAGTTAAGGAACATGAGACTTTTTCAGATAAATAAAGGCAAATATTACAAACTACACAAAAGGCAGCCGCTAAAGCGTTTAAGTTTCAAAATAGAACAAACGAAACAGACTAAATTGTCAATTCCACTTAGAAACAAAATATTAATTCTAAAAATAAATCTTAGTTTGTTTTACAGAAGAACAGACAAAACTGACTAACTTTTGTCAATATCAAATAAACTGAGAACTAAAAGGAAATTCTCAATCTCTCCTTGTTGTATAGCTTAGCTTTTCAAACAGTTTTAACAGTTACTTTAGTCTGACAAAAGCCGAATGACGAATTAGCGCTTCCAGTCAGAGACTGAGGCTACGTCCACACGTACACGGGTATTTTTGAAAACTGAGATTTTCCGTTTTCGTTTTAAAAAATAATCCCGTCCACACATAAAGGCAGAAATGAAGGAAAACGCTGCTATGAACATGCCAAAGCAGCAGGTGGCGCTAGATTCCTAACCGTGCAGAAATGTTGGCCAATCAGAAGTCTAGAAGCCTCGGTGGGAAAAAGTAAACAAAGCTGGGGCATAGAAGCAGAACCGAGTCGTATGTGTGGAGTGACAGTAACTGTGTGTTTAAGTAAGCATTTAAACACTGCAGAGAGTAGAATTAACAGTATTGTAGAAATTCATTTCACCAAAACAATAACGTGGCGCACAGTGTGACGTCAAAAAATGCGCACACCTTTGACGCTGCGTTTTCTCCATTTTTCTAGTCCACACGTAAATGCAAAAACGGAGTTTTCAAAAATCTTCGTTTTCAGTGACCAAAAACGCCGTTTACGTGTGGACGAAAGGTGCAAACGCATATAAAAATCTGCGTTCTCAAAAATACCCGGGTACGTGTGGACGTAGCGCATGCACCAGTTTATTGTATTTCCAGACTTGCTTTCGGAACAATTTACAGTGCACGCTACTCTGTTTTTTGTCAGACTTAAAATAGCCGAAATACCTTCACACTACGGAACTTCTATGGCTCTTCCGTTCGACAATCTCTCCGGCGTTGGAACCATCATCTGTTTTCTCTTCGGTCACGCTCGGTTGATTTCCTCCATTACCCGGGCAGTACGGTGGCTGGCTGCTTCCCAAACAAATACACATGTGCGGCTTGGCACTTGTGCTGTACGTAACAAGTCACGTGACGTGACGCTGCGGCTGTGATTGGTTCGGCTCTGCGCTACGTAATTTGGATTGGCTGTTCTTTTTTTTTTTTTTTTAAGAGGACAAGAGCGGTGAGGTCTATCGCGATAGTTTAATTTTTCTATCGAGAAAAAGTTATATCGCGATACATATCGTTATCGTTCTATCGCCCAGCTCTAGTGACCAGTAAGACCAGGCTGCAAACTATTCTCACAGACTTCAAAGGTGCCCCTGCATAAACGTGCTATACCATGCATCCAATAAGAGAGCGGAGGCTTTCTTCCTCTCTCCCTCCTGCACTGTTCCTGTGCTACTGGGAGTGTAATTACCGCCCCTCCCCCGTCTGCTCAGCAAACACATGGCTGTGTTTGCACCCCTCCCTCCTCTGCTCAGCGCAAACACTAGTGATGTGTGATACCACTGATTTCCTTTCCGATCCGATACCAAGTAATATTCAGGGTGGTATCGACAATACTGATCCGATACCGATACTTTGTACAAAAACGTATTTTATTTATTGTATCTCAAATTACAGCGTCATAATGATTACAGGACACCAGATTACTTGTTCTTATCACTTAATAATGCAGGGTTCATCATATAGAAATAAAAAAAAAAACTGAAGTTGTGCGCTATTTGAACACCTTGCCTGCCTGCAGCACTAAAGGACTCCGTGAGAGACGTCTGTCTCGCCCTAGCAGCACCTGTCCCTCTCCTCCTCTTCAGTTCGCCTCAACATATGCTCGTCATGTTCTGTGATATGATTTGTACTGAGATGTTTGACAAGGTTAGTGATGTTGCCACAACCTTACTTGCCAACCCTCCCGATTTTTCTGTGAGACCCGAATTTCAGTGCCCCTCCCGACAATCTCCCGGAGCCACAATTCTCCCGAATTTCTCCCGATTTTCCACCCAGACAACAAAATTGAAAAGCTATATCGCAGAATTCATAGCGCAGCCCAGCCAATTCCAGTTTCCAACAATGGCGGCAGCTACTTAGTTTTAATATTACTCTTTTATTTCTTTTTCTGGGTTGCAAAAAGACTTTTAACATATTTTCAGGTGAGAATGTAGCTGTGTAAACTTCAAATATCTGAGCCAACTGACACATCGTCTTCAAACCCCCGCGGTCTTTCGCTACTCGGGTTAAACATGAGATATAAGTCACTTTGATAACTTAAAAATGTTATTGTTTGGTTTTTTCTGTGTTTTATTTGTTCGTGAGTAAATCGGTTTGGCTGAGATTAAAGTTATTAGATTAGATTAAATTAAATGTAACTTTATAAATCCCTCGGCAGGGTTCCTCCGGGGTTTTCACACAGCTGAATAAACGTCAAACAGAAAACTGATTAAACTGAAGTGTGAGACGGTCGAGAATTTAAGTCAGCGCCCGGTTATATTTTAGATAGCAAGGAGCAGACGGCCGAGTTTCACTCCACCGAGGGAGCTCGTGACGTACTACCCGGCTTTCTTTAGACCACAAAGGGCGGGTCCTCAGGTGGAAGCAGCCTCTGAATTTGGACACCCCCGCTGTTTCCGGGCCGGCCAATAATAACGGTGACATTTAACGTATTTTATCCGATAAATAAACACTGCAAAATGTATTTATCACCCCCCCCCCCCCAACAGCCCCTTTGAATGTCTCCCTAATTCTGAGGTCTCAAGGTTGGCAAGTATGCCCACAACACCTCACTTTTTTGCCACATGTATCGCAAACCACGTCTCAGCTGTTTGTGGCGGTAAAATACGTTCACACAATTACGCTCAGTAGTGATGTGCGGATCGATCCTGAAATATCGATTCCTCCGATATCAGTCATTTATGTTCTAGAATCGATTCTCACATTAAAATATCGATATATTAGTAATTTAGGGTAGATTTGTAGTTTATCATTAACAGGAACAGTGGAAAGAAACTATAACATTCGGATTGTCTACATTCAAAGGAACTACTTCCTCTTCCGCCTTTCATAGTCATGTGCAAAATACAGCTGTATAAATGTCGCAGCCCCTGGCGTGCGCACTCACAACAATGGCTGAGCATTAGTGATGTGCGATACCACTGATTTCCTTTCTGATCAATACCAAGTAAAATTCAGGGTGGTATCGACACACATGACTCTATTTACGCTCAGCCATCGTTGTGAGTGTGCTCGCCAGGGGCTGCTACACATTTATACAGCCGTATTTCCTATATGACTATGAAAGGCGTAAGAGGAAGTAGTTCCTTCCAATTTAGACGATCCGAATGATATAGTTTCTTTCCACTGTGTTCCTGTTAATAATAAACTACAAATTTACCCCAAAGTACTAAAATATAGATATTTTAATACGAGAATCAATTATAGAACAGAAATTACTCGTGTCGGAAGAATCGATATTTCAATATCGATCCGCACACCACTAGTGTAGACATGTGTTAGAAGGAAGGTGTCAGAAACCCAGCGAGCAGTGTGTGAAGAGACCTAATCCTAACCCCTGAGTCATTACTGAGTGTATGTGACCACATGATGAAGATGGACGTTCTTTAAATTTGTTCTAGAAGTACAAATTCAGGTAAGCAGACGTGCGTGGATGAGAGCTGAAACCAGGGGCAATGTATCAAAGCACCCCCAAAGATTTCTTACTTTTTTATGACAATATTACTGTTTGTGTGACACACTACTAAAAATATAAAAAGCATACAGTACTTGGTTGAGACGTAACATTTTAACAACAAAAGTATAGATACCCCCCTCCCAAAATGGTTTGTTCCAGCTCTCCCCTACTCTGGCTCTAGCACTCTTGCTGCCAGAGCAAGCGGAGGTGTAAGTGCCTGGCTTAAAACAAGACATGTTAGATGCATTTAACCTTCAGCTACTCTTTATATAGTTAGGTAGGAGTCAGACCATGTTTCTTTTTAGCTGAAAAACATTACACCAGGTAACTTGCAGTGTTGAAAACTTTTCTGTTGATGTTTGCTACCCTACAATCCTACGCCCTACTCTTTAGTAAAATCAGTGACATCTGACTGTCCTGTTGCTCCCATTGAAATGTATACAGCCTATTTAAAATCTAAAACTTAAAATTGTCTGTAACCTACTGTTGTTACCTACTGTCCTGTTTGAAATGGATACTAACTAGCTAACTGAGTGAATGCCCAATAACCAGTGTTGGGAAGGTTACTTTTAAAATGTATTCCATTACAGAATACATGCCCCAAAATGTATTCTGTAACGTATTCCGTTACGTTACTCGATGAGAGTAACATATTCTGGATACTTTGGATTACTTAATGCAGACCTTCCCAAAGTGTGGGGCCTAGGGGACGCAGAGCCATGGCAGGGGGGGCGCGGGATGACAGGGGGGGGGGGGACAAAACGCTTGGACACTGCTAGCACGGACGCCTACAGAAACGCAAAGCAGGAGATGAAGCATAGCTGAATATGTTTCCAAATCAACTTCATTCGTGATTTTTAGTTCACAAACACTTCTTGTAATGACTAACTACTCCTGACATTTTGGAGATATACATACTATACTATACTTTATACAGTACAGTTACAGCGGGCTACAAATAATATCAGGCTGATCCTGCCACGATTTGTTCCCCCGGTTCAAATCACGGACAAACAGTATCCCAGTTGTTTATGTTTTTAAACCTATTTTGCACAGAGGCATTTTTGGAAAAATGTATTGATAGCAATGTTGAAATTTATTACACAGGAAAAAAAACAAAACAACTACAAGTAAAATAATCACACTGTGATGCCTCTGCCTTTCTAAATGGAGGGGCAGTAACTGCATGTGTATGTAAGCATGTAAAACCTGCAGATAGTCAGATTAACAGTATTTTGTCTCTATCTGCCAATCTGCAATTCCTCTCATGTAAACAATAACGTGGCACACAGCGTGACCTGAAAAAAGGCACATACCTTTGACACTGCATGAGGAACTCTGTATTCCTCATCCACACGGAAACGCAAAAAAGGAGTTTTTAAAAAAATCTCTCCGTTTTCAGTGATTCGAAAAGTCGTTTACGTGTGGACGAAACAGCTGCGTTTTCAAAAATACCCGTGTAGGTGCGGACGTAGCGTAAAAGAGTTAGTTATTTATTTTCTTACTACCTGCAATTTATTGCAGATTACTTGTACTTGCTTAATTGTTTACTAAATGTTTGAGGTGTGAAATAAACCGCAATGGAGCAAAATATGGGTGTGTGTGGTTGGAGGATGTGTGCGTGCATGTGTGCGCGTGCACGCGCGGGGGGGGGGCGCAACATTTTTCTTGTAAAACAAAGGGGGGCGCAGCAAAAACAAGTTTGGGAACCACTGACTTAATATATTATCATGCTGTTTACAACTACGTGAATGTGCTATTGCTGTGATTTATTACTGTTACTGAAAGTCCGCGGCTCCGAACTGTAGTAAAGGGACCTCTGACTAACACGTCAGGAGCACGTCAGGTTCCGTGTCGGGCTCGTAGCCGAAAACTAGCTTTACTTTGTTGTCTGGGTCAACTTTGCTTGCGAGAGACAGAGAGAGGCGTTGAAAGGCTGCTCCAACGGAACTTATTGTTTCAGAGGAAAACAGCAACACAGCGTACAGTCGAGTCTTAATAGCTTACTTACAACTGGGCTCCTCAGGCACTCTTCTTGGCTGCAGTGGTTATTATTATATTTACATGCTTCCAGCTCCCGCTTTTGCTCGATGACAACTCGTACTTTCCCTTTTTCTCCCTCCCTCGCTCACAGACACATAACGGGTATGGCAGTCCATTCTCCCTGCAGCACGGACTACACTGCCCATGATGCTACATTCTTTAGAGCTATGCTTGTAGCATTCTGCCTATTAGCTTAGCACAACAACAACAACAAAAAGGCGCTCTCTCAGTCAGGAAACACGCAGAGAGAGAGCGTCACCCTGTAACCATGGCAACCGTAACGCTGCCGCCTGGAACAACAGAACATAGCTGTCAAACAAAACCAAAACAGTCCTGACCCATGACAATATGAAACAGGAAAGTACCGCTGTGCAATCCATTTATTTCAACAAAGTAACTGTATTCTAAATACCACCTTTTTAAACGGTAACTGTAACGGAATACAGTTACTCATATTTTGTATTTTAAATACGTAACGCGGTACATGTATCCCGTTACTCCCCAACACTGCCAATAACCTTATAACTCCCGTTGTGTGTGTGTGTGTGTGTGTGTACAGAGCGAAAGCCAGGTTCATAATGGATATAAGGAAGTTTGTTCAAAAAAAAAAAGGAGCCACATTCAGGTAAAAGTGTAAAATCAAATGATCTGTCTCTCAAGAATAATGTTGGATCAGTATTTCAATGTTTATATCTTTTATTAGATGTTCATGTGGTTTGGTTATTTCCCTTTTGGTTGAAAGTACACTGAGAGAGGACTTTTTGTTAGTGATCTTAATATAATTTTTTTCACATTAATGTAATTTTTCATCTAATTGAATCTATTTGTGTATGTTTGTCAGTCTAAAGAGGGAGAGAGGAAAGAGGGAAATGTGAGGAGAAAGTACAAGGTCAGGAAGAACCAGGTAAGAAAACAGACAGGGAACAGTGACAGGCAAAACAGAAACTGTTAAACTGACAAAGAGAAAAAAACTGATTTTACTCATACAGTCTGGAAGTTGTGTCCTCCCTATATTAAAGCTGCTATACAGAATCTGCAAAACAAACTGGGTTGAAACGTTTTTGACCCTCTTTAACAACACTCCAACATAACATTATAATTGATTGGGGAGATTAAAATTAATGATATATCCTTATGTGGTTCAGCCACAACTCTACTAAAACCTCAGCCAGTAATAGGTAGGCCAACTTTTGGACCGTCCAGTTGTCTGTATGACTGCCGCAGTACGTGCACCACATTTGCACACTATCAGAAAGTGCCAAACAGCCCTGGTGGAGTGAGGAACTGTAAAGAGAAGCAGAGCGCTCTGTTTATATTCTAAAAATGTTTTAAGCTAGCTTGTTTCAAAGATTCTGTACTGCAGCTTTAAATGTTTTCCAAAAGCACACATACACTTACCTTATCAGTGTTTCTCAAACTTTTTACAGTGTGTACCACCTGAGAAAATGTCAAGCTCTCCCAAGTACCACTATGAAGGCATCAAACTCATAAATCTTACAACACAAAATTAGTATCTGCAGTAAAGATTTTTTTTTCATACATTGTATACATTCTACCACAGGCAAAGTTGCCTCCATTTTTATAGTTTTTTATTAATATTTTGTAATAATTTATTCTGTTTTGGGAGGAGGTTTTTTTTTTATGTATCTGTATTATATTGTTTACTTTTTACTCACTATGAGCATCATTCATTATTCTCCCCCAGTAATTAAGGTTAAGAGATGTATTTTTTTTTATTCCAATCCATTCTTCTTTTGCAGCATTTAAATAACCTTTATCAGATTTGATGGTTTTGTTACAGACTTTTCAAAAAGGTGTTTTGCTTTTTTTTCACGAATGTGGGGATTCAATTGTGTTAAAATGTACAAAACAGTGATGTCATGTTTTGTGACGAGGACCCAGGCACAGAGAGACTTGATGAATTTAAGAATCTTATGATTTAATAAAGAAATCGGAAAACTTCTGATTGGTGGAGGGGTCTCACATTTTCCCTGTTCTGTTTTTCACTAGTGTTGCATATGCTGGGGTCAGTGACATGTGACCATACATACAACCTTACAGAGGCTGCACAGGTAGTCCAGTTCCTCCAGGATGGCACATGATTACGTGCTAATGGCAGGTTTATGTGCCTCCCAGCACAGTCTCAGGAGCACGAAGGAGACTCCAGGAGCGCTGCGCAGGGCTGCAGAAGGCCTTGACTCATCAGCAGGACTGGTGTCTGCTCCTCTGTGCACGGAGGAAGAGGATGAGCGCCAAAAGAGCTATGCTGGTGTGAACGCCTTACCAAACAGACTTCATGAGGGCGACATGAGTCCTCGTTCAGTATGACTGGTTTGGGGATACTGAGAATATGCAGGAAGCTCTGGAGGATGACTCGAGCGATGCCACTGAGTGGACCTCATGCTCACCTGACCAAAATCCATTAGAATACCTCTGGGACGTTATGTTTGGGCAAAGTGGACTCACCTGTAGGTGGATTGTTTTCATTTCCATCAAACGATGTGGCATCTTTCATTTGTCAGAGCACATCTGTTGTGTTTTTAATGTGTAAAGATGTCCCACTTTAAACATGCATTAGGCAATGTTTCATATATTAAACACTTTTTATTGCCAGTGTGTGAACAGAAAAAAAAAACAGAAAAAATATGTTTAGCTGTACTTCTCTGCTCTTTGCCATTAAATGGACTGAAGGAAGGAATGAAGGACTTAATCTCTTCTTTTAAGGCCGTTTTCCTTTGATTGGCAGTGCCTCTGCTTGCTCAGCAGGGGAGTGGACGTTGGGTATAGGTGAAATGAGTTCTGCTCTCCATTAAATCATCCTGATCCAAGAGTCGAAAAACCTGTAATCAACTGTTTGTGCACACACTGAGCCGAGTATTAGAAACTCGTTTAACAGGAACACCCACCATGGAATAGGAAGTGCGTGAAAGGAAGGAATAAAAGGTTCCCCTTACACGTACGTTCTCATTTTGAGCAATTATCAAAGAAGTTAATATTTTACTGTTCTCTCAGCTTCAGGCGACGCCATCCTCGCCATCTCTACAGCAGCTGCAGGTATCTCAGGGGCTCTCTCAGTAAGCCAGTTACTCTGGTTATATCTGTAAGGGGGCGTGAGGGGCCTAGCCTTGGGACCCTTAAACCCTTAATTCAGCTTTTCTCTGAGTTAAAGCATTACATCAGAGGATTTGATGTCCTGACAGTAAGCTCTGAGAAAGCTGTGCTGTGATCAGTCTGTAATCAGATTCACAGAGAGCTGTAGGCTTTAATCTCTTCCTCCAGCTGTTTCCTCACTCATACGAGCACAGAAATCATCCACAGGAAGTTTGGAAAGCTTTTCCTCAAGTGTCACATGTCTCCCCTCATCCTCAGACTGAAGTTTAATGATTTATGAAGCTGCAGAGGGACACATCCTCATCGGTAGGTTGGACATCAGCTTAATGAGGTTTCTGACTGCCTTTTCTTAATCCTTCAGATGATCCGCTGGACTCTCGTTGTTTTAAAGGCATTTGTGTCACTGGATGAAACAAAAGTTACACAACGAGGGGCAAAATTCACATGGGAAACCGACATCAGTGTCAGCATTAACTCATTGTTTAGCTGAAAGTCTTCCTCGGCAGAAAGGGGAAATCAATCCATGACCACAACCAGGTGTGTACTGTAAATATGCTGTGCTGCTTGATGGCACCTTCTTCCAAATGTAATTCAGAACAAATTAACATTTCTGTAATTTTTCACTTTTTTTTCTCTTTTTTTTTTGCTGTTGCTTTGCTGTCTGTGAAATCCATCAGCCGCCCACAGTGACATTAATTTTCTGTTTAGTAAATCCAAATATTTACAACCAAATTCTGCTGAGTCTTTAATATGTAAATTAATTTATTCTCAGATGCTGTTCTCAGATCTAGATGCGTGCTTGACCATCCAGGGGGAAAAGTTGATTCTGTTTATCTGGACCAATATTCCCTCTAAGCTGCACGCATGCGCAATCGCACACTGCTGGCATGGTCTGCGCACAGAAAATCTGCACTGCGGACACAAAAAAAAATCCAACCTGAATTGAAATCAAAATAAATACACAA
Organism: Rhamphochromis sp. 'chilingali'; assembly: GCF_963969265.1. Taxonomy (NCBI): domain Eukaryota; kingdom Metazoa; phylum Chordata; class Actinopteri; order Cichliformes; family Cichlidae; genus Rhamphochromis; species Rhamphochromis sp. 'chilingali'. The sequence goes on from NC_137932.1 coordinate 28,192,551, forward strand.
CAATTCATTCTGTGATTTTTTGCTGTGTGAGTCAGTAGTGACCGGTGACTGGCTGCTCCTGCCAGTGATGCGATTCACATTTGTATTTATGCAGCTAATCAACAAGCTGTGACAGCATCCTTATGTGCCGACACCGTTGTTTTAGCTAGCAAAGCGGTGTGGCCGATGTGGAGTGAAGACATGCTAATGACAACGTGTGCAAACATTGGAGATGTGAGCAGGACAGACGGAAAAATTAAGGTGAAGTTTAAGTTCTCAGTCAGATTTGTACGGAAGAGGATTAAGGCCACTGGAAAAAAAAGAAAAAGAATTCTGACTTTAATCTCAGAATTCTGACTTTTTTCTCAGAATTCTGAGATTAAAGTCAGAATTCTGACTTTTTTCAGAAGGACTGACAGACTGAAGATCTGCTTTGTGGGCTGGACCTCTTCAGACACCAGAATGAAAGCAGAACCTGCAATATGACTCACAACACCTCTCTGAGGTTTGACTGAGTCAAAAGAGTTTGTGATCCAACTGCATGTTGGAGGCCAAAGGTCAGCTGCTGGCTGTGAGAGGTAGGTCCTTGGGTCAGTCTGAATGTGACAAACACACTGTCAGTTGCTGAGGAGTCGAGTCCTTTTTAATAACGCTTTGGCACACGAGTCCCAGATCAGTTACAGATGCTAGCCCTCGAGCAGAGAGGGTTGGTGTTCTGTGCTGTGGCTCGAATGCAGGCTGAGATCACAAGAAGACCTGCGAGCTGCTGATGTTTCATGTGTATGACGATGTGAAGAGAAGGAAGCTGAATGCAGAGGTCAGTGTGACAGAGCGACAACAGGAATGTGACATCACTTAGATGTGTTTCTAATGTGGCAGCACAGTTTTCACTTTATTGTTTCTGACTTCAGGTGGTGCTCTCCGCCTCTGCCGCCAGGCCATGTTACACCACAGTTCAAGAGGGGGGCAATGAACGTGTCACAGGTGCGACTCACCTGACTTGACTACACCTGAGTGTGTGGTCAGGTGAGTCTGAGGAGGAGGACCTGTGTCCGTCACATGTCTGCTGGGACTCTGCAGACACACAAATCTTGATGCAGGTGTAAAAACCACTGATGTTTGGAAATGCTGAGCTGGATTTGATCCAAACCTTCTGCTGTATTTATTTTTGTTTCATTCTCTATTTTCTGTAACAGAATGAAATAAATCAGGTTAAATTGTTTTCATTTGTCAGTGATGACAGTCATGCACCTGAGGGCATCATCAAACTGTTTTCATCTGAACCAAATATTTGCATAGATGTAAGATTATCTACAGCTGTTTTCAGTACCACTGATGTTAATTTAGTGTCTTTCTCTCCAGCTGATCTGAGTTAGCTTGAGTAACTACCACCAGCTGCTTTGGCCTGTTCTTTTCTGTATCACATGGTGGCGCAGTGAGTCACTGTAACTTTCATTTAATTAGAGTTTATTTCCTGTAAACAAATATTAAATGATTTCTAACCAACTGCATCAATCTGTCTGTGATTAGCCGTCCACACTGAGCTCTGACAGCTGTACAAATAGCGTTGTTCCTGAAGTCACACCTTGGTATTTTGGTAAATCCAGATTTATTTATCTCAGTCCTGCAAACGGGAAGCCGGATTTTCAGGTCATTAACTGAGGCATGAAAATGTGCGGCCTCTCCTACTTCCTGTCAAACAGCAAGTTTGTCTCCACATAGGATTCCAGGAGCTCGGGAATCTGACGGCGTATCTCTGCTTTGAATCCTCGGCTTTGTGACGACAATCACAAACCTTCAGATTCTGTTTGCTGTCTTGACCCAAAAGAAGATGGCTGCCACACAGATCTGTTTCTCCGATCCTGTTTTTTCTGATCATATGCCGGTTCTGTTTGACATCTCTTTATCTAGAAATGAATTCAAGGGGCTTGTCCCTGCAAAGACATCTCATTTGTTAAATTGTTCCACGGCAGCACGGTTCTCCACCTACTATAATCAGTTCTCCATTCCTGAGACACTCCAATACGTAGAGGAACTCAGTTTTTGGTTTCATACCACTTGTCAGACTGTCTTGGATATTGTTGCTCCTCTAAAAATTAAGCATCCTAAGACAAAGCTTGAACCCTGGTTGAACGATGAAACCCGTGCTGCGAGGCGTGAATGTCGTAGGGCTGAGCGGAGATGGAAAAAAGATAACTTACAGGTCTCTTTACAAAGTTTAAGAGAGTGCTGGGCCTTATATCAGCTTACAATAAAAGAAGCAAAGCGGAAACACTTTGCAAATATTATTATGGTGAATTATCAGAAACCACACATATTGTTTAAGTCAATTGAGACTATTTTAAGCCCTCCCTCTGCTCTTAGTTTTGAGCCTTCACTTGAAATGTGTGAAAGGTTTCTGCACTTCTTTATAAACAAGGTAGCCTTGGCTAGGGCGCAGATTTTGCCCACATCTGACCCCTCTGATCTTCCAGTTTGCTCAGCTGTCTTTCAACAGTTTGAGTCGGTTACTCTTGCTCAGCTACAGGAGGTGGTGGTTCATTTAAAGCCTGTAGGCTCACCTTATGATCCTATCCCTCCCCTTTTGCTGAAAGAAGTTTTTTCTACCTTAGGTCCAACTATTTTAACCATTTTAAATAGCAGCCTTACTTCAGGTGTGGTTCCAAAGAATTTCAAAGATGCAATTGTGCAACCACTTCTTAAGAAACCTGGGCTAGATACAAACGCTGTTGAGAATTTTAGACCAATATCTAAGCTGCCCTTTTTATCTAAAGTCTTGGAAAAAATTGTATATGACCAATTGATCTCATACTTGAATGCACAAAATGTTCAGGAGATTTTTCAATCTGGTTTTAAAGCAATGCATAGCACTGAATCAGCACTTTTAAGAATTTTTAATGATATATTTTTATCATGTGATTCTGGTGAAAGTGTCATTCTTATTTTACTCGATTTAACTGCTGCATTTGACACTGTAGACCATGAAATTTTAATCTCACGTTTGGAGCAGTGTGTCGGTATAACAGGTGTGGCTCTGAAATGGTTCAGGTCTTACTTAACAAACCGAACCTTTTCAGTTCGCTTAGGAAACTGTGAGTCCTCCCAAGCTCCGTTGTCTCATGGAGTACCACAGGGTTCCATTCTGGGCCCTATCCTGTTTTCACTTTATTTACTTCCATTGGGCTCAATTTTTAGAAAACACAGACTCTCGTTTCACTGTTATGCAGATGACTGCCAGATTTATGTTCCTCTTAAAAAGAAAGATGGGTCATCTGTAAATCGTTTACAAACATGTCTGGAGGACGTCAAGTCGTGGTTGGCGCTAAACTTTCTTTGTTTTAATGATTCTAAAACTGAAGTAATGGTGTTCAGACCTGCCTCCACTGCTGTTCCGTGTGTTGATTTGCAATCCCTGAAATCATTCTGTAAACCAGAGATTGTTAATCTGGGTTTTAAAATGGATCCTGAGCTTAAGCTTGAAAGCCAGATCGGGTTGGTTGTAAGGTCTAGTTTCTTTCATCTGAGGCAACTGGCCAAAATTAAGCACTTTCTTACGAGACAGCAATTTGAAACAGTAATCCACGCTTTTGTAACCGTTCGGCTGGATTACTGTAATTCTCTTTATTTTGGGGTGAGTCGATCTTCTGTTCTTCGGCTGCAGTTAGTCCAGAATGCTGCTGCACGCCTTTTAACTGGCACTCATAGATACGAGCATATCACCCCAGTTTTATATTCACTTCATTGGCTGCCCGTGCATTTTAGGATCCATTTTAAGATGCTTTTATTTGTTTTTAAATGTTTGTCCAATGCTGCCCCTGTGTACCTCTCTGAGCTTCTTCATCCATACATACCTTCCCGGTCCCTCAGGTCGGCAGACCAGCTCCTCCTGAGTGTGCCCAGGACTAATCGTAAGCTCAGAGGGGATCGGGCGTTTGCTGTGGCAGCACCAAAATTGTGGAATGAGTTGCCTTTACATGTTAGACAGGCACCTTCCTTATCTGTTTTTAAATCACGTCTTAAAACATATTTATTTACCTTGGCTTTTAGCACAGCAGGACTTGTGGATGTCTCTTAATACGTTTCTTATTAATTATATTACTTTTAATTTTAAGATATTTTATATGTAATTTAAACTGTTTCCTCTCTGTTTTATATTTGTAGCACTTTGGTCAACATAGTTGGATGTAAAGTGCGTTATAAATAAAGATGCTATGCTATGCTATTTTGATGGGGCGAATGATCAGATTTCACAAACAAACAGAAAATCATTTATGAAGCTGATCTTTAGACCCGTTGAGGAAAAACCTGCTGCAGACACATGATCTAAGACGGCTGAGGTGCACTGGCACAACACAACCTCAGTGATACATCACCTGCCAGTAGAGATGCTTAGGTCACTCAGCCTTGGCACAAAAGGCGGTGAAGACAACGTGTGCAGGAAAGAGGTGAGCGGGATGGCATAGACCTTCCCAGCAAATGCCTATTCGATCCAAAATAAGACGGAAGAATGAGACTGTCTCACAGGCTGTTCACCTGCTACTGCATGATGTAAAGCTCAGGGCTTCACTGTGCAACTGGTTGTTGAGAGCTCAGCCTGATGTCCAATAACGACAGTCTGCTTACAGGAAGTGGGTGAATCTGCAGTCCGCTGCTCTGACCAGAGAGGAGATGACTGTGGACTCCAACACTGGTCTGCGCACAAACACACTCCATGTTTCTGTTGATCTGAATGATTATGGTATTTTCATAGGTTTTAGTTTAATGAAACAAATCAATCTTCTTCTACTCAAAAAACTGATCATGACAGAGACATGAAGATTCATCATGAGACTGATCAACAGGACATTTTAAATCAGAGTAAAGTTGTTTCTAAAACTTTAACGTTACTCATTTATTAATGTAAATAAAAACAAACACTTCTGTCTTCTAAATCTGTTCAACTCTAACGCTGCATGAATGAAGTTAGCAGCTGGAAAACATCTCTGTGTGAGAGTGATTCAAACAACACCAATAAAATACCACTGATGTGTTTTACGTGGATTTCAAACAGTACAGATGTTATTCTGATATGAAATGTCGATGTTTTATAGTTTGTAAATAAAGGCACCTCCATATTGGAGCCACTGCGTGGCAGTGATGCATCCTTGAACCTGTGTGACTTTGCCTGTGTGACAACAAAACTATCGACTACACTACTCACTAACTTCACAACACAAAACACTAACTTTAAACTCCAAACACGCTAAAAGTCACAATTCTTTCACATCTCAAAACTTTCTTTCTCTCTCTCGCTCTTTTGCTCTCTCTCTCTTTCGCTGCCATCACTCATAAAACTTCTCCGCCTTTCTAAACAATCAAATGCCATGATGCCGTATTATTATTTTTTTATTTGATTTACCGTTTCCCCCCCAGTAAATATAAACAACAATAGTATTCAGGAAAAAGCTTTACGTATATTTTTTTTCATAACTCTGGTTTTATAGCCTATCAACACAATTTAAAAACTAGTATATAGTTTGAAGTCCACACTTTTTATATAAAAATGGAGAATCGGGGTTGTTTTGGGTTGAAAGCATCTTGTTACTATGTCATCTTAAATTGGTCATGCGATTGGTTTACCTTGACTATTTTATTCTTCCTCAGCCAATCAGCAGCACAATCGTCTGTGTTGAAAAATAGTAATGAGTCCACACCGCATTTTCTTGTTAGTAACAGCGTTTTAATGATAGAAATGGTAATTATTCAGATTAGTTACTGTTATTCCCATCACTGATAATGACACAATTATTTCTACCACTAATCATTTCTACCACTCATAAATGGTAAATGGACTGATTCTTATATAGCGCTTTTCTACTCTCCTGGAGTACTCAAAGCGCTGTATGCAACGCTGTATACAAACTAGTGACGGTATTTAATAATCTATATCCACAAATGAAAATTGTAAATAAATGACATTAGATGAGCACAAATCTACGGAAGAGGATTAGGGCCACTGGAAAAAAAAAAGGATTCTGACTTTAATCTCAGAATTATGACTTTTTTTCTCAGAATTCTGACTTTAATCTCAGAATTATGACTTTAATCTCAGAATTATGACTTTTTTCTCAGAATTCTGACTTTAATCTCAGAATTATGACTTCAATCTCAGAATTATGACTTTTTTCTCAGAATTATGACTTTAATCTCAGAATTTTGAGGTGGGCACCTGCAGGCTTCCAGCTTCAGTGACAGCGATGTGTCCAGTTTGGCAGGTGGAGAACTAATTCACTAAATATGGTGGATATAAGTGATTTTTTGCGTGGCCGAGGGGTCCCGAAGATGCTATTTTATTAATGGAAGAGCAGAAGGTGAGTAACAAAAAGAGAAATCGTTTGGTGTCTCCTATTTCTACAGGAAAACAGTTACGGTACAGTTACGGTTAGCATGCTTGTTAGCTTATAACGTTATATAGGAATGAACGTGTTTCACGATGTTACAGTATACTAGGTGAATTGACGTTTTAACTGTTGTTGATCGCAGGATCATCCCAGATGGGTTCGTTGCATTTTATTTTATTGTTCTACTATTTCAGAGTTTTTCAAGGCAGTTAAGCGGAGCTGTGTTACAGATGCTAGCCGCCTGCCAATATCACTGATATATTTGATGTGTACAAGTAAGTTACGGTGTGTTCACACCGAACGCGATGGGCGCGTGAAAAAAGCCCCAAACGCCCCTAACTTGACGCGTGCACATTCGCACCTCTACGCGTGTCCAAGAAAAATCCATCGCGCCCCAAAATATCATATTTTAACGCGCGTGAACAGGTGTTGTGCCAAAGTAGTTACCCCCGTCAAAAATTGTTTCCCCATTCACGGGAGCGCGCAAAGTAGGAGGAGCCACTTGCCCAGCTCCGTTCTGTACGCTACTTGTCACTGATCTGCAGTCGACGCGATAAAGAGTAAAAGCTGGAAAACAGCAGACTCGATGAATTTAATATTAGTTTCGTGATATTGTAATGTGCCGTGTGGAAGACAGTTTACCTTATAATGTACACTGAAATAACCTGCTGGGAATACTTTGTCTAGAAAAAGACTTTGATACTATAATACTGTAAAACCAGATGCGATCATGGAAACACGTCGCTCTCCAGTGAATTTACACTCGGTTTACACTTTGTAGCGAAGCTATCACGAATGAGTTTATTTGCAAAATCAATCTCAGTATAACCAATAAGTACAGTAAATTTGGAGAAGATGTCTTATTCACAGCAAAAGTTATGGAGGGATACAGATTTTATCAGGCTGTGTGGCATCGGCTGCCAAAATGTGTGCCCCCCCCCCATCTGTAATCCATATTGCCTTTGCCATCACAAAGGGTATATTTGCCAAATAAGTCACAGTATAACCAATAAGTACAGTAACTTTGGAGAAGATGTCTCATTCACAGCAAAAGTTATGGAGGGATACAGATTTTATCAGGCTGTGTGGCATCGGCTGCCAAAATGTGTGCCCCCCCCCATCTGTAATCCATATTGCCTTTGCCATCACAAAGGGTATATTTGCCAAATAAGTCACAGTATAACCAATAAGTACAGTAACTTTGGAGACCATGTCTCATTCACAGCAAAAGTTATGGAGGGATACAGATTTTATCAGGCTGTTTGGCATCGGCTGCCAAAATGTGTGCCCCCCCCCCAATCTATGATGATGCACATTGGCAGAGTTTTTCTTTGTAAATAAATAAAATTTAAAACAACATTTAAATATATATATTTATCGTCTTTGTAAGTAACAGGGCTTTTCAAAAGTTGGCAAGTTAGTTTTGGCCAACCTTTCGTAGGCCTACTCGACTCCGACATTGTCAAATTTTTCCAAAATCTCCGGTCACGTGGGTTTTCCTAATCAATTATGCAAATTAGCTCACATTGTGCGCACGAACCGAAAACCAGAGTGCCTCTGAGCTAACTAAAAGATTACTTTACAATTTGTTTTCGAAAATAACAAACACCACAAGAGGATGGAACCAGACGAGTACAAGATTTTGGTTGCATATAAACTGAAAGGCGAGTATCCAGCGCTTTTCACGAAGAAAGAGAAATTTCTTCTCCGAAGAAAAGCTGCTATTTACGACATTGAAGGTAATAACTGCAACTTTGTAGCGTTTATAAATGTCATCAATACATATATATTAATACATATACAATGGCATAATGTGTAGTCTTAATTTGCACTAACCGATTTAATTAGCTTGACCTTTCTTTGACCTAGTTAACCCCGGTTAATAGGCACATGTGCGTTTATTAAAGTAAAAGTTTTAAGGTTTGCTATTAAGTAGACAGCGTTAACTAAGAACTGTTTTTGTCCTTTTATAGCTTAACTACAATATATTACGTCGTAATTACTTTTGGAGTGGTATGTGCCACACCCATTTACGCAGGTGTACCCACTGTTATGTCTTTATGTCTTTAAATTACATATGTGGAAAATTACTGACAGCAGGAAATTTGGAATTAAACTACTTCGAATTGATATTTGTATTAAAAATAAATCCATGATATCTGAAGGCCATTAGTCATAATTACTTTACACACCCATCACTTTTTTTAGTATCAGTAATACAGTCTTGTGTGTGGCATAATCTTTTTGGTTTCTGAAGTAGTCATACTGTCATAAATATAGAGAACCAGTCCAATAGTCACCCCCAAATTATATCACATAAATAATTGATTCATTACATTCAAGATGTATTGTCATGACTTTTACCACATATAGACCTGTCGTGGTTTAAACAGCTATAATAAACTTTTCTATTTTCTTGTTTATGTTTAGGGGAGCAGCTGTTTTACTGGCGCTACAAAGGCACAGACAAAACCATAAAGACAACGGTAGTCTGTGGGGCTGATGAGGCAAACACAATTTTTTCAGATTTTCATGCCAGTCCTACTGGGGCCCATTGCGGGCAAACAAAAACAAGAGAAGCCATTTCAAAGCGGTTCTACTGGCCAGGGATGTCAGTCGACATCAATAATTGGGTGGGTACTCCAAAACAAACTCTATGTAATTCGACTACAGCTAAATTATTTTAAGAGGAACACAGCAATGTTTCTGTATCTCTCAAAATAAGTTATGTAAACCTTGATCATCAACTATTGTGTTTGTTATTGAATTGCTTTTATTTTTGATTAGGTTTCACAGTGCGCACTTTGCCAGGCAAGTGCTGCAACAATTAAAAAACCAGCAGAATACATTCCGATAAAGGTTAGTCATCGACCATAGCAAATAATCACATTTAATCACACAATGTTTTCATTGCTTAGAAACCTACTGATTATATACTTAAAAAAATTATAACAGTAGACTAGCATTCTGTGTAATTTCAGTATTATTAACTTAACTATGATTTTCTTTTTAAGGTCTCTCAGCCATTTGAACTGGTTGGGATGGACCTCATTGGAAAACTTACTGAAACCAACAATGGACATCAATACATATGTGTTTTTATTGATTATTTTACAAAATGGCCACAAGCATACCCTTTAAAGTCAAAATCAGCCGGGGAAGTGACAAACTGTCTCATAAAATTCGTCCACCAGTTCGAAGCCCCGAAAAGGATTCTTACTGACCAAGGCAAAGAATTTGTCAATTCTGTAAGTACTTTAGTCTTTGGCAAAAATATGTGAACTCATATTTGAATAATTTTTTGAAAATGGTTAATTTTCTGGTCTTTATAAATCTGTTGTTGAGATATTAGTATGACTTTTAAATGTGCAAGCATGCCCTTTTGTCTATGGTTAGATTAGTTTAGAATTATCTTTTTAGACTTTCTCAGCAAAGACATACTGTTTTGGGACATATTGTTTTAGATTGTTTTATCTCTCACAGCCTTCTCCCAGCTCTCTGCTGACGAGACTAGCGCCACATATGGAGTTGTTTATTTTATTTGTTTTGTATTTTCTTATCCTGTTCTCACTGTCTTTCCTATAAAAATTACCAAGCCACTGTGCATGGTGTGAGTTGTTCTTAGCAGCTCACCCGTGTACACGTTTGATAAAGAAAGTAACTTTGTCTCATTGTGTCTTTATTTCTCCTGGGTTTTTTACAGAGTTTTCCCCCAACATGTGCTTATAGCCAGTGTATATAACTTTATTTTGCAGCTCAACAAAAGGGTTTGTGGACTGTTAAAAATTAAAAGAAGCCTCTGCTCCCCCTATCACCCTCAAACGAATGGGCTGGTGGAGAAAATGAATGGCACCATCCAGAGGTAAATTCTTGGAGTACATGTTATACATTTATGGGGGTTCCCTTCAAACAAAACATTAATGCATGACATTAAACTATTAAAAACTGTAAATGATCTTTCATATGAATGTCTTCTATGTGCTTTCATTGTCAGAGCCCTGTGTAAAGTCATTGGCAACCAACCACAAATGTGGGATGAGTACCTGGATGCTGTAATGTTTGGACTCAGAACTAAAAAACAAGTGACCACCAAATACTCGCCTTACTACCTAATGTTCGGCAGAGAGGCTCGCTATCCTTCCGAAATCCCAGAAGAGTTCATGGTATGTCTCTTTGTCTGTGACAAACTACACGGAAATCCCACACAATGAAACTTTTTTAGTTTTTGAGGCGCAGGCAGATCAGTTTCAATGGATGCTATGTCACCGCCATAAAAGGACAACAACACTGAATATTTCTATGGATTGTTCCACCCCTCAATAACAGTTTTCTTCATGTCCAATCAATCCCAGGATACACTGAAGCTTTGCCAGAAATACATTGTGTCTTAAAACCTTACCAAAGACACTTAATGTAAATTTTCACTGTATTTCTCAGTTCTTTTATGTATTATCTGTGTATCTTACACAAATTATAGTAATGATAGACATGTCTTTTGATTCAAAGGTTGATGAGACTGTGGAAGACATTGTGGGGCAGGAGGAGGTGTCGGAAGACATTCAAAAGCATCAAAAACTGTTGGAACTGGTGAAGGACAACGTGGTCAAAGCTCAGGAAAAAACAAAGGGCAAAATAAAAATGATGAAGAGAGATGTCGTCTTCAAAGTTGGTGACAAAGTTTTAAGAGCTAACATAAGAAGCCAGCAGAGGAAAGGGGGGAAACTTGAAGCAAACTTTTTAGGCCCTTACATTATTACAGCAATCCAAGGTAAAAGTGCAGATCTTCAGGATTCCAATGGGACAATCATTCCAAAAGTAAATATTGACCAACTAAAGTTAAGCAAAGACAGCATGCCAAGAGTGCCACACCGGGGTTTAAAGAAAACAGCAGCCACATTACTAACAGCACAACCAGGTCAAGCAGCACCAGCATCTGCTCTAGCTTCACAGGCTACAGCAGCACCAGTGGCGGTAGCACCAGCACCTCCTCCTAGAGCTACACAGGCTACAGCACCAATGGCATCACTTACATCACTACCAGTTCAAACTAAACATCCATTTCCAGTTCCACAAGGTATACCAATAACGGTATCAGAACCAGAGTCAGGAGCAACAGCACAGAAAGACAACGAACCACCAGAACCAGCCACAAGTGCTACAGCACCAGAACACGCTACAGCTCTACAAACCGAATCCAAAACAGCAGCCGACCCAGCCTCAAAGACCATAACAGCAGACCAGGCCTCACAGACCACAACAGCAGACCCAGCCTCACAGACCACAGCTCCAAATGCTACAACCACACAAGCCTCAGCTCCACAGATTACAGCCCAGCAATCTACAGCACAAACCATAGAACCAACAGTTGCAGAGAAATGTAAATAAATATAATATTTTTTTATTTTTTAAAAAAGGACTTTTGTTCCTATGACAGTGTTTGTTTCATTACTCTGTAGATCATGGCATAGGAAATTTTACACCTTTAAAAAGATTTTGTTAGGTATATTTCCTAACAGAATATTTAAATTTAACAATATGTTAATGCTTTAAAAAAACATTCATGGGGCAAAACATTATAGAAAACTTGTAAAAGGATGTAAGCCACATGTGTAAAATTACACAAATGAAAAAGTGAGTCCTTCAAAACTGTGAATCTTTCTTTTGTTGTTGTGTAACCCAGAATGTTCATGATTGATATTGTACATCTGATGTACACTAAGAGTGAAAAGTTTGGACACACCTTCATTTTAATGTTGCTTCTTAATTTCCTTGTCTATTTTGTAGATTCATTGTTGATTAGAACTCGAGGCATCAAAACTATGAATGGACACATATGGAGCACTAACCCTAACACAAATGATGTAGTAAACCAAAAAGTATGAAAGAACCAAAAATATATTTTATATATTAGATTCTTCAAATTAGCCACCCTTTGCTTTGATCACTGCTTTGCACACTCTAGGCCTTCTGTCAGTGAGCTTCATGGGGTAGTCACCTAAGATGATTGTCACTGCATGAAAAGCATGAACACACAGAAAAACACTGAATGGGAAGGTGTGTCCCAAATTTTGACTAGTAGTGTATGTTCTTCATTTTCTTCTTTTCCAAAATTGCTGTCATATATGCTGCTAGTGACATAGAATGCCCACTACAAGAAGTATATTAATGTTGTGATGATGACTGCCTGCCAGCAACAGTTCGAAAGATCAAATACTCTTTAAGACGCTGCTTTTAACAGCCCAAAAATTGACACTCTATTTTACAGATAATAAAACTAGTTTTGGAGGAGAAAAATAACATTTTTCCAGAAAAGGTTATGTAATAGTAAAGGCCACAGGTGCAAGCCTTGAGCCTGAGTATTTTAAAATATAGTCATGTAGCTGCAACTAAACATAATTTTAAAAAATTGTTGTAATAGGTGTTTTTGCTGGAAAAAGATATGATAGGGGGCAAGAGCATTTCTATTGCTATGTATTTAAATTTCTTTTCTTTTATTAATATGAATTTATTTAAATTTCTTTGTAGAACATTGTAAGTGTAACTTTACCCCCAAATAAAAGCAAATTTAAGTTCTCCTTTTTTTTTTTTTACAAAATACAATGTTAAACCATGTGCCCATTTTATCAGCGTCTTAAAAGTATTTACCCTGAAACACGTCTTTTGTCAGACAACTACATAAGAAGTTATGCATTTGAAATTTTGATTTACATTTAGTCCTGCTGACTTATCTCTTTTTCTCATTACTTTTTGTAGATATAATGGATGCCTGGGCTGGAAAGAGTCCTCACATTCTACTCTCCAGAATTGGTGCTTACAAATTATTCTACTGGGATATCCAACAAATTGGTCCAGACATGGAGTTGGAAAGTGAGGTACATTGATCTTTACTGACAACAATGCAACTATCAGTGTTTTATTCATTGACAACAGTTAACAAATGTTTACATTTTGTATTCGCAGTCTATTAATGCATATCTTGAGATCATGGTGAGACAATGCAATCGTCATAATTCAGCAAAAGCAGCATTCATTGATTCATTTTCAATGACTGCCATTTGGAAGAGAAAAGCTCCAAGACTCAAGGTAGGTATCTCTAGAAAGAATCTTGTGTGTATTGTTTAAGTACCTCTGATCATATCCACATCCAGATTTAGATTGGATAACAGCTTATGCTGAAAGAATAAATTGAGACTGGGGTTAGTAGATGTGGATAGTTTATCAGACTTGACAGTTCTCTTTTGTTCTCTGCTTGTCTGGTTTCCTCCTCTTTTTGTACACACTCCAATCAATGCTTGATTTGAAATTTTCAAACATTTGGGCTAATATCTCTTTTGAAATCATCAACACTGCTTCATCTCTTTAATAGGTACCTTTTTATTATCAAGTGATTCTTACGTCACTGTTAAAGAGGCTTAAGAAAGCATTAAACATTATTCTGCAGATGGTAAAAGGATCGCATTGAAAATGATTGAAAATGAACTCCATGTCCAAAAAAAATCCTTAGAAAGACCTTTATTAGTCTTGGAGGAAGTAATGTGCAAAACCACTTATAAAAAATATAAGATAGTCCAGCTTCTTGCACAGGTTAAAGAAATGAGGGGTGAATCATGGCTTTCGCACAGTACTTTATAAGTGGATGATATATAATATATCATAAATTGCTTTAATAAAAAAGGACTCTAAACAACATGTTATTGCATTTCTTTCTGAAGTGAATATTTTTATTGTTTTGTTTCAATTTAAGATCAAACCCATGGAGCATGAAGTCATTCTGGGAATTGTAAATGAACATCATCACTGGACATTAGTGGTAAAAAAATAATTGCATTTACAATATTCATCAAATCAGTTTTATAAGACAAATGCATGGCATGCAGATAATCTTAACTCTTGAATTATTACATGTAATTCTCCACATAATTTTACTGTAGGTCATTTACCCACAAGAAAAGAAGTCACTGTATCTTGATCCACTCGGAGAAACTAAACAAGGTATCCAAAATTGTTTGGAATCAACAAGGTAAGGATAAATGTTGAAATTTATTTTGACCCTTTATTAAACGCTTTGTTGCTGTTGTTATTTATGTGTTTATTATGACAATTATAAGTATGATGTCAATCAAAAAAAATTAAAAAAAAATTGGCACTCAAAATTAAAAAAATAGCAGCAACAGGTTTGAATTTTTGTGTTGGCCTTCTGATATTGTGGTGTTATGGGTTAATTTTGCCTTTAAAGAGAAGTCTCCCCATGTTTCAATGTTTATTTGAGGACCTGATGTCTGTATGAGATGATGTTTTTACATTAGAAAATATAGCATGGGGAGAATAATGTTTAGTAGTTGCATAAAGTGTTGCGGAGGTTTAGCACTAAAACATCAGACAAATGTCTAAAATAATTTCACATAGGTTATACATGTGTGAATTTCATCTTTGCTCCTCCTCCACATCTCTTCAAAGTGTACTGTGTAAGTGATTGATTTCTATATCATGGGCGGAAACGGGAAAAAAAGCAGAAGTAATTGTCCACGGAAATGCGTTGTAGACTTTTAAAAAGTAATGATTTTAACAAAACATGTGGTCAGTTCTTAACTTGATGTTCAACAGACACTTAAGCTCTCCATACTGTTCACCTTCTTGTGTCACCAAAATTTTAAAACATGTTATTTGTTTTTATTGTACTTGTCTTTCAGGGCATTCATGCGAAAAAAAGGATGCAACGTCTCAAGATGGACTTGTGACACAGTCAAACACCCAAAACAAGTGGACGCTACCTCATGTGGAGTCTTTGCATTGAAAGTACGAGTCTTAACCGTAATACATACATATATACGAGAATATTGGAAATGTTGTGTTGTAATAAATGTTAATGACAGGAAAAGGAATATAAGATAATTACACAATAAAAGAAAGAAATTGATTCACAGGAAACAAATTACTATAAAATAACATTTACGATATTAGCCTATTTAGTCATCTTCGAATCTCTTTTTCAGTTTGCTGAAAAGATCTTGCGAAAAGAGTCAATAGACTTTCTGTCTACAAAAAAGGCCATAAACACACACAGGCTGCAAATTGCCACCACTCTTCTCCTAGAGACAGGTAACTCATTTTCCACCATTCAGTGTTCTCACATCATGAATATTTTCATCATGATGGCTGTAGAAACAAACCATATAGTTGTTTGAATGAAGTAATAAGTGCAGTAGGTAGTATACTCTATGTGCTATTTTTTCACTTTTTAAAACAGATGACTTGACAAACATCTGTCATTTCTGCGGGGAAGAAGAGCATGAAACTGACAACAAATGGGTAATGACATCAAGAAAGACTGCTAAATGTTATGATCAATTCCCATAAATGAAATTTTAACATTGGGATTTGTAATTATTTATTTTTTTACAGATTCAGTGTGAGATGTGTTTGCGGTGGTTCCACCAGCTCTGCGTGAAAAGCCCACCACCAGAAGATGTGTTTATTTGTCTCGCTTGTACATAGTTGACACTAAAGGTCCACAGCTAGTGTTCTTATGGCACACATTGTCGAGAACACATATCTACATATATAGATGTAGATGTTAAATTAAAAAGTCTAAAAAACCAAATGGTCTCCAAAGTTACTGTAGTTATTAGTTATACTGTTATTTATTTTGCAAATAAACTCTTTCGTGATAGCAACGCCAAGGTGCATTATTGATGGGGGGGGCACACATTTTGGCAGCCGATGCCAAACAGCCTGATAAAATCTGTATCCCTCCATAACTTTTGCTGTGAATGAGACATGGTCTCCAAAGTTACTGTACTTATTGGTTATACTGTGACATATTTGGCAAATATACCCTTTGTGATGGCAAAGGCAATATGGATTACAGATGGGGGGAGCACACATTTTGGCAGCCGATGCCACACAGCCTGATAAAATCTGTATCCCTCCATAACTTTTGCTGTGCATGAGACATCTTCTCCAAAGTTACTGTACTTATTGGTTATACTGTGACCTATTTGGCAAATATACCCTCTGTGATGGCAAAGGCAATATGGATTACAGATGGGGGGGGCACACATTTTGGCAGCCGATGCCATACAGCCTGATAAAATCTGTATCCCTCCATAACTTTTGCTGTGAATGAGACATGGTCTCCAAAGTTACTGTACTTATTGGTTATACTGTGACTTATTTGGCAAATATACCCTTTGTGATGGCAAAGGCAATATGGATTACAGATGGGGGGGGGGGGCACACATTTTGGCAGCCGATGCCACACAGCCTGATAAAATCTGTATCCCTCCATAACTTTTGCTGTGAATAAGACATCTTCTCCAAATTTACTGTACTTATTGGTTATACTGAGATTGATTTTGCAAATAAACTCATTCGTGATAGCTTCGCTACAAAGTGTAAACCGAGTGTAAATTCACTGGAGAGCGACGTGTTTCCATGATCGCATCTGGTTTTACAGTATTATAGTATCAAAGTCTTTTTCTAGACAAAGTATTCCCAGCAGGTTATTTCAGTGTACATTATAAGGTAAACTGTCTTCCACACGGCACATTACAATATCACGAAACTAATATTAAATTCATCGAGTCTGCTGTTTTCCAGCTTTTACTCTTTATCGCGTCGACTGCAGATCAGTGACAAGTAGCGTACAGAACGGAGCTGGGCAAGTGGCTCCTCCTACTTTGCGCGCTCCCGTGAATGGGGAAACAATTTTTGACGGGGGTAACTACTTTGGCACAACACCTGTTCACGCGCGTTAAAATATGATATTTTGGGGCGCGATGGATTTTTCTTGGACACGCGTAGAGGTGCGAATGTGCACGCCAGTGGCGTGTCTAGCAAATTTTTGTTGGGGGGGCCAGGTAGGGGCACAGATTTGGAGAAGGGTGGCAGATTTAATTGGCAGATAATGTTTAAAAAAAAAATTCTACCAACCCTTAACCATAATTCAATAATCCTATAAACCTAATAACCAAATGCACTTTTAACTCTTATTAGAATGAGATTTTAACCACTACGGTGCAAAGTTTTTAGATACTGCGTTGATAAAGTACAAGAGATACAATCAGTGCTTTGTCAGTGTTTACTCAGCATTCAAGGACAGCAATATTTGCATAGTATTTTTACTGACATATACTGCACATATGTTTTGGGCAAAAACATTTTTGAATATTAAAATACGAACATTTGTAGCAAACAATTGACAAATTAGCCAATGCCAATGCAAAACTTTATCTGCCTGTTAAAAAAAGAAGATAATCTTCTCACAAACTGGTGTTTGATTTTGAAACAGGAAAAAAGTGGAGAAACAACTGAAAAGACTAATATTTGAATAAAACCTGAAAGCAAGTAAATACTTTCTATGCTGCCTTATGGTAAACTTTGGTAATATTGATAAAGAACAACACTGGCTGATGATGAAATACATTCAGCTGGCATGGTGACACTGCCAGTATAACCTGCAGGGCTGGACTGGGACAGAAAATCGGGCATTTTGACTACAGACCGACCCACCAGGTATTAAAGCCATAAAGCCTTTGAATGAAAACAAACCCTGTTGTGACAGTGATGTACAGTCTTGTTGGTATATGTATGATTTCTATACATTTTACGTCAGATAAAAACTTTGGTTGTAAGATTTAGATAATTATTTAATAAAAGCGAGACATTTTAAATGAGAATAAGAAAGAAAAGTATTTCTTTGTGCCCCCTTTCCCTGTTAATGCCCTACCTGGCCCCCTGGCAAAACTTTGCTAGACCCGCCCCTGCACAGTTACCAGCTGTCAGCTACATAAAAAAGGATCCTGGTGGGTGGTCTTCACGTTTCCCTCTCACCAGATATCCAAACCGACATCATGACCAGCAGCTTTACAGCTGTGGCTCCAGCAAACATCAGCTGATACTAGAAATTAATATTAAATAAATTCTAACAACAGCCGATCAAGCTTAAACGTGCTGCTGTTGTTTAGCGCAACATCTGCTGGTTTCATCTTTCTGGCGCAAAGTGGGCGATAAACAAACAAGAGAGAAAAGCCGATCAGCTGATCATCGATCAGTTTCATGATTGAAGTAGCAACAGGAGAGGCAGGATGAGAGAAGAGGCAGCTGTGCAGCGTAAAGACAGAATAAATCCAGCTTTGTGTCTTTTTTCCATTCTAGCTGAAGTCCGGGACAAACTGCGTCTCTTCTCAGCTCAATACGAAACGTGTAATATTTTCTCTGATTGAGGGACCATTCCATTTTTTTAAGGAGCCGTTGGCAACTCTACTAACCTTATGAATAAAATAAAGTTCACTATCAGTAACATCATAGCAACCGAACAGCTGTATAAAAACTCCAAGCTGGCTAGAACGCAGTATGAGTTATTGCAACTGACAGTAAAAAGTCAGCAACATGAAAATAAACTCCACCTAAACTTAGTTCATATCTGACCCAGATAGACTGCAGGTCATAACTTCTTACCTGAAGTTCAGTTCACCTGACACTCGGACTGGCGGCTGCCTCGGGGCTCTCCTCCTGCCTCCCCTTCCCTCATCCACCTGCTGCCTCTGTGGAAGCCCCGCCATAGCCACCACCAAACAACGGAGTTATTTCTACACATCGACCTGCATCTGGCCAATCCACCACCTCTCATTGTTCATGCCGTTACAAAAAAAATAAAAAATAAGTCAAATAAGCCCGATGGCCAGTCCAGCTATGTTAACCTGCAACCAAATCTGCAGCTCCATACAGCAATGTTACGACTTAGATTACATCTTATAACTCATAACTCTTATGTTAGCTGCCCTCTGTAGCATACTGTCTGAAATATTCCACGGCTGCAATAATTCTTTAAGTGTTATTTTTCCTTGGTATTCTAATTTCGCCGAAGTTTACTAAACTCAACAAACTTAATATTACTTACCGGGACATTTATTCTGTCCTCATTTTCTTTCACCGAAAAATTGTTTCCTGCAGTGACGTCTTTCGTGCTTGGCTCTCCTACCTTTGCTAACGTGATGCACATAGCGCAGAAGCCGATGCTGCATTCACTTACACTCGGATATCTGAGCGTCACCGTGAAAACATAATCGGACATTTGATATTTGATTGAATTTTATTGTTTTGCCTTTGGGGTGGCACCTGGGGTGGCCAGTCTGGTTGGGGGGGTGGCCTGTGCCCCCCCAGGCCACCCCGCTGGACACGCCATTGGTGCACGCGTCAAGTTAGGGGCGTTTGGGGCTTTTTTCACGCGCCCATCGCGTTCGGTGTGAACACACCGTAACTTACTTGTACACATCAAATATATCAGTGATATTGGCAGGCGGCTAGCATCTGTAACACAGCTCCGCTTAACTGCCTTGAAAAACTCTGAAATAGTAGAACAATAAAATAAAATGCAACGAACCCATCTGGGATGATCCTGCGATCAACAACAGTTAAAACGTCAATTCACCTAGTATACTGTAACATCGTGAAACACGTTCATTCCTATATAACGTTATAAGCTAACAAGCATGCTAACCGTAACTGTACCGTAACTGTTTTCCTGTAGAAATAGGAGACACCAAACGATTTCTCTTTTTGTTACTCACCTTCTGCTCTTCCATTAATAAAATAGCATCTTCGGGACCCCTCGGCCACGCAAAAAATCACTTATATCCACCATATTTAGTGAATTAGTTCTCCACCTGCCAAACTGGACACATCGCTGTCACTGAAGCTGGAAGCCTGCAGGTGCCCACCTCAAAATTCTGAGATTAAAGTCATAATTCTGAGAAAAAAGTCATAATTCTGAGATTGAAGTCATAATTCTGAGATTAAAGTCAGAATTCTGAGAAAAAAGTCATAATTCTGAGATTAAAGTCATAATTCTGAGATTAAAGTCAGAATTCTGAGAAAAAAAGTCATAATTCTGAGATTAAAGTCAGAATCCTTTTTTTTTTCCAGTGGCCCTAATCCTCTTCCGTAGATTTGTGCTCATCTAATGTCATTTATTTACAATTTTCATTTGTGGATATAGATTATTAAATACCGTCACTAGTTTGTATACAGCGTTGCATACAGCGCTTTGAGTACTCCAGGAGAGTAGAAAAGCGCTATATAAGAATCAGTCCATTTACCATTTATGAGTGGTAGAAATGATTAGTGGTAGAAATAATTGTGTCATTATCAGTGATGGGAATAACAGTAACTAATCTGAATAATTACCATTTCTATCATTAAAACGCTGTTACTAACAAGAAAATGCGGTGTGGACTCATTACTATTTTTCAACACAGACGATTGTGCTGCTGATTGGCTGAGGAAGAATAAAATAGTCAAGGTAAACCAATCGCATGACCAATTTAAGATGACATAGTAACAAGATGCTTTCAACCCAAAACAACCCCGATTCTCCATTTTTATATAAAAAGTGTGGACTTCAAACTATATACTAGTTTTTAAATTGTGTTGATAGGCTATAAAACCAGAGTTATGAAAAAAAATATACGTAAAGCTTTTTCCTGAATACTATTGTTGTTTATATTTACTGGGGGGGAAACGGTAAATCAAATAAAAAAATAATAATACGGCATCATGGCATTTGATTGTTTAGAAAGGCGGAGAAGTTTTATGAGTGATGGCAGCGAAAGAGAGAGAGAGCAAAAGAGCGAGAGAGAGAAAGAAAGTTTTGAGATGTGAAAGAATTGTGACTTTTAGCGTGTTTGGAGTTTAAAGTTAGTGTTTTGTGTTGTGAAGTTAGTGAGTAGTGTAGTCGATAGTTTTGTTGTCACACAGGCAAAGTCACACAGGTTCAAGGATGCATCACTGCCACGCAGTGGCTCCAATATGGAGGTGCCTTTATTTACAAACTATAAAACATCGACATTTCATATCAGAATAACATCTGTACTGTTTGAAATCCACGTAAAACACATCAGTGGTATTTTATTGGTGTTGTTTGAATCACTCTCACACAGAGATGTTTTCCAGCTGCTAACTTCATTCATGCAGCGTTAGAGTTGAACAGATTTAGAAGACAGAAGTGTTTGTTTTTATTTACATTAATAAATGAGTAACGTTAAAGTTTTAGAAACAACTTTACTCTGATTTAAAATGTCCTGTTGATCAGTCTCATGATGAATCTTCATGTCTCTGTCATGATCAGTTTTTTGAGTAGAAGAAGATTGATTTGTTTCATTAAACTAAAACCTATGAAAATACCATAATCATTCAGATCAACAGAAACATGGAGTGTGTTTGTGCGCAGACCAGTGTTGGAGTCCACAGTCATCTCCTCTCTGGTCAGAGCAGCGGACTGCAGATTCACCCACTTCCTGTAAGCAGACTGTCGTTATTGGACATCAGGCTGAGCTCTCAACAACCAGTTGCACAGTGAAGCCCTGAGCTTTACATCATGCAGTAGCAGGTGAACAGCCTGTGAGACAGTCTCATTCTTCCGTCTTATTTTGGATCGAATAGGCATTTGCTGGGAAGGTCTATGCCATCCCGCTCACCTCTTTCCTGCACACGTTGTCTTCACCGCCTTTTGTGCCAAGGCTGAGTGACCTAAGCATCTCTACTGGCAGGTGATGTATCACTGAGGTTGTGTTGTGCCAGTGCACCTCAGCCGTCTTAGATCATGTGTCTGCAGCAGGTTTTTCCTCAACGGGTCTAAAGATCAGCTTCATAAATGATTTTCTGTTTGTTTGTGAAATCTGATCATTCGCCCCATCAAAATAGCATAGCATAGCATCTTTATTTATAACGCACTTTACATCCAACTATGTTGACCAAAGTGCTACAAATATAAAACAGAGAGGAAACAGTTTAAATTACATATAAAATATCTTAAAATTAAAAGTAATATAATTAATAAGAAACGTATTAAGAGACATCCACAAGTCCTGCTGTGCTAAAAGCCAAGGTAAATAAATATGTTTTAAGACGTGATTTAAAAACAGATAAGGAAGGTGCCTGTCTAACATGTAAAGGCAACTCATTCCACAATTTTGGTGCTGCCACAGCAAACGCCCGATCCCCTCTGAGCTTACGATTAGTCCTGGGCACACTCAGGAGGAGCTGGTCTGCCGACCTGAGGGACCGGGAAGGTATGTATGGATGAAGAAGCTCAGAGAGGTACACAGGGGCAGCATTGGACAAACATTTAAAAACAAATAAAAGCATCTTAAAATGGATCCTAAAATGCACGGGCAGCCAATGAAGTGAATATAAAACTGGGGTGATATGCTCGTATCTATGAGTGCCAGTTAAAAGGCGTGCAGCAGCATTCTGGACTAACTGCAGCCGAAGAACAGAAGATCGACTCACCCCAAAATAAAGAGAATTACAGTAATCCAGCCGAACGGTTACAAAAGCGTGGATTACTGTTTCAAATTGCTGTCTCGTAAGAAAGTGCTTAATTTTGGCCAGTTGCCTCAGATGAAAGAAACTAGACCTTACAACCAACCCGATCTGGCTTTCAAGCTTAAGCTCAGGATCCATTTTAAAACCCAGATTAACAATCTCTGGTTTACAGAATGATTTCAGGGATTGCAAATCAACACACGGAACAGCAGTGGAGGCAGGTCTGAACACCATTACTTCAGTTTTAGAATCATTAAAACAAAGAAAGTTTAGCGCCAACCACGACTTGACGTCCTCCAGACATGTTTGTAAACGATTTACAGATGACCCATCTTTCTTTTTAAGAGGAACATAAATCTGGCAGTCATCTGCATAACAGTGAAACGAGAGTCTGTGTTTTCTAAAAATTGAGCCCAATGGAAGTAAATAAAGTGAAAACAGGATAGGGCCCAGAATGGAACCCTGTGGTACTCCATGAGACAACGGAGCTTGGGAGGACTCACAGTTTCCTAAGCGAACTGAAAAGGTTCGGTTTGTTAAGTAAGACCTGAACCATTTCAGAGCCACACCTGTTATACCGACACACTGCTCCAAACGTGAGATTAAAATTTCATGGTCTACAGTGTCAAATGCAGCAGTTAAATCGAGTAAAATAAGAATGACACTTTCACCAGAATCACATGATAAAAATATATCATTAAAAATTCTTAAAAGTGCTGATTCAGTGCTATGCATTGCTTTAAAACCAGATTGAAAAATCTCCTGAACATTTTGTGCATTCAAGTATGAGATCAATTGGTCATATACAATTTTTTCCAAGACTTTAGATAAAAAGGGCAGCTTAGATATTGGTCTAAAATTCTCAACAGCGTTTGTATCTAGCCCAGGTTTCTTAAGAAGTGGTTGCACAATTGCATCTTTGAAATTCTTTGGAACCACACCTGAAGTAAGGCTGCTATTTAAAATGGTTAAAATAGTTGGACCTAAGGTAGAAAAAACTTCTTTCAGCAAAAGGGGAGGGATAGGATCATAAGGTGAGCCTACAGGCTTTAAATGAACCACCACCTCCTGTAGCTGAGCAAGAGTAACCGACTCAAACTGTTGAAAGACAGCTGAGCAAACTGGAAGATCAGAGGGGTCAGATGTGGGCAAAATCTGCGCCCTAGCCAAGGCTACCTTGTTTATAAAGAAGTGCAGAAACCTTTCACACATTTCAAGTGAAGGCTCAAAACTAAGAGCAGAGGGAGGGCTTAAAATAGTCTCAATTGACTTAAACAATATGTGTGGTTTCTGATAATTCACCATAATAATATTTGCAAA
Organism: Rhamphochromis sp. 'chilingali'; assembly: GCF_963969265.1. Taxonomy (NCBI): domain Eukaryota; kingdom Metazoa; phylum Chordata; class Actinopteri; order Cichliformes; family Cichlidae; genus Rhamphochromis; species Rhamphochromis sp. 'chilingali'. The sequence goes on from NC_137932.1 coordinate 28,216,556, forward strand.
GTGTTTCCGCTTTGCTTCTTTTATTGTAAGCTGATATAAGGCCCAGCACTCTCTTAAACTTTGTAAAGAGACCTGTAAGTTATCTTTTTTCCATCTCCGCTCAGCCCTACGACATTCACGCCTCGCAGCACGGGTTTCATCGTTCAACCAGGGTTCAAGCTTTGTCTTAGGATGCTTAATTTTTAGAGGAGCAACAATATCCAAGACAGTCTGACAAGTGGTATGAAACCAAAAACTGAGTTCCTCTACGTATTGGAGTGTCTCAGGAATGGAGAACTGATTATAGTAGGTGGAGAACCGTGCTGCCGTGGAACAATTTAACAAATGAGATGTCTTTGCAGGGACAAGCCCCTTGAATTCATTTCTAGATAAAGAGATGTCAAACAGAACCGGCATATGATCAGAAAAAACAGGATCGGAGAAACAGATCTGTGTGGCAGCCATCTTCTTTTGGGTCAAGACAGCAAACAGAATCTGAAGGTTTGTGATTGTCGTCACAAAGCCGAGGATTCAAAGCAGAGATACGCCGTCAGATTCCCGAGCTCCTGGAATCCTATGTGGAGACAAACTTGCTGTTTGACAGGAAGTAGGAGAGGCCGCACATTTTCATGCCTCAGTTAATGACCTGAAAATCCGGCTTCCCGTTTGCAGGACTGAGATAAATAAATCTGGATTTACCAAAATACCAAGGTGTGACTTCAGGAACAACGCTATTTGTACAGCTGTCAGAGCTCAGTGTGGACGGCTAATCACAGACAGATTGATGCAGTTGGTTAGAAATCATTTAATATTTGTTTACAGGAAATAAACTCTAATTAAATGAAAGTTACAGTGACTCACTGCGCCACCATGTGATACAGAAAAGAACAGGCCAAAGCAGCTGGTGGTAGTTACTCAAGCTAACTCAGATCAGCTGGAGAGAAAGACACTAAATTAACATCAGTGGTACTGAAAACAGCTGTAGATAATCTTACATCTATGCAAATATTTGGTTCAGATGAAAACAGTTTGATGATGCCCTCAGGTGCATGACTGTCATCACTGACAAATGAAAACAATTTAACCTGATTTATTTCATTCTGTTACAGAAAATAGAGAATGAAACAAAAATAAATACAGCAGAAGGTTTGGATCAAATCCAGCTCAGCATTTCCAAACATCAGTGGTTTTTACACCTGCATCAAGATTTGTGTGTCTGCAGAGTCCCAGCAGACATGTGACGGACACAGGTCCTCCTCCTCAGACTCACCTGACCACACACTCAGGTGTAGTCAAGTCAGGTGAGTCGCACCTGTGACACGTTCATTGCCCCCCTCTTGAACTGTGGTGTAACATGGCCTGGCGGCAGAGGCGGAGAGCACCACCTGAAGTCAGAAACAATAAAGTGAAAACTGTGCTGCCACATTAGAAACACATCTAAGTGATGTCACATTCCTGTTGTCGCTCTGTCACACTGACCTCTGCATTCAGCTTCCTTCTCTTCACATCGTCATACACATGAAACATCAGCAGCTCGCAGGTCTTCTTGTGATCTCAGCCTGCATTCGAGCCACAGCACAGAACACCAACCCTCTCTGCTCGAGGGCTAGCATCTGTAACTGATCTGGGACTCGTGTGCCAAAGCGTTATTAAAAAGGACTCGACTCCTCAGCAACTGACAGTGTGTTTGTCACATTCAGACTGACCCAAGGACCTACCTCTCACAGCCAGCAGCTGACCTTTGGCCTCCAACATGCAGTTGGATCACAAACTCTTTTGACTCAGTCAAACCTCAGAGAGGTGTTGTGAGTCATATTGCAGGTTCTGCTTTCATTCTGGTGTCTGAAGAGGTCCAGCCCACAAAGCAGATCTTCAGTCTGTCAGTCCTTCTGCAGCTCCCCCGTGTGGACAGACGCTGAACCAGTTTTTCACAAAGTGTGACTAGCAGCATCAGCCTCACAGCTTCCTGTAGAGAACAGGTGCCAAACTCGAGGGCCAGTGTCCTGAAACTTTTAAATGTGTCCCTGCTGCAACATACCAGAATTAAAATTGGTAGGTCATTAGCAAGACTATAGAACTTGACTGCATGCTGAGGAGGCAATTCAGGCCATGTCCACACTTATACGTTTTCGTTTGAAAACACATCTTTTTCTCTTCGTTTTGGCCTTCCGTCCACACTGAGACTTCATTTTTGGTCAAGGAAAACGCTGTGTTTTGAAAACACTTTCCAAACCGGATATATTTGAAAATGCCGTTTTCATGTCGCAGTGTGGACAGCGAATCACACTGTGGTGACACTGTGGTAAAACGATGACACATTTTAGTCATGTGATGCAGTCATGTGACCAATTAAATTAAACTTAGGCTACGTTCACACTGCAGGCGAAAGCGCATCAAATCTGACTTTTTTGACCCTATGCAACCCATATCCGATCATGCTATGACAGTGTGAACAGCACAAATCCGATATTTTTAAATCCGATCAGGGTCACTTTTGTATGTGGTACTGAATCCGATACATATCTGATGTTTTAGAAAGCGACTGCTGTTTGAATGGTCATGTCGCATTAAATCCGTCTTTTACGTCACTGACACAAGACAGATGCCAATTATCAGCGCCTGAAAAGCACCCGATAAGACATCGTGAACGCTTCTTGGTCATCCCGTGTAGATGTTAGTGAAACGTACAGAAAATGGGAACATTTTATTTGTACTGTATTATCTGCAGATTCTGACAGACATTTCTAACTATCCTTTGAAGCACCGCTCCTCTCTAAAACAGCAATAAGGATAATTATTAGGCCATTTGTAAATAACAAAATAACTTTATAACTTAAAGCAAATTTGGGAAACATAAAGTCCGAAGTCTTTATATTAAGGGCCATCAGTCAAACAATACTGTTTGGTCTGGGTCTAAACAAAGCGCGTTGTGTGTGATGTCTTCTTTTGCGCATGCGGGCTGCTTTGAGGGTTCACACTAGAGCTTGTTTGCTGTCACATTGTATTTGTAGTGTGAACAAGCAGAGAAAAAAAAAATTGGATTTGATCAAAAAATCGGAATTGAGCATTAAGCCCTGCAGTGTGAACGTAGCCTAATATAGCGGAGGGTATTTTCGGCCGTTTCAATGTGGACGCACAACGTGAAAACGATAGTGTGGACACAGAGCGTTTTCAAAAGAAAACACAGTTTTCAAATTTATCCGGGCTAGTGTAGATATAGCCTCAGCCATTTGATTCATGTTACAGCAGCTCATAAGTGAATGAACATGGTGCAACAAAAGTACTTTTAGAAGTACAATTTCCCAAAAACTTACATTTATTTAAATTTACTTGAGTAAGGTTGGGGATTGCCACCTCAGCATGCAGTCAAGTCTTGCTAATAACCTAATTTTAATCAGGTGTGTTGCAGCAGGGACACATGAAAAAGTTTCAGGACACCAGCCCTCAAGTTTGACACCTGTGCTCTACAGGGAGCTGTGAGGCTGATGTTGAGGACTGGAGTTTGACACCCTGCTGCAGAGGAACATTACAGACCCTCCTCTTGTGGATATTTTAATCCAAACAGAGACAAAAGTCTGGATTTAACATTTTCAGATTCAAAGGTGATCTGACGGTGGAGATGGACATCTGCGGCCTTGTGTTGATGACATTCTGATCAAATGTTATTTTTATGTCTCATCTTCAGAATCTTTAGAAAAATTAAAACAAGTATTTCTGAGTGAGATGCAGTTTCCTGGAAATATTTCAGAATAAAAGCCTCACTAAACACTCAATTTGAAACAGGAAGCACTGAGGTTGCATGATCAACATCAATAAAAATCTTCAAAATAATTGTGATTATATTCCAATCAGATAGGAAGGTCAAAGGTCAGCTGAATCTCAGAGCCCATGTGACTGAAAAACATTTATGTGGAGCATTTAAACACCAACACTGGACCCGTTTCCCGCTGGCCTTCAGTCAGAAACGATCACCGTTAACAAACCAATAATCAATAACAGCTGCTTCTTCTGTGGTATCCTGTCAGGAAACCACAGAAGCTAGAACACAGCTACAGGTGATCTCTGTGAAAAATGTGAGCATCAGTCCAAACATCAGCTGATCAATGAGCTGATCCTCCCTCAGCCCTGACATTAAAAACTTCGTGAAGCAGAGAAAAGATGAAGCTGCAGCTTGAGGAGGAGGTGCTGGTAAATAACACTGAGCCTTCATCCTCTGTGGGATGGAAACAGAGGCTCCACCCACACTCAGGTTCACTCTGTTTATTAAGAGTCGTGGTCACAAACAGAAAAACAACGCAAGAAGAAGAACAAACAGCTGACATCGCTAGCTTTACTTAAGACGACATTCGTTTACACCTGGGGTAACCAGGTGGACCCGCCACCTTGGTCAGATCCACCCGGTCCGACCTGAGCCGGCTTAAACTGGTCTAAACTGGTGAGGCATTAAAGGGGCATGTCCCTGACTTCTGTTAGTGCTGATTAGGTGAAAGTTGAATTAGTTTGAGTTCAGCTGGAGTTTGTTTGGTTTCAGGTCTTAGTCCACAGGAAACAGTCTCACTGTGAGCCAGACGAGAAGAAGATGATGAGGGGGGCAGGGCTGATTGTCCAAGCAGCCGCAGAATCATTTCATGGAGCTCATTCTGATTGGTTCTGATAGTCTGATTTACTCGAGCCTGTAACGACTGGTTGGTTCTGAGCAGCTGGATCCAGTCCGATCCCGTACTGCTGGCGAGCGAACACTTCGAGAGACTTGTAAGGCATAACAGGAGTTCTGAGGGTAAGAGTCGAGGTGACTGGTTCTAGTGTTTAGTTGTTGGATTTTTCATTGGCCGGTTCAGTCTGAAGGGGGGTTTGTGACCTTCCGTGCCGGCCCGCCCCTCACACATCGCCGTGAGTTTGACAGGAAGGACGGAGTGTTACAGTAAAGGCACCAATCACAGAGTGCGTGGGACGGTGACAGAGCGAGGAAGCCGTAACAGGCTTTAGTATTCTGGGAAACATCCAAGCGTGAGGCAGCGCACCCTTGCAAACAGGAATTTCTCTCCACGCAGGTCACAGGGGTACCGTTTCAGCAGATATACTAGTTTGTATTTCCTCTGGAGATCACACTGCGAGCAGCACAAGCGCTAACCGTGGGTGTGGGCGGAGCTTCGACGGACTCATTTTAATCGGTTACTATAACGTTTTTAGGTTGTGATGACGTCAGTTTAGCGTGTACGTGCTGAACCTGAACTCTAGGATCCATGAAGGTCCGCAAGTCCTCCACTTGGTCCATTGGACGGAAATGCTACGGTCGACTCGTTCAGACCTGAGCTGTAACGGGTGGAGGGTGGTGCCTCCTCTACGCGACTGCGAGATTCCTGCTCTTTGATACGAGCAGCTGATTGGCCATCACAGCTGTCAGATATCATACATGCAATTATAACTTAATAAAAATAATGTTTAACTATAAAAACGATCAGTGCCGTCAGCTGAGAGCGTGATTGGTCGTGCAGGCACCAGCTGACGGCACGTCACCTTTATGGTTTGTTTAGAGAACAGAGCAGCTGCGTCTAGACCTGCAGCCAGTTTCAGGTAACGTCTTAAAACAGAAGCTCAGAGCGCTGCAGAACCACCGCAGCTCACACCGGCCTGTGACGGCGCCAGTTTCAGTAACTCCTGACGGTTTTGAATCAGCCAGAAATGTCGCTAAAGCGTGAGTTCATAGGGGTCGTCTGATTGGTGGGTTTCTGTGGATTACTTTTGGACCTGAAATGTGATTAAAGCTCAGAGAAGGCCACATGACCACATCAGTCTGAGGCCGCGATTTGAACCGTGCACTCTGCGAGTCGGAATTTAAGGCAACATGGCGCCTCGTTGCTCTGAAAATCACGCAAGGGCAGTTTTGAGTTTCAGCTCGTGTTTAAACATTTAAAAAAAAAGAACAACAGGAAACGTGAGCTCTGGGCGACCAATCAGATTTTACGATGGGTTCAGTTATTTGTAATCTGTTTCCTGGCGTGTAATTCATTGTGCAGCTCATTTTGGCCTTTAATTTTGTCAAGGGTTAATCTCACAGAGCCCCACGAGGCGACTGCTGTTGTGACTGTGTGCCGTAGGTTTGCGTAAAATAAAGTTCAATTGAATTGAATTGAAGGATAAAACAACTGTTTGTGCTCTAAACAGCTTTCCTCCTCCCTCCAGAAAAGGTCTGCCTCTCTCGCCACCAAGTTCAGCTCCAATATGGCAGACAGAAGCTTCCTGTCACGCACGGTGACTACACCGTCATCATGGAGAGAGGCAGGCAGTGGGTGGAGCCTGTGTGCCACCGCCCACCTCCCGCTCTCCATGTATGGACAAATAGCAGTCGGTTTCTAGGCAGCATGCTGTTTGCTATTTATTCAGAATCAGCTCTAACACGAGGCTTCCTGTCCTCAGGTATCTACCAACCCACCAGCTTCCTGTTGCGCAAAGCCTCAAGCGGACAGAAGTCACTAAGGCGCGGCTGGACCCGCAGCTCGCAGTGTGACACCCGGTTAGTTTGCGTACGGCTTCAAAGTGCAGTTCAGTCTTTTTGGTGTTCAAGTGCATTCTTTGTTCTCACATTTATGGCTTCTTAGTAACAGACTCGTGGACATGGCAGCAGCGCTGTTATAGTCTCTTGGTGTGTTTGGAGTTATAGTGGCTCCGCATGTCTTTGCGCAGGCGGAACTTCTCACCGCACACGCCACAGATGTACAGGTGGACATCCATGTGCTTCTCCAGCTGTTCGCCACCCGGGAAGATCTGGAAGCACACCTGGCAGATGGTTTCCCCGGCTGACAGGTGGGAGATCATGTGACGCACGTGGTCGTGTTTGAGGAAGGTCCCCTGGTCACACACGGGGCACACGTAGCGCGCCATTCCTTTATGCATGTCAGTGTGGAGGCGGAGTTGGCGCTCGCGCAGGAACTGCTTGCCACAGGTCTGGCAGGTGAACTGCTTCTCCTTGGTGTGGACAGTGTAGTGCTCGCGCAGGTGGCAGCGCTGGTAGAAGCCTTTGCCACAGATGCTGCAGAAGTGTTTGCGGCGGTGATCGGGCTCGCCGCCTTCCTCCAGCATGGTGGGCCGAAACAGCTCCTGGTCGTGGCAGGATAGAGCGTGCTCCAACGCCAGGCTCTCGTTCTGGAACAGCAGGCCGCAGTGCGGACACGCCAGGTCGGCTGCCTCCAGCAGCCCCTCCTCCATCCCATGCGGCTCCTCCAGCAGGGACGCCTCATCCTCGCCATGGGAGTCCGACTCAGCTCCATGGGATTCACCGCAGCGCTCGGCATGCTCCTGCAGCTGCCGGCCTTTGATCAACACCTGGCCGCACCTGCCGCAGGCACATATATGCCCCATGTGGTTGGACAGATAGTGTGCGGACTTGTCCTCCTCCAATAACAGAGCGCCACACACCTCGCAGGGCGTGCCGTCAGCGTCCTGCTTCTCGTCTTTGACCTTCTGGAGTTTGACGGGGATGCCGGAATCATTGCCTTCGAAAGGCTCGCTGCTGTTTTCCAAACCGGAGACACCGGGCTCGGGGTCCGATTGCGTTTTCTCCCTCAGCGCTGCATCACCGAAGCGTGCACTAAAATCTCTGGCGGCATGCTCGCCAACACGGACCACCTCGATCTCAGGGAACATGCTCTCTTCTGGTTCGGTCTTGATGCTCCTGGTGGACCCAGGCTCGCCGTCTGGTCCGCCTAGGACTGACCGGGCAGTCTTGGCCTCAGGCCAGTCGTCCTCACCTTTACAGACGACCCGGTGTTCCTCCACGCTCTCTGAGGCGGAGCTCTCTGCTTTACTTGAGTCGTTGTCACCCTCAGTGTTGCCTCGGGGTGGGTGGAAGGCTTTGCGGTTGGTACACGTGAGGATATGCTCGATTAGAAGCTTCTCGCAGCTGAACACGAAGCCACAGTCGTCGCAAGTGTATGTGCGACCGAACCTAGGGCGGTCCTTCAGAGTTGAACTCCTACCACCTGACCGCTTCCTCAGGTCACATGGTTGCTCGCCTGCTCCGTCTAAAACTGGCGCCGCCACAATCAGAGGAGCGGTTGCTGCCTCTTCAGTCGTCGCTGGCCTGCCAACTGCAGCAGGAACAGCAGGAACAGCCGGACGCCCCGTGCTGCTAGTGACGGCCTTCGGCAGACGCTCCCCTTCAGGTGCGGCGGGCCGCTGCTGTTCGTACATGCGCACGCCAAACATCATCTTCCCGCCAGCAGGCCCGGCGGAGGAGCTGGATGAGGAGGCAGAGGAGGACGGCGTGATGTTGGAGCTCCTGATGTCCCTCAGGTCCTCCAGCGAGTCAGGGATGTAGTACATCTGCAGATATGCCATGGACGCTTTCAGCTCCTCAAACTCGTAACTGCCCACAACGATGCGCCCGAGGTACATGAGCTGCAGGATGAGGTCGAAGCACTCGGCACTGATCTGCATGTTGCTCAGGTCCAGGCGGCCCGCTCCCTGCTGGTCCCGGATGAACATCATCCTGAAGTAGGAGCTGCAGGCCGCCAGCACCGCCTTGTGAGCCCGGAAGTAGATGTCGCCGATGGCGATGAGGCAGTCGCACAGGAAGCCCCACTCGCGCTGGTTGTTGAGTTGCTGGAGGACGTGATCGCTGTGGCTCGGCCTTGCCATCGCCCTGTGGACAACAGAGGAAGACAGAGTCAGAATTTATGAGGCAGCAAGGTCGTCTGCGGTCGACTTTCATAACGTGTGAGCCGGCACGGGACAGTCGGGCCTGATATGATTCATCAGCAACTCTGACTTTAATTAGAGCCACAAGTTCACACACCGAGCACGCTCAGATCAGCTCCCAGCTTCACTTACAGCACTGCAGTGATGAATCAGTATTTCCTTCTCAAGAACACACTGCTCAGATTTAACATGCACGCGCACACACACACACACGATGGCAGGTCTACTTCTCACCTTTCTAAACTCACTGTGGGGGAGGATGCTTCACCTCCCGTTGGCTATTCTCACAGTAAGTGACACCCCCCCCTCACACACACACCTACCCTGTTATGTGACAGATGTGTTTGTATTGCAGGATAGGGCTGCCACAAACGATTATTCTGATAGTCGACTAGTCACCGATTATTTTTGCGATTAGTCGACTAATCAGATCATCACCCATTGGACGTAAAACCTACAAGCTGTAGGTTGCACCAGCAGCATCTGCTCTTATATAACTATCATTAGCTTACAGCTTTAAGTGTTTAAGGTGTGTGCTAACTAAAAATAAAGACAAGATGGTAGTTTATTAAATTTTAATTAAACTTGCAGATTGTTTCGGTGAAGTTTAATAAACTCCTTGCTATCTAAAATATAACAGGACACCGGAGTAAATTCTGGAGCATCTCACACTTCTGATAATCAGCTGTCTGTTTGATGTTTATTCAGCTGTGTAAAAACTATAACTTTAATCTCAGCCAAACCGATTTACTCAGGAACAAATAAAATACTAAAAAAAGCCAAACAATAACATTTTAAAGTTATCTAAGTGACGGCCGGGAGTCCGGTGTTCTCACGGCTAGTTAGCCTTGCCCCCGGTTAGCTATCGAGCTAGTGGGTAACAGACGTCTCCGAAAACGTCAGAGCGCTTTTGAAAATATGTGGTGTCTTGATAAACTGAGCAGATATTTGAGGTTTACACAGCTACATTCTCGCCTGAAAATATGTTAAACGTTTATTTTGTGACTCAGAAAGAATAATAAGAGTAATATTAAAGCTAACTAGCTGCCGCCATTGTTGGAAACTGAGCTGGGCGCTATGAATTCTGGGACAGAGCTTCTTCTTCTTCGGGGTTTAAGGGCAGCTGGCATCCTTGTACATGCAGTGCTGCCATCTTCTGTTTCATTCCGTTATTACACTCTTAAATCCTGCTACTTATTCCTGCGTCTTTTGTGATCTTACAAAGCTTCAAACGACGCGTCGACTATTAAATCAGTCGTCGACGATTTTGATAGTCGACGTAATCGTGACTAGTCGACTAATCGTGGCAGCCCTATTGCAGGACAAGTATACCTGTACACACCCCAAGTTACTGCCTAAATAAAAGGTCCACCCTGACCCCACCAACACCTGGAGAGTTCACAGCAGATGTCCTGTGGACCAGGTTACAGTAAACTGTGAGCCAGATGTGCCCGACACACCCGACAAATCTGGATCTTTAAGTTGGACTCAGAGGAAACTGCAGATGCAGGGCACATCTGGGCCAAACCGCTCTCTGAGAATGCTCTCTGCTCACTGGTTACCCGAGCCCTCATCGGCGGGTATACGCCAATAACATCTGCAGCAGTTCCAGATGTGGGCGGAGCTAAAAACAGGTTCCTGTGCTGCAGGAGAAAACCGGTCGCATGCGGTTTTCTGTACTGTGAAGTGAACCCGGTCCTGTTCTTCAGAACTGGAGCTTTTTGTTAGACATGTACCTTCACTGCCTGACCCCCCCTGCCCCGCTGCTGCTTGGAGACACTGAAACCCATCAAAAGATGTCACTTCTTGTGTCAAAATGGGGTGTAATCAGAGGAAGATGTTTTCTCCCGTCACCTGAGCTGAACAGTGATTCGCTTAAAACTTTGACGCGTTTTTATTTTCAGCGATGTCGTCCCGTCTGTGTGTACTGAGCTGCCTTCCCTCCCCAGTTCCACTGGCGGTTCACCTGGCTGTGCTCACAGGTAAAGCTCACACAGAGTACACTTGTGACCAGCTAGAATGTGTCAGCTGATCCCAGAGTGCCTCAGAGCATCGCGCCAGATAAGAGATCAGTGGCGAAGTAGCATCACTGTACGTGTGTGTGTGTGTGTGAGTGAGAGAGTCCTGAAAGCCATAGCAGCAGAACAACATAAAACCAGCTGTGCAGGAGCTCACCTGCCTCAGGTGCAATCAGAAGACTCGCCTCTTCCAGATTTTTAAACATTTAGTGCCAGCTGACCACCACCAGTCACGTGTTTCTGCGTTAAATCTACGCCATAACGTGACGAATCCTGACAAATGCAACTACACATTGACGCAGCCCATGATGACCGTGATCAGTGCAGCTGTTTCCAACTTGTTCTGCCTCACACAATTCCTGATTCAAGCAAATTGACTGGCAGACAAAATTTCCAGCGCCAACTAGTGCCCTGCATCTCCGAGCTCTGCATCTATTAGGCTGCAGAGCGCCTAATAGATGCATGAATCATGCTTCACTGCGACAGCAAGGCAAGAACACTCAGCGGTCCTCTGGATGTCGGTGGTGGCCATGCAAACTGACACATGACTAGAGCAGGACGATATGACCAAAAATATTTATCACGATATATAACGATATAACTGATAACGATATAACTGACGATATAATTGACACTAGACAAAACACTTTACAACTCCTCAACTTTATTAGTGCAAAAAAAAAAACCATCAATGTATTTTCACTTAAACAAGCAGCTGTTTTTATGTGCATTAAAGTTATATAAAAAATTAACAGTGCAAATGCAAATTCCTTGCTGACAGTTTAACCAAAAGGCTAGGGCTGCTCAATTAATCGAATTTTAATCACGATTACGATCTGGGCTTTCAACGATCATTAAAAATGACTGAGCCGATTATTAGCCCCTCCCTCATTTATCCGCGACACCTTAAAGGCCGGTCCGTGAAAATATTGTCGGGCATAAACCGGTCCGTGGCGCAAAAAAGGTTGGAGACCGCTGATTAAGAGGACCCGAGGGAAGCTCGGAAAGCTAAGCAGAAGTTATTTGGAGAGTGACTGCCGTTGGTTGAAAAGAGAGTTTAAAAAAAAAAAACTTCAGTGGCGTTGCACACTATTTTATATTATTTTTTTAAAGTCATTGTTAACCCTTTAAAGCCGGTCAGAGCTGCATGCTCCGTTTTGCGTAATTATTTTTAAATCCCTGTAGAACCTGAACCGTGTAAGCTAGCGCAATAATTTGTTTTGCATATGAAACCGGAGGAGTTGTACTTACATCTGATGCCATCAGCTTGTCCTCGGTCACGGTTTCGTTCCACATATAGCTTTGCAAAAATTGCATAAAAAGCGCTTGCAGGAACAAAAACATAATATTCCAGAAACACGCTTTGCCGTTCCTATCAGCTGTTCGTAACACTTCCCACAGTGAAATGATGCACCTGCTGTTTTCTTTGCAAATTTGCATCATAGGATTGTTTTTTGTTTTTCCTGCAGTATATAAAAATTGCTGTATCTCCAAAATAAAACTATGAAGACACTCAAAATAAATTTCCTGTGGTGGGAAACTATTTTTTGCAACTTTATTGTATTTAAAGTTTTGAGGGATAAACCTCTTAAATTTCTCCAAGTAGAAATATATGTAAACAAAACAAAAGCGATTTTCAATTTTTTTGTAGTTTATTGCACTTTTTTGCAATTTATGTAATTACTATGGACTTAATGCATACATATTATTAAAATATGGGCTATAACAGTTGTATTGATGTATAGCAACTTGAAATGCTCCCACAAATGGCACTACAGCATGTAAAAAAATAATATAAGCTCTGGTGGACTTGGTTCTATAGTAGGTCTTAAAGGGTTAAATAAATATCGTCAAATAATCGTGATCTCAATTTCAGTGAAAATAATCGTGATTATCATTTTTGCCATAATCGAGCAGCCCTACAAAAGGCATTTCCAGTGGAAATTGGCTGACATATCCTCAGCATAACCATGTATAATATCCACAAAACTTAAAAAGAGGTTACACACACACACACACACACACACACACACACACACACAATACGGTAATATTATGTTGAAGCACAGTACGTATCACTCCGCGAGGCTCCTGCCTACGATAGCCGTAATGCTCCGACAATCCATCAAGCGGTGCGGCTTCGTAGCTTAGCAAAGTCGTACTGAAACATTTGACAGATTTTCGAGCGCCGTGTACCACATAAAATCGTTTCCAGGTCAGTAAACACAACCAGAATTCATACATAAGGCACACGGGATTATAAGGGGCGCTGTCGATTTTCAGAAAAATCAAAGGATTGATTTTAAGGGTGCCGTATTTTCCAATAATAAAGACAGCCCGTTAGCATGCGCTACCAAAAATAGTGTTTTGTTGTATATCTGACGGACGAAAGCCAAACCAGTTCCACACCACTGAAGTTGCAGCATTTTTACAAACCAATTCTGGTTCATCCGTTTCATTCAACAATCCACTTTCGCTCTTCTCATTCTGCGTCGACGCCATGTGCGTATGTAAACAAAGGCACTGCGCATGCGCGTTTTGCCCATATTCTATCGGGATATTTCATTTTCTTATCGTTGCCCAACATTACACCGGTATTACCGTGAACGGTATGATATAGTCCACCCCTACACATGACTACAGGAAGTGAGGTCATCATGTGAGATCAACGAGCCAACATGTTCCAGCAGAATATGAATTGATGACCGAAAAGCATGACTCCATTGCAGACGGTCAGGTGACTGATTTCCAAAGTGAGTTCCGCCTCTCAGATGAGGCTCAGGATGGCGTTTTATTCTGAAATGGTTTGGCTCTTTGATCACATGACGTGACATCAGATCAGTTCACGTGAGTTCAGGACGGTCCCGCTGATTTAAAGCCAAAACTGAGCTCCTCCAACAAAACCTGATCCTGCTAAAGGTGGAGACATAGAACGCACCTCCACATGATTCCCCAGACACCGCTAGCTACACACCATGTGACAGTAAGAGCCAGCAGTGGAGTGACTTGTGATGAGGTCACACAGTGGGAAAGCAGGACTTTGCCCCCAGCCCCAGTCTCAGTTTGATGTGATGGCGTCGTGCAGCTGCTGCAGTTACATTAAATTGCAGAACGACCTTTTTATATCCCATCATAAACGTCATCATCATCATCATCATCATCATCATCATCATCACACTTTTCCAGAAATATGCAGATATGATTTTAAGAATGCCTTAAAACGTTCAGGCTGATTAAATCATCAGTTTCTAATCACAGCCCAGCTCAGAGTTTATGATTGTAAATGGTGACACATTGTTTTTTTCCCCCTTTCAGGTCATTGTGATATGCAGTTTTTCACGAGTTTTTACTAAGATGAGTGCCTTAATCGTGTTATTACCAGAACAAGTCATGGACAAGTCGTTTGCACTCTGATCAGCTGGTTGCTGCTCACAGGAAGGTCTCAGGGCTCATTTTATCAGCCGACACGTGACAGTCTAGGTTCATATCTGATGTGTCTGCTGTCAGGTGTGTTTGAGCTTTGTGAGATTAAAGGTCACAGTTCAGAAACCTACTCTACTGATCAGTAATCAATAAAGATAATAATGTGATCACTGTGAAGAGTGGATGAAATAATTTTGGCCTCTGTCACCAGACTCCACTGTAAAAACCACTCAAATAAGAGCCCTCATCCTGCTTACTGTTAGTCCCCGCCGGGCCCGCAGGCACGCGGTGCGGGCTGTCAGTCACCGGCAGACAGGCCGCGAAGGAGCCGCCGAGGTGGGAGCGAGCCCGTGGAGAGACCGGAGGGAGAGGCTGGCCACACCGCCGAGCTAAAATGGAGATTACAGCTCGGCTGAGATTAGCTGCTCCAAGCTAACCCCTGTTAGTGTGGTCCACACCGGAAGTTCCTGTGATCACTCCTCCAAAATGAAAACACGAAGCGTGACAAGGGGTGAACGAGACCACCGTCAGGGTATCGCGTGCATCACAGCGCGTCTCAGTGACAGTCAGACACTCCCCGAAGGATCGTCAGTGAACTCGTAGCTCCTCCGGCTGCTTCAATGCTCAAAACTATTCGTTACGACTTATATTTTGAAAGTAGCCACCGGATGTGATGCGAATAAAACCGGGCGGTTACTGAGCGCTCTCTCCCGCAAACAGCCCCGCCGCCCCCGCACTGCCACCCGCATTCAGCACCGAGAGCAGGCCGCGAGCATTTCCTTCACCGCCTGCCGCCCAGACGGCCCCGAGCCCGGACACGGGTCCGTCCACTCACCGTGGGTCCCGGAGGCCGGCGAAGGGGCTGCTGCTGTGGGATTCCCAGGCTCCGAAATGTCCTCCGCGGATGGTTTACTGTGGAGACGAAGGAGCAGCCTCTTCTTCTTCTTCTTCTCCTCCAGCAGGATGAAAGCACTTCCGCACAGCCCGCCGCGCCGTCAAGCCGCACATAGCGAGGAAGTCCAAATAAGGAACTTCCGGTCAGAGTGGGGCCCTTCAAAATAAAGTTAAATAAAGTTTTAACGTTTCAAAAATACGTTTCCGCTTTGATGCTTCGCGCAGCTCAGCTGACACTACGGAAACGCAACATGTGTCGCACAGTAAAAAATAAAAAAAAAAAGTAAAATGAAAAACTGAAGTTATAATAAAATATATAAGAACTTTAACCCAGTGGGACATGTTTAACTGCATCAAGCAGTAGTTCACAGGTGGGCATTAAATAATAAATATACATTTCTGGCTTGGACGGGGCCTTTCACAGTTAAATAAAGAGTGTCAGAATTATGTCTTCATTGAAAACGACCACAGGAAACAAAGTCTGCTTTTAATTTGAAAATAATAACCGGAATAATCTATTTGTTTTCTCTCTCGCCTGTAGGATTACTTGAGGCCTCCCGCCACCCACATTCAGTCAGAGAGCAGCAAGGAGGTCTAACTCTGAGCTGAGCAGGAGACTCCGCCTGAAGAAGCAGCAACATCTCACCCATCAATCATATACGAGGTGGCCCATACCTGAACGATCTCATCACTGCAGCACCAGTCCGTCTGTTTCAAAGTAGCCTGCTATCTGGAGGCAGCACCTGATGATGCCAACAGAACCACATCATCTGCAAAATGCAGAGACAAGATGCTGGCAACGCCCAGATAATCTGCCCATCACCGGTGACAAAGGGCGGCCTAGGCGGAGCCCAGCACCCACTGGGAACGTGTCCCACTCACTGCCAAGAATGTGGACCACACCTCACAGCATACCCGCTGTGGTCAGTAATAATCAATACTGCTGATCAGCTCAGTGGACACCAGCCTAAGAAAACATATTTACACAGGTTATGAGTTACTTCAGTCACCAACCGAGGTACAGTGGCCCACTCCGAGAGTACTCTGAGTCTCAGATTACACAGATTATGATGGGGTTCAGTCCCTGAGCTGCAGACCTGAAGCGTGTTTGTGAGTCTGTCTGCTGCACGGTGTCGGTGTGTGTTGTGTCACGTGATCGTGCTCCCTGCACGGTGTCGGGGTCTTATGCTGCTGGCTGACAGCCTCTGATCAGTTTCACTTTTTTTCCTGATATACTCAGAAAATTATCGATGGCACGATAACGCCATCTTTCCTGCTCTGCGTTTATTAAATTACTGATCAGCCATCAAACGTTTCTGACGGCTCACGTGACTGCCCCATTTGACCCATGTTCTCGCGAGAGGTGACGCGGCTCGTCGCGAGATCCTCTGCAGCAACAAATCGGCCGATTCTGAAGACGATCTGCTCGTTTCTGCGGTAAGGCGCTCATTAACGGCGCGCGTGCAGGATCCGCGCATACACGGGATTGCCGGGCGTTGGGAGCGTGAACACGCGCCCGTGTGCGCGGAGGTGATGAGGACGTGCGTGTGATGAATGAGATGAAGGATGGAGGATGCTGCGCGGTGGCGGGCGCGACGGCACGTGCACGCGCAGAGCTAGTGTGTGACTGGGTCGCGCGGGTGTCCGGTTTCCGGTGTGGTCGGGTCAGTTCGATGTGAACACCCGCCCCTTCCCCGTGCATGAGTGCGTGTGTGTGTCAGGTGTGACCTTCGCTGAGGTCAGAGGTGGCGTGTCCAAGTGAGCCTGACGGACTTAATGTGACGTCACAGGGTTAAACAACACCTTAAGAGTTCTTCAGGTCTTAATGTGCTATACTGCTCTGTGTTTGTGTGTCTGTGTGCTTGTGTGTGTGTTTTTGTGTTTCTGTGTATGCGTGTGTGTATGCGAGAGATGCTGAAGATAAAATAACTCTTTATTGTCATTGCACACTCATACCTTGTACAATAGTACAATGAAATTGGAAACTCCCACGTCAGCACAACTAAAGACAACACAGTTACTTAAAGTTGATTTTTTTTTCTCATTTCATTTATTTATTTATTTCACACTTGGTACAACAATTCAAACAAACCAACCACACTTTCTATCAAAAAGCACTACAACCATGTGTGAAAAGGAGCAGGAAGAAGAAAATATTCTTATTAAACCCTGCCCCCTATCTATTTTCAAAGTGCAAGGGACCCAGACAGTGGCACGCGTGCGCCCCTGTAGGAGCTGAAGTTCCTCTGATGTCCCCCAGACGCTCCAGCAGTGAACGGTAGAAGAGGCTCCCCCTCAAACAGAGGAGCTTCATCAGCTCTTTTAGTGAATGAACCTGCACCCCTGCTCTGTTCTACAACATCGACCAATAACAGTGCACGAGAATCAGGAAGGCTCTACCTTGTGGCGTTATTCAGCACTTCGATATTAAGTACTTACTGAGCTAAAGCAACAGGAGTATCGGTAACACAGCAGCAATGGACTTGACCGACCACAGATATATATACAGTGGGGCAAAAAAGTATTTAGTCAGCCACCGATTGTGCAAGTTCCCCCACCTAAAATGATGACAGAGGTCAGTAATTTGCACCAGAGGTACACTTCAACTGTGAGAGACAGAATGTGAAAAAAAAAATCCATGAATCCACATGGTAGGATTTGTAAAGAATTTATTCGTAAATTAGGGTGGAAAATAAGTATTTGGTCAATAACAAAAATACAACTCAATACTTTGTAACATAACCTTTGTTGGCAATAACAGAGGTCAAACGTTTACTATAGGTCTTTACCAGGTTTGCACACACAGCTGGTATTTTGGCCCATTCCTCCATGCAGATCTTCTCGAGAGCAGTGATGTTTTGGGGCTGTCGCCGAGCAACACGGACTTTCAACTCCCGCCACAGATTTTCTATGGGGTTGAGGTCTGGAGACTGGCTAGGCCACTCCAGGACTTTCAAATGCTTCTTACGGAGCCACTCCCTTGTTGCCCGGGCGGTGTGTTTTGGATCATTGTCATGTTGGAAGACCCAGCCTCGTTTCATCTTCAAAGTTCTCACTGATGGAAGGAGGTTTTGGCTCAAAATCTCACGATACATGGCCCCATTCATTCTGTCCTTGACACGGATCAGTCGTCCTGTCCCCTTGGCAGAAAAACAGCCCCATAGCATGATGTTTCCACCCCCATGCTTCACAGTAGGTATGGTGTTCTTGGGATGCAACTCAGTATTCTTCTTCCTCCAAACACGACGAGTTGAGTTTATACCAAAAAGTTCTACTTTGGTTTCATCTGACCACATGACAATCCTCTGCTGTATCATCCATGTGCTCTCTGGCAAACTTCAGACGGGCCTGGACATGCACTGGCTTCAGCAGCGGAACACGTCTGGCACTGCGGGATTTGATTCCCTGCCGTTGTAGTGTGTTACTGATGGTGACCTTTGTTACTTTGGTCCCAGCTCTCTGCAGGTCATTCACCAGGTCCACCCGTGTGGTTCTGGGATCTTTGCTCACCGTTCTCATGATCATTTTGACCCCACGGGATGAGATCTTGCGTGGGAGATTATCAGTGGTCTTGTATGTCTTCCATTTTCTGATGATTGCTCCCACAGTTGATTTTTTCACACCAAGCTGCTTGCCTATTGTAGATTCACTCTTCCCAGTCTGGTGCAGGTCTACAATACTTTTCCTGGTGTCCTTCGAAAACTCTTTGGTCTTGGCCATGGCAGAGTTTGGAGTCTGACTGTTTGAGGCTGTGGACAGGTGTCTTTTATACAGATGATGAGTTCAAACAGGTGCCATTCATACAGGTAACGAGTGGGGGACAGAAAAGCTTCTTACAGAAGACGTTACAGGTCTGTGAGAGCCAGAGATTTTCCTTGTTTGAGGTGACCAAATACTTATTTTCCACCCTAATTTACAAATATATTCTTTACAAATCCTACCATGTGGATTCATGGATTTTTTTTTCACATTCTGTCTCTCACAGTTGAAGTGTACCTCTGGTGCAAATTACTGACCTCTGTCATCATTTTAAGTGGGGGAACTTGCACAATCGGTGGCTGACTAAATACTTTTTTGCCCCACTGTATTTCATCTTCTATCACCACAGCGGATCCTCTGCTCAGGGTCACAGTGAAGTTCCTCTGACCTTCTCTGAACCTCTTCAAGACATCCTCCATCCTGTTGCACATTAATAAGTTTGTATGTTAAATGTATGTGTGTGAGCAGTGATGATGGAGGTCATAATGTGAACTTCATGGGCTCGGGTTTGTGTTTCAGACGGTGTCATGGAGGTGTCGTCGCACAGCCTCTTCCTGCTGCAGCAGCTCAACGTGCAGAGGGAATTTGGTTTCCTGTGTGACTGCACCGTCGCCATCGGAAACGTCTACTTCAAAGCTCACCGCGCTGTGCTGGCTGCCTTCTCCAACTACTTCAAGATGATCTTCATCCACCAGTCCAGGTGAGGGGTGAGACAGCGGCGTGTGACCTCTTTACCTGAGTAGAAGTTAGTTATACACTTGTGCTTTGGGTCATCACACAAGTGCAGGTAGGATAAAAAATAGGCATGTTTTCTGAGAACCTGAATTCTTTTAAATGCCCAGCAGGTGGTGACTCCTCTGACCCTTGAATCCTTTGTCCTGATAAATTTGTTGGCTTCCTCAACCGTGTTGGGTTCCAGGTCAGAGAGGAGGATTATCTGGGGTATACTAAACGTACGTTCTTCAGTCAGATCTGCCGCTTGCTGTCATCGTGACGGCAGTGATGAAAAGGACTTCACTAACCAGCCGGTGACAGTCTCTGCGTCGATCCTGTCATGAAAACATTACCAGATGACCTGCTGTTAGCCACCTAGCTGTGAGTTAGCAGTGCGGCATGAACCCAAAGAGGGTTTGCTTGTCTGAAACCATGCAGCTGCAAATAGATCAGCCTTGGGAATTTGGACAAAGTGGCCAACCTTATCCATTAAAGACAGGATTTTACTAGTTGTCAGCAGGCATGTTAGTGTTAGCTAAGATTAGCCATGAGAAAGACAGCTCAGGATTGGATTTGCTCTCCACAACCAAACCGAATGTTAGCGTTAACTACAAACTTGGAGCTTGACTGGTCAAAAAGTGGCTAGCTGTCAGCTACAAACAGATGCACTGTGAGGACATGTGAGGACCCTTTATTTGGCCTTACCTTTTAGGTGAACAGTGGTGTGTTTGATTTGTAACACACCAAAAAAACAATGAATGAAATTTAATGTTTTATCCCAATTTTTTTTTTCATAATTTTTAAGAAGCAATCAAATGGTAATAAAAATTCAATAATGATTGATCAGCCCTAAATGTGTTTAAGACTAGAATAATGTCTTAAACACAGGAGAGTGTGGACGGCGTGCCTGCCCGAAGGCTTGTACCGGTGTTTGTTCCTTTATTCCAGAGAACAAATTTCAGGATCTGGATCCTGTAAGCCAGAATAGAGGAACAAAACTTTGGTCCAAACCTTCAGGAGAACATCGATCCAAAACATCAGGATTCACATGCTGTTTTTTTCCGAGGTGCTGACCTCATGTCTCTCTGTGTCCCCAGCGAGTGTATAAAGATCCAGCCCACGGACATCCAGCCGGACGTCTTCAGCTACCTGTTGCACATCATGTACACCGGTATGTGTCCCAAACAGCCGGTGGACCAGAGCCGGCTGCAGGAGGGCATTAAGTTCCTTCACGCCTACCAGCTGTGCCGCAAAACTGGTGAGGGTGCTGCTGAGACTGCTAACAACGTGGTCCGCATGTCCAACCTCTATGGCATTCAGATCTCTTCCCAGCTGGCCAGCAAGGAGGGACCCGGAGTCCCCAAGACCACCACGGTGTCCCGCGGGGCCGAGGATGGGCGGTCCTCTGACCGAGGGGCCCGGTCTCACTCCCAGCTGTCCCTTGCTGTCGGACTGGAGGGGGTATCATCGGACCATCAGGCCTCAGCGCTACGTTGCTCTGTGGCATCCGGAGACGATTCTGACATCTCAACTACCCATATCAAGCAGGAACGCTTAGAGGAGGAGGAGGACGGCGAGGAGGGTCCAGGTGCAGGGTCTCCAATTCAGGACAGCAGTCCTATTCAGGGCCTCCTGTTCAAAGACCGGCCGCTAGTGCTGCTCTGTCCCCGCTGTGGAGAGCGCTGCTCCTCCCCAGAGGGCCTGCGGGAGCACCTATTCAGCCACGCCCTCGACCCCGCCCGTCTCATGGAGGGGCTGTCACAGGGTGGCGAGCTGGAAGCCGGCCTAGAGGAGGGTCCTCCAGGAACCCAGGAGCAGCTGGATGCAGGATGTTTGGAGGAAGCTCTGAGACAGAGCCAGGCGCTAGCCAACCAGCTGGCTGCTGAGCTGAGGCGGAGCCGAGGAGGTGGTGGGAGTGGAGGAGGGGGGAGTAGCCCTGCTCCCTCCCTGCACTCACGCAAACGTAAGATTGCCTGCGCCGTCTGCAGCCTACGCTTCTCCCACAAGAGCCAGCTGCAGGAGCACATGTACACCCACACAGGCAAGCCGTCCCGCTACCACCGCTACAATCGCCTCTGCAGCCAGCTCTTCCAGGCCTCCGCCCACTTCTGCAACAGTGCTGCTGAGCCTGGGGGAGGGGCTGGGGGTGGAGCTTCAGTGGGCACCCCCATAGCTCTCTCTGAGGAGCCCAACAGGGACACTCAGGACAATGGCAGCTCCTGCTACTCCCTGGACTCTGAGATCTCCCAGGAGAGTGTGGACGGCGTTCCGGTTGAGTGATGCCATCTGTTATGAGGGATGTGATTGGACGGAATAGTAATTTCCGCAGGTGGTGGTGTTCTGAGTGTTTGGTCTGTACCTGTTTGGGAGTGTCTGTGTTTAATCCAGTGATGTGATCATGAGGTGCTGAGGTCAGCAGGTCGGACTGTTTGATGCTCAGAAACGTCGGCAAAACCTGACTGATTGATGATTAATAATTAATTGATTGGGAACTGTTTCTCCGGTTTGAAACATTTGCTGATTTGTGCATGTTGAACAAGTTTCTGGACTCTGATTACATGATTCGTTGATTAATCAGCAGATTAATCAGAGATTAATGATACATCAGTACTTTGACTAATGTCACTTCCTGTCATTCATGTCACTGCTTTGTATTTCCTTCTCTGAAATTGAGCTGCCAGAGACTCTAAACCTGAAAGCAGCCAACAGTGAAGCCCATCCGAGTCTGAGAGGACTGTGAGGAAGAGGAGATAGTGAGCACTGTGATGTCAGAGCGATCTGTGATGTCAGAGCCTTTCTGTGGATGCACTGACATGTGCAAACTACAAAAAGCGAACTACTCAGATTTCTGTCATTTGGTGTCAGAGTGTCGTATGTCGTATTACTCACGTTTTCTTTCCCTCCATCTTGCCACACAGGTTTAGGACTAAAATGTACAGCAGTAAACCCTCTCAGTGACAAATAACGACTAAGCGCCGTACACCTTACATGTAAAGTTTGAGTTAGTCTTTTGTCAGTGTTCATCGTCAGAAAGAGAGTACGAGGCTTCTTGTTTCTGTCCTTTTAGTGTTGTCCACAAAGAAACAAAACTACAGTGCAGACTTCAGTAAATAACACTGTACTGTTAAACGTATTCACTCCTCTGCATATGACTAATAAGAGTTACTTCAATAGAACTAAGGGGCGGAGTCCAAGTCCTGAAAAGCACACTCACACCATAATCCCCCCACCAAGCTTTACATTTGTCCCGGTAACCACTGAACCTAGACTCATCCATTAGAGTGCCAGATAGAGAAACGTGATTGGTCACTCCAGCGAACATGTCTTCACTGCTCTAGAGTTTAGTGGCATTGTGCTTTACTCCACTGCATGTGACGCCTTCATTGCCCTTTGTGATGTAAGGCTTATTATACAAATGGTCACCATGGAAACCCATTCCATAAAGGTCTCTAATCTGAAGGCCACATGAAGTCTGTAGTGGTTGACTCTGCAGGAAGTTGGCGACCTCTGTGCGCTCTGTGCCTCAGCATCGGCAGAAAGTTTATCACCACAGAGTTACAAACGTTATCAGATGGAATACAACAAAAACATGCAGATCAGAACATGCAGGAAACACAAGACAGTGTCCTGGTTAGGACGAACAGATCTCTTTGGAGGAGCTTGAAACGTTCAGATTTTGCTTCTGAAGGTTTTCCAATGCTACACAGAGCTTTGAGAAGATCCCGAGTACCCTGAAAAGGAGTGACATCCTCAGAGGTTTGAATGGATATCTGCCAGTGCAGTGAATTTACACCCAGCT
Source organism: Rhamphochromis sp. 'chilingali' (assembly GCF_963969265.1). NCBI lineage: Eukaryota > Metazoa > Chordata > Actinopteri > Cichliformes > Cichlidae > Rhamphochromis > Rhamphochromis sp. 'chilingali'. The sequence continues at coordinate 28,239,839 of NC_137932.1, forward strand.
AACAGTCAACAGGACAAGGAGAAGAAGGCAGCAGCTACAGAAACGTACTGGCAGAAATGACCTGAAGCCACCTGGGTTCTCGGACCTCTGCAGGTTCAATAATGATGACCTGTCATTGAGATTAGCCAGGGTTAAACCAGGTTTTTATTGGACCTCTTCGCTGAAGCGGCTCACACCCACTAACCTCAGTATGCAGCACCAAAGACACAGAGGCAGAGCTAACGGTTCAGATCAAAGCCACGACCTAATGTCAGTCATTTTCTGCCAAATTGAGCAGATCCGAAAGCTCTTAACTTCATCCTGCCTCTGTTCTGCTTTTCTTTAGTTTCTGCTAAAGAGCTTACAGCGTGAGATGTTGCATTTTACCGAGGTAAAAATTAGTCCCTGTAGAAAAATCTCTGATTGAGGTGTTGCCCCTCAGCGGGCTTCCAGAAGCTGTTCAATCAGGAAGAAGTGAGCTTAAACGGGCGCTCACACACAGATGGGAGGATTACACTGAGGGTGCTCTTACACGGAGTTGGGATTAAAAAGCAGCTGATGGTTTAACTTCATTTAAAGGACCATTCAACAGTTTCTTCCATCTGACTCGAACAAAGGCAAGCACAAAAAAAGACAGAAAGGACAGGTGGGAAAATAAACGTGTCCCAATCTGTGGGTCAGGACTCTCGCTGGTTCCCAGCCTACGCCCACAGGGGCACATTTTTTATTTACATTTTTAAATAAAGTTTTAAAAATATTCAATCTTTTTTATATTTATCATAAAACTGTGAAAAACTAAAATCTTTTAACAGTCTAAAAAACAAAAGCCAACAAAAAAGCACGATCTGAATTTTATTTAAAAAAAGTTACTGCCAGTGTTTGAAATATTTTGTTGGAATGCCCTATTAACTTTTACATTTTATTTTGAAATGGTTATGCTCCTATATGTTCTAAACATTTTATTTTGAAGGAGTCATAGTTTAGTGCATTTGAAATACATTTATTTTGAAGGAGTGACATTCTGTTGCATTTAAACCTTTTTATTTTGAAGGATTTGATGTTTGTTCATTTTAAACATTATTTTAAATGTTATATTTTATTTATTTATTTTTTAGTTTTTGAAGGAATTGTACGCTTTTGCATTTGAATCTTTTCATTTTGCAGTGGTCCTATCTTGTATTTTAAACCTCTTATTTTGAAGAAATCAATATGTTCTATTCTAAACTTATTTTGAAGGAGCACCAATCTTGCATTTTAAACCTCTTATTGTGAAGGGGGCAATAGTCTTGCATTTTAAACCTCTTATTTTAAAGGAGTTGATCTCAATTCCATTGTAAACCTTTTACTTTGAAAGTTTCCACCGGCCAGAGGGAAATTGGTGGTCTCTGCTGTTCCTTTCGGTGTCACGTGACCAGCGCTCATTGATGATAAGGTGTTGATGATTATTGATCGTGTGTGACTGTCGTGCCGTCGTCTTATTTCTGTGTTTTGCTGTAAAAAAGCAAACAGGAAGTTCAGTGTCAACATGTTTTTGTAAACGGCATCTGTTTTTCATGGATACAACAATAAAGTTTTGTAAATAAATGTTTTTTTTCACTAATCAGATCAAAGCTCTCGTGTGTGCTTTTCATTCTTTTTTATTATTGATTTTGGAACATGTTTTAATCGGCTCGGCGTGGATGTTGCTGGGTTGCACCGCAGCATGCAACACACTTCAGCTGTTAGCAGTTAGCAGCAGCCCAAACATGCATCAGCACAGTGGGAAAATGCCCGGTATACCAGATTTTCAGTCCAGCCCTAATACCGATCAACCAATACTGAGATTGATTATTGATTAACCAGAGTAACCTGTTGGTGACATCAGCTGTTTATCACAGAGGTGATTATTGAGTTTGCTGCGTACTGATTGATTGCTGATTGGTCTGCAGAAGAGCATTCTTTGTGCCCTGCCAGAATCTGACCTGCAGCAGTCAACAGAGAGCTTAGCAGCCAGGTGAGCAGAGAGGCATTGTGGGAAAATTCAGACTCCAGTTTAACTGCTTTGACTCGAGATTTTAAAAATAAAAATAGATTTTTCATCAGTCCGCATCGTTACGGGGTCAAAGGTGATGCCACAGATTTGATCACACTCCTTACTGTCAGGGCGACACAAGATGCAGTCTGTTTTGCAGAATACTTTGCCTCAGTGAAGGACTGAATGAAGGTTCCTGACAGTCTCTTGGCACTCACCTGTCAGGTGATCTGATTGGTCAGCGTGCTGTTGCTTGGCAACAGATGGATGTATTCTTACAGAGAGCTTGTGGCAGATCAGTAACTGATCAAGGATCAATGATGCGGTGCCACAGTGTGACTGAAACGGGTCTGAACAGCTGATGGACTCGATGACTTCGCTCTGTGGCTGTTTGGAGATGGTGACTTCTCACCTGAGCCTTAGATATCAATCACAACTGAAACGCTGATCAATCAATCAATCCCTTAAACAAAGTGAGCATCTCCTCATGTTTAAACTCAGTATTTCTCCTTTCAGTTCATCTTTTCATTGTTATTTCCTGTTTCATATGATGTGTGGCTTTGTGCTCTCTGCAGGTTCCTCATTAAAGTGTCTTGTTCAGGATTAGTGCAGACTGCTAATTGCAGGTAAAATGCTGAGCTTTTCTTCCCATCATCATCAAACACAGATGAACATTCGTGTTTGTAACAGGAAGTACTTCAGTAGCAGTACATCCTGTCAAAATAAAGCAGTTTGAAAACAGCTCCAGAAGCATTTTAACTGTTTGAAATCACAAAAAGCTGATGAAACTCACCTTGGATGTTTTTAAGTGTGATGTTGTTCAGGTCTCCATGGTTTCTGTCATTTCCATTGTGATGGTAATGCTGCTCTAAAACCATCAGCTGACTGAAACGTTTAAAGAGTCAAACTCTGCTGCCATTAAGTGAAACTGGATGTGACAGTGATGTTACTCTGCAGTCACGTTTCATCAAGTCTTTGTGTTTTGTTAAACCTTTATTTTAATACTGTTTCAGATTCCTGAAGAACCAGTGTCACACTAGTAATAGTAACTGTAATGTGATTACAGTAAGGTGTAGCAGCCATGCTGCTACAGTCGTGTGTTTCGGTGTTGAATGTCCAGCAGATGTTCGGAGAAGTAGAAGGAAACACGTATGTTATAGAAGGGGTTTTAGGGAAGAGGATGCAGCCCCACACCTGCAGTTCCTCTGGTGTCCAGCAGAGGCAGGGCTGAGTCATGCATACAACCTGAAACAAACTGATTGGTCTCTTTCCTCATTCATGACACCGGTACGGAGGGAGGATGCTTCTATGACTCACCTGTTTAAGAGTTGTGTGTTTATTGAAAACTTTACTGACACCGTGTCTATGGACAAACACGTGCAGGCATCGTTATACAGAGCTATTTGGTGATTGGACCTCCTGATGACACAAACCTGATTACAGGACACGAAAGCTTCTGTTTCCTTCCCCCTCCCCCGCCCACGTACCATCGCTTTATCAAAGAAGCAATTTGTGTAAAAGAAAAAAGCATCAATCAGTGTGGTTGGGGAGGCACAGTGCTGGTGGCAGTGAGGAGAGAGATGTGCTCGGTGTTTCCTGATGAATCCGAGAGAAACAGATCCGATCAGCAGGAAGCACCCAGGTGAGAACTCATCTGTTCATTCATCATGTTCTTTCATGTTCATACCTGCCTGATGATATCATCACTGCATGCCTGATGATGTCATCAGCCAGCAGGTGGTTTCCATTAGAGGAAGAGGAAGTTTATTTTGGAGGCAGCAGGTTATTGAAGAGTGATCAGCTGACTGGAACTTCAGAATCAGAATCAGAAAGGGTTTTATTGCCAAATGTTGAGCAGGTTTACAACATTAGGAAATTGCTGCAGTGCTTAGTGCAAACATACTGTCATAAACGCTTAAATAGATATAAAAATAAAAATAAGAATAAGAATTAAAAGTGCTAAGTAGATAGATATATACATGAATGCAGGTGGTGATCAGTGCAAACATGGAATGATGCAGTGAACACAGCGTAGGGTCATGTGTTAGTGGTGGGAACAGTCATACGGTTATTGTTCATGTGTCCAACAGCAGAGGGGAAGAAACTGTTCTTATGGCGAGAGGTTCTGGTGCGAATGGACCGGAGCCTCCTGCCTGAGGGGAGCAAGTCAAACAGATTGTGTCCAGGGTGAGAAGGGTCAGCTGAGATCCGAGATGCACGCCCCAGTGTCCTGGAGGTGTACAGGTCCTGCAGAGATGGGAGTCTGCAGCCAATCACCTTCTCAGCAGAGCGCACAACACGCTGCAGTCTCTGTTTGTCCCTGATAGTGGCTCCAGCGTACCACACGGTGATGGAGGAGGTGAGGATGGACTCGATGATTGCAGTGTAGAATTGCATCATCGTCCGTGTTGGCAGGTTGAATTTCTTCAGCTGCCTCAGGAAGTACATCCTCTGCTGGGCTTTCTTAATGACGGAGGTGATGGTGGGCTCCCACTTCAGGTCCTGGGTGATGGTGGTACCCAGGAAGCGGAACGAGTCCACAGAGGTGATGGGGGTGTCAGTCAGGATGATGGGGGGGAGTGGGGCTGTGTGCTTCCTGAAGTCCACAATAATCTCCACTGTCTTCTGGGCATTCAGCACCAGGTTGTTGTGGCTGCACCAGGACACCAGACGTTCAACCTCCCTCCTGTAGGCAGACTCATCCCCGTCTGAGATGAGTCCAATAACGGTGGTGTCATCTGCAAACTTGATTAGCTTGACAGACTGGTGGGTGGAGGTGCAGCAGTTGGTGTACGGGGAGAAGAGCAGAGGAGAAAGAACACAGCCCTGAGGGGAGCCGGTGCTGATGGTCCGGGAGTCCGAGACATTCTTTCCCAGCCTCACATGCTGCTTCCTGTCCGTCAGGAAGTCAGTGATCCACCGGCAGATGGGATCAGGCACATTCATCTGGGAAAGCTTGCCTCGGAGATGGTCTGGAAGGATGGTGTTGAAGGCAGAGCTGAAGTCCACAAACAGGATCCTGGCGTAGGTTCCTGGGGAGTCCAGATGCTGCAGGATGAAGTGTAGAGCCATGTTGATGGCGGCATCTACAGACCTGTTGGCTCTGTATGCAAACTGCAGGGGGTCCAGGAGGGGGGCCGTGAGGGTCTTAAGGTAGGAGAGAACCAGGCGCTCAAATGACTTCATGACCACAGATGTCAGAGCCACAGGTCTGTAGTCATTTAGTCCAGTGATCCTAGGTTTCTTGGGGACAAGGATTATGGTAGAGGACTTGAAGCAGGCAGGCACATGACATGCCTGCAGTGAGGAGTTGAAAATGCCAGAAAACACTGGGGCCAGCTCGTTTGCACAGTGTCTGAGGGTGGCAGGAGACACACCGTCTGGGCCAGGAGATTTTCGAGCATTCAAATTCTTAAACTGCTTCCTCACATCTGCTTCATGAATATGAAGAGTAGTGGTAGGAGGAGGTGGTGTGAAATCCTCCTTTGTGTGGGGTGAGGAGGGGGGTGTTGTAGGTGAAGTGTTTGAAGGTGGTGATGGCTCTGTGGAGGGGGGAGAGGTGGGGGAACGAGTGTCCAAAGTGTCTCTTTTGTTGGGGCCGTTGGAGGTGTGAAGGCTGCCTGATGGCTCGTCAAAACGGCAGTAAACGTCGTTAAGGGTGTTGGCCAAGAGCAAGTCATCAGTGGAGTGGGGGGTTTTAGGCTTGTAGTTGGTGATATTCCTAAAACCTTTCCACACAGAGGCTGAGATCTGCTGCTGCATCTTCTCAGAGTGCTGATGTTTAGCAACGTCCACTTCTTTAGTGAACCTGTACTTGGCCTCTTTGTAGCAGTCCCTGTTTCCGCTTCTGAACACCTTTCTCTTTTCCAGCCACACCTTTTTGAGTTTAGGAGTAAACCAGGGTTTGTCATTGTTATACCTCACCCTGGTGTGTGATGGCACAATGCTGTCCTCACAGAAGTGGATATAGGAGGTGAAAGTGTCCGTAAACTCGTCCAAGCTGTTAGAAGCAGCCTTCATTGTGTCCCAGTCTGTAGACTCCAAACACGTGCGAAGCTCCTCCACAGCCTCGTTGCTCCACAGTTTTTTAGTCCTCACGACAGGTTTGGAGAGCTTCAGCCTCTGTCTGTACACGGGGATCAGGTGGATCATGACGTGGTCAGAAAGTCCGAGTGAAGCGCGGGGCACCGCACGATAGGCCCCGCTGATCGTGCTGTAACAATGGTCTAATGTCCCCTCCTCTCTGGTCGGGCATTTAATATACTGCTTATATTTCGGAAGCTCATGGCTCAGATTGGCTTTGTTAAAGTCCCCAAGAGCAAAGATGAGAGAGTCCGGGAATGTCCGCTCCATGTGCAGTATCTGCTCCGTGAGTGCGCACTGAGCTGCCTGCACATCCACATCTGGCGGGATGTAAACAGCGGCCAAGATGAATGAAGCAAAGTCCCGCGGAGAAAAAACGGTTTGCAGTGAATAAAAAGGTATTCCAGAGAGGAAGAGCAGTGCTGAGCAATCACTGTTACATCTGTGCACCAGCCACTATTAATGTAGAAGCAGACACCTCCACCTGTGGTCTTACCAGAGAGAGAGGCCTGCCGGTCCGCATGCAGCAGATGAAAACCCTCCAGCTTGAGAGCACAGTCCGGGATGTCCTCACAGAGCCATGACTCCGTAAAACATAAGACACAGGAGGAGGCTAAGTCTCTGTTCATGCTTCTCATCAGGGCCAGCTCGTCCATCTTATTCCTGAGTGAGCGTACGTTGGAAAGGAAGATCCCAGGAAGAGCAGTTCGCAGTCCGCGTCTCCTCAGACGCACGAGAGCGCCGGTTCGCTTTCCTCTCCTTCAGCGTCTCACTTTCCTGATCAGAGTCTCCAGTAAATCTGCCGCAGATGTGACAAATATCGGAAGTAAATCCACAGGTGTTGTAGTCCTGTAGTTAAGAAGCTTTTCTCTGGTGTAAGAATATCCAGAGGAGTGCCCAGACACAGAAGTTATGCACAAAAACAAAACAGAAGTAACGCACTGAAGCACCAGGGCATCCATACGTGGCGCCATCTTGGAGAAACTTCCTGTCATGATGTAAACACTTGGAGTCTGAGGCCAACTGGAAGTGTCTGTGAGGGTGTACCTGAATTGCACTGACTCACCTCAAGCAGGCGATGATGGCTGAACTCCTCAGAGGTGGAGGTGAGCCAGAGGAGCAGCAGGACAGCTCCTCACAGGCCTCCTTCTTGTCCCCTCAGTTTCATGGGTCAGACTTGTTTTTGTCGCCTCACGCAACAGCTTTGGGTTGTTCACCCTCCTTGGTTCACCCAAGGAGGTGGAAGAAGAATCAGGTGAGCGCCCGGACCTACCTGTGGATGGTCAGCTGATGTTCGCTCCTCACACCTTCACCCCACTCAGCTGTGATAGACAGTTAACCCCAGCAGCACAGCGTCTCAGCTGTTACTCAGTCATTGATCTTTAAAATAATTTAATTTCCCCAAATACTGACTGTATAATCTAATTCAGGATTCAGTGTGTCTGTTTGTGTGTGTGTGTGTGTGTGTGTGTGTGTGACTTTAATAACCTGCTGCTGATGAATCTATGTGCAGGGTTTGACAGACGCTTTCAGGAAACATTTTCCTTCAATGGCAATGAAGGGCGGAGAAAACGTGGGGCGAGCGGAGAGCGTCAGCCTGAAAAGGAAGCTAAGGGGTCCTCTGAACATGCTGCTGCTAGGAAAAACCCGGAGCAGGAGTGAGGGGGAGGAGCCACTGGAGGTGGTGGAAAATGAAACCACGGTGAGACATTCAGACACCACAGTTGAAAGAGGAGCTGACCTCAAAAAATTCAGTGGATTGGAGGGAGAGGCCCCCACCCACAGGAACCTGCAGGGGGCACTGCAGAAACAGGAGGAGGTGCAGGTGGTGGAGGAGGTTCTCCTCGGAGCTCATTTGCATCAGAAGTATACAGAAGAAAGTCGAGAAACAACCAGAGCAGCAGCACGATTCAGAGGTGGAGCCTCAGTCACAAGACAAGAGAGCTAACAAGAGGGCATGGCCAAAGTTCAGGAAGTCCAGGAATTCATCATACCAGCAGAGGGAGGAGGTGCAGGGGGAGGCCCAGAAAAAGCTGCACAGGTTCTTCATCAGAGGAAGAAATAGGCGCCCACAGGAAGACATGGTGGCGGTGGGAGTGGCTCAGACGGACACTGTTCAGGAAACTGTCATAGTGGAGACTAGCGTGGAGGCGGCACAGGATCGAGCTGCAACTGGGAATCCAGGAGAACCAGCAGCAGGAGAAATGTATGAGGAGGTGAAGGAACATCGACCAGAGACCTTCCAAAGAGTTGGTGAGGTCGATGACATCACCGTGGGGAGACCACTCAAGGTTTTCAGTGACTCTGCGGACGCTGGGTCATTCCTCCATAAGAAGCTTCAGAGCTCATTCCAGACCTTCTCCTCCTCCCTTCAGGCACCGGCAAACGGTCCGTTCATTCGAATTGAGCTCTGCCCCCAGGAGAGGGAGGAGGAAGAGGAGGAGGAGTGCTGGGAGGGCAGCTCTTCCTCACCTTATCCCCACCTTATCCAGCTTATCCTCCACCTCCTCGGTTTTGACCACAGCGAGCAGCAGCTGCTTCAGATGGCTTACACGCTGGTCCGAGCTGCCGTGAATGCCGCTGTGGATCAGCTGACCAGAGAACAACAGAGCACCGCAAACTGTGTCCAGCGAGACCATGCTGAGGACGGGGAGGAGGCAGATATAGGGAGGAGGCGCTGCATACCCGAGTGAGTGTCTGCGCAGAACTTTATGTCAGGCGGAGAACAAACTGGAGCTAAAAGATGACACGAAGACGCTGACAAGCCATGATGGATCACGTGCAGAAGGAGATCAACACCTGCAGGAAGGGATCAACATCTGGAGGAGGAGATCAACAGCTGAATGATCATACAGAGTCCGTTTTTCTCTGGATCAACTAGATAAAGGTTACCTTTCTACCTGAGAGTCACAACTCAGTTCTCTCGCCACCTTAGGCTCTGCTCATGAATTATTGCTCTGTATAAAGTCACATGTTCTGCTTTTCAGTTGTAGTGATGGTTTAAATAAATATGATCTTCCTCCTCTTAGAAACTTCGCATCTCTTCTTAAAGCCACGGTTTAGAAATGATTTCTACAAGGAAAGGACAATCACAGAAAAGAGGTGTAAAAAAACCAGAGGGCGTGGCCAAAGGTCAAGACCAGCTGATGTAATGAGCTCAGGCGTAGACAGGTGAGTGTTTGAATCAGAAAGCAGACTGAGAGGAAGAAAAGGCTATTTAGAGGTCAGAGCAGCTGGAAGTGACATCACAAAAGAGCAGAGACTAATGAGCTAAACTCTGTACTGAAGGTCAAATGATGAGCTCTTTGGTTTCTTTTATGGGGACATAAACATATAACCATTCTCACCATGTGAACTCGAGGATGAATGGAGCTCCTTAAAAATGCATTTTCTCACCTCCTCTGGTCTGTGAGCAGATGAGCCATCTGTGCGAATTGGAATTGTGACATTAAAAAAAACAATAATTGCTAAAATAAATTAAATTTGTAGTTCTAAATAAATTCTAAATGCATTTAGGACGTTTTTTACTCACGTTGTCTCTTCCACGATGTTATTTCTCTCTCCAACAATGTAGGTTACAATTATTAGCATGACCAATTATGCAAATTAGGCGATGACATCATTGAGCGACTTCTAGCGACTTTTAGGACAACCAATAGCGATTTTCCTTACTGAGGAGTTGGCAACACTGCCCTTGCTGCCAGAGCGATTGTGGCTGAGACGCAGCAGAGCGGAGGTGTAAGTGCCTGGACATGTTAGCTGCATTTAACCTTCAGTTACTCTTTATATAGTTAGGTAGGAGTCAGACCATGTTTCTTTTTAGCTGAAAAACATTACACCAGGTAACCTGCAGTTTTGAAAACTTTTCCGTCGATGTTTGCTACCCTACAATCCGCCCTACTCTGTAGTAAAATCAGCAACATCTGACTGTCCTGTTGCTCCCACTGAAATGTATATAGCCTATTTAAAATCTAAAACTTAAAATTGTCCGTAACCTACTGTTGTTACCACTGTCCTGTTTGAAATGGATACTAACTAGCTAACTGAGTGAATGCCCATTAGCCTTATAACTCCTGTTGTGTGTGTGTGTGTGTGTGTGTGTGTGTGTGTGTGTGTGTGTGTGTGTGTGTGTGTGTGTGTGTGTGTGTGTGTGTGTGTGTGTACAGAGCGACAGCCAGGTTCATAATGGATATAAGGAAGTTTATTCAAAAAAGGAGCCACATTCAGGTAAAAGTGTAAAATCAAATGATCTGTCTCTCAAGAATAATGTTGGATCAGTCTCAAAAAGTGCAGGATCTAGGACTGAGCAGCTCCCTCTGCAGCTGGATCCTTAGCTTCCTGTCTGACAGACGCCAAGTGGTCAGACTGGGCAGCATCACCTCATCCCCCGTCACACTGAACACTGGTGCTCCACAGGGGTGTGTACTGAGCCCTCTCCTGTACTCACTCTACACCTACGACTGCACAGCCACTAACAGCTCCAACATCATTGTGAAGTTTGCGGACGACACTACAGTGGTGGGTCTTATCACCAACGGTGATGAGACGGCTTACAGGGAGGAGGTCAGCGCCCTGACCCACTGGTGTCAAGACAACCATCTCACCCTCAACGTCGCAAAGACAAAGGAGTTGATAGTGGACTTCCGGAGGTGCAGAGAAGTACACACCCCCATCACCATCAACGGCGCTGCTGTGGAGAGAGTGAGCAGCTTCCGGTTCCTTGGTGTACATCTGGCTGAGGATCTTACGTGGCCAGTACACACAAACAAAACAGTGAAGAAGGCGCAGCAGCGCCTCTTCTTTCTCAGGAGACTGAAAAGATTCGGCATGAGCCCCCGCATCCTCAGGACCTTCTATCACTGTGCCATTGAGAGCATCCTCACTGGATGCATCACCACCTGGTATGGCAACAGCACCGCCTACAACTGCAAAGCTCTCCAGCGAGTAGTGCGGTGCTCTGAACGGATAATTGGAGGTGAGCTTCCCTCCCTCCAAGACATCTACAGGAAGCGGTGCCTGAGGAAAGCGGGGAGGATCATCAAGGACTCCAGTCACCCCAGCCATAAACTGTTCAGACTACTTCCATCAGGAAGGAGGTTCTGCAGCATCCGGTCCCGTACCAGCAGACTGAGAGACAGCTTCTTCCATCAGGCCATCAGACTGCTGAACACATCATAGACACCTCACCCTCACAACTAGAACTTCAACATTTTGCACTCCATACTGTACAGTAATGCCACTGTTTTGCACATGTCTCAACTCTGTATATTTTTATATATTTTATTTATTGTTTACTCTATTTAATTTGTAAAATATGTGTACACACACACACACACACACACACACACACACACACACACACACACACACACACACACACACACACACACACACATAAAAATATTTAGTATACACATCCAGAAATGCATATACTATTATATATTGTACATATATTTATTAGTTTCAGATGTAGCCATTCTTGTATTTTGCTTGTTTACATTATTGTATTTTGCACAACTCTGTTGCCTGTGAAGCTCGCACACAAGAATTTCACTCACATGTGCTGTACCAATGTACCTGCACATGTGATGTGACAATAAAAGTGATTTGATTTGCATAATGACTGAAACCAGCTCACCTAAGGAACAATGGGCTGGGAGGTCAGTTCCTTAATCTTAATTATGCAGATTCTCATGACCATTGATGAACAACCACTGACCAAAACCCACTGACCAAAACCCACTGATGTGTGGTTCAGTCACAACTCTACTGAAACCTCAGCCAGTAATAGGTAGGCCAACTTTTGGACCGTCCAGTTGTCTGTATGACTGCCGCAGTACGTAGATCACATTTGCACACTATCAGAAAGTGCCAAACAGCCCTGGTGGAGTGAGGAGCTGTAAAGAGAAGCAGATGCTCTGTTTATATTCTAAAAATGTTTTAAGCTAACTTGTTTCAAAGATTCTGTACAGCAGCTTTAAATGTTTTCCAAAAGCACACATACACCTACCTTATCAGTGTTTCTCAAATTTTTTACAGTGTGTACCACCTGAGAAAATGTCAAGCTCTCCCAAGTACCACGATGAAAGCATGACACTCATAAATCTTACAACATAAAATTAGTATCTGCAGTAAAGATTTTTTCATACATTTGATACATTCTACCACAGGCAAAGTTGCCTCCATTTTTATAGTTTTTTTTTTATCAATATTTTGTAATAATTTATTCTGCTTTGGGAGGAGGTTTTTTTTTATGTATCTGTATTATTACTGTTGACTTTTTACTCACTATGAGCATCATTCATTATCCTCCCCCAGTAATTAAGGTTAGGATATCAGGGCTCTAGACTAACTTTTTGACATGGGCGCACCGGTACGCCTAACTTTAAAAATTTAGGCATACCGGCACAAAAGTTAGGCGCACTCAAATTTTTCAACCGCATCGCTTAACACCGCAGTTTTACATGTGCACTTTCTTTGGGGGGGGGGAAGTCTATACAGACAATATTAATTTCTAAATTATTAACTAACAAACTTGTGCTTAAAGTGCTTTGTCAATATTGTAGAAAATGTTAAAAACTTAATCATCATCTTGGACTCCTCTGACGACCTGTTTGCTGCTGTCTGCTGCTGAAAGGCCGTGGGGAGAGGGGACACTTGGGCAGTGCATTTACTGCAGCATATAATGTGTTTTCTGGATACACTGTGCTTTTTCAGCATTCAAATATTGATGGCACCGTGTCAGAGCACTGGCTATGAATTTCAGACAGATCAGGCCTTAACTTAACAAAAAAGTTATCAATAGTTCTTTTCATCTTTTCTTATTACCCACAGCTACAGTACATCCACTTCTCTCAGGCCTAGGCTGCTCACTAGGGCTGAGTATCATCACTGATTTCTATAATCCATTCAATTCCGGTTCTCAAAGTCCTGATTTGATTCAATTTAGCCTCAGACAGTCAGAAATATTATAATTCTGATCATTTATCAGTACTGATACACATGAGACTTCATCAGAATTGTGAAAATCACAGCAGATGCCTTTGTGTGAAAGTAACTGAGAATAAAACACAGGAAAACATGAAGGAGATTTTCCTGGTCTGGCTTTTTATAGCAGATAACCTTAAAAATATTCTGCAATTTTGCATAATTTTAAGAAATTTAAATTTCTTCAGTATTGAACAGCAGAAATTAGGCTTTCTTGTCCGAGGTCATTTAAGTGAAAAAAGAAAAAGCGCTGTAAACAACGCTAGACTGGTGGGTAATAAGCGAATGAATAATGCAGAAAACAGATTTGAGACGGGAAACTGTTCCTGAAGTACAGAGAGAGAGAGAGCTGTGCAGGAAGTGTGATTTTTATCGTGGTGGAAGCAAAACAGCAAAAGTCAGAGGGAATTCATGACGACATTGATCAAATGTGAAGCGCAGTTTGCTGCTTCTTTTGCTGCAGGCTCGGTGAATTTTGGTTGGAGAGAGGCAAAACCTGCAGCTCAGAATCAGCGCAAAAAGACGTAAACACAGCGCGGACCCGAAGAATCGCTAAGCTCCGACAGCGTGTCCGTGTTCAGGCCGTCGGGTGAGAAAGCCGAGAAAGCCGAAGCTGATTCTGATGTGTTGGGTCCGCTCCGTGTTTAGGTCTTTGTGTGGAATCCGTTAATGAATTGATATCGCTTTATTCAAGCTACTCACCTCTCTCTTCCACCTGCACTTTCAACTGGACCACGGCCAATCAGAGAGGTCCCGCCCCTGACTATCTCTGATTGGTTTAGTCCACGATAGGGGCATAATGTGTGTCTGTTGTTGACCACACGGAGAGTTACAGAGATTTTTTTTTGTTACCGGAACAGTTGGTCGCACCTGTGCGACCAAATATTTATTTTTAGTCGCACCACTGAAAAATTTGGTCGCATTTGCGACCAAATTGGTCGCACTCTAGAGCCCTGGATATGTATTTTTTTTTATTCCAGAAGTCTCATGGTGACGTGTAAAGTTTATCTTGCCTGGCTGGGCAGTTCTCTGGGTGCTCAGCACCCCCAAAGCCCTAATCCTAGAATCGCCCCTGATGAGATCACTTTAATTTGTTGAGTATCTGAGGCTGAGACCATGGGACTGTAAAAACATGATTGTTGGGCTTAATTTCTGTAGTGAACAGTCATTTTAAGATTAGCTAGTAAATAACAATTTACTCATGTTGTTCATGAGACTGAAGTCATCTCACTTTGGTAATAGGAAATATAAATGACTGCAACTTGAATCTTTGACACAGAGTTCAAGCTCACTGCTGTAATATATCCTCAGATTATTATGATATATATATATATATATATATATATATATATATATATATATATATATATATATATATAACATGAGAAGCTGGAGAAATACCAAGGGCTCAGAGAAGAGCTCGAGAGGATGTGGAGGGTGAAGGTAACGGTGGTCCCCGTGGTAATCGGAGCACTAGGTGCGGTGACCCCCAAGCTAGGCGAGTGGCTCCAGCAGATCCCGGGAATAACATCGGAGATCTCTGTCCAGAAGAGCGCAGTCCTGGGAACAGCTAAGATACTGCGCAGGACCCTCAAGCTCCCAGGCCTCTGGTAGAGGACCCGAGCTCGAAGGATAAACCGCCCGCAGGGGCGTGCTGGGTGTTTTATATATAACAATTAGCTAATGTTGTTCATGAGACTAAAGTCATCTCACTTTGGTAATGTAAATATAATATAGCCAATATTATATTTATTGTCAGATTATTATGATAATTATTATGATATATATATATATATATATATATATATATATATATATATATATATATATATATATATATATATATATATATATATATATATATATATATATATATACACAGTGGGGCAAAAAAGTATTTAGTCAGCCACCGATTGTGCAAGTTCCCCCACCTAAAATGATGACAGAGGTCAGTAATTTGCACCAGAGGTACACTTCAACTGTGAGAGACAGAATGTGAAAAAAAAATCCATGAATCCACATGGTAGGATTTGTAAAGAATTTATTCGTAAATCAGGGTGGAAAATAAGTATTTGGTCAATAACAAAAATACAACTCAATACTTTGTAACATAACCTTTGTTGGCAATAACAGAGGTCAAACGTTTACTATAGGTCTTTACCAGGTTTGCACACACAGTAGCTGGTATTTTGGCCCATTCCTCCATGCAGATCTTCTCGAGAGCAGTGATGTTTTGGGGCTGTCGCCGAGCAACACGGACTTTCAACTCCCGCCACAGATTTTCTATGGGGTTGAGGTCTGGAGACTGGCTAGGCCACTCCAGGACTTTCAAATGCTTCTTACGGAGCCACTCCTTTGTTGCCCGGGCGGTGTGTTTTGGATCATTGTCATGTTGGAAGACCCAGCCTCGTTTCATCTTCAAAGTTCTCACTGATGGAAGGAGGTTTTGGCTCAAAATCTCTCGATACATGGCCCCATTCATTCTGTCCTTAACACGGATCAGTCGTCCTGTCCCCTTGGCAGAAAAACAGCCCCATAGCATGATGTTTCCACCCCCATGCTTCACAGTAGGTATGGTGTTCTTGGGATGCAACTCAGTATTCTTCTTCCTCCAAACACGACGAGTTGAGTTTATACCAAAAAGTTCTACTTTGGTTTCATCTGACCACATGACATTCTCCCAATCCTCTGCTGTATCATCCATGTGCTCTCTGGCAAACTTCAGACGGGCCTGGACATGCACTGGCTTCAGCAGCGGAACACGTCTGGCACTGCGGGATTTGATTCCCTGCCGTTGTAGTGTGTTACTGATGGTGACCTTTGTTACTTTGGTCCCAGCTCTCTGCAGGTCATTCACCAGGTCCCTCCGTGTGGTTCTGGGATCTTTGCTCACCGTTCTCATGATCATTTTGACCCCACGGGATGAGATCTTGCGTGGAGCCCCAGATCGAGGGAGATTATCAGTGGTCTTGTATGTCTTCCATTTTCTGATGATTGCTCCCACAGTTGATTTTTTCACACCAAGCTGCTTGCCTATTGTAGATTCACTCTTCCCAGTCTGGTGCAGGTCTACAATACTTTTCCTGGTGTCCTTCGAAAGCTCTTTGGTCTTGGCCATGGCGGAGTTTGGAGTCTGACTGTTTGAGGCTGTGGACAGGGGTCTTTTATACAGATGATGAGTTCAAACAGGTGCCATTCATACAGGTAACGAGTGGGGGACAGAAAAGCTTCTTACAGAAGACGTTACAGGTCTGTGAGAGCCAGAGATTTTCCTTGTTTGAGCTGACCAAATACTTATTTTCCACCCTGATTTACGAATAAATTCTTTACAAATCCTACCATGTGGATTCATGGATTTTTTTTTCACATTCTGTCTCTCACAGTTGAAGTGTACCTCTGGTGCAAATTACTGACCTCTGTCATCATTTTAAGTGGGGGAACTTGCACAATCGGTGGCTGACTAAATACTTTTTTGCCCCACTGTGTATGTATGTATATATGTATATATATATATATATATATATATATATATGTATATATATATATATATATATATATATATATATATATATATATATAAATTACAGGATATATTACAGCAGTGAGCGTGAACTCTGGGTCAAAGATTCAAGTTGCAGTTATTTGTATTTCCTATCACCTTAAATCTTCACTCAAAGACAAGTATCTTTGACAGTGTATGTACAGATGTATTATATATAAGAGACAAATATTGTTCGTTTAATTTGTTGGCATTATTACATTTGGCTCAATGCCTACATATATGTGCTAAAAGAAAATGTAGGAGCTGTGAAAACTGTTTCTGATAAAATGAAGAGTAGACTGATATATTAAATATTCCTTTATTGGGTGAGAAAATCAGACCATGTCATAACTGCTTTAAGTCATACAGAACAGATATCAGAGCCTTAAACAGGCTGACTTCTGCTAAATGGGTCAAACTGGGCAGAAAGTATACAAACACATAACATCCTTATAGAATATGATGTAACACTGTAGATCAACTTACCTCAGAATATATAAAGCATATAAACAATTACAACAATATGATGCAACAAACACAGCAGTACTACTAATCCAAAATACTCAAAGCTTCATAGAACTGAAACAAACATTTATTTTTAGCTCCATTCTGCTGCTGATACATACTTTAGGTTTCTGAGTATTAAACTTGTTGCTGCCTTTCATAGTGTGTAACTTGAAGGCCCTGAGTACTTTCTCCCACACTGAAAACACTGGAATGATAAAATTATTTGAACATTACCTAATAAGACGGATTCAGGACAGACAGTTATTTTAAACTTTTCTAGCAGTCCTTCACAAACAGGGAACAGTCTGTCTATTCTCTCCATCTGTCAGCTGCTGCTGGCTCTTCCTCCTCTTCTTCCTCACACACTGCTGAGTTTGTCCTGGTGGATCATCAGGGGTGCAAAGCCTCACAGATGATGTGCAGCAGTGGGTCCCTCAGTCTGTCCTCACTCTGGACACTTGCAGTTGTCACACATGGAAATCAAATGTGTGATAAGCTGCAGCATTCAAACACAAGTGTGACTTATAAATACATGTTCAGACTTTTATTACACAATCAGAGAGAAAGAAAAGAAGAGAGAGTGCAGGACAGACAGACAGGTGACAGTCTCAGGTGTATACACTGCTACAAACAGGAGGATTTAGAGTATGTGTTATTACGAGTACTAAACAAGAAGAGTTCCCAGATGGTACAGTGGACACATGTGTGACTCCTGTGATTAAAGCATCTTTCTATCAGCTTAACGAGTGAACCATCAGTTCGTTCAAACATAAGTTAAAGTCCATTTGGCTCGACACCACCGAACAGAGGCAGCAATATAACATAACTAACATTAACAGTGCAGTGGATCCTGCTTGTGCCGTGATATTCAGGACTGCAAACCGAGCAGCATCACTGACTTTCAGCTTGTTGTGTTTGTGGATATATGACTGACTTTAATTATCCATAAAATCATCACATTCTCTGTAAGATTAAGGCCAACTATTGAACGGCGTATAAAGTAAAGGCTTTAAAACCAAGTTAACACTGCAAGTACTAGCATCACTAATGTCACATAACTTTGCCGACATGTGGCCAACAGTAATGTTTTAATGTTCTTCATTATTAAACATTCGCACATAAATAAGTGACATAATATTCAGTACTTACTTTTGAAAGTTTACTCTTCGGCAATGTTCCCTCTAATTTTTCATGTGTCTGAGGGAACACACAAACTCCCTGAGCAGTCCCTTGGACCACTGTGAGCAACAGCAGACGTGTGCACTGTGGTCACGCCAGCATCGAATCCATCCAAGTTACATGGTTTATTAAAATAATCAAATTACAGCATTTACATTTATGTTAGTCTACTTTTAATTAACTGCTTTAGCCGACTTACAATGAAAATTTTAAAAAAAAATGTTATTCATGACCTGTGTAGTATGTTAACACTATTGGAAGTAAAAATAACTCCAATTTTGAAAACACGGCTTTCTTTTTTTTTTTTTATAAAGCTCTGACTTGCTATCACAGCTCTGAGTCCTGTAATGCCCAGTCTGCAAAATACAGTATGTAATGACAAATGTTGGGCAATTAATTATATAGTTACTCCTTCAAAAAAAGTAACTGAGTTTTGCAAACAACAAAGTTTTTTTCAGCTGTTTACCTAAAAATGCAGCCAAAGCGTTTTTTTAAATAAACATTTCAAACTATTTACAGAACAATCAGCTGTTCTGCATCAAATTTGATGCCACACAAATTATTTGTGCCACTCCAAAAATGTATTTCTGTCCACTATGAGATAAAGGAGAACAACAGCCTGATACCTGCAGGCCTGACAACAGGAGATGTATCACTCCTGTACCACCTGTAACATTCAGTAGTTGCCTCATTGTTCTGTCACACACAACAGAATTATTGACTACACTACACACTAACTACACAAGATTTTCGCTAAACGTCGCAAATCTCTCACATCTCAAAACATTGCTGTCATTCCTAAAACTTCCCCCTTCCTAAACAACTAAATGCCATGTTGCCATATCAGTTTTTGATTGGTCGACATGGTACATTTTCCCACCAATAGGAAAGGGTGGGAGTTTTTTGGTTTTGTTTTTGCTCACAGGCGGAGAGTGTTTTCCTTATAAAACACAGTTTTTACCGTTTCTTCCTGCAGTAAATATAAACAATGATAGTATTCAGGAAAAAAACAAACATTGCAGATATTTTTTATCATAACTCTGGTTTTACGTGACCTATCAACACAATTTAAAAACTGGTATAAAGTCCACATTTTTTCCGTCAATTGTTCCATCTGTCCTGCTCACATCTCCAATGGTTGTACGCGTTGTCATTAACGTGGCTTCACTCCACATCAGCCACGCCGCTTTGCTAGCTAAAACACTGGTGTCGGCACATAAGGACGCTGTCATAGCCTGCCAACGACGTTGATTAGCTGTGTATATACGAATGTGAATCACATTATTGGCTGGACTATGGGATAAGATGGCATCGTTCTAATCCCATACGGGAGCAGCCAGTCACTTACTGACTAACACTGCAAAACAGAATTGTTAAAGTATTGTGACAGCCAGTGGGCTGGCCTTGTGTTTTGGTTTTTCTGTTACCTGTTTCTTGCAGGTAGGTGGAGCTGACCAAATTATAGATGCAGCACACCTAAGAAGGCCAGTCCCAATGTATAAAGACACCTTGACTCTCTCCGTCTGGCACCCATCAAGTTCATTTGAGGCTTCAGTTATGGCTGTTTTGTCCTTTAAATTGTGTTGAAGTTGCTTCACCTTATTTTCATTAAATATATCTTACAATGTTTAAAAGCCTGTGTGTGGTCTCCCACTTGCTTGTCACTTCCTTTGAGCCGGGTTGTGACAGTATTAATTGTAATTTCTGTGCGGAGAAAACTCTTAGGAGGCAAGAAACACAGACTCAAAGATTTTTACATGTACATGGGCGATGCCCCGACACGATCTCTGCACCAACGTGTGCACTGTGTGTGTGTCACAGAGGAATCGCGCGGGGCTCTCAGTACATCCTTTATTTATACTCAAACAACAACAGGCGTGGCATATATAGAATTCAATAACAACTCCTTAAAAGGAAAAACCGTTAGCTATCTGTTGAAACAGGAGGTAGCTGTTTTGCAACTTTGACTCAATTGAGCTTCATATGAACATCCTTGAATGCAAGGATGTTCATATGAAGCTCAATTGAGTCAAAGTTGCAGCTTTTCACAATAAAAGCCCCACGGAGTTCTTATCCATCACTTCTTTTAAACTGAAAGTACAGAAACTGTTACTGTCAGAGATTTTTTTATACAAGAAGGTAAAAGATTTTTACTATTTAAAAATCAAAGTAACAAAAGAATGAAAATAAATAAATGCTGGGCATGTACTTACACCTGGTTTAATACTGCAGGAAAGCGCAGCACCCACAGCCTCATCGAGCTCAGTGCGTCTGAACTCTGAGGTCCTGCTGGAGTCACAGTCAAACTTTGACAGACGTCAGAAATCTCTCAGATCAGGAAATAAATTACAGAAAAAAATTAAGACAAAAGAAAAAATACGGACGAGTTCAGCCTCTGAAACAAGAAGTGTTTCTGCTTTCATTCTGACGATGTCATCTCTGTGTATGAGCTGTTCACCTGTCCACAGCTGTCTGCCTACAGGGATACAAACAAAGTGAAGAAACTGTCAGTTATAAGAACCCAAACAAAAATACATTTAATCATTTATACATGTGCAGTTTTTTTGGTTGCAGAGTGTCCTTCAGTGACAAAAACTGATCATGACAATAAATTAGTTCTGATGAATTTAGAGGAAACCCTGGTTGGAATTTGAAAGTTTGAGCCGAGTTTTACCCGTCAGTGTCGATGTTTCATCTCCTCAACTTCAGGAGGAAGCGCTGAGCACTCTGCACCGTATTCTGAAACAAAGAAAAACCACAATAGGAACCGATTAAAGAAAAACCACAATAGGAACCGATTAACCGTCAGACCTGCCAACACTCCCAATCTTCCGATTTTAAGACCACCCCCATTTTCACCCCATTTCCCCATTTTCGAAACTCCTCAGATTTGTGTGTTTGTTTCCCAAGTTGCTGCTTACATTTTCAACTGAACTAGATCAGCCGATATGCAGACAATTTTCTTTTGTACCTATTAAATCTTAGACCATCAGGCTCCATGTTTTCTACTGTTTTCACTTTGTTCTGCACATATAGCATACAGTCAGGTCCATATATATTTGGCCACTGACACAAAAAAGAGTTTTTTTTTTGCCTGTTTACTGAAACATATTCCAATTATAGTTATATGACGAACATGGACATAATGTGGATACCCTCAGCTTTCATTTGAGCGTATCCACATTCAAATTGGATGATGGGTTTAGGAGTATCAGCTCCTCAACATGTGCCAACTTGTTTTTAAAATAAAAAGTAATTGGACAGTTGACTAAAAGGCTATTTCATGGGAAGGTGTGGGCAACTCCTTCATGTCATTATCAATTAAGCAGATAAAAGACCTGGAGTTTATTTGAGGTGCGGTGCTTGCATTTGGAAGATTTTTCTTGAGCAGAAAACATGCAGTCAAAGGAGCTCTCCATACACGTGAAACAAGCCATCTTTAAATTGTGAAAACAGAATAAAAACATTAGAGAATACAATATTAGGAGTGGCAAAATCTACAGTTTTGGTACATGCCGAGAAAGAAAAAAAGCACTGGTGAACAATGCAAAAAGACCTGGACATCCACGGAAGGCAACAGTGGTGGATGATTACAGAATCATTGAAGAGAAACCCCTTCACAACAGCCAACCACGTGAATAACACTCTCCAGGAGGTAAAAGTACGGATATCCAAGTCTACCATAAAGAGAAGACTGCATGAAAGTAAATACAGAGAGTTCAGTGCAGGGTGCAAGCGACTTGTAAGCCTCATGAATAGAAAGGTTAAACTGGACTTTGCAGAAAAACATCTAAAAAAGCCAGCACAGTTCAGGAAAAACATTCTTTGGACAGATGAGTTTAAGAAAAAGGTGGGGAGACGGTGCCGAACAGCTCATGATCCAAAGCATACTACATCATGCACACATTTTGCACAATTTCCTCCTGTAAAAGTCATATTTGTATATATTGGACCTATTTCTTATATTTTGTTCTAAAATATTGTATTATTTAATTTAGTTCAGCCTGTTACTGTTATTGTCTTGAAGTGGTTGCAACCAACATAATTTCCTTAGGGATGATTAAACTATTCTGATTCTGATTAAAACACAATGGAGGCAGTGTGATGGCTGCCAGTGGCACTGGGACACTAGTGTTTATTGATGATATGACACAGGACTGAAGCAGCTAAATGATTTCTGAGGTGTTCAGAGACAAACTGTCTGCTCAAATCCAGCTAAATGAAGTCCAGTTGATTGGACAGTGTTTCATAATACAGATGGACAATAACCCAAAAATACAGTCAAAATCCAGGAGTTTATTAAAGCAAAGTGGAAAATTCATGAATTACCAAGTCAGTTAGCTGATCTTAACCCAACCGAGCATTTCACTTCATGATGTCCATGACTTCAGGTTGTCAGTGCCAGCAATAAGTTTTCAACCAAGTTAGAAATGAATATTTTATTTTCACTTATTTAATTTGTCAGATTACGTCTGAGCCCCTGAAATGAAGGAATTGTGTTAAAAAATATTTATCGCCTTTTTATGCAATCTTTTTGTTCAACCCAACTTAAAGCTGAAAGTCTACACTTCAACTGGATCTGACTTGTTTCCTTTAAAATTAATTGTGGTAATGTACAGAACCACAAAAGCTGTGTCTGATTGGATGAAAGAGCTCTTATGAGGAGATCATTTAACCTGTTTTAAGTTTTTGTCATTCATGCATCTAAAATGATTTGATTTCATTTGAATTTGATAAAAAATAAAAGTATGTAATGCTCAAAAGTAAAAGAGTAAAATCTGATGAGACTGAAAAGTAAAACAAAAATAAAAACATAAATAAATAAAATAAAATAAAATAAATACCTCCATGAGCATGGCCACCGTCATTGGCCCCACCCCTCCTGGAACAGGTGTGATGTATCCTGCTCTCTGACTGGCAGAGGAGTAGTGAACGTCTCCAACCACTCGCTTACCGCTGGGCCTTGTCTCATCTGTAGCAGGGGTCAAAGGTCACAGAGTGAATCATTTTAAAGAATTACAGTTTTAAAGCTCAGAGCTAAACTTGGTCATTGGTTTATATTTTCCACTGCAGATCATTTTAGGATTGATTCACTCGCAGGATTGTTTCCACCCAGCTGGGGTTCCTGTGGAAACAATCCTGCTTCTGATTGGTTAAAAGAAAAGAAAAAAAAACAAGCTGCTGGCTGGAAAAAGGAAGTCAATAAGCGTAAGGGGATGCTGATACCGGGGACATGGTTAATTCCACAGTCAATGACCACGGCACCCTCCTTCACCCACTCTCCTCTCACCATCTCTGCTCTGCCGGCCCCCACCACTAGGATATCAGCCCGGCCCACCTGCAGACGCAAGAAGTGTTTGAGTGATGGAGGCAATCTGTTCTGTTTGATTTTAAAGGTGATTTTGTTTGAATTTTAACTTTTTAATTTTGCTTTTTAGGTTAGCTTTTATTCATTTCATGATTTATTTCGTATCTGCATGTTGTTACCTGCTCAGGTAGGTCAGGTGTCTTTGAGTGGCAGGTGGTCACAGTGGCATGGTTCCACAGCAGCAGGTCGTGCATCGGAGCGCCAACGATTTTACTGCGACCAATAACCACCGCATGCTTCCCCGCCACAAACACGCCTGCACAGGTACAGGAAGTCACAGGCAAAGGTGTTTACTGGAACTGTCAGTGATGATATTTGTATGTCTGATGAACAACAAACGCATGATTTCAGATTTACAATCATGTGGTTACAATTATGTGTCTGCAGCAGGTCTTTACACCTAACCACCGTTTATCCCCAGGAGACGCATCCGCCACTTTCAACGAATGACATAATGTTCACAGTGTTCCCAATGTTCTGAATGTTCTCGGTGTTGCCAATAGTCCCAGCTTTCTGAATGTTCTCAGAATTCCCAATGTTCCCAGTGTTTCTAGTGTGCTGAATGTTCTCAGTGTTCCCAGTGTTCTGAATGTTCTCAGTATTCCCAATGTTCCCAGTTTTCTGAATGTTCTCAGAATTCCCAATGTTCCCACTGTTCTAAATGTTCTCAGTGTTCCCAGCAGTCTGAATGTTCTCAGAATTCCCAATGTTCCCAGTGTTCCCAGTGTGCTGCTACCTGTCTGTCTGATGAGCTCCATGCAGGCGTTGGGGGTGCAGGGGATGAAGCAGTCATTCAGATCTCCTCGAGACAGTTTACCTGCATTAATGCAGCTCAGCCTGCACACACACACACACACACACACACACACACACACACACACACACACACACACACACAGTGTTAGTGATGAGTATTTGGTGATGAACACAGGAAGTGATGCGCTCACTGACCCATCTACGTCTTTTTGCGAGGACACAGCGTTGGTGACGAACTCAGTGTCAATGCAGTTTGCGGAGTCCAATGGCAGCTGCACGATCAGACCGTGTACGCACGCGTTCTCGTTCACAGACATGATGCTGTGCAGCACCTGCAGGGCGACAGAAAACAAGAACCAATCAGACCTTCGATCACGTCACGGAGAAAAGATGATGACGATGAAGATGATGCATGAAGACCTCGTCCTGCGTGGTTGTGTTCGGCAGCCGGATATGTTTGGCTTCAATTCCAACCTGCAGGAAACAAAGTGAAGCTGCATCAGCCCACTGTGTGCGTGTGTGTGTGTGTGTGCATGTGTGTGTACGGAAGGACCAGAGGTTATGGTTAGGTTGAGGCTGAGGTTTAAGCTGAGGGTTAAGGTTAGTGTTACGGCCCCTAGCCTTGGAAGAAGTGAGCCAGACTTCCTTCAAGCAAATTTGAGTGTGACAACACACTCAGACAATTGGCTGCCTGGGAACCTGTGGCTTGCACCTCCAGGGAAAGTCTATTGGACCAGCTGAGGGATGCTAGACCAATCAGTGACTGATTGGGCACACTTGCATCTTTAAAAGTAGGGATGGGTATCGTTTAGGTTTTATCCGATACCGGTGCCAAATCGGTACTTTTGAAACGGTGCCGGTGCTCAAACCGGTGCTTAAAGAATGGAGAACACAAAATTGGTCCAAAAACCTCTCATGTTCAGCTGTTTTTTGTAAAAAGATAACAATGTTAGCCTTTTCTGCAGCTATGGGGCATATATGGTATCACTCTTGGCTGGAAGCAGTGCTTAAACAATGGAAAAAACACAAACTTTGTCCAAAAACCTCTCATGTTTAACTGTTTTCCACTTTTTCTTTGGTCATTTTAGCCTTTTTAGCCAGGGTGAAGGGAGTATCTGCCATCAAACAAGAAGACAGCTGCATGTAGCTATGATGATGTTTGCTAGCTCACCTTACATGCATTAATGTAATAACGTGGTTAGCCTACTCAACGTAAATTAGCTACTCACGCAGAGAAGAACGGCTGCTGCCACCATCATCCGTCATCATTTCTGCTACACTGGCAGGGCTAGGGGCCAGGACTCTCCTCTTCGTGTTTTTGGGAGATGTTGCATAACAGGCAACCCACCGGCAGTAGATGTGCTCGGTGTGAGGTCTCGCGGCAAGCTATCAAATACGGCGCATTTCTGGGCTTTTAAAAAAAACGCTATGCGTCGCCAGGTGTTTCATCGGATTTGAGGTGTTACCTCCTTTGACAGTATCACAGCATCAGCTTAAAGCACTTGTTGCAGGCTGCTGAGTTTGCATCTTTTGCTATGAAGTACAGCCAGACTTTTGACCGCTTCGCCTTGGACATTTTTAATCTGTAGCTCTGCTCTAACAGAACTTACGTACCTGGCCCCGCCTACTATCCTCGGAAACGTAAAATGATTGGCTAGAATCTAAAGTGTATCACAGCTCAGGAAAAAAACGCACCGAAATAAAGCACCGAAATGTGCGCTGCTTTTCGGTCTGGTTACTACCGTTTATGTCAGAACCGGTGCCATCATGGCACCGGACACCGGTACCCATCCCTATTTAAAAGGCTGAAGAACATTCATTCTGGGTCTGCTGTTTTCAACTGAGTGTGCAGTCTGCGTGCTTCTGTCTGGTAACCTTGTTTGTAAATCCCTGTCTCGACTGAGATTCTCTTGAGTAATGTTAGTTGTGCTACAGCCCATGGGGCTAATTTTGATTTCTACTGGTTGAAGCTTTAAGCGAGGAAGTTGTTTTTGCCTCGGTTGTTTGTTTGTTTGTAGTAAATGCTGCTATTATTTTTCAGTTCTCTGAGTTTTTTTGTAATAAAACATTTTCGACTCCGATCTTCCCCGTGAGAATCTCATTTATGTTACCTCCCTTAACCCCTAGCAGAGATGGTTCGTAACAGTTAGGGTAAGCAACTAAGGAAAATATTGTCAATTACATGTCTTCACTAAGATAGGAAAACGAGTGTGTGTATGTTGGTCACCTCAGCTGCAGCCTTCAGTTTGGTGCTGATGTACAGGTTAGAGTCATCTCTGTCTCCCACCTGTGACACACACATACAGTTAAAAATAGCCATCCTGCAGGATCCTGCATCCTTCTCATTCTCTGACATGTTTGTTTCCTCCTGGAGGATCCTGAGCTGCTCCCGACTTATTTGCGGCTTTTTATTTCTACATCATTCGTGTTTTTAATTTTACTGACAGAACTTCTTTGATTTTTGGTCGCTCGTTTTTGTCCCCTCAGGTTAAACTGCTGTAAGATTTTGGAGGTTTGTCCCATTTTTCACAAACAGACTGAAAATGATGGCCACGCACTCAGCAGTCACAGGTGTTTCTAATGTTCTGTCATTTATATCATTGAGGTGCACACGTCACCTGGTCACTGCTCTGCCGTAAACAGAAACGAGATGGGAGGCAGTCACATGTTTGTGTGTTTGTGTGAGAGGACCAGGAGCTCCAGCCTGAGCTGGGAGTGGAGGTCAAAGTTCAGTTGACTGGTTTCATCTGGTCACAAACACTAAAACAAAGCTGCTTTTTGTTGACAGGTGACAACAGGTGTGCACAGGTAAACTGCAGAGAGCAGCCCCGGGTAAAGTCTAGTCTGAGTTATGATGGCGGAGCTCAGAGAACGACCTGATCAGGTCACTGTGAGGTTGTTAGAAAAAAATCGGTTTGAAGTATCGCTCCATCCAGAAGGGGGCGCTTCAGGCTCTCACCTGCAGGACCACCAGGCCCGGTCTGAACCCGGAGAACTGACTCGCCATCTTCTCCACCTCCTTCTTCAGTCTCTCCCTCACTATTCTGCACACACAGCCGCAGGGCTGGGGTCAAAGGTCAGACAGTTAACGGACTCAGAAGCCGTTCTGGTGGGTTGAGACTTACTTGGACGTTTTGTTCCCGGAGATGACAGTTGCTATGGAGTGCAGGCTTTGTTGGTAACCGGTGGCCCTGACACAGAGCGAGTGGGCGGCCAAGGACAACATGACTAAAAGAGAGAGCAAGAGAGAGAAAGAGCTTCAGCTGACTGAGGATAATCAATAAAATGGATGGAAAAATCTGGAAACATCTGGAAATGTGAGGGGTGATAGGCAAACCAAACTTTAGGGACTTTGATCAGCTGTGACTGTGATGCATAAAATTCACAAGTTCAGAAACATTCCTGAGAAAAAAGACCTGCAGACGTTTTTACAGTGTTTCATGTCTTTATCCTCTCTGAACGTTTATCCAGCTTAGAATGGATGTGACCCAACCGATACACACGAGCTCATGACATCAACATTAAACGTTCTCTTATTTCCTGTTAGGACGATAGCACTCAGAAAGGCCGACGACACAAAATAACCCAAGAGTGAAAAGAGCAAACTTAAAGTCAAACAAAATGCCAACCGGGGCCTCAGACGGACCCAAAGCAAGAGAAAGCTCTGATATCACGAGAGGCAGGAGCTCCAGGGCGGACAGGGTTAATAACTGCAGCCGTCTCCCACAAACTGTGAGCGTGTTTAACTGTTTCCCTTCATTGTAATCCTCATCATCATCAGCACAAAGTAAACAGAGACTGAAAAAGCAGAGATACACAGAGTGACAGTCTCTGAATCTGTGATGGCTTCAAAATGAAGAACCTTTACTTTTTCTGAACTTTAATGAAGTATAAAAAGCTTCATTAAAGGTTTGGAGGGTTGTTTAAAGTTCACCGTCAGCACTCGCAGCTGCTTTTCTAACCTCACAGTGAAGCTCACATGTTAATGATTACAGCCGCTCTGCAGAGAAGAATTGAACCGAGACTTGTGCAGCTTCACACAAACACACACTCCTCTGCAGCGCTGCCACGTTCACCTCCAGCAGCTTGAAGTTTTCCAAGATTCCCGAAACTTCAGGAAACTCTATGCGACTTCAAGAAAGCTGCTGAAAGCTGCACAAGCACAAAGAGAAGCTGAAAGAGCAGCAGCTTCATACCTGAGAGGCAGAGCAGAGGCAGTGACAAAAAGCTGCAGCAGATGTTTCCGTCTCTGTGGAGCTTCTGTCAAAGTAAGGAAGCCCAGCAGTGACAAAAATACTATGTGAGGAGGGAGAGAGGCAGCCACAGCGTCTGACAGGAGTTAATTATTGACTGAACGGGTATCGCTTATTGATCGATCAGACTGAGCTGGGTATGTGGACAGCTGCACACTTCTCCTTATCTCACCTCAGTCTACAGAAGCTATGCTCATGTAGGTCTTTACTTACCTGCGCTGAGTTACCTGTACATCTGTCCACATGCTCAGAGTGCACACTAGCTCAACTTGACTTTATGAGCAGGAGTCCACTGATCGTGTGGTGTGTGGGTCACAGTCAGGAGCAAAGACCAAATCTCACATGTTGTAAAGTCTTTGTGCTTTTAAACACAAATAAAAAGTCATCTGATCATTGTTCCATTTCCTGAGCTGAGTATAACATGAGATTAACTAAAAGGTAACAGAGCTTTTATTTTGGTATAGTCCTATGACAAAAAGGAAATAGTTATACAAGTCAATGAATTTGAGTAATCAGAAAAAATAAAAGAAATACAATCTCTCCTTCCTGTCCACACTGGGACCACAGTGACTGTTAACTTTATTCATGTTATTTTATTTACTATAAGTATTTGATCACAGAAACATTCATGCTGGCCGTACACTTACAGCTGTGGTTTAACAGTTCACTTCCAATATTTTAACACAACTACACGATTCACATGTATTACTAAAATATAATAACAGTAGTAATGATAATAGAAACTTTTTTGTTCCAGCTCCACAGATGTGAGCTGTATTTGTTCCTCTGTTACAAAACCCTAAAATAAAAACATTTCAGTCACTCAGAATTTCTGACACTATCATGAAGGTAACCTGAGCCTATGTGAGTGTGTTTGTGTGAGAATGTGTCTGTGTATGTATGAGGAATTACTGCTTAGAACTGAATCAAACCAGCCAGGAGAACCAGATTGATACTGGGATGGTGGACCAAAGGTCAAACCGCAGGAACCAGGAGGGACAGCCCACGCTGCTCTCAGCCAATTACATGGCAACCTGTCAGGGAGGAGGAGGGACTTGGTTTTACTTACATGGAGCCACTCTGCCGCATTTTCCGGCATTATTCTGATGCTGGGCTGCTCAGAGGACATGGTGCTGCGGTGCTTCCTGGGAAATGTAGTATAAAAAGAAAAGTGAAGAAAGGCTCACAGAGCTGAGAGACCTCACCTGCAGATTCTGCTTTCAGGGCCAAAGATCAAATCCAAAACACAACCCATCAAAAAAACCTTAATATACACTGGCATCAGTGTTTCCGTTGAGCTGTCAGAGCCGGACCTTTAAATTTATCTGCACCAAAACACAAAAAGACACAAGAGGACACAACACACCGGATGAATTTATCAGTTTTAAAAGTCGTGAAATTGACAATAAGTTGCAAAGATTACAAATCTCCATGACAACAAACAACAGCCTGAGCTTCACACCATCACATGATGTCAGCAGGCCTGGATTGAGGAAAAATGCCAGGTGGATCACTACGACCAGTCAAAAAAAAAGATGTGCAGCAGCTTGAATGATGGATTCAGGGTCACCTGATTCAGCAGTAACTATATGCTTTAGCAAAAAGGAAAGTGTGAAGCCTAATCTTAAAAGTAGAGATAGTGTCTGTCTCCAGAATCCAAACTGGAAGCTGGTTCCACAGAAGAGGGACCTGAAACTGAAGTTGTTTCTGAAAGTGCTGTAGTAAAGTTAAAAAGGATATAATTGATCCATTGTTATCTTCTGCCCACACGGAGCAGCTGCCTGAGATACTCTCTGCAGAAGTCGATTATCTTGTTAATAATTTTACTTCTTCACTGTGAACGACTCTGGATGCTGTAGCTGCTGTGAAAAATAAATCTACATGCAAACTGAGGTTATTGTACTCGGCCCTGAAAATCTTAAAAATATGGTATCTAAGCAGATTCTTACTCTGGATGGCATTACCTTGGCCTGCAGTAACACTGTGAGGAACCTCGGAGTCTTCTTTGACCAGGATATGTTTTTCAATGCACATATTAAACAAAATGTAGGACTGCTTTCTTCCATTTGTGGATTATCCTCCTGAGAACTGAGGAAAAATGAATCATCCCATTGAACTTTTTTTTGATTTCCTTCGTCTTTGCAGCGAAAAGGTTTCACTCTAACACCTGAGATATCTATGGAAAGCTGGGATCTCCTCTGTTTAGTACATCGGGACTTGGTAAGATTGCTCTGATAAGACAAAAGATATCGACTGAAAACAAAAGTAGAGGATGTTGCAGAGGACAATGAATAGGGTGTTTCTTAGCAGGATTAGAAAAATCCTATCTCAGACTGAAAAACTAGTTCATGCATTTGTTACTTATAGGCTGGACTACTGTAATTCAATATTATGAGGATGTCCTAAAAATTCCCTGAAAAGCCTTCAGCTGATCCTAAATGCTGCATTTTCCTGTCTCAGTTTGAAATCATCTGAAATTGTAGCCCCCCCCCCCGAATGAAGGCTGACACTTTACTGATGAAGTTTTGAAGGTTTAATGGCAGTAAACCATTAATCTCACCCAGAGAGCTGCCCAGCCAGGCAAGATAAACTTTACACGTCACAATGAGACTTCGGGATTAAAAAAAATAAATAAATACTGGACGGTCCAAAAGTTGGCCTACCTATTACTGGTTGAGGTTTTAGTAGAGTTGTGGCTGAACCACATAAGGATATATCATTAATTTTAATCTCCCCAATCAATTATAATGTAATGTTGGAGTGTTGTTAAAGAGGGTCAAAAACATTTCAACCCAGTTTGTTTTGCAGATTCTGTATAGCAGCTGTAATATAGGGAGGACACAACTTCCAGACTGTATGAGTAAAATCAGGTTTTTTCTCTTTGTCAGTTTAACAGTTTCTGTTTTGCCTGTCACTGTTCCCTGTCTGTTTTCTTACCTGGTTCTTCCTGACCTTGTACTTTCTCCTCACATTCCCCTCTTTCCTCTCTGCCTCTTTGGACTGACAATCATACACAAATAGAATCAATTAGATGAAAAATTACATTAATATGAAAAAAATACTATAAAGATCACTAACAAAAAGTCCTCTCTCAGTGTACTTTCAACCAAAAGGCAAATAACCAAACCACATGAACATCTAATAAAAGATATAAATATTGAAAGTCAAAGGAGCTTGCAAAGAATAGCGTCTGGACTTCTTTAAGTTGCTTGAAGACGTTTCACCTCTCATCCGAGAAGCTTCAGTTTCAAGTTCTTTCAAGTTCTTCAGTTCTTCAGTTCTAAAGAACTGAAGAACTTGAAATATTGATACTACGACGACCTGGATGACTGAGAACCTTCACAGACATAAATATTGAAACACTGATCCAACATTATTCTTGAGAGACAGATCATTTGATTTTACACTTGACCTGTGACATCATCAAGTACACTGGTGTTCCAATTGTAGAAATCGTGAATCTGTGCTCGTGTTCTCGGCAAGTCCGTACTCCCGTGCGTTCTCGGCAAGTCCGGAGTCGCCGAGAACGCGAGTACGGACTCGCCTACTTGAGAATTGAGAAAGGGCCAGTGATTCGTTTATGCTAAGATTCAGCTTAGGAAGGGAGTGGGTGAGTGAGTGAGTGATTCGCTTATGCTACGATTCAGCACAGGAAAGGAGGGGGTGAGTGAAGGAGTGATTCGCTTACACTACGAATCCGCACAGGAAGGGAGGGGTGAGTAACTCAAATGTGCTGTTAGCATGTTAGCAGAGCGATGCTACTGTGAACCGAGGAGCTATTGTCTTGATGTGAGCAGGGTTTTTTCTTCCAGTCCAGAGCAGAAATGTTTTTATTAAGAAACTGGCTGTTGTTTTTTCCCCCCACAATTTTAATTATAAGCTAGATATATTTCTACTAATGAAATTAGTTTGCTAACAGCAACAGGGATGAGTCAGTGAGTCAGTTGGGCTTGTGAATCATGATTCACGAGTCAGTAAAGTGATTCTCGAGTATTGAACGATTCGTTCATGATTCGCACATCACTAGTGCACACTCACAACGATGGCTGAGCGTAAATGGAGTCATGTGTGGATGTATTTAACTCCACAAACAGCCAAGACGTGGTTTGCGATACATGTGGCAAGACAGTGAGGTGCTGTGGCAACACCACTAACCTTGTCAAACACCTCAGAGTAAATCATATCACAGAATATGATGAGCTTATATTGAGGCGAACTGAAGAGGAGGAGAGGGACAGGTGCTGCTAGGGCGAGACAGACGTCTCTCACGGAGTCCTTTAGTGCTGCAGGCAGGAAACGTTTTCAAATAGCGCACAACTTTTTTTTATATTTGTATATGATAATTCTGCATTATTAAGCAATAAGAACAAGTAAGTCTGATGTCCTTGAATCATTATGAAGTTATATTATTATATTATTATTACAATTACATAATACAATTATATATGAAATACAATGAAATATTAAGCTTTTGTACAGAGTATCGGTATCGGATCAGTATCGTCGATACCACCCTGAATTTTACTTGGTATCGGATCGGAAAGGAAATCAGTGGTATCGCACATCACTATTTTAAACCCGAAGAGGAAGCTGGTAGTAGAAAACAGCGATGAGTGCCAAAATAAGGTGCAAGGAACTAAATAAAAGCATTTAGGGTTATTTACACTCCCACCAAAATTATGAATAATTGGTTTACATAAGAACCACAATGAATAATTTTCCCCAACAAAATAACTCATGTAGAAGTTACCTTAAGAACTTTCTAACAATACATGTTTTTCAAATCAAATCAAATCAAATCACTTTTATTGTCACATCACATGTGCAGGTAAATTGGTACAGTACATGTGAGTGAAATTCTTGTGTGCGAGCTTCACAAGCAAAAGAGTTGTGCAAAATACAATAATGTAAACAAGCAAAATACAAGAATGGCTACATCTGAAACGAATAAATATATGTACAATATATAATAGTATATGCATTCCTGGATGTGTATACTAAATATTTTTCTACATGTGTGTGTGTGTGTGTGTGTGTGTGTGTGTGTACACATATTTTACAAATTAAATAGAGTAAACAATAAATAAAATATATAAAAATATACAGAGTTGAGACATGTGCAAAACAGTGGCATTACTGTACAGTATGGAGTGCATAATGTTGAAGTTCCAGTAGTGGAGGTGAGGTGTCTATGACGTGTTCAGCAGTCTGATGGCCTGGTGGAAGAAGCTGTCTCTCAGTCTGCTGGTACGGGACCGGATGCTGCAGAACCTCCTTCTGATGGAAGTAGTCTGAACAGTTTATGGCTGGGGTGACTGGAGTCCTTGATGATCCTCCCCGCTTTCCTCAGGCATCGCTTCCTGTAGATGTCTTGGAGGGAGGGAAGCTCACCTCCAATTATCCGTTCAGAGCACCGCACTACTCGCTGGAGAGCTTTGCAGTTGTAGGCGGTGCTGTTGCCATACCAGGTGGTGATGCATCCAGTGAGGATGCTCTCAATGGCACAGTGATAGAAGGTCCTGAGGATGCGGGGGTTCATGCCGAATCTTTTCAGTCTCCTGAGAAAGAAGAGGCGCTGCTGCGCCTTCTTCACTGTTTTGTTTGTGTGTACTGACCACGTAAGATCCTCAGCCAGATGTACACCAAGGAACCGGAAGCTGCTCACTCTCTCCACAGCAGCGCCGTTGATGGTGATGGGGGTGTGTACTTCTCTGCACCTCCGGAAGTCCACTATCAACTCCTTTGTCTTTGCGACGTTGAGGGTGAGATGGTTGTCTTGACACCAGTGGGTCAGGGCGCTGACCTCCTCCCTGTAGGCCGTCTCATCACCATTGGTGATAAGACCCACCACTGTAGTGTCGTCCGCAAACTTCACAATGATGTTGGAGTTGTTACTGGCTGTGCAGTCGTAGGTGTAGAGTGAGTATAGGAGAGGGCTCAGTACACACCCCTGTGGAGCACCAGTGTTCAGTGTGATGGGGGATGAGGTGATGCTGCCCAGTCTGACCACTTGGCGTCTGTCAGACAGGAAGCTAAGGATCCAGCTGCAGAGGGAGCTGCTCAGTCCTAGATCCTGCAGTTTCCTGTCCAGCTTCGAGGGAACGATGGTATTGAATGCTGAGCTGTAATCTACAAACAGCATTCACACATACGTGTCTCTCTTCTCCAGGTGTGACAGGGCAGTATGTAGTGTCAGGGCTATGGCATCATCAGTGGACCTGTTGTGGCGATATGCGAACTGTAGAGGGTCCAGTGAGTCGGGTAGTGCAGAGCGGATGAAGTCCCTGACCAGCTTCTCGAAGCATTTGCTCACGATGGGGGTCAGGGCTACAGGTCGCCAGTCGTTCAATGAGGAGATGGTGGAGGATTTGGGTACAGGGACGATGGTGGCCATTTTGAAGCAGGCTGGGACTACACACAGAGAGAGGGAAAGGTTGAAGATGTGTGTGAACACTCCAGCCAGCTGAGCTGCGCATGACTTGAGGACGCGGCCGCGAATCCCGTCCGGACCAGTAGCTTTGCGTGCGTTCACCTTCTTGAAGCAGTTCCGCACATCCTCCTCAGACACAGTGTGCGCACTGACGTCATCCGCGGTGCGCACACTGTCCGGTCTCATGGTGTTCGCTGTGTCAAATCTAGCGTAGAATACGTTTAGATCCTCACACAGAGAGGCCGTGGTCTGCGGTGTGCTGGGTTTCCCTCTAAAGTCTGCGATCGTGTTTAGTCCGTGCCACATACTCCGAGGGTTGTCAAACTGTTGCTCCACCCTGTCCCTGTACTCACGTTTGGCTGCTTTGATCGTCTTCCGGAGTTGGTAATGTGCGTGTTTGTAGTCCGATGTGTTCGCGGAGGCAAAGGCGGTGCTCCGTGCCGCCAGTGCCGCGCGAACATCTCCGTTAATCCAGGGTTT
This sequence comes from Rhamphochromis sp. 'chilingali', assembly GCF_963969265.1. NCBI lineage: Eukaryota > Metazoa > Chordata > Actinopteri > Cichliformes > Cichlidae > Rhamphochromis > Rhamphochromis sp. 'chilingali'. The sequence continues at coordinate 28,275,413 of NC_137932.1, forward strand.
TTGGTTTGGGAAGGATTTAACTGTTCTGGATGGGACGACATCTTCCACGCATTTCCTGATAAATCCGCAGACTGAGTCTGTGTATTCATCAATGTCCCTAGCAGCCACGTGAAACATTTCCCAGTCCACGTGATCAAAACAGTCCCGCAGCGCAGACTCCGATTGGTCCGTCCAACAGTGCACCGCCCTCCGGGTTGGAGCTTCCTGTTTCAGCTTCTGCCTGTAGGCGGGCAGCAGCAGGATGGAGCGGTGATCTGATTGGCCGAATGGGGCACGGGGGAGGGCTTTGTACGCAAAGAGGTGTAGCAGTGGTCAAGTAGCCGGTCTCCACGAGTGTTAAAGTGGATGTGTTGGTGGAGTTTCGGTGAGACTTTCTTCAGGTTTCCCTTATTAAAGTCTCCGGCTGTGATAAACGTCGCCTCTGGGTGTGCGGTTTCCTCACTGCTGATCGCGCTGTACAGTTCCCTGAGTGCTCGGTCAGTGTCGGCTTGTGGGGGAATGTAAACAGCCGTAATAATCACTGCTGTAAATTCCCTCGGTAGCCAGAATGGCCGGCACTTAATCATCAGGTATTCCAGGTCCGGTGAGCAGAAGGATTTGACCGGGTGCACGTTCGCATAATCACACCAGCTGTTGTTGATCATGAAACATACACCACCGCCTCTGCTTTTCCCAGTAAGATCCTGTGACCTGTCCGCGCGATGCACGGAGAACCCCGGTAGTTGTATTGTACTGGATGCTCCACAACTGATAGTTTACTAGAGTGTTGACCTTTGTTATTGAGTCCAAGTGAGATCTTTACCCTTCGCACAAGTCCATCTTTTCCACTGACAGTCTCTACAACTCTTGCAAGTCTCCACTCACCTCTGGGCGCTAGTTCATCCATGTCTAACACAACATCACCTACTTTTAGACTCCTTTTTGTTGATTGCCACTCTTGCCTTGAAATGATGTTGTAAATATATTCCCTTCTCCAGCGGCTCCAGAACTGCTCTGCAAGGAACTGCACACAGCGCCACCTCTTCCTGCTGTACAGGTCCTCCTCTGAAAAAGCACCAGGGGGGGCAACGGTGCGTTGGATTTCATGTGCAGTAGATGATTGGGCGTAAGCGGTTCTAGGCTGTCGGGGCTGTTCAAGTTATCTATAGTCAGGGGTCTGCTATTGACTATAGCCATGACTTCGTAGAAGAATGAGGCATCATTAAGTCTGTCATTAGCCAGTGACAGAGTGGTATTCAGCACACTTCAGTAAGACTCACAGTGTCTGTGACTTTAGTTAACATTGTCTGTACTTTGCTGACTTCTGGATCTCCTGTGGTCAGATCCAGCTCGACAGGCTGTGCTGTGGGCAGTTCTTTTTTCCACAAAAAGGCGGGGCCAGTGAACCAGATAGATTTCTTTAACTCATTCACAGTTACACCTCTTGAAGCACTGTCAGATGGATTCAATTCTGATGGCACGTAAAACCATTGCTGAGGGCTTGTACTTTCCCTGCTCCTCTGGACCCTGTTAGCTACAACCCACATAGCAGACAGGTCTGGCCCGGATCTGGTGTCAAGCCGTTACTGCTGGCTGACTTCTGGCATGGTAAGTGGTATGTCATCCAGATATGGGCCAGGCCTGGCGTAGATGGCACTGTTTATGTGATGGCACGCCACATCTGGCCCTATTGTCGTTTGGTTTATGTGGCCCAGGCTCATAGAAAACAGGTCTGGAACAGATCCGGCATCAAGCTGGCACTTCTGACAGACTGGTGTCATGGCAGTGTGTATGTCAACCAAATGTGGGCCAGATCTGACAATGATGGCACTATTAATGTTCCTATTTTCCTATTTTAATTAGAAGACCCAAATGCCGTGTTGCAATGTTTCAAATGCAGGTTTGACAGGTTTGTGAGTGTACACTTTATCCAAAACCTATTGAGGGTTTACTCATATTTACCACCAGTTGGCTGTAGCTCAGGAGGTAGAGCAGATCACCTACTTATCTGAAGGTTAGTGGTTTGATCCCTGGCTCATCCAGTCTGCATGTCAAGAGTATGAATGCAGTTAGGAAACACTCAGTTTAGAGAAAGTGTGTCATTGGGTGAATGTGGCATGTTGTATAGAGCACTTTGAGTAATCTGGGAGAGTAAAAAAGCGCTATATAAGAATCAGTCCATTCACTGTCTGAAGAGAGTTTTGTCATGTTACTTTTGCACTATTATGTTCTGGCACATGTTGTTATTACATGGCTTGATTAAGGTACACATTAGGCTGACATCTGGGGCCAGAGCTGAAACTGTTCTGGGCCAGCAGTATGTCTGCAACAGCCCCGTGGCTGCACACAACTTACACCAAAGGGCCGTCATTCTTTGCGGTATTTGGGCCATGTGTAAGCACATTGTGTGGACCAGATCCGGGCCATACCAATTTTGCTATGTGGGTAAGGTGCGGGAACGACGTGCATCATTGTTTATGTAGCCCAGCACCACCTTTGAATCAGTCCAGAAATACTCCTTTGCAACATAACACAGCTCTTCCCATAACATGTTGCTGACTGAGACTGAAACTACAGCTGCTGTTAGTTCAAGTCTGGGGATTCTGGTGAGTTTAATTGGAGAAACACGAGCTTTTGCTATTAACAGAGAGCAGTCACTTGAGCTCGCATCTGAAAAGTTGTGCAACTCTGTTTCTTTAGTTTCACCAAAGTTAGCAGGCAGGTAACAGCGAGGTATGTTTAGCTTGTCTAGATTTACAAAGTCACTTTGCCAACTCACCTTGGCTAGAGTGCATTAGGGTAGGGGGTTGTCCCACCCGGCATCATGCTGACATATTCAGCACATATGGCGCTAAAAATCCAGGTGGGTTGTAGATCGGTGGATAGAATGCCTCTGCGTAGTGTTGGCGATATGATGATATATATCGTGTAGACGATAGAAAAGTGTCTATCGTGCCATTTGTCTTCTATCGTTTCTAACCTTATTTTATAAATTATTACATAAAATATACCATTAACCTTTTAAAACCGGTCAGAGCGGGCCTAACTATTTTGCCTAACTATTTTTAAATCCCTGTAGAACTGGAACCACGTATGCTAGCGCAATTTTTTTTTTTGCATATGAAACCGGAGGAGTTGTACTTACATCTTATGCCATCAGCTTGCCCTAGGTCACGGTTTCCTTTCACATATGGCTTTGCGAAAACTGCATAAAAAGCACTTGCAGCAACAAAACCATAATATTCCAGAAACATGCTTTTCCAATCCAATCAGTTATTCATAACACTTCCTAGGTTGGAATATATGTCAGCGCGAACTATCGCATGTCCGCCATTACCTGTCCAAAACCGAAAGTGATGTCATTTTCACGGAAAATGTAGTTTTTTTTACGTTCAGGGCCTTATAAGCCTGTACTGGTGTTTTTAAAAGTCATGTTTGACTTTTCTGTATCATTGTCGGGATGCTTAGAACTCAAATTACACTGTTGAAAATAGTTTATTTCGATGTACATGCTGGGTTTTTTTTTTTGCAAATTTGCATTATAATATTTATTTTCATTTTTCCTGCAGTATATAAATATTAGTGTATCTCAAAAATAAACTATGAAGACACTCAAAATAAATTTCTCGTGGTTGGAAACTATTTTGTGCAACTTTTTTGTATTTACAGTTTTGAGGGATAAGCCTCTTAAATTTCTCTAACTAGAAATATATGTAAAAAAAAAAACAACCCAAAAAGGATTTTCAATTTTTTTGTAGTTTATTGCACTTTTTTGCAATTTATGTAGTTACTATAGACTTAATGCATGCATATTATTAAAATTTTGGCTATAATGGTTGTATTGATGTATAGCAACTTGAAATGCGCCCACAAATGGCACTACAGCATGTAAAAATATAAAGATAAGCTCTGGCGGACTTGGTTTTATGGAAGGTCTTAAAGGGTTAAATAGCCTGTGGCAAATATCTTAGTGTTGTCTTCTCACTATACATACTCTTAACTTTATGCAAGGGAAAATAAAGTATAAAAAAATGATATTTTTCACAAAGAAACTCCGTCTTGTGGTTTTGCGACATGGTACTGCGACATGCTTTACGGTAACTCAAAACGATGGACGTGCGACAGGTTGCAGTTTCATGCCCGGACATGCAACAGGCAGAGACAGCTACACAGGCAGCCCAAGAAGAAGCACTTTTACCGAAAAGAGGGGGTACATCTGTGATTTGGTTACATTTTGGGTTAAACAGCACCAACACGGAGCAGAAGATGCCCATTTGCAAGCTACGCTATAAAACTAAAACCTGCACCTGATGGCAACACAACAAATCTCTTCTATCACCTACAGAAGGTCCCTGAAAAAGAATACTCAAGAATCCAGAAAATCCAAGTTAAACCAAGTTGTGGAACGACGGGAGCAAGTTGGGAAAAGAAAAACTATAGCCAGCTGAAGATACACCAGTCTTTCACACAAGGCCCTTATGAGAAAAAGTCCCAGCGCCATAAACAAATCACCGGAGCCGTCTCGCATTACAAGGCATGGCCCCTGTTTATATAGTTGAGAAGGGCAGTTTTTGTAAACTCGTCAAAGTCCTTGATCTGAGGTACGTTATGCCCGGTCGTATGACCAAAGTAGAGAAGGAGGTTTGCAATGTCGTGCATTATGCCTTGACGACTGACCTATGGACGAGCAGAGATACGCAGCCCTACATGAGCGTAACCATCCATTTCATTAACAAAGACTCTGCGCTCGCTGTTTACAGGCTGCGTACTTTCCAGATTACCACAGGTCAGGTGGTATATCATGATATACATCGTTATATAAAATAATTCATATCGTGACTACCTCTGTGTGTGGCTGGCTGGACTTTCAGTGTGTTGTCAAATTTGAAACAGTCCTTTTCAATGTTCCACTGGATGCCTAGTGCTCTTTCTTGTGGCATGTCTTTGAATGTTAAGTCTCTTATGTTAATGTTTACAGCACACTCTAATGGAGGGATACTTTGCAAAACTGTGTGATTTTTATAAACAAACTTGTTAGACAGAGGTTACCTTTGCTGCAGATTTCTCTGGCCTCTTGTGCCAACTGTATTGCTTCTTCCACTGTGTTTGTTCTCGTAACTCCATCATCAACATAAAGGTCTTTCTCAATGAACCTTGAACCTGCTGGGTGCGAGTGGCAGTGCTCTTTGGCTAAGTACTTCAGTCCGTATTTTGCACAGCCTGGAGATGATGCCGCACGGAAAAGGTGTACCTTCACTCTGTATGTTTGAGGTTGTGCGCTTGTATCACCGTTTTTCCACCAGAGGAAACATAGATAGTCCCGGTCCCTCTCACTGATGTGAAACTGGTGGAAAATCTTTTCTATATCGCACATTAAGGCAATAGGATGTTGCCAAAATCTCAAGAGAATGCCAGTCAGATTGTTTATTAAGTCTGGCCCTTGGAGGAGATGATCATTGAGACTTGTTCCATTGTGTTTGGCTGAACAGTCGAATATGACGCGCAGTTTTGTGGGTTTTGTGGGGTGGTAAATCCCATGATGGGGGATGTACCATTGTTCACCTTGTGTTCCTTCGTTGTGTACTTCTTCCACGTCTCCTCTTTCAATTATGTCATTCATGTTGTTGGGTCTAAACTCAGACCCCGCTGTATCCAGGACTTATTCCCATGAAAGAAAAACAAGGCAACAGTGTTCGATCGATTTCTTGCGCAAGGGAGGCCTCTCATCTGTGTCCAGCACGACAAATGACCACGGTGGTGGCCTCCTCTCGCTGCCTTTTATTGACAAACTTCAAACAATAGTTTACAAAACACCTCCCCCTGCAACCCCCTTTGGTTACATAGACAAGGACTGTATGTAAATGTGTGTGTGTGTGTGTGTGTGTGTGTGTGTGTGTGTGTGTGTGTGTGTGTGTGTGTGTGTGTGTGTGTGTGTGTGTTTGTTTGTTCCTGCTGATCAAAGGGTCATAAAACCTAAAAGCAGGAACAACATCCTTGGTCATAAAGAGGGTAGTCTCCCCCACACCCAATGTATGGTTTACCATAGATAACACAGTCAAACCATACAAAGGGTGGGAAGTTCTACCAAACATCAAACAGACCTTCAAAAGGATGTTCCTGTGATAAAACACTTCAACCTTGCACCCAGAACCTCGAGAATCTGGGGATGGGAGGAAAGAAAGAATTCCTTTCACAGAGTTAAAACAATGGACAAATGGTAAATATAAAAATGACAAATGTTTAACTATTTACTCTAACATTTTCCCTCCTGTTTTGTTATTTTTATGTTTCAAATTATTCCTATGTAGTATATCCTCAGCCATGCACCTCTTGCTTAACATTTTCAGTGCAGGCATCATTCATACACAGGCTTCTGTCATTTCAGTAATTTCATATTGTTGTAAGAGTACATAATTAACAAATGTATCAGAAATCATTTTAGTTAGCAATGATCTTATACACGGTAAAATGCATCCTATACATAAGCAAATCAGTATCAATAGTCCAAAAACAGGTGTTAGTACTTTTAAAAGGAGATGCCACCAAGGACCAGACAGTAACCACGCCATCCAGCCTTGTGGTGCATCTACTCCTGGCGTGCTATTCATCATGTATTTCTGCAATGTGGTTAAATTCTGCAGTGCTTCATAAATGTCTCCTACACTTGTATATCCATCTGGTATGAACGTACAGCATGTTTCTCTTATCAATTTGCATACTCCTCCTTGCGATGCAGTTATCAAGTCCAAAGTCAGTCTGTTTTGCAAAACCATTGTCCTTATGGCCTTTTGCTCCTCTGCTAAGGCTGTTCCAAGGGTCTGGGTCCAATTTATGTGTCTCAGTAGTGCATATCTGTTAATTTCTACATGAGTTCCAACTTTCCCGACCCCGATCCACGGGAACAATCCTTGTAAGATCTTGGCTCCAGGTCCCCAGATTCGAAACTCCCAGGGGACCTCACTTAAATCTGTGAGCTTTGTGCTTGCACTCTGTACGTCTCTTTTTGTCTTTGATCCTGGATGATGTTCTATCCTCTCCATGAAGAAAACATGATCAGACAATTTCACGAGTGCACATAGACCTCCCCATTTTGCTGGTAAGGATGGGTAAGCCTTATGTCCACATAAGAAATACCAATCTGCTAACACCCTCGTACCTTTAGGTGTCGGTGCGATTGTTGAGCATTTGGTCACATCCTGTCTTCCTTCAGTAAGTGTCATTTGGTACGAAAAGTCAAATGCACAGTCTGCTGCTCGTTGAATTTCATCATTTGCACACCTGGCATTCATCAAACACGTCAGACTGTCATGGTCCTGGGTCGTTGACCCAGCGTTTTGTGTTTTGTGACTATTTCCCTCTGTTCTAGTTATTCTGTGTCCTCCCCCCTTGTGTCCGGTTCGGGTTCTAGATTTCCTGTTTTACTTTGTAGGTCTGTGTCTCGTTATGCCCATTAAGTTCCAGCTGTGTCCCCTCCTGTGTGCCATTTCCTCATTACCTGGTGTGTGTATTTATAGTTGGTGTCTGCCTGTGCTCCTCGTCGGCTCGTCTGCGTTCATCCATGTATCACTGCGTTCCTCCGTGTAGCTCTGCATTCTATGGTGTTTCGTTCCTGTCTCTGCGTCTCTCTGCCCCGCACCCCTTTTGTATGGTCTCAGGTTTGTCTTTAGTTTCTCCCAGTTTAGGTTTGTAATTGCTCATGTTGAGTTGCCTGTTTTTGCCACCACCACCACCTTGTAAATAAACATCACTCTGTCATCAGTTCGCTGCATCTTGGGTCCTCCTTTTCCTCCACACCACACGGCTCCCTCCGCCAGCCGTGACAGTACGAGCCGACCAACATGGACCCAGCAGCATTCGCACCTACCCAGGAGTTTCGGGAGGAGGTAACCGACACGGTCGCAAGGTTGGTAAACCTGTGGCTCGAGCAGGAGGAAGAAGAGTTCCACCGCGCTGTAGAAGCCAGGCTACAGCAGCTACTCTCTGCACACTCCTGGCTGCTAGACTCGCTTCACCCGCTGGCACGGGACTTCCTCCTTCATGAGCTGCACCTTCGCCCTCCAGCCGCTACCGCTTCCCAACCCAGCCCGGCGGTGAAGATTTTGCCCGGCCCGCCGGAGGTTTTGCCCGGCCCGCCGGAGGTTTCGCCCGGGAGGAAGCGACGATCGCGCCGTCGGCGCGTCGCCCCACAGCCGGAGAGTAGGACTTCGGAACTGCCAGCTGTGGTGAGTGGAAAAGACACTCCGTCTGTTTCGCCAGCTCGAATGACTGTTTATTCCGGGGCTGTGTTTGTTGAGCCAGCTGCCCAGCAGGTAGCTCAGTTAGCCGCCCAGCAGCCACTAGCTCTGTTAGCCACTCAATCGCCACCTCCATTACAGTCACAGCCAGACCTATTAGACACTTGGTTACAATCCATAGCTCAGTCAATAGCTCTGTTGGCAAGAGACTCATCAGCTTTATTATCAGCTCAGCCACCTATTCAGCCACCATCTTCACCAGCTCCGCCTGTATTACAAGTCGAGTCCATCCAACCGGAAAAGCACTGTATTTCACCTGTTCATGTCAAGCAGAGAGACACACCACATAACGCAGTTGTCAGTCCGCAACAGCTGGCCAGCCCAGAGACTGTGACGCACTCCAGGGCCTCCCCAGAGGCTGGGTCCCAGCCCCCGGCCGACTCTGGATCCCTGGAGATTAAGAAGCCAGCTGAGGACTGTATCCGGCTGTCGCTGCCCGAGCTGGGTCAATGCTCTGTGCAGCTGCAGTCTGCCTTGTGTTTGCCAGAGGCCCGTGTGCCTGCTGGTTCTGACCCATACCTGCCAGAGGCCCGTGTGCCTGCTGGTTCTGACCCGTGCCTGCCAGAGGCCCGTGTGCCTACTGGTTCTGACCCGTGCCTGCCAGAGGCCCGTGCGCCTGCTGGTTCTGAACTGTGCCTGCCAGAGGCCCGTGCGCCTACTGGTTCTGACCTGTGTGTTCCAGGGGCCCCGGTGCCCACTGGTCCAGAGACTGTTTTCGCTGGGGGGCCCGAGGAGCCCGTCCAGCCTCCTGCTTCGCCTGCTGGGGGGCCCGAGGAGCCCGTCCAGCCTCCTGTCTCGCCAGCTGGAGGGCCCGAGGAGCCCGTCCAGCCTCAAGACTCATCAGCTGGAGGTTCAGGAGAACCTAGCCAGCCTCCTGTCTCGTCAGCTGGGGGGCCCGAGGAGCCCGTCCAGCCCCAAGACCCATCATCGCCACCAGCTGCAGCCTCTGTGTCTCCATCCTCGCCAGCTGCGGCCTCTGTGTCTTCACCCACGCCGTCGCCTGGTCCAGCCTCTGCTTCACCCACGCCTGGCCCGGCTTCAGCCTCTGCTTCACCCACGCCTGGCCCGGCTTCAGCCTCTGCTTCACCCACGCCTGGCCCGGCTTCAGCTTCTGCTTCACCCACGCCTGGCCCAGCCTCTGCTTCTGCTTCAGTCTCGTCTGGTCCAGCTTCTGCTTCTGCTTCATCCTCGCCTGGTCCGGCTCCAGCCTTCGTGTCTTCAGCATCGCCTGGCCCGGCTCCAGCATCCTCGTCAGCATCGCCTGGTCCGGCTTCTGCTTCAGCTTCGCCTGGTCCGGCCTCTGCTTCAGCATCCTCATCAGCTGCCTCGTCTGGTCCAGCCTCTGCTTCGGTCTCGTCTGGTGCTGCGACGGCCACGCCACCTTCGGGTCCCAAACTGCCGCCTCGACATCGGCGGTCATCTGCCAGGCCGCTGGTGGAGCGTCATCGTCACTATGGACGACCTCCTAGACGCCGCCGTTGCTGTCCGCACGGTCGGCCGCCTGAACTGTTTCCTCGTCACCGCCGTTGCTGTCCGCACGGTCGGCCGCCTGAACGGTTTCCTCGTCGCCGCCACTGCCGTGTGCACGGTCGGCCCCCTGAACTGCCTCCGCTCCGCCACCGCTGCCTTCCACTCGGTCGGCTTTCGGAGCTGTGTCGCCGACGTGGCCGGCCTCAGAAGATAAACTGTCCTGGACTTCTGAGCTGTGAGCCTCTGGGCCGGCCTCCTGAACTGTGTTTTGTCCTGGTACTCCAGCATGTGTGTTTTTGTTTTGGACAATTCCCTCGGTCCGCTGGAGCTTGTTTTGTTCGGTGTTGGTCCCTCCGTCCTGGGCCCCCGCCGCCCGCCCTGGGTTGGTCGTCTGTTTTTGTTTTGGGCTGTCTGGAGCCAGCCCTTGGAGGGGGGGGGGTACTGTCATGGTCCTGGGTCGTTGACCCAGCGTTTTGTGTTTTGTGACTATTTCCCTCTGTTCTAGTTATTCTGTGTCCTCCCCCCTTGTGTCCGGTTCGGGTTCTAGATTTCCTGTTTTACTTTGTAGATCTGTGTCTCGTTATGCCCATTAAGTTCCAGCTGTGTCCCCTCCTGTGTGCCATTTCCTCATTACCTGGTGTGTGTATTTATAGTTGGTGTCTGCCTGTGCTCCTCGTCGGCTCGTCTGCGTTCATCCATGTATCACTGCGTTCCTCCGTGTAGCTCTGCATTCTATGGTGTTTCGTTCCTGTCTCTGCGTCTCTCTGCCCCGCACCCCTTTTGTATGGTCTCAGGTTTGTCTTTAGTTTCTCCCAGTTTAGGTTTGTAATTGCTCATGTTGAGTTGCCTGTTTTTGCCACCACCACCACCTTGTAAATAAACATCACTCTGTCATCAGTTCGCTGCATCTTGGGTCCTCCTTTTCCTCCACACCACACGGCTCCCTCCGCCAGCCGTGACACAGACAGCTAATTCTGTTCAAACGAGGGCAAAAAGAATAGGTGACGTTGCATAGATGCCATGGCAAATCCCCAACTTGGGCTGACCCATTGCCCTTGAAACACATAGGTAACTGGCCTGCTTCCAGTTTATTTAACAGTATGATGTCCGGAAGTGGATCAGGAACTTGGGGCCAAGTCAGCAGATCTGTCTTACCAGAGCAGTTCACCTTCCCAGCTACAGGTGAATCAATCTTCCCATTCAGGTTCAGGGGAATTGAAAAGTTGGCAGTGTTCCAAGCACGTTTTACTCCTGGATGTGTTGCTAAAGCAAGCAAACAAACTGTCTCGCTCTCAGTGATGCTATATGGCCACAGTCCAGAAGAATGTGTAGACACTGGCATGTGTGCACAAACATAACAATTGGTCTTGTTGTTTATGTGAACGGTTGTGTTCATAAACTGCCACCAGTAGTTGGTTGAAAACCCATGCGGGTACTGGGTGTGATTTGCTCTGTCCCAATGCGCTCCTGTCATCCCACTCAGGGTCCACAGGCACAAGAAGGCGAACAGCACATTCCCAGCCATGCTAAGTTGGGTTCAGGATCCATTGGTTTCTTCACCAGGATTGAGACGAGAGGTCCTAGAGATATACTCCCCCCTTTGTACCCTGGCCTTTTCACCATCACCCAGAGTCGGCCAGGAAGTGTGTTACCTTCTTGCAGTGCGCTTGATGTATCCAAATGTTCCTTTCAGCGATCTTCACTGCTGTGGGCGTCGTCAGCAGCACCTGATAAGGACCTTCCCACCGTGGACTGGACCAGCACTTCCTCTTTATGGCCTTTATCAGCACCCAATCTCCAGGCTTCAGGCTCTGTTCCTGCGGAGAAACAGAATCATCTGGCAGATCATTTGCTCTCATGACTTCTTTACTTTTAAACATTTTAAGCATCCAATCTGCTAATGTGTTCTCCTCTTCTGCTTTTCTGTCATCACTACAGAAAACTGGAACTCTAAATGGTCTGCCATATATAATCTCAAAGGGTGTCAGACCATTCTCTGTTGGAGTAATCCTCATGTACATTTTAACTAATTCTACACAGTCTAACGATGCCCTGCCTGTCTCTTCCATTGACTTCCTAAGTCTTAGCTTTACTGTTCCATTAGTTCTCTCTACCAACCCTGCACTCTGTGGGTGATTATCACTATAAATGGTCTCTGGAATCCCACGTTCTGGGATAATATTCTTACATATTGCTTTGGCAACCGAAATGGCATCTGCTTTTCTAGTTGGTACAATTTCTACCCACTTTGAAAAAGGACACACTATAACTAGACAGTATTTATAGTTGTTACAGTTGGACAGTTCTATAAAGTCCATGTGAATAACTTGAAATGGGTGACTGGGTCTAGGGAATTTCCCTCTCTTAGGTCTCAAATTACCCTGGGAATTGTGCTTGCAACATATCATACATGACCTGCAAAATTTTTTTGAAAAGTTATTAAATCCTAGAGTATAAAAATGTTGCTCTACTGCTGCCATCATTCCCCCTGTGGAGACATGGCAAAGCCCATGACTCAAAATAGCAGCAGTCTTATACAAATTCTTAGGCAGTATTGGTTTATCACACAAATAATAAACACCATCCTGCAAGCTCACTCCTTTAGTGAGCCACAACTGTTTTTCTGCAGTAGGTGAGTGTGCCTGCATGTCTGCTAATACATCAGGTGCAATAGGCAACGTCTGCTGGTGGTGCACCGCTAAAATATGAACACCATGTTCTCCTAAAGCTGCCTCTTTTGCGATCTTATCTGCGAAAGCATTCCCTAATGCAACTGGATCTTTCCCTCGGGTATGTGCTGCACATTTACAAACGGCAATTCTACTGGGTAACAACACTGCGTCCAGCAGATTTTGCAAGAGTTTGGCATGTTCTACAGGTTTCCCTGTTGAAGTTATCATACCTCGTCTTGCCCACTGTGCTGCAAAGAAATGTAATGTAGCGAATGCATACTGACTATCAGTGTATATTGTCACATCTTGTTTCTCTGCAGCTTTACACGCTTCTGTTAAGGCTACTATCTCTGCTGCTTGAGCAGACATAGAACATGTTAGTTGTCCTGCACAAATAACTTTCTCACCATCTACTACAGCAAAACCTGTTTTAGCCTGTCCCTCTGCTGTTTTAAAACTTGAACCATCAACAAACCAAACCTTTCCCTCACTTAGAGGCACATCCGTTAAGTCATCCCTCGGCTTACACTCCTTCTCAACGTGTTCCCTACACTCATGAGGAGTGCCCTCGTCCTCTGTTGGCAAAAGGGTTGACGGATTCAGAATTGTGCATCGCTTTATGGTAATGTGTGGTTGTGATAGTAAGAGTGACATCAAAGACAAATGTCTTGCAGGTGACAGAAATGTCATTTTAGTCTGCAGTAGTAAAACATCCACCTAGTGTGGAACTAACAGTGTCAAAGGGTGAAATAAAACTATTTCCCCAGAACATTGAACGGCCTGAGCTGCTGCACACACTGATCTCACACACGGAGGCAAAGCACAAGCAACTGGATCTAACCTTTTAGAATAATAAGCTACTGGCTTCATTTTCCCCCCGCTGTCTTGTGCTAACATTGAAGTCATAAAATGTCCTTTGCAGTCAACTGTTTGGACAAATGGCTTTTTATAATCAGGCAATCCTAACACAGTCGCACTCGTCAACAGTTGTTTCAACGTGCAGAATGCCTGCTCTCCCTCTGGAGTCCAAGTTAGACTATCTGACATAGCTAAGGACTCACCATACATCATGTCTAACAGTGGTTGACTTACTTCAGCAAAATTTGGTACCCATGAACGACAATAATTAGTCAGTCCTAGAAATTGCATCATATGTTTCTTTGTCACTGGCCTAGGAGCTGCTAAAATAGCTGCTTTCCTTTCTGGGTGTATGCTTTTCCCTGCTGAACTAAGCTGGTGACCTAAGAATTTCACCTCTTCCTGTACCCACTGTAACTTTGAAAGCGATGCTTTATTTCCTGTTTTTGCCAAATGTGTCAACAGTGCTATAGACATAGTTTTACAATTTTGTTCTGTGTCAGACGCTATCAAAATATCATCCACATAAACTAGGATCTGTGAATGGGATGGTATCATGAAATCAGACAGATAATTAGTTATTGCTTGCATGAAAAGGGTAGGGCTGTCACAGAAACCTTGTGGTAATCTAGTGTAGGTGTATTTTTTACCTTGGTGTGTAAATCCAAACCAATCTTGTGAATTCTCATGCACTGGTATGGAAAAGAAAGCATTACTCAGATCTACCACTGTAAAATATGTCATACCTGGTCTTATCTGATTTAACAAGGTATGAGGGTCTGGGACACATGGTGCAATACTTTCTACAGCTTGATTTACAGCCCTCAAGTCTTGAACCATGCGCCACGATTGAGAATCAGCTTTTTTTACTGGAAAAATGGGCGTGTTACATGCTGCATTTGGGGCTTCTACCAGTATCCCTGCTTCAATCATGTCTTCTATTACAGGCTTAATCCCTACTTCTGCATCTGGTTTAAGTGGATATTGTTTCACTCTGGGTCTATATGAGGTTTTAGGCTTTATTACTACTGGGTTTGCTGTTTTCATTAACCCTACATCAGTCTTTCCTTTTGACCACAAAATGTCTGGAATCTGTGTAAGCTCAGGGTGATCATTTAGATCTACCATATGTCATTCTGCTGTTTCATTCTGACTTCCCTTTAAGTGTGTCTGAGGTGTTGCATGTGTCACCCACCCCAGCTTCTTACGGAAGATACTGCTATGCATGTTTGTTTCCCATCCCCCTCCACATGGCTGCCATACATTTGTGTGCTCTCCCTGCTCCACTAAAAATGCTAAATCTTCCCACTCAGCTGTGCTACACTTAGTTAGTGAAACATGTGGCACCTTTCCTTTGAAGAGTTGTCGAGCTGCTTCAGAAATTATCACACTGCATCCTGCCATTTGTTTACCATCAGTATATACAGCTTTTACAGTAATTCTTTGAGGACCCAGTTTCATTACTTTGTCAGTGTAAGCATCATCAAGTCCTGGTGTTGTTTTAAACCTAAGTGTGATGTGCATCTCATCTGGCTCCTGTCTATCATAGCCCTCAGCTAATCTCTCCTCAGCTGTGTTTAACATTTTACAGTTTATCTGATCTGGCCTGGAAGTTGACAGGTCAAGCGTCCAATAGTAATGTACATCGCTACTGCCCTGGTGAACCATTGCTTCTGCAGTTTCTCCTTTTCCTGCAGTTATCATTCCAACAGCCGTGGGAATGATTGAGATTCCAAGTTTTACCATCATGTCTCTACCCAAAAGGTTCACAGGGCATGTTGGACACGTTACTACTGAGCCCTGAGCTGTCTCTCCAGTGGATGGATCTCTGATCCATACTGGCTTAGAGATCCTATGTTGATTTAACTGTCCGTTTGCAGATTTTACATAAATGACACCGTTTGAGGGGTTTATTCCTGACACATGGTCCCTCAGCACGGTTTTATCTGCTCCTGAGTCACATAAAAACTGTATAGTTTTTCCCTGCACTGTTAATGTGCGAAAGGGTTTTACTTCTTTCCCTGATAAATTCAACAAAACCTCAGTCAAATCTATGGTTTGGGGCACTGATCGTTGTTTGTGGCAGTCTGATGGGGTGTTTAAACATGCATGTGTATTGACAGTGGCAGCAGATACTAGTCATTTATTATATGAGGGGTTACGTGGACCTGGTCGTCTATACTCCTCACGTAGGTCCTCAAGGCAGTCTCTAATGAAATGACCTATTTTCCCACAGTTGTAACACCTTTCATCCCTTCTCTTTCGTTCTCTAGCCCTCCAATTACCTCTATCTCCTCTACCTTTACTTTGTCTAGTCTGCCCCTGAAAAAGTACCTGAGACTCTTCATCAACATAAAATGTGGCAGCATTCACTGTATTCTGCAATTTTTTCTTTTTACTTTTAATCACATCCTGTGCATGCCTTGCCCAATTCATACATTGAGTAACTCCATCTGTGGTGTGATTTACATTTTGCTTTCTAATAAAATCTGCAATGGATGGATGGAACCCACTCATTAAGGCATGTTTCAGCTGCTGTTGATAGGGGCCTGCTACGTCTGCATCTTCTTCAAGTCCACTATGCCTCTTAAACACTTCCTCTAATCTACCTCTATACTCATGAACGTCTTCTCCTTCCTTCTGTGTGCATTGTGAAATTTTTGTGTAGTCTGCAGTTGTTCTAAAAGTATTTCTGAGACGATCATACACTCCATTAATTTGGATAGCGAGACCTGCATCTCCATAGGGCAGGGTGTTATCACCTGGCCCTCTGCCCGTGTACTGTCCTCTGACACGGGTCCAGTTATAAGTGAGACATCTCCTAAAGGTAGTCTCAGTTTCCTGTCCATTTAAACGGTACGAGGAACAAAGCTGTCTATGTCGAGCTATAAACTCATCAACATTAGTCAATGGGTCTCCAAGGCTCTTACAAGCATCAGCACATTCAGACTTGGTCCATGGCCGGTAAACATGAATAGTGCGGCTATTATCTGCATCCACTCCAAAATGCGGGTTAGCCTCATGGATTGGATCAGGAGAAAAACTTTCTTCATCTTCATACTCTGGGGCTGAAACACCATGTGTTTTTTTTGTGTTGTGTCAGGGATGGATATGTGGTTGTAACATTTATGTTCACTTTCTTTCCTTTCTGTCTCCTCTCTTGCCTAGTCTGTAATGGACTCAACGCTGCTCCTAATGCCTCTCCATATTCAGCCTTTAATCTGTCCTCCACTTCTGCCTCTGCTCTCTCACGTTCTTCTCTGGCTCTTCTTTCTGCTAACATTCTTGCTCTTTCTAATGCTTTTCTACGGTGTTGTTCTAGAGTAGTTGCAGTGGATTGAGCTGTGGTTTCATCCTCAGGTTTCCCAACTACTGCTTGCAATATTGCTCTTTTAACATTCTGCGCTTCTCTCCTCTTCTGAGCCTGCTCCAGCCACAACTTAGCAACTGCTAACTGCAATTCCTTCCTCTGCTTCACTTTCCCTGTTTTACCTGCTACACTTACAGCTATTCTTTCTACCAGCATTTTACACTGAACTTCCACTAATGTCCCTTCAAATCCATATTTCTTACGCCAACAACCTACAGTGGGGCAAAAAAGTATTTAGTCAGCCACCGATGTGCAAGTTCCCCCACTTAAAATGATGACAGAGGTCAGTAATTTGCACCAGAGGTACACTTCAACTGTGAGAGACAGAATGTGAAAAAAAAATCCATGAATTCACATGGTAGGATTTGTAAAGAATTTATTCGTAAATCAGGGTGGAAAATAAGTATTTGGTCACCTCAAACAAGGAAAATCTCTGGCTCTCACAGACCTGTAACGTCTTCTGTACGAAGCTTTTCTGTCCCCCACTCGTTACCTGTATGAATGGCACCTGTTTGAACTCATCATCTGTATAAAAGACACCTGTCCACAGCCTCAAACAGTCAGACTCCAAACGCCGCCATGGCCAAGACCAAAGAGCTTTCGAAGGACACCAGGAAAAGTATTGTAGACCTGCACCAGACTGGGAAGAGTGAATCTACAATAGGCAAGCAGCTTGGTGTGAAAAAATCAACTGTGGGAGCAATCATCAGAAAATGGAAGACATACAAGACCACTGATAATCTCCCTCGATCTGGGGCTCCACGCAAGATCTCATCCCGTGGGGTCAAAATGATCATGAGAACGGTGAGCAAAGATCCCAGAACCACACGGGGGGACCTGGTGAATGACCTGCAGAGAGCTGGGACCAAAGTAACAAAGGTCACCATCAGTAACACACTACAACGGCAGGGAATCAAATCCCGCAGTGCCAGACGTGTTCCGCTGCTGAAGCCAGTGCACGTCCAGGCCCGTCTGAAGTTTGCCAGAGAGCACATGGATGATACAGCAGAGGATTGGGAGAATGTCATGTGGTCAGATGAAACCAAAGTAGAACTTTTTGGTATAAACTCAACTCGTCGTGTTTGGAGGAAGAAGAATACTGAGTTGCATCCCAAGAACACCATACCTACTGTGAAGCATGGGGGTGGAAACATCATGCTATGGGGCTGTTTTTCTGCCAAGGGGACAGGACGACTGATCCGTGTTAAGGACAGAATGAATGGGGCCATGTATCGTGAGATTTTGAGCCAAAACCTCCTTCCATCAGTGAGAACTTTGAAGATGAAACGAGGCTGGGTCTTCCAACATGACAATGATCCAAAACACACCGCCCGGGCAACAAAGGAGTGGCTCCGTAAGAAGCATTTGAAAGTCCTGGAGTGGCCTAGCCAGTCTCCAGACCTCAACCCCATAGAAAATCTGTGGCGGGAGTTGAAAGTCCGCGTTGCTCGGCGACAGCCCCAAAACATCACTGCTCTCGAGAAGATCTGCATGGAGGAATGGGCCAAAATACCAGCTACTGTGTGTGCAAACCTGGTAAAGACCTATAGTAAACGTTTGACCTCTGTTATTGCCAACAAAGGTTATGTTACAAAGTATTGAGTTGTATTTTTGTTATTGACCAAATACTTATTTTCCACCCTGATTTACGAATAAATTCTTTACAAATCCTACCATGTGGATTCATGGATTTTTTTTTCACATTCTGTCTCTCACAGTTGAAGTGTACCTCTGGTGCAAATGACTGACCTCTGTCATCATTTTAGGTGGGGGAACTTGCACAATCGGTGGCTGACTAAATACTTTTTTGCCCCACTGTATATACTGCGTGCTGCCCGGTGAAAATTTCTCCATAAATTTTACATCCCCTTCTAAGGCAGACTTACACATTTTGAATTGAATTGAATTGAATTGAATGAATGCTTTATTGGCCATATGCAGGTTGCCCCACAGAGGAATAGGACCCCCCCGACTTACACACACAACAAAGACATCACATGGGAATACAGTCGGAGATCGGCAGCGTTGCAGAGAATAACACTGAAAAAAATTACACAACAATGGGAAAAGTACAAGAGAAAAAAAAGAGACCTCTTCACACGCTGGGCAACCTATGGGAGGGATTTTATTCCCCATTATGACAATTCTCTCAAGTTTGCAGTAGGCAGCGCCTTACTCCAAAACCCAGGCTATGTGTACACAACAGGTCACAGAATTACGTTAACACCACTTTACGTTTCCTTCTGTGTTGCTGCGTTCACTTTACTGGCACTCATACACACGTACGTTCATTCACACTGTTTATAGGCCTCTAACTTCTGTTGAAAGCTCTCAAACGCCCAAATGGCGGAGAATTCAACCTTCGGACACTCTCCAACGCCCCAAATGGCGGAGATTCCGGACTCCTCACGGCGGAGCTACCGAACCTAGGTTATCTCCACGCCCCCAAACGGCGGAGAAGCCTGCGTCTCTCTCACGCGGCTAGCGCGCTCCCGGACTCACGTTTAATGCACAGCCCGTAGCCGCTCTCTATTGTTTTGGGTCCACGTGCGCTCTCGTGACCAGCGCTCCCCCGGACTCGCGTTTCACGCAGAATCACGGTGACGCGTTTCTATCTAGGATCCCACATTCATTCACACGGTTATAGAGACGCTCTCTGATTGCTTACCGTTGTGTTGTGTTTCGTTCACAGGAGAGTCCTAGAATCCCATCAGTCGCCGTCCACGAGGGGAGTTCAGACGCTATTCCACCGGCCTGGTCGCGAATTTAACACTCCAGGGCTTTGTCAGGCGTCCTAACGGCCTGGTTGTCGACAGTCTGCGGCGTGTCCTTTCTCTCCTCAGTGTGCGGCGAAATTCTTGGAATCCGGCTCGGAGGACCAAATAATGTTGGGTCTAAACTCAGACCCCGCTGTATCCAGGACTTATTCCCATGAAAGAAAAACAAGGCAACAGTGTTCGATCGATTTCTTGCGCAAGGGAGGCCTCTCATCTGTGTCCAGCACGACAAATGACCACGATGGTGGCCTCCTCTCGCTGCCTTTTATTGACAAACTTCAAACAATAGTTTACAAAACACCTCCCCCTGCAACCCCCTTTGGTTACATAGACAAGGACTGTATGTAAATGTGTGTGTTCAGCAGTCTGATGGCCTGATGAAAAAAGCTGTCTCTCAGTCTGCTGGTTCGGGACCGGATACTACAGAACCTCCCTGATGGAAGTAGTCTGAACAGTTTATGGCTGGGGTGACTGGAGTCCTTCATGATCCTCCCCGCTTTCCTCAGGCACCGCTTCCTGTAGATGTCCTGGAGGGAGGGAAGCTCACCTCCAATTATCCGTTCAGAACACCGCACTACTCTCTGGAGAGCTTTGCGGTTGTAAGCGGTGCTGTTACCATACCAGGTGGTGATGCATCCAGTGAGGATGCTCTCAATGGCATAGCGATAGAAGGTCCTGAGGATGCGGGGCTCATGCTGAATCTTTTCAGTCTCCTGAGAAAGAAGAGGCGCTGTTGCGCCTTCTTCACTGTTTTGTTTATATGTCCTGACCACATAAGATCCTCAGCCAGATATACACCAAGGAACCGGAAGCTGCTCACTCTCTCCACAGCAGCGCCGTTGATGGTGATGGGGGTGTGTACTTCTCTGCACCTCCGGAAGTCCACTATCAACTCCTTTGTCTTTGCGACGTTGAGGGTGAGATGGTTGTCTTGACACCAGTGGGTCAGGGCGCTGACCTCCTCCCTGTAAGCTGTCTCATCACCGTTGGTGATAAGACCCACCACTGTAGTGTCGTCCGCAAACTTCACAATGATGTTGGAGTTGTTAGTGGCTGTGCAGTCGTAGGTGTAGAGTGAGTATAGGAGAGGGCTCAGTACACACCCCTGTGGAGCACCAGTGTTCAGTGTGATGGGGGATGAGGTGATGCTGCCCAGTCTGACCACTTGGCGTCTGTCAAACAGGAAGCTAAGGATCCAGCTGCAGAGGGAGCTGCTCAGTTCTAGATCCTGCAGTTTCCTGTCCAGCTTCGAGGGAACGATAGTATTGAATGCTGAGCTGTAATCTACAAACAGCATTCTCACATACGTGTCTCTCTTCTCCAGGTGTGAGAGGGCAGTATGTAGTGTCAGGTAGTGATGGTAAATTCGATTCTTTTTCCTGAATCGAGTTTGAATGAGTCACTCACCAAAGTGAATCGGTTTTTTGAGTCATTTGAGTCACTGAGTCAGTTGACCAGAGAGAGCAAAAAATTTACAGTTTCACTCAAATTTAATTTGTTTCTCTTTTCATGTAAATCCTACTGCTAAAATAAGTGATTGAAAAAGAAAAACAACTATTTTTATAGAGCAAAAAAGAGCAAAAAAAAGATTTCTAAAGGGAACATTTATTTTATTTATTTTTATTTTATTTTATTAGTGTTTTCCTCAAATGTGTCAAATATATATTTTCTCATCTAAATGTCCACTGCGCTGTGAGCCAGGGGGCGGTAATGCGCCTTAACTTTGGTTTGCCAACCAAGAAGAAGAGAAGCTGTGAGCCAGGAGGGAGGGGGTGAGTGAGTCCTGAGTGATTCGTTTATGCTACGATTCAGCACAGGAGGGAGGGGGGTGAGTGAGTCCCGAGTGATTCGCTTACTCTATGATTCAGCACAGGAAGAGAGGGAGTGAGTGAGTCCTGAGTGATTAGCTTACGCTACGATTCAGCACAGGAATATGGTGTTATTTTTGTGCACACGTAAAAAAATTTGAGCGCACGTAAAAAAAAGTTTGCAGGTGCAAGTGTTGTATTTTGAGGAGAAATTTATTTTGAGTGAAGAAAAGCTGAATTTGAGTGAACAAAATTCATTGCTGCGTGCAATAAACTTTTAAGATATTTTCAGGCGAGAATGGTGCTGTGTAAACTTCAAATATCTGCTTGAGTCATCAACACATCACATATTTGCATAACTGCTCTAACGTTTTCGGAGAGGCCTGTTACCCACCAGCTGACCGGGTGGGAACTCAGGTTAAACATAATATATAAGGCTGAACTGACAAAAAAATCACAGACTACACCACCAGGTATTATAGGAAAAACCATAAAGCCTTTGAACTAAAACAAACGCTGTTGTGACAGTGACGTACACTGTCTTTTTGGTATATATGTATGATTTGTATCACCTTCATGTTTCCAAACCGATATTATGAGCAGCAGCTTTTACAGCTGTGGCTCCAGCAAACATCAGCTGATACTAGAAATTAATTTTAAATAAATTCTAACAACAGCTTATCAAGCTTGAACATGCTGCTGTTGTTGTTTAGCGCAACATCTGCTGGTTTCCTGTTTCTGGCGCAAAGTGGGAGATAAACAAACAAGATAGACGATCAGCTGATCATTGATGAGTTTCATGATTGAAGTAGCAACAGGAGAGAGGAAGGAGAGAGAATGAGGGGAGAAGAGGAGGCTGTGCAATTTAAAGACAGAATAACTCCAGCTTTGTGTCTTTTTTTCATTCTAGCTGAAGTACGGGACTAAGTGCGTTCCTTTTCCCCTCAATACGGATGTATTGTAATTGGTCCAGCCCAGAGTTGATCATGACCAATTGGCTAATCCACCACCTTTCATTGTTTATACCGTTACAAAAACAAACAAACATAGAAATGAAAAATCACCATCGGCCCACCGGGCAAATGCCCGGTATGCCCAATGGTCAGTCCAGCTATGGTGGGTAACAGGCATCAGTGAGTCAGTTGGGCTTGTGAATCATGATTCACGAGTCAGTAAAGTGATTCTCAAGTATTGAAGGATTCGTTCATGATTCGCGCATCACTAGTCTCAGGGCTATGGCATCATCAGTGGACCTGTTGTGGCGGTATGCGAACTGTAGAGGGTCCAGCGAGTCGGGTAGTGCAGAGCAGATGAAGTCCCTGACCAGCTTCTCGAAGCATTTGCTCACGATGGGGGCTACAGGTCACCAGTCGTTCAATGAGGAGATGGTGGAGGATTTGGGTACAGGGACTATGGTGGCCATTTTGAAGCAGGCTGGGACTACAGACAAAGAGAGGGAAAGGTTGAAGATGTGTGTAAACACTCCAGCCAGCTGAGCCGCGCATGACTTGAGGACGTGGCCGGGAATCCCATCCAGACCAGTAGCTTTGCGTCCGGAGTTGGTAATGTGCGTATTTGTAGTCCGATGTGTTCGCTGAGGCAAAAGCGGTGCTCCGTGCCGCCAGTGCCATACGAACATCTCTGTTAATCCACAGTTTTTGATTTGGGAAGGATTTAACTGTTCTGGATAGGATGACAACTTCCACGCATTTTCTGATAAATCCGCAGTCTGAGTCTGTGTACTCATCGATGTCATTAGCAGCCACATGAAACATTTCCCAGTCCGCGTGATCAAAACAGTCCTGCAGGTTGGACTCCGATTGGTCTGACCAATGGTGTACCGCCCTCAGGGTTGGAGCGTCCTGTTTCAGCTTCTGCCTGTAGGTGGGCAGGAGCAGGATGGAGCGGTGATCTGATTGGCCGAATGGGGCGCGGGGGAGGGCTTTGTACGCATCCTGGAAGGAGGTGTAGCAGTGGTCAAGTAGCCGGTCTCCACAAGTGTTGAATTGGATGTGTTGGTGGAGTTTTGGTGAAACTTTCTTCAGGTTTCCCTTGTTAAAGTCCCCGGTCGTGATAAACGGCACCTCTGGGTGTGCAGTTTCCTCACTGCTGATCGCGCTGTACAGTTCCCTGGGTGCTTGGTCAGTGTCGGCTTGTGGGGGAATGTAAACAGCCGTAACAATCACTGCTATAAATTCCCTCGGCCAGAATGGCCGGCACTTAATCATCAGGGAGCTCACGGCGAGGCTGCCATATCAAATCAAATCAAATCAAATCACTTTTATTGTCACATCACATGTGCAGGTACATTGGTACAGCACATGTGAGTGAAATTCTTGTGTGCGAGCTTCACAAGCAACAGAGTTGTGCAAAATACAATAATGTAAACAAGCAAAATACAAGAATGGCTACATCTGAAACTAATAAATATATGTACAATATATAATAGTATATGCATTTCTGGATGTGTATACTAAATATTTTTCTACGTGTGTGTGTGTGTGTGTGTGTGTGTACACATATTTTACAAATTAAATAGAGTAAACAATGAATAGAATATATAAAATAAATAAAATAAAATAAAATATACAGAGTGAGACATGTGCAAAACAGTGGCATTACTGTACAGTATGGAGTGCATAATGTTAAAGTTCCAGTAGTGAAGCTGAGGTGTCTATGAAGTGTTCAGCAGTCTGATGGCCTGATGGAAAAAGCTGTCTCTCAGTCTGCTGGTACGGGACCGGATGCTGCAGAACCTCCTTCCTGATGGAAGTAGTCTGAACAGTTTATGGCTGGGGTGACTGGAGTCCTTGATGATCCTCCCCGCTTTCCTCAGGCACCGCTTCCTGTAGATGTCTTGGAGGGGGGGAAGCTCACCTCCAATTATCCGTTCAGAGCACCGCACTACTTGCTGGAGAGCTTTGCAGTTGTAGGCGGTGCTGTTGCCATACCAGGTGGTGATGCATCCAGTGAGGATGCTCTCAATGGCACAGTGATAGAAGGTCCTGAGGATGCGGGGGCTCATGCCGAATCTTTTCAGTCTCCTGAGAAAGAAGAGGCGCTGCTGCGCCTTCTTCACTGTTTTGTTTGTGTGTACTGACCACGTAAGATCCTCAGCCAGATGTACTCCAAGGAACCGGAAGCTGCTCACTCTCTCCACAGCAGCGCCGTTGATGGTGATGGGGGTGTGTACTTCTCTGCACCTCCGGAAGTCCACTATCAACTCCTTTGTCTTTGTGACGTTGAGGGTGAGATGGTTGTCTTGACACCAGTGGGTCAGGGCGCTGACCTCCTCCCTGTAAGCCGTCTCATCACCGTTGGTGATAAGACCCACCACTGTAGTGTCGTCCGCAAACTTCACAATGATGTTGGAGTTGTTAGTGGCTGTGCAGTCGTAGGTGTAGAGTGAGTATAGGAGAGGGCTCAGTACACACCCCTGTGGAGCACCAGTGTTCAGTGTGATGGGGGATGAGGTGATGCTGCCCAGTCTGACCACTTGGCGTCTGTCAGACAGGAAGCTAAGGATCCAGCTGCAGAGGGAGCTGCTCAGTCCTAGATCCTGCAGTTTCCTGTCCAGCTTCGAGGGAACGATGGTATTGAATGCTGAGCTGTAATCTACAAACAGCATCCTCACATACGTGTCTCTCTTCTCCAGGTGTGACAGGGCAGTGTGTAGTGTCAGGGCTATGGCATCATCAGTGGACCTGTTGTGGCGGTATGCGAACTGTAGAGGGTCCAGTGAGTCGGGTACTGCAGAGCAGATGAAGTCCCTGACCAGCTTCTCGAAGCATTTGCTTACGATGGGGGTCAGGGCTACAGGTCGCCAGTCGTTCAATGAGGAGATGGTGGAGGATTTGGGTACAGGGACGATGGTGGCCATTTTGAAGCAGGGTGGGACTACACACAGAGAGAGGGAAAGGTTGAAGATGTGCGTGAACACTCCAGCCAGCTGAGCCGCGCATGACTTGAGGACGCGGCCGCGAATCCCGTCCGGACCAGTAGCTTTGCGTGCGTTCACCTTCCTGAAGCACCTCCGCACATCCTCCTCAGACACAGTGTGCGCACTGACGTCATCCGCGGTGCGCACACTGTCCGGTTTCATGGTGTTCGCTGTGTCGAATCTAGCGTAGAATACGTTTAGATCCTCACACAGAGAGGCCGTGGTCTGCGGTGTGCTGGGTTTCCCTCTAAAGTATGTGATCGTGTTTAGTCCCTGCCACATACTCCGAGGGTTGTCAAACTGTTGCTCCACCCTGTCCCTGTACTCACGTTTGGCTGCTTTGATCGTCTTCCGGAGTTGGTAATGTGCGTGTTTGTAGTCCGATGTGTTCGCGGAGGCAAAGGCTGTGCTCCGTGCCGCCAGTGCCGCGCGAACATCTCCGTTAATCCAGGGTTTTTGATTTGGGAAGGATTTAACTGTTCTGGATGGGACGACATCTTCCACGCATTTCCTGATAAATCCGCAGACTGAGTCTGTGTATTCATCAATGTCCCTAGCAGCCACGTGAAACATTTCCCAGTCCGCGTGATCAAAACAGTCCCGCAGCGCAGACTCCGATTGGTCCGTCCAACAGTGCACCGCCCTCAGGGTTGGAGCTTCCTGTTTCAGCTTCTGCCTGTAGGCGGGCAGGAGCAGGATGGAGCGGTGATCTGATTGGCCGAATGGGGCACGGGGGAGGGCTTTATACGCATCCCGGAAAGAGGCGTAGCAGTGGTCAAGTAGCCGATTTCCACGAGTGTTAAAGTGGATGTGTTGGTGGAGTTTGGGTGAGACTTTCTTCAGGTTTCCCTTATTAAAGTCCCCGGTCGTGATAAACGCTGCCTCTGGGTGTGCGGTTTCCTCACTGCTGATCGCGCTGTACAGTTCCCTGGGTGCTCGGTCAGTGTCGGCTTGTGGGGGAATGTAAACAGCCGTAATAATCACTGCTGTAAATTCCCTCGGTAGCCAGAATGGCCGGCACTTAATCATCAGGTACTCCAGTGAGTCCGGTGAGCAGAAGGATTTGACCGGGTGCACGTTCGCATAATCACACCAGCTGTTGTTGATCATGAAACACACACCACCGCCTCTGCTTTTCCCAGTAAGATCCTGTGACCTGTCCGCGCGATGCACGGAGAACCCCGGTAGTTGTATTGCGGAGTCCGATAGCCAGGTTTCTGTGAGGCAGATCATGCAGCAGTCCCGCATCTCTCGCTGGAATGAGATCCGTGCCCAAAGCTCGCACAGCTTGTTCTCCAGAGACTGCACATGAGCCAGTAATAAACTGGGTAACGGTGGTCTGTTAGTGCGCCGTCTCAGTCGAACCAGAATGCCAGATCTTCTCCCTCTGCGTCGGCGTTTGCGGCCTCAATTCAATTCAATTCTTTATTTATTTGTCACATGTAGTTATAACTAGTACAACACACAGTGAAATGTTTTTTCCGGCTAAAAAGTACTCCCCCCCGACTGTGCATCTTACTAAACTTATAATAAAAAATATCTATATAAAAGTATAAAAATGTATAATATCGTGCAAAATATTACGCTGTAATAGTTAAGAGCTATAGTGTACGTATTTACATAAATACAGATGTATATGATAAAATACAAATAAAAATAAGGATAAAACTCAAAGGAAAATTATATACTGTGTATGGAATTGTCCATCATGTTGTCCGATTTGTGTTTTGATTGAGGAGTCTCACTGTTTGTGAGTAAAAACTCCTCTTGAACCTTTCAGTTCTTGTTTTCAGGCTACAGAGGCGTTTCTCTGACCTCAGTGGCCTGAACAGTTTGTAAGCGGGATGGCTGGAGTCGTTAGTGATCCTGATGGCCCGGGATCTGCACCTTTCAGCGTAGATGTCCTGCAGTGTTGGTAAAGATGTTCCCATAGTGCGTTCAGCTGTGCGCACGACCCTCTGCAGGGCTTTCTGTTGCTGTACTGTGCAGTTCCCGTACCACACCGTGATGTTATTACACAGGATGCTCTCAATGACCCCGGTGTAGAATCTCCTCTGGATGTTCTTGGAGATCTTAAACCTCTTTAAACGCGTCAGATGATAGAGGCGCTGTCTGCCTTTGCTGATGAGGAAGTCCGTATGTGTGTTCCAATTAAGGTCCTCGTTGATATAAACACCGAGGTATTTAAAATTAGAGACTTTCTCCACAGGGTTTCCATTGATCTGAATTGGGGTGTGAGTTTTCTCGCCTCTCTGTCTCCTAAAATCAATCACCATCTCCTTTGTTTTGCTGATATTCATGGAGAGGTGGTTTGCCACACACCACTTTGCTAATCCGTCCACCTCGCTTCGGTAGGCCCTCTCGTCATTCCCGGAAATGAGTCCACCACTGTGTCGTCAGCGAACTTCACAATGGAGTTAGTGGGGTATCTGGCCGTGCAGTCCGCGGTGTAGAGGGAATAAAGAAGAGGGCTAAGCACACATCCCTGGGGGGCCCCTATGTTCAGTGAAAGGGTATGAGAGTACACATCCCCTATTCTCACCGACTGTGGTCTCGCAGTCAAAAAGCTGTGAATCCACCTGCACAAGGATGTGCTGAATCCCAGATCCCAGAGCTTATCCGTAAGGATGTGGGGCACTATGGTGTTGAACGCTGAGCTGTAGTCTATAAACAGCATTCTCACATAGTTCCCACGTCCCTCATCTAGATGGCTCAGTGTGGTGTGCAGGACCTGTGCTACAGCATCTCCATCCTCCAGGGCCAGAGAACAAAGGCGTCTCAGGTGAGATGAATGGGGGGTCTGCAAACGGAGCATCCGTGTTGCAAAACTTGAACTCCGGAAAGTTATAAGAAAGACCGTCTTTTATGTCCAGTAAGGTTTGTCGGTCGTACACAAGGAGACATGTGCTACTCGCGAAAAAATGAAGGAAAAGTAAAATTAAACACAGAAAAAAGCTGTTGCTTGGGGGAGCTCGCGACAAGGCTGCCATACTCGGCGCCATCTTGGAAAAGATCATGGCGGTACTACCTGATTAACCCACCCTGGTAACATTCAGAGCTATGGCTGCCATGGTGTCATTTTTTGTGGTTGAAGCGACGTTTGTAGGCCTTTCATTTGCCATGTGACTCTCATTGTGCAAACAGGATGAGTGTGGTGATGACGACAGTCTCTGGCATTGTGGACCACCTTTAAGTACCTGTAGCACAGTTTATTGTCCTTCACAAATGTCCATTTGTGGTCTAGTGACTTTTCTGAGAAGCTTGGGCACTTTGACAACTGATGACTTTCATCTTTGCAGAACATGCAGGCCACCTTTAACCTTGTGTCATTTCACTTTTTTCTCCTTGTACTGTGGCTTGTGTAGTAAAGACTTGAGTCACAGATCTGTTTGGTTTGGTCTCCCTTGTGTGTCTTTTCTCCAAGCATGAGCTTGGAGTACGGTTCAGTACGGTTCCTCTCGTACTGAGCAGGATTACTATTGCAACAACACATCATCAGTAGGGTAAAACTAACCTGTCTCACGACGGTCTAATCCCAGCTCACGTTCCCTATTAGTGGGTGAAAAATCCAACGCTTGGTGAATTCTGCTTCACAATGATAGAGGGAAAATCTTCGCTTTTCATGAGAGCAACTGTGACTTCACGATTCCAACGCATTGTGAGCTAACCTGAAACCTTTTGCAATCATTTTTGGTTTTCCTCACAGTCACTTAGTATCTCTAAGCCCTTTACATGTGGTGTTGCTTGGAGACAGGAGACAGGACTTTCTGCATCTTTTGAGTGGATTTTAGGCCACTTTGACAGTTTGTCTTTGAATGCCTTTTGAACAACAATGGCTTTTGAACAACAGAAATAGGCGTGCACATCACAAGACCACCTCAGGTAAGGCAGCGACGACTCCACCACGTCAACAAGATGGAGCAAATGCAAATCAGCAATCGGATCCAAGCACCAAGAGAGATTTTTAAAAGCGAATTGTTATATTATTAGAAATGATTTAGATATGTGTTGATCGTACTTGAATAAAAGTGCCTTTTTTAATCTTGCCTGCTACGTTGGCCTGTAGGATGCCTATAAAAAGCTCCAGTGTTCATCTGGATGTTGTCGGTGGGAGAAATCCTCATCCAGGTAACTTCCTCTCAGCTGTCTGGGATCTCCTTACCCTGTTGACTGAGCCTGCATCATGATGCTCCAGTGTAGCACTTTGTGGCTGATATTTAAAACAACAAGAATCATAAAGATGTTTCCTGTTTCAGAGATCAGTGCTTCCTTCTCCACTGAAAACACTGTTAGAGCAATTTTAGACTTTCTGGTGCTATTGTAACTTGTCAGCACAAGAGGGAGTAGTAACATCTCCACACACATTTAATCCAGGTTCAGTGGTGCTCAGGTGTGAATGAGCCTGGATATGCGTGTAAGGTCCTGTTAGATCAGAGCTTCCCAAAGTGTGGGTCCTAGGGGGGGGCGCAGAGCTATTGCAGGGGGGGGGGGAGGGGGAAAAAAACGGCTTGGACACTGCTAGCACGGGGCGCCCACACAAACGCAAAGCAGGAGATGAAGTATAGCTGAATATGTTTCCAAACCAACTTCATTCTAAGCCAAAGACTAGAAAATATGGTGAAGCATATCTTCCCCTTGGTTTCACCTGCACAAGTACCAAGGTAGGGCTCCGCTGTAGAATTGGTCTTCCCTTCGTCGGGAGCATGCGCTGGGCTGTTCAAATCACGGACAAACAGTATCCCACATTCTTGATTTTTAGTTCACAAACACTTCTCATAATGACTAACTACTCCTGACATTTTGGAGATGTTAGCTCTTTATACAGTAAAGTTACAGTGGGATACAAATAATATCAGGCTGATCCTGCCACGATTTGTCCCCCGGTTCAAATCACAGACTAACAGTATCCCATAGTTGTTTATGTTTTTAAACCCATTTTGCACAGAGAGGCATTTTTTGAAAAATGTATTGATAGCAATGTTGAATATTATTACACAGGAAAAAAACAACTACACGTAAAATAATGACACCGTGACGCCTCTGCCTTTCTACATGGAGGGACAGTAACTGCGTGTGTATATGTAAGCGTGTAAAAACTGAAGATAGTCAGATTAACAGTAACAGTATTTTGTCTCTATCTGCCATTCTGCAATTCATCTGATGTAAACAATAACATGGCGCACAGCGTGATGTGAAAAAAGGCACATACCTTTGACGTTGCGTGACAAACTCTGTAGTCCTCGTCCACACGTAAACGCAAAAAAGGAGTTGTAAAAAATCTCAGCTTGTATATTTATTTATTTTTGTTTGAGTAGTCTTTTCACCAAATATTTTTTTACTGTTACTTGAGTAACTTTTTTGAAGACTACTTTTCACTTTTACTTGAGTAATAATATTTTAAAGTAATGCTACTCTTACTTGAGTACAATTTTTGGATACTCGACCCATCTCTGACTGCATTACAGTACTCGAGTACTTCTTCTGCAGACGATTTAATCTAATCTATGATGCTTTTAAGATTCATCCATTCACCCACTCCACCTGTCGGTGTGGCATGTCTCACCTGAAGGTACCGGAGAGCTCTACAGTTCAGTTATTTACTCAGACCCTGGAGGGTCAGATCATTCCTGCGTCCTGGCACAGGTGAACACACCTGTCAGGTGTATCAGAGCTTCCTGTTGCTGTTTCACTGCACATGTTATTTAATATAAATGTATTTTGATACATACATCAGATTTGATATATACATCAGACGTTACAAAGTCCGAGGTCACCTGTAACTGCCTCACTGCAACACATGATCAATACAGTATCGGTATTCCAGTGGAAACTGTTTACTGATTTTATATGAAGGAAACAAGGAAGAAATTTATTAAGGAGCACTGATCAGGAGTATTGCTCGTGTATTGATCTGTTTCCACAGAGCTTCCTCTCGTTCTGATGGCATGTTTTCTTTTCCTTTCCTGTCATCATGGTGACTTCACGCCCTGCAGAAGAATGAAGTCCGGCGGCTTCGGCTGCTCTAAGCTTCATTCCTGTCATTCCTATTGTTCCCCCTCCAGCACGTCATGAGCAGGTCTGATGATCTGCTGTCTGATTGGCTCATAGGTCACAGGTGAGATAAAACTGTTTTCCTGGCTGATACTCAGGTCCAGCAGGTGTGACTCACCTGTGCGATCCAGCTGATAATCAGCAGGTGAGACAAAGAGAAGGAATGCAGCCCAGCAGCAGGCCGCCTCACTTCCTGTTCACCTGGATGAGAGGGGAAGGCCTCAGCTGATTACACTTTAACTTCACAAACCTGAGCAGCCAAAAGAAAATGAAATAAAAATGTCTGAAAAGATAAAAAAAAAACTGAAATAAACAGAATAAATCCTTCAAACAAAGACAAACAATCACAACTGCTTCCTGTTTATTGATCTCACGTTGGCCTGGGCATCAAACCGTAGACCTCTCACTTCTCAAACAACAGAATCAGCTCATTTACCATCAGCCAGGTGAGACACACCTGGATCAGATGACTCTGAAACAGCTCTTACTTACATGCTGGTCTTGCACTTGCCTTCCCACCCGTGTGACCAGCTGTGAGAGCAGGATGCGAGTGAAACGAGTAAACGCCAAATAAATCCCCTGAACTGTCCAGCACATTCATCAAACATGATGCCAGCGCGCTCCCTTCGCCTGCAGGACGAGAACCCACCCGTCTGTGTTAGAAAAACACTGAACTTTGACCCTCTGCTGACAGTCTCCTGGGTACCACCTCACCAGGAGGAGATCCCAGAGGAGGAGGCCGGGAGACGGACGTCTGAGCTTCTCTGGACGGATGGAGGTACTGTTATGAAATTGCAGTGATGCTTGACCCCTCACTGAAAAATAATAGAGCGTAAGCACACATCTCTGACCTCTGACCTTTGAGAGTCAGCATGTTATGTGACACGGAGTGGGCCTGGGCTCATGTCTGAATTGGTCGGTGGCATTAAAAGAGAACCTCAGTGTGTCGGGAACGGATTTCCTGTAAATAAAGCTCAAAGAGTTTGAATGAAACTCAGAGGTGAACGAACTGGTGGAGCAGGAGCGTCTGGGTGTTTTCATGTGAAGCAGCTTGCCTTGTCATTACCTGTCCAGGCAGGTAACCTCCTCCTGCCGGTCGGACCGGTTGCGCCTTCATTCCTCACTGCTGTTTAAAAGGTGGAGACGCCGGCTCAGAGCGCCACACCGCCGCCTGCTCGTCCTCTCTGGTGCAGTGGTTCTAGATAGTTCAACAGTACAGCATTCGTTTGTGAAATGTTTAGGACCACTTGATCAGAGCAAGGAACTCACAGCTGGGAACTTCTGCAGGGACTCAGAGCAACACCTAAAGTCCCCGTCCTGTTTCCTGCGAGCCGGACGCACCTAAGCTGTGACAGGTAGAAAGGTCTGAAGATAAAGGTGGGGTTTCTGGGATGATTCCAGGTGTTTGATCTTTGAAGGCTGTTTACATCCACAACTTTTATTCATGTTTTAAATGATGTCTTGATGTTTGTGAGCTTCGTCAGCCAATCAGATTGCAGCTGTGACTTTTTCTGGATAAAAGCTTCTTCCTGTTCCACATGTAAAACTTGACGTCACAAGACAACCGACGTTTCCCTCAAGTCTTGATTTGGAGATCTTGCCCTCCATGGGCCTTTGCACGCCAACCAATCAGATTACACGTTCTTCCCATGTTGTTGAAAATGAAGAATAACTGTAACAGATGTAGACTGTAAAGTAGAAAATTAATCACAGCAATGTCAGAATCATTGAATCATTGAAGAAACATTTTTATCTGAGTGCTCTGCTCTAATATGAATATTTAAACATATCTGAGCTCCTCTTGTAAACACTTCTGTGAGCTTCCTGCTGAGCAGGAAGTGTGTGCATCTGTTTGTTTTGTCATTTCCTGTTGTGAATAAAGTGCTTTACCGCAATAAAAGCTTTGTATGAATCACTGCGCCATTCAGGCCCTAGCCCCTCCATTTACTCATCGTGATGGTTAAATCTGGTTTGTACAATAACACAGTCTCATGACGAGAAGGATATCGTCATCGCTCCATATCCAAAAGATAAAAGATATCAGCTGTGTTTGTGTGTTATGGTCACACACTGGTTTTATGGTTATGCTACAGCTGATGGGAAACGTATTTTGGAGGTACAGGACAGGAAACCAGCAGATGAGGAGTGAAAAAAACTTCCATACAGCCATCCATTCGCTTCCGATTATCCTTTTCAGGGTTGCCCGGGGCACTGAATTCCAACTGTAATAGGGCGAGAGGCAGGGTACACCATGTACAGGTCGCCAGTCTGTCACAGGGCTAACACACAAAGACAAACAACCATTCGCACTCACATTCACTCCTGCATTCACACCTATGGGCAATTTAGATTGATTGATTTACCTATCCCCACTAACTGCATGTCTTTTGACTGTGGGAGGAAGCCGGAGTACCCGGGGAGAACCCACACAAACACGACACAGAAAGACCCCAGCCTGATGGTGGAATTGAACTCAGGATCTTCTTGCTGTGCGGCAACAGTGCTAACCACCGTACCACCCTGAAAAAAAACCCCCTGAATCATTTAATAAACATATGAAGCTGTCAGTTCTGTTAAAGGGCTGAACTAACCCTTCCACCAGTAATTGTGGTTATAAAGCAGGTTGTATTGTGTTACTGTACAACTGTGATGGTATGGGCAGAACTTTGTGCCATCAGAAACAGAATTCAAATAAGTTAAATTCAAATTTGAATTGCTCGCATTGAATCTGAAATGTAAAACTGAATTTGAAGTAGCATAATTTTAAATTCAACTTATTGGTTTGAAAATGATCATCACTAAATTGAAATTGAATTTTATATTTTGAAAATGAATTCATTTCCTTTGAAACTGTATTTTATCCTTTAAAAATGTAGCTCTCGAATAACTTCAGTTTCACTTATCACTATTCAGTTCTACAATTCAATTTCAATTCCAAAATTCAGTTTTTTGGGACTTACATCTGGTTCCGGTTCCAGAGTAATCGAGCACAGATTAATAGAACTACATTTTGCCAGCGGACCGAAAGTATTACTCACGGGTATCTACAGCATCTTGAGCTGCATTAAGACTTCAGAAGTCATTCGTCATGTCGAATGACCAGCAGATAAACTCTCAAATTTGTAATAAATGTATTAAATGTATAAGAACAAGCGTCAAGTTAACAAATGATAGCCGTACAGTAACTTTTATTCTTATTGTAGCTGTTAGCTAAAAATGCTAATTTAGCGTAGTTTGCCCTTGCTTCAGCTTTGACAAATATGATTGACTGTTTCTAGTAGAATTCCAAAGTTGTCATCTTAAACTCAATTCAAATTTTAAGATTCAAAGCAACTTTACCTGTGGCTCCAGTCATTTTTCTCCACGCAACTCACTTTATTCCTCCTGCGAATCTAGCTATTGGCCCATTCTCTCCATTTCACTTTAACTTCTCCTACCCTATCCTATACTTGGCTACAGAAAGTGGCGAGCCAGGAGAGTTTGCAGAGTTGTTAGCCCGCCTAAAATTTAATAAAACCTTTAAGAGTGCCCGGAGCTTCAAAATGACTTTTTTTTTTTTCAACGACTGGTACTTTTACGTGTGCTAACAATGGAAGTTGTGAAAACAGAGAATGTTAAAGTTCAAAATGCTGTTTTGGTCAGCGGTTTAACTAACACAATCATTGATAAAGAAATAATTGAGTTTGTAAAAGCTTTCGGTCCTGTCAGTAGGCAGATTAAGCTACCAACTGGTGGTCAGATTATTGTGGAGTTTCAACATGAGGCTACTGCTAAGGAACTAGAGAAAAGATATCCGGTTGTTAAGTCTGACATCATTAGCCATGTCTGGACCCAAACTCCGCTGCAGGTCCCTAAGTCAAATGATCACTGCAGCATTACTGAGAGTTAAAAACTGTCTCAATTCTTTCATCTGTAATAAAATGATCAGTGTTGCTGCTCTACCAGGTGTAACAATTAAATTTAACATTCAGGCATCCAGGAAAACGTAATTTATGACATTTAACAGAGTTAGAAGTTAGCAGGGAGTTAGCTCGCTAGCTTCCATCCAGCATAACATAAACAGTAAAGCTGGAGGACGAACGCTAACGAACTTTCCACTCGATAAAAGTTAATGTGAGGGTTCCCAAAGGTTAGGGGCAAATGCAATCGCATGGTAGGATGCTGTAAACGGACCAAACGTCAGTCAGGAGACCCACCGAGATAATCCCGCCACAAAACGAGGTTAGTCATTAATATACTGCTGCTTGGGCTGCGCTGTAGTTACATCGTAAGGGTTTAAAAACTGAGCTTTAAAATGATTAGCGGTAATAAAAACCGAGAGAAGCCAACAGTGATCACTGACTGATTTTAGGGGCTTGTTGAGATTAAATAGAACAAGATACAAAGCATTAAAACATGTTAAAAATACAACAGCCTTATTAAATGCAGAATACGTTGGGCCCGGAAGCAGGATTAATCACGTCATCACTTAAAGACCGGATTTGCCTTACGACAGACCTTGCACTGTGAAACCAGAAGTTGTCTATCACATTCAAGACCTAGCCAGTGCATATAGAATTGAAACCAACGGAACAGCTACTGTAACCTTTCAGAGCTTAAGGATGTAGCAGCGCGAAGCAACCAATCTTTTGAAGACGTTTTCATGGATGAACTAGCTAAAATTGGGGAGTCATTGGGAGGAGATGTCCACAAAGCTGAGCCTTCCACTGAACAAGAGCCAGTGCCCCACAGTGATGAGGCCCTACCTTCTCCCCCTTTAACACCCAATAGCAACCATGTAAGTGCCTTGAACTATATTCATCCACCTGCAGAGGCCAAATAAAACAAACCCCTCAGATTCCCACCAACCTTTTAAGCACACCTGAAGTGCAGCGAGTTATTGTAGAGCACATTGTTAAAAGCCTCATTTTGTGGAGCTACTTCTCCAACTACTAGTGATGGGAATTCCGGCTGTTTTTAGAGAACCGGCTCTTTTGGTTTGGCTCACTAAAAACAGCCAGCTCTTTCGGCTCCCAACCAGCTCTTCAGGTTGTTTTGTTGCTTTAATTAATTTATTATCAACAACAATATAAAACTATGCACAAAAGGAATTACTAAGGTAAAAAAAAACATGGTTTTGTTTATATATGTTTATATATAAGTATATACGGTGGCCCCTAGAGACAAAGCCGAAAGAGAAAGAAAGCCAATTACAACAACAAGAGACAATATTGTCACATTAGAAAGGTATAGTAATGATCCACAATTATTTTTGGTTGTGGATGATAAATTTAGATTTAGAAAGTTTATTCATGCAGTGAATCCTATGTATGAAATTCCAAGCAGGAAAACACTCTCCCAAAAAAATCATCCTAGGCCTATATGACAGAGAATGTGTATCTTCTTTTTGTTTTGCATATTTTAATTTATATATTATTGTGTTGTGGTTTGCAGTGTTTTGTGTTGTTTTACTTTAAATTTGTTTAAAAGGAAAAAGCTGAAAATTTAAATAGTTAAAAGTT
This sequence comes from Rhamphochromis sp. 'chilingali', assembly GCF_963969265.1. Lineage (NCBI taxonomy): Eukaryota > Metazoa > Chordata > Actinopteri > Cichliformes > Cichlidae > Rhamphochromis > Rhamphochromis sp. 'chilingali'. The sequence continues at coordinate 28,312,133 of NC_137932.1, forward strand.
GAAATGTAAATAGTTGTTTTTTGTATTTTATGATTCATTTATTACATTTTATGTGGTGTGAATAAATAAAAGTATATTTATGGTGGCCCCTAGAGACAAAACACATACAAACTCCGAAGCATGTACAAACTGCAAAACACGTACAAACTCCGAAGCAGGTCACTGAGCACCTGATGGCTTTGAACTTTTCTTGTCCATCTTCCATTGGTTTTCATTTTGCACTCCAGTATGAACACAAATCCCCCAACTCGAGGTTCGCCACAATATAACCTAATAGACCTACACCTTAGTTCACAGATTCACTTTGTCTAAGGTGTATTTCTGGGATTTCACACAACCCAGGATTCAAATCATGAATATATAATGGGATTGGATTTACATCATTATGAATGAAATGTGCTCTATCTGGAAGCAGCCGGCCCCCCTCCCCTGTCGACAGGTTGTGTGTGAGATCATCAAACTGTAAATTATTAATTTTAAATTGTTATTGATCCCTTAACCCCTAGTCCTAAAGTGTGTATTTATTTTCTTACTCTTCTTATATTTGTTGTTCGTTTACTTTCACTGCTGTAAGTGGAGCCTTGTCTCGTCTCTCTATATACTGGACTGTATATAGCGGAGATGACAATAAAGTTTACTTTGACTTCAGCAGCAAGCACCGAGGGCTCTCGCGCTCACTTTTCGCGTGAATTTCGAAAAAACATCGGTGCAAATTATAAGTCTGTATCATAATGGCTCGTGTTTTCGTGTTTGTTGGTTTTTTTTTTTATTGTTTTATTTTGCGAGTTGGTTATTAGATGCTGCTCCAGCCAGCCAGAGAATCCCCCACCGTCCCGCCCTCTCCTTCCTGTGCCGCAAGCAGCAGGCGCACCTCGCAAACGGAGGGTGCCCTCACTCCCAGCAAATGGGCGATAGAAAACCGATCGGTGCCTATGTCATTCCCAATATGCGCTGGCTGATGTCGGGGCAGCATGAGTACGAGCAATTTTTTTTGTTTGTTTTTTTGCCGATGCCCGTGAATCTGCCCCCCACCACATGCTCTCATGGTAGGAACGATTATGAGCATGAAATGGATAACAATTCTCCTGACCTCCAGAAGCAAATTGCTGACCTCAGGTCTCAAATCGCACAGCTCAGACCTGACAAAACAGAGAAAAGATCAAAGAAACCTCAAAAGGAAGCAAAAAAGAACACAAGTACCAAAACTCATGAAAAGCCGGAACAGATACCACAAATTGCTGCAGTGTAAGCCAAACCCAAACCTGGATACGGTTTCAAGTGTGGGGAAGATGGTCATATCGCTTCCAACTGTAGTAATGAGGCCAACCCAGCATTAGTAGCCGCTAAAAGGAATGCCCTCAGACAAAAGCAGTGAAAATGGGAAATATCCAGACCAGTCGATGAGTCCTTTAATTTAAACAAGAAGGAGCCCCTGTTGCAGGACAGATGGGTGCTAAATCTGAACAAAGTCCCACCAAGGAAAAGACAATGAAAGCCCAGTGTGAAACAGCTAACGTTCACTCAGTGCCTAAACTCCCCAAAAGACTTGTGGGTAGAAATGCACAGCCAGAATGGTTATCAGTGGCATTGAATGTAGTTGCTTGCTCGACTCAGGGTCTTAAGTAACCACTATTGCCCAATCCTTCTATCAAGAACACTTACCTGATCATCCTATAAAACCCATCAGTGATCTCCTAGAGGTTGAAGGTGCGAATGGTCAGACAGTCCCCTACTTGGGATACATTGGGACGGGAATCATGTTCCCCAAAGATCTCGATCAGTCAGAACTTGAACTATCTACTCTTCAATGGTTCAATGGTTCAATGGTAACTTTATTGTCCCTGATGGGAAATTGATTCGCAGTATGTCAAAACAAACAACAAACATACAACCAACACATCACGTACACTCATTAAAAAAATACTATAATATAATATAAGCCTGATAAAACAACCTAGATATTCCATCGAAAAAAGTGCAATGTGCAATGGCAACAACACTTACAATTTAGTGTTATTAATTAAGATAATAGCACTAGGTACAAATGACAATTTGTGTCGCTTTGTCTTCACTGCAGTCATTTTATAACGACGACCTGATGGAAGCAGTTGAAAATCGTTAAAGAGAGGATGATCTGAACACAACAGGACAGAAGTTGCCTTCCTCAGCACCTGCCTGTTATAAAAGTCCACAAGCTGGACCTGAGACCTCCCTGAAATCTTGCCCGCCACTTTAACCAGTTTGTTAAGTCTGGTCTTATTATCCATGGACATACTACCGTACCTAGCAATGATACAGAAAGTTAAAACAGATTCAATAAAACTTTTATAAAAGAGAGTCATCATTTCAGATGAAACATTAAAACCTCTCGCCTTAGTTGTCCCTGATATTTGTTCAAACTCAGACACAACTCTACTAATTGGCACAAATACACTTGACCCCTTATATAAGCATCTTTGTGAGAGCACCTTACCTGACTTTGAAGTAATCCCTTATGGATACCAACAAGTGCTAAAGACATTAGCACTGAGAAAAAGACAAACTGACAGTGGCAAGATTGGCTTGGTAAAACTTTGAAGTAGAACCCAAGAAGTCCTTCCTGCAAATCAAAAGCTACTACTGGAAGGTTTCATGCATGCTAGCCACGCTAAGCCTGAACAGTGCGCAATTATTGCATAGCTCTCTACCTGGTGGTGTGTTTGTAGATTGTTGCCTTATATCTCTGCCAAAGCATGGTCCTTATAAAGTCCCTGTGTTGCTGAGAAACGGGACTAACCATGACATTACATTGCCCACTAACTGTGTAATTGCTGAGTTAGTTGCCCCTGACTGTGTCATGGCATGTCCTGAGCCTGAGAAAGGTGACCAAAAGGTGTCTGCTACGTGTAACTCTCAGCAGCAGACCTCAAACTCAAGACCCCTTCTCAGTTTCGACAGTGGTGAATCACCACTATCTGAAAAGTGGAAAGACAAGATAACTGAAACGCTAAACACTTTCTCCAATGTTTTCTCACACAATGATCTTGATTTTGGACACGCCACACATATAAAACATCACATCAACTTAAAAGACGAAACCCCCTCCAAAGAGAGATCTCGCCCAATTCGTCCCCATGATTACGAGGCAGTTAAAAAGCATTTACAAGCCCTCTTAGATGCAGGCATAATCAGAGAATCTGAATCTCTATTCTCATCACCGATAGTGGTGGTCCGCAAAAAAATGGTGATCTGCGTTTATGCATTGATTTTAGGAAGCTTAACTTGCAGACCATCCGCGATACACATGCCCTGCCAAACTTAGAGGAGTCATTTTCTGGTCTTGCGGGATCTCAGTGGTTCTCTGTGATGGACCTAAAGTCAGGGTACTATCAAATCGAGATGTGTGAAAAGGATAAGCCAAAGACAGCCTTCGTGTGCCCCTTTGGGTTCTACGAATTTAATCGTATGGCCCTGAGCACTTTCCGAAGGCTTATGGAAAAGTGTATGAAAGACATCAATCTGAAAGAAGTGTTAGTCTTTTTAGATGATTTGATAGTCCTTTGCAGTTCCCTTGAAGATCATGAGACCCAACTCATTCATGTTCTTGAGCGACTCCGAGAGTACGAGCTCAAACTCTCACCCGACAAATGTTATTTCTTCCAAACATACCCTAGCCCTAACCCCGAAAAAACTGAAGCACTCAAAACTTGGCTGAGACGCCAAACCTTATAAGGACTCTAGTCATTTTTAGGTTTTACCGGTTATTACCGGAGATTTGTCAAAGACTACTCAAAAATTGTCAAGTCCCTCACCTCCCTCACAGCTAGCTATCCTCCAAGACAAAAGCATTGTAAAAACCCACCCAGTGATCCAAAGTATCTGAACCCCAAAGAACCTTTCGGTGATTGTTGGGGACCAGAATGCCAGATATTGTTTCAAACTATTATTGAAAAACTCACCACCTCACCAGTGCTTGGGTATGCTGATGCAAAGCTACCTTATCTGGTACACACAAATGCCAGTACAGCCGGACTTGGGGCAGCTCTTTATCAAGTGCAGAATGGAACCACACAGGTTACAGCCTATGCAAGTCGTGGTCTTTCCCGCAGTGAAGCTAAGTACTCCGCTCCTAGCTTTAAAATGGGCCATAACCGACAAGTTTCATGACTATTTATATGGGAACACCTTCACAGTCATCCCCGACAATAACCCATTGACTTATCTTCTAACCACAGCAAAGCTTGATGCCACGAGTTATCGTTGGTTGGCTGGATTGTCCACCTATAACTTTGGCATTAAGTACAGAGCTGGGAGAAAAAATCTTGATGCAGATGGACTATCTCGGAAACCACATGACAAACCTGAAGACGATACAGTTTTTATTGAGGAATGTCAACGCATTGATAAGTTCAGATCCCATCTCTTGTCCTCAGTCAAAGATGTCGAGCTCCAACTTCAATCTGATACCGTGATGGCAGCCTGTCAAAGACATATGGCCTTGGACCAGACTGGACCCTCTTGTTCAGTTGCCATTCCAGACATGTTCCAAGAGGAAGGCAACGATAACAATCTCCTAGCCTTACCCAGATACACCCATGTTAGATACCTAACAACCAGTTAGTCCTTCCTGATTCCTTACACCCTACAGTTATGCTCAATCTTTATGACAACATGGGGCATTTAGTGGTCGAACGCACACTGGAACTCATTCGGTCTTGTTTCTACTGGCCAAAAATGGCAATTGATGTCGAAAAGAAAGTGAAAGCTTGCGAGAGATGTGTCCGTAGAAAAACCCTGCCAGACAAGGCTGCTGTAATATTAAAACTTCCAGGCCCATGGAGCTAGTCTGCAGGGACTTCCTCTCAATAGAACCAGACAGTAAAAACACTAAAGACATCCTAGTGATCACGGATAATTTTACAAAGTATGCTGTGTCCATTCCAACCAAAGTCCAGAAAGCCACCACCGTTGCAAAGAACTTATAGGAGAACTTCCTAGTTCATTATGACTTTCCAGAGCGACTTCATAGCGATCAAGGGAGAGACTTTGAATCGCGTACAATCAAAGAACTGTACTCTCTGCTCGGTATCCGCAAAGTGCGAACAAGTCCTTATCATCCCCGTGGCAACCCTGTTGAGCAATACAATCGCAAGTTACTCAGTATGCTCGGTACCTTGAAAGACACTGAAAAACATCACTGGCGTGACTTTGTAAAACCACTTACTCAAGCTTATAACTGTACGGAAAATGATGTAACAGGCTATTCTCCTTATGAGTTAATGTTTGGTAGACAGCCTTGCTTGCCCATTGATATTGCCTTTGGCCTACCACAACCAAACAAGCCACACTTTACTCACTCTGAGTACGTCAAGCAGCTGAAAAGCTACCTCGAACAGAGCTATGACATAGCCATCAAAAACTCCCAGAAAGTAGCTGACAAAAACAGGAAACGGTTTGACAAAATCATACATGAATCCACACTGGATGCGGGAGACCGAGTCTTGGTTCAAAATCTCTGCCTGAGAGAGAAGCACAAATTAGCAGACAAATGGGAGCAAACAATGTATATTGTTACCAAACAAATGGAAAACTTACCAGTATATACTGTAAAACAAGTTAAGTTAAATTAAGTTAAGTTACCTTTATTAGTCCCACGAGTGGGAAATTTCATGTTAAGGCTGCCGACCAATTGCACGCGATGGCGGCGCCATCTTACCCTCTGACCATACATACATTGCACAAAAACATCACATGGGGAAGACAGGTCAGAGAGGTATAACAATGGAAAATCCACAACATGTGGAAAGATAAGGAGAAAAAAAAATAACTCCCCCCAGACTGAGCTCCAACAGGGAGATCAGTTTGAGAACAGAAAAAAACACCTCTGCACATAGCACATGAAAAAACTCTTAATACAACAAAGAAACACATGACAAGCAACAGGGATGGGTAAAGGGTGAGAGACAGCCAGTGTAGACAGTGCATCCGGGCCTGCAGCATATGCGCTGGTCTCCTTGATCCACCGTCAGCATCGGAACAGAATAAACGTCGAAGGCGTTTGGAGGGGGAGGGGGGATGAGGTATATCTGCAAGTTTATATATATGTCTGTGTGTGTGTGTGTCCAGAGTTCAACTGAGACAGTGTCCTTCGCCCTGCCAGGCTAAGTAAACAGTCTTCTAGCCAACCCAGGTGGCCTTGCGTAGGATAGGAAGAACAGTCAAAGCACAGTCTGTTATCAGGGTGTTTTTGTTCAGCTCCAGCCTTGAGACCACAGCTGGCACTGAGTGGTAGCCGCATGAAGTGATGATGGTTTTTACTTTAGTGCGAACAACTCGTAAGAATTTCAAAGCTGTTCTAACAGTCCAACACTGGTCTCTCAATCTCCCGTTGGAGAACCGTGAGCTTCTCCATGATGTTATCAAACTTACATGATGTCGTCATTCTTGTGCTCAAAGAGCACTTTCTGAGAACTCACGACCGCAGTGAGCTTCTCCAAGATATAATCCAATTTGCGGTCAGAGGTCTTATTCTGAATGTTCACGGCAGCTGCAAGCTTCTCCAAGATCTTATCCATGCTGCACTCAATGAGCCCATTTTGAGAGCTCACGCCTCATCCCATCATTTCAATCCCAGCGGGCAGCCTTGTGGGGGTTTGAACAGCCGGCTCAGCTTTCTTAATTCTTCGATAAGCCAGGGCCAAGCCATCTCCGATTAGCAAGAACCCTGTTATCATGGTTCCAAAAAGATAGATATCTTCAGCGTCTTCGATCGACAGTCCTGCCAGGCACACGACCCTCCAGTTATGCCACCTGTCGATCATGTATCCGGCAGGGAAAGTACCTGCAGGACACTCAGGCTCACCCGAGCCCAGACTTCTCGTTGAGAAAAGGGTGTCAATTGCATTCAGGGACCAGTTGATCAAATCCATAATTCCTCTTTTAGGTTTTAGAGAACAGACTGTGAGAGAGTGTTCCAGGGAAAGTAATACAAAAAACACGAGACTAGACAAGGACACAAGAGGCTAAGCAGGGAAGCTAAGGGAGAGGAGGAGGAGGAGAGGAGAAAAGTGTGACCGCCTTCATCAAGAGCAAGAGAGAATTCAACTTGTCTTTCAGGTGAAAGTTGATTAGTTGATTAGTCTCTGACAATGGTGAATCTGACAAACAAAAGGAGAGGGACCCTACAGAACACTCCACAGAGATCTATTACTTCCCTGTGGATTTCTCTCACCGACAGAGCATAAACCCAAGTGAGTCACAAAACCTAACAGACCACGCACAAGACAAAGTTCAGCTCCAGAAGTTGACGTCGACCAAACACTTAAGGAACAGGAAGATTAGTTGTATTACCATGAACCCCCACAAGTGAAAGACAGACATTTCTACCAAGTATGTGTCATTCCACCAACACAAGGAATCAAAACTGAGAATTGAACTGAAACATACTTACCTGGACAGGAAACTGCAACATATTTACCTGAAGGCGAAACTGGAAGTTCAACTGACACCAACTTACCTCAAATGGACAGTGAAACCAACTAGGGCTGGACTATATCATATCGTTCACGGTATAGCCCAGTAATTTTGGGCAACGATCCTATCGTTGTAATTTTGGGCAATGATAGGAAAATGAAATATCGCGATAGAATATGGGAAAAACGCACATGCGCAGTGCCTATGTTTACGTACGCACATGGCAGTGACGCAGAATGAGAAGTGCGAAAGCAGATCGTTGAATGAAACAGATGAAGCAGAATTGGTTTGTAAAAATGCTGTGGTGTGGAACTGGTTTAGCTTTCGTCCATCAGAAACACAACAAAGCACTATTTTTGGTAGAGCATGCTAGCGGGCCGTCGTTATTACCATATTGTTTGGAAAATACGGCACACTTAAAATCAATCCTTTGATTTTTCTGAAAATCGACAGTGTCCCTTATAATCCCGTGTGCCTTATGTATGAATTCTGGTTGTGTTTACTGACCTCGAAACGATTTTATGTACACAGCGCTCGAAAATCTGTCAAATGTTTTAGTACGACTTTGCTAAGCTACGAAGCCGCACCGCTTGATGGATTGTCGGAGCATTACGGCTATCGCAGGCAGGAGTGATACGTACTGTGCTTCAACATAATATTACCGTATTGTGTGTGTATAACTTCTTTTTAAGTTTTGTGGATATTATACATGGTTATGCTGAGGATATGTCGGCCAGTTTCCACTGGAAATGCCTTTTGGTTAAACTGTCAGCAAGGAATTTGCACTGTTAGATTTTTATATAACTTTAATGCACATAAAAAACAGCTGCTTGTTTAAGTGAAAATACATTGATGGGGTTTTTTGCACTAATAAAGTTGTGGTAAAGTATTTTGTCTCGTGTCAATTATATCGTCAGTTATATCGTTATCGCAAATTTTCAAATGTATATAGTGATGAATATTTTTGGTCATATCGCCCTGCTCTAAAACCAACTTACCTCAGATGGAACGTGAAAGGGAAACAAACTTACCACGAAGTGAACATGACACAAGCCTACAAAACAACACACCAAGTGAGTCTGAAACAGATACTCAAAAAGACAAAAATGTTTTGTCGACCAGTTTGTCAGATTCACCATTGTCAGAGAACTCAACTAATCAACTTTCACCTAAAAAACAAGTTGAAAATGATGATGAACCTGAAACCTTGCAAACAGAAACACAGGTCAGAAGATCTGAAAGAATTCGCCAACCATACCTAAGAATCACTTATCCTCAGCTAGGTAACCCACTAGTAACAGTGGTTAAATCACTCTTTCAAGGATTGAACAAAGCTTTAATCGATTCCCTTGCTCATGATGTTGCCTATTTCACTAGAGCCGTGCATGAGATTTAAGAGGGGAGGATGTAACCAAGTGAGTTTTACAACACTCAGTAATGCACTACAACATTGTTATTGTTAATTGTGATTCACCATTAATCTGTTCATCACTGTGTTGAGCTAAAGTAAATCCATAATAAAAGATAAATAATATAAATATAAGAATAAAACCCCAAAGAGTAAATTTAAGACCCCTACTGGTTAAGAAGGAACAGGCCCCGCCTTCCCCTGCTCTGTACTGTCACATGTGCTCAGACACAGAGAGAGACGGATGTGCTCGACACCATTGCTGATTTTCACCGCTGAGCTAATTGCTGGAAAACAACTATAAACTTGATAAATTGAACAAATATCCATACTGGAGATCTACAAGGACCTTGGAGAAACTGACCTGATTTGTTGTGAACATTTTGGACTTTGGAACAATCCACCACCGTGGGTCAGAAGCTGTTAAGCTAACCTTGAAGCTAAAAAGCTAACAAGAAGTTAACGGGGAATATAATAGCCCAATATCAATGTTGTAGATCTGCACGGATGCGGATGAAGCGGACAAGATCCTCTCTGAGAGTTGAACATTACAAGCGTGCTGGTGAGTTAAACTGGGAATGGGCGAATCAGGCTAATTGAAAAACTAACTATCCTAATGCTCATAGCTGTAGCTGGAGTCGACGTTTTCACTGTGGGAGAACACACAGGGTTTCTCACAGAGTTCAGCTACTCTGAGCACTCAGCTTGTGTGCTGATGAGGTTTTAGTATTACATGTTGAATATTAAATGCACTAAAATAAGATGATGGGATAAGTTAATTTTGATCTTAAAGTTAATGAATCTATTTTATTTGATATATGATGACATTTGATGCTTGAGCGGCACTGTATTGATGTCTCTGCATGTTCTTATTGTGCCAATGCCTTACCACACACTGTAAAACTACAGCCTGTGGGCTTTTGTATATTTTTTTGGTGATTTTATTTTTTACATTGAATTAACATATTGCTTCATTGCTATGCAGTGCAAAGCAATGCTCCTGTAATTCAGTTAAAGGGGCAGTACTGTCAAAAAATAATCTACCATAGTTAATGGTTTATTTATGTTTTCTGATAGAAATGTGCAACTTAATGATGAAATAAGCTGATTGTGATTTAAAGATTACATCCATGGTTAAGATGCACTGTAAAAACTATGATTAGAAATGAGACTTAATGTTTTGTGCTTGTCCTTGTTATAGCAACTGCATTATTTACATATGGCCATATATACCACTATAGAGTGTGAACTGAATTAGTAATAGCCCTGTTGTTTACAGGCTAGTTTTTTTTGTGGGATCGTGAGACCTGGATTTCTTCCTGATAAGGAAGATGGCGAGCCTTTCCCTTTGAACCGAACCATAGCCATTCCGAGTTGGCGCAGAAGGGCAGGTTGCTCTTCTCTCACGAGCAATTGCAACAATGCAGTAGGATGAAATCGCACTAATCACAGACTTTTGACCTTTTGGATTCGACTTGACTGAACACTGACTATTAAGCCAGCAAGATTGACATATCTGAGCTCAGATAGGATTCTGGGGTGTTATTATTGCTGTTATTGTATTTTATTTTTATGTTTTCATTCCTGTTTATGAAGGGCTGTTTAATTGTTGCTACATAGTTCAATAAAATTCAAAGCAAGTTTACCTGTGGCTCCAGTCATTTTTCTCCATGCAACTCACTTTATTCCTTGTACGAATCTAGCTATTGGCCCATTCTCTCCATTTTACTTTAACTTCAAAACTAACTTCAACTTCAAATTAGGCTAATTCAAATTCAGTTTTAAAGAGCATTTATTCAAGTTAGAAACTCAGATTCAATGCAAGCAATTCAAATTTGAATTTAACTTATTCAAATTTCATTTCCGATGGCACAAAGTTCTGCCCATAGATGGCCTCAGTTCCTGCCTACGTCGTTAATAAAACCAGCCTCTCAGTCTGTAGTTTGATCTGAGGTTCAACAAATATTTTTCTGCTTTGCTTTTGATTCCCAGATGAATTCTGAGGATCATGTGACATAGCAGCTTCTTTTTAATTTCAGTTTGGGGATTTACTTTTGTGTCAGAATGTTTTAAATTATAATTTGGAGGTTTTATCAGGGGAAAGACTTTTGACTCAGAGCACGGCAGAAGCCTTGGGTAACTGCAGAGCTGCATGCAGAGCAAGTGACACCTGAACCAATGAGCACAAAGGAAACAGAGGCTCGAGGCGGTGCTCAGTCGTGATGTCACAGAGTCACTAAGCCTTGAGCTGTGATAGGTTGCCCAAGGTCGCAGGCTAATACGAGCTCACAGACGCACAGCAAAGTCAGATCACTCACACGTTACAGCTTTTATCAGAGAATCAACTTCCTGACAGACCTGTCAAAGAGAATTGAACAAACATTCACACTCTGCACCACAAACAGCTCGAATCTGCATTTAAAGGGGACATGAAACACTGAACACATAAAAGCTCATTTACCCCAGCATCACAGACACTCACACAGACGTAACTCAGTCTGTGACGCTGGCTTTAAGAAACTTAAGAGCTTAAAGTTAAAGTTTAAAACCATGTTTAGCACCATCTTCTGTCAGTACGAAGCGTGACATCATGTGGTTGGCTAACAGACTCAGATTAGTTTATATTAGCTAAGCTAGCTCAGAGTTAAATAAACAGAGTAAGGGGATCACTATAGTGCTGCGGCAGTGAGTTTATGTTAAAGCAGGATATACTGTCAACTTTACTGTCTGTGTCTGTAGCAGGAATCTTAGCTTACACAGCACAGTCTGAGACAGGACAGCTGTCTCAGACCGGTGGGAGGACCCAGAGGAGAATGCCCAGTCTAAACCACAGCATCTCCCCATCAACAGCCAATTACAAATATTTCATGTTGTCATGGGTCTGATACAGGAGTGCCAAACTTAGAGGAGCTGTGGGCCACTGCTGGCACCGCCGTGTCATTGGAGGGCTACTTTAGTGTTCAAGTAGTACAAAATAAACAAACAAGAAAACACCCACAAATATTTCCTACAATGTAGTGTTTGTTTGTTTTGTTTTTTTAATTTCAAATATTGTACAACAAGACAATTTTTTTTTCACTCTTAGCTAACTGAAGCCTTTCATTGAACTACCAAATAAACACACTGGTCCTCTCTTTCTCTACATGGCAGCACTTCTATCATTTTGTTCGTATTTAACAAAATAAAAATGCAGACATTAATTTTTGACTCTCTCACTGAACTAATACAGCCAGTCCCTCAGCAAGTTTGTATGTAGACCCCTGGTCTAATATATATTTTGAATTATGAATCGTACTTCACTTCTCTGTGTGTGTGCACACTCCCTGACACAGTCCACAGCTGTGTGAGCCAAATCTTTACCTGCCTGATAGTACAATAGTGTCAACTACACTGTCTCCTGAACTCCAAATTAGCCGTAATGTTCTCGTTAGTAAAGCACTCTAGGACTGTTTGGAGGAGAGCCTGTTTGAGTCAGGTGACAGGTGGTTACCAGGAAGGAAGTGATTTTTCCTCCTCTGGCCGAGAGCAACGAGCGGTGCATGATGTGATCAGTGCTATTTTATCCAATAAAATAATATTTCTGTTCCCAAACACATCATGTTATGTTTACAACATAACAGTTTACAAGCCAAAGTGTTTGGACTCAAACAGGCTCTGTTAGTAAAGTATATCATAATATGATAAACTTTTCAGATTGGAGTGGTAAAGGAATCAAATATTTAGAACATATACTAGAAGAAACAGAATTTATTTCATTTGACGGACTAGTTACACAATATGGGATCAACAAGAAAAGATTTTTAGAATATCAACAAATTAAATCCATAGTAAAAAAAGACATTTAAACCGGGCCAAGTTGAACTACAAACACCACCAAGTGTGGTTCAATTTCTTACTCTTAAAACCCCCAAATTACTATCCAAAATATACAGAATGTTTTCTAAAACAGATGAATCAATATCACTTCCTAATGCAAAATTGGAAGCGGATTTATCAGTTAACTTAGACCTAAACTTCTGGTCTCAGACTTGCTTAAAAACCTTTCATCTAATCAGAAATCCCAGTCTTCAATTAATTCAATACAAAATATTACATAGAGTGCACTATACAGGTCATCGGATGTTCAAGATGGGCTTTACGTCTACCAACAACTGCTCACACTGCCAAACCAATTCACCGGACAATTATATCCACGCTCTTTGGTTCTGTCCACCAGTTCAGAAGTTTTGGCGCGAGATATGTGAAGACTTATCAAAGTGTCTGAAATGTAACATTCCAACTTCCCCCTTAGTGTGTTTGTTGGGCAGCTTGGATAATGTCACTTCAGAAAAGAATATAGCCCATATGGTTTTCACTGCCCTATGCATAGCCAAGAAAACAGTCCTCATGAATTGGAAAAATAAAAATAATCTTAATTCTAACCAATATAGAAATGATCTATTAGATTACATTAGTCTTGATACAGCCTCTGCCACCACATCAGATCAATTGCTCTGGGCTCCTTTGATCAGTTCCATCACCTAGTGGGGGTGGGGGGTCATAGTTTGGTCCCGCCTTCACTGTTGTGATTGGTGTGGGGGTAGGGACAGGCTTAGGGCGTCAGGGGGTTCCCCGGAGGCATCTTCCTTGGGGGGCTCAACCCGGGGTAGCGGTCATGTCCAATTAGGGGCTCTGTTTGCTCTCAGGTGACGGTTTCCTCGTGGCTGCGTGCAGCGGGGCTAGGGGAGGGTCTGTGCTGACGGACGTGGGTTACTGACCTGGTAGCCTGGCTGCCCCTGGGTGGGTCCGGGATGGGCGCTCCATCTCTGGGCTGGGGCCCTGGCCGGGCCTCGGGGGCTTGGGTCCTGGTTGGTGTGTTGCCGGGGTTGTGGGCGGGTGGGTGCATGGGGGCCCAGCCCTGGCGCAGGGTGCCGCCGGTGCGTCGAGCCACCTGGGCCCCGGTCTGGATGGGCCTGGGCCCCCTTTCCCTGGCGGGTTGCGGAGTATGCGGAGTATGGGGGTGCCTACTGGGGTCAGCGGGGGAGCTGGCCCCAGGGAGGGGTCACTTGCCCCGCCCTTCCTTCCCTCCCCATCTCCAGCTGCCTCCCTCTTCCCGCTCCACCACAACCACCCACACATGCAGGGCCTTGGAGTAGGGGTGTGTCACCAGGGTGCAGAGGAGGCTACCCCCCCCCCGTCCCCCCCCCGTCCCCTTCTGGCTGCCTCTGCCTCAATTTTATCCCACAACTTAGACATTCACATTACTCACACTCTCATTACACATACATATAGGATCTTGGGGGTGGGCACGCTACATTGATTCCAAAAGACCGATCAGCAAGCACTCCAGCAGGTGGTGAAAGAAGCTGGCAGAATTATTGGAACAAGTCTGCCAGAGATCAGTAATATCTTCCCCACTCGCTGTCTGAGGAGGGTGCACAGTATCCTGCGGGACCAACATCACCCTGCGCGCCACCTTTTCCATCTGCTGCCCTCAGGGAGAAGGTACAGGTCTATACAGGCCAGAACATCCAGACTGGCCAACAGCCTGTATCCACAGGCTGTGAGGCTCCTGAACTCTCTGCCCCCCTCTCACGGACAATAACCATATCCAACTTCTTAATAGCAATGAACTGGTCTGCATTGGTGCATCATATCTTTATTCTCTTCCCCCTCCTGCCCCCCCTCTTTCTTAAATAGATAACTATCAAATCTGATTTCATATCTCACAGTACAATAATATTGAATGGGTTGCATTGTTGTATTTTGTCATGTTTCTCAGGTCTTTGTCTGAATTTCTACGAACATTATTGCTAAGGATTGTCTTATTGCATTGGAGTCACACTGGGTTAAATATGTACACTTGGGTTTTAAGGGGTATTTATTATTTTCTTCTCTTTTTGGGTTGTATGGAAGCCCCAAACGCAATTTCATTGTTCTTGACAATGACAATAAATAAATACTACATACTACTACTACTACGACCATCAGGGTGTACACCTCACCCCTGGCGTCGTTGCCCACCTCTCAATTTTAAATACACGTAGACATTGAGGGCTAGCAGGAGGGACTATGCGCTTACCTGCTGTTCTCTGGCAGGTAGCTCCATGCCCTCCTGGGTTTTAAATGCACCTTAGAACACACATGCATCAACACTACAATGAGCGGGTGGAGGGAGGTTTGGAGTCTTCTCTCACCCCCGTTCTCTGCGGCCTGCTGGAGCGGGGGGGCTAGAAGGAGGAGTTGGCTGTCCGACTGCGGTCTGGAGTGTGGGGCCTCCCTGCTGCTGCGGAGTCGGGGCGGTCTGCCTCTCCCCACCGCAGGGAAAAGGGTAACACCACCTGGGTCTGGGTGCAGTTCCCCCCTCCAGGGGCAAGGGTACCTAGACCCGGTTCGTAGAGTACGCTTGGGGAGTGTGATCGTGTGTACAACGTCTCTTTATGTTTGTCTCCACGTTGGTTGAGTGTTGAGTAATTGCATATGAGAGCATGAGGGTGGGAATGGATGTCTGTGTCTATATGTCAGGTTGGGTATCAGACGCCACCTCTCTGGGGACATCTCAGGCCCTCCAAGGTTTGGAGGCCTATCTCCCCCCACCACCACTTCCCCTGCCAGTGGCAGACTCCCTCAGACATCGGTGCGTTGGTGCTTCTTTGTGTCTGGGGATGGGCGTCCAGGTACACACCGGCTCACTCCTTGGCGGCCGCTTATCGGGGCCTGGAGCCTTGGGCTCGCTCGGGCCACTTCGGAGGTGGGGTGCCCCCGGCCTCTCGGCCTGGGGCTCGGTCACTCAGGCACGGCTGGCTGCCGGCGGAGCTCACGGGCACGTCACTGCAACCCCCCCTGGCTTCTGCTCCGCGGCTGCTGAGTGAGCCCTCATCTGGGACTCTCCTCAGCTCTTTCTGGGACAGTGGCGCGGCTGCCCCTCTGTTGGTCTTCCTTGGTCTCTTGTGTTCTGGGGGCCTCTGGATGTCTGGAGTTTTGATCTCCTCCATACCTGCTTCATGCCCTGGAGTACGGGGCAGTGGCTCCCCACAGCCTCTAGCAGATCATTACATTAAGGAACCTTTTAAAAAAAAACAAGCGCGTCCATGCTCACAGGGGTACACACGGGTGATCACACCCACAAACTACACCCTTTTTGGCTCCTACCTCAAAGCACACTGTGTTCTGTTGATCTTATGTGCTGCACAATAATGTTTAATATTTAGTATTTACTGTCATATTCCCACATATCATTGTGATGTTGTTTATTCTATTACTCTTGTTCTCTTCTCTGTTAGACCTTGTCTCAGCTGATCAGAGCGGTGGTAAAGCTGAACTCATTACAGGTTCAGACTGAGCTGAGTACAGTGACCGGTTGTTATACACTCAAAGCCTCATTCACTCAGGCACTTTCTTCTATGTGCAGTCACACACAATCAGCAACTCGGGATTAGTATTTTGCCTGAGGCATGTAGACTGGAGTAGACGGGGAGTGAACCACCGCAGTTCTAATTACTATGTGAGCTGCTCTTCCTCCTGAGCTACACTCTAAATCAGCGGTCCCCAACCTTTTTTCCGCCACGGACCGACAATATTTTCATGGACCGGCCTTTAAGGTGTCGCGGATAAATACAACACAATAAAACTAGTACTGGTACCGAAAAAAAGATTTATTCATAACACACGTGAAAAGACCCAGGAAAACTGAGTTAACGAAAAAAACGATAACAAACTAACGCTAAAAACCGATAAAAACCCTGAAAACCATACATTTCACACCCGAGTCTCACTCTCGCAGCCCGGTACCAAATGACTCACGGACCGGTACCGGTCCGTGGCCCGGGGGTTGGGGACCGCTGCTCTAAATGACCAACACGATCAGAGGTTTAAATGAAGACATGCAGCACACACAGTGTGAGAGAAACTACGTGCATCACAATCACATTCAGAAAGTTTAGTTTGACCATTAAGGGATCATTCTGCTGTATTTCTTTCATGGACCTGGGTCTCTGATGTCAGGTTTGTGTTTGGACTGTTTGAATCTAGTTGAAATGATATTCTATATTGGGTTAGATTCTCTGAGGGGTTTATGTTTGGTTTTCTTGTGCTTATAAGTTCTTATTAGATCGTTTAGTTTCTGTTTAGTTTCTAAACAAATGTATGCTATACCTTCTAATGATACCGCCTAAGGGAAGCATGTATAATGTAAACAGAATTGGTTGTAGCACTGAACCCTGTGGAACTCTATAATTAACCTTAGTGTGTGAAGAGGACTCTCCATTTAAATGAACAAATAGGACTTTATTAGATAGATATTATACAAAACACTGCACCATAGTATCTGTAAAATTTACAGCATGCTCTATCACTCTAATAGAATATTATGGTCAACAGTATCGAACGCTGCACTGAGGTCCAGCGGGATAAGCACAGAGATGAGTCCAATATCAGTGGCCATAAGAAGTATCGATGGGATTCCCGGCTCTTTTTAGAGAACCGGCTCTTTCGGCTCCAAAACCGTCTTTTCAGGTTGTTTTGTTGCTTTAATTAATTTATTATTAACAATAATATAAAATTCTGGACAAAAGGAATTACTAATGTAAAAAAAAAGTGGGTTTATTTATATATGTTTATTAGGGGTGCAACGATACACAAAATTCACGGTTCGGTTCGGTTCGGTTCGATACTTTGGTGTCACGGTTCGATATTTTTTTGATACAAAAAAAATGTTCATGCCTTTTTAATTTGTCATTTAATAAAATTATAAATATATATTTTAACTCAAAAGTACAGTTAAATTTTATGTTGCTGAAACAAAAAAGTAATAAAAAAAAAAATATATATATCTCAGGGCTCGCAAAATTTCAAATTCCCTGGTAGCCCTTTGGGCAGGGACTCTTCAGTTTTTGGTACCCCAAAATAAATTTAAGTAGCCCGAATAAAAAAGAGCAATTTTTTGATTGATGTTTTGTTTCCTGTTTTGTTTCCTTTACAATATTATACATTAAAGTATAATATTGTATAATTATATAATATTAACTTCTTATCTTGTGCGCGTTTTTTATTTTGACAGCAAATGCGCACCTGCGGACCACTTATGTGCACCCCTGGTTATATACCTCGTCATATTGCAGCCACAGAAATTCTTTTGTCCATGAAACCATAAAGCTGCACTTTCTTTTTGCCTTATAGTCTGATTTGTCATAACTTTTCCATTTTGTGGTAAGCTTTTCTTTGGCTGTCACTTCTTCACCCTGACCTGTCTTATTTGGCTCAGCAGAACTAAAATATATATCCTGCTGCTTTTACACATGCACTCACATAACGCTCAGCGACTCTCTGCACGATCAACCTCTCACATGTTTAAGCTTGCTGCGGGAGATTTCACTTGTCATGTTTGCATAGTAAGCTAACGATTGATAAGACGATGTCAGAGGAATTGGTGCGCAAATTATCGTCACTCACCAATCAGTGCTGACGCTCTCTATACACAGTTCGTGCGATTGCAAAGTGAAAGCAAAATACAAGCGCAAATTCAAACGCGATTTAAATATGTCACATATTGACAGTGGCTCACCCATGCCAATGACATAATTACCCAGCTACATTTCCGAAAGAATGCAAAAGCATTGACATATATTTTTCCTTCCTACGATAGCCCGACGGGCAGGGCAGAGATGGATTTTGGTAGCCCGACTGGAAAAATCGCTAGCCCCGGGACGTGGGGCTAGCGATTTTGCGAGCCCTGTATCTGATTGAGGAATCACTCATCTTTGGAAAAGGAAGTTTATTATAGAGAAATGGCTCTTTCCAAAATAAAAGCTATACTATACACTTCTTCTGGGCTATATTCTCAGCAGCATATTAAACATATCAGGTCCCCATAAGGAGAATCATGTGCTAACGGCTGTCTAAATAACTCGGGTAAAGTTTGTAGCATGCGTGCTTGTTGTTTTTGTCTGCTTCCACTTGTCTTTGCACGAGGATGATGTCGGAGTAAATGTGCAGTCATATTCGTTGTGTTCCCACTAGTGCTGTCAGCGTTAATCTCGTTGAAATGACGTTAATGCCACAACACGGCAAATCTCCGTTAACGAGCTACCGCGGATCGCCCCGTGTGTGGGGCTGGACGGCCAACACGTTAACGAGCTAACTGCGCTAACACACTAGTTCCCACCAATGTAATTGAGCATTGCGTGGCACATCCGACATACTGTTTTACTTTAGTCCATGACGCGCTTACCTTCAGGGTTATACGTCACATGAAAACCAAAATAGTTCCAAATGCCACATCTGAATTAGGGTGGGGGAGGTTCAGTTTGCCATGTTGCAAGGAGAGCTTAACTTCTGTCTCGCTAGCTTGCCCTGCGCGCAGTGAATCTGCATTCGACTACTCCGCCTAGGCTGCACTGTCGAGCGCAGATCCACTGAGCACTCAACACAGACAGCATCGTCAGAAGGAAAGTTGATAAAATAAATGATAAATTTTGTATTGTTCGATACATATGCATACCGAACCGAAAGCACTGTATCGAACGGTTCAATATCGATACGAGTATTGTTGCACCCCTAATGTTTATATATAAATATATGCGGTGGCCCCTAGACACAAAGCACGTACAAATTCCAAAACACATTTCTAGCTTTAACGGAATTTCCAAAACAGCTACCTAGATCACTTAAATTACACAATTGAAAGCATGAAAGCATATGTGTATTGTTTGTATATTTATACACAAGCACTCATATATGCAGCGTGTTGTGCGCTCTGCTGAGAAGGTGATTGGCTGCAGACTCCCATCTTTGCAGGACCTGTACACCTCCAGGACATTGCGGCGTGCAGCTCGGATCTCAGCTGACCCTTCTCACCCTGGTCACAGTCTGTTTGACCTGCTCCCCTCAGGCAGGAGGCTCCGGTCCATTCGCACCAGAACCTCTCGCCATAAGAACAGTTTCTTCCCCTCTGCTGTTGGACACATGAACAATAACCATATGACTATCCCCGCCACTAACACATGACCCTACGCTGTGTTCACTGTATCATTCCATGTTTGGCACTGATCACCACCTGCACTCATGTATATATCTTTCAACGTAGCACTCTTAATTCTTACTCTCATGTATATACATGAGAGTAAGAATTAAGAGTGCTACGTTCTCATGTATCTCATGACGTATCTCATGTATATCTCATGCACATATCTTTCCACGTAGCACTTTTAATTCTTATCCCTACTTTTTTTCCATGTCTATTTAAGTGTTATTTATGACACCATGTTCGCACTGAAGCACCGCAGCAATTTCCTAATGTTGTAAACCTGCTCAACATTTGGCAATAAACCCCATTCTGATTCTGATTCTGATTCTGATATATATTCAAATAATAATAAAAAAAAAGTTCATTTACCTGTTACTACCACACACCAAATCCGGTCGTTGGTACTGGCTTGTGTAGCCACTAGGTAACAAAAGCTCAACACTGCGCCCAGCATCCTGGAGCACTTCTGTTGTGTTTTGTACGTGTTTTGAGTTTTTATGTGCTTTTGAGTTTTTACATGCTTTGGAGTTTGTACGTGCTTTGGAGTTTGTACGTGTTTTGGAGTTTGTATGTGTTTGTACGTGCTTTGTCTCCAGGGGCCACCGTAAATATACTTTTATTTATTCACTCCACATAAAATGTAATAAATAAATCATATAATACAAAAACCAACTATTCACACTTCAACTTTTAACTGTTTAAATTTTCAGCTTTTTCCTTTTAAACTAATTTAAAATGAAACAACACAAAACACTGCAAACCACAACACAATTAAATATAAATTAAAATATGAAAACAAAAAGAACATGCATATTCTCTGTCATATGGGCCTGCATGAATAAACTTTCTGAATCCTTTATCATCTACAACTGAAAATAGATGTGGATGATTACTATACCTTTCTAATGTGACGTTGTTGTCCCTGGCTCTCTTTCTCTGTCTCTCTGTGATGGATGCATGCAACCACACAACTGAGATACTTAGTTACCTGACCTCCGCTCCAGTCCTTCCTGGTTTGGCTGAAAGAGGAGGCTGAGGGTAGAGCTGGTTTAAATGCAGAAGCCAATAAAGTGGACTGGACCATCTATTATGATCATGCAGGGGGAATGGGGTTCTTCTTGAATGATGGTTAGCTGTTATCTCTTTAGTTTTCACCTTTGGTGTATATAATGGTTTATTCATTTGCTGTATAACTGGAGCTGTTTCTCATTTGGGCAGGTCAGTTTGTTGAGTTATGTTTTTGTTAAGTGACTTTGGAGTAGCGTTCTGTTAAGTTAACCTCTTTTATGGGCCCACTTGGTTCTTAAAAACTTTATTTTTTGTTATTTTGAATTTTTGTAATCATCTTGTCCTTTTTGGGGGTATAATAAAACCCATTTTTTTGAAGATTACATTTGTGCCTGTGTGTTCCTGGCTGCTTGGATCATGACACTCTCCCTCCTGCTCTGTTCCTGTGCTACTGAGTGTAACTACCGCCCCTCCCCCCTCTTCCCAGCGCAAAGCACAAGGCTCGCATGCGGAGTGAAGTGGAAAAAAAGTGCGAGAGAGATGAAAGATGAAACAAGGTTAGTTGGTTGGAAACAAAACAACCACACAGGAATAAGAATGAGAATCATCATTTCTCCTGTCAGACTGTTTTTGTTCAAAGGAGACAAGGACAAAGAGAAACACCATTGCTGCAGTATTCAGTGTGTTATTGTTAATTACGCCTTGTTATTGGATAAAGCACCGACTCTTCAGCTGTCAGAGAAGCAGTGATATCTCTGTAAAAACAGTAACTGCATCATTTAAACGAGCCTTTTATTTTCTAAGCAGGTGTAAAAGACACTGAAACACCTCTTGTTTCTCATCATCATCATCATGGAGTCATCATCAATGCTGCTCTTCATCCTTCTCTGGACTGTCGGAAGGACAGGGCAACAGGGCAACCTGCCACTGCATGTGGCGAATAAAATTTGAACTTGAACTTGAACTTGAACATTTCATTCATAATGTTGTAAATCCAAATCCATTATGTAGTCATGATTTGAATCCTGGGTTGTGCGAAATCCCAGAAATAAACCCTAGACAATGCATATCTGTGAACTAAGGTGTAGGCTTATTAGGTTATGTTGTGGTCAACCTCGCGTTAGGGGATGGGTGTTCATACTGGAGTGCAAAATGAAAACCAATGGAAGATGGACAAGAAAAGTTCAAAGCCATCAGGAGCTCCACAGGGAGTGTTCACCCAGGGCGCCAAACAGGCTAGGACCGCCACTGCCTGTAGGTATAAATCTTATATGTCCTCAATTGACAGTCCTGCCTGGCACACAAATTGTCACTTCTGCCACTCTTCCATTGTGTATCCGGCAGGAAACGTCCCTCCCAATGATGGGAGTAATGGCGTTATAAGTAATGGCGTTACTAATGGTGTTACTTTTTTCAGTAACCTAACTAATTACTATTTCTATCGCTACAACGCCGTTACCGCCACTAACAAAAAAATGTGGTGCCGTTGCGTTACTATTTTTCAACAAACAGACGGTTGAAGCTGTGTTCAGCTTACCGCACGTTATATCAGTTGTACGGAATTAGCTGTCTACGTAAGTAATCTGAGCGCTACAGCTTTAAGTAGCTGCGCGCACAACACCTGGAGCTAGGGGGCAAAACAATCGCATGAGTGCTGCTGTTTGGCTGAGGAAGAATAAAGTAGTCGTGGTAAACCAATCACATGGTAAATGGCCTGTATTTATATAGTGCTTTACTAGTCCCTAAGGACCCCAAAGCGCTTTACACATCCGGTCATCCACCCATTCACGCACACATTCACACACTGGTGATGGCAAGCTGCATTGTAGCCACAGCCACCCTGGGGCGCACTGACAGAGGCGAGGCTGCCGGACACTGGCGCCACCGGGCCCTCTGACCACCACCAGTAGGCAACGAGGGAAGTGTCTCGCCCAAGGACACAACGACCGAGACTGTCCAAGCCGGGGCTTGAACCAGCAACCTTCCGATTACAAGGCCAACTCTTGAGCCACGATTGCCACTTCAAGATGACAAAGCAACAAGGTGCTATATACCAGCTTTTAAATTGTGTTGATAGGCCACGTAAAACCAGATAAACAATGATAAACAATATATACGTGTGTTTTTTCCTGAATACTTTCGTCACGTTTACTGTCTAAGGACAGAGCAAGCAAGCACTCTCTGCTCATGACCAAAAAATTAAAAAAAACAAAACAAAAAATACCCCTTTTGTGTTGGTGGAAATATGTACCACGTCGACCAATCAAAAAATGATATGGCAACATGACATTTGGTTGTTTAGGAAGAGGGGGAAGTTTTAGGAGTGTGTGAGAGAGAAAGAAAGAGAGAAAGAAAGAGAGCAGAAAAAAGAGAGAGAGCGAGTTCTGAGATGTGAGAGATTTGTGACATTTAGCGTGTTTGGAGTGTGTAGTTTGTGATTGTTACAGTAAAAAATATAACTTTTTCTGCTATGTTTTTTGTCTGATTTTAGATCAGTTGTGTTTATACAGTATGCCAAAATGAAAACATAGGGACCAGTTGATCAAATCCATATTCTCTAGGTTATAGAGAACAATACATGCCTGCTAATCAGTGCTCAGTAACACCCAATCAAAACCTGTGATTTTCAGTCACAAACGCTGGAGCTCAGACGTCTTGGACAGTCTGTCACAGGGCGAGGTTCACACTTTAGAGGCCCTCATCATGTTAGTCATACAGGGAGACAGAGAGACCTCTAGTGGTGAGTTAGTCCATGACATCTTTCAACTTCATGTCTAAAATGTATTTAATCCAGTCTAGATGCTCACTGGAGCATACACTGGAGAAAGTAAAGAAGAGGAAATGTTGACTGTGGTCCTCACCCTCTCTGACTACCTGTCACTTTACTCTGATGCTGACTGGCTATTT
Organism: Rhamphochromis sp. 'chilingali'; assembly: GCF_963969265.1. Classification (NCBI taxonomy): domain Eukaryota; kingdom Metazoa; phylum Chordata; class Actinopteri; order Cichliformes; family Cichlidae; genus Rhamphochromis; species Rhamphochromis sp. 'chilingali'. The sequence continues at coordinate 28,335,910 of NC_137932.1, forward strand.
CCGCAGAATATTTCTACTTGTGAATCCAAACTGCTGCTGCTCCATCAAAACTCATCAGATCATCAGTTAGCTCCATCTGCTGGAGAGACCACTGACTTACATCATCTGATGTGTGTGCTCTCTGACACTGACCGGGTCTTTCCTCACAGGTTAGACTGGTTTTGACATCTGATGTCTCTCTGAGGTTATGAGCATGTGACACTGTGTTAAGATCAAACACTCACAGACTCCAGGACTGACGAGGAGAACAAGCAGCTGCTTCTCCCCTGATGTTTTGTCCACACAGGAAGCTGTGAAGTGCCTGGAAGCTGACCTGAGGTGAGTTCAGCAGGTGAGAATCCTTCCAGAGAAATGTGAACACGTCTGTGGATCACTCTCACTGTACGGCACGAGTGCTTCCTAATGCTGACTGGCTGTGTGGGCTCGTCAGTATTAATCCAGTGAAGAATCTGAATCTGAGAACACTGATTTCAGAATCAGGGGTGTGTATTTTGGTGGTGGTTGTTGTGGACTGTAGTCTGAGTTTGAGTCAGTGGTGAAAAATGCCGGGAATGTCTGAACTGGTTTGACACTTTAGAGCAGCTTAAACTTATTTTCTAAGAATAAATTCTCAGAGTTGAGTTGTCTTATAACAGACTTGGATGCACTGAAGGCCTTTTTGTTCCACATGTTTAACCTGGAAACGACCTGGAAAATAATAATATAAAATATAAAATTTTATTTATATAGCACCTTTCTAGACAGAGTCACAAAGTGCTCCACATAAGATAAAAAGTCATAAAAAAGTAAAACAGACAATATAAAACAGGCAAAAATTAACCAAAAGCTTTTTTAAAAGGTGAGTTTTGAGTTGTTTTTTAAAAACAGCTACTGAGTCCAGAGTTCTTAAGGTTTGGGGGAGAGAGTTCCACAGTCTAGGGGCCACAGTGGCAAAAGCTCTATCACCCTTAGTTCTCATCTTAGTCTGTTTTATAGCAAGTAAGCCTTGATCAGATGTTATAGGACACAGTGAATGGATTTGTATTAGTATCAGTGAGGGTAACCTCTGTCTGTGCAGCTACCCTTAGAAAAAACCCAGAAACCGCATCTTTATTTATTTCTATACTGGTGTGTCAAAACCTATTATTAAAGGTACAGGGAGGTCATCTCTATGGAAGAAGTTAAAGACAAGACCAGGATTCAGAGGTTTTCATCAGGATTGGATGTGCACCTCTGGCACACACAGTTCAATATCAAACCTGTCGACAGTACAGGTGTATTTTTCACAGACCACAGTTTAGATCCACAGCAGAGTCTCAGTAGCTCTGTAAAGGACGGGTTTCCGAGTTTTAATTAGTCTCTGAAAAGTTCTGACTTTTTCACTGTGTGTTGTTCTTATACCGCTTTATCAGATAATGTGGGCAACATGAAAAAATAACCAAAGAACAAAAAAATAAACACCAAAGTAAATCTACCCGCATTTTTATTTTACAGTATTTGAATTGTGAAATGGTCACATGTTAAATCCTGACTGTGTAAGAAACAGATGCTTGCATGTTTTTGCATCAAACACATTTTGGGGAATTACATGCAATGTGGGGATTATTGTAAATCCATCAACGCTATAAGACATCCAGAATTAAATGATGACTTTGTCCATCCTCTGCAACATTTAAACAGCACACAAATATGACGATGTAAAGGATGTTGTGCTGACTGAGTTTGTTGTGTCAGTGTGAAGGTGGGGCCTCTGTTATGGATCAGTGTGAGCACAGAGAGAAGAGAGCCCCTGCCTCTAAATCCACTCTGTGTGGGGAACATGAGAGCCAGAGGTGAGAGGACCATGTCTGACTGTCAGGACTCTTCTCCAGGTCACAACTCAGTACTCACATCACTGCTCCATCATTATCCGGACTCAAAGCTGTGTGTGTGTGTGTGTGCGTGTGTGTGTGTGTGTGTGTGTGTGTGTGTGTGTGTGTGTGTGTGTGTGCGGGTGTGTGTGCGGGTGTGTGTGCGGGTGTGTGTGCGTGCGCGCGCACATGCGTGTGTGTGTGTGTGTATTAAAGTACACAGCAACAGAACAGATCTAAATATCCTGAACCAGAAACAGAAACAGAAGCTGGACCTGAACCTGGACCAGAAACAAAACCTGGACCTGGACCCAGGGGTGTGTCCCTCGTGAGTGGACACTCTTTGCCTTGGTCTGAAACAGAGTAAGTTTGTCAGTGACCCAAAGATCGTACTCAGACCACAGATAAGAGTTTATTCTGACAAAGCATTAGCTCATTGACAATAATTAATCATTAGCTATTATTAATCTCTGGCTCTCTTCCACAGCGTGTCTTTGTCCTGCCTTTGTCCTTTGAGGTAGGTGTTGTTGTGATTTGGCGCTGTGTAAATATATTTCAATTGAACCCTAACCCTGTAGAACCAGGGTCTTTTCCATTAGGCAAACTCAGGAGGAAAGAATCAGATTATTAGGGCTGTCCAGCTGATTATGATGATTTGTGAAGGCAGACAGTTAAAGCTCTCTGAGGCCTTACTTGCTAGAGTGGATGATGATCATGTTGGAGGAGCTGAAGGTGGGCAGCCAGGTCTTTGTTTCCACAGTGTTGAGCTGATTGCAGAGGAGGCACAGGTAATTGACCAATTTTGAACTGAACTGGGTAACTGGGAAGCAAGTGAGAAGAGAGGATTACATACTGGAAAGACTAAAGTCTGACAGCCGGGGCGCTCCGTCATCTCAGCGTAGAGACGACAAGTCAGGGTTTCATACAGCTCATAAAATCAAAGTGTATGCCGATCTAACAGTGTATGTTGACTGGACAGAACAGGTCCTTCAGTACACAGGCTGAATGACAGGCTACACTGCAGCTGCACGGCTGCAAATCCGGGTCCTCCCTTTAGATGAGCTTACACAAAATACTGAACTAATAACTACCAACTGTCTGAATTAACCTAGATTTACAAGTATCTTTTAAACCTAAGTACCTACTCTTCAAGTTTCTACTTGATGTAATGATTTATTTTGAAATGTCAGTTGTCATCTCTGGCTGTGTGCCAGGTAGACCCACACACAGCCAGAGATTGAAGAGTTGAGAGTTGAACTGAAAAGACACAGCTTTTTTTTTGCTGGAACAAAAATACTCAACAACTAAAACATACAAAATGCCACAAAACTCAGGATGTGTGACAAATATCTACAGTCTGATTCTGGTTTTGTTTCTGTCAGGCTCCAGCAGCAAACAGCAGTCTCTCCTGTAACCAGCTCAATGTCTGTGCACTCAGCTTTGGCTTTTAATGGCCAAGCATCATCTGGAGAAATGTGAGTTACCTTGTGAGTGTGTAATACACTATGTCCTCTTTATGCTGTATAACTAGAACAATTAAAGTTCAAGTTAAAAAAAAATTACAACAATGTATATAGCTACCTCACCTCCACAGAAATGACGTAAGCTACTCAGTTTACCAAACAACATGTCACAGACAGCCTGTTAGAGAGTTATCTCTGAGATGCTGATGTGATAGCTCCCTCAGGACAAAGACTGAGGGACCAGTCAGAGAGTGGGCTCAGGGAGTGCTTTCCAGATACTTTAATGAACATTAACAGCAGGCCAGTAGTACACCAATTGGTATACTCAATGAGAGTATGGGAGTGCGTATGGGTGTGGTTTTAAATAACAAGAAAACAGGGAGAATAACAATCATTGCTTTTCAACATCACACACCAATAATGAATTACAACATAAATGATTAAATAAATGCTCTGGCTTAGGAAAATCTCACAGTGCCATTTTAAACAGGTAGAAAGCAGGAATATCTGCATATCCAAAACAACAGAAAAGGCCTAATATCTCAAAATTAGTAAAGATCAGCAATTAGGTGTTCAACAGAGCCCTCTAGTGGCCAAATAATCTAACTGCTATACACAAATCCGACCAGTATCAAAGGCTACGGTGGTAAGTTACATGCGTCTACCAATATCAATCAAATCTCCAAACACACTCCATATCATGTACCTGCCTCTGTATTTTTGTTGTTCTGTTGTCTTGTTTTTGTTCTGTTGTCCTAACCTATAATGTGCTACTCCTAATGTAAAACCCTCCCTTGTGTCATCATTTAAAAAACTTACACTGGTCACCCAAGGGACCCAAAATGGTCCTGCCCCAAAAAGTGCGATAAAAATGTTATATATTAATATTTATTTCCACTTTAAATGAGTCAGTCTTTTAAAACTACTTCTGCCTAAAATATTCATATCAAGTTTTAATTATATTTCGGGGGTTTTAACCCTTTAAATCCCAGTTTCTTTACATGAGCGCACCATTTTTTTAGCCGAAAAAAACAAAAGACTTAAGTAATATTTGATTGTTATTATAATTAGGCCTTTAGATGGTCCAAAGATTGGCACCAACATTCATTTTGATTGATCGTTATTTTTTTTGCAGGGGCAAATTAAAAAAAAAAAAAAAACTTACACTGGTCAACCTAGGGACCCAAAACGGTCTGACTCACGTTTGCACAGGAAAGCACACTGCTGGAAAACGCTACTCCCAGGCACTTATGGAAAAATGCCCTTAGGAAAATTTATTGATGTATTAATTACCACTACTGTTATAACAATGCAGCTGAAATATAAGGAGACTTTCTGACACAGCCTGTTCACATCCAGCTCCATGGATGTATCACTGCTCTCAGCGTCTGTGATCAGAGTTTGGATCAGAAGTAGGTGAAAACAAGGGCAGTTGGTCACCTGCCCACAGTGATGCCACCTGGAGGAGCAAACAGCATGCAAACGTTGTTCTTCAGCATAATCACATACAGCCATGATATTCACTGTTGGGTCTGTCTAGCACAGACCTACTGCTGGAACGAGACAATTCTACTACAACAGCAAAAGCAAGACGCAACTCACCAAAGTTCTTTGTCTTACTCATGCACGAGGGAGAGAATTGTGACGAGCGTCGTTCCTTCGCTTGACCCAGTTGCTCTCGTCTGCCCCCTCGTAACACTGCTCTTTATTACAGTTACATGACTATGCATAAGTTCATTAACATATGAAGTTTTACACAGGCATACATGTGAACAACGAGTACCATGTCTGTGTGTATGTATAGGCATGCGCGTGTGTGTGTGAGGGGGGGTCAAGTATGGGCTCAAATTGTGGTCATAAATATTTTGTACTTGTAAGTCAGGATTTGTATGTGTAAAAAGAATTTGTATGTATGTAAAAAAGATTTGTGTGTGGACTTCGCCAAAAAATACGTGTGAAACTCTGCACTCAAGTTTCAAGTTACAAGTATGAATTTTGACCCTATTTTTCTTCCTTTCAGCTGATTGGCCAATGTCATGTCAATCACAAATTTAACTATCCAATCAGAGAACAGATGGGTTTGGCTATTGGAGGGGTGCTTTATGGAGCTTCAGGTCCTTGAAGGAAATAAATGCCCTTTTACATGCCAGCCCAGCGTTTTCCTTCATCATCAGGAAGGGAAACAGTCTGTGGTGGTCCGAGTTTTGTGATTTTTGTGTCACAGATTTATGTGCTTAATACAGGGACCTCCAGAGACTTTTCAACAGTGCTGTGGACCTCGGAGGGCAGTGTTGTGGAAATGACACAGTCTCCACTAGTGGGGATAGTTACAAAGCTTTCTTCATTATGAATGAGCATACATGTTTTTATTGAACATTTGAAGAACCAGCAAAAAAAACAGAAACGCTTGTAGAGGACATAAAGTCAAAGATAGAAACGACAAGGAGCAGGTGCATCTAGTACAGATGCCGCAAAAACCCACAGAGCTCAGCAGCCAGCACAACAAATTCTGGATCCTTGGCTTTTAGTTAGCAGTTAGCATTAGCAGCACATGCTGCGTCCAATGTGAAAGGAGCTTTATGCTGCGCACTGTGACTCACAGCAATGCTCCCGGGTCAGCCCTGACTTTGTGTTAAACTAATCCTAAAGTAATAATGGTATTTCTAACCACTGATATACCACAACTTTATCCTTTCAACAGCTACTGAAAGTTAGGGGACCTAGCTTCTATCGGATATTTATATAGAGATCCTCCAGCTTCAAACTGTATTACCCTTCAAGGACCTGTGGTTCAAAAAAGCTCCCCTCCGACAGCCAAACCCATCTATTCTCTGATTGGATAGTTAAGTTTGTGATTAACATGACATTGGCCAATCAGCTGAAAGGAAGAAAAATGGGGTCAGAATTTGTACTTGTAACTTGAAACTTGAGTGCAGAGTTTCACACGTATTTTTTGGCGAAGTCCACACACAAATCTTTTTTACATACACACAAGTTCATTTTACACATACAAATCTTTTTTACACACACAAATTCTTTTTACACATACAAATTTTTTTTACACACACATAAATTCTTTTTACACATACAAATCCTGATTTACAAGTACAAAACTGATTTACAAGTACAAAATATTTATGGCCACAATTTGAGCCCATAGTCAAGATGTGACCCTGTGAACGACTCCCCAAAGCTGGTGCTAGGAGCGCAGTGGTCCACCTAAACAAAGGGCTCTTATACTTAAGCAGATACAGAGTAGGTGTCCTCATATAGTATAAATCAGAAAGAGAAGGTATGACCTCTCTCATGACCTTAGGGTGTGTGTGTGCATGCCAGAACACTCTGGAAGGCACACAGAGTCTTTACAGACTGCTAAGGATCAAACCTCTATCAATCTACAAACATTTATATACTTCTAAGCATAAATGATTATAAATTTCTATGCACAAATGACAATAATAAAACATAAACCCAACATTCACATTAAATACAGAGTGCACCTTTACTGTACACTTCCTAAAACTGAATGTTCTCACAGGGTTACCCAGCAGAGCTCAGAGGTTCCCAGTGGTCAGTCTGTCGTTCAGCATCAAACAGACCTGGATGCCATATTCATGGTGAGACCAATTAATGCTGTATCAATGACATGGAAGGATGCATTTCGTGTGCTAATTGGACACTAAACAGTTTTAGCAATCAGCTTATAGGTTCTTATTATTTCCTTTTTCAGTTACTGGAGATAAAAATGGTCAATTTTGTAAAGACCGAGCTGAGGAAGATCCAGAAAGTTTTGAGTGCAGATTACCCAGAATGCTTAGAGAGTCTGAGGGAGAATGATGAGATGTTGGAGAATGAGGACGAAGAGCAAAGGAAGAGTAGCAGAGTAGCATTTCTGAAGATCACACTCCACTTCCTGAGGAGAATGAAGCAGAGGAAGCTGGCTGACCATCTTCAGAGCAGTAAGAATCTTTTATTAGCTTTGACATGATGTGGAAGTTCTGGAAGTTTGTATTTCAAACCTCAGCTCATCTTTAATATGATGCAAAACATCTGCACCATTTAACTCCTCCTGAGAGGCTGTTTTATTGCTTTATTTTTCATTTATCTGATCGCATTAACTTATTGTAAAAATAACATGATTTTGTGATCCTTCAGGGACCCGTGCTCCAGGGTGCCAACATGAACTCAAGTCTAACCTGAAAAAGAAGTTCCAGTGTGTGTTAGAGGAGATTGCTAAAACAGGAAACCCAACCCTTCTGAATCAGATCTACACAGAGCTCTTCATCACAGATGGAGGGACTGCAGGGGTCAGTGATGAATATGAGGTCAGACAAATTGAAACAGCATCCAGGAAACCAGACAGACCAGAAACTACAATCAGACAAGAAGACATCTTTAAAGCCTCATCTGTTAAAGATAAACCAATCAGAACAGTGCTGACAAAGGGAGTGGCTGGCATTGGGAAAACAGTCTTAACACAGAAGTTCACTCTGGACTGGGCTGAAGACAAAGCCAACCAGGACATTCAGTTCATGTTTCCATTCACTTTCAGAGAGCTGAATGTGCTGAAAGAGAAAAAGTTCAGCTTGGTGGAACTTGTTCATCACTTCTTTACTGAAACCAAAGAAGCAGGAATCTGCAGCTTTGAAGACTTCCAGGTTGTGTTCATCTTTGATGGTCTGGATGAGTGTCAACTTCCTCTGGACTTCCACAAAACTACAATTCTGACTGATGTTACAGAGCACACCTCAGTAGATGTGCTGCTGATAAACCTCATCAGGGGGAAACTCCTTCCATCTGCCCACATCTGGATAACCACACGACCTGCAGCAGTCAATCAGATCCCTCCTGAGTATGTTGGCATGGTGACAGAGCTCAATGGATTCACTGACCCACAGAAGGAGGACTACTTCAGGAAGAGATTCAAAGATAAGAAGCAGGCCAACAAGATCATCTCCCACATCAAGATATCTCGAAGCCTCCACATCATGTGCCACATTCCAGTCTTCTGCTGGATCACCGCTATAGTTCTGGAGGATGTGCTGAAAACCAGAGAGGGAGGACCGCTGCCCAAGACCCTGACTGAGATGTACATCTACTTTCTGTTGGTCCAGGCCAAAGTGAAGAAGATCAAATATAATGGAGGCACTGAGACAGATCCATACTGGAGTCCAGAGAGCAAGAAGATGATCAAGTCTCTGGGAAAACTGGCTTTTGATCAGCTGCAGAAAGGAAATCTGATCTTCTATGAATCAGACCTGACAGAGTGTGGCATCAATATCAGAGGAAACTCAGTGTACTCAGGAGTGTTCACACAGATCTTTAAAGAGGAGAGAGGACTGTATCAGGAGAATGTGTTCTGCTTCATCCATCTGAGTGTTCAGGAGTTTTTGGCTGCTCTTCATGTCCATCTGACCTTCATCAACTCTGGAGTAAATCTACTGGAGAAACAGCAAACAATATCTAAGATGTCCAAAGTATTTAAAGACAAACCTAAACTGAAAGATCTCCACCAGAGTGCTGTGGATAAGGCCTTACAGAGTCCAAATGGTCACCTGGACTTGTTCCTCCGCTTCCTCCTGGGTCTTTCACTGCAGACCAATCAGACCACTCTACGAGTCCTTCTGACACAGACAGGAAGTAGTTCACAGTCTAATCATGAAACAGTCCACTACATCAAGAAGAAGCTCAGAAAGAATCTGTCTGCAGAAAAAATGATCAATCTGTTCCACTGTCTGAATGAACTGAATGATCGTTCTCTAGTGCAGGAGATCCAACTGCTCCTCAGTTCAGGAAGTCTCTCCACAGATAAACTGTTTCCTACTCAGTGGTCAGCTCTGGTATTTGTCTTGCTTTGTTCAGAAGAAGATCTGGATGTGTTTGACCTGAAGAAATACTCTGCATCAGAGGAGGCTCTTCTGGGGCTGCTGCCTGTGGTCAAAGTCGCCAAGAAAGCCCTGTAAGTGGATTTATGAATAAAACAACAACTTTTTATAGAACAAAGCGGCTCATTTTTAGTTGTTTTTCAGGTTGAGTTGTTGTAACCTGTCAGAGAGAACCTGCAAAGCTCTGTCCTCGGTTCTAAGCTCAGAAACATGTATTCTGGAAGAACTAGACCTGAGTAACAACAACCTGCAAGATTCAGGAGTTAAACTTCTTTCTGCTGGTCTGATGAGTCCAAATTGTAAACTGGAAACTCTGAGGTCAGGATGGCAGTCATTCAACAGTTACAGACAGTTCTGAGTTCTGTTTGATTCTTCTATTCTCTAATTGTATGATTGTCCTTTAACGTCTTGAATTTTGTGGCATTTTGTGGCATTTTTCTTCTTCCAGCCTGTCAGGCTGCCTAATCACAGAGGAAGGTTGTACTTTCCTGACGTCAGCTCTGAGCTCAAATCATTCCCACTTGAAAGTGCTTGACCTTCGCTACAATCATCCAGGAAAATTGAAAGTGAGGCAGGGACTCAAGGATCCACACTGGAAACTCAGGTATGGACAGGGCATGGCTACTCATTTAGTACTATTTTGGCTAATTGTTTGCTGATTTAATGTGTTTTTGCTCAGAGCATCATCATAAAGAAGAGCTCATTTTGGGTATTTCTGAATTTTAGCTAGAACAAACCCAAATTTTAATTTCCAGTGACAATATTTCACATATTGGAGGGTTTAACTGGTTTGCACACATTCCAGTCTGGGCGGACTTGGATTCTTTTAGCAGCATCCCAGTTTTAGCAGCATTATTGGTGGATAGCTGCTGTCCATATTAAAAAAACCCATTTTGTGCTCCAGTAGTACAGGCATTACTGAACACTGTCAGTAGTCTTGGCTTACACTGATAATTTTCTTAGATGATTTAGAACAACAATGTACTTACAAATATTAGATATAAGGAACAAATAAAAGATAACTACCTAATGTAACTGGGTCAAACTTGGAAGAACAGGGAAAACTCTGGTGCTTCATGTGCAACAGTTAGATCTCATGTTGAATAGAAAATCATTGTTACTGTGTTTCTTTCTCCAGGCTCGACCATGGTGGACAGCAGTGGTTAAAACCTGGTTTGAGGAAGTGTAAGTTTGACAAATGATGACAAATCAGCAAAATCCAAATTTTATCGCTGTGCTATAAGTTGATGTGTGCTCATCCGATCGTTCAGTCTGACGTCACTAGCCGTGTCTGGGCCTACACTCTGCTGCAGGTCCATATATCAAATGATCACTGTGGCATTACTGAGAGTTGAAAAACTGTCTAAAGTCTTTCATCTTTAATGAAATGATCAGCGTTCTGCTCTACCAGGTGTAACAACTGAGTTTAACATCCAGGCATCCATGAAAACGGAATTTATGACATTTAACGGAGTTAGAAGTCAGCAGGAAGTTAGCTCGCTAGCTTCCATCTAAATACAATATAGCATGTCCTGACTGTGGCGGTTTGGAAACAAATTAAAATGTACAGCTCTGTTATCACTTCCAACATAAATGAAGACAGAAAACTAAACAGCAGTGACGTTTGTAGGGTTACTGAAGTTTGGCTAGCTGGTGTATAATGATGTGCTACGTGACCGCTAGCGACACAGCTATGTTAGCAAAATATAAACAAGCTAACTTTTTTTCCACTCGATAAAAGTTAACGTGAGTGTTCTCAGTGGTCAGGAACAAATGTAATCGCATGGCAGGATGCTGTAAAAGGACCAAACTTCAGCCAGGAGAACAACTGAGATAATCCATCCACAATACGAGGTTAGTCATTCATATACATGCATGGGCTGTGCTGTAGTTACATCGTAAGGTTTTAAAAACTGAGCTTAAATAAATGATTAGCGGTAATAAAAGCCGAGGGAGGTCAACGGTGATCACTGACTTTTTTTTTAGGAGCTTTTTGAGATTAAATAGAAGAAAATACAAAGCATTAAACATGTTAACAACACAAAAGCCATATTAAATGCAGACTACTTTAGGCCCGGAAGTAGGATTCATCACTTAATAATCGGATTAATCCAGGTAAGGAAATCCCAGAAAGCGGATGCTCGTCACATTACCTGTTAATAGTATAAACCTATGAGCTACAATACCATACCCCAACACAAACCCCTATCCTGATGAGAGCACACAAGCTTTCTTTTAATATTTATGTATGAACACAAAGTAGTCACACACGCTGAGCCTACTGATAGAATACTAGAAAACATAAACACGTAGAATGGAGGCTGCTACCTGTTGAAGTTCAGGCTCTAGTCGCTGAGCTGGTGAGGTGTATGTCTCCTGAATCCAAACTGGAAGCTGGTGCCACAGAAGAGGGGCCTGAAAACTGAAGGCCCTCCCTCCCATCCTACTTTTAAATACTCTAGGAACAACAAGTGAATCTGCAGTGTGAGAGCGAAGTACTCTAATAGGGTGATATGGTACTATAACCGACCGTGGCTCACCGGGTTAGGAAGCGCATCTGTAACCGGAAGGTCGCCGGCTCTCTGTCCTGGTTATTGTGTCCCTGGGCAAGACACTTTACTGTTGGCCAGAGGGGCCAATGGCACGATATGGCAGCCTTGCTTCTGTCAGTCTCCCCCAGGGCAGCTGTGGCTACAACCGTAGCTTGCCTCCACCAGTGTGTGAATGCGAGAGTGAATGAATAGTGGCATTGTAAAGCGGTTTGGGTGCCTTGAAAAGCGCTATATAAATCCAATCCATTATAACGTCATTAAGATAATATGGGGCCTGATTATTTAAGACCTTGTATGTGCGAGGGATGACAGTGATATTAAGTTTTATATAAATAAAATGACAGAACATAATGAAAGAACAGACACTAGATGTGTCAGATGATAAACTGTATCTCTGCTGTGTGTTTCTCTCTCCATCAGATTTCTGTGAATTAAAAGTGGACATGACTTCAATAAATAAAAAACTCAAACTGTCTGACAACAACATGAAGGTGACCGTTGTGGAGAACAAGCAGCCCTATCCTGATCATCCAGACAGATTTGACTGGTGGAAACAGCTTCTGTGCAAAAATGGGCTGATTGGTCGCTCTTACTGGGAAGTTGAGTGGAAAGGAGGCAGTTTTATATCAGTGAGTTACAAAAGCATCAGAAGGAGAGGAAACAGTGCCGACTGCAAATTTGCGGGAAATGATCAGTCCTGGAGTCTGATGTGTTCTGACGCTTTTGGTTACTCATTCTGGCACAACAATAGAGAAACACCCATCTTCTCCTCCTCCTCAGTCTCTCACAGAGTAGGGGTGTATGTGGACTGTCCTGCTGGCACTCTGTCCTTCTACGGAGTCTCTTCTGACACTCTGATCCACCTCCACACCTTCAGCACCACATTCACTGAACCTCTGTATCCTGGGTTTGGACTGTGGTCCAGTGACTCCTCTGTGTTTCTGAGTCCTTTGTGTACTAACAAGTCTGTAGAGCTTGACTGTTTAGAAGAGGCAGAAACTACAAGTCGGTGGTATGAAAGCTGAATGTGGATGATGTTTCTTTTTTGTTTGCTTTGAATCACATATTCTGGGATTGATATGTTGTGATGTGATTTTGCTTTGCATGATTATCTCCTCACCACTTTACTTCAAACTCACTGATTGTTAACCTCTAATATAATAATAATGGATTGCATTTATATAGCGCTTTTTGAGACCCCTCAAAGCGCTTTACAATACCACTATTCATTCACGCTCACATTCACACACACTAATATCCCTAATATCAGCACATAAATATGTGGGGACATCTTTGCATTTTAAACCCTTTTCTGTTGACATGCTATTTTATCTCAAGATTAACTATTTTTAAAGACTATGAAGTTTGTGAATTAATGGTTACAGTTTTATGAATCTAAGAAAAATTTAAAGGTTTTAGTTCAAGTAATGTTAAAAGCTGTTTTACAAACTGCCAAAAATTGTAAATCATTCAGTAATCATTAATAAATCTTAAACATATCAAATGTTCCACGAGGGCAACAATAAAGTGTTAATGCTTTACTAATAATATTAACATGAGTAAAAGTCTATATGTTGTGTTTATTTTCATATATATATGTTGTTTGTTTATATTTGTCACCAGCAGTGTGGCTGATTATTTGACTCCAGCTGTTATGGTTAATTACTTTTTCATGATAATGAATAAATAAACTAATAGCTGACATGCTAACTTGCCTTGTTGTGCTTTGTAGTTGCTGTTTTAACTGTATTAACAATGACCGTGTTACTTATTAAGCTCCTCTTCTTTTTTTTTACTACTTTCTTTTTATTGTTTTTCTTTAAACATTACACAGATGACATAAGAGGTAACAACAAAACAAAGAAATAAATTAATAAATTAATTTAAAAAGTGAAAAAAGAACATGTTGGGTCACCATGTTTCTACAATTTGATCGTTTTTCATTATCAATGTGATGGTCTTTATCCAGTTTATGTAATCAGTCCATTTCTCCCACTTTCGATGATATTGATCTTCCTGAGTCCTTATTCTGTAAGTCAGTTGTTCCATAATTTGTATTTCGTCTATAATTTTGATCCATTCATCCTGCGATGGTGGGTCTATCTTGTACCAATTTCTTGTGATAGCCTTTTTACAGGCTGCAAGCATAATTTTCAATATGTATCTATTTTCTTTCAACACATTTCCCGTAATGACACCAAGATATAATAATATACAAGACTTGGACACAGTATAACCCAGAATTTTACTTATAACTAAATGGACATCTTCACAAAATTTTGCGATCTTGGGGCAGAACCAGAACACATGGGAATGAGTCACATTTACATCTCTACAGCTTCTCCAACACGGTTGTGGTAATGAAGTGTGTTTGTTCCTAATTTTGGGTGTTATAAAAAATCTTATTACATTTTTCCAGTAATGCAATCTCCAGACACGTGATGATGTTGTTGACTGCTGTGTTTTCCAGATTTCTGACCATTCCTCATCGGATGTGTTCCCTCCCAACTTTCTCTGCCACATCAGTTTTACAGATGTTATTGTACACCCTCTTGCCTCCGTTATATGCTCGTAAATTGTTGAGATTATTCTAAAATTTTTTGCATTGTAGGTTTCAGTTATGGTTTTGATTAGAGATGGCACGATACCACTTTTTTATGTCCGATACCGATACCGATATCATAAATTTGGATATCTGCCGATACCGATATGAATCTGATATAGTGTTTTTTAATCAACAAAACTGTTTTTTAAATATCTTGCTGCATTTTGTATAAGTTCATACTCAAGTTTAAAACAACAACTACACTAAAGCTATTCTGTTATACCTGTATGCAAAAAAAAATATTTCATAGTTCAGCAATACTGATCAATCTAATAAACTTAAACCTACACCATCCTCCCTATTCTGGTATTTTAAAGAGTACTTAGCATAAATATTAAGCAACCTAACTAATAGGGTTCCAACTCCCAGCAACAACAAAAATAAATAAATAAAAAATAGGGAACCACCCCTCACGCTCCACCTCATGATGCTTAATCGACGTAATCAACCTTAATTTGATGCAGTGTGAAAAAAAATACACAGAAATCAATTATTTTTCAAGAAATATTAAATAGATTCAACATCTTTCTTCAACAAAATTGCAGACTGCACAGATGGTACCTTCCCAAAGGAAAAAGTACTATAGCTTACTAGGGTATATTAGACTTAACAGTTACTATATACAATAATGGACTTCTATACATTTTACATCAGATTAAAACTTTGGGTGTAAGATTCAGATAAATATTAAATAATTAAAAGCTCGACATTTTAAATGAGAATAAGAAAGAATAGTATGTCTTTGCGCCCTCTTTTCCCTGTTAATGCCCTATCGGCCCCCCTGGCTAAACTTTGCTAGATCCGCCCCTGCACAGTTACCAGCCGTCAGCTACGTAGAAAAAGATCCTGGTGTAGAAAGTAATAATAAATAAATTCTAACAACAGCTGATCAAGCTTAAACGTGCTGCTGTTCTTCAGCCGCTGGTTTCCTCTGTCTGGTGCAAAGTGGGCCAAAAGCAAACAAGAGACACGGACTCGCGACAGAAAAGCCGATCAGCTGATCATTAAGCAGTTTCATGATTGAAGTAGCAGCCGGAGAGCGAGAGGCAGTCGCTCGTTAAGCTTAACGCAGGAATGCTTTACAAACATTCAGAGATGGACTTACACACTTGCTTTACTTCTCTCGGGGATAACTTTGTCGGAGATGAAATGCGGGGTTGCTGGCGAAGCTCCACATGCTATCCAGACCACCGACAGGTCCCGCATGCCACAGCCGCTCTATCACGTGATGCATACTGCTCCGACGTGCTAATGTTCTGAGGTCAGTTACAGCGTGTTGCAAGTTTTGTGAGGTGCTTTCGTGATATTTAATGGATCGGATTACATTTTTTATTTTTCTCCGATATCCGATCCAGTAATTTAGGTCAGTATCGGACCGATACCGATACGTAATATCGGATCGGTCCATCTCTAGTTTTGATTATTGAATTTTTATCCAGATTTACACTATGTTTTACTTCTTTATTAAAAAAGTCCCTAATCTGCAAATATCTGTAGTGATCTTGATTACTTAGATCATATTTTTGTTTGATCTCCTGGAAGTTCATTGCATTCCCATCTTTAATTAGTGTACATATCACTGTTAATCCATTAGGAATCCACTGTTTAAATCTTTGGTCCATAGAACCAGGGATAAAACCCTTATCATAAGCTATCCATCAAAGCAGTCCGAACTCTTTTTCCAGTTTGTATTTTCGTACCAGATTAAACCATATTTTTAGTGTAAACTGAGTGAATAAATGCAGCTGTTTAATTACACTCATTGCTTCTTCTCTGTCTCCTATAAGGCTTTGGATTTCTCTTCCTTGTACTGATTTTTCTAGATTCTTCTATTTGGCTTCATAATCATTGTCACACCAACAATTTATATGCCTGATTTGTGCAGCATGAAAGTATGCCTCAAGGTTTGGGAGTGCCAAACACCCCTTATCCTTTCTTATCTGTAATGTATCAAATTTGATTCTCGGTCTGTGACCATTCCATATAAACGTGGAAATGATTTTGTCCCATAATCTGAATTGTTTTTCAGGTATGTCAATGGGTAGCGACTGAAAAAGGTAGAGAAGTCGGGGTAGGACACTTACTTTTATGGTCTCTATTTGAGAACCAATGTCTTATGGAAGGGTAGCCCACCAATCCAAATCACTCTTGATTTCCTTATCTAATTTATCGTAATTATGTTTATATTAATCCTCAGCGTTTTGTGATAAGTCAACCCCAAGATATTTCATTCTTGTTGCTCTCCAATTCAAATTATATTTTTGTATAGTCCATAGTCCAAAAAGGCCCAGACAGACAAGTTCAGGGGGCCGACAGCACAGGAGGCCAAAACAGTTCAGTTCCGGAGGCCGACCATGCGAATGGCAGCGGCAGTGGGGCAGGTCTGGAGGCCGCCCACGCAGTAGGTAGTGGCATGGAAACAGTTCCGGGGACCGACCGTGCGGACGGCAATGGCGGCGTGTAGGAGGTCGTCCTCGCAGAAGGCGGGGGTGGCAACAGAAGTCCGGAGGGCAGCCACGGTGGTGACGATGCCCAACAAGCGGCCTGACAAACGCTCGATGATGTTGAGGCGGTAGTTTGGGACCTGAAGGTGGCGTGATCCCTGCGGGACCAGGCGAGGCGGAGGCTGGACCAGACGAGGCAGAAGCCGAGGCGGAGGCTGGAACAGACGTGGCAGAAGCCGAGGCGGAGGCTGGAACAGACGTGGCAGAAGCAGAGGCGGAGGCTGGGCCAAACGAAACTGGTGACGCTGAAGAGGAGGCCACTGCAGGGGATGCTGGAGCTGATGCGGGGGCTGGACCAGGCGAGGCAGATGAGGATGCCGAAGAGGATGCTGAAGCTGGACCCAGCGACGGCGTGGGTGGACCTGAAGCTGGACCCGGCGATGGCGTGGGTGGACCTGAAGCTGGACCAGGCGACTGCGTGGGTGGAGACACAGAGGCTGCAGCTGGCGAGGATGAAGACACAGAGGCTGCAGCTGGCGAGGATGAAGACACAGAGGCTGCAGCTGGCGGTGGCGTGGAATCCGGAGACGGAGGCGCTGCAGCAGGCAGTGTGGACGAAACTGTGGATGCGGCTGCTGCTGCGGGTGTGGATGAGGCTGCTGGTGGAGCAGCTGGTGGCTGGACGGGCTCCTCGGGCCCCCCAGCTGACGAGGAAGGTCGCTGGACAGGCTCCTCGGGCCCCCCAGCTGGCGAAGCAGGAGGCTGGACAGGCTCCTTGGGCCCCCCAGCTGGCAAAGCAGGAGGCTGGACGGGCTCCTCGGGCCCTCCAGCGAAAACAGTCTCAGGACCAGTGGGCACAGGGGCCCCTGGAACACACAGAACAAAACGTGTCCAGCAACGAGGAAGGTTGCTGGACGGGCTCCTCGGACCCCCCAGCTGACGAGGAAGGTCGCTGGACAGGCTCCTCGGGCCCCCCAGCTGGCGAAGCAGGAGGCTGGACAGGCTCCTCGGGCCCCCCAGCTGGCAAAGCAGGAGGCTGGACAGGCTCCTCGGGCCCTCCAGCTGGCGAAGCAGGAGGCTGGACGGGCTCCTTGGGCCCTCCAGCGAAAACAGTCTCAGGACCAGTGGGCACAGGGGCCCCTGGAACACACAGGACAAAACGTGTCCAGCAACGAGGAAGGTTGCTGGACGGGCTCCTCGGACCCCCCAGCTGACGAGGAAGGTCGCTGGACGGGCTCCTCGGACCCCCCAGCTGACGAGGAAGGTCGCTGGACGGGCTCCTCGGGCCCCCCAGCTGGCGAAGCAGGAGGCTGGACGGGCTCCTTGGGCCCTCCAGCGAAAACAGTCTCAGGACCAGTGGGCACAGGGGCCCCTGGAACACACAGGACAAAACGTGTCCAGCAACGAGGAAGGTTGCTGGACGGGCTCCTCGGACCCCCCAGCTGACGAGGAAGGTCGCTGGACGGGCTCCTCGGACCCCCCAGCTGACGAGGAAGGTCGCTGGACAGGCTCCTCGGGCCCCCCAGCTGGCAAAGCAGGAGGCTGGACAGGCTCCTCCGGCCCTCCAGCGAATACAGTCTCAGGACCAGTGGGCACAGGGGCCCCTGGAACACACAGGACAAAACCAGCAGGCACGGGGACCTCTGGCAGGCACAGATCGGAACCAGCAGGCACACGGGCCTCTGGCAGGCACAGATCGGAACCAGCAGGCACACTGGCCCCTGGCAGGGACAGGACAGAACCAGCAGGCACATGGGCCTCTGGCAGGGACAGGACAGAACCAGAAGGCACACGGGCCCCTGGCAGGGACAGAACAGAACCAGCAGGCACACGGGCCCCTGGCAGGGACAGAACAGAACCAGCAGGCACATGGGCCCCTGGCAGGGACAGAACAGAACCAGCAGGCACACAGGCCTCTGACAGGGACAGAACAGAACCAGGCACACGGGCCTCTGGCAAACACATGGCAGACTGCAGCTGCACAGAGCATTGAGTCTGCTCAGGCAGCAACGGCCGGGTGCGGTCCTCAGCTGGCTCCTTAACCATCAGGGGTCCAGAGTCTGCTGGGGGCTGAAACCCAGCCTCTGGGGAGGCCCTGGAGTGAATCTCAGTCTCAGAACTGGCCAGCTTTTGAGGACTGATAACAATATTGTTTGGTTTGTCTCTCTGATTAGGATTCGAGGTTGTGGAACAGTTCTGTAAGGGTTGGATAGACATAGCTTGCTGTACCGGAGGTGTAGGTGAAGATGATGGCTGTATAGGTGGCTGAGCTGAGGACGACTGAAGAAAAGGTCGGGAAAATGATGGTTGTGAAGTTGGAAACCGAGCTGACGATAAGGCTGATGATTCCTCTACCAACTGAGGTATTGACTGGGCTAAGGATTGAAATAAGGTTTGTAATAAGTCAGGCTGTGGATGTGACTGTGCTATGGGAAGCGAGGCTGAATGTGGTGGAGGTGGCGACTGAGCTTGGGGCCGGGCGGCTAACTGAGCTTGGGGCCGGGCGGCTAACTGGGCTTCGGGCCGGGCGGCTAACCGAGCTTCAGGCCAGGCGGCTAACTGAGCTTCGGGCCGGGCAGCTAACTGAGCTTCGGGCCAGGCGGCTAACTGAGCTGACATAGCCCCAGAATAAACAGTTCCAGATGAAACAGTCTTAGCTCCTGGGTCTGAAGGAGCATCAGAAGCACAGTCTTTTGAACCAAAGCGGAAACAATTGCTCTCAAAATGAATACTCTCATTTTCTGGAACATGAGGAACAGAAGTTCTAGAGTTCATGAAGCTGACGTTAGCGGCCTTGGGGGAAACGGTACGTTTATCCCTCGACACAGAAGGCGAATGTAGGGGGACTTTGTCACTCACCCTAGGCGGTTGGTCGAGAAGAGTCCCAGGCTCCTGCTGGAGCCGTGAGTGCTGGCGGCACGTTCGCCGCTTCCAAGTAGAAGAGGGAGCAGCGCTGGCAGAATACGACAAGGAATGACTCGGCTGTGGCTGCTCCTGCTGTGATGTGGAAACGCTGGGTGAGTCGGGTGGCACTATAATGACATCTAACATCTTGTAGAAAGCTTGAGCTGGTGTAAGCTGGTTGCTCGCGGTCTCATAGTAATCCTCCCGGGACCGGCGGGAGCGTTTTCTGTGAGACCGGGGCATCCGGGGGGAAGAAGCAGGTGAGTGGACCGAAGGGTAAGCAGCTAGTGAGGAACGGCAGCACGGAGGCCCTCCAAGCGCTAGCCGGGTCCCGTCAAAGGCTGAGCTGCGCTTCCTCAGTGAGTCTGCTGGATCCATACTGGTCGCGTCATTCTGTCATGAATCGCTGTGTGGCAGGCAAGCAGGAGTGGTGGACCCAAAATGCAGAACTCAGACACGGAAGTGAAACTTAAAGCGCAGCTTTATTGCTGGGAAAAACCTCGTACAAACTAAACTCACCAAAAGAAAACCAAAAGTCAGAACAGAGGAACCAAGGACTGAAACACTGGAAAGAAACACTAAACTGGAGCAGGAGACCAAACACTAGGAACATAGAAGCAGAACAGCTAGTTGAGGGTACGACGCGACACTGACACAGAGAAACACAGGGCTTAAATACACAGATGGCAGTAATCAAGGGATGAGAGACAGGAGGGGAACACACCTGGGAGAAATCACAGCTGACGAGACAGGGGAAACGTAAACTGAACACACTGACATGAGACATGAACTTTCAGAATAAAACAGGAAACTAACAGACAGAGAACCAGACAGGACACTGAACTTGACAGGCAGACTCATGAGCAGACACAATAACACCATGGACAGACAGAGGGAACACAGAAGTGGGAGCAGGCATGCAAAGAACAGAAACCTAACAAATGGCAAAATCACAACAGAATACACACTCTGAATGAACAAAAGCATAAGGAAACACAAAACACTGAGTCCTCAGACTCAGGACCATGACAGGGCGCTATGAAGATTGCAAACAAGGTAGGAGAAAGGCAGCAGCCCTGTCTGGTAGACTGCTCTAATTTTATGGTCTCAGTTAAACTACCATTTATTCTTATTCTTGCGGTCGGGTTTTGATAAAGTGTTTTAATACATCTGATAGCTTTATCATGAAATCCAACTTTCTCAAGTACGTGATATAGAAAATTTCAATTTATGCTATCGAAAGCCTTTTATGCGTTGAGGCTTATTAAGGCTGCACATTTTCCTTTTTTCGAATATTACTGATAATATATAAAGTTCTCTTTATATTATCTTGGGTTTGACGTCCCTTTATAAAGCCTATCTGGTCTTCATTGATAATATCACTAATAAAATATTCATATCTTTTAGAAATAACTGAGGTATATAATTTATAATCAACATTTAGTATTGATATGGGTCTATAATCTGAACAAATCTCGCTGGATTTTTTCTTGGGGATCACTGTTATGACCGCTTCTTTCCATGAAGGGGGCATTTCACCATGTTCGAGTGTATATCTGAATGATTTTTCGAGTAGTGGTATAAGCTGTTCTTTAAAGGTTTTATACCACTAGGATGGTAAACCGTCACTACCGGGAGATTTGTTTGACTTTAATTTATTTATTGCTTTATCTATCTCTGTTTCCGTGATAGGAGAGGTCAGATAGTCATTATGATTTTTCCCAACTGAGGGTAAATTCAGCTTTTATCTGGTCGATGTGAGGGGAGTATGGATGGGTATCGAAACCCGGTTCTTGTTGAGAACCGGTTCCCACTGTTTCAATTCCTTGGAATTGTTTGCCATTTTTGCAAACGATTCCCTTGTCGATTCCAGTCGCCCCGAATGACATCACCACGTTGCGAAGCGTCATTTACCTGGCAGGAAACACGGCGCGAAAGCGGCTCAAACGCTCAAAAGTTTGGTTATACTTTACGAGAATGGATGACAACAGGGCAACTTTTCAGTACTTGAAAAGTAGATATTTCATTTAGGGAAGGAAACACTACGAATATGCAAAAGCATTTGCTCACAAAACACGTGATAACCTTAAATGAATGTCGTGTTTTTAATTCCGCTCCAGACTCGTGAATCTCAACCCAGCAGCAGCGGTAACGTTTGTACGTTCTCTCCCGTTAATGGGGCAGGTAAATAATCAACTAACAGTGCATATTATGTTAGCGCGATCTGTTTTATTACAAAACCTGCCATTACTGTGCATTTAGGTGATCATGATGAGAGAGACAGAGTCTGGCTCAGATGCTGGCAGTTCTCGCTGCAGTCTATCGGTAGCGTCTCCTTTCAGGCCAGGATAGACGAATGTCACCGAGCAGTGACTAAGTTTGTGGTAAAAGGCTGCCACAGCAGATGCCCCCGATTTTTGGTAAGTGAATGTGTTTAATTGTAGGCAGGGACATTACTGGATATTCTTGTGTAATTGCTACAGAATAATTTATGGTATACTTTGTTGTTGCTACAGAAGAATATTTATTTTATTATTTTACATTTACAATTTTCTTTCCTGGGGACCCTGTGACACCCCATTGAAGAGCCGTAGGCTGGATCTCTTAAGATCTCACTGCTGGGTTTGTAAGGCCATGTTACTTGTAAATTTCTATCTTGTTCAAAGAGAAGATATAAAACAAAGTTCTAAGCTAATCGAACTTAGTGTTCTCCCTTTTTAAAAAGAATCGTAAGAGAATCGATAAAGAATCGGATCGTTAAACAGAATCGAAAATGGAATCGGAATCGTGAAAATCTTATCAATACCCATCCCTACAAGGGGGAGAGGCTGACTGTATAAGTTTCTATAGTAGTCCATAAACTGAGTTCCATTCTTTTAGGGTCATGAATTATTTGATCTGTTTCTATATCCCTTATCTTGTGAATTATCCGATCTCTTTGTTGTTTTTTCAGTTGTTTTGACAATAATTTGTTTGGCCTTGGTCCCACTTCATAGTAGGATTGTTTTAAAAATCTATTCTATTTTTTATATTTCTGAGGCTAGTATTTTATCTATTTTATCCCTAATTTCATTCATTTTTGGAAGCAATGAAGGGTCTTGTGTGGTCTTGTGTTGTTGTTCAATTAAAAAAAGGTTCTCCTTCTCCTTCTTGTATACCTCCTCTCTGTTTTTTTAATTGTGGCAGTCTTGGCAACAAATTTTCCCCTTATAACTGCTTTGAGAGCATCCCATAGTATGACTGGGGTAACTTCTCCATTATCGTTTTCATTTTGATAGGTTATAAAGTCCTTCTTTAGTTCCTCCACGTATGACTTATTATTTAATATTCCCACATTTAGCCTCCATAATGTATTTTTCTCCTGTACTTTCAAATAAAGTATAAGGTGGATTGCACAGTGATCAGATACATCTGCTTGTTGAATTTCACACTCTTTTACCCTGTTTAAATCATTATTATTCATGAAGAAGTAATCAATTCTAGCATAGCTGCTGTGAGGGGGAGAATAGTGTCTATAGTCTTTTTGTAGAGGGATGAAACTCCATATACCAACTATCCATGACGATATGAACTATAAAATGAGTTAGCATTGTCACGATCCTGGGTCTTATGACCCAGTGTTTTGAGTTTTAGTTCTTTTGATGTTTATAGTGTATGTTTAAGCTTATCAGGTTTCCTAAGTTCATTTGTTATCATGCCTAAGTGTTTCTAGTTCTTATTATCTCCCCCTCGTGTTTCCAACTATGTTAAATCTCCCCTGCTCTTCATGTGTTTCATATCTGTGTCTTACGTTGTCAAGTTCGGGTTGTCATGTCTACGTCTCATTATGTTTCCCGTTTTATTGTGAAGAGGTCTGGTGTTTCTGTGTTCATCGTGTTCAGTTTTACTCTCCCACTGTGACGTCATTATGTTCATGTGTCAGCTGGTTCCCCATGTGTTGCCACTTTCCTCATTATCCTCCTGTGTCTATTTAGTCCATGTGCTTTCAGTCATTCGTTGTCAGGTCGTCTGCTCATCCATGTCTCATCTCCAGGTATCTCTGTCAGTTCACTATGGTTAAGGTTTTTCATGTTTAGTTTTAGTTCACCCAGTTTAGGTTATTGTTTAGTTTTCACCGATGCCCTATTATTTTGTACCCTCGTTGCTAGCCTCAATAAACGGCTTGTTTTGTTAATCCACACCACGTTTTGGTCTGCGTTTGAGTCCTCCTCTCCAACACATACGGTCTGCCCCAGCCAGACCGTGACAAGCATATCTGAACCTCTTAAGTTTCTCGCTTTCCAGACAAGACAGAGGCGCTTCTTGTAGAAAAATAATTTGTGACTTGTCTTTCTTTAATTTGGTCATTACCTTCTGACACTTCACAGGATTATTTAGACCATTAATATTGAACGTCAGTATTTGAATATTATGATCAATCATTTCTAATGGGTTTAAGCAGCAGTCCAACTCTAAACATAGAAAACAAAAACAAAAAACAACAGTTCAACATTAAACACTTGTACTTGTACTTATCCATCCCGTATAGTCCCTGTTGATGGGAGAATGGATTTGTGCCTCACTATGGTGGGGGCCCTCCCCAGCTGTGAGAATAAACCCACAAAAACTAGAATTGTCCAACATTTGGTGGTTGCAGCAAAATACTCCCTCTTATTGGTTTTACTGATCTATAAACTTAAGTCGTGAGTCATT
This sequence comes from Rhamphochromis sp. 'chilingali', assembly GCF_963969265.1. Classification (NCBI taxonomy): domain Eukaryota; kingdom Metazoa; phylum Chordata; class Actinopteri; order Cichliformes; family Cichlidae; genus Rhamphochromis; species Rhamphochromis sp. 'chilingali'. The sequence goes on from NC_137932.1 coordinate 28,360,284, forward strand.
GTAACTCGTTTGACCCAGATTAGTGTATTAGATTAATACTCTACAATACAAAAGTAAATCTCCTTTTAAGTAGGAAAATAATAGTATTTAAGTTCACCCACGTGGAGCTGTACTATCTAAAGTGGCGACGGTGCGTTTCCATCGTAGCACTGTGTTCAGTCGCTCCTCTGCAGCCACTGCGATGTTAGCTTTTGTCGTCACTTTCACCCTGAATCCACGTCAATTCAGGTCTCGTGCTGCCTCTTCTGCTGTGCTGTAAATCACTAGACCGGTATCCCAATACAGCCGCATCTTTGTATAGGGTGTCTGGTACCGGATCCCCTTCTCCTCCAGAGCTGCTTTTATGGGCCCATATGTCTTACGCTTTTCCATAACATCTATTGCATAGTCGTTATCAAAGTAATGTCTTTCTTGTTAATCTCCATCTTCTGTTGCCATGCTTTCCTAAAGACCAATTCTTTAACGTGAAACTCCAAAAAGTTAACAATTATTGATCTCGGGGAAGCGACAGCTGATGGCTTTGGTATCGATGCTCTGTGTGCCCGCTGGATACAGAGGTCAAGTCCCTCTGGCAGGGTCAGGTGGCATTTAAACAGCTTGTTAACAAATTCAATGACAGATCTTCCTTCTTTTTCCTCTGGCACCCCGTAAATCCTCATATTATTTCTTCTTGAGCGGCTCTCAAGATCAACAACTTTGTCCCGCATCTGCAAGTTTTCTTTCACCACCGCCAGTAGCGTTTCTTTCATCTCCAAGCAGGCAAACTCCATGTTCGCTATTCGGGTTTGTGACTGTGCTATGTTGGTTTTTTGGCTCTGGAGTTCCTGCATAACTTGGTAAATGGCCTGTATTTATATAGCGCTTTTCTAGTCCTTAAGGACCCCAAAGCGCTTTACATATCCAGTCATGCACCCATTCACGCACACATTCACACACTGGTGATGGTAAGCTACATTGTAGCCACAGCCACCCTGGGGAGCACTGACAGAGGCGAGGCTGCCGGACACTGGCGCCACCGGGCCCTCTGACCACCACCAGTAGGCGGGTGAAATGTCTTGCCCAAGGACACAACGACCGAGACTGTCCAAGCCGGGGCTCGAACCGGCAACCTTCCGATTACAAGGCGAACGCCCAACTCTTGAGCCACGATCGCCCCCCACTTCACCTTTAAACTCCGTAAGGTCTTCTTTCAAAACTTTCTTGACATCGTTTTTAAATTTGTCCAGATCGTGTCTCATTTCTTATTTAAAATCTTTTAGCTCTGTATGGAGCATTGTTAGAGCTTGTAGCAGAGCATTTTGATCAGTGCTGGCTTCAGCTAGCATAGTTTCTCCGCTGTGGTCTTTTTCCTTGTGTCTGGTAGACTTGGTCACTTCTGGGATCTGTTGTGTGTCAGTCGTTTTTTATTCATCATCTGACTCCTTAGCTTTCTCCCTCCGACCATACTTTGATTAAGATGGTATCAGTGTTATTTATGTTGATAGGAGGTAGCTTGTCCAAACCGATTTGAGGATCTCACTATTATACGTCTATCTTGTTGTAGCACCACGCCAGAAGTCCAATGATGTTTTTCTTATTAAGCTCTTGCCAGCATCGTGCAAACCACAGTTCAAATCAAGGTTGTAGCTGACTTATAATAAACAAGGCAAAGTCAGGGATAACAGTTCAAGTGCCTACCATCACTTTATACAGTCTAACAAACACATGCATACCTGTCCTTCAGATGAAGTGCTCTTTTGCAACAGTGAAATTCTTTAAGAGGGATGTTTGGTCTTTAAGCACAAAGTTAGCATTAGTTAGCTTCTCCTGATAGATGAGGGCTGCTAACATCAGGTAACGTTGGGAATACTCTTTGTTTTCTCCTAGTTAATGTCTCATCTGTGACTAGTTGTCCTTTGAATCACACAACAATGTGATTAGTGATCAACATGGCTATTTATTTAATTGTGAATGCTTGTGCATTTGTTAAATATGTCATATGTCATAAAGGCAGACAAAGGCATGAGTGATTCTCTCAAGAAACTGAGAGAAGATGGCATTAAGACAAAACCAAAGGGTGCAAAAAAGCCTTCCACCACAATCATGTGGTGATTCAAGAAGGAGTCATTGAGCATGAAGTATGGAAGACCCTGGATACACTGGAGAGGTTACCTCTTTGGGCTGCAGTGTGGAGGTTAGCATCGCTTCATCACAGCAAGAAGGTCCTGGCTTCAAATTCAGTGCCTATGTGGGTTCTTTCTGTGTGGAATTTGTATGTTCTCCCAATGTCAGGCGCTAGTTTTCACATAGATCTTTGTAGAGGAGAGACAGTTGTATCAGGACAAGGTGTTCTCCCTTATCCATCTGAGTTTTCAGGAGTTTCTGGTTGATGAATCGCCTTGAGGCAACTTTTGTTGTGATTTGGCGCTATATAAATAAAATTGAATTGAATTGAATGTGATGAATGTCCATCAGACATCCTGATGGACAAACAACAAATATTATCAATGGTCTCAAATACATTTCCACCACATTGCTGTGAAAAAGTCTTTCAACAACATCTTTTTGCTCAGATTTATCATTATTATAAGTTGATGCACTCTCAAATAATCAAAGGTAGCAGCTGTACATCTTTGATATTTTAAAGTACGGGTATTTCCCCATACTTTAACAATGCAAGTATTTCAAAGGGGGTGCCATAAAGACTTTATAGCAGTGGTCTCCAAACTACGGCCCGCCTCCACACTTGACCTGGCCCCCTGAACAATATTAGAGATGCATTATTATTTTTTCAGTCTGGCCACGCGATCGACACTAATGCACCCATAGAACACTGGGGTGTAGTGGGCCTGCCTGACTGAATCTCTGGAAATGTTTCCCCATGTTAATAAAGCTCATTTGATTTGAATTGTGAACAAAAAAATTTTTTTTGCTACTACGACGTCACTTTGCCCAGAACGTGAACGTGCCCCCCCAGAACGGAATAATGGCAAAAAGGTTAGGTAAGAGAAAAATTGATTCAGAATGCAGGGTATTTAACCTGCAGTGGACACACAATTATTTTTTTGTTCAATGCAAAGAAAAGGCTGTTTGTCTCATCTGTCAAGAGACGGTGGCGGTATTCAAAGAATACAATCTGCGCCGACATTATGAATGCCGTCACAAAGACAAGTATGATAGCTTCCAAGGCCAAATGCGAACAGACAAAATCTCAAAGATAAAAAGTGGACTGTTAGCTCAGCAGACTGCATTTGTACGCCAAACTCAGCTGAACCAGTCATCAGTTCGGGCCAGCTGTCGTGTTGCTCAACTCCTTGCAAGCTACGGTAAACCTTTCACTGAGGGAGAGTTTGTCAAGAAATGTTTGAATGTTGTCGTGGAGGAGGTGTGTCCCGATAAGAAAGATGTCTTTAATGCTGTGAGTCTATCGGCGAGCACAATCACCAGACGCGTGGAAGAAATAGGGGGTAATGTATAGGCCCAGCTGCAGCAAAAGACGAAAGAATTTGACTATTTTTCATTAGCACTGGATGAGAGCACAGACGTGCAGGACACAGCGCAGCTTCTTATTTTTATTCGTGGAGTTAGCGCAAACTTTGAGATGTGTGAGGAGCTGGCAGCCCTCCAATTGTCTGAAAGGCACTACGACGGGGGAGGATATTTTCGACAAAGTATGTCAAACAATGGAAGAGTTAGATCTGGACTGGGCAAAGCTTGCTAGCATCACAACTGACGGGGCTCCTTGTATGGTGGGCGCATCTCGGGGCCTAATAGGACGCATGAACCGTGAGATGGAAGAACGGGGTCTCATCGCCCCTCTACAAGTCCACTGCATAATTCACGAGCAAGCGCTTTGCTGCAAAGTGTTGAAGTGGGATTCTGTCATGAAGGCTGTGGTATCATGCATAAACTTCATTAGAGCAAACGGACTTAAACACAGGCAGTTCCAACAATTCCTGTCTGAACTGGACTCTGCGTACAGAGATGTACTGTACTACACAGAGGTCCGATGGTTGAGCCGCGGCAGAGTTTTGAGGCGTTTTTACGAGCTGCTACCCGAAATTAACGCATTTCTTCATTCAAAAGGCAAAACGGTCCCAGAGCTGATCAACCCAGAATGGAAGTGGCACCTCGCATTTTTAACAGACGTGACGGAAATGCTGAACGGCCTTAAATTGCAGCTACAAGGCCAGGGGAAACTCATTTGCGACATGTATTCCCACATAAAAGCATTTGAGTTGAAACTAGCGCTGCTTTTGGAACAAGTGAAAAAGCACAACTTCACCCATCTCCCTGCTACCCAAAACCTTTCTGCAGAGAACCCAGCGGTCCTGTTCCCAGCTGAAAAGTGTGTGGAAGCACTGGAAATGCTGAAGGCGGAGTTCAGTGTGCGATTCCGTCAACTACATGTTCATGCAAAAGAAATCCATCTTTTCCAAAACCCCTTTGTTGCCGACATCGATGAAGCCCAGCCTTTTTATCAGTTTGAGCTGGCCGAGTTACAGAACTGTGATGTTCTGAAAGATGCATTCAAGCCCAACAGTCTCGTTGACTTCTATGCCGCCCTCCCAAATGACACGTACACTAACATAAAAAAACACGCAATGAAGATGTCCACACTTTTTGGCAGCATGTATATCTGCGAGCAAACCTTTTCACGCATGAAACTCATGAAAACTCCGATGAGATCAAGATTGACAGGTGAACATCTGCATCAGTGTTTGAGACTGGCTGTGACTAGAATGGAACCGGACATTCAACTTCTCACCGGCCAGATGCAGGCCCACAGTTCACACTGATGAACATACAGTACATAGGTAAGCTCACTTTTGTGACTTGAATGAGTTATTCTGAGTATAAACAAATATAATCATAATAAAAGCTACTGGGATAAAATCCATCTCCACAACCATTGAAAAAAGCTTGTGAAAATGTTTTGTGCTGTGTAGGTGCTGTATCACTTAGTTTGGTTTCTCAGCCTGCTTGCTTTGTGGTTTTCAGAGGGAAGTTGGTGAGAGAGAGCAAACAATGGTGTCTACTAGGCTACCCTACTGGAACCTAAAAAACTGGATTATAAGGAAAGAACACAAGAACTTTGAGAGACTGCTCATATGAGTCATTTAAGAGATTCTGCTCTGACAACTGAAGCGTAAGATTGTGCACGGCACAACAGAAACTTTCTTTCTGTGATGAACCCAGAGAGGGTTCTTTGGTTATTATTGATTTCAGAAATACTGTTATTATATATTTCCTGACTTTTTTTCTGTGAAGAACCCAGAGAGGGTTATTTGATTATTTATTGATGTCATAAATAGTGTTATTAAGTATTTCCTAAGTTCATTTTTTCTGTTAAGGAGGGTTATTTGATCTCGGAAAGGGTTATTAATATTTGGTTATGTGTGGCTTTCTGGAAAACAATAAATGTTTACATTTTGGCAAACCTGCAATCGTCACACTTTTTCTGTTACAAACTGACCCTGGCCCCCATCAGAGAAAGAAAAAGTTATGTGGCCCTCACTGGAAAAAGTTTGGGGACCCCTACTTTATAGGGTCTTTACCTTACAACAGAAAGCACACTGAGACAACCGTTGTTCTCTTTTGGCCATATAAATAAAACTGAACTGAACTAACAAGTGAAAAAGTTGTTTGGCCGAGTGACTACTCCAGTGCTCAAAGTAGTATTCATTAGCCCTTTGGCAAGCTACTTGAACGGAAGCCATGAGCAAGGTACTGGTACGTGTTGAGACCCCTGATTCAGATGTTCCCTTTATATGTGCCTTTTTGAGCAGAGGAACCTTGTGAGCACTTGCGAGAAAGATTTGAGTCCATTACAGCGTAGTATGTTACCAATGGTGTTCTCTGCACAGCAAATTCAAAAGTGTTAAATTTTTTGGTGTTAATAGTCTCCTTGCAAAAGTAGAGTTAATTTTACTCTAAGCAGAGTCACATTCTTTTAATGTAACTCTGAGGTGTAAAATGATAGTAGTTAAAATCGAGTGTTAAAAATGAGTGTTTCTCTGTCAAATCTGGAGGTGTTACAATGGAAACATTAACTCTTGACCTCTTAACTCTGAACTCCTAGCGGGGCTATGACACCAACAGAGTAAATTCACAGACTCCGCCCCCAGCACGGCTCCAATCGAAGCTGAAGTGAAGCCGTTTCAGAACATTTTGCTCTACATATTTGAGTTGTTTGCCATGCTTGGTAAGTCATTTTTTCAAAGATTGTTTCAATTGTTATTAGCTTTTACTTCTGTGGCTCTTTGGAGTTGAGACAAAGCTGTGTGAAAGGCATTAGCCATGTTGCTCGCTGATAGCGTAATATTCTGTTTTAGCTAGCTGAAAGGTATTGTTTGCGGGCAAATACCACAGCCTTGAAAAAAAGCTTGCATGTGAATTTTCAGTCAAATCTTTGGTCAAATACACCTAAAACAATGTCTAGAGTGTGAAATGTTGGTATAATGGTGCTACTTGAAGCCTGAAAACGATCGCCCATAAAAAAAAAAAACAAAAAAAACGAGCAAACAGCAGTAGCAGGCGTCCTGACTGGATTCTACGTTAGCATAGATCCCTCCAGAGTTTTGTGCACACGGTTTAGGTAAAAATTAAAAAGGTTGAGGTTTTACATTTAGTTCAGTATTACCTGTTGCCTGTGTCCTTGTCTTTTGGGAAAATACTTTACACAAGTAATGGCTCAAAGAGGATTCCTTTTTTTTTTTACTGTGCTGCAATTGTTTACTGGATTATTTGTGCCATTAATTAGTGTCAACTAATTTTTATTCGATCTCCACACAGGATATGCTTGTGAAGATGGAATATGGGGGAGAGCAGAAGTGCGTTGAAGTTCCACAAAGTGATGAATGAAGGACATGCATATTGTATTGAAGAAATAAGTGATGAGAATGCTGTTATTTGCATTTACCATGTCAGACCTTTTGATAAACAAAATTCTAATGAAAGTGAGAACATGTATACTGTTACGTCTTTCAGAAAATGTTTTGAAATTGTGGTGCACAGTTCAGAATAAATGTTTTTCAAAAACCATTGCATCTTTTTAGTAAATGTTTATTTCCAAAAGAAATTTCTAGAAGTTCAGAACAGTAAAATTCCCGCTTTTTAGAATGAATTAGAAGATAACTCTTACGTAGTTAAACTAAAATACTCTTTGAGAGTTAATATATAAACTCTTGACACCAAGTGTTAAATTATCAACTCCAGACAGATTTGGTGTTTAACACTAAATCAGAGTTAACGTACCAACTCTCCAAAAAGAGTTAAATTAACACTCTCTGGTGTGGACCCATATAGACACTTTAATAGTGTTGAAATCAAATCCGACAGTGTTAATTTGGACATGCTGGATTTGCTGTGTGTGACTGTGGCCCAGAGTGCCTTTAGGTCATTAACAAGTAGCCCAAACAAGTCCCATGTAGTTTGGGCTGATTCACCACCTTTCGTGTGATCGTCCTCATGTGGCAAGATATTGCATGAAGCTCAAAGAGAAGAGCGATTAATGATCATTTTACATTTCTTCTATTTTTGAAGAATCACATCAAGAATTGTCCCATTCTTGCTTCTTGCTGATGGTCTTGTACACTGTTAGACTTTTCATCGCCACTTTACGGTAACATACTGGCGTCACTGTTGCCAGCGTCATACCGTGACGCCGTGTTACGGTAGCTTACCGTTCTGCAGGATGATACCGTTTTTGCTGGTGTGGTATAATACTCTTGGACAAATTATGGTAACGCACCGTAGCCTTTTTTACGGTATCTCACTGGCGACAGTGATGCCAGTGAGATACTGTTATGTTGTAAATTACGTCAACAAAGTAACATCATACTGTGATTAAGAAATTGGTATACTACCGTTTATTCACGGTATGTCACTGTAAGCCCGCTGCAAGGTAATAAACTGCAATATATTTACCAGTAACTTACCGTTATCACGCATCATCAGTACCAAAACTATTCATCTCTGCTAGAGGACACTGTGTCCCAACAGGCGGTCATTTACTATTTAACAGGTCATAATTGACCGTAATTTCAGTTAACAGTAACATACTGTAAGAGACTGGAGGGTTCCAAAAAAATCCAAAAAACTCATTAATATCAAAGCTGAATGTTTTTGGAAGTAGTTTTTAGTTTGTTTTTAGTTTTAGCTATTTTAGGGGGATATCTGTGTGTGCAGGTGACTATTACTGTGCATAATTATTAGGCAACTTAACAAAAAACAAATATATACCCATTTCAATTGTTTATTTTTACCAGTGACACCAATATAACATCTCCACATTCACAAATATACATTTCTGACATTCAAAAACAAAACAAAAACAAATCAGCGACCAATATAGCCACCTTTCTTTGCAAGGACACTCAAAAGCCTGCCATCCATGGATTCTGTCAGTGTTTTGATCTGTTCACCATCAACATTGCGTGCAGCAGCAACCACAGCCTCCCAGACACTGTTCAGAGAGGTGTACTGTTTTCCCTCCTTGTAAATCTCACATTTGATGATGGACCACAGGTTCTCAATGGGGTTCAGATCAGGTGAACAAGGTGGCCATGTCATTAGTTTTTCTTCTTTTATACCCTTTCTTGCCAGCCACGCTGTGGAGTACTTGGACGCGTGTGATGGAGCATTGTCCTGCATGAAAATCATGTTTTTCTTGAAGGATGCAGACTTCTTCCTGTACCACTGCTTGAAGGCGTCTTCCAGAAACTGGCAGTAGGACTGGGAGTTGAGCTTGACTCCAACCTCAACCCGAAAAGGCCCCACAAGCTCATCTTTGATGATACCAGCCCAAACCAGTACTCCACCTCCACCTTGCTGGCGTCTGAGTCGGACTGGAGCTCTCTGCCCTTTACCAATCCAGCCACGGGCCCATCCATCTGGCCCATCAAGACTCACTCTCATTTCATCAGTCCATAAAACCTTAGAAAAATCAGTCTTGAGATATTTCTTGGCCCAGTCTTGACGTTTCAGCTTGTGTGTCTTGTTCAGTGGTGGTCGTCTTTCAGCCTTTCTTACCTTGGCCATGTCTCTGAGTATTGCACACCTTGTGCTTTTGGGCACTCCAGTGATGTTGCAGCTCTGAAATATGGCCAAACTGGTGGCAAGTGGCATCTTGGCAGCTGCACGCTTGACTTTTCTCAGTTCATGGGCAGTTATTTTGTGCCTTGGTTTTTCCACACGCTTCTTGCGACCCTGTTGACTATTTTGAATGAAACGCTTGATTGTTCGATGATCACGCTTCAGAAGCTTTGCAATTTTGAGACTGCTGCATCCCTCTGCAAGATATCTCACTATTTTTGACTTTTCTGAGCCTGTCAAGACCTTCTTTTGACCCATTTTGCCAAAGGAAAGGACGTCGCCTAATAATTATGCACACCTGATATAGGGTGTTGATGTCATTAGACCACACCCCTTCTCATTACAGAAATGCACAACACCTAATATGCTTAATTGGTAGTAGGCTTTTGAGGTTATACAGCTTGGAGTAAGACAACATGCATGAAGAGGATGATATGGACAAAATACTCATTTGCCTAATAATTCTGCACTCCCTGTAAAGACTCGTTTTGAACTTTTGCTTTAAGTTATAAAGTTATTTTGTTATTTACATTTGGCCTAATAATAATCCTTATTGCTGTTTAGAGAGGAGCGGTGCTTCAAACGATAGTTTCAGACTTCTGTCAGAATCTGCAGATTATACAGTACAAATAAAATGTTCAAGTTTCTCCAACTTTGTCTTTCCAACAGTTTCACTGACATCTACAAGGGATGGCCAGGAAGCGTTCACGATGTCTTCTCCGGCGCTGATAATTGGCGTCTGTCTTGTGTCAGTGACGTAAAAGACAGATTTAATGTGACACAACCGTTCAAACAGCAGTCGCTTTCTAAAACATCAGATATGTATCGGATTCAGCACCACATACGAAAGTGACCCAGGTCGGATTTGAAAATATCGGATTTGTGCCGTTCACACTGTCATACCATGATCAGATATGGGTCGCATAGGGTCAAAAAAGTCGGATTTGATGCGCTTTCGCCTGCAGTGTGAACGTAGCCGAAGTCAAGAAAAACTTAAATGGTGCATGTTTTGGTTATTGATTAATCCCGGGGTAAAACTGTCTGCTTCCAGCTTTTCAGTTATTCAGTGAGTTTATTTATTATTAATGACAATAAAGACAATATATTTTATTTTGGGGCTTAAGAAAATAATACATTTAAAGTTGCCACCTTGAGTATTTTTGCATGTAACGCCTACGTAAGGATTGAGGAAATAGTTTTCTATTCTTCTTCTCTCAACAGGTGATCCAGGAGATTTTTTTTTCTTTTTTCTTTTCTCCCCCCCTTTCTCACTGTCCCTCTCCCCTTCTGTTTTTCTTAAAAAACAAAAACAAAAAAAAACCATACTGGCGTCACTGTTGCCAGCGTCATACCGTGACGCCGTGTTACGGTAGCTTACCGTTCTGCAGGATGATACCGTTTTTGCTGGTGTGGTATAATACTCTTGGACAAATTATGGTAACGCACCGTAGCCTTTTTTACGGTATCTCACTGGCGACAGTGACGCCAGTGAGATACTGTTATGTCGTAAATTACGTCAACAAAGTAACATCATACTGTGATTAAGAAATTGGTATACTACCGTTTATTCACGGTATGTCACTGTAAGCCCGCTGCAAGGTAATAAACTGCAATATATTTACCAGTAACTTACCGTTATCACGCATCATCAGTGCCAAAACTATTCATCTCTGCTAGAGGACACTGTGTCCCAACAGGCGGTCATTTACTGTTTAACAGGTCGTAATTGACCGTAATTTCAGTTAACAGTAACATACTGTAAGAGACTGGAGGGTTCCAAAAAAATTGGATGGATGGATGGATGGATGGATGGATAGATAGATACACACACACAAAATATAATCCATGTGCTTTACACCACTTTATTTATTATCACTGATTTTTCCCTGCTGAAATACACATTTCTAAAATCAAAAACTGAAAAGAACTGAAAACATATTTTCATTGAGGAAGCACTTGTTTTTACTAAACCATGTAATACATTATTTTCATAATTTCATTACATATGCTCAAGTATTGGGTTTTCTTAGTTATATTTTGTAGGGTCTTAAACCTACAATGTGAAGTGCCTTGGCATTCATTTTGTTGGTACCATACAAATAAACTGAATTGTAATGAATATAATATCAAGCCCCACACTTCTGCCTTTATATACACTTTGTCCAAAATACTGGCTCACACCACCAAATCAATGCACAAAGCAGGGTCCACAAGGACATGGATGAGCATGTGTGGTGTGAAGGAACTTGACTGACCTGCACTGAACCCTGATCTTGCTTTGTGGACTGAGTTCATTGATTTGTAAGGTGAGCCAATACATGTGACAATTAAAGTGTAAGTAGCTGAAATAATTTTTAACAAACGGGTAAAAGAAGGAAAAAAAATCAAAACTGTTGCACTCAAAAAACCTATTAGACAGAGACAGCGTCTTGCAAGAGTGGCAAGAGAGCTTGTCTTCATTGTTGTTCGTCTTGTGTAAATGTCCAGAAAGCATGGGCCATGGATCATCTGTGGAGACACAGGTACATTGGTCACTTAAATTATACAAGAAATTCACTAAAATGGCAAAAACAGTTACATAATTTGAAGTTCTCCACTCAAATTCAGTAAGCCACTAGAGGAAAGTTGTGACATGAGGGTTAATGTGAACAACCTTTCGCTTCACAGTGGTCCCAGTCTTTCTGCTCGTCCCAACCTTGGAGGTACATTTTGTTCCCTCTTCAGGGTTTATCCTTACAAAAAACCTTGCACACGCTGACTCCTGGTATTCCAGGTTCAATACATAGAATGAACCAAAGAAGACTGACATTGCATCAGCAAAGGTGTTCTCTTTGTCCAGCTCAACAATTACACACCCCTCTACATTCACCATCCAGCAGGTGGTGGTCATTGAACTTTGTCCTTAAATGTATAGGGGCAACATGTTGTCATTATGCAACATAAAATAATTTCAGTACTTCACTTCTTCAAACTGTCTAGATAGTCATAAAGCAAATAGCTACATACAGTTAATTATTAATGGCCTTATGTACATAAGTCCATTTTAACATATTATAATTGTACATAATTGGGAATTATTCTGCACATTAAACACAGCTAACAAACAGTCAGCCCATTTAAATTACCGGAGATGAATCAACTGTATGTTATTTTGGAGTTTATAGTTTGTGCTGCTGTTAAACTTTACAGTATTGACTTCAGTATTCCTGCTGTTGGTGTAGCTAGACTACTATGTTGATCAGTAATATCAAATTCAAATTCAAATTTTTATTTGTCACGTACACAGTCATACACAGTACGATATGTAATGTGAAATTTGATATTGTTACTTTGCTGGATTCACTGAGAGACATGTCCAACAACCTTGGTTTAGAAAGGAAATTACAGAAATTTGAGCTAACAAAACAGAGATACCTGTGTCCACGAAAAGCTCCTGTGCCAAACAGATATTGCAATATGGTCTAATCAGCTCTATTTCATGAATGACTTCTTACCAAGCATAATCAGCCTTGGGGTGATGGGCAGGTTGCTCTCTGCTTTAAGGGACATCCTGGTAGATGTTTCCTGCCAGAAAAAGGACCAAGACATTTTATGTAACAAATAAAAAAATATAACAGGACAGCAAGCAACAACATTAAACATAGAGCTGTATGAAAGAAGCTTACATCTGCTAAGACAAAGAGGGAGTCTTCATCTTCCTTCTAATACTTCATCATGAGAAGTATGGCTGCTGTGCCAACCTTGTTGTTGGTCAAAACTCCCTCACTTTCTATCTGCTGAAGAAGTGTCCTTATACCAAGGTTCCATTTGAGCTTCTGGCTGGAGAAATAGTTAATAATCCTTCTGTCTTTGGTTATGAGGGCCTGACCTAAGTGCTCACTGATATCGATGCCTGTGAGTTTGTAAAAGTGGTTCGAAAGACCTTTCCGAGTAAACAAGAATGGCCACTGCTCCTGAATTTCAGCTACTGAAAGTGAGGGACAACTGTTGATAAGCTGCCGCTGAGAAATATATGTGAGGCACATGAAGTCATCTACATCAGGTCTCTCCACAGCTCCAGGTCCTTCTGAATTAAAAATTGTTACCAAGATGTGTTTCTTTTCCTCTAAAGAAGCTGGCGTTTCCCCCTCAGGAAGTTCAACTGGCTGCCAATTTATATAACCATAGCTATCAACAAGGCATATAACTTTTTATGTGAGGTTGCATTACTGTTGGGACTACAGTCTTCCTCATTCCTGGTTCTCTTTGTTTGACGAAGTCTATGTGTTGTATTATCTCGATTAACATGTTCAACTCTAGATTTGATGCTTCTTAGTAGTGAATAATGTCCACAACCCCGTCTTTCTCCCTTTTCAGTAAAATCTGCAAATGTTTGAGGGTATCTGTTTACAATGATCTTAGCAACCTCTTCACAAGATGCACGTTTAGGGTTTCTGCAGTTAACTTGCATGGCCTCCACAACAATTCTAACCATACTTCTCCTGTCCTCTGGATGACCTCTGTCTCCTCATGTGATTGCATGCGACAGTTGGAGTGGAAATCATTCCCAAGCTCCAGAGTAATGGTGTCATTCAAATTCTTTGGTCTGCCATCTAAAAAAAAGAGAGATGGTGTTAGTGTCAATGTCTACTTTTGTTTCGTGCATTGCACAGCTGCAAAGGTCCTGAAATTCCTCTATGATGCTCTGTATAGTGCTGGTTGGCAAGAGCATTTTATTCTGCATTTTTAAATGACACAAAGTCAACTGTCTTCTAATAGATTAACTGTGTCCTGTCCATGTATTATGGCAAATCCCCCAATTTCTTGTTGCCTTGACTGCTGAACTGTCTACTTATGTTTTCGAGAAATATGGCTGGAAAATGATGTTCGGACACTGAAGTATTTAGAGCAACCTTCAAATGGACATAATGGACACATGGCTTAAAAGCATATTATTAGGTTAGTTCACTGTAGTTAGGCAGAGGTGTCTTAAAAAGTACCACCTTATACAAACCAAATGAAGGTCCAGTATAAGAAAGAATAAGAAGAGAAAAAAGGAACACCCTGCTAAATGAAGTCATTTTTAAACATTACTCTAAATGTAGCCACTAGTTTTTATTGCTGGCCATACAAAAAGTAAGTATGCTTCAATTATATTTCCCAAGTATACCTTACCTATACGTATACTAATAATGCTTCTTGGGACTATATTGGCCCCCGTTTTAGTACATAACAGTATTCTTGAAATTAACTTTTAGATGTACTTTTTGTTCACCATAATTGTACTAGCATAATGTCATAAAGTCTACAAGAGTATAATTAAAATATACTCAACTCTATCACAATACTAACCTTACAAGTATACTATTAATTAATAGTATTAATAATGTTTCACATTGTTTGAATAAACAAATACATTTATTAATATATGAGGTTCCATTCAGTTCAAGGAATTAAATTTTAGTGTGGCTGCAACTTACTCCTTAAGTTAAAAATTATGCTGTATATTGTAGTTTATATGTTATACTACTTTCACAGTGAATCGCATTTTATAGTAAAACACTCTGGATGAGGATTTAAGTAATTAGGGCCCGAGCACTGAGAGTGCGAAGGCCCTATTGTATCTGCTCTGTTTCTTCTTATTATTATTATTAGGGCCCGAGCACTGACAGTGCGAAGGCCCTATTGTATCTGCTCTGTTTATTAGGGCCCGAGCACTAAACGTGCGAAGGCCCTATTGTATCTGCTCTGTTTATTAGGGCCCGAGCACTAAACGTGCGAAGGCCCTATTGTATCTGCTCTGTTTATTAGGGCCCGAGCACCGAGAGTGCGAAGGCCCTATTGTATCTGCTCCGTTTATTATTATTATTAGGGCCCGAGCACTGACAGTGCGAAGGCCCTATTGTATCTGCTCTGTTTCTTATTATTATTATTCAGGCAAAACAAGGGCCTTTTTGAGGGCCTAAACATGGTCAAAAACTCATGAAATTTTGCACACATGCCAGGTCTGGTGAAAAATTTTGTATTTTAATGGTTTTACATATGAGCACTGGGAAATGGCTCTAGAGCGCCACCTATGCCTTGTTAAATGCAGCCCTACGACCACATCGTTTGAGCTACATGTATAAAATCTGGCACACATGTGTATCATGCCAAGACGAACAAAAAAGTCTGTGGGCCCATTGACGCAAACCCAACAGGAAGTCCGCAATTTGGAACTGAAGGTGACATTTTGGCTCTAATTTTGCCATTTCCATGCCTCGAACTTTTTCGAACTCCTCCTTGGGATTTGGTCGTATAAGCTTCATCTTTGGTTAGTATAAACTACACACGTGGGCCATGTTAAATTGTGGAGCTTTTGAGTTTTTGTGATACGGTGAGGCCGTGGCGCCACGGCGAATTTTGATGACTCGCCATGAAAATCTTATTGCCTCTCATTCTGTCATACATTGTCCGATCTGGACCAAAGAGCACACATATGATAAGGCTCCAGCCCTGAACATATTTCAACTGCCATATTTGACATCAGGGACAGCGCCACCTAGTGGGAACAGGAAATGTCATGTTTTACACTTTGGGGTACAGTATTGTGATGGGTGACATCTGCAGCCTCAAATTTCTCCAGGAAAGCCTTAAGGAGTTGGTCTTGGGTTACAGTGAAAACTGTGACTTTTCGCAAAAGGGTGTGACCCCAGCGGCATGGCGAACTTTGATGTCACGCCATGAAGAAACAAATTAGTATAACTCAATAAAATCCAGTCTGATCAGTACCAGACTTTACAGGCATGATGTCAGTCCCGCCCTGAACAGATTGACGTGCCCATTGTCAGTAATACGCAGAGCGCCACCTAGTGGCAACAGGAAATGTCATGTCTTTCATTTTGTCGTACTGATTTTCACAGGTTCATCGTGGCCACCTCAAAAGCGGTGAATATCACCATCAGTTGCTCATGATGCTTCGGTGCGAAAATTGTGACTTTAAACTGAACGGCGCACCCTGGTGACAACGTGGTTCACCGTGAACAATGAAGTGACGTTTGAGGGGCTTGAAAAGTTTAAAAAGTCTTGAAATTTGGCCCACACCTCCAATGGGACGAAGGCTTTGTTGTTATGTGATCACCTTCCTTGAATAGCGCAAAATGGCTCCACAGCGCCTCCTACAAACTTTCAAAATCATCAGCCCCTGCTCTGTGTTTTATGTATGAGTCTGAAATCTGGGAAGCTTATAGGAGAGATCAAGATGTACAAAAAAGTCTCTTGGAGCAAAATCCCAAATCCAACAGGAAGTCAGCCATTTTAAAATGAATGTGTAATTTTGGCGACATTTTCCCCTCTTTTCAGGCACCGTTCTTTGACGAACTCCTCCAAGAGATTTCATCAGATTGATGCGATTTCCTGTGTGTGGAATCTAAACACCTTTGTGATGTTAAATTGCGAAACTTTTTACGTTCAGGAAACGGGGTGGTCATGGCGGCATGTGGAGTTTCAATCACTCGCCAAAAAGCAGTAATCTGCTGTCACTCGAAAACACAATGTCCAATCTCTCCCAAAGGTCGTAGGCATGATTAGACTCGAGCTCGGATATGTTTGTTATGCCATTTGTACATAATGGTTACATCGCCACCTAGTGGCACGACTATAATCCTGGTTGAAATGTTAGCTGGTGGTTAAATGCAAGAATTCCATCAACGTGACATCAGATCGGAGGTGCTGGTTTTAGGTGTTGGGCGCGGCTCGACGCGATGGGGTGCGAGGGCCCTCATAACGCTGCTTGCAGCTTTAATTATTATTATTATTATTCAGGCAAAACAAGGTCCTTTTTGAGGGCCTAAACATGCTCAAAAACTCATGAAATTTTGCACACATGCCAGGTCTGGTGAAAAATTTTGTATTTATTGGTTTTACATATGGGCATGTGAAAATGGCTCTGTAGCGCCACCTATGCCTTGTAAAATACAGCCCTATGACCACATCGTTTGAGCTACATGTATGAAATCTGGCACACATGTGTACCATGCCAAGACAAACAAAGAAGTCTGTGGGCCCATTGAGGCAAACCCAACAGGAAGTCCGCAATTTAGAAGTGAAGGTGACATTTTGGCTGTAATTTTGCCATTTCCATGCCTCGAACTTTTTCGAATTCCTCCTTGGGATTTGGTCGTATAAGCTTCGTCTTTGGTCAGTGTATAAACTACACACCTGGGCCATGTTAAATTGCGGAGCTTTTGAGTTTTCGTAATACGGTGAGGCCGTGGCGCCACAGCGAATTTCGAGAATTCGCCATGAAAATTGTATTGCCTCTCATTCTGTCATAAATTGTCCAATCTGGGCCAAAGAGCACACATATGATGAGGCTCCACCCCTGAACATTTTTCAACTGCCATATTTGACATCAAAGACAGCGCCACCTAGTGGGAACAGGAAATGTCATGTTTTACACTTTGGGGTACAGTATAGTGATGGGTGACATCTGCAGCCTCAAATTTCTCCAGGAAAGCCTTAAGGAGTTGGTCTTGGGTTACAGGGAAAACTGTGACTTTTCGCAGAAGGGTGTGACCCCGAAAGCATGGCGAACTTTGATGTCTCGCCATGAAGATGTCATGGTCCTGGGTCGGTGACCCAGCGCTTTTAGTTTGTTATCATTTTCTAGATGATGATTGTTTAGGTTCTGTGTTATATTCGGTCTGTCTGTCTATGGTGTCACCCCATCTGTTTGTGAATCTGTCTGTTTAGTTCAATGTCTTGTCTGGTTCCATGTGTCTGAGTTTCCTGTTTTATTGTGAAGGTCCGTGTCGTATGTGAGTGTGATCAGTTTACGTTTCCCCTGCCCCGTCAGCCCAGATTCCTCCCAGCTGTGTTGCCCACTTGTCTCTCATCCCCTGATTACTGGTGTGTGTATTTAAGCCCTGTGTGTTTTCCTGCCTGTTGCCGGTTCGTCTGTGTTCCTCCGTGTCAGTCTGTGTTACTCGGTGTCCTGCTCGTCTCTCTGCCTCTCATCCCTTTTTGTATCATCTCAGGTTTGTCATTTAGCTTTCCCAGTTCAGGTCTTTAGTTTTGTCTTCCCTCTTGCCTGTTTGCCTTCTCACTCCTGTATAAATAAACTCACCGGCATCTTATCCACTGCCTGCATCTTGGGTCCTCCTTCTAACTCCACACGGCTCGCCTCGGCAGCCGTGACAGTATGAACCGGCCACTATGGACCCAGCAGTATTCAACCCGCCCAAGGAGCTCCGGGAGGACATTGTTTACTCCGTGGACAAATTAATTAACGCGTGGCTGGAGCACGAGGGGAGAGAATTTCGCCAAGCCGTGGCTAATCGGCTACAGCGCTTGGTTTCTGGTCTCCCCTGGCTGCTCAGCTCACTTCACCCGCTCGCACAGAATTTCATTCTGAATGGACTCCGTCTTCACCCCCCGGCTGCTACCACCCACCCTGCAACTCATGCTTCACTGCCCGGTCCGACAGAGGATGTTCTGCCCGGCCCATCAACCCAGCCTTCGAGGGGGAAACGGCGCTCACACTGCCGACGCTCCTCGCCACAGTCGGACCTGGGGATTTCCGAGCGGCCAGCTGTGGTGAGTGGACAGGACAGTATTATTGGTCTGAACTGTGGGACCGTTTACTCAGGGGTGATGTTCTGTACGGCACAGGACAAAAACTGTTTATCGCCAGAAGCTCAGTTAGCCGCCCGGCCAGAAGCTCAGTTAGCCGCCCGGCCAGAAGCCCAGTCGCCACCTCCGCCACATTCAGCCTCACAATCCATAGCTCAATTACAGTCACAGCCAGACTTATTACAAACCCTGTTACAATCCATGGCCCAGTCAGTAGCCCGGTTGGCAGAAGAATCATTAGCTTTATCCTCAGTTCAGCCTCCTGTTCAGCAGTCACCAGCCCTGCATCCTGTGTCAGTTGCTCCACCACCTGTTCAGCCATCACCTTCACCTACTCCTCCTGTACAGCAAGCCATGTCAGTCCAACCCATAACGGACAGTTCAACAACTTCGTACTCTAAGCAGAGAGACAAACCCAAGAACAATGTCAACATTCCTCAAAGGCTGGCCAGTTCTGAGACTGAGATGCACTCCAGGGCCTCCCCAGTGGCTGGGTTTCAGCCCCCATCAGACTCTGGACCCCTGGAGTTTAAGAAGCCAGCTGAGGACTGCACCCGGCTGTCGCTGCCTGAGCAGGGTCAATGCTCTGCGCAGCTGCAGGCCGCTATGTGTTTGCCAGAGACCCGTGTGCCTGCTGGTCCTGTTCTGTCGCTGCCAGAGGCCCGTGTGCCTGCTGGTTCTGTTGCGTTCCTGCCAGAGGCCCGTGTGCCTGCTGGTTCTGTTGTGTTCCTGCCAGAGGTCTCCGCACCTGCTGGTTCTGTTCTGTGTGTGCCAGGGGCTCCAGTGCCCACTGGTTCTGAGACTGTTTTTGCTGGGGGGCCCGAGGAGCCCGTCCAACGTCCTGCCTCGTCAGCTGGGGGGCCCGAGGAGCCCGTCCAGCCTTCTGCCTCGTCAGCTGGGGGGCCCGAGGAGCCCGTCCAGCCATCTGCCTCGTCAGCTGGGGGGCCCGAGGAGCCCGTCCAGCCTTCTGCCTCGTCAGCTGGGGGGCCCGAGGAGCCCGTCCAGCCATCTGCCTCGTCAGCTGGGGGGCCCGAGGAGCCCGTCCAGCCACCAGCTGTAGTCTCATCACCAGCTGCAGTCTCATCACCAGCTGCAGTCTCATCACCCTCGCCTGCTGCAGCTTCATCACCCTCGCCTGCTGCGGCCTCAGAGTCTTCGGCCTTGCCTGGTCCAGCCCCCGTGTCTTCGGCCTCGCCTGGTCCGGTTTCAGCATCTGCTTCAGCATCCTCATCGCCTGGTCCAGCGTCTGCTTTGGCTTCATCCGCTTCACCTGGTCCAGCCACTGCTTCATCCTCGTCTGGTCCAGCCTCCGTGTCCTCATCAGCATCGCCTGGTCCAGCATCTGCATCCTCCTCGCCTGGTCCAGCATCTGCATCCTCCTCGCCTGGTCCAGCCTCCGTGTCTTCATCCTCGTCTGGTCCAGCCTCCGTGTCTTCATCCTCGTCTGGTCCAGCCTCCGTGTCAGCATCTTCATCAGCTGCTTCGCCTGGTCCAGCTTCAGCATCCTCATCAGCTGCTTCGCCTGGCCCAGCTTCAGCATCCTCGTCAGCTGCTTCGCCTGGCCCAGCTTCAGCATCCTCATCAGCTGCTTCGCCTGGTCCAGCTTCAGCATCCTCATCAGCTGCTTCGCCTGGTCCAGCTTCTGCTTCTTCATCAGCTTCAGCCTCGCCTGGTCCAGCCTCTGCTTCTTCATCAGCTTCAGCCTCGCCTGGTCCAGCCTCTGCTTCTTCATCAGCTTCAGCCTCGCCTGGTCCAGCCTCCGTGTCTTCATCCTCATCAGCATCGCCTGGTCCAGCTTCTGCTTCAGCGTCCTCATCAGCTTTGTCTGGTCCAGCCTCAGCTTCCGCCTCGTCTGGTCCAGCATCCGCTTCGCCTGGGGCTGCAGGGGCCACGCAGCCTTCAGGTCCCCTACTGCCACCTCCACATCGTCGGTCATCTGCCAGGCCGCTTGTTGGGCATCTCCGCCACCGTGGACGCCCTCCTGAACGCCGCCACTGCCTTCCGCGTGGCCGGCCTCCGGACTTGTTTCCACGCCGCTGTTGCCGTCTGCATGGTCGGCCCTCAGAACTGTTTCCACGCCGCTGTTGCCGTCCACACGGTCGGCCCCCAGAACTGTTTCCACGCCGCTGTTGCCGTCCGCACGGTCGGCCCCCAGAACTGTTTCCACACCGCTGTTGCCGTCCGCACGGTCGGCCCCCAGAACTGTTTCCACGCCGCTGTTGCCGTCCGCACGGTCGGCCCCCAGAACTGTTTCCACGCCGCTGTTGCCGTCCGCACGGTCGGCCCCCAGAACTGTTTCCACGCCGCTGTTGCCGTCCGCACGGTCGGCCCCCAGAACTGTTTCCACGCCGCTGTTGCCGTCCGCACGGTCGGCCCCCAGAACTGTTTCCACGCCACTGCCTACTGCGTGGCCGGCATCCGGACCTGCCCCGCTGCCATTCGCATGGTCGGCCTCCTGAACTTGACCATCTGGGCCTTTTTGGACTCTGTCCCTCCGTCCTGGGCCCCCTCCGCCCGCCCTGGTCGGGTCCTTTTCTGTTTTGTTTTGGTCTGTTTTTGTGTTTCTGCTGGGCTGTCTGGAGCCAGCCCTTGAGGGGGGTACTGTCATGGTCCTGGGTCGGTGACCCAGCGCTTTTAGTTTGTTATCATTTTCTAGATGATGATTGTTTAGGTTCTGTGTTATATTCGGTCTGCCTCTGAGTCTGCGTCTGTATCTGTCTGTCTATGGTGTCACCCCATCTGTTTGTGAATCTGTCTGTTTAGTTCAATGTCTTGTCTGGTTCCATGTGTCTGAGTTTCCTGTTTTATTGTGAAGGTCCGTGTCGTATGTGAGTGTGATCAGTTTACGTTTCCCCTGTCCCGTCAGCCCAGATTCCTCCCAGCTGTGTTGCCCTCTTGTCTCTCATCCCCTGATTACTGGTGTGTGTATTTAAGCCCTGTGTATTTTCCTGCCTGTTGCCGGTTCGTCTGTGTTCCTCCGTGTCAGTCTGTGTTACTCGGTGTCCTGCTCGTCTCTCTGCCTCTCATCCCTTTTTGTATCATCTCAGGTTTGTCATTTAGCTTTCCCAGTTCAGGTCTTTAGTTTTGTCTTCCCTCTTTT
Source organism: Rhamphochromis sp. 'chilingali' (assembly GCF_963969265.1). Taxonomy (NCBI): domain Eukaryota; kingdom Metazoa; phylum Chordata; class Actinopteri; order Cichliformes; family Cichlidae; genus Rhamphochromis; species Rhamphochromis sp. 'chilingali'. The sequence continues at coordinate 28,382,050 of NC_137932.1, forward strand.
CTGTTTGCCTTCTCACTCCTGTATAAATAAACTCACCGGCATCTTATCCACTGCCTGCATCTTGGGTCCTCCTTCTAACTCCACACGGCTCGCCTCGGCAGCCGTGTGGATCAGTACCAGACTTTACAGGCGTGATGTCAGGCCCGCCCTGAACAGATTGATGTGCCCATTGTCAGGAACACGCAGAACGCCACCTAGTGGCAACAGGAAATGTCATGTCTTTCACTTTGTTGTACTGATTTTCACAGGTTCATCATGGCCACCTCAAAAGCGGTGAATATCACCATCAGTCCCTCCTGATGCTTCAGTGCGAAAATTATGAGTTTAAACTGAACGGCGCACCCTGGTGGCAACGCGGTTCACCATGAAAGATGAAGTGGCTTTTGAGGGGCTTGGAAAGTTTAAAAAGTCTTGAAATTTGGCCCACAGCTCCAATGCGATGTAGGCTTTGTTGTTATGTGATCTTTTTTTTTTTGATTGGCTCCACAGCGCCCCCTACAAAATTTCAAAACATCAGCCCCTGCTCTGTGTTTTATCTATGAGTCTGAAACCTGGTAAACTTATGGAAGATATTAAGATGTACAAAAAAGTCTCTTGGAGCAATATGCCAAATCCAACAGGAAGTCAGCCATTTTAAAATTAATGTGTAATTTTGGCGACATTTTCCCCTCTTTTCAGGCACTGTACTTTGACGAACTCCTCCAAGGGATTTCATCAGATTGGACTGATCTGCAGTGTGTGGCATCTAAACACCTTTGTTACAGGAAAAATGATTCTATGTTTCTTTACCTTCTTTTAAATGTACAAAGATGCCTTTTGTCTGCCCTTTGCCTATGGTTAGATTAGTTTAGAATTATCTTTTTAGACTTTCTCAGCAAAGACATACTGTTTTGGGACATATTGTTTTAGATTGTTTTATCTCTCACAGCCTTCTCCCAGCTCTCTGCTGACGAGACTAGCGCCACATATGGAGTTGTTTATTTTATTTGTTTTGTATTTTCTTATCCTGTTCTCACTGTCTTTCCTATAAAAATTACCAAGCCACTGTGCATGGTGTGAGTTGTTCTTAGCAGCTCACCCGTGTACACGTTTGATAAAGAAAGTAACTTTGTCTCATTGTGTCTTTATTTCTCCTGGGTCTTTTACAGAGTTTTCCCCCAACATTTCTTGGTCCTTCGACAGCCGGATCACCTCCATCGTGTCCCATCTCCGTGACCAGTCCACGTTGTTCGCCTGTCGACAGCCCACACACCAGGTGTGTGGAAAAAGACCAAGAGCGTTAAATTCGGGTCTTGGCCAACGTCTTAGAAAGCGACCCACGGTGGTGGGACCCGATCGAGGTGGACCAGACCCGGCGACACCGACCAGGTAGATACAGACACACTGACACAATCTTGCGTAAAAGCGCATTTTGAATTCAGGGAATTTAAAATAGCGGAAGTAGCTCGTCGACTGGTAGCTCTGGGAGCTCGTCGACTGGTAGCGTAGCTCGTCGACTGGAAGCTTTGGAAGCTCGTCGACTGGTAGCTTTGGAGCTCTGGGTAGCTCCCCCAGCTGGGTCTAGACTGGGTCTAGGGAGTAAGTAGCTCTGGGAGCTCCCCTTATTATAAGGGTTCCGGTCGCGCGCGTCGAAGCTGTGAATGTGAATGTGTGTGTGTGTGTGTGTATTGTTTTAATTAATGGAGCAAGCTGAATTTTCACGGTCCAATAAGAGACTGAGCTGCTCCTACTGTGTTTTTCTTTTACTGCTATTCACTGACGTGCTGGTGAGTTGAGAGAACGGTCGAGTTCCGTCTCGTAAAGTTCACACCGCTTTTGGAAATAGTCCGAAAGTAGAAGGGCGTGTGAGCAACCACTCTCGTCTCTAATACCAGCGAAGGTGATAGCAGCTGTATTGTGTATATATTACTTAAACAAAAATAAGTAAATACATAAATAAGATGGGTAATCACGCAAGTGAAATTAAAACTCACTCCTGCTGACGAGCAGTGGTGAGAAAAGAAAAGTCCAGACGCCGGACAAAAACAGTGTCTGTAAACTGAGAGATTTAAGAAAACAAAATATAAACAGTCAGAAGAACAGAACTCAACTGCCAGTTTAGTAAAAGCAGAAGACGAGACACTGTGCAGTGTCCACAATCCTTTTAGAAAGCCATCACTCATTCCTGCAGCCGCATCTGCAGCACCACCCATATCAGGAAGAACTTAATAATCCCTTAGTAAGTGAAAACTAGAGATCAAAGTAGTTTGAGTTAGTTTAAAAGGGTTGAAAACAGACCCCACTGAGTAGATATAAATATGCAAAGTACGAAATAAAGATGAACAAAGGGAAAATTACAGTAGAAATGATCTTTAGAGTATTTGACATTAATAATAGCAAGGACAACAACCTGTAAAGTGATATTAACAATGAAACACAGTTGGCATGATGACCATGCCCAGCATGTATAAAATGAATATAAAGCAAATAATTCACACGAAAATATTTTAATAAAATAAATAAGGTATATTAAGGCTGTGTCATTGTTCAGCCAAGGACAGTGTGTGAAAAGGTAACTGTCTCCACCCTGGGAAAAGGATGATTCTGCAGGTCATCTGAAGCCCTTGATGGATACAAAATAAAATATAAATAATATATTATAATAGAACTGCCTGGTCCGCCATGCAACAGAGAGAACAAATGTGACCGCTGATTGGATGAATTCAAAATTATCTGTTTGCTGAATAAGATGATCCTAACTATCAAATTGGCTCAGTAGTACTATAGTGGTACACACTGCTAAAATATTATAATATGCTATTGCTGTCATATAAGACAAAGAGGATAATATTAACAATGACAATATTAATATGAAGAGGCACCTTAATCGGTTATGATGTGAGGTGAATAATTGTTAAGCAGTAGTCTGCATCAAGCTTAAGGTTTGCTGAAACTCAGTGTAATGACATGTGAGATGAAGACAATACGGAGAATAACTAAACTAATGAAGTGCATAGAGGCACTTGACCAGCTTGAAACCTATCATCCTAGACTGACACATTGCTGAGATATAGAGCACACCTATAATAACAACCAATAAGCAAAACCCTGTAGACAACAGCTAAAACTACAGGATTGAGAACCTGAATTAAATATGTAGACACTGCTAAGCTGATGAGCATGTTCCACATTTTCTTTTCTTTTTATTTATTTGTTTCTTTTAGAGCAGAAGCTGCTGTAACACACCCAAAGAAAGACTCTAGGTCTGACCAACCGTCTCAGTCGTGGGCAAAAAGATGTCAGTCAATAAAATTCTAAAAGATAATTTATTGACAAAAAATATATCAAGAGACAAAACGACACACTTAATATAAAATTCATAGCGCAAAACCAATCCATCCCAATCATATCTGATTTCATCACATTACATACCTGCACAGAGAGACAAAACAAAACAGCAGTGGTTGTAGTGTGGGCTATAAGTAGACCGGTGTATCAGTGCAATCAAGTACACCTGCCTCTAATTAGTCCAACCTCATTCCAGCCATTGGCTCACCAAAAATGTGACACACACAAAACCACTCCCAACCCAGTGCAACTTCACACAATAATATGGAGCTGAATTAACACAGGCACATTAGTCTACCATGTTACAAGCTGCATGCTATTACAAGCCAACATATGCAGACTTCTGCCTTGTTCGGGTGGCAGCATTTTTCTTTTTTCTTTTGTGTCCTGACACGTTTATGTTTTTTGTTTTTGTTTGATTATTTTGTTGGTTTTGGAAACGAATTTAAACGAACTTGTGACAATACTTGAGAATCACAGTGACACATAGTGATTAGGCATATGATTGAAAAATGCCTAGGTTTAGAGCTGTGAGCTATGAGCTGTGAGCAATGCAAAGTTAAATATATATATGTATAAATGGGAAACAACCCTAACTTGAAAGTTTGAAATGTGTGAGATCTATGAATTGTTTGAAAAACTAGAAATTATTCAAAACTGCCTTAAGTGAAAATGTAGTGTTGCATCTATTCTCCCAAACCAAGACGAACGAAAAAGAAGAAGCTTTCTGTAACTTCAAAATAAGGCTGACTGTTGACAATAGACTAAAACACTAATCCACAGGTGGCTATCAGGAACAGAGAGGCGAGCAAAGTCACAAACACTAAGGCTGCAGACAGCCACGCAGAAACAGCAGATAACATAGAGACAACGCCTGCTAGAACCATGGAGAGGAAGGTCACTTCCCACGAGATTGTAGGAGTAGAGGACAAATTAGTTGTAAAGTCAGCTTCAGGCCACACAACTGTACAACAATTAACTGCCCTTTTAGAACTAGTACACACAGCAAGTGGCCGCAGGTGCTTTATTAAATGCATATATGACCCGTTGTGTCCAGTAAATTTGCTAGGTAGAGACGCTCTGACAAAACTTAAGATAGCAGTCATGCCATTCTTTTCTGGTATTACACCTGAGTGCCAGAAACCGACCGAGTATCACAACATTCTGAGATTTAAACAAACTCCAGGCCCAGATCCACCTTATGATCAGCAAGTGTGGAAGCTAGGAGAACAGCATTTGACCTTACAGCACAGGCCGAAATTGTGTAGGTTACGCAGTAACCACAGATAGTAAAATAATGGAAGCAAAACCATTTTCTTCTTCATGTTCTGCACAGAGCGCTGAGCTGATAGCTGTGATACGCGAAAGCTAAATACACAAAGACAAACTAATAAACATACATACAGACAGCCAGTATGTTTTCTCTGCTGTGCATCATTTCGCAAAGCTCTGGCAAAACAGAGGAATGATTACATCAACCGGTAAACCAGTCCAGCATGCAAGCCTCTTACAACGCCTGCTGACTGTAATAAATTTACCACAACAACTCGCATTGTGTAAATGTGCAGCACACAAAACTGATGGCTCTTTTATTACTACAGGCAACAATTTTGCTGACAGAGCCGCAAAACAGGCGGCACAAAAGACAAACATGACATTGATGGCAGTAAACACACATCAGATTCCACTGGATGTGTTGCAAAGTGAACAAAAAGCAGCGAGCACAGCAGAGCAGGCAAAATGGCTAAAACACGGTGCAGTTCTGACAAACGATTTAATGATGTGTTATGGCAAGCCAGTGTTGCCAAAATCGCTCCACAAGATAGCGGCATTAGTGACTCATGGCTGTACGCATTTGTCATCGGGGGGAATGACCTGTATTGTCAACTCTCATTTTTACACTGTAAATTTTGAAACTTCAGCAAAACAATTTGTCAGAACGTGCATGACGTGTCAAAAATATAATGCTCAGGGTAACCTGCGACCACAAAGAGGCCGTTTTCCAACTCCGCCTCATCCTTTTCACACAATTCATATGGATTTTATTGAACTAAGCGAATGTCAAGGGTCAAAATACGCACTAGTGGTTATAGACGTGTTCTCAAAGTGGCCAGAAATCTATCCAGTGAAAAAGGCAGATGCAATTTCAGTAGCAAAGTGCCTGTGCAATCACTTCATACCCACATATGGCATCCCAGCTTTGATACGATCAGACAACGGCACTCATTTTGTAAATGATGTCATCACTAAGGTCTCTGAAGCACTCGGTTTCAGCATAAAACACCACTGTGCTTATCACCCTCAGAGCGCAGGCCTTGTAGAGAGAACTAACGGCACTATAAAACAAAGGCTCAGGAAATGCATGGCAGAAACAGGAAGGCCGTGGCCTGAATGTTTGGGTTTAGTGAAAATGTGGATGCGCTTAACGCAAGGCTCCCATAAACTAACTCCATTTGAAATCATTCATGGCAGGCCGTTTCCACTGCCCATCACCAGTCAACCAATAGACAAAGCAATCAGAGAAAACACATTAGCAGAGTGGATGTCTAAGCTGTTAGAAAACAAAGAGATCGTTGTACATAATCAACAACCTGATGATGTTTCTCCAGTGTCTTGCAGACTAAAGCCCGGTGACTGGGTTCTGATCAAGGTGCTCCAAAGGAGAAACTGGAGCACACCCAGGTGGGAGGGGCCATACCAAGTCCTCCTCACTACACCGACCGCTTGCAAAATTGCGGAACGACCATCCTGGGTCCATCAGAGTCACTGCAGGCGAGTCAGTGAAGCCATCTAAACACAGCTGACGGCAGGCTTGCCTACTTGTTGTGATCTCGCCCGGTGGAGGGGTCAGCTTTCCTGGCCGGGGGGTCTACTCGCGACAGGAGGGTGTGTTCCGTCGTCATGAGGTGGTGGCTCTTATCAACTGCAGCGGCCCTGACCATGGCCGGGCTCCTCACCTTTGCTTCCATGAGGGACAACAAGTCACGCTATATGGAGAAAAGGCAGACACTGTATGACAAAGGAAAGTACACCAAGTTTCCCCATGGATACGCCACTAACTTCTGGTGGCAGTGTATGAACACTACAGCTCACTTGAATAACAAAACTGACTGCTATGCATGTACCCATATGCCCCTATCCTCACAGACGTCTGGCCTGTGGCCGTACAGCATACCTGAAGATCGCAGTTGGTGTCTGTTGGGCCTGGCAACACATCCAGGCTACGGTACTCTTTGGTCCAAAGCCAACTACAGCATCCCAGCAAAAGCAACCTGGAGGTCATCATCACTCACAAATGTGAACTGTTCCGGACAGACCTACCTACTGACCTGGCCCCAAGTCTCAGACCCACTGCCTGATGTAATTCTACTGAACAAACTGAACGCATCACAACTGCCAGTATGTGTGATGAACAATGGCTCGCGGGCAGTGGGGGAGCTGCCTACTCACCTATGTAAGTCCATATACACTTTCTGCCCACCAAGGAACGAGAGGAAGTGTATGGCCTGTTCAATCAACGCCACCTGTGCCAGTAACACGACGCTGATGGGCCTAAACTGTCGCTCCGACTACAGCTACCGAATGCCACTACAAACAAAGACTCAGTACCAGACAGGATGTGCACGGACGGCACCCAGCAGCAGAGGAACCAGAGTTTTGGCTGACTGGTACTTCCTATGTGGCAACAAGGCTTATCTGTCACTCCCTGAAGGTTGGGGAGGTCTGTGCGCCCTGGTGGAATTATCAGATCACGTTTTCTTCATGCAAAGTGTTGCACATCACCCAAGCAGCCGGCAGAGACGTGAAGTGGACATCGCCTCCCCCAATTCTTTCGGCATTACCGTGGACACTGGAGTGCCGGGAGAGTTTCGCATCTGGGGAGGAGGAGTGAAATTCTTACAGAGCTTGATCCCCGGCATTGGAGTTGCCGAGGTGCGGGATCACGTGGAAATCAACCGATATGCTCTGCTACGACACATCAACTTAACTAAGACCCTGGGAACCGCCTTAGCAGGTGAACAGCAGGCCATCAGAACGATGGTGCTGCAGAACAGACTGACACTAGACCTGCTAACAGCATCACAAGGAGGAGTTTGCAAGCTGATCGGGGAAACATGTTGCACTTTTATCCCTGATGGATACGAAACTGGAGGAGACATTTATGAAGCTTTGCAGAATTTGACCGCTCTGCAAAAATATGTCACTGAACACACACCTGGAGCAGCTACAGCACAAAGCTGGCTGGACTGGCTGTTCAGCGGTTCATGGCTGGCTGCTGTAGCAAAGCCATTTTTCCTTCTAGGTCTCATCATGATAGCACTGCTCATATTAGTGTTGTGTGTGTTGCCATGCCTAAGAGTAATGATTTCAAAGATGATAACAACTACAATGACTGCTTATATTGCCGTGCCTCAAGAAGAACAACATCCCGTTGCAATTCTGTTAGAAGAGAACTTGTACTAGCTGCTAATAAATGACGTGGTGATTAAAAATGACTTGTCAAGTGATCATGCACTGATTAAAACATTAGTAGGTTATGCAAGTTTTCATGCTTTTATTTTTTTGAAGTCTTGACTTTTAAACATAAAGTTTTCATTTTAAATATGAAGTTTTCATTATTTTACATATAAAGTTTTCAATTTAAGGTTTGCATCATTTTAAATATAAGGTTTTCATCCTTGTATTTTTTGAAGTTTTCATTTTAGTTTTCATCCTTTTATTTTTTGTAGTTTTAGTTTTATTATTTTTTCTTGTTTATTCCACTTGTTATTTCATTTACTATGATTTTCATTTACTATGTTTTTCTTTTTATTTTGTTTTATTCTTTAGACCAAATGACTGCCATTTCTGCTATGATGACATTTTGAAGATTTTGGAAATTAAAAATTGCCTAACATACTTAATAAATGATTTTCATAGACAATTGTTGTATACATTTAAAATAAGTTAAACAGGGGGGAATGTTACAGGAAAAATGATTCTATGTTTCTTTACCTTCTTTTAAATGTACAAAGATGCCTTTTGTCTGCCCTTTGCCTATGGTTAGATTAGTTTAGAATTATCTTTTTAGACTTTCTCAGCAAAGACATACTGTTTTGGGACATATTGTTTTAGATTGTTTTATCTCTCACAGCCTTCTCCCAGCTCTCTGCTGACGAGACTAGCGCCACATATGGAGTTGTTTATTTTATTTGTTTTGTATTTTCTTATCCTGTTCTCACTGTCTTTCCTATAAAAATTACCAAGCCACTGTGCATGGTGTGAGTTGTTCTTAGCAGCTCACCCGTGTACACGTTTGATAAAGAAAGTAACTTTGTCTCATTGTGTCTTTATTTCTCCTGGGTCTTTTACAGAGTTTTCCCCCAACAACCTTTGTGATGTTAAATTGCAAAGCTTTTTACATTCAGGGAAACGGGGTGGTCATGGCGGCACGTGGAGTCTTCAGTCATCAATTCTGAATCATAACTAACATTAAAAACATGTTTAAGAAGGAAAGAGAGCAAATAAATCTGATTAACATCTGATCTTTGTGTTTTTTGTTCAATATCAGCATGACCTGTGTATACATACACAAATTTTATTAAAAGAGATAACATGACGCGTTTCCATCATGTAGTAATTGTTAGATTTAAATGTACCAGAACAGTTAGACACTATGAAACACATACAGACTTCAAAATGTTTGATTAATATTTTTATTGTGAATATTAATCAAGATTAAAGTAACAGTGTGCAAAATCTCAACACTAGATGTCAGTACATAGCAGACTGCATTCAACCGATTTCTGTTTTTGTACCCCTCCCAGTTCAAATACACAATCCCAACTAAGGTGGCTTCCATTTATCTGTAGTGAGTGTGTGCTGTCAGTCCGCTGTTTAGCCATTAACTTTGTCATGAGTTTAGGCTCCAGTACTTTCACCCATTCAGTCAGCCACTCATCTTCTTTTTTATTTTTATTTTTTTATTTTTTATTTTTTTTTTGCCTGTCCCGTTTGGTCCTTTTGCCATCAGAATTATTGTCTAAAGGCGAAGAAAGATGCCCAACGGATTTACTTTACCAAATTGACGAGAAAAGAAAACGAGAGCAACATAATAAACAACATCACAATGATATATGGGAATATAACTGTAAATACTAAATGTTAAACATTATTGTGCAGCCCATAATATCGACAGCGCACAGTGTGCTTTGAGGTAGGAGCCAAAAAGGGTGTAGTTTGTGTGTGTGAGCACCCGTGTGTACACCTGTTAGCATGGACCCGAAAAACACACCAAGATGGCGCGGCCACGTCCAGACGCCTTCCTGACCACTCCGCTCCGACTATCTACTTTTCTTGTTTTTTACCTATTTTTTGCTCTGGTTTTCATCCCAAAATCCTCTAGTCTTATAGTTTACGACAGCGGATCACTTATAAACATCGGTGCCAAGGTTGCACATCTAATCTTGGACACTTTTAAACCCGACCCTTCCTGGCCGCCAGAGATTCTACGCGGTGCGGAGAACAACAAAGGACGGGCCGCTCATCCGAGGCGCAGAACAAAGAAGCGCCGGGGGAAACGCGCTGGTATTAGGAACAGACTGAGACAGCAGGCGCATCGCGCACCACTGCCCAGTATCCTACTGGCCAATGTACAATCCATGGAGAACAAGCTCGACGACCTAAGAGCAAGGGTCACCTTCCAACGTGACATGAGGGACTGCAACATTCTGTGCTTCACGGAGACATGGCTGACCCCCACCGTGCCGGACCAGGCTGTAACTCCGTCGGATTCATTCTTTGTGCTCCGCGCGGACAGAACGGCAGAGTCAAACAAAACCAAAGGTGGGGGAGTGTGTTTCATGGTAAACAGAAAGTGGTGTGATGCCAGGAGCATTTCTACTCTCTCCAGCGGCTGCTCGCCACATCTGGAGTTTCTGAGCATTAAGTGCCGCCCTTTCTATCTGCCCCGTGAGTTCACCTCGGTCATCGCCACGGCGGCCTACATCCCACCCCAAGTGGACACAGGTATGGCTTTGTCCGAATTACATGATGTGCTGAGCTCGCTTCAAAACAAGGACCCGGGCGCAGCCCTCATTGTACAACAACAACAATCTTTATTTATAGAGCACATTTAAAAGCCTTGGGCATACCAAAGTGCTTTACATAAAACAATAAAAAATAAAACAGTTCACACATTAACATCAAATACATAAAAGTAACGGATTATGTTCACAGATAAAAGCCACCAATAAGAGTAAACTGCAGCACATAGGTTATAGCAAGGTAAGACTGTACCACCATGATAAAAGACACCAAATAATGGAAAGATAGCAGAGAATTTAATACAATACAATACAATACAATAGGTCAATAGGTCACTGCAAGCAAGCCAGCATTTAACTGGTAGAAAAGGCAAGTTTAAAAAGATATGTTTTTAGCCGTGATTTAAAAGAATGAATAGAATCAGACGCCCGGATGCCAATCGGGAGATTGTTCCACAGCTCCGGTGCAACTAGAGCAAACGATCGATCACCTCTAGATTTCAGTCGAGATCTGGGCTGAACCAACAGTAACTGTGAGGATGACCTTAAAGCCCTAGCAGGAGCATATGGGCTTAAAAGTTCCTTAAGATAGCTTGGTGCAGTGTTATTGGTAATTTTAAAAGTAAACAACAAAATTTTAAATTGAATACGATATTTGACAGGCAACCAGTGCAGATCAGCAAGGACAGGAGTAATGTGGGCAAACTTCTTGGTTTTAGTTAGAATGCGTGCTGCAGCATTCTGAACTGTCTGTAATCTATGTAAAAGGGAAGAGTGGAGACCACAATAAAGTGAATTGCAGTAATCAAGCCTTGACGTTACAAAGGCGTGGATGAGCTTTTCTAGGTCTTTATACGGGATATAGTGCCTGGCCTTAGAAATAAGGCGAAGCTGGTAAAAACTGGATCTGACAACAGCAGACACTTGTTTATCAAGTTTAAATGAGCTGTCAAATAAGACACCCAGATTCCTAACAGTGTCAGAGAAAGAACTAGTGAGAAAACCAAAGGCATCCCGAAGTTTGGCACGAAGGGCATTACTACCAAAAATCATAATTTCAGTTTTCTTATCATTAAGGATAAGAGTATTTGCCAAAAGCCATTTCCAACACCATTGTGAAGTTTGCTGACGACACAGTGGTGTTGGGTGCCATCTCCAACAACGATGAGACGGCCTACATGGATGAAGTGAAGAATCTGGCATCGTGGTGCCAGGACAACCACCTCCAGCTGAAAGTCAGCAAGACCAAGGAGCTGGTGGTGGACTTCAGAAGGGGTCAGCACAGAGACTACAAGCCCATTATCATCAATGGAGCTCCAGTGGAGAGGGTGCAGTCCTTCAAGTATCTTGGTGTCCACATCTCCTCAGACCTGACATGGGCTGCCCACATTCAGGTCCAGACCAAAAAGGCTAGGCAGCGCCTGTATCACCTACGACAACTGAGGAAGTTCAGGGTCTCTCCAAAGATCCTCAGGATTTTCTATACAGGCGCTGTGGAGAGCATCCTCACACAGAACATGACATCGTGGTTTGGGAACAGCTGTGTGAAGGACCAAAAAGCTCTCCAGAGAGTGATCCGTACAGCAGAACGCTGCTGCAGGATTGCTCTCCCCCCGCTTCAGGACACCTACACCAGGAGATGCCGGACTAGAGCAGCGCAGATACTGAAGGACCCGTCCCATCCTGGCAACAAACTGTTCCAACTTCTGCAATCTGGTAGAAGGTTCCGCATCTTCCGGGCAAGGACAGAGAGACTCAAGAGGAGCTTCTATCCCCAAGCCATCCGTGCCCTAAACACACACCTAAACACACACACCCGCCCTCTCACATCATCTATAATTGACTGAGTCAGGACTCTTCTAGACACTAAACCAAGGCACAATGTACATTTCAATTCCTTTAATTTTAAATATGTTTATATTGTCTATCCTGTAAAATAGTCAGATGTCTATTCATATTAATGTACAGAATTCACCTGCTTGCTGCCACTACTGCACATTCACCCAATGTATATACTACATATATATATATATATATATATATATATATATATATATATATATATATATATATATATAATGTTCTTCCTCTACACCCCCCCCCCCCCCCCCCCCAATTTTTTTGCACATGTCGAGGAGCGTGTCAGGCTACATTTCACTGTGTGTTATACTTGTATAACTATGCATGTGACAAATAAAGAACCTTGACCTTGACCTTGACCTTGTTTTTAAAAGGTTCCTTCATGTAATGATCTGCTACAGGGTGTGGGGAGCCACAGCCCCGTCCACCAGGGCATGAAGCAGGTATGGAGGAGATCAAAACTCCAGACATCCAGAGGCCCCCAGAACACAAGAGACCAAGGAAGACCAACAGAGGGGCAGCCGTGCCACTATCCCAGAAAGAGCTGAGGAGAGACCCAGATGAGGGGTCACTCAGCAGCCGCGAAGCTGAAGCCGGGGGGGTTGCAGTGACGCGCCCGTGCGCTCCGCAGGCAGCCAGCTGTGCCAGAGTGACCGATCCACAGGCCGAGAGGCAGAGGGCACCCCATCTCCGAAGTGGCCTGAGCGAGCCCCAGGCTCCAGGCCCCGATAAGCAGCCACCAAGGAGTGAGCCGGTGTGTACCTGGACGCCCATCCCCGGACACAAAGAACCACCAACGCACCGATGTCTGAGAGTGTCTGCCACTTGCAGGAGAAGTGGTGGGGGGAGATAGGCCTCCATACCTTGGAGGGCCTGGGATGTCCCCAGAGAGGTGGCGTCTGATACCCAACCTGACATATAGACACAGACATACAGGCACACACAGATACAAACATCCATTCCCACCCTCATGCTCTCATATGCAATTACTCAACACTCAACCAACGTGGAGACAGACATAGAGAGACACTGTACACACAATCACACTCCCCAAGCGTACTCTACGAACCGGGTCTAGGTACCCTTGCCCCTGGAGGGGGAAAATGCACCCAGACCCAGGTGGTGTTACCCTTTTCCTAGCGGTGGGGAGAAGCAGACCGCCCTGACTCCTCCTCCTCCACACTCCAGACCCCACACTCCAGACCCCAATCGGACGGCCAACTGCTCCTCCTAGCCCCCCGCTCCAGCAGGTCGCAGAGAACGGGGCTGTGAGAAGACTTTGCTTCTGCTCACTGTGTTGTAGTAGCAGTTTATCTGTGTGCTACAAAAAGAAACAACTTTTTGAATTTCCTTTAAAAGGGAAATGTCATGGTCCTGGGCCATGTTGGCCCAGTGTTCTTAGTTTTCTTGTATGTTTGTATTTTGTTCCCTATTTAGGCCATGTTTCCTGAGTTGCCCTGTTGTGTTGTTCCCTAAGTGTTTTCCCTTCGTGGCTTTTACCCCCTGTGTGCCCCTCTGTGTATCTGTGAGCCCTCGTCTCTCCTTATGTTTTATTCCATGTTTCCCCTGCCCGTTATGTCTAAGTTCTCCCCGTGCTCTCTCTCTCCCCCCTATGTGCCCTCTGTGTATTTATGAGCCCTCGTCTCCCTTTGTGGTTGTTCCATGTTTCCCCAGTCCGTTATGTCTGTGTTCTACTCGTGCTCTCTCTCCTCCTGTCTGAACCTCTGTACTTCCTGTTTCACCTCTACCGTCAGCGTTGTGTTCACTCCTGCCATGTCCCGTGATTATTATCAGTGTCACCTGTGTTCCCCGTGTGTTCCCACTTCCCTCGTTAACCCTCTGTGTATTTATGTCTGCGTCTCCCTCAGTTCTGTGTCGCGTTCTCCCTCATTGCTGTGTGGAGTCCCTGTGTCTCCCTACGACTGTTAGTTTATTGATTCCCAGTTTAGTTGAGTTCTGTATTTCCTATGTTCTGCCTGTCACCAATAAAGCTGCTTTTGAGTTCATCCCCGTGTTTGTGAATCTTGCGATTGGGTCCTCCTCCCGCCTGCCACACAGCCGAACCATGACAGGAAATATTTATGTGCTGATGCAGTTTACAAACTTGCATTTCTGAGTGTGACATTCCTGACATCATTATTAGTCATCAGTCACTGGTGGAATACTACTACTTTATAATACTATTTTATGTATGATTTTTATGTTGTTTTATTCTGATATTGAAATTTGAGAGATTTTTTTAAAGCTGTATAGACCTGTTTATCCCAGAGGTTTTGTTTAACTCATGCAATCTCGTAACAAATATTGATGGTTTTCTCCTTTCACTGTGATTAAAAATGTATGAAAGGGGGATATTTTAATAACGCTGTACAAAAATAAGTCTAAATTTAATATTAATTTCATATTAATGTTTCTCTTATAATGTTTTCTCTCCCCCTCACGCTCACACATGCACATCCAGGCAACTCTCAAGAACCATAAGACAACTCTTTAGGGAAACAATACAATAACAAATGTTAATTTCCTCTCCCAGGGTTTTTCTTGTCTGGTGTTTATTACCTTGTTTTTTTGTGCTCAGTGTTCCTGATGTAAGTAATTAATATGTATGGAGAAAAAGATTTTAGATAATGAACATTTTTAAAATGTCAGTGTTTAAATTCACAAAGTACTGTTTCACATATTATTATTGGTCTAAATGTTATATATTTCTAAAAATAAAAATTGGTTTTCACAGTAATGGTGTTTTAGATCATGAAACAATAAAACAAATAAATCAATCAATCATCATTTTGGGACATATGAAGCCAAAGGGTCCTTCAATTGGCACACTGGCTCAAACAATACAAAAAAAAAAAACCACAACACAAACTGTTACATATATTGATGCATGCTCAATTATCCAGGTAAGGAAATCTCAAAAAGTTGATTCTGTTCATCTGGACGTAACGTTTTCAGTGGGACAAACATTTCATCCAAGAAGTCACTTGGGCGAGTGACAAAATGTTGCTCCCACTGAGATGTTCTGTTCAGATGAACAGAGTCAACCTTTTGAGATAACTGTCATACAAAAAACAGACTTGACCAAGAAGGATGTCAGTGGCAGTGTAAAGAAACATGTCAGCTCTAACTGAATATTTAATAAAATGAATGATACAGCAGATTTTGTATGCCTAGCAAAATGCTATTAATTAATTGAACAGAGAGGATAGGGATTAATCAATTTCTGTATGACTATCGTCATTCTTTAAATCTTTCATATCATTGTGGAGGAATTTTGGCTCACTGTTTTTAACAGTGTTGCTTCAGTTCATTGAAGTTTGCAGGCATTTGTTTGCCTCGTCCAGGAGCCAGTCCTGGGCAGGGAGGGTGCCCAAAGAAGGGGCATGGGCCCACCCTTCTGTAGGTCCTACACCCGCAGGAAGGGGTCCAATGTAGTGTCTGCTGGGCAGCAACCAAGGGTGGAGACCCTGGCGGACTGATACCCAGCTACCAAGGCTGGAGACTAGGACATGAAATGTCACCTCGCTGGTGGGGAAGGACCCTGAGCTGGTGCATAAGGAGGTTGATAAGTAACATCTAGATATAGTCAGCCTCACCTCAACGTACTGTTTAGGATTCAGAACCAGTTTCCTGGAGAGGGGTTGGACTTTGTCAAAGTTGACGACTCATCCATCACTGGAAGTGAGGTCACTGAGGAAGTAAAACCACTCCTTAGTAGCAGAGCCCCTGGGGTGAATGAGGTTCACCCTGAGTTCCTGAAGGCTCTGGATGTTCGGGGACTGTCCTGGTTGGTACTCTTCTAAAGTGCTGCATGAAGATCTGGGGTGGTACGTCTGGAATGGCAGGCTTGGATAGTGGATCCCATCTTTAAGAAGGGGGACCAGACGGTGTACTCAAACTACAGGGGGATCACACTCCTCAGCCTCCCTGGAATGTCTATGCCAGGGTGCTGCACAGGAGAGTGTGTTAGTTGAACCTCGAATACAGGAGGAACAATGCTGTTTTCATCATGGTTGTGGAACACTGGACTAGCTCTTTACCCTCTTGAGGATATTTGAGGATGTGTGAAAGTTTGCCCAACCAGTCTACATGGGTACATGGGGCTTCCGGTAATGGCGTTTACTGGGTAGACGTGTTTTAGGTCCGCTCCGCTACACGGCTCAGCATTTACCTAACGAACCTACTTCTTTGAGATTTTTATTCCCAGTTTTGGATGTCTTTTGCCTTTGTCGACTACCGAAGATTTGAAGAATGTCTAAGTCAAAGGGCAAACAAGACCGAGACCGAGAAACCTCGACACTTGCGGCGCCTTTAACTGCAGCCGAGATTAGCTTAATGCTCAAGGAGCATAGAGCTGCATTGCTAGCGGACTTCAAGTCATCCTTTCAGGACTTGTCCTCTAAGTTAGACACTGTGCAGTCTGCAGTGCAGGACCACGGTCAACGCATTGATTCTTTGGAATCGACATACACTGAATTTGACCAACATCTGGACCAACTAGAGTCCGAATGCTCTATGCTTCACAAAGACAACGACTGGCTAAAATCCAAGGTGGCAGACTTGGAAGATCGCAGCAGGAGGCAAAATATACGACTTGTAGGACTACCTGAGGACATTGAAGGCCCACGCCCGACAGCTTTCTGTTCTCAGCTCCTCGTCGATGTTTTCGGAGTGCAGGTACTTCCCCCACTGCCCGAGCTGGACAGGGCGCACCGGAGTCCAGTTCCGAAGTCGACGAAACCACGGTTATTCTGCGATTTCACCGGTACCAAATAAAAGACCTTGTAATCCGTGAAGCTCGTAAGAAAGGCGAGCTCAGCTACAATGGCCATAGGATCCGGCTATATGAAGATTACAGCCCGGAGGTGGTGAAGAACCGAGCTGAGTATAAAGACGCAATGTCTGAACTTTATAAGCAGGGATTTAAACCTGCGCTCCTTTTCCCGGCTAAACTGCGCATCGTTCTGCCCGCAGGGGAGAAAAGGTGGTTTACGTCTGCTTCAGAAGCCGATAAGTTCGTGCAGGGCTTGAGGAACGAGGCTAAGGCTCAAAGGCCACAGTGACTGACAGCTGCGAGTAAAGTGACTTGAATCCTTGTTGACTTACAGGCAATCGGACGATTACAGAGAAGGCAGGCAAGCACTACATGTTTCTGTTACTTCATGGTATACTAGTTGTCACCGTTTTAACACTTGGTTCTTATGTTTCTTTTGTAATATTTTGAATTAATGTTCACTGATCCCTAGAAGGTTCGACTTATACCGGGATATACACTTAATAATAATAATAATAATGGATACTTTATTGATCCCCATGGGGAAATTACTTGTTTTTCTCTGCATTTGACCCATTCACTCAGTGAAGCAGTGGGCAGCCCACTAAGCAGGCGCCCGGGGAGCAGTGTGTAGGGACGGTACCTTGCTCAGGGGTACCTCAGGGTAGCCGTTAAGTGGATTCGAACCGCCGACCTTCCGATCATGGGGCGACCACTTTACCTACTGAGCTATCCCTGCCCCACTTAGTACTTCAAAGTTAAGGTTATATAGAGTTTCTATGTAGCAGGAGTTTGGGCTAGGAGGTTGAAGTTGCTGGGAATATACTGCGGTCACCTTAGTTCAGAAATGGGACCTAGTGGGTGGGGTGGGGTGGGGTGGGGTGGGGGGAACTATGGACCCGAGTTATTGTTCCTGTGTTTGTTTGCTGTGGTTGTATGTGGGTTTGGGTTTTTTTTGTTTGTTGTTTTTTTTTTTTTTTTTTTTGGGGGGGGGGGGGGTTGTTTTTTTGGTTTTTTTGTTTTGTTTCCTCTTGTCCCCTCCCGTGTACGGTCATCTTGTCATTGTCACCAGATTTCAGTAAAACATATATATGGCTAGTTATAGCACTAACAATAGTACTATTAGATTCTTGTCTTGGAATGTGAAAGGCTTGAACGGTCCGGTAAAGAGATCTCGGGTTCTCAGCCACTTAAAACATCTCAGTGCAGATGTACCTTTTCTTCAGGAGACTCATTTGCGAGTCATAGATCATAAAAGACTTAAACCTCCATGGATAGGTGATATGTTTCACTCAAACTTTGATATTTGAGCCAGAGGAGTGGCAATTTTAATTAAGAATAAAATACATTTTTCTCTCACTAAATTGATTGCTGACAAGAATGGGCGATATCTAAATGGTAAATGGTAAATGGCCTGCATTTGTATAGCGCTTTTCTAGTCCATAGGACCCCAAAGCGCTTTACACTACATTCAGTCATTCACCCATTCACACACACATTCACACACTGGCGATGGCAAGCTACGTTGTAGCCACAGCTGCCCTGGGGCGCACTGACAGAGGCGAGGCTGCCGGACACAGGCGCCACCGGGCCCTCTGACCATCTAATTGTTGTAGGGACCCTTATGAATAACCCAGTTGTTTTAGTGAACGTCTATGCCCCAAACTTTGACAACGCTCTGTTTGCTAATAATCTTTTGAGGATGATTCCTGACTTAAATACACACCTCCTGATATTCGGAGGTGATTTAAACTGCGTTATTGACCCAGCTTTAGACAAATCTGCCACTGGCTCTAAAGCATCATCTGCTATGTCCAGGGCTTTCTCACACTTTATGACCCAAAATGGATACATTAATCATTGGAGGTTTTTTAATCCGCAAGCCAGAGAATATTCCTTTTTTTCAAATGTTCATCACACATATTCTCGGATCGATTATTTTTTATAAATGGCTCCATGGCTTCTAAAGTTTGCAACTCTGAGTATCTCCCGATTGTTATATCTGATCATGCTCCATTAGTCCTGGATATGGCTTTGTCTCCTGGCTATAGACCTCAGCATCCATGGAGGTTGAACTCTCTTCTTTTGTCTGATTCAGCTTTCTGTGACTATATCTCATCTGCAATTGATAACTTCTTAACTACGAATGAGTCTGAGGACATCTCAAATTCTCTACTATGGGAAACTCTTAAATCATACCTCAGGGGCCAAATAATTTCCTATTTATCTCACCTATCTAAATCAAAGAAAGCTAAGCAAAATGAACTTTCTGCCAAAATTCAAGCTCTAGACCGGCAACACGCTCAAACTCCCTCACCTGAAATATATAAGCAGCGTCTTAACCTGCAATCGGAGTTCAGTCTCCTGTCGACCCATGATGCAGAGCAATTGTTATTACGGTCCCGTGGCAACTATTATGAACATGGTGATAAAGCCTCTCGTCTGCTAGCCCACCAGCTACGTCACCAATCGGCATCTCGCCAAATTTTGCAAATTAGAAATGAATCGGGAACTTTGACTTCTGATCCAACGGAAATCAACTCAATTTTTAAGTCATTTTATAGTTCTCTGTATACATCAGAGTTCCCCTCTAATTCTATAGATATGAACCAGTTTCTTAACAAATTGGATACCCCTACAATTACAACCTCAACAGCAGCAGAAATTGATGCATCGCTCACTTTGGATGAGGTTATATCATCAATCACATCCTTACAGTCTGGAAAGTCCCCTGGTCCCGACGGGTTCCCTGCCGAATTTTATAAAAAATTCCACTTAAAACTGGCCCCTTTGCTGCTGTCGGTTTTTGAGGAGTCACTGAAATGCGGCTCTCTCTCTCAGACGTGTTTATGTTTAGTTTATTATTATTCTATGGTTTTGGTTACCTTGGGTGTTTGTACTCTTCTGTTTCATGGTTCATGTTCCTATGTTCTGTGTCCCCCAGTCTGTCTTAAGTTGGTGTGTTATGTCATTACGTGTATGTGTTTCCTGTTTTACTTTGAAGGTCCGTGTCTGTTCTCAGTGTGTTAGGTTTACTTTTCCCCTGTCTTGTCAGGTCGGATTACTCCCAGCTGTGCCCTCCTTTTGTGTCTCATCCCCTCGTTATCCTTCTGTGTATTTTAACCTCGTGTCTGCCTCTGTTAGTTGCTGGTTTGTCTGCGTTATTCTGTGTTTATTCCTCTGGCTTCCTGGTCATTCTCCCTGCAAGGTACCCTCGTTCGTGTTCTGGCTTTGTGTTTAGTTTTAGTTTTCCCAGTTTAGAGTTTTTACCATTCTGTTTCTCGCCACCCTTTTTTGTTGTACTTCACCTGTTGTTAATAAAGCTCACCCTCCACTTAAGCAGTCTGCATCTTGGGTCCGTTATTAATCCACACGGCCTGCCTCGGCACCCCGTGACAAATATACTCCAAAAATCATAGCACTGTCCCTGAGGTGGTGATCTCACTGGATGCTGAAAAAGCATTCGATCGAGTGGAATGGGAGTATCTTTTTGCAGTCTTGAGGAAATTTGGTTTTGGTGACAGTTTTATATCTTGGATTCATCTTTTATATACTACGCCACTGGCATCTGTTTGTACTAATAATGTGAATTCTGAGTATTTTACTCTATCGTCAAGGTTGCCCACTCTCACCTTTACTTTTCACTTTAGCAATAGAGCCTCTTTCTGTGACTCTCAGAACCTCACCTCTGTTTCAAGGGGTTATTCGTAGTGGTACGGAATATAGGGTTTGTCGAGATGAAATATTATTTTACTGTCACTATTCATAATCCTTATTATTATTGTTTCATCATTTATGATTCATCATTGTTATCATTTCATTGACACATTTATTGAAACTGGTGAGGTTATATTAAAGTCTGTATTTCAGGTGTTAGCATAAGCACATAATCTTTCATTGCAGGTACAACTGTAATCATGTTATACACATATTGCATAATTAAAGGGTTGAAGCTCGGTTAAGTTAATTAATGGTTTGAAGCTACGGGCAGCGCGATGTCTGGCCAATCAATGGAGCAAAGTTCAGCTATTGAAAGGTTGCCTACATGTTTACAGTATAATTCACTACATGTTGCCTGTGTGCATTCAACAGGCTGCACTGGAGTTTGCCTGGTCACAGATGATGTGGGGGGGGGGGGGGGGGGGGGGGGGGCGTCGTGCACTTAGATTAAGACACAGACACATAGCCTGTCTGGGTAAACTGATTGCAAGGGTTGTTTAAGTCTGGACAAGTAGAATAACAGGATGCATCTGGAGGAACTGCAAGAGGAACTGTTCTGTTTTAGTGACGTGAGGTACTGGTCATCATAAGTATAAATATTACACCCACCTATTGTAAGGGGAAGATGGAGCTTGATGTTTTGCAGAGCCTATCTTCACCACATATATGTGTTTTAATAAAATAATTTGTGTTGACCCACTATGGACTTTCAGTCGTACGTCTCTTCCTCAAAATCTGACCGCGACAGTTCTGGTGCCGAAACCAGTTTGAGGAGGGACTAATGGGGTTTGGCTGAGGTGTAGTGGTGTCAAACAGACGGACAGCCAGGAGGTCGACTGAGTGATGGGCCCGAAATAGGAGGTAAGCACCGCCTGTTGATTAATATCCAAAGGTGCTGAATTGGAAATTAAGTTAATTAAATGTTCACTCAGTAGAGCTTCTGATCTGTGTCCGTGGTCACTTTGGGGTAATTAGTGATAAAAGTTTGGGGAATATTTGACTGATAAAATTTATTGCTGTAATTCTGGGGTGAATTTTAAGTTAATAGGTTGTGTGTTTATGTTAAGATGTTATGTGTTTAAATTGATGTGTTATATTTGTTGACTGTGATGCCAGTCAGGCAAGTTTTAGTTTAGGGTATTTGGTCAGATTGACCAGCAGAACGTGGTTCGGGCATCAAGTAATAACTGGAGGGCTGAGAGCCCACGGTGATGCTTTTAAAACATGTAAACAAATTGATTTAGGACCGGAGCGCGGCTCCGATGAATGCAGTTTTGTTCAGCGGGTGGCACCGACCGGTAACCGTGGACGCGCGGTTATCTCTGGCGGCAACCAGGTTAGCCCGGAGTGGCCTTCCACGGGGATTCGAACTCCCGTTAACAGGCTAGGCAATCTACGAGTGATTGCCTTTTTATACTGCATTGTTTGGGTGGAGGGTGAGACCCGACCGTGACCATTCAACGTGGCTGGCTTCTGAGTTTTAAGCAGTGTTGGGACTAACGCGTTATTAAGTAACGCGTTACAGTAACTACGTTATTATTGTGGTAACGAGCACGGTAACTAGTTATTATGCCAAAATCAGGAACGCGTTACTCGTTACTGGGATTTAGATAGGGTCGTTACTCGTTACTTCGTGTGGTGGCTATCGCGGAGCTTCCACAGATTCAGTAACATTAGCAAGTGGTGGAGGCCAGCAGGTGGATGAAGGAAAGGGGACGCAGAAGGAAAAGAGACCCGAGGCGGCCGCCGGCCCAAGTGTGAACTGAACTTCAGGTAAGAAGTTATGACCTGCAGTCTCTCTGGGTCAGATATAAACCAAGTTTAGGTGGAGTTTATTTTCGTTATTCTGACTTTTTCCATACTGCGTGCTAGCTAGCATGACGGAGTTTCTATACAGCTGGGTGGGTGCTATGAAGTTAATGATGTTGAACTTTATTTTGTTCATAACTTATTAGAGTTGCCAACCGTCCCACCTGGTATTCAGAGAAAATATTACACGTTTCTTATTGAGGTGAAAAGGAACAGTTTGTCCCGTAATTCAGCTACAATGAAAAAGGCACAAAACTGGAGTTATTCTGTGTCTTTATGCTGCACAGCTGCCTCTTCTTCTCTCATTCTCCCCCCCTCCCTCTCCCGTTTCTACTTCAATCATGAAAACTGATCAATGATCAGCTGATCGGCTCTCTTGTTTGTTTATCGCCCACTTTGCGCCGAAAGAGGAAACCAGCGGATGTCGCGCTAGACAACAGCAGCACGTTTAAGCTTGATCAGCTGTTGTTAGAATTTATTTAATATTAATTTCTAGTATCAGCTGATGTTTGCTGGAGCCACAGCTGCAAAAAAGCTGCTGGTCATGATATCGGTTTGGTTATGTGGTGAGAGGGAAACATGAAGATGAAACCAGGAGATGTCTTTACTGGATCATCAGAGCTGAACAGGTGATGGAGAAACAGGTTTACCTTTTAGGTGACATGAATGAGTTGAAGGGAAGTTATGAACTGTTTCTGAGAGACAAATAACACCAGGAACCTTTTTTAGGTAGCTGACAGCTGGTAACTGTGCAGGTGCGGATCTAGCAAAGTGTTGCCAGGGAGGCATGTAGGGCATTAACAGGGAGAGGTGGGCACAAGGAAATACTTTCCTTTCTTATTCTCATTTAAAATGTCTAGCTTTTAAAAAATAATTATCTGAATCTTACAACAAACGATTGATAGATTGATGCATATATACCATCAAAACAGTGTACATCACTGTCACAACAGCGTTTGTTTTCATTCAAAGGCTTTAAGATTTTTCCTATAATGGCGGGCCGGTCAGTCAAAACGCCCAGGCCAATTTTCTGTCCCAGTCCAGACCTGTATGCAGCTCATCTGCAGTCTGGTGTTGCCTACATCTTCCTATTCAGAAGGCAGAATTTCTGAGTTCTGAGTACAATCGAAAGCACCACGACTGCAGTTTTTGTTTTGGATGTAAAAGGCGCACATGACTCTGTGACGTAAGCTAGAATCATGGCAGCAGTCAATGACGGTCCAGACGTGGGATTTCTCTCGTGGAAATATGCACATTATCTTTTCCTTTCTATTGGTAGGTGGCACAGTGCACTTGTGGCAAGTAAGCAAGCTAGAAGACTGGCAAAGTTATGGAAGAAACACATTAACAAGAGAATTCTGAGTAAAACCAAAGTTACTTTCCCTAGTAACTAGTTACTTTGAAAGTAACGAGTAACTTGAAGTAACTGAGTTACTTTTGAGAGAAGTAACTAGTAATGTAACTAAGATACTATTTTAAAGTAACTTACCCAACACTGGTTTTAAGTAAAGCGAAAGGCGTGGGTTTGATACTAGCGCCGGACGTGGAGCTCCCTGGCAGCTGCGGGAAGCGGTTATAAATTAAGTAGGGCCTAGAAATCTCTCGGCGACGGCGTTCCCGAAGCGGGTGTATTGACCAGCAAGGCGCGGCCTGGGTTTAGATGCTTTTAAATTAGTCAAAAACTTAGGAGTACCGGTACAGAGGTTCTGTTGAGGTGATAAGGAACCGTTGAATAACTTGTCTTGGCATCTGGTGTCTTTTGTCATGTGATACAGGCCTGAGTATATAAATAAAGTGTGAATCGCCTGTGTAAATTGCTTACATTGATTATAACTGCATGTGCTGTGAAAATGACTTAATA
Source organism: Rhamphochromis sp. 'chilingali' (assembly GCF_963969265.1). NCBI lineage: Eukaryota > Metazoa > Chordata > Actinopteri > Cichliformes > Cichlidae > Rhamphochromis > Rhamphochromis sp. 'chilingali'. Next base: position 28,406,426 of record NC_137932.1, read on the forward strand.
CAGAAGCTGAGTGTGTGAGGATTGAATAAAAAGTGTGTTTGTGGTGTGTAGAAATCGCGGCAGAAGGCCGTGTCACGAGTTGTTGTAAACAGTGAAGTCAATTGGGGGTTGTGTTTGGTTTTATATTTTTAAAAAGTAGAGAAACTGCAGTATTGAGTCTGTGGCGCAGTTTGAGAAGTTGCGAAGTGCATGAGACCGGCCGGCACGCGCTCTGTGTTGGTGAGAGAAAGAAAAGGTGGGGGCTGTGAGTGTGTGTGAGTTCCTGCATGACAGAGAGGAAGGAGAAGTAGGTCAGTTGATTTTCTGTGAAATAATAATGGTTAGAAATCCTAGTGATCAAAGAGGTGATAGTGAACTGAAAATAAATAAATAAAACTAAAACAGTGGTTTAGTGTTCAGGTAATGATAAATAAATAAACTTAACGGTGACATTTAGCGGTGATCAAGTACTCAAGGATGAATGGAGGATTTGATTGCTGACTGCATGAGAGCTGTTGGGGTGAAAGGAAAATGAGGTTGGAAGAGTGAACTAACAGGTTAATGCATGCGTGTAAAAAAAAAAAAAAAAAAGGAAAACAAAAAGAGAGAAAGAGAGTGATGAAAGCAAAGAAAATAAAAGTGTGGAAGTGTGAGTGAGAAATTGTCTCCGACTGGGGAAGCAGTGATAGTAGAGGTCACCTTCTTCCCCTGCTGGACACAAAAAGAAAACATGATTTGGAGTGTGGTGGATGAAAATAATTAACAACAACATTAAGAAGGTTTTTGTGTTCGTGGTTAAAAAACAAATAAAATTTCACCTTTGGGGTTTAAAGTCAGTAGAGTTCAAAACAAAATAAGTAGAGATGTGTTGCTTTAGGAGTGATGAAAAAATCTGGAGTCACAGTGACTAATGAAAGTCTCTCAGTCTGTCGTTTACAGGTGGGGAACGGACCTGGATCAATTCTCCATGGGCAGCAGTCAGAAGGAAATTATAGGTTAAGATTTTTAGAAACAAAATAGAAACACCCAGCCAGAATTTTTGGCTGAACTGTTTTGCAGCTCCCCGTCCTCATCCTGAACAAGCAAGCTCCAAGGAAGCTAATCTCTCCCTGAAGACACCGAGTGCAGTTTCAGAAGCACGAGCATGAACATCAACAGTGGACAGGAGTCCAAGAGACAATACCAGAGTTCTGAGCAGAGAGGTCCAGCAGCGCTGTGGGCAAACGGCATCAGAGAGAGAAGAACCACCATCTAGATTGGATGGATGGAGATGCGTTTCCAGCAAGCTGCAACCTCACTGTGTGTGAAGGACTTTTGAGAAGACTGTCTGAGTTTGACATTTGCCATGTTTGGAGCAAGATGGCAATGAAAGAGACAGTGGGACAAAGAGAGACATGGGACAAAGCTGAAGAAAACTGACTGCCATTGGACTGACAAGTGGGAGGGAAAGGAGCAGAAGAGGGCTGAGGCTGCTGTTTTAGTGTGGGGAATCAAATTTGGGTTAAGGAATCCAGGGAGACAAACGACTGCCTGGAAGTGGAGGATTGACACAGTGTCCAGACCACCACAAAAGGGGGAGGAAGACAAGCACTGAGGTATGCGAGAGTACTGTTAGAACAATGGAAAGGTGACACCACACATGCACATAATATGCACCAGAGATAACATAAAAATTATAAATAAAGTGTAACACATTAAAAGAGGGCATTTGTAGAAGGGGTTAACAATACTCAGTGTGGTTGCCTATGGTAACCTGCAAGTGTTTGGGGTTTAGCTGTGCCTGACTATGACAGAGTTTTTCATTTAGATGGTTCTGAAACAAAATTTGGGGTTTTGTTTCAGAAAAAGGGGGGAGGTACATAAAAGGACACACAGAAATTGAAGATGTATTAACCTTACTAACACACACACACACACACACACACACACACACACACACACACACACACACACGCAATGAAGTAATGAAATTCATTAGGATTAGCTCATTAGGATCAAACACAATTTTAAGTAGGTAATACTGTTACCATCATCCTGTCTGGTTTATTGAGTGGGTTGAGAACTGTTAGATTATAATATTATTTTATGCCATGTTATACCCCTAACTAAAGATTGTGAATTATTATGTAGTTTTAGTTTGCATTATTCTCCTGAATTAGAAGAAGCTGATAACTATTGCATTTGTTAAACTGATTTGCATTACATTAGACTGCTGATTTATTGTGGATGAATGATATTGTTTTATGATGTTATAAGAAATACTGTTTGCAGAAAGTCATCGCCTTATTTGTCTGATTAGAAGAGAACAGAATATACTGGAGTTTTCTGCCCCAACTCAGCAGGAGCAGATAAACGGGGAGCCAAGGTCATAGCTTAGGCGCCGTGTGAGAGAAAAGCATGTGAATGTTTAGGCTTTTATGATAAGGTGGGAGAACCAGAGGCTATAAGGGTTTGAGCAATGCTCCACCATTTTGAGATCTGAGGCTGTCTGCATACGGTGTCCATCTCCCACGCGTGTGTTCATTAAAATCATCGTTTGACTTAACCCGGCCGGACCAGTGTTGTTATTGTGGTTTTTCTCTTGTCTCCATCCCCAATATTTTGAACCTTAACAGCTTGGGGGCTCGTCCTGTGGTATTGGGGTGGAATTTAAAGGTTTGGACGGTCCGAGGTTGTCGAACGGACAGGCACAAGCCAGTGGCCTGACGTGAGTGGGCATAAGCCGGCTTATCTAAAGGTAAGGCACTACCTGTTGAATTATTTCCAAAGTGTGCCAAATTGGATATGACTAAATTAAAGTCTACTCACTGAAATTACTGGCAGAGGGTCTGTTTTGATTTTGATGAGGAGCCCCGTGTGTGTGTTATGCAGTTAAAGTCGGTTAAGAGTATTTAATGAAGTTGAAAAAGTATGAAAGAAATGCTGGGTTAGAGTCCCAAGGAATTGAGCTAGGCAAGTAGTTTGGTAGGGAATTGGCTACGTATATTTTAGAAATTAGGCCAGAGGCTGTTCCAGAAGTAACAGATAATGGTTAATTGATTACAAAAAAGTTATCTTTCTTCGGTTGGATCCGTTATGATAAATTTGTCAAAATAGGTTAGGTGAAAATTATTATAGGACGGCACCAGAAGTTGCTAAGAAGCGCATAGCCCGGGGGTTACGCCCCCTCCTGGCCGTGGACGCGCGGCTTTGACCTGTCGGTGAACAGGGATAGTTCAGTTTGGCTTATCTGTGGGGTACAGGGCATCCTGAAATAAGCTAGGAGTTAGAGTCTCCTCACCGTTTGAAACGGTGTTATGTGCTTTTTTGGACAAAGTTAAATTGAGTTAGGGAGTTTAGAAATTAGGTCAGAAACTGTTCCAGAAGTAACAGATACTGTTTGATTGATTACAAAAAAGTGAGACTTTCTTCGGTGAGACCCGTTATTTTAAATTTGTCGAAATTTGTTAGGTGCTGAATCTGTCAGGCCTGTCAGTGATTGTAAATATAAGACGTCTTTGTAATATAAAATAATAGAGTTTTGTCTGAGCTTTGTCTGACCCTGTGTGTGACCACAGCGCACTGCAGCGCTGCGAGCTATTTTTAGACTGTGTGTGAACATGCAAATGAGGTGGCTGCTGTGAAGCGCACAGAGGATTTTTGCTTCCTGTTTAGTGTGTTTTTGAGTTTTATAATTATGATTTGCAAATAATGATACATGCCTGTAATAAAAACGCTGGTTTTGCTGATTATAATATTACAAATAAGGTTTTATTTTTATTTTTTTAATTTATTTTTTTTCCAGTGTAGCAAGTGATTTATTCACCATTTTTTGACCCAAACAATATTTACAAAGAAACCAATAAAAAACTCAACTCTAAGTTAACTCAGTTCAGCTAAATAAAACTGAAGTTTTTTTGGTTTTTTTGTGCCTGTCCCGTTTGGCTCTTTTGCCATCAGAATTGTTGTCTAAAGGCAAAGAAAGATGCCCAACGGATTTACTTTACCAAATTGACCATCCCAGCCTTGCCATAATGGTCCATTTGATTCACCTTTTAATGTTCATTTTATTTTCACTTACTGAATACGGGACAGACTTGACTGGGGGAAAGAAAGGGAGAAAGAAAGAGGGAAAGAGAAACAGCTGAGAAGAGGGACGGGGAGAAGGGCAAAAGACAAAAACCAACAAAATGAGCAGAAAAAAAGAAGAAAGAAAAAGAAAAGTGCATATATCAATCACCTGGGTCACCTGCTGAGAAAGAAAAAAGAAAACAAGCAGAAGAGAACAAGAGTAATAGAATAAACAACATCACAATGATATATGGGAATATGACAGTAAATACTAAATATTAAACATTCACCCATTCAGTCAGCCACTCATCTTCTTTTTTATTTTTATTTTTTTATTTTTTTATTTTTTTATTTTTTTTTTGCCTGTCCCGTTTGGTCCTTTTGCCATCAGAATTATTGTCTAAAGGCGAAGAAAGATGCCCAACGGATTTACTTTACCAAATTGACGAGAAAAGAAAACGAGAGCAACATAATAAACAACATCACAATGATATATGGGAATATAACTGTAAATACTAAATGTTAAACATTATTGTGCAGAACATTAGATCAACAGAACACAGTGTGCTTTGAGGTAGGAGCCAAAAAGGGTGTAGTTTGTGGGTGTGATCACCCGTGTGTACACCTGTGAGCATGGACGCGCTTGTTTTTTTTTTTTTTAAAGGTTCCTTCATGTAATGATCTGCTAGAGGGTGTGGGGGGGGCACAGCCCCGTCCTCCAGGGCATGAAGCAGGTATGGAGGAGATCAAAACTCCAGACATCCAGAGGTCCCCAGAACACAAAAGACCAAGGAAGACCAACAGAGGGGCAGCCGCGCCACTGTCCCAGAAAGAGCTGAGGAGAGTCCCAGATGAGGGCTCACTCAGCAGCCGCGGAGCAGAAGCCAGGGGGAGTTGCAGTGACGCGCCCGTGAGCTCCGCCGGCAGCCAGCCGTGCCTGAGTGACCGAGCCCCAGGCCGAGAGGCCGGGGGCACCCCACCTCCGAAGGTGGCAGGGGAAGTGGTGGTAGGGGGAGATAGGCCTCCAAACCTTGGAGGGCTTAAGATGTCCCCAGAGAGGTGGCGCCTGATACCCAACCTGACATATAGACACAGACATACAGGCACACACATATACAAACATCCATTCCCACCCTCATGCTCTCATATGCACTTACTCCACACTCAACCAACGTGGAGACAGACATAAAGAGACGCTGTACACACGATCACACTCCCCAAGCGTACTCTACAAACCGGGTCTAGGTACCCTTGCCCCTGGAGGGGGGAACTGCACCCAGACCCAGGTGGTGTTACCCTTTTCCCTGCGGTGGGGGGAGGCAGACCGCCCCGACTCCGCAGCAGTAGGGAGGCCCCACACTCCAAGACCGCAGTCGGACGGCCAACTCCTCCTCCTAGCCCCCCCCTGCTCCAGCAGGTCGCAGAGAATGGGGGTGAGAGAAGACTCCAAACCTCCCTCCACCCGCTCATTGTAGTGTTGATGCATGTGTGTTCTAAGGTGCAATGGGGCAGGGATAGCTCAGTAGGTAAAGTGGTCGCCCCATGATCGGAAGGTCGGCGGTTCGAATCCACTTAACGGCTACCCTGAGGTACCCCTGAGCAAGGTACCGTCCCTACACACTGCTCCCCGGGCGCCTGCTTAGTGGGCTGCCCACTGCTTCACTGAGTGAATGGGTCAAATGCAGAGAAAAACAAGTAATTTCCCCATGGGGATCAATAAAGTATCCATTATTATTATTATTATTATTATTATTATTTAAAACCCAGGAGGGCATGGAGCTACCTGCCAGAGAACAGCAGGTAAGCGCATGGTCCCTCCTGCTAGCCCTCAATGTCTACGTGTATTTAACATTGAGAGGTGGGCAACGACGCCAGGGGTGGGGTGTACACCCTGATGGTACTTTGGATTCCGTGTATCGTGCCCACCCCCAAGATCCTATATGTATGTGTAATGAGAGTGTGAGTAATGTGAATGTCTAAGTTGTGGGATAAAATTGAGGCAGAGGCAGCCAGAAGGGGACGGGGGGGGGGGGGGGGGGGGGGGGTGGCCTCCTCTGCACCCTGGTGACATACCCCTACTCCAAGGTCCTGCATGTGTGGGTGGTTGTGGTGGAGCGGGAAGAGGGAGGCAGCTGGAGATGGGGAGGGAAGGAAGGGAGGGGCAAGTGACCCCTCCCTGGGGCCAGCTCCCCCGCTGACCCCAGTAGGCACCCCCATACTCCGCGACCCGCCAGGGAAAGGGGGCCCAAGCCCATCCAGACCGGGGCCCAGCGCAGCAGCGCCTCCCGGCCCCACAGAGCCCGGGACAGTCCACCCAACCCCACCACAGAGAAAACTGCACCCACCCCACCATCCACTCTTCTTCCAGACTACATAAGACAATAAACACCCAGGCTGAGATCTTCCTCCACCTCTCCTGTATCTCCCCCTCCTGCAGAGAGAGCCCCTGAGGAGAGGAAAGCTCCTGCAAGATGTGACAATCTTCCCCACCAGTTGAAGAGCCCCCCAGGTGGCTCGATGCACCGGCGGCACCCTGCTCCAGGGCTGGGCCCCCATGCACCCACCCGCCCACAACCCCGGCAACACACCAACCAGGACCCAAGCCCCCGAGGCCCGGCCCGGGCCCCAGCCCAGAGACGGAGCGCCCCCAGAACCTCACGCCCATCCCGGACCCACCCAGGGGCAGCCAGGCTACCAGGTCAGTAACCCACATCCGTCAGCACAGACCCTCCCCTAGCCCCGCTGCACGCAGCCGCGACGAAACAGTCACCTGAGAGCCAACAGAGCCCCTAACCGGACATGACCGCTACCCCGGGTTGAGCCCCCCAAGGAAGATGCCTCCGGGGAACCCCCCGACGCCCTAAGCCTGTCCCTACCCCCACACCAATCACAACAGTGAAGGCGGGACCAAACTATGACCCCCCACCCCCACTAGGTGATGGAGCTGATCAAAGGAGCCCAGAGCAATTGATCTGATGTGGTGGCAGAGGCTGTATCAAGACTAATGTAATCTAATAGATAATTTCTATATTGGTTAGAATTAAGATTGTTTTTATTTTTCCAGTTCATGAGGACTGTTTTCTTGGCTATGCATAGGGCAGTGAAAACCATATGGGCGATATTCTTTTCTGAAGTGACATTATCTAAGCAAACACACTAAGGGGGAAGTTGGAATGTTACATTTCAGACACTTCGATAAGTCTTCACATATCTCGCGCCAAAACTTCTGAACTGGTGGACAGAACCAAAGAGCGTGGATATAATTGTCCGGTGAATTGGTTTGGCAGTGTGAGCAGTTGTTGGTAGACGTAAAGCCCATCTTGAACATCCGATGACCTGTATAGTGCACTCTATGTAATATTTTGTATTGAATTAATTGAAGACTGGGATTTCTAATTAGATGAAAGGTTTTTAAGCAAATCTGAGACCAGAAGTTTAGGTCTAAGTTAACTGATAAATCCGCTTCCCATTTTGCAATAGGAAGTGATATTGATTCATCTGTTTTAGAAAGCATTCTGTATATTTTGGATAGTAATTTGGGGGTTTTAAGAGTAAGAAATTGAACCACACTTGGTGGTGTTTGTAGTTCAACTTGGCCCGGTTTAAATTTCTTTTTTACTATGGATTTAATTTGTTGATATTCTAAAAATCTTTTCTTGTTGATCCCATATTGTGTAACTAGTCCGTCAAATGAAATAAATTCTGTTCCTTCTAGTATATGTTCTACATATTTGATTCCTTTATCACTCCAATCTGAAAAGTTTATCATATTATTGTTTTGTAATATGTCAGGGTTGTTCCAGATAGGTGTACGTTTGCATGGGATTAATGAAGACGCCGTCAATTTTAGAAACTCCCACCATGCTGTCAGAGAAGAGCTGATGTTGATGCTTTTAAAGCATTCGTGTCGTTGGATGTTTGAGCTGATAAATGGTAGGTCTGAGATCTCTAGATTATTGCAAAGTGCTTGTTCTACATCTAGCCAAGGTTCATCTAAGAGGGTATGTTTTAGCCATCCTGAGATAAACTGAAGCCTGTTGGCTAAGAAGTAGTGCTGAAAGTTAGGCAGTTCTAGTCCTCCTTTATCCTTGGTCTTTTGTAGTGTTTTTAAGCTTATACGTGGGGGTTTATTTTTCCAAAGGAATTTGGACATACATGAATCTAGAGATCTGAACCAATCTTGTGGCGGTTTAGTTGGGATCATTGAGAATAAATAATTTATTTTTGGTAAGGCCATCATTTTTATAGCGGCAACCCTTCCCATGAGTGATATGGGTAGACATTTCCATCTAGCCAGATCATCTTCTACCTTCTTTAAAAGTGGGATATGGTTTAATTTAGTTAGATCTGCAAGCTTGGGAGAAACATTAATACCTAAATATTTTAGATTTCCCGATTGCAGTGGTGTAGAAGAGGAATTATGGAGGGAGCAATTAATCGGTAGAACTGTAGATTTTGACCAGTTAATTGAGAAATCTGATATTCTTGCAAAAGAGTTTATCAATTCAATCACCCCAGAGATATTGGTTTGTGAATTTTGGAGAAAGAGTAACACATCATCCGCATAAAGGCTAATTTTATGTTCCACGTTCTTGCATTTTATGCCCTTAATTACTGAATTCTGTCTAATTGCTGCTGCTAGTGGTTCAATAAAAATTGCAAACAGTGAAGGGGAGAGTGGGCATCCCTGCCTGGTGCCCCTCAAGAGACAGAAGCTGGAGGATGTCTGGTCATTTGTTCTAACACAAGCTGTTGGGGAATTATATAATATTTTTAACCAGTTTATGAAAGAGGATCCAAAACCAAATTTGTGTAAAGTTGCAAATAGAAATTTCCAGTTAACTCTGTCAAATGCTTTTTCTGCGTCTAAAGAGAATATTGTAGTTTCTAGGTTTTTACTGTATGAGTAGTCTATCAAATTAAGTAATCTACGTGTATTTGTTGATGAGTGCCTACCTTTTATGAAACCAGTTTGGTCAGGATGAATTAAGAGGGGGGTTATTTTCTCCAGTCTCTTTGAGAGAGCTTTGCAGATTATTTTAAGGTCTACGTTTATAAGAGATATTGGATGATAGCTTGAGGGATATACAGGGTCTTTGCCTGGTTTTAGCAGGAGATTAATGTTTGCAGAATTCATATTTGATGGAAGTCTGCCCTTTTCTTTAATTTCCAACAACGTTCTGTAGAAAACTGGTGCTAGAATCGACCAGAATTCTTTGTAGAATTCTGCAGGAAAGCCGTCTGGACCTGGAGCCTTATTATTGGGCATACTTATCAGGGCTTCCTGGAGTTCACCTGGTGTCAGTGGTGAATCCAGTGCCATTGCTTGAGTGTCCAATAATTTTGGAAGAGTTATGTTGTCCAAAAACTGATCAATTTCTTTTTTTAGATGGGTTTATTTGTGGTGAATACAACGTTTTATAGAAATCCCTGAAAATGTTGTTTATTTGTATCGGATCATATATTGTGTTCCCAGATGAATCTTGAACAGCACATATAGTTGTTTTTTCTTTATTTATTTTTAGCTGGAATTGCTAGAAATTAACCGGATTTATTACCATGTTCATAATTTTGTAGGCGTAGTCTTTGTACTAAGAATTTTGTTTTTTTATCAATTATCTCATTTAATTCTAATTTTGTTTTGCGTATTTTGTTCAATGTTTCCTGATCTTGGTGGGACACGTACAGTGGGGCAAAAAAGTATTTAGTCAGCCACTGATTGTGCAAGTTCCCCCACTTAAAATGATGACAGAGGTCAGTAATTTGCACCAGAGGTACACTTCAACTGTGAGAGACAGAATGTGAAAAAAAAATCCATGAATTCACATGGTAGGATTTGTAAAGAATTTATTCGTAAATTAGGTTGGAAAATAAGTATTTGGTCACCTCAAACAAGGAAAATCTCTGGCTCTCACAGACCTGTAACATCTTCTGTAAGAAGCTTTTCTGTCCCCCACTCGTTACCTGTATAAATGGCACCTGTTTGAACTCATCATCTGTATAAAAGACACCTGTCCACAGCCTCAAACAGTCAGACTCCAAACTCCGCCATGGCCAAGACCAAAGAGCTTTCGAAGGACACCAGGAAAAGTATTGTAGACCTGCACCAGACTGGGAAGAGTGAATCTACAATAGCCAAGCAGCTTGGTGTGAAAAAATCAACTGTGGGAGCAATCATCAGAAAATGGAAGACATACAAGACCACTGATAATCTCCCTCGATCTGGGGCTCCACGCAAGATCTCATCCCGTGGGGTCAAAATGATCATGAGAACAGTGAGCAAAGATCCCAGAACCACACGGGGGGACCTGGTGAATGACCTGCAGAGAGCTGGGACCAAAGTAACAAAGGTCACCATCAGTAACACACTACAACGGCAGGGAATCAAATCCCGCAGTGCCAGACGTGTTCCGCTGCTGAAGCCAGTGCATGTCCAGGCCCGTCTGAAGTTTGCCAGAGAGCACATGGATGATACAGCAGAGGATTGGGAGAATGTCATGTGGTCAGATGAAACCAAAGTAGAGCTTTTTGGTATAAACTCAACTCGTCGTGTTTGGAGGAAGAAGAATACTGAGTTGCATCCCAAGAACACCATACCTACTGTGAAGCATGGGGGTGGAAACATCATGCTATGGGGCTGTTTTTCTGCCAAGGGGACAGGACGACTGATCCGTGTTAAGGACAGAATGAATGGGGCCATGTATCGTGAGATTGTGAGCCAAAACCTCCTTCCATCAGTGAGAACTTTGAAGATGAAACGAGGCTGGGTCTTCCAACATGACAATGATCCTGTTAGGGAGTTTTTATTGTTTTATTTGCTTATGCTTCAAAAGTTATGTTATACATATTTCACCAGACAGTTTTCTGTTTTGACAGGAAGCTGACCCTGTGACACTGACAAGAGACCAGCACAGAAATACATATCCGCAGAAGTTGACTTGCATTATATTATTCTTAGAAATTGACCTGCAACACACATACTCTGTGACACACACACACACAGCTTGCATGCAGACAGACATCAGGACCTGCGTGACAGGAAATGTGATTATATTTGCATATTGACGATGTAACCTATAAAAATAAACGAATACTGCAGTTCGGTGTGATTTGCTCTGAGCTTTTCACCCGTGCCGCACGTTGTCAATCTTAAGTGTCTCGGTGTTGTTTATTCACCTGACTGTTTGTTAACTGTAAATCTCTGACAGATCCAAAACACACCGCCCGGGCAACAAAGGAGTAAGAAGCATTTGAAAGTCCTGGAGTGGCCTAGCCAGTCTCCAGACCTCAACCCCATAGAAAATCTGTGGCGGGAGTTGAAAGTCCGTGTTGCTCGGCGACAGCCCCAAAACATCAATGCTCTCGAGAAGATCTGCATGGAGGAATGGGCCAAAATACCAGCTACTGTGTGTGCAAACCTGGTAAAGACCTATAGTAAACGTTTGACCTCTGTTATTGCCAACAAAGGTTATGTTACAAAGTATTGAGTTGTATTTTTGTTATTGACCAAATACTTATTTTCCACCCTGATTTACGAATAAATTCTTTACAAATCCTACCATGTGGATTCATGGATTTTTTTTTCACATTCTGTCTCTCACAGTTGAAGTGTACCTCTGGTGCAAATTACTGACCTCTGTCATCATTTTAGGTGGGGGAACTTGCACAATCGGTGACTGACTAAATACTTTTTTGCCCCACTGTAGGCTTCTTCTAGTGATTTGATGTTTTTTTCTAATTCCTGAATATTTTTGTTTTCTTTTTTCTTTTTATGTGATGAGAAAGAAATTATTTTACCTCTCATCACAGCTTTCCCTGCTTCCCATAGAACAGGCCGCTCAGTGGGGATAAAATTACGTCTTCGCCGTTCAGTGGGGCGTTGTCCGTGGCCGCTCAGTGGGGCTAAAATTCGCCGTCTAAGTCAAGTCAAGTCAAGTTTATTTATAGAGCACATTTAAAAACAACCAAGGCTGACCAAAGTGCTGTACAGTAAATACAGATAAAAATACAATAGAACACAATTTCGTAATAACACCTCGCTGATAAAAATAAAATAAAAATATATAAAACAAATAAATTAAACCTTTCTAAAAGCCAATGAAAAGAGGTGAGTTTTAAGAGCGGTTTTAAAAGTTTCTAGGCTTTTGGAGAGTCTGACGTGAGGAGGTAAACTGTTCCACAGTCTGGGTGCAGCCACAGCAAACGCCCTCTCTCCCTTTGTCTTTAATTTATACCTGGGAACATCTAAAAGCATCAGGTCGGCTGACCTCAAAGATCTCCTGGGGCGATAAGTACTAAGGAGTTCTGACAGGTAAGAAGGTGCAGTGCCATTTAAAACCTTAAAAGCCAGCAATAAGATTTTAAAATCAATCCTAAAGGCAACTGGGAGCCAGTGGAGAGAGCAGAGAACCGGAGTGATGTGGTCTCTTTTTTTTGAACCGGTCAACAGGCGAGCGGCAGCGTTCTGCACCAGTTGAAGGCGATGTAGACAGGAACGATCTAGGCCAGCATAGAGGGAATTACAGTAGTCTAGCCGTGAAGTAATAAAAGCATGGACCACTCTTTCTAGATCGTTACTGCAAAGGTAAGACTTGACTTTGGCTAAAATCCGCAGATGATAAAAAGATCCCTTAACTACAGAGCTGATTTGTTTATCAAGTTTAAAAGCATTGTCAAAAATAACACCAAGACTCTTAATGGAAGAAGTGCAATCGGAGGTTAGGGGTCCCAAAAAGTCAAGAGAGAAGTTGGGATCTTTAGGAAGCCCAAACACAATGACTTCAGTTTTGCTTTCATTAAGGTGTAAGAAGTTAAGAGTCATCCAAGTCTTAATGTCAGACAAGCAGGAGAGTAGCGGCTGCAAAGAAACATTGCAGTTCAACCTCAGAGGGAGGTAGATCTGAATATCATCGGCAAAGATGTGGAAGGACACATTATGTTTACGGAGCACATCGCCCAGAGGGAGCAAGTACAGAATAAACAACAGGGGGCCTAGTATGGACCCCTGAGGTACGCCACAGGTTAAAGGAGCTCTGGGAGATGACAGTTCACCAAGGTGAACAGAAAAACTCCTATTATTCAAATAGGACTGGAAAAACTTTAAGACAGTGCCCTTTAAACCGACACAATGTTGAAGGCGGGATAGCAGTATGTTGTGATCAACAGTGTCGAAGGCTGCTGTCAGGTCCAGGGTTACTAAGACAGCAGCACAACCAGAGTCAACAGTTAAAAGCAAATCATTAAAAACTCTCAGAAGGGCGGTTTCTGTGCTATGCCGAGCTCTAAAACCAGACTGGAACTTCTCATAGAGATTGTTATTGTCAAGAAATAGCTGGAGCTGCGTGAGGGCGGCTCGTTCCAGTACTTTAGACAGAAAAGGGAGGTTGGAAATGGGCCTATAGTTAGAGAGTAGGGATGGATCTAGATTAGGCTTTTTAAGGAGAGGTTGAACAACAGCGTGCTTGAAGGGTGTTGGAAAACAACCAGAACTGAGGCAGGCATTGATCAGGACCAGAAGGAAAGGTCCGACTGAGTCCAGAACCTGCTTCAGAAGCCGAGAGGGGATAGCATCGGTGGAACAGTTGGTAGTCTTAACCTTGCAGACTATTTCATGCAGCTGAGAGAGAGAGATTGGTTCGAACTGATTAAAGGCAGAATGGCACAAAGACAAAACACAGGGATTGGAAGGTGAAGATGGAATGACAGACTGCAGGGAGGAAATCTTGTTTACAAAGAACTTTAGAAAGTCATTACAGAGGGTGGCAGAAGGTGTGAGGCTGGTGGATGTGTAAGGATTTACAATGGAATTTAAAACACGAAACAGAGTCTGAGGTTTATGGACACTACTGCTAACCAGGTTTGATATGTAGGAGGACTTGGCCTCTTTAACGGCTTTCTGATAGGTTGAAAGAGAGTCTCTGAGGATATTAAAAGAAATGTGCAGCTTGTCCTTTTTCCATTTTCTCTCAGCACACCTACAGGTGCGCCTGAGAGCACGAACAGAGTCTGTAATCCAGGGTTCAGCGTGAGCTTTGGGACGGAGTGTTTTTAGGGGAGCGATGAGGTCCAAAATAGAAGTACATGTTGAGTTGAAAAGAGCAGTTAAATCTTCTGCACACAAGGAATCAATCCAGTCCACCGTGGAGAGCTCAGAGTTGCTAAAAGCAGCAGAAAACTGAGATGGTACATGGGTATTGATGATCCGGTGACGGCGTGAAGGAGGTTTAACTGCAGCATCAGAACAATGTGCAGTGGCAGAAAATAGAACAGGAAAATGATCGGAGATACACGCACTCTCACAAATTTCAGAAATGTGGATACCCAAGCCGTGAGACATGACAAGGTCCAAAGTGTGACCCTTCTCATGTGTGGAGCCAGACACACACTGAGTAAGGTTGAAGGAATCCAACAGTGAAACAAAGTCTCTAACCAGGGGTTTAGATGGACAGCACACATGAATATTCAGGTCACCAACAATAAGAAAATGATCGAAATCTACTGAAAGCCCTGAAAGGAATTCCCCAAACTCACTGATAAAGTCCTTGTTAAATTTGGGAGGACGATATACCACTGCAATCAGTAACGTTGTGGATGAGTTTAGTTTAAAAAGCTGTAGTTCAAAGCTGGAAAAAGAGGAAAAAGAAATCTGATGGCAGTCATAAACAGATTTAAAAACACAGGCGAGGCCTCCGTCTTTGCCAGAGGACCTGGGAGTGTTTAAAAAACAACAGCCTGGAGGAAGAAGCTCAGAGAAAGCCACAGTCTCACCAGCACGTAACCAGGTCTCCGTCAGGAACATAAAATCCAAGTCGTAAGAAGAGAAAAAATCCTTGAGCAGAAACGTCTTATTGGAGAGGGATCGAGTGTTGATCAAAGCCATAGATAAGGTGAGATCAGTAGCTGTCATCGGGGTTGATATGCGGGTGAGTGGGCGTAGGTTAGAGTTTGTAGCACCAAATCTGCGGATCCGTGGCTGTAGGAGAGCTGATGACCGAGGACCCGGAACGGAAACAGCGAGCGACGGACCCGGAGAGTCACGCAGGAAGGGAGCAGACACCAGGCGTGGGCCGGAGATGGCAGAGAGTCGCCTACCAGAGGAGAACGCCGCCGCCGGCATGGCGAGGAGTGAGCCAGATGACCGAGGGAGGCGCGGGCCAAGAAGCGGGCCTACCGGTAAAGCCGGAGCAACAGCAGGCGGAGTTTGAGAGACGGTTTTCACCCAGGGTCCTGGAGTGAGCCCCTCACCGCAGCAGAGTAGCAGAAACCCATCTGAGCGAGGGGAGGATCAGCCAGGCAGGAGAGTGATAGAAATGCCTTTGTGCGAGCCAGGAGACCACTTCGCTTCCCTCGTCTTCTCCAACGTTTTTTCCGGTGTAGCTTGGGAGGGAGGAACCAGGTGCGACGTAGGTAAGGTGGAATACCATCGAACAGTGGAGGCACACCGCTTGTTTGTCCATCAAAGACAGAGGACAAAGGTGCTGACACTGCTGAGTCTCGAATAATAAAGAGAGTTTGCCGGTCATAAGTCCGGAGCAAGTTGATTTCCACAGTTAAGGCAAAGAACAGCAAACAAAAAACCAAAAAACAGGAGGAGGAGTGACGGCGAGCCGAACATACTGGCGCCGTCTTGTCAGCATAGGAGATGGATTTCTTTCCATCTCCTATGCTGACTTAAGTGGGGCGATGTACAAAGCCGCTCAGTGGGGTTTTTTGTACAGAAGCATTAAGTCGCAGAGTTGCGCAGTTCGAACTTTTTTTTTTTTGTTCGCCGTCTTAGTGGGGCGAAATACAGACCGCTGTGTGGGGTACTGTAGTGAGTTCTCCACCGCTCAGTGGGATGTTGAGAAGTTCCACGGGGTCCAGATTGTGCTGGACAATAGGCCTATTTTGTGTTGTTGTCATTGTTGTCATCGTCGTTTTTGTTGTTGTTGTGTGTGAGTGTGTGCGGAGCAGAACACGTGGTCTGTGACACCGGCTGTTGTTGTTATCATGGGTTTCTAAGCAACCAAGAGTGAGTCGGAGGGAGACAGACGTTTGTGCTGGACTTTGCTCCTGGCAGCACAAAGTATTTAAATAAAGATGAGAGAGAAGTTTTCAGAAAACACACCAACCTTGAAGAGCGTGTGGAGAAGGCCAGCCCACATCAGCAGCACTTGAGATGTGCTCTGGTGAATGGCTTTCCCCCACCCCCTTGCTGACACAAAATGTTTATTCTTTAGCTTGCCCTGATCGACAGCAGCCTGTGTGCCAGACCATAGATTTAATTGAGGTGGATAGTTGTTAAAAGTAATCTACATTAAGCTTGTGGTTGCTCAAATTTTGTAAAATGACATATGAGGTGAAGTGATATAGATAAATATTTAAACTAATGAAGTGCATAGAGGCACTTGACCTGTGTGAAAGACTGTCGTCTTATTATGAGCTATTGTTGAGATATAGAGCACACCTATGAAAACAACTAATATGCTGAACCCTGTATGAAACATCTAAAAGTACATGATGGAGAAGCTGAATTGAATATGAAAGTGTAAGCCTTTGCCACTGTGAGCAGAGCATGCAACTACTGTGTGATGTTGCGTTGCGGTTTTTTTTTTTTTTTTCTTCTGAGCTGATGAGCAAGCTACACATTATCAGATCAAGAGCTGTCTGAGAACTACTCAAAGAGAGGGAAACAGAGCTCTGATAACTGTGATAACTGGAGTGTGCAGCGTTCCCGTGAGCAGTTTTCCTGCACCTTGACTCGTGTGTGTGTGTAGCATCAGCATCGTGTTTTTGTTTATTTGTTTTGTTGGGTTAAAAATAATTAAATAAACTGGTGATCATATTTATGGATCACCATGGTATCATCAGCCATGTGATTTATTTATGCAGATGAAAAAGAGAAAGAATTTATATTGTAGATGAAAAATAAATCATAGGGAAAAGGTTTTGTGTTGATCAGCCAAAAAACAACTACAATTTCATTTTATGCTTTTAAGAAAGGATTGTTCACAAAAACAGAGAGAGAGAGAGAGAGAGAGAGAGAGAGAGAGAGAGAGAGAGAGAGAGAGAGAGAGAGATGTGTGTTGATTAAGCAGCGATGATAATAATGAAAATGTCTTAGTTAGTCACTTTCAGGTGAAAAGCAGACCTGAATCAATTTTCCACATGCAGCAGTCGGAAGAAAGTTATAGTTTAACATCATTGGAAACATGCAGGCCAAGTTTCTGGCTGACTTATTTACAGCGCAATGTTTATGTGTCTCTCAACCTGACAAGCAAGTGCTCACTCCTCCCTGAAGAATGCAGCTCCAAAGAGCAATAAAATGGCAGATAAAGAGACAGCAGCAAGTCCTGAGCAAAGAGTCCCAGCAAAGCAGCAGCAATGTGGACAAACAGCATCAGAGAAGAAGAGCAAATCCATCATCCTGACTGATCGGATGAATGGCACTGTGTCTACCACAAGCTGAAACTTCACTGTGCATGTGAAGAAAACGTTTGAGGAGAACTGAACAGTTGGAGTTTGACATTTGCCACCTTTGGAGTAAAATGACAAGAAGAGACAGTGGAACACAGGACAAAGCTGAAGGAGAACTGCCGGGACTGTTGAAGTGGGAGAGGACAAAAGAGTGAGAGGACAACAGAGTGAGAAGACTAGGTGAGAACACATAGGAATTATTTAATGTGGGAAATCAAAATTTGGGTTAGCAAACCTGGGGAAAAGAAAACTGACTGCTTAAGTTGGAAAATTGTGAAGGGGTCTGAAACACTGCAAAAATAGAAACATATACAAAATCACACACACAAGCACAACATGCATTAACCCTACTAACACTTCCAAACACAAGAGAGCTTATGAAGATTAGACAACATCTTAAGCGTGTGAGTCTGTTTATCATCTTATCCAAGTCACCTCGTGTGATGCAAAAACCAGTGGACTCATAGCACATTAGTTAAGAAGTGATCAAATAATAGCAGAGAAATGTGTAGGAAAGGCAGAGAACATGCTCTGTTGGATATGCAGCTCCACAGACATGCATTAAACCTGCCTAATAACACAAACACACATGCGATGAAAATTAGCTTGTTATCTTTCATCAGTGTTAAAATAGTGTCAATTTAGCAGACACTTGTTATCAAATGCTGAATTTATCCAATGCAAAAATTGACTCTCTAGGTTGCAGGACAACAATTTAAACTTTTGTGGGAAAAAAGATTCTGGTTTGACCAACCAGAGATCAGATAATAAATTTAGTTGTTAATATAGTAAATTGGGAGAAGCTTCCTGCTTGATCGATGCAGTACAAGTAATTTACTGTATGAGGGAAATTCTCTTTTAGTGATAACATTTTGAACATGCATTTCTGTTGTCCTGTCATCCTAGTGGGTTAATAGCTGATTCAAATTAGTTGATCGTTCTTAGATTAATGAAAGGTGATTGAATTCTAGCACGAGTGAATGGGATGTGTTGGAGTTGTTGTGTGTTGAGTGGAGACTCTAAAACACTGAGTTTCCTGCTTTGATGTGCGAGTGAATCCTGTATTTAGATACACAACTCTGAATACGTCAGAACAAACTTCTTTTGTGAAGTGCATGACAGCATGTCACATGTTTTATGATGAAGGGAAAAAAGGAAAATTGAATAAAATAGATCTGTGGCCTAAATGAGTGAAGAGCACAGACCTGGTGATTAAACTCATAAGTTAAAGAAGACATTAGGCTTATGTTGTGAGTTGTGCAGCTGATGGTTGGTTTGGAGTGAATCTAGCTGATGATTCTTCTCCTGTTGTGAAGTTGATGAGGAGCTTGTGTCATGACTTAACAAGGCCTTTTTATTTTGATACTTTCACAGTGCACTGAGAGTTTGGTTTGATAATCTTTGTTATTTGTTATTTTTCATTTTTGAACAGGCACTGATTTTGTTTGTCTATTTCTTTTCTTTAAGCAGATCTGCACGTCAGAAATTAAAAGTGCTATACGACCTGTTGAGAAAGCTGTTACAAGTGAGTTTTCTCCACATTGAAATGGGCTCAGGAGAAAGCTACTTATTTGGGACAATATTAAGGGATTCAGCAGCGATGTAATCCGATCTAAAGTTCTTTTTCTTTTTGAAATGACGTCATTTTGCTGGAAGTGGAAACTAAATGCGACGACAGGTTCCACTATCAGCAAAGAAAGAATGAATGAATGCATGAATGAATGGAAATAAAAAACAAACTGACTGACTGGTAAAAGCTGACAGGACTTGACCACGACTCAAGGTTAACCTCCACCTAGACAGGACAAAAGGGTGGATGAATTTATGTGTTTTTTGTTACAGGAGCAGAAAGATGACAGCAACATTCGAGGTTGCATGACGATTTAATCTTTTAAATGCCATTTTCTCTGTCTGTGAATTTACTATGTGTGTGTCATTCACTAACTTGTGTTGCTCACAGACATTACTGTGAGAAATTGTATACATCTGCGCAGCGCTAACATTTGCATTTTCTTTTCTATAGCATTACAGTTCTTCATGTGGTTTGATCACATGATTTATACCAGGACAACTGGTTGATGTTTTTCCTACTACAGGATTTCTGGGTTTATGTGTGAAGAAAACTGTGTTTACAGGTCATGAGTGGTGATGCTGTTACACTGTGTTTTTGGGAAAATGTGAAGGTTACTTTGATGATGTGAATAACATGTGAGAAATTTCCTGTGTTGAAAACTAGTGTCACTTCTTTCCACAGTTATGGAGTTGACTTTATGGTGTTTTTATGGCACCTCTGGAATGTGGATGGCCGACGCCTGCCCACCAGGATGATCAATGTGTATTACTAATGTTTGTTTTTCTGAGACTGCATGTAGAAGATTCAGCTGAAGCGGACAAGTGACATGAGAAAAATATATAAGGGATTGTTTATGGAATAGTTGAAGATGGGCTATTGAGCTCATAGTAATATATAAGTGGAGTGACCTTGCTTAAGAGAAGTCACTGATTACATTAATGTTAACTGAGTACATGGGATGATCCATGTCTGAGGCAAATTATGGTAATAATAGTGATTTAATGATTTGAGAAAACCTGCACATGACACTTGTCTTGCTGATGCTGAATGCTTGTTACTCTTATGATACAATTGTTTATAAGTGTGAAGTTTGATTTTATTTCCAGATCTTGTTTTCCAGGCCATGATGGTGTGTATGCAGGCTCCTGGTGGAGCCAGTTTTTAAGACAGGGATCCAGGTTTGGTGAGTTGACGCATGAGAGTGTCCATGCGTCAAGAGGTGGGGTCCAGAATTAACATTAAACAATGTTTACTATTATTGTTGCAGTGATTTGTGTGATTAGCTGTTTATTTACAAGTATTAAACCTATGCAAGTGGTGCATCCATGTTCAGATGAGGCTTTGATGGCCTATAAGTGAAGTTCACTGAACTAAAGAATGTTGTTTGATGATTGTTGACATGCTCTCCAAATAGAAGTTTTCCCTCCTAGCAAGGAAATACAGGTGCAGCAGTAATCTCCTGAGAAATCTTAAGAGGCCCAGTGAGAAGCAAGAACCATTCCAGGCATAGCTGACAGCCCAGGCAGCGGTTGAGGTCAAAGGTCGAGCTGGTTGGGGTCCATCATGAGATCAGACTTTGGAGCCACAGCAAGGACCATGAAACTGCGTTGGAATGAGAGCTGTGCCACGGGAGGTTTCCAGAGGCCAACAGAGGAGATTGTGGACAACAGACGGGCACCTGAAGGATGAGGGGAGCGTGCCAAGCTCCATCGACAACGCAGAGGGAGTCTAAGGAAGACATCATGATTCTGTGAAAAGCACAGGAACCAGAAGCTATGGTGGTGATGACAGCAGTTTCCTATGAGGTCTGCAGCTTTGGAAATAGCTGAGACCCATGTTGACAAACAACAAAACCAACTGGTATGTTTGGATGTTTATTCTACATACATTTGGACTCTGGTCCTATGGACAATGATGGAAACAACTGGAAGAGACATTCATGACGCCCTGCAGAACTCAAACCACTCTGCAGAGACATGTGATTTGCACACCCGGAGGAAGCATCACCAAGCTGAGATGTTTTTGAAAATGTTACTTCTTATTTTCACTATTAAATTAACAATTTCTTTGTTTGCTCGTAGGATGCAGTTTGCCATTGGATGAGATCAATGAGGAATGGGATAACTGCTAATACATTTGTTAAACTGTGTATTTTTTCAGTAATTTAGGGTGATTTGACATATGCTGAGTATAAAAATGTTTGCATTGAAACTGACAGACATGAGGTATTCATAACTGGGAACTTTTCAAGCATAAAGGTCAAAAAGGGGGGAAATGTTAGATTTGTATTGTTGATTGTCATTTATGCTTAGAAATATTTACCCACATATGCTTAGAAGTGTATAATCATTTGTAGATTGAAAGAATGTCTCATCCTAGGAGGTCTGTAACAGCTCTGTGTAGCATGAAGGGGGAGGGCGTTCACTCCCTCTACAGAGTGTTCTGGCATAGATCACACCTCCTAGGAGAGGTCGTATCTTCTCTTGCTGATATATGGTTTAGCAAACACACGTATATCTGTTTATGTATAAGAGCCTTTTGTTAGATGGACCCAGACGTCCTGGCACCAGCTAGCACCAGAGTCTTCACAGGGTCACATCTTGACCTCACACACACACACACACATACACACATACACACACACACACACACACACACACACACACACACACACACACACACACACACACACACACATACACAGGCAAGGTACTCTTTGTGTGTATGTAGACGTCATATGTTAATGAACCTATGCATATTCATGTAACCTCAATAAAAGAACAGTGGTACGGGAGAACGGACGAGAGCAACTGGGGTCAGACGAGGGAACGGCGTCTGTCCGGTTTTCTCCCGTGCAAAGCAAATCAAAATCAAATCAAATCACTTTTATTGTCACATCACATGTGCAGGTACATTGGTACAGCACATGTGAGTGAAATTCTTGTGTGCGAGCTTCACAAGCAACAGAGTTGTGCAAATACAATAATGTAAACAAGCAAAATACAAGAATGGCTACATCTGAAACTAATAATATATGTACAATATATAATAGTATATGCATTTCTGGATGTGTATACTAAATATTTTTCTACGTGTGTGTGTGTGTGTGTGTGTGTGTGTGTGTGTGTGTGTGTGTGTGTGTGTGTGTGTGTGTGTACACATATTTTACAAATTAAATAGAGTAAACAATAAATAAAATATATAAAATAAAATATACAGAGTTGAGACATATGCAAAACAGTTGCATTACTGTACAGTATGGAGTGCATAATGTTAAAGTTCCAGTAGTGAAGCTGAGGTGTCTATGAAGTGTTCAGCAGTCTGATGGCCTGGTGGAAGAAGCTGTCTCTCAGTCTGCTGGTACGGGACCGGATGCTGCAGAACCTCCTTCCTGATGGAAGTAGTCTGAACAGTTTATGGCTGGGGTGACTGGAGTCCTTGATGATCCTCCCCGCTTTCCTCAGGCACCGCTTCCTGTAGATGTCTTGGAGGGAGGGAAGCTCACCTCCAATTATCCGTTCAGAGCACCGCACTACTCGCTGGAGAGCTTTGCAGTTGTAGGCGGTGCTGTTGCCATACCAGGTGGTGATGCATCCAGTGAGGATGCTCTCAATGGCACAGTGATAGAAGGTCCTGAGGATGCGGGGGCTCATGCCGAATCTTTTCAGTCTCCTGAGAAAGAAGAGGCGCTGCTGCGCCTTCTTCACTGTTTTGTTTGTGTGTACTGACCACGTAAGATCCTCAGCCAGGTGTACACCAAGGAACCGGAAGCTGCTCACTCTCTCCACAGCAGCGCCGCTGATGGTGATGGGGGTGTGTACTTCTCTGCACCTCCGGAAGTCCACTATCAACTCCTTTGTCTTTGCGACGTTGAGGGTGAGATGGTGAGGGTGAGATGGTGCACGAGTAACATGAAGAACTTTGAAGAACTTTGCCTACTTGTGTCTTGCTTTGCAGTGTAATTATATTGTCTTCAACGTTCCAGCGGATAGGTACAAGCTACAAACCTATCAGCAGGAAACAGAAAGTAAGATTAGTGAACACAAACGTTGCAACCACATATCCATCCCTGACACAAGACAAAAAAATATATGGTGTTTCAGCCTCAGAGTATGAAGATGAAGAAAGTTTTTCTCCTGATCCATTCCGTGAGGTGAGCACTTACCCTATGGTAGAGGTTGCTAACCCACATTTTGGAGTGGATGGGGATAACAGCCGCACTATTCATGTTTACCAGCCATGGACCGAGTCTGAATGTGCTGAAGCTTGTAAAAGTCTTGGAGACCCATTGACCAATGTTGATGAGTTCATAGCTCGACACAGACAGCTTTGTTCTTCATACCGTCTAAATGGACAGGAAACTGAGATTACTTTTAGGAGATGTCTCACTTATAATTGGACTCGTGTCAGAGGACAGTACACAGGTAAAGGGCCAGGTGATAACACCTTGCCCTATGGAGATGCAGGTCTCGTTGTCCAAATTAATGGAGTGTACGATCGTCTCAGAGATACTTTTAGAACAGCTGCAGACTACACCAAAATCTCACAATGCACACAGAAGGAAGGAGAGGATGTTCATGAGTATAGGGGTAGATTAGAGGAAGTGTTTAAGAGGCATAGTGGACTTGAAGAGAATCCTGACGCAGCAGGCCCCTATCAACAGCAGCTGAAACATGCCTTAATGAGTGGGTTCCACCCACCCATTGCAGATTTTATTAGAAAACAAAATGTAAATCACACCACAGATGGAGTTACTCAATGTATGAACTGGGCAAGGCATGCACAGGATGTGATTAAGGGCAAAAAGAAAAAATTGCAAAATACACCAAATGTTGCCACATTTTATGTTGATGAAGAGTCTCAGGTATTTTTTCAGGGACAGACTAGACGTGGCAGAGGCCGAGGAGGAGTTAGAGGAGGAGTCGGGGGGGCAGAAGTAATTGGCCACCCCGGAGAGGACAAAGGAACAGGGATGAGTGTTACAGGTGTGGAAAAATAGGCCATTATGCTAAAGAGTGCCCTAAAGACCTATGTGAGGAGTATAGACGACCAGGTCCACATAACCCCTCATATAATAAATGACTAGTATCTGCTGACACTGTTAACACACATGCATGTTTAAACACCCCATCAGACTGCCAAAAACAACAACCAGTGCTGTATTTTACTTTCAGGGTGGTGCAGCTCAACAGGATGACTAACGCGGAGTCTCACGCAATGATCCCGCGTCGGTGGGAGCTCCAAGACTCTCCTAAGTAGCTCCCCCGACGAGGCCTGACCAGCAGCAGGTGTGTGGCTTGACAGGCTCAGAAAAGTCAAAAATAGTGAGATATCTTGCAGAGGGATGCAGCAGTCTCAAAATTGCAAAGCTTCTGAAGCGTGATCATCGAACAATCAAGCGTTTCATTCAAAATAGTCAACAGGGTCGCAAGAAGCGTGTGGAAAAACCAAGGCACAAAATAACTGCCCATGAACTGAGAAAAGTCAAGCGTGCAGCTGCCAAGATGCCACTTGCCACCAGTTTGGCCATATTTCAGAGCTGCAACATCACTGGAGTGCCCAAAAGCACAAGGTGTGCAATACTCAGAGACATGGCCAAGGTAAGAAAGGCTGAAAGACGACCACCACTGAACAAGACACACAAGCTGAAACGTCAAGACTGGGCCAAGAAATATCTCAAGACTGATTTTTCTAAGGTTTTATGGACTGATGAAATGAGAGTGAGTCTTGATGGGCCAGATGGATGGGCCCGTGGCTGGATTGGTAAAGGGCAGAGAGCTCCAGTCCGACTCAGACGCCAGCAAGGTGGAGGTGGAGTACTGGTTTCATCATCATCATCGTTTATTTGTATAGCACTTTAAGAACACACCAGGCAGACCAAAGTGCTGAACAACACAGATCAAAACAACAACCAAATTAAAAATACCATAAAATCATTACAAACAATAAAATAAATAAGAAGGTGTCAGTTTCCTACAGAGTTAAAAGCCAGGGAATAAAAATAGGTTTTCAATCTGGACTTAAAGACCTGCACTGATGACGCTTGTCTAATTTGGAGGGGAAGGTTATTCCAGAGCATCGGAGCCGCAATTGAAAAGGCACGGTCTCCTCTGCATTTCAGCCGCGACTTAGGGACCGACAGCAGCAGCTGCTCAGCTGAACGGAGCGAGCGAGGAGGAACATGTGGCTTCAGCAAGTCAGATAAGTACACAGGGGCCAGACCATTTAAAGATTTAAAAACCGATAAAAGGACCTTAAAACGAACCCTAAAATCAATGGGAATGGTTTGGGCTGGTATCATCAAAGATGAGCTTGTGGGGCCTTTTCGGGTTGAGGATGGAGTCAAGCTCAACTCCCAGTCCTACTACCAGTTTCTGGAAGACACCTTCTTCAAGCAGTGGTACAGGAAGAAGTCTGCATCCTTCAAGAAAAACATGATTTTCATGCAGGACAATGCTCCATCATACACGTCCAAGTACTCCACAGCGTGGCTGGCAAGAAAGGGTATAAAAGAAGAAAAACTAATGACATGGCCACCTTGTTCACCTGATCTGAACCCCATTGAGAACCTGTGGTCCATCATCAAATGTGAGATTTACAAGGAGGGAAAACAGTACACCTCTCTGAACAGTGTCTGGGAGGCTGTGGTTGCTGCTGCATGCAATGTTGATGGTGAACAGATCAAAACACTGACAGAATCCATGGATGGCAGGCTTTTGAGTGTCCTTGCAAAGAAAGGTGGCTATATTGGTCGCTGATTTGTTTTTGTTTTGTTTTTGAATGTCAGAAATGTATATTTGTGAATGTGGAGATGTTATATTGGTGTCACTGGTAAAAATAAATAATTGAAATGGGTATATATTTGTTTTTTGTTAAGTTGCCTAATAATTATGCACAGTAATAGTCACCTGCACACACAGATATCCCCCTAAAATAGCTAAAACTAAAAACTACTTCCAAAAACATTCAGCTTTGATATTAATGAGTTTTTTGGGTTCATTGAGAACATGGTTGTTGTTCAATAATAAAATTATTCCTCAAAAATACAACTTGCCTAATAATTCTGCACTCCCTGTATGCATACTCTCTCTCTCTTCGTGTGTGTGTGTGTGTTTCTCAGGTGAAATTCAGTACGGTTCCGACAAGAGTTTTGTGTTAATGTACAATCCTTAATATGTTTTGTGTGTGTGTGTGTGTGTGGGGGGGGGGGGGGGGGGGTGTTCGCCCAGGGTGCCAAACAGGCTAGGACCGCCACTGTCTGCAACAGAAATGAAGTTATGCGCATGCGCCCGCTATCGGCGGCTGGCACTGTGACCCTCCGACCCCGCCCACAGGCTCGCGCGGAGACTCTCGCAGACACCGAGCCGTCCTTCAGACTTTGTCCGAGTTTCTGGAAGCTTCAGCGGGGACCGCGGGAGCCTGCTGCCCCCTCGGGGTTTGCAATAAGGACACGAGCTTACCGCCTCTCTGTCTCTTTAACGGAAACACGAAGCAGCTCGTGAGCCAAAACTTTTCAGTGACCTGCTGACAGATTCCAGGTAAGTTTGTGTGATGAGCTTCTTCTGTTCCCGGTGAAATACACCTGTACCTGTGGGAGCAGCGGAGCGGCTGAAGCTGCTCCGTCCTCCGGCCGGTGTTGCCGAGCCGAACCCACCACAGCACCGAGTGAACTGAAGCTCAGACACTAAATTCGATTAATTTTGAAGGGCGTCCGGTTTGGCAGGCACAGCTCGACCTGTCAGCGGTTTTTAGCCACAACTATGTTTAAACTTTTGAACCTTTGAATCGGAGCATGCGGGTCTGCTCCTATCCAATAACTGTATTGATCCATCAGCACTGAGATCAATGCATTTGTTCTTCTGTGAGGGTGTACCACTGACAGATATGCGCATGTGTACAGTGAAAGGTCTGTTTAAGTTGTTAAATGATGACAAACACCTGAGCTTCAGGTTTAAAGGATCATCCCTCAGTTTTTCCCGATACTGGAACAACTCTAATGCCCCGGGGGAGATTTGAATCCAGGCCTCTGGAAACACCCTTTGACCATGTGACTGACCTACTCCACCTTTCAAGTTTAAAGTTCAGGTTTTCTCACAGCGGCGCGTTAATGTGGCGAGTGTGCTCAGCTGTCAGGACATGCAAACGCACTGAATACCAGAAATACCACATAGCTGACATATTTCACCCACCACGCTGTGACGTGCAGTCACTCTTCTTCACTGATGAAGACTCTGCAACACACTGAGTGCAGGATTCACGTAGCCTTCAGTCTGATTCATTCACTTTCCAAATCACAGCCACGATAGCTGTGAGCGCTTCGTGTTTATTTTTCTGTTACTGGAGCCAATCATGTGCTTTATTATCAGTCTGTTAATCAGCTGATCCTTCAGCCTGATTCACTGCATTCTTCTTCTTTTTCTCTGTTTCTTGTTATTCATGCATTCCACAGAGTGCCTTTGTCCTGTCTTCCTTCCCTCACCCCAAACCGGTCTGAGCCTGGCTCTGCTGGAGGTTTCTTCCTGTTAAAATTGAGGTTTTCCTTGCCACTGTCATAAAACTTCTTACTCATATGGTTGTTGAGAGTACAAAGACAGTACAGCATCTCAAGGTGACTGTTGTTGTGATTTGGAGCTTTGATTTGGAGCTGAATAAAACCAAGTTAAAACTGGTCCACATCAGAAGTGGACTCGAGTTTTCGGTCAAGAATATAATTCAAATAATAATTTATGACACAACTAAAGCCAAATGGAGTCCAATCACAGTATAGGACCCTGATCTCCTGAGCAGATAAAGGCGTCCACTGGAGGAGCTCAGTTTGTGACTCAGAGACATGTTAATGAATGTGAAACTGTGAGCCCAAGGCAGGCTGACACGGGCGTGATGTCATCGCTTGTGTCAGGTCTGCTTGTCATGGACGTTAAGATGATGATGTCATTGATTGTTTGTGATTGATTACCTGTATCTGTTTTAACCCTCATCAGCTCAAACATCGGTAAAACCTTTGGCCTGTCATCATGGCAACCAGTACCAAATGGGGGGCGGTAAAGGACCAGTTGACCAGAGGCCTCGCCACAGTCACTGACGGCAAGGTGGAGGCCAATCTGGAGAACGCTGACCCCGAGCTCTGCATCCGACTGCTGCAGGTAGGAAAGAAGCAGAACCTCAGGAGTCCTGCCAGGGGAAGGAGAAGGCGTCTCACAGCTCTGACCGATGGTCACTCTGCCCCTCCAGGTTCCCACAGTGGTGAACTACTCGGGTCTGCAGCGGCGGCTGGAGGTGAGTAATCGGTCATGGATGGTGCAGTTTCTTGAACTACAGGGTTTGGACCTCCTGCTGGAGGCGCTGGAGCGTCTGTCGGGCCGCGGCTGCGCCCGCATCGCCAATGCTCTGCTGCAGCTCACCTGCGTCAGCTGTGTCCGGGCCATCATGAACTCGTCCGCAGGGCTGCATTTCATCCTGGACAATGAGGGCTACGTCAGGATGCTGGCTCAAGGTGGGTGGAGGACCAGAAAGTTAGAATGAAGCAGATCTGCCTTAAAACCACCTTAAAATCATATTTACACGCTACCCTGAGCAACAGGTAGACTCAGGTGGCTGTTCCAGCCTAAGCTAAGCAGGTAGCCGGTGTACCTGTGAGGTGAAGATGACGACTCCGAGTCATTACTTATGAAAGCGGTAACTCCACCTCCTCCTATAAGCCCTCAGCTCTCGACACGTCCAATGTCATGGTGAAGATGCAGCTGTTCCAGCTGGTGGCTGCTCTTGCCGTCTTCGACCCTCGGGGACACCACCTCGCCTTCGATGCACTCGACAACTACAAGGTATGCTCATGTCCTCGTCCACTTCCTCCTCTCTCTTTATTTCCTTCCTGTCCTTCCTTTTTCCTTTTTTCCCTTCCTTCTCTGTCTCCTCTGAGGTGATTTGTGATTTCATGAGATCAGTTTAAGTAATCTGAACTCTGCCTCACGATGGCAGTCAGGACAGTTGGCGCTCAGTCATATTAACACTTAAATGTTGCTGTAGGTCCAGGTCACTTTCAGAGGCTCTCTTGGCTGATTTCATTTGTTTAGAGGGGCATGTTTACCTGCTTGATGGACAAACCAACAGATGTCGCATGAGCTGGATGGGGAGACATGAGCAGGCCATTTGGGTCGGTTTGAAAAGCTTTATCGGCATGACGTTAGCAAAAGGAAGTGCGAGTCAGTTTCACTTAGTTTCAAGGCTAACACAACAAGCAGAACAGCTCAAACTGAAAGCCACTGGCTGATTACCTAAGTCAGCAGATAGCTCACAAAGCTCCACCACAGCTCCTCGCTGCCAGGTGAGAGCAACGACGACGTGGTCTGTGTACCATCAGGGCGTGACTGCAGATACACCACAACAAACAGCTGAGCCTCAGACGCTGCAGATCTTATCGTCCCCGCCCAGCCTGTTCTCACAGGCTCTGAACTTACAGCATGGAATCATGGGATACCACACGTCTGCACACACACACTCGTTTTATTATCTTAGTGAGGACATCTCATTGACATAACCCTTTCCCTAGCTGCTTACCCTAACCATCAAAAATGAATGCCTAACCATAACCTAACTGTAACCCTGACACTAAAACCACATTTTAAGCCTCAGACACGTCTTCAAACTTGTGGGGATGGGCACTTTGTCCCCATAAGGGCTGTTGGTCCCCACAAGTATAGTGGCATGCCAATTTTCTGTCCTCACAAAGTTGTCTAAACATAACATGTACACACACACACACACACCGCTATTAGGAGTGTTTAATCATCACACTTCAGTCAGACTGAAGCAGGAAGTTGTGTTTAATGAAGGTGTAAACGAACTGTGTCCGTCCTCTGACCTGTCACTTCCTGTGTCTGTATTCAGAGCCTGAAGAAGCAGCAGTATCGCTTCAGCGTGATCATGAATGAGCTTCACGCCACCAACAACATCCCCTACATGGTGACGCTGCTAAGTGTGGTCAACGTCCTCGTGCTGCAGGAGGAGGAGCTGAGGAGGAGGCACCGGGTGCGGCAGGAGTTCATCGGTAAAACGAACTGTTTATCACCACTCTGACATCACCCCTGACATCATCATCATGATGTCATTGCTGACATCACTGTTTTCATCATGTTGTAGGGTCTTTACCTCACAACAGAAAGACCTTGATGTGACTGTTGTTGTGATTTGGCGATGTATAAATAAAGTTGAATTAAACTGTTATCAGAGTTATGTGTAGGAGGAGCTTGATATCTGTCACAGTGTGACATCACATCCCTGTACGGAGGCTTTCCTGGAGTCAGGTCTCGCTGAGGGCTCGAGTGTCAGACCCTCAGAGGTCGTCATGGTGTGAGTGTGTCCTGCTGCTTGACCAAAATAAGAAGTGATATATGTGTCTGTGATTTTTTAGGTCTGCAGCTGCTGGACCTGCTCCCCAGGCTCAGGTACTGGCTTCATTCTCACTTTGCTTACATCAGTTATTAATCAATAATCAATCGTGTTTCCAATCAGTTTCCTGTCTGTGTGTGCAGGGAGACGCAGGACAAGGACCTGAACATCCAGTGTGACGTGTTTGAAGACTCTCTGTCGGAGGACATGGAGGAGATGGAGAGGCTGTACGGAGGGATTGATATGAGCAGCCACCAGCAGGTCTTCACAATGCTCTACACCATGGTAACCACAGTTTAAAGAGTGATGCGACTCAAGCTGGAACGTTTAAACCAATGTTTCCCAACCACTGTGCCGCGGCACAAAGGTGTGCCGTGGAAGATTACCTTATTCCACCCAGTTGGTACTCTAAGCCAGCGGTCCCCAACCCCCGGGCCTTGTACCGGTCCGTGAGTCGTTTGGTACCGGGCCGCGAGAGTAGAGGCTCAGGTGTGAAATGTATGGTTTTCAGGGTTTTTATCGGTTTTCAGCGTTATTTTGTTATCGTTAACTCGGTTTTCCTGGGTCTTTTCACATGTGTTATGAATAAATCCTCTTTTTTTTTCGGTACCGGTACTAGTTTTATTTTGTTGTATTTATCCGCGACACCTTAAAGGCCGGTCCGTGAAAATATTGTCGGGCATAAACCAGTCCGTGGCGCAAAAAAGGTTGGGGACCGCTGCTCTAAGCGATTGGCTTGAGTAATGGGCAGAACAATTACATTATCTTCCACTAGAGGGGAGTACAACTACCTGCTCTAATTAAATTGGTTGCCGACTGCCAGTAAAACAGAAGAACATGAAGAAGAAATTATAGGTCGCTGCTGTCAGGTCTAATATTTCTCCATCATCCTCTCAGTATCACACTGACACGTTGCTTACCTCTGATACCTGGTCCTCTTTTACTCCTGTTACCTTACAGGACATCAGTGCTCTGCTTGGTCGAATGAAACTGACTTCAAGCCACCTTGATGTACTTCCTCCATCATTTTTCATTAGTGTGTTTGATTTCTATTGGCCTCTGTATTCTGGAAATAATTAATACTTCTCTTTATACTGGCTCAGTTCCCAGCTATTTTAAACAAGCTATTGTTGAACCAATATTAAAGAAACCAAATTTGGATCCATCTCTTCCAAGCAGTTACAGGCCAATATTAAAATTACCATTGGTGTCAAAGATCTTGGAAAAAACAGTTGCAGAACAACTTAACAACTTTTTGGAAAAGAACAACGTTCTGGACATTTTCCAGTCTGGTTTCTGCAAATTGCACTCCACTGAAACCGCTTTGCTTAAAGTGTCTAGTGACATTCTGATGGCAGCAGACTCTGGAGAGTACACTGTTCTGGTTATGTTGGATCTCAGCTCTGCTTTTGATACTGTTGATCACAGCATCATGATAAATAGGCTGAAGGACTTGTTTGGGATTACTGGTGTTGTTTTAAAATGGTTTATGTCGTATCTATCTGAGAGATCCTTTACTGTCCGTGTAAATCATGTGCTGTCAGAAACATCAGTTCTGTCTTCTGGGGTACCTCAAGGATCTGTTTTAGGTCCTATTCTCTTTTTGCTGTATATACTCCCTCTAGGCCACATTATCAGACGTTACAATAATATTTCTTATCATCTCTATGCTGATGACATTCAGTTGTACTGTTCTTTCAAAGCTTCTGAGTTGTATAAATTGTCTTGTTTAAATAATTGTCTGTCAGAAATCAAACAATGGTTAAATGACAATTTCCTTCAGTTAAATGCAGATAAACCAGAAACTTTGATTATTGCACCTGATCACATGCTCTCAGAAATTAGGCAGCATATCAGTTTTTTAGACCCTTCATTTCAGTCGAGTCTCAGAAACTTAGGTGTTATATTTGACAGTTCAATGTCTCTTGAGAAACACTCTAAACAACTTGCCCGGAACTGTTTTTATCATCTAAGAAACATTTCTAAACTCAGGCTACTGGTGTCAAAGGCAGAACTTGAGATGATTCTTCATGCTTTTATCTCTTCTCGTTTGGATTATTGTAACGGTCTTTTTACGTGTCTCAGCAAATCAGCTCTGGATCGCCTTCAGTCTGTACAGAATGCAGCGGCAAGACTTTTAACTGGTGCAAACAAGAGGTCACACATTACTCCAGTTTTGGCTTCTCTTCATTGGTTGCCTGTAAATTTTAGGGTTCATTTTAAAATTTTAGTTGTAACTTTTAGAGCTCTGCACGGTGAAGCTCCCCAGTATATCTCTGACCTGCTGAAACCTCGTGCTTCATCCCGAGCACTTAGGTCTTCAAGTCAGAGGCTACTGGTGGTCCCACGTACTAGGTTTAAAACACGTGGGGATCGGGCTTTTCAGGCACTGGCACATAGGCTGTTGAACTCTCTGCCGTTGTCTTTACGCTGTCTAGGCTCTACTGACTCCTTTAAAAAGCAGCTGAAGACATTTTTATACAAACGGGCTTTTAATTAATTTTAACTTGTATGTCTGATCTTATTGTAAAGCACTTTGTGATTTTTATCTGTGAAATGTACTATATAAATAAATTTTACTTACTTACTTACTTACTTATATAATAGTCATGCTGTGAGTGAAACGACGCAGCACGTAATGGCAATAAATAAATATTTGAAAAGAAAAATAGTGAGTCTGACCTGGGTCTTTGAGAAAATTCCGACCCAGACGAAGGCCCTAGCATTAGTAGTGGTCAGAAGAAAGCAAAAAAAGGGTAGATTGGGGACAAACTTGTTAGTCCAATAATCACACAACTGGTATGTTAACTCCAACTTGAATGGTTGCCTTCTTTCGTTCCTCCACACAAGAAAAAACGGACACTCCAAAAAACTCCTACTTCCCCTTCCCGCCTGTGCGTAGCCATGCCCCCCTTCACTGGACACTTGCGCAGTGGGACAGATACATCTAAACAAACTGAACCAATTCTGCTATACCTGGTGCGCGGGGAAAAATTATCAATATTCTTTTTGTGACATTTTTGTTTGGTGGTAGGTTGTGTTATTTTTCTAACGTGAAATATGTACCGTGGCTCCAAAAGATTGGGAAACACTGGTTTAAACTACAGAAGCCAACACTGTCACCTTCAGAGCGATTGGTGCAGCATCTGTGAAAGTGACACTGCTGGTAGTTCTCTTTTCAATGATAGAAATGTAAGGAGACAGACGCTACGTTCAAACTGCAGTCGAAAGCACATCAAATCCGATTTTTTTTTTTTTTTTTTTTTTTTGACCCTATGCGACCCATACCCGACCATGGTATGACAGTGTGAACGGAATAAATCCGATCTGGGTCACTTTCGTATGTGGTACTGAATCCAATACATATCCGATGTTTTAGAAAGCGACTGCTGTTTGAATGGTCACGTCGCATTAAATCCGTCTTGTACGTCACTGACACAAGACAGACGCCAATTATTAGCGCCGGAGATGACATCGCGAACGCTTCCTGGCCATCCAGTGTAGATGTTAATGAAACTGTTGGAAAGACAACGTGAACATTTTATTTGTACTGTATAATCTGCAGATTTTGACAGAAATCTGCAACTATTCTTTGAAGCACTGCTCCTCTCTAAAACAGCAATAAGGATAATTATTAGGTTATCTACATTATTATGTAAATAACAAAATAACTTAAAGCAAAAATTGGGAAACGTAAAGTCCGAAGTCTTTATATTAAGGGCCATCAGTCAAACAATATTATTTGCTCTGGGTCTAAACAGAGCGCGTTGTGTGTGACGTCTTCTTTTGCGCATGCGGGCCGCTTCGAGGGTTCACACTAGAGCGTGTTTGCTGTCGCATTTTATTTGTAGTGTGAACAAGCAGACAAAAAAAATCGGATTTGGTCAAAAATTTGGAATTGAGCATTAACACCTGCAATGTGAACGTAGCCAAAATAACCTGTCCTGACCCTCTCTGCGTTCAGGTGTCCAGCCATCCATCCTCCGTGCAGCTGCTGTCCATCCTTCAGGCCTTGTTGCTGGTGGGTCCAGACAGAGCTGAGGTCTGGTGTGCTCTGGAGCTGCTGATGGATCGAGCCACCCTGCTGGCTCAGGATGGTAAGTATGGGGGCGCATCCAACAACAGATCACTGGGTCCAGCTCTGATTCCGCCTCTTTGTAGAAGTGTCCTCTCTATATAAACGATGACCCCTGTAAAGAGTCCCTTAAGGTTCAGATGCAGGCCCTGTTTTATGTCAGTTTGTATAAATGACAGCAGGCAGAGTATGATCAAAGCTGAGGGCATTTCACAGGATCAGGCGAAGGTGAATTCACCGGCTCTGTTTTTCTTGATCGCAGCTGAGGTAGACTCTGCAGATCACCTGCTGGAGAAGCTCCTCCCCCGAAAGACTTACTCACCCAATCTTGCCATCGACAGGGCGGTCCAGACTAGACTACCAGACAGTCCTCCCAGCCAATCAGGGGCACTCACCAAAGATGCTCCAACAGCCCCCACTGCAGCAGCACTGCCTCCGGCTCTTCCCACTTCCTATGCCCCCCCTCTACCTCCTCCCTTACCCGGTGCTATGACTCTTCCCCTTCCACCCCCTCCACTGCCGCCCACACGCTTGCCTGGTGCTATGGCTCCTCTCCCTCCACCCCCTCCACCCCCTCCACCCCCACCCTTACCTGGTGCTATGGCTCCTCCCCCTCCACCCCCACCCTTACCTGGTGCTGGACCTCCACTCCCCCCCTCTCCTCCAGGTGACATCAGAGCTGAGACAGTTCAAAGTCTGGGCAGGTTATATAGCAGCTCTGCTCCTAATTCAAGCCACACCCCCTGCCCAACACTGCGGATGAAGAAGCTGAACTGGCAGAAACTTCGATCCAGACTGGTGTCAGGTGAGGCCTGGTGTTGGCCCAGGTCAGGTGCAGGATTCATCCAAGCTGACGTCACTCTGTCCACAGGCCACGAGTCTCTGTGGACGTCGACATCTTTGGACTCCATGGAGCCAGATTACTGCAGCATTGAGCAGCTCTTCAGTCTCCCTCCGACTGAGACCAAGACCAGAACCAAGTCAAAGACGGAGCCCAAAGAGGTGCCGTAGCTTTCTCTGTCTTCACCTTACAGGTGTGGCGTTACAGGTTTTACCTTTGTCACATCCACATGTTCAATTCTGTCCACAGGTGTCCTTCATCGACGCCAAGAAGAGCCTTAACCTCCACATCTTCCTCAAGCACTTCAAATGGTGACTGTTCTTTTTCTGAGTCTTGCAGCCAATTAAAAACATCTGTGCTGTGACATCACCACCCCTGTATCACCTGACCTGTCTCACCTGCAGTTCCCACGAGGACTTTGTGGATCTCATCCGAAGAGGAGACCGATCAAAGTTTGATGTCGAGGCCCTGAAACAGTTCATTAAACTCCTCCCAGAGAAACATGAGGTCAGAGCAGAGGTCACCTGCGCTTCACCTGTTCTCCACCTGTCTCTCACCTGCCCCTCACCTGTGCTTCAGTTGTCCTTCACCTGTACTTGACCTGTATCTCATCTTTCCCTCCTCAGGTAGGGAACCTGAAGTCTCATCTGGCAGAGCGGGACAAGTTGGCATCAGCAGATCAGTTTTACCTGCAGCTCATTGATCTGCCCAGGTGTGAGGACAGCGCCAGCTGCAGCACACATCAAGCACAGATAAATAAGCACAGCTCACCACAGGTCCACTCACTCGCAGTGTGTGTGTGTGTGTGTGTGTGTGTGTGTGTGTGTGTGTGTGTGTGTGTGTGTGTGTTGCAGTTACTCTCTGAGGATTGAGTGTATGTTGTGTGTGTGTGTGTGTGTGTGTTGCAGTTACTCTCTGAGGATTGAGTGTATGTTGCTGTGTGAGGAGAGCAGCTGTGTGTTGGAGACTATGAGAGTGTGTATACACATGACAAACACACAGCAGCTACACAACAAACACACTGGCTGCACACGCACGTTTGGCTGCTGTGGTGGTGTTCTTGTTTCTGTTTGTGTGTGTTGTTTTGTGTGCAGGTGTGAAGGAGAGCGCTCGGCTGCCAGTCTTCTGTAAACTAATCCTGAGTGTCGGAAACTTTCTCAACTATGTGAGAATCTTTTTTCTTTTACTCCTTGTAATCTGATTACTTTGTGTGGCATGCTCAGTGACGGTCCTAAAGCAGTTCTCTTCCCGAAGACTCAAACCACACAAACAAACTCAAACACAAACTCTGACCAGTGTTGGGGTCGTTACTCAGAAAAAGTAATCTATTACACATCACTTGTTGCTTTGCAGTCTGCCATATGCCCGTCCAACCTGAAGCAGCGTTACATGATCATCAGTGACCAGTGTAGACCTGAGACTACATTTACACGTGCAGCGCTGTGAAGCACATTTGTTTCCACTGCTGCACCGCACAGTAATAGTTTCCCGCTGCGCCAAGTACAGTGCAGCACGTCAGTGAGGAGTACTCGGCATGTGCGCTGTGTCACACGACCAATAGAATCGAAGACTACCACTGCACTAAATTCCATCACACGATGAAGGAAAACATTCGTATCAGTGCGTATCAGAGTTCTGTGAACTTTTTCACACAGGTTTATGTGCATGTATGGGGACCTCCAGAGCCTCTTAACAGCTCTGGGGACGACACACTCTTCACTAGTCTGGATAGTTGAAAGCTTTCATCTATATGAATGAGCGATTTTTTTTTTTTTTTTTTTTTTTTTTTTTTTTTTTTTTTATTAAAAATTTGAACACAATTCAACACAAACTCTTGTGAAGGACACAAAGTCAGAGAGATATAGGTTTAATACAGACTCGTAGAGTGGTAACAAAAAAAAGACTTCCAAGCAGAGCGCATCGGCCAGCACAACACAGAGTTTGGGTCCTTTACGCTAAGCGAGACAGGTGGAGAACAAGCTAGCGGTCAGTGTGCCGCATCCTATGTGAAAGGGCCTTAAGTTCTTGGCTAGCTTAGCATTAACATGCTGTCTGTGCAGATGTTAGCAGTATAATGCAGCTGTTTATGTCCTGGATGCTGGTTCCACTGCACCATGATGCTTGTCCTTTCGTGCAAGAAAAATAAGTCATGTCCGTGTCTCTGCTGTGGAGTGGGCTGCTAGCAACTGCTGGACTTCACATCAGCTAACTTGAGCCTCTGATGAAGTTTTTATGAAGTTATCTAAGCAGTAATATCACAGCTGTGAGGTTGATTGCACTAACAGTTCATCCGAGGAGTGTTTTGTTTGTTTTTTTTGTTTTTGTTTGTTTGCACATTCAGGCAGGTGTGACTCAGCACCAACTATTAGCTCAGCACAAATCTACCAACAGAGACTGTCTACCAAGACAGTTCATTTAGTTGCCAAATCATAAATCAGTCTGTTATTTAGCTGAAATAAAATCTAAAGGCTGGTAGTCTGATTTTGTCATGTGATGTATGGTCCATCAGGGAACTCGCACAGGGAATGCTGAAGGCTTTAAGATCAGCACTCTGCTCAAACTGACCGAAACCAAAGCCAACAAGTCGAGAGTCACGCTGCTGCACCACATCCTGCAGGTAATGCTGGGAATACTACGAATACTGGGGAATACTGCAGTATTCTCATAATATTTCAGTTGCTGCTGTTTGTGACCCTTAGGAGGCTGAAGAGAATCACCCCGACCTGCTCAACCTGCCCGATGAACTGGAGATCTGTGCAAAGGCTGCTGGGTAAACACATATAAGAGTTCAGTCACGTACAGACTGCTGGGCGGAGTCTGTGACGTGGTAGCTCAGGTGTTTCGCCTGCAGCGGTGTTAAATGTTGCCCTCTGACTCCACCTGCAGGCTCAGCTTGGACTCTATTCAGTCTGAAACAAACACTCTAAACAAACGGCTGAAAAACTCAGAGAGGAGCGTTTCCTCCTCATCTGACATGAAGGAGCAGTACCTGTCCACCGTACAGGTGAGTCACTCGGGATGAGGCTGTCACCTTTACGGGCAGATAAATCCAGTCTGTGCACTAACTGACACCGTTTTAGTGGGACAGACCTGCTCTTCCAGGTGAACTTACCTGTTGTTCTTATGTGGTGTTACCAGGAGAGCCTGCAGGCTGTTGAGCAGCTGCAACTCCTGCTGTCATCTGTGGAGGAGCAGAGGAAGCACCTGTCCGCCTACCTCTGTGAGGACAGCAGCAGCTTCTCTCTCGAAGAGCTCTTCAGCACCATCAAGACATTCAGAGACCTCTTCCTTCGAACCCTCAAGGTCAGTGGCCAATCGCAGTGCGGCTCAGTCTGCAGGACTCATACCCTGCCGCACGTTTGCATGTGTCATTTAAACTGTGTCTCAGCCAGCCAATCGGCTCTGACTTCAACCGTGACAAAGTGTGGTAGCTGCCACACATTAGTCCTGTTTCCCTGTAAATGTTAAGCTCCGCCCTCTCTGGGGGGCCGGTTAGCCTGTTGAAGTTTGAACTGTGTGTTCCTTTTATTCTTCCATCAGGAGAACGAAGGTCACAGGGAGCAGGAGAAGAGGTTGGACGAAGGGAGGAAACTGAGAGAAGAAGCCCCCACCAGAAAGATCAGTAAGTCAGACACCATCATTTCACCTTAAATCCTCCCTCCTTAAGGTGTCCCTCACCTGTCTCTCCAGGTGTGGCAGGTGAAGGACAGGTCAAGTACAAGTGGAGGGCAAGTGGAGAACAGGTGAGACGTGAAGGGCCGGTGACTGACAGGTCGAGAATCAATAGCTGACATCAGCAACATTTCTCTGCAACAGTTTATCAGCAGCTGAATATTTAAAGGAAATGATGTGACAGCATCAGGACGAGAAGGAAGTTTGTAAAGATTAAATGCTGCTGTACCTATGAGGCTGTCAGGTGACGCAGTGACAGCTTTCACCTGTTGTTTGTGACATGTGCGCTAAGCTCACAGGGGAACGTGTTTCTGTGCTGCAGTTAGGACGGACATGGCCAATTGGGACGAAGGATGCATCGTCGACAACCTGCTGGCCGAGATCAGGAAGGGCTGCAGGCTGAGGAAGACAAGGCCACGGGCAGAGCCGGACGGTGGGGTCGAAGGTGAGAGCCCGGCAGGACTTCTGCAGACTTTCTTGTCACCACTGCTCGTTTGACCCAAGTTCTCCTTTTCAGGTCACCCCGGGGTCACGCAGATGTCAGCGGCCCAAGACAAGCCAGATTTGCCCGAGAAGCCTCGGGAGGAGGTCCGGACTCCCACACATCCACCTGCTGGAACCAGACCAGAACCAGAGCCAGACAGAGCTGCCTCAGAGCTCCAGGCCCTCGGTGAACCCCCTGCAGCTGAGGTCCAGGGTCCGGAGTCTGAAGTGGACACCGGACCGGCGCAGCAGGAAGTCCAGCATGCAGCTAGTCAGCAGGATGTGACCCAGGTCAACAGGAGCAAAGATCCTAACCCGGAAGATTC
Source organism: Rhamphochromis sp. 'chilingali' (assembly GCF_963969265.1). Lineage (NCBI taxonomy): Eukaryota > Metazoa > Chordata > Actinopteri > Cichliformes > Cichlidae > Rhamphochromis > Rhamphochromis sp. 'chilingali'. Next base: position 28,446,265 of record NC_137932.1, read on the forward strand.
TGCTCCCCAGAACACATTGAACACCTTAGACACCAGCCCGGCAGGTAGAGTGAGGCGCTGTGCTCTCTGCTTCAGGCTTTGAGCACGCTCAGTGCTGCTGTTTGTTTCTGAAACATGGAAATTTTAATGCTTCCTGTCCCACAGCCCACCCACACAGATCAAGGCTATGTCCACACGTACACGGGTATTTTTGAAAACGGAGATTTTCCGTTTTCGTTTTAAAAAAATAATCCCGTCCACACGTAAAGGCAGAAATGAAGGAAAACGCTGCTAGGAACATGCCAAAGCAACAGGTAGCGATATATTCCTAACCGTGCAGAAATGTTGGCCAATCAGAAGTCTAGAAGCCTCGGTGGGAAAAAGTAAACAAAGCTGGGGCATAGAAGCAGAACTGAGTCGTATGTGTGGAGTGACAGTAACTGTGTGTGTATATGTAAGCATGTAAACACTGCAGAGACTACAATTAACAGTAACAGTATTGTAGAAATTCATGTCACCGAAACAATAACGTGGCGCACAGTGTGACGTCAAAAAATGCGCACACCTTTGACGCTGCGTTTTCTCTGTTTTTCTTGTCCACACGTAAATGCAAAAACGGAGTTTTCAAAAATATCCACCCTGGCCGGAGTTTTTAAAAATCTTTGTTTTCAGTGACCAAAAACGCCGTTTACGTGTGGACGAAAGGTGCAAACGCATAGAAAAATCTGCGTTTTCAAAAATACCTGTGTGCGTGTGGACGTAGCCCAAGTTGTGTTCAGTGTTTGCAGCAGAGTGACGGAGACTCGGCCGCAGATTGCAGTTGAGTGGAGTCGAGATTGCCATACCATGGTGATGTAGCCGGGTCAGTGTGGCTGTTGTGATGTAGCTCTGAGTCTATGAGGTCACTTCCTGTTCCTGAACATTAGTGTTTCCTGTGACATGGTGAGCTGAGGCTCAGGCTGTAAGGTCGCATCAAGACGATGATAGAACATCCTTTAGTGTTTATGATGAAATAAGCTTTATATCTAGAAACCGACCAATTTTATCCTCTCTTTGATCTCCAGAAGGCAGTGGTCACACAGGAAGAAAGCGTTTGAAGAAAAAGAAAAAATGCATCCTTCAGTGAGGTGAGCTCACCTGCAGCTGTGCATAAATCCACGTCAGCGGCGATTCACTGCTGTCCTTCACTCTAAAGCATTTCATTGGTCGAAATGTTTTTATGTTGTGGGATTTAAGGTCTTTTTTAAATATCATTTATTATTTTATTCTTCTTCTATGGTTCCAGGTACATGGGTCAGGACTTGTTTCTGTGGCGACAGGACTGGACCTGCAGGAGAACAAAGTGTTTAAAAGGGAAACACAATCATAAAGAGCAAGGATTCTGGGCGGAGCTTCCTGTGACTGACTGATCTAACCCTCGCTCACCTCTCAGTGGCGCCGAAGTGACTGCATCAGTTTGTGATGTCAGCAAGGTTTCTGTGTGCACTTCCTGTCAGGTCGAGGCGCTGCTGGTCTCTGAGCTCAGAAAGCACAGCATATAAACTCTTTCCAGGTTAATGCCACCTGCCTGCTCACCTGGTTTCTTGCAAAAGACCTTTTAGATTAAAAGCCTCGCATTGTTCCCGTGCAGGTGTTCAGGTTTTAGACTTTCAAATTCAAATTCAAATTTTATTTGTCACGTACACAGTCATACACAGTACGATATGTAGTGAAATGCTTGGACAACTGCTCGTGACCTAAAGAAAACAAAAAAGGAAAAGGCTATGAATAAGATAGGAAATAAATATGAAAAATTAAAAAGGGTAAATTTAACTAGGAAGGAATAAAATATAAATTAAGGTTAAAAATGAAACAACTGTACAACACAAATTAGAATGAAGGGTAAATTTAACTGGGAAAGAATAAGATAAAATATATAAATTAAAGTTGAAAATAAAATAACTGTACAACAAAATACACAATATAGAACTATATAAGAATGTATGAAGAAATATAAATAAATATATATACAATAACAGCAGCTGTACAAGTATTAACCGGAAATGAAGAATATAATGTCCAGTGTTGTGCAATCCACATTATGTCTTGTGCAGTGCAAATATGCTTAAAGTGATTTAAGTGATGAAGTGAAAACAATGTCCAGAATGTCCAGTGTGTGTGTAAGAACTATATGTGTGGGTCAGTACTGTGTGGTGGTGTGATTGAGAGACCGTATCGCCTGCGGGAAGAAGCTCCTCCTCAGTCTCTCTGTGTTGGTCTTCAGGGAGCGGAATCGCTTTCCTGACCTCAACAGAGAGAACAGTCTGTTGTTGGGATGGCTGAGGTCCTTCACAATCTTCCTGGCCTTGGTCCAGCACCGCCTGCTGTAGATTGAGTGCAGGTCAGGGAGCTCGGAGCGGATGGTGCGCTCAGCTGACCGCACAACCCTCTGTAGAGCTCGTCTGTCCTGCATGGTGCTGTTCCCGAACCAGGTTAAGATGTTTCCCGCCAGGATGCTCTCTATGGTGCACGAGTAAAAGTTCCTGAGCACCTTGGAGGGCAGTTGGAAGTCTCTCAAGCGTCTGAGGTGGTAGAGACGCTGACGGGCCTTTTTCACCACGGTGTTGATGTGACAGGACCATGACAGGTCCTGCGTGATGTGAACTCCGAGGTATTTGAAGCTGTCCACTCTCTCCACTGGGCACTCGTTGATGACGGGGGTCTGGTAGTTCCTCCCCTGCTTAGTGCTGAAGTCCACTATAAGCTCCTTTGTCTTACTGACGTTTAGAAGGAGGTTGTTCCTCTGGCACCAGTTCTCCAGATTCCTAATCTCCTTCAGGTAGGCCGTCTTGTTGTTATCAGAGATCAGGCCCACCACGACGGTGTCGTCAGCAAACTTGATGATGGTGGTGGAGCTGGTAGTGGCCACACAGTCATATGTGTACAAAGAGTACAGCAGGGGGCTCAGGACACACCCCTGGGGGGCTCCAGTGCTGAGAGTGGTGGAGGCTGAGACATGTCCGCCCATCCTTACTGCCTGTGGTCTGCCAGTTAGGAAGTTGGAGATCCACTGACACATAGATGAGCTGAGTCCCAGATGCTCCAGCTTGGTGGTGAGTGTGGAGGGAATTATGGTGTTAAATGCAGAGCTGTAGTCTATGAAGAGCATTTTAACATAATTCCCCCTTCTAGTGTCCAAGTGAGTGAGTGATGTGTGGAGGAGATGAGAGATGGCATCGTCTGTGGAACGATTTGGACGGTAAGCGAACTGTAGTGGGTCCAGTGTGTCTGGTAGTGAAGAAATGATGAATCTCTGACCAGGCGTTCAAAGCACTTCATCACTACTGAGGTGAGGGCTACAGGGCGATAGTCATTGAGAGAAGCAGGGTGGGGTTTCTTCGGGACAGGAACAATGATGGACTCTTTGAAGCATGTGGGGATCACTGACTGAGATAAAGAGATGTTGAATATCTCAGTGAACACAGGAGCTAGCTCAGGGCTGCCCAATCCCAGTCCTCGAGAGCTACTATCCTGCAGCTTTTAGATGCATCCCTACTCCAACACAGCTGAATCAAATGGTTTGATTACCTCTTCAGCATGCCATCCTGTTTGGCAAAGGCCTGATAACAAGCCATTCATTTGATTCAGGTGTGTGGGAACAAGGATGCATCTAAAAGCTGCAGGACGGTAGCTCTCGAGGACCGGGATTGGGCACCCCTGAGCTAGCTGGTATGCGCAGTCTCTTAGGATACGACCTGGGATGCCGTCTGGTCCTGCTGCTTTCCTGGTGTTCACTCTTTTGAAGGCTCTCCTTACTTCATGCTCGGAGATGACGAGCACGTTTCCGGTGCTGGCAGTATCTTCCTGTCTGCAGCCGTTAGCGCCGCTAACACTAGCATTGTTGGAGTCCTTAGCTGCAGCCTCGAAGCGAGCATAGAAAGTGTTCAGCTCGTCTGCCAAAGTCACGGCCGCGTTCGTCATACCGGTTGTTGGTGCTTTATAGTCCGTTATTGTCCTTAGTCCCCGCCACAGGCTCCTAGAGTCACTCTGTTGGAGTTGTGACTCTAGTTTCCTCCCGTAGCGCTACTTCGCCTCTTTCACCGCCCTCCGCACGTTATATGACGGGGCTTTGTACGGGTCCATGTCCCCCGTCGTGAGTCCCGTGTTGTAGGCAGCGGTGCGGGATCTCAGAGCGTCGCGGATGGTTTTATCCACCCACGGCTTCTGGTTGGGAAACGTTGTGATAGTCTTTGTCTCCACGGTATCATCCGCTAGTTTCCTGATGAATCCCACAACCGCTTCCGTAAACACGTTGACATCATCATCGGAGCTGTTTCTGAACATGCCCCAGTCTGCGTCATCAAGTGCGTCCTGTAACGCGGCCACCAATTGATCCGTCCAGCGCGCGACCTTCCTCTGAACTGGAACTTCCTGTTTCAGCCTTTGTTTGTATTTTGGCATGAGGAAGATGGCAGCGTGATCAGATTTGCCAAACGGAGGGCGGGGTTGTGCCTTGTAGCCGTCCTTGACCGTAGTGTAGCAGTGGTCCAGTGTCCTTTCACCTCTGGTGGGGCAGGTGATGTGTTGATAAAAGTTCAGCGCTGCGCGTTTGAGGTTGGCGCTATTAAAGTCCCCCGTCACAATAAGCGCAGCGTCCCGGTGTTGTGTCTGGTGCTGTGTGAGTGCCTCATGCAGCTCGCATAAGGCGGTGACCGTGTCCGCTTGTGGTGGAATATAAACGGCACTTATAATGACCGATGTAAATTCCCAAGGTAGATAAAAAGGACGACACATGATGGACAGTAGTTCCAGATTTGGTGTGCAGGAGCGTGTGAGAGGAACAACGTTCGCACTGTTGCACCAGTTGTTGTTCACCATTAAACACACGCCGCCTCCCCTTGACTCCCCCGAGTCCCGTGTCCTGTCCATGCGGTGAACCGAGAAGAACTCGGCCGGCTGGATGGCGTGGTCCGGCACCGCTGGGTTCAGCCATGTCTCGGTGAAGCAGAGGAGACTTTTCTGTTCTTATTGTTGATTAAAGTTCGCTGAGACTTTTACTGTTAGAATAAATGTTGTTCTAGCTCTTTGATGAGTCCTGTTTTTTGTTTGTTTGTTTGTTTGTTTTTCTGTCCCGTTCGGTACTTTAGCAATCAGAATTGTCTGAGGGCCAGGAAAGATGCCCAATGGGTTTATTTCTTCAAGTGGGGAAAATGTGTCAATGTGATATTGGTCCACTTGATTGATCTTTATCATTATTATTATTATTTATTTATTTATTTTAAGTTATTAAAAATTGGACAGACAATTAGACAGAAAAGGGGGAAAGAAAAACAGAGGGAATCGGGGGACAGTAAGAGAAGACACTGAGAAAATCCATTGGGTCACCTGTTAACAGAAGAAAAAAGAAAACAAACAACAAGAGAACAACACAAAACAGAGGTCAAAGCAACAACCTATCTACGTGTAAGTAACAGTAAATACTAAATATTGAATGTTGAGCAGCACGCAAGATCAACAGCGCATGATATGCTTTAACCCTTTAGAGCCGATCGGAGCGGGAACGCTCTGTTATGCATAACTATTTTTAAATCCCGGTAGCACTGCAACCACGTAAGCTAGCGCAAAAAATTTTTTTGCATATGAAACCGGAGGAGTTGTACTTACATATTGTGCCATCAGCTTGTCCTAGGTCACGGTTTCCTTCCACATAAAGCTTTGCAAAAACTGCATAAAAAGCGCTTGCAGGAACAAAAACATAATATTCCAGAAACACGCTTTGCCGGTCCGATCAGCTGTTCAAAACACTTCCTACGTTGGAATAGACGTCAGCGCGAACTTTTGCATTTCCGCCATTACCTGGCCGAAACCGGAAGTGACGTCATTTTCGCGGAAATGTAGTCTTTTTTGCGATCAGGGCCTCAGGGCCTATACTGCTCTTTTTAAAAGTTATCTTTGACTTTATGACTTTCTGTGTCGTTTCTGGGATGCTTAGGACTCATATTGCACTGCTGGAAATAGTTTATTTTGATGCATATGCTGCTTTTTTGCAAATTTGCAGTATAATATTTATTTTCGTTTTTCCTGCAGTGTATAAAAATTGGTGTATTTCAAAAATAAAACTATGAAGACACTCAAAATAAATTTCCTGTGGTGGGAAACTATTTTGTGCAACTTTTTTGTATTTACAGTTTTGAGGGATAAGCCTCTTAAATTTCTCTAACTACAAATATATGTTAAAAAATCAAAAACGATTTTCAATTTTTTTGTAGTTTATTGCACTTTTTTGCAATTTATGTAATTACTATGCACTTAATGAATACATATTATTAAAATCTGGGCTATAATGGTTGTATTGATGTATAGCAACTTGAAATGCTCCCAAAAATGGCTCCACAGCATGTAAAAATATAATATAAGCTCTGGCGGACTTGGTTCTATGGTAGGTCTTAAAGGGTTAAGGTAGCAGCCAAGGAAGATAGAGTTTGTGTCTGTGAGCACCCATGTGTACAACCCCCAGACCCAGGAGATGTTACCCTTTTCCCTGGGGTTGACGCAAGCAGCCTGCAGCCAAGTGTCCTGATGGTGTACAGAGAACAGGGGTTGTGAAGACCCCATACCTCACTCCGCTTGCTCATATCTCGTGTTGCTGCGTGCTCTAAGCGAGCAGCTCCTGTGCTCACCTGACGGTCACCTGCACCAAGGAGCTGCTGTGATTGACGGAGCAGCAGCTCTACGAGAACCAACACATGTTGTTGGACTTTCAGTTCCAGGTTTTGAGCCACAAAGTACTCATTGCCATATGCAGTAATCTGATTGGTCAAATCTGAGCCTGTTTAGAAAAAATAACTCCCAGATGCATCCACCCATGATGGATGTTTCTTTTTCAATCACTATGTGCTAAAAGACCTCCCTGCACTGAATCATACTTGTTATCAATCTCTGTCTCTCTTTCACAGCATGTCTTTTATACTGTCTTCCTTCTCTCACCCTAACCAGTCGCGGCAGATGGCCGCCCTCTCACTGAGCCTGGTTCTGCTGGAGGTTTCTTCCTGTTAAAAGGGAGTTTTTCCCTCCCACTGTCGCTAAAGTGCTTGCTCATAGGGGGTCACATGACTGCTGGGTTATTGTAAGGTCTACCTTCCAATATAAAGCGCCTTGAGCTTGTATAAATAAAACTGAATCAGTGTACACCCCCCCCCCCCCCCAACATACACAGCGCAGGTAAGCAGCTGAGTCACACGTGAGGTAGACTCTTCATCTGCAGCTCACAGACGGTCACACGCAGAGCCATGAACCGGAGACGTGCACGTGCTTATAACACGTTTACTTTTTTTTTATACAATAGATGTCGTCATCATCCTCATCCCCGTGTCAGCGTTGCGGTGACGTCACGCAAAATCGGCGCTTCCCGTACTGAAGTGACGGCGCTCCAAATCATGTGACCTCTGCCCGGCGCACGCTGAGCTGATCGATCAGAAGAATCTGTGCTGATTACCGATGAGCGGGTCTTCCGAAAACCCTCATACTGCCGAGCGCGCAACCGGAAACCGACCCGCCCTCACAATAAGAGTAGGCCGAGGGCAGCCGTTCCGTCACGGTCACACCTGCAGTCAGGTGTGCTGTGACGAAGTTACTCGCGTGGTCACACTTTTTACTCGTACATGAGTTATCCTCCATCATCGCTCCTCAGCAGACCAACGCTGAGGGGGCCGTGCTTTTCCGCGCTATGTAAAACGGACTCTGAGCTGCTCTCCGGTTTAAGTCTTGCTGGATCATGCAGGCCACTTACACAGCCATTCGACTCAGTCGTGTGAGGTGTGCACCGCTGGATTGGCTCAGCACACACCATCCCTATCGGTACAATCTGCAGAATCCTGCCTACCACGTGACTTTAGCCAGCAGGTGAACCACTGTTTCATTTTAATCAATGGCTAGTTTTGTGTGAACAAAAACATGAAAATTCAGTCTGACTCACCGAAATTACAACATAGTGCCTCTGAGTCTAACTACTGACCACTGCCAAGCCAAATGTATGATAACAGAGCTCCACAGCGCCCTCTGCTGTGGCAGTACCAGGTAATTTGACAGCCAGCCCCGGTGTGCCTGCCTCAGACTCGGTCGGTGCTGCAGTGGACTGTAATATTCTATTTTTTCTAATAAAACCTGTTCGAACCTCACTGGGCATGTTATCAGGTGCGGGCTTTTATTGTGAAGGTCTCGGCAGCTCTTCCGGTGCGGTGGTCGCTGTCGCGGTGCGTGTTGACGCAGCGGGTGCGTCAGGAGGAGATGTTGTAGAGCATCATCGGAGCCGAGCCGCCCCAGTCCGTGTGAGTCCGGATAACGGGACCCGCTCATGCTCTTCCCGCCCCGCAGCACGCCAGCCCCAGATCCAAGAAGCGAAGAGCAGCGGGGAAGAGCCCGGAGGTAAGAGAGGGGGAGGGCAGGGCGTGGAGGAGGAGAGCCTGTCTGTCATCTGTCTGTAACTCCCCCACCCTTCACACACACACATCCGTCGGTCTGTCGGAACCGGACAGGAGGAGCAGCTCCGGGCAGCAGCCGCCGAGAGGCGCTGAGGCTTGGAGAGCTGCTGCTGAAGAGCCGCTCCTCTCCTCCAGCATCAGCTCAGTGTCTGTGGTTGTCTGTGTGTATGTGCATCTGAGTGTGTGTTGTGCACACTTGTCCACATCATGAGCAGTTTTCTTCACTGGTTCTATGCCGTGATGAAAAACAGGAAGATCCCCCCTCCCTTCTCCAGACTTTTTACCTATGGAGTGAGCTGTCCAATCACCTCTGACCTCCTGAGAAGGGCAGAGCTTCACAGAGTGAGCTCCAGAGTGGATGTGAAGTCTCAGTGACTGATGGAGGAGCTGATCTACTCCATGTGTGCCCGTGTGTCAGCCTCTGATTGGACAGAGCGTCTGTGGCACTGCTGTCTGTGCTGCAGAGGAGCTTCATCTATCCTTCAGCTGTGTCTGCAAGAGCTCCTGCATACAAAACCCAGTGCTCAAACTCCAAACTCTCACTTCATCTGTTCGTGTGGTTCACACAAAAGTATTGACAGTACTGATGATACTGCAGTATATGTGCAGAAAAACACTAAAGCAGTGAAGTTTTAATGTCAGTGACTCTCACCTGTGCGAGTGTGTGTGTGAGATCATGTGGTCATTTGACAGTTGGGTATTTCGTGTTAGAAATCGGAAATATCTTTAATCCGTTCCCAGGAAACAGAATCATCTCTGAGCCGTTATTTCAAATTAGAAGTTTTATAAAGCGCTCGTGTTTTATTTTCTGCTGGTCAGTGATTTAGTTCAACTTTTAACTCTAAAGATGAAATGAACAGTTGATTTGCTCATTCTGTGTTTTTAATAAATATCGCATATTTGCCTGCATGACCCCATTTCTGTGCCGAACCTCTGTAATCAGAGCACTGTGAATAAAAATGTCTGTAGGAGTTCATTCAGTGCTTAATTGAAAGTTGAAGGTGTTTGAACCTCAGACTCAGGCTGGTGTGGACAACCTGCAGGTCCTTTTGGACCTGACTACACACCTGCAGGTGCCTCAGCTGTCAGGATTCAAACACACACAAATCAGTAAGAGCAGGATCGTCTGAAATTACTCATTTTGTCTGATTAAATATTTAAAATCTGTCACGATGGCACAACAGGCCTGCACAAACCCACCTGTATCACCTGTAGGGATGGGACCGGTATCGGTTCTGACATAAACGGTAGTAACCAGACCGAAAAGCAGCGCACATTTCGGTGCTTTTTTTTCCTGAGCTGTGATACACTTTAGATTCTAGCCAATCATTTTACGTTTCCGAGGACAGTAGGCGGGGCCAGGTACGTACGTTCTTTTAGAGCAGAGCTACAGATTAAAAATGACCAAGGCAAAGCGGTCAAAAGTCTGGCTGTACTTCACAGCAAAATATGCAAACTCAGCAGCCTGCAACAAGTGCTTTAAGCTGATACTGTCAGAGGTAACACCTCAAATCTGATGAAACACCTGGCGACGCATAGCGTTTTTTTAAAAAGCTGAGAAATGCGCCGTATTTGATAGCTTGCTGTGAGACCTCACACCGAGCACATCTACTGCGGGTGGGTTGCCTGTTATCAGACCCGGAGTTAGCAACATCCCCCAAAAACACGAAGAGGAGAGTCCTGGCCCCTAGCCCTGCCAGTGTAGCAGAAATGATGACGGATGATGATGGCAGCAGCAGCCGTTCTTCCCTGCGTGAGTAGCTTAATGTTGTTCGTGTGTAATTTACGCTGAGTAGGCTAACAGCGTTATCAAATTAATGCATGTAAGGTGAACTGGCAAACATCATCATAGCTACATGCGGCTGTCTTCTTGTTTGATGGCAGATACTCCCTTCACCCTGGCCAAAAAGGCTAAAATGACCAAAGAAAAAGTGGAAAACCGTTAAACATGAGAGGTCTTTGGACAAAGTTTGTGTTTTTTCCATTGATTAAGCACTGCTTCCAGCCAAGAGTGATGCCATAAAAAAGGCTAACATTGTTATCTTTTTACAAAAAAACAGCTGAACATGAGAGGTTTTTGGACCAATTTTGTGTTCTCCATTCTTTAAGCACCGGTTCGAGCACAGTGTAAGCACCGGCACCATTTCAAAAGTACCAGTTTGGCACCGGTATCGGATAAAACCTAAACGATACCATCCCTAATCACCTGCCTCTGTCTTCATTTCCCAGGATGCTCTGGGGTTTCTCAGCAGGCCTGTGAAGATGAGTGTGACATCATGGTTCCTGGTAAGCAGTTCGGGGACTCGACACCGCCTCCCCCGAGAGATGATTTTTGTGGGCCGAGAGGACTGCGAGCTGATGCTTCAGGTGAGGCTGACCTGTGCAGGTGTTCGGGTTAGTAGAAATTGCCTCCCTCTAGGTTGGTCTGAAAAAGGAAGTTTTAATGGTGTCTTGTTTGAGTCGCAGTGAAAGTAAGCAAAAAGAGTTGTATGTGTGTGTGTCTCAGTCTCGCAGTGTGGACAAACAACACGCTGTCATCAACTACAACCCGACCACTGATGAACACCTGGTGAAGGACCTGGGCAGCCTCAATGGGGTGAGCCATACACAACATATCAGTACATTATCATAGGTATCCACCAATCAGCAGCAAACACAGGTGGGGGGTGGTGATGCCTAAAGTCACAGGTTACAGTACAAAGATTTTTTTTTTTATTAACTTAAAAAAAATTAATTCCACTTTCATTTAAACAGGCAAGAACTGTAAAATCACAAAAGAGTGAAAACCTTCAGAGTGGACTTCAACATCATAATCAGAAAGTTTCACCTGGACGTTTGTTTGTTTGTTTGTTTGTTTGTTTGTTTGTTTCCTGCAGACATTTGTAAACGACCTTCGGATTCCTGATCAGACCTACATCACCCTCAAACTGTCCGACATCATCCGCTTCGGATACGATATCCTTCAGACGCACACACGCACTGTTTGTGTGCGTGTCTGTGTGCGTGTGTGTGTTTCTGTGTGTGTGTGTGTGTGTGTGTGTGTGTGTGTGTGTGTGTGTGTGTGTGTGTGTGTGTGTGTGTGTGTGTGTGTGTGTGTGTGTGTGTGTGATAATTTTAATATTTTTCTGAGCTGTTGTTCACATTCTCACGTCTACGTTCTGGAGAAAAGTCAACACAAAGTCCCAGAGGAGGCCCTAAAGGTTGGTGTTTGTGGGTGTGTGTTTTCTATTGTACAAATTACTGCATAGAGGGTGTTATTTAATTTCCTTGTTTAACTGCATTTAGTTTGCATTTCCAAAACTACTCAGAGCGTCATGAATTTCTCATGACTACACACAGCATGTACAGTACTGTGAGTAAATGCAGTACCGTGAGTACATGCAATTTGCAGTACCTTGAGTACGTTTGCCTCGTTCTTCTGTTTCAGCATGAGAAGTACAGCAGTCAGCTGCAGATGAGCCTAAAGCCTTCAGAGGGGAAGAAGAGCGACGTGGACGAGCGGGCGAGAGGCGAGAAAGCGCAGAGTACCAAGAGCCTCACACAGGGTAACAATAATACAGCAACAGTACTGGCAGTAAATATACTGTGTATCAAATGTACTCCTAACAATAGGGCTTTGGAGTTGACGTCACGCCGCAATGCATTATGGGAGCGCAGCGCCATTTTCGGGGTCTACGAATCAAACCAAACACACTGTGTTGGAACGATGACTACAAGAAAGATGCTTAAACGCAGCTCAAAAGAGAATGAACTGTATAGAGACCGATTTCATTCAGAGGCGAAGCAGCGGTACTTGCAGAAAATAGCGTGCATTGGAAATGTGGACCAGTATGAAATAGGGCCGTGGAGTAGAAACCCTGAAGACCAACCGCTACTGACGTAGCCTGACATATTTTCGTACCTTATCTGTGGAATCAGCGCGTACAAGTCGTCATTCAAGCAAAGGTAAGTCAGCTCGAGTACTGCGAGTGAAATGCGTTTGATTTCCTTGCAAAGATTCAGATTAGTGCAGCATAAATTCATTCATGAGGGGAAATTACAGTGAGAACATGTGGAGGCTGTTAGGTGGATAACATAGCGAGTTCAGTGCATTGATGAGACATTCTCCTGAAGGATTGTTATTCTTTATGGTTAAAGAAATTGCACTAATTTATTCATATTTATTATAAATAATCCTAATTAAACATCTTGCTTCCATGTTTGTATCTTGTGTCACTAAAAATACAATTTATTTTAATTTTATATATTGATCAATGACCTGCAGAATCTCCTTATCATATTAAGGGATTCATAATTGTCACTTTATGCTTTTTCCATCTCTAAAGTGATGACATCCTTGCATTACCGGTACATACTTTAGGTTCATTTTCTGCAGGCAGATTTACACTATAACATGCAGCGTTCTATAGATGGACACATAAAGAAATGAAAAATTACATCTATGTGCTAACTTTCTAAACACTTTGTTACATTTATGATAAAGTAGATAAAACACATTTACGTCGGCCTTGGCTCATAGTTCTTGTCTTTAAATGAACTTTGTCTGTGTGTGTTTCAGGTCCTGCACTCTCAAAGACTGAATGAACCAGCATTGCAGCCATGGGTCACCGTGAGCATCACAGGGAAGGTTGAAGCCGCCCACTGCAGCTGTAAGGCCGGAGTCGCAGAGACCTGCAGCCATGTCGCTGCTCTTCTGTTTAATGTAGAAGCAACAGTGTTGATCCGTGGCACAAGGACTGTTACAGATGAACCTGCATACTGGGTTTTGCTGGGTAATATGACCAAGATACAGCCAGAGGTTGGCCATAAGATAGACTTCTCCTCTTCAGCTGCCCAAAAAAAGGCTCTTGATCAAAACCTAAACAGACCATCTGTAGTGACAGGTAAAAGGAGCCGTCCTCAAAACAGAAAAATCCCAGCTGCTACTTTGGAGGAGTTGTCACTGCTATTGGATACTTTGCTGGAACACAGTAAAGCTGTGGGTTGTGGGAATGACCCATAATGTTTTATCTAGGGGTCTACATTTATGCCTGTAGTGCACTGCCGTGTAAATAATTTGCATTTACTGAATATATACTGACTGAGTACCACTGTTCAAAAGTTGAATAAAGAAACAAACTAATTTTTGCCTCTTTTTTTTTTTTTTTTTATTGAAACCACCTTATAGAACATCACATCAGTTACAATGTAGAATCCATGTCATTTATAGTTTACAAATGACAAAATGTTTACACAAAATCATGAGTGTTTACATGACATCACCCACTACTAACATTACTTTATTTACTGTATCTTTTGAAAAAATACAGCAATTTTAACAGCACAAGACTTAAGAATATTTAACAGGAGCAGGTTTCATTCTTCCCTGGTTTTATTATCACACTATTCACCAAAACGCAGCAAACCTTCACCATCTTATCCAGAAGGGTCAACTCTTCACCCTCACATGGAAGAAGTAATCTGATTGGCATGGTGGTATGTTTGCAGCAGGTCCCTTGTGTAGCGCTGGAACCCAGTCACGATGTTTCATCCATTTCATAGGCTGGTTTGCTGCAATAATGCCAAATAATTAGCATCTCTATAAATAGAAGGTAGTTCTGCAAAATCACTCAGTAGGATGTTTGTTCTAATTTGCTATGAGCTCAGAGCGCATAGAAAATAATACTAATAGGCTATAAAGAGTGATATGAACATATTTAGAACTTACCGGAATGAAAATGTCTGGAGCACCAACAGATATTTGGAGATGGAAGAGAGCTGCACGTCAGCTCGTCTCACAGCTGCTATCCAGGCTAGACGCCTTTGTTTGGTAACATCAATACACGAGCTGCTCATGTTGCTTCCAGGTTGGGAAAGAATGAAAAGATAAACCATTTTCAACCTTATTCTCTTGCCGGTCGTGTGATCGAACATTGCAGCCGACCACACAGCAAATACGAACCATGGCTGTTGTGTGAGACTTCGCTCCCCTTTCACTTGCGCTAGACCCCCAAAATGGCGGATCGGGCCAAAATCCTTTCCACGCCCACCCCCCGTGACATCACGGTCCAAAGCCCTATACTGGGCGTAATACAAGCAATAACACAAAATTTTGACATCACACAGGGTCAAAAATATACTGCACTGTACAAAACATAATGTAATACAAAACCCTGCACCAGAAAGCCTGGTGCAGGGTTAAAAAGTACTGGATCAGGAGTCTGTCCGCTGTGTGTTCCTGTACGCAGATGATGTGTCGCTGTTTGTTCTGATGTATTTTTTACTATAAATCTGCTCGTTCAGGAAAATGTTTTAGTAACAAACCAGAAAGTCGTTTGTTCACGCTCCTCGGGACACTTTGATTGGTCGTCAGTTTCACCTATCACACGTTTCTGTGACAGAGGCGCCGGTGTGTCGGCCCACTCCTTTGTATGGCCAGCCTTCCTGGTGGGGAGAGGAGGATTATGGGAGTAAAGTCCAAACCAGCGATGAGCCACATTCAGGTACGCACACCTTAATAAAGTGGAGGAGTGCAGTAAACTGGTGCTGTATAAATAAAGCTAAATTGAGCTGATGGTGCATTATTGATGATGTTGGTGAGATGTCGTCTCTTTGCCTCTGTCAGATGTTCAGAAAGACGCTCCCTCTGCAGATCCAGAATTTTCTGCATCGCTGTCAGACTGTCAGCCAAAGTCCGCCTTCCCTTCGTACCACCGTGAGCCGAGCTACTTTGAGATCCCCACCAAGGACTTCCAGCACCCTAAGTCCTCAGGCGCGGAGCTCCATGAGATCCCCACCAAGGACACTGACACGCCCCCGGCCCCACTCTCGCCTCCCACTCCGACTCCGCCTGTCGTTCAGAGCCATGCCTCCTTTACCATTGAGTTTGATGATTGCATGCCTGGGAAGATCAAGATTAAAGACCACATCACCAAGTTCTCCACTCGCCAGAGGAAGCTGCAGGCTACACCCACCAAGACAGCCATCATGGCCACACCTGCAGAGGTGATGTCAGCAGAGAGCAAGGTGGCTGACTGGCTGGTCCACAGTGATGTAAGCATGATGAAGAGACGCCCACCGTCTGAAGACGTTTACAGCACCAAGAGTGACCTCGCCATGAATATCAAGACCCTGAAAGGTCAGAGTTGCACCTGTGTTCCGGACCATACCTGTGTTTGTCATTCACAGGTAATCGGGGATTATGCTTTCTGCTGGTGATAAAACCTGTCCAGCACTTCATTGTTAACAATTTATTGACACACGGTCCCTGAATCTTCTGATATTTCTCTGATTTTACTGACCCCACTAAACTTGTGTCTTTGTTTGAGGCTATCAAAGCTTCAGTCATGCACTTGTGACCATTGAGCTTCAAAGTTCAAAAGCTAGTACTCACTGACATCTTTATTCCTGTCTTTAGGTCACCATCATGAGGATGGGACCCAGAGTGACTCAGAGGACCCAGTTCTCAAAGGAAGGAGTAAATCCCACCACTCGGTCCGCACTGAGCACTCTATGCAATCAGAGCTGTCCCAGGCGTCGCAGCAGGTCATCCAATCAGGCCAGTCCATCCATAGTCAGCTACACCAACCACTGCAGCATGCTCCACCCAGACCGGCCTCTGCCTCACCCGTGGCCCCTGAGAGACCCTTGTCCCAGAGTCCTCCTAAAGCTCTGTCACCCACCGAATTTCCCAAACAGGCGCCCCCCGAGCACCTCACTCAGCAAGCTTTCATCATTGAGTTCTTTGATGACAACCCACGCAAGAAGCGCTCTCAGTCCTTCACCCACAACCCCGCCCATGCTGACTCGTACTCCACACTCAGAGCCAAGTTGGAGCGGCGGAAAGGCGGCGAGAGGCCAGCATCTGTGCACGGCCACATCCCTCCCACACAGCAGGTGACGGTTCCTCTGAAGAGTCAGAGCCATGGTGGCCCTCAGAGGTCAAGCTCTCTGAAGAGAGAAAAGACTGAGGGGGAGGCGGCTTCGTCGGCTTCCTCGTCTCGCTCCTCATCGGGCATCATCATCCGACCTTTCGGCAGCGTTGGGAAGAAGTCAAAGCTTGCCCAGGAGTTTGCTGCTGAATTCCTGAAGGATTCGGGTCGTAATGACTCCTCCCCAACCAGGGATAAGACAACTCCTCCACCAATGTCTGCACCTCCTGTGATGATATCGCCTCATCATACAAGGATCCTCTCCACACAAGAACCTCCAGCTCCATCTTCTGTCTCCTACCCTGCCTCCCCATTACAGCCTCCAGCAATCTCAAAGACCCCAGTCCCAGTCAACATTCCAGGCCCAGCTGCCGCTCCGGTACATCCGTCTGGACCTCCCTTCTCCACCATGCCGCCCATGGCCGTCAGTGGAGGAGATGTCAAAGGTACCCAGAGGATGGCCCGGAACGAGGAAGACGACAGCTTGAGCGATGCTGGGACCTACACCATTGAGACGGAGTCGCAGGACAAAGAGGTGGAAGAGGCTCGTAACATGATCGATCAGGTGAAGTCCCAGTGAAAACACAGTAAGAATAAGATCTTTGTGATAGTGGTGGGGTGAGGCAGCATTCATTGTTCCTGCTGCTCGTGAAAGGGTGTCTTTAAGTGGTGGTGAGTGCAGGAAAACTGCAGCACAGCACACGTGCTGTGCCGTATGATTCTTCAGCAGGGATGTGGACTTTGATAAAATAACACATCTTATGTAATGTTGTATTCAAACCCTTGTGTCATTGCTGATTATCTCAGTTTTGTTGTCTCGTCTTCACAGAATCTTCCAGATAGAAAAATGTTTATGAAATTAGAAATGATCCTAGGGTATCTTGAAGTATTCTGATGTTGCCTATCTAAACAGTATCTCTTAGTGATGCACTGACCCTCGTATCCTTCCTATTTCTTCCTGTTTGTTTTTTCTGCCCGTCCTCATGCATGTCCTGTGCTCTGACAGGTGTTTGGTGTCCTCGATTCTCCAGAGTACAGTGGTGTGAACACTGGTGTGTATAGACCTGTGATAAATGATGGAAAGGATGAGCATGCTAACCTGCCTACTGATGGTAGCACTGTGGACTCACTGCATGGCTTTATCCCATCTTCTATCAGCGGCCCTTCAACAGGCCCCATACAGGTAAAAAAAAAAAAGTGAAAATTTTGAAGTACAACCTGGAGAAACACCTTTGTAGCACACTGTTATCCCAGTGCCTGCACAACCATGTTGTTATTCCCTATTTCTTCTTGTGATATGAATGTAAATGTTGACGTTTGTTTCCACTGATCTTCCTGAAAATGGTGTTGGTCATCATATTTTGTTCTGCAGGTTCCAGCTGCTCATGCTGCATGTCTGGAAGGCCCTAAGTGGGTTTCACGTTGGGCCAGTCTAGCAGACAGCTACGCCGAAACTGGTTCCACTCCACCTCAAGTAGAATGTCTGGAAGGTGAGGTTTGTTAAAAATACCTTAAACATGTTTAAAGAGCACAGAGCCGCTGTTATCTCAGCTTTATGTTTATGGACCTCCAAATGTGATTCCGTTTGTCTACTTGGAGTCTTGAATTTATCAGTAATTTGCAGTTTTGTAAGTGAACAATAAATGTATCTATACACAGTTCAGAGCAATGGACCCATGGTCTTATTTTTACTCCGCTTATTGTTTTAAAACTAAAGTAGTTACGCAACATTAAAGCAACTCATATAAAATGCTGACGTGACTAAACTTGTGTTGCAGATTCACGTCTCATGAGCCCTTCGATGGGAAACTACAGCTACGACAACTCTGAGTCAGAGTCCAGCCACAGCTCCAGGACAAGAAGGCTGCTGCCCCAAGTGCCTCCAGAAAAGCTAGACGGTGTCACCCCAAGCATCATGATTCGCCATGAATCTTACCAAAGCCAAGAACCTCTGGACAGAGCCTTTGGTCCCTCCCACTCAGTTGACTCCACCCAGCGCCTGTCCGTTCAGGATGATGTGGACCCAGACAGCCTGAGTGATGCCAGTCGCTCAGATGATGGACCTGTTCAAGAGAAGATGAGGACAAATCAGGTCAAGACTGCATTTGTATCTCCAGTGATCACTGGTCCTCAGCTTAGAGGTCAGGAGAAAGTGTCTCCATCCTCCAAATCCACCTGCTTCTACATTGGTTCAGAAGACCATCCCAGCAAACCTGAGCAAGCCCAGAGCCCAGTACAGTCTGAGAAGACAAGAGACCCCCCAGCAAAAACTCCCCCTACCACTGTCCTGATCCGACATCTGAGTGGATACGAACCCAAGAGGACGGGAGTCAAACCCAACAGCTCTGCTCCAAACCTCCAAACACAGGACAAAGATTCAGTTCCAACCAAAGACAGTTGCACATCATCCTTCATCCGTCAGGAGAGTTTCACCAAAGACCAGCCCAGTGACACTGTCCAGATGAAGAAGCTTCCCCACATCTCCAGCCACCCATCCATCAGAGACATGGAGCAGAGGCAGGAGAACATCCAGGACACACAGTCCTTCCTTCAGGAAGGAACTCTATCCTCTCTGGATGCCAAGTTCCCCTCCTCTGGTTCAGGTCGCAGCTCAAAGAAGGAGGGTTCGTCCAGCCACATGGACGACTCCCTGTCTGGTGAGTCAGATGTTGACACGGCTAGCACGGTGAGTCAAGTGAGTAGCAAAAACACTCCAGTCAGCTCAACTTCTAAAAAGCACCCTCCCATCAGCAGCCTTCAAAAGGAGAGGTCCTCTTCTAGTCCATCCATCCAAGAGAAGGGACAGCAGCTCAGTGCCCGTGAGCGACTTTCTGAGAAACGCCGAAACCAGATCACTGCCAGTGCAGCAAATAAGGCAGAGGCAGCGAAGCGCTTCCAGATGCGCCGCAGTGCCGGGAATCGTGGCTCTCTGGATCTGTCTGAAGGCCAGCAGGGGTCTGGTCCGCAGTGGACCGAAACCCCATCATCTGATCACGAAACGTCCCGTCCATCCAGCCGCAGCAAAAAACTCATTGCCCCTCTTCAGAAAGAAGACAATGGGAAGATGCCCAGGACGGCGACCCAGCAGGTTCTGACACGCTCCAACAGCCTGTCAGCGCCACGGCCGACCCGAGCCTCAATGCTGCGGCGGGCACGTCTGGGTGAAGCTTCAGATAACGAAGGTGCTGAGACTGACCGAGGCTCTCAGAATTCTGACCATATTGCTGCAGCGCCCAAAGTGTCCACTGAGGGGAAGAAGCTGTCCAGGCTGGACATCTTAGCGATGCCCAGGAAGAGGACCGGCTCCTTCACCAACCCCAGCGATACCGAGGCATCCTCCACAGGACGGCCCACTTTCTCCAACCGGAACACAGAGGCTGTTGTCAGCACCAGGAAAACATCGGCGGGTGACAACCGGCAGGCAGCTAGCAGAGGAGGCGGAGCTCCAGCGAAGCAACCTCTGACACGTACCCGTTCGAGCGGAGCCAAGTACGCCGGCAGCGGTGAGTTATTCCTTAATGACCCTGAATGTGAGGGGTTCCTGATGTTTCAGTCAGAGTTGTTCCTCCTGAGTTGTTCTAGGATGAGAGACAGAGGTCGAGTCTGCCGTCACTCAGTCTAATCGCATTAATCATAGGTGTTTCAGTTGCTCCGTCGTCTCCAACAGGTGAGGACTGGTCAGTTTGAATTTTTTGGCCTTTTATTATGGAATGATAATCATGTCATGATAAATGCATGAGCCAAAAAATTATTCTGAGAAAATAATTTCATTTCACTGGTGCAATTAAATTCCTCATGTATAAATTCAACAACCTGTGTGTGTAAGTCTCAGAGCTCCGAGAAGCAATTGCTCATGCCAGCTTATCAAGGTACTAACCGCAAGTCCAATGTGTCCCAGGTGTAAGTGTTAGATAAAAAAGAAAAAGTCTGTGCAAACCTGAGTTTGTCAAAAGTTAGTGCGAGCAGCCTCAGCTGACTGGTGTGAAACAGCAAACAGACGATTCAGAGGAATCAGGACAATTGTGAGGAAATCGGGGAAACCTCCTCATCACGGTCTCACTTTTTGAGCTTCACAATGAGCTGAATTGTTTGAGTCGTATCATTGTCGCATCTTTACCTTTACAACATAAAGTGCTTCGAGGTCATGGAAATAAAATTGAATTCAATTGAATCATGGTAAAAAGCACTTAAACTCAAAACCCTCCATGAGGACAGACTCTCTGGTGGGATCTGCTGACCTTTGCTGTCATTTGAAATGTCGTCAGATTTCTGATGCTGCTGAGTCTGTTTGTATTACCGTGGAAACAGCATCAGCTCCCTTGTTATGAACAGGAATTAGGACACAAACCCAGATACCAGCTGCAGCCCAGAGCTTCGCCCTGCAGACACTTTAATCTGATGTCCTGTCACAGCCACAGCCATCCAAACATGCTTACTAACGCTCTGAGGCAAAACCTAACGCTGTGTAGAGTTAGACAGAAGCTCTGGATGGATGATGAACAGCGCCTTTGTGCAGCTGCTGTAGTGATTTGGCACAATATAAAATAGTATTGAAGTGAATTGAATAATTTCATTTTTTGGCCCTTGATCACAAAGAGCTGAGATGCGAGGGTCAGGGTGATCACTGATGAAGGCTCACAAGGATCAGATGTCAAACTTCACCTGAGATGTCAAACTTCACCTGAGAGTCTGAGGTTTCTGACTGAATGATGGCATAGCGGTGCTCTCTGGAAGTCATGGTTGGCTCTTATCTGAACCTCGTGTTAAACAGAATCTCGTAGTTGAGGTTTGCGGTTTCTCACGACCGGCTGTTCTCAGGTTCCCGTCGCAGACAGAAGGGCTCGGACTTCTCTTCTTCCTCTGATGAAGAATACGAGACGAGTGGCAGTATCTCCAGAGCCAAACGCTCCTCCCATCCTTCCACCTCTGACCAGACGCCACACAGCCACCGGACGCCCGCCACCAGGACCAAGTCTGTCTCCCTGGAAATGGAGGAGGATGAGGATCAGAACGACGTTGACCCGTACCAGAACTGGTCCACGCACAGCGCTGAGATTGCAAAGTAAAAGCACTGTCACATGTTGACACGTGTGCCACGGTAAGGTGATGTCACTCACGTCTCTATGGTGATCATGTGTTTGCGTTTCCCCTGCAGGCTCAGTCAGGACCTGGCTAAAGACTTGGCCATCCTGGCGAAGGAAATCCACGATGTCGCTGGGGATGGGGACTCGCCAAGCTCCAGCATGGGCACCACCACGTCTCCCAGCTCGCTGCCCAACACGCCAGCCTCCACCATCTCCGCCAGGGAGGAGGTGGGCCACAAAAATCCCTCATAACACTCT
This sequence comes from Rhamphochromis sp. 'chilingali', assembly GCF_963969265.1. NCBI lineage: Eukaryota > Metazoa > Chordata > Actinopteri > Cichliformes > Cichlidae > Rhamphochromis > Rhamphochromis sp. 'chilingali'. The sequence goes on from NC_137932.1 coordinate 28,467,955, forward strand.
CACTACACACAGGCCATAGAATGACTAGCAGGCAGGGTTAGCAGCAGGTGTTGTGTTGCAGTGTCTTCAGGTTTTGTTTATTAGCTCAGCAGAGGTCAGTGCAAACTCCAGTGTTCCCACTTCAGATGCTGGTCTGACTGGGAGGAAAAGCCTTCGTCATGCTTCGACTCATTGTTCATTTCTCTGTTCTGCTCGCAGACGCCATCCTGTCCATACTTATGGGGGGTCCGACCATCTCAGGTGTCTGACTCATCTCTCCTCGTGCCCTGTGATTGGTTCGCCTGCCATCACTAATCCTAACACTCCCTTCTCATTGGTGTTGTTTTATTTATGTTTTGAAAGATTATTGATAATAAACTGCTGAGGCGGTGCTGAACAAACCCGAGCTGGAACAAGTGAGGAGGTGTGTCAGAGCAAGGACTCGAAGCCCCGCCCCTCCGAGGGTCTGCTGAGAGCAAAGAGCTCTATAAAGAATATGACCTGAGGCCAGGTGACAGGTGGCTTCACTTGTGCTACTTCACACTCCCTACATGAGAATAAAAACGTTTCACAGCTCGGCACGCTTCTTTGGATTCTATGGTTTAACAGTGGCAACCAAACAGCCTGTAGGGCCCTAACTGCCACCTTTTGGCAGTTGTAACACATTACACCCTCCAGGTGCCAATAAAAACAAGATCAGAAGTCACGACCCCTGTAGTGGAAGCCTGTTCTCTCACTTTTCACAGCCAGCCACCACATTTAAGGCTTTATTGTGTTTTCTATCGGCTGTTTCACAGATTTGCCAGATACTCCAGCTGTGGTCCTCTGCGGAAAGGAGCTAATGACAAACCACAGAGTGTGAATCAGAGAACAAATTTCCACAGCGTATCATTGGGTGCTCTGTCTGACGCGCCCTCATAAACAGATGAATAAAACCCCTACGCTCTGAAGTTCGTAACTGTCTCAAACAGAGTCCGTCCCCTCTCTCAGGTGACTGAATCAGATGTAAGAACCTGAACCTGCCCCAATGGTGTTGGTTCCTGCTCGGTGTTGTTTGGTGCTCACTCAGTGGTTTTGATGATAATCGGGTCCATCGGCCTCCACCGTGAATGAACTGGTGTTACTGGTTTTGGAACAGTTCGTGAAGCCGTGGCTGGTGCCCAGCAGGGTTCACCCGCCCTCCTTCGCCTCCCCGTGGTCGTTACGCTCTGTCTCCCAGCAGCACTGAAATTCACTGCGCACGCTGTTGCCTCCACGATTGCAGCTGCATGTTGACTTGGTGCATGCGTTCACAGAGCACCGCCATCACCGTCTAGCTGGTTTCATCACCGGAGTCAGACTCCTTTTATTCTCTTTCCAGCTGGTCCAGCGTATCCCTGAGGCCAGTTTAAACTACCAGAAGGTTCCTCCAGGTTCTGCTGCTGTCTTGGACCTGGACGCAAATATGAATGAGCCAGAGACCAGTTCTAAGCAACGGCGTCCGTGGAACCGCGAAGAGGTCACTGTCTAATCCCTCTGAGGCTACGTTCACACTGCAGCTTGTAGCGCCACGGTCATGTTCATGTGTAATTAACAGAGCAGTTAACGCCAAGGTGTGTGTGCGTGCGTGTGTGTGTGTGTGTGTGTGTTTGTGTGTAACCCATCGCACTGACCATCGTCACACCCAGATTTAGCTTTGTTTCAGCTGGGACTAATAACCACTAAAATGACTGTAATATTTAGGTTTTGATTAGTGCTGTCAGTGTTAATCTTGTTAAAATGACGAGCTAGCATGTTAGCGCGGTTAGCTCGTTAATGCGTTAGCGCCGTCCAGACCCATACACAGGTCTATCTGCGTTAACTCGCTAACGGAGATTTGCTGCGTTAATGTGGTTATGGCCTTAACTTCATTTTAACAAGATTAAGGCTGAGAGCACTAGTTTTAATATTGTTGTCTGCTTACTTCCGGAGGAATTGGGACTGCGGTACACCGCAGCCTGAAACATGGATGTGCGTGCTGTGACACTTGCTTTAGTGACCATATTTGGATGGGACGGAGGTGCTCCAAGTGATCTGCTATCAGGTGTTATTTAGGAGAAATTATCAGCATTAATGTGTTTGTTTTAACACAGAGTCCATAAAGACTGACTCAGTGCTGCCTGTGCTGGACATCAGAGGAACTCCAGCTTCATTTCTCAGCCCTGGCAGGTGCGTCAGGCTGAGGACTAGCTGTGCTATATGCTCAGACAGTATCACCTAGAGGCTGCAGGGATCATTACAGCTCGCACCATGCAAGGGTCAGACTGAAGCGGGGCTCTAGACAAAGGCACTGTTATCCATTGTTTCAAGACTAGAACATCATGCAAAAGTAATGAAACCCTACATAGCTGCCGTGTGAACATAGCCAGTGTGATCGTTACCATGACTACAACTGCTGCAGTTAGTTTTGGTGTGCTGGGAAATCAGGATGTAACCTGCTGGAGCCACGTGACGGTACAACGCTGGCTTCATCTCCTGCCCTCTGCATGTCCCTCTGAACTCTTTCAGGTGATTCTGGACAACCTGATGCTGAATCCAGTGTCTCAGCTGTCTCAGGCCATCCGGGAGAACACAGAGCAGCTGGCCGAGAAAATGAAGTAAGGAAGCACTGACACCCCGAGGCTGTAGCAGCTCAAACCTGAGAAATGTTGGGGATGCTTAAAAGGATCCCTTTTCATCAATATCTTTTTAGTTTGTACAGAAATGACCACCTCCTCCCATTCAACACGTTTACCCAAACCATTCAGTCCAAGTGCAGCCTCTCTCTGGGGGAACAGCTAGTTTCCCCTCACAGTGAGACAAAGATTTAAACTTCAGACCACAGATGTAAAACGAGGATGATTTCTTTTGTTCCCTTCACTTGCTATCAGGCTTATTAGGTGTTCAGGTGTCAGGTCCGGTTCGGTATAGTAAGGGGCACTTTTGGGAGCTGTACGCTGTGGTTTCTGAATGCTGGCGCTGACTCGACAGTGTCTTCCTCTCAGAGTTTTGTTCCAGAACAAGGCTGAGGTCTGGGAGGAGATTGAGGCAAAGATCAATACTGAAAATGAAGTCCCCATCCTGAAGACCTCCAACAAGGTTCATCTCCATATTTATTGGCTGATTTAAACAGCACAAAAGCAACTTCATAGAACATCTGGAAACCTCAGTTTTCTGTTTCCTGTTGCAGGAAATTACCTCCATTTTGAAAGAGCTGAGGAGAGTTCAGAGGCAGCTTGAAGGTACGTTCAGGTTTGGATTTGTGTGTTTTGTCCAGTTTGAGTCTGTCAAATCCAAAAAAAATTCAGGGACAGGTTTTTTTTTTTTAAACTTCTAGTGAAATCACAAGAAAAAGACAAAGAAGTTCCAGAACTGCCTAATAATTGAGCTGATGAACAGTGCTCAACAAATTTATTACACCACACAGTGTAAGATTTATGGCACAGCTGCCCTAATTAACAGTATTATTTATCATGTTTTATGTTTTTCTAATGGTTAATCCACCACTATGCTCATTTAACTCAAGTGATTTCAGTGCTAAAATATCATTACTGTGCCTGACTCAGCAGAACATATAGTAAAGCAAAATTATTGTTTTTTCTTTTTTAAATTAGGATACCAAATTGTAGAATTTATTTACAGAAAATCAGTTTTAGTTGTTGAATGTTGTGCTCGAACCATTCCTGTGTGTGTGAATTGAGTTTATCTACCTCATAACTATTAAACGGCTCTCGTCATTGTGGTTTTCAGTTGAATTGAACTTTTAACTGTGGTTCTTTTTAATGTTCTCTTTGTGTCCAGCACTTTCCAGAGAGTACAGTGCTCAGCATAAATGAGTACACCCCACTACATTTGTCAGAAAACCTTTAGTTTCCTTTCAACATTTTCTATGAGATACAAAATACTCCCACAAATGTGGACCATTGATTGCAAACCAGTTTTGTTTATTTACACACACAAAAAAGTTATTTTCCTAAAAAGTTAATTCAAGCCCATGTCGCAAAAATGAGGACACCCCAATTATAGTCTTAGGAGAAAAGCCACACTAAAGACTACAAAATTTGAATTAACAGGCATTCAAGCACAGGTGAGTCTAATGATTCATTTAAGAGGTGTCCAGCAGACAGGTGACTATGAAAGGGATTCTTTATCAAAGAAAATCCCTTTCCATTTCATGATGTCAGCAATGGCTCCACATGGAAGAGAAATGTCACAAAATCTGAGAAAGGAAATCATTTCTTTACAAAAAAAAAAGGTGAGGGCTACAAGAAGATCAGAAAAGCTTTACATTTCAGCCAAAATACTGTAGCAAAAGTGATTCAAAAATTTAAGAAAGATTGAAGTGCAACCATTGTACAGAGACGTCTAGGCCATCCACGGAAGTTAACATCTCGACAGGAGCGTCTTCTGATGAGAAGGGTTGAAGAATATCGCCATGCAAGTTCACTTCAGTTAGCTAAAGCAGTAGAAAGCCAAACTGGAGTGACCGTTTCACGTGACACCATACAGCGCACGCTGCAGAGGAATGGCATGCGTGGGTATCGTCCACAAAGGAAGCCTCTCCTAAAGCCCATGCACAAAAAAGCACACCTAGAATTTTCTAGGGCCCATGCTGAAAAAGATGAAGACTACGGGGACTCTATAATCTGGAGTGATGAGACAAGGCGTTGTAAAAGTGAGGTTTCAAAGAGAAATGCATGGTGCCTACAGTGAAACATGGTGGTGGCAGTGTCCTTATGTGGGGCTGCATGAGTGCTGCTGGTGTTGGGGAGCTGCATGTCATTGATGGTATCATGAACTCAACAATGTACTGCTCTATACTGAAGGTGAAGATGCTGCCATCACTGCATGCACTTGGTCGTCGTGCACTTTTCCAACACAACAATAATCCAAAACACACATCTAAAGCTACTGTTGCATTTCTGAAGAAGAACAGGGTGAAGGTGATAGAATGGCCAAGTATGTCTCCTGATCTGAACCCAGTCAAACACTTGTGGGGTATTCTGAAGCGGCAAGTTGAGCATCACTCTCCGTCCAGCATTCAGGCTCTAAAAGAGGTTATTCTTGAAGACTGGAAAAAGATAGATGTTGCAATATGTCGCCATCTTGTTCATACCATGTCTAGAAGACTTGGTGCTGTCCTTGAAAATCACGGCGGTCATACAAAATACTAGATGTAGTAGTTTTTGTTGTGGGGTCTATTCATTTTTGCTTTAACCAATTTGAGTAAAACTGAAGATTTTGTGATCAAAGTTATATTATTAACCTTCTTTCCATGTTATGGAGTTAAACAAGTGTTCAATAAAACTCAGCCTTGTGAAAATTTGGGAAATTGTTCTTAGGTTCATTGAGCTACTGATTAAATTTGTACTTTTTAAAGGGGGTGTACTCATTTATGCTGAGCACTGTACATCTTATAAATCATCTCAGACTATCTGAAGTAGACTCATTGGCCCTGGTGTGTTATTTAATATTCTTGTAATGTTCTTGTTATAGTTATAAACACGATTGTGGAGCCTGATGGCGGTCTTCAGGCAGCAGCCGGCGCAGCATCCCTCAGTCAGACTCGACCATCCACAAGGGAGAAGAAACCCAGCACCAAACCTCGCGGAGCCCCCAACACCAACGAAAGCACCAAACGACCGCCTCGTGGACCCGATGGGGCCCACAACATGGCCTGAGCAGGCCACTGTAGCACCTCTGGAAAGTAACTGTGCATCCACCAGTCCCTGCCTCTGACTGTAACACCCAGATCCACAACTCAGTGCTGACTTCAGCTGTAAATGTGTGGTTGGAGGCTGGTGTGGGTTTGTGGCGGGCCTGTTTGAGGTCTGCCTCTAACTTATCATCCATTCGCAGCAAGAATGGATATTTACAAAGCTTCTGACAAATGCCGTGCTTCAGTGGAATTTTTGGTCTGAATTTATTGGTTTCCAACCCAGAGTTTGGTTGACGTTGGTTTCCAACGTCAGAGCGATGTGATGAGGTGATGATCTCGGTGTCCCACAGGTCATAGTTGTGAACTTTCAAGGATGCAAATTTTAAGTGAAATGCTGCTGTGGACCAGAACCACATGCATCGTTTCTAGCAGACTCCTCTCACATGAATCCTTGCCTGTAAATACTGCAGCTGTGAACAGACCTCAAACACGCCCCTTCCCTGTCTACAGGGAGCAGCTCAGTCATGCTCCTTCCGGCTGTTACCGTGACGACCTGTCTCCGGTGTGTGTTTGTTAGGGTGGAAGAGCTGCGGCGTGTGGATGCACTGAAACTGTCCAGAACTAACTCTCATTCGTGGTCAGAGTATATCTGTAGAACTGCTTCCACTTTGCACAAGCTCAGCAAACGTAGTCAAAGCTCCATAATGAAGCAGCCGCTCGCGCCACCGTAGTACGTGGATGATGTACAAACATATACCGATAAACTTTGTGCTTTGATAATCTGTTGTTGCGTTGCATTTGAACAGATAGATTGTGTTGCTGTTTTTATGTCTGTATTTATGAAGAGAAAGCCGTAGCTTCCTGTGGGCTGTGCAGACAGGAAACGGAACCCTGAGCTCAGCTGTAGAAGAGAAAACTATGTAATGTTGTGTTTCCTGAATGTTTGGGTGCTCCGCTGCAATGACGCTCAGCCTCATTTTCTTTTGCCATCTTGCCGTAATTGTGCATTAGCTTTGAAGCTGTGTCAGGTTATGCTGAATGAACAGACTTGTGCTGGTCCCTGAACGCATCGCCTTTCTACCTAAATTGAAAGAAATGCGAGACCAGACTCAGCTCTGTTTGGCACACTGGTTTCTGATAGAAAGGCTCGCCCCTTAACATAGTTCAGGGTCATGTGAAACAAAGGAACGCTGAGGTGTTCTCCACAAGTTCTGCCTCACTTAATTATGACACCTCATGTGTTTCTGGTAATGAAATGAGCTGTAAGGCTGACACGCCGAGCTCTAATCGCAGACCGCAGATGTCTGTGGAAGCAAAGCTGCAGCTCTGATCAGAACAAGCCACTGTCCATTTGCCCCGTCCTGATCTGTGAGGGCTCAGAGAGTCCAGTTTGACAGCGTTATGTCATGAGCACAGGCTGTATTCCTGATGATGAAGTGTGGACTCATCAGCTGAGAAAAAACTCGACAATGAATTTTTTTCTTTTCGAAGCTGCTCTGTCAGAGAAGCTGCAGACTTGGTTCCAGAGTTCAGGACTGACACTCTCCAATTGATGAACAGCTCGTGTCCTTTATATCCTCGTTTCAGCTGACTCTGCTTGCTGAGTTCTGCTCATCTGTGAGCAGCATGAGCTGCTGGATCAGGCTCACCTGTGATACATCTGTGTGTTGTGGACTTGACTGTGTAACTCCATTCATCTGGAGTGTTTCTGATCTTTGAATTTCTTGTAAATTTCTTGTTCGGCTGCGTTAGAAAAGTTTATATGAAGAAAGTATTTAGAGTTTTACCTGTGAGAGCACTGCCTGCTCTCAGAGAGGCGGAGGATGGCGCGCGCGTGTGTGTGTGTGTGTGTGTGTGTGTGTGTGTGTGTGTGTGTGTGTGTTGTTTAAGCATCTGTGTGGGTAGAAGCCGGTTGTTGAGCGCGCTCAGTGAAACCCTCTTGAGCGATTAGCCTAGCTTAGCACAAACCCTGGAAGCAGAGGGAAAGTGTTAGCATAGCTCCACAGGAGGAAGTTTGATGTGTGAAGACATCATCAGTGGGCGGGGCACACACGGCATGCCAGGAGCTCATTTGCGTTGAGAGGACAGCAGACCCAGCTGCGACTCTCAGGACCAGTGCAGGCGAGTGGCAGGCAGGTGATGTATTAGACGGGTCTGTGTGAGTCCAGGATTTATCCAGCCGCAGAGCTGTCCTGCACCTCTTCAGGAGGAATTTGCCTCAACACACCGTTAGTGGGTGTGGTCTGTAGAGAGGGTGACCAGTTTAAGCTAGGCTCACATCAGCTTGTGAACTGAGAGAGCTGAGAAAAAGAGGACTTCACTGAATCTGCTGGAATGTGCGTGTCTGAAGAAGCTGGACTTTTATTTTGTAAGGTGCATGTTTCCTGTAGCTTGCGGCAGGTGAGAGTTTGAGGCTGAGTCACCAAATGTGCACTTTTTCATTGCCGAACGCCTGTGAGGGCAGCTGGAGCTGAGCTTTGTTTGCTCGTGGTGTTTTGGCGCAGCCTTCCAGAATGTACCGATTCATCGCCGCCCACAGCAGACACCTGATTGGCCATTGCTGTGATGATGTAACTGCTGCTGCTACAGGTCATTTGGGCTACCTGCCTTTGTGTTTTACTTTTGTTACAGTGCATGCGGCTGAGAAGCAGCCAGGCTGTAGAAACGTGTGCTCACGTCTCATCGACCGTTTCACATGTCTGACGGTCCTGCGGCCGCCCACGGCCTTTATGTCCACATATCCGAAGCGTCACGCGTCATCATGACGGGATTTCTTTTATCATCATGTCATTTGTAATAAACTGATCTCATGCAGATGTTTCTCTGTGGTTTTTCGATGCTGTGAAAATTTAAATGAAAATAAAAACCAGAACCTTAGACGGCCTGTGCTCGATGTGTGGCTGAGGTCAAAGGTGATCATGCCCAGAGGACGTGACATCGCAGGAGGAGCTTCATCCCAACATGTGACTCCGCTCATACTCAGATCGTGTACAAACAGGGGCATAAAAGATCTCCTCGTCACATGATGTTTATTCACTTTCAAAATAAAAGCCCACAGCTCAGCGCTGTTAAACATTCATACAGTTACACATGAGAGCTGAAAACAACATTTTCACTACACATCTTGTCATTTAAAGACTCCGTCCTGAGCTGCTGAAGCCACGTGATGGGACGAGCTGCTCTCAGCTGCTGCTGTGGCTCCTCTGGGCCTGCTGGTAGCCTTTCTTCATGGTGCGAGTGATGTACAGGAACAGAGTCTGCAGGAAAGAGAAGAGTCGTAAAAAAGGGTCAACACAGACGGCAGGGTTTGGTCGATGACCAGCAGGGGGCAGCATGAGTCTGCAGGCCCAAGCAAGCTGAACTGTGCAGGTAAATGAGGTAAACAGGACTGCAGATAAACATTCAAACATGAGCCTGGGGTCCGTTCTTCGTACCTCGCTTACTACATCCAAGATCAAATGACACATCCAAGATCAAATCATCGCGCCAACTTTGAGCTCGCTATTCCGGTTCTCCGAACACACCTGTTGTTGACGATTAGTATAGCTGGATGAAGTAATGTGAGATCATTGGGTGGCTTAACAGGGGCTACGCATCGATAGTAGAAACATTGATCGGCAACCCTTTGATTGGTCGGCGAAAATGTCGAAGGAGCGCACTCAGTATTTTTCGGCAGCAGAGCAAGAACTCTTGATTGAGGGATTTCAGGAGTTTCAGAGTTTAATTAAAATGCAAGGGAACACTGCAAAGGCTGCAAAAGCAAGGAGAGAGGGCTGGCAGAAAGTTGCTGACAAATTAAACTCGTAAGTAATTTAATAATAATAATAATAATAATAATAATAATGGATTGGATTCATATAGCGCTTTTCAAGGCACCCAAAGCGCTTTACAATGCCACTATTCATTCACTCTCACATTCACACACACTGGTGGAGGCAAGCTACGGTTGTAGCCACAGCTGCCCTGCGGCAGACTGACAGAAGCCAGGCTGCCATATCGCGCCATCGGCCCCTCTGGCCAACACCAGTAGGCAGTAGGGTAAATTTATCATATTATATCACATTATATCATATTATATTATATTATATTACATTATATCCTCTATCACATTAGAGCCACAACAGGACCCACTAGAACATGTGAACAAGTAAAAGTGAAATATAAGAATATTCTACAGAATGGTAATATTTATCACTTATATTGCTTTTAGTCTCTTGAAAAGAGACCCTGACATAATCTGTTCGTTTGTTTATAACAGCAACCAAGAAAAGGGCAGAGCAAAAAAAGACAGGTGGTGGTCCTGCACCCCCTCGTCAACAAGTTGGTTAAGTAAATAATACCCTCACGGGAAAATCGATATCTCTCTATGAGCACACTGTGGCGCTGAGCTAAAGGATCCTGTCTATCCCGCAATATACGCTGAGTTCTGAAAACTCTCCTTATCAATCTTGCACCTTCCGCAATGGGTGGCTCGCGTATACGGACAGGACATGGCTGCGACAGACTTCCCAAATCCACCTTCGCTTTTATAGCCGTGGTCTCTCATCTTGATTACACGACGTAATTTACCATTACTACTCTAAAATATGAATTGCATCTGAAATAATCAAATACATGGAATGGAATGAATAATAGTACATTTCCCTTTTTTTAGGAAATGACCTGTATGTATCTGTATGAAATCAATAAAAGGATCAAGTACTGCATTATCTTTAGTTACATTGATAATATTTATTTATGGACAAACAGTGGTAAAATATCGCTGTTGCTTTCGTATAAATGAAGCGGACATACCTGAGTGGCCGCGATCTAATCTTGTATACATAAAGTAAGCCTGCTCCCAAGCAGGTTTACGCTTACGGATCTGTTGCTATGACAGCAAGTCCCGGATGAGCTTCGGAGAACCGAACGATCCAAGATCACGCGAAATCGTCAACAATCAAATCCAGCTAACTTACTTAGCGAGGTACGAAGAACGGACCCCAGGTCCTTTTACAGCAGGTTTGAGAGGACAGCGTTAAACCTGCTGCTGATATTTACAGTCCAATCATCAGCTGAAGTCATTCCAACAAACTGACATCTTCATTTATGCAAAACTCTCTGGAATATTAACAGTTAATTTTCTGTTTCTTTATTTCCACGAGTTTCTTTCATTTTCTCAGAAAGCAGAGGTCAGATCAGAGGAAGCTCGTCACAGCCAGGCTGTCTTTGTTGCCAGCATGGTGATGTTATCACTGCTCTATCCATCTTTGCAGGCAGCACAAAGGTGACCCGGAGACAGTTCAGCACAACAAGCCAAAAAGTAGAGCTAAAACATAGAACATCAGGGCTAAGGTCCTGTGGCAAAGAAAAGACTAATTTAATTTTAATTATACAGCGCCAAATCACAACAGCAGTCACCTCAAGGTGCTTTATATTTTAAGTTAGACCTTACAGTCATATGACCCCCTGTGAGCAAGCATTTTGGTGACAGTGAAAAGGAAAAACTTCCTTTTAACAGGAACAAACCAACAGCAGAACCAGGTTCGGGGAGGGGCGACCATCTGCAGCGACTGGTTGGCTTGTGAGAAGGAATGGTTGGCTCAACAGTGCTCTGACTGTTTGTCAGCCTGGCTACAGTGCCTAAGAAAAATCTAGGGTTGTTCTTATTTTCTTCAATCAGTGATGAATAGCAAGATGTTCTAGCTTCACGGAGAGCTTTCTTATAAAGCAGTAAACTATTTCTCCAGAGTAAATGATGAAATGTATTTCCCTTTTTCATAACGTTTAAATGCTAGTAATTAAGGGCCAGGTGGACAACAGGTAACAACAGATTAAAGATTAAACTTTGCTTTGTTAATTTTTTCTGCTTAATTCATTTCTTGCTGTTTCTTTGTTTTTCGGTGGTCTGAGAGCAGACAGGGGGAGGAGTGGGGGGAGGACGTTGCAGAGAGACACATAAGAGTGCAACTGTTTCCTGGAATTGCCACATTCATCACCACTGTGATGAGTGTGGCAATTCCACCTAACGGTGATGTCAAACAGAGAGAAGTACCGCGGGCTGAGAGAAGAGCTGGAGCCGATTTGAAGTCCTTCAGTGGGAGAAGCTACAGTTTTTGTATTAGAAAAGTGACCGTCAATTCTAATAACCAGATAAATGCGCAGCCCTGTGAAAGTCCACTGCTACTGCCATGTACGAGTTCGGAGGGTAAGAAGCAGACATTCCCTCCTAACAGCTGTGGGCACAGATGAAGCCCTCCCCCTTTTTTTCGGAACAACAAAATAACGGCTGTACCAACCTTTGTCTGTCTCCGAAGCGGGGACCACTCGTATCGCTCTTTTCTGCAATAGCGCCTTTATTTCCTCTCTGAGTATCATGGCCGCCTCGGTGTTGACAGTCGTGTTTACGACTCTTTGGAAACGAGGTGGCTTGACCCGGAACTGCAACCGGTAACCCATGGCAACGGTTCGCAGAACCCACGGTTGTAGAGAGGGGGCGCAAGCGCGCCACTGACGGAAGTGAGCAGCCAGCCGGCTGACCTGCAGCACCGTCGGCGGGGCGTTGTCGCCCCCCAGTGTGTCTGCAGGGGACTGCATCACCTGCATGACCTGGCTCATTCTGCCTGCAGGCTGAGCATTTGTGATTGTTTGAGAATAAACAACACTCTTTATTGATTGTAACATGGAAACATGTACATTCATACATTTTGTTGGAGGCACCTTTTCTGGGGCACAACAATGAAAAACAGCGGGAACACTCGATGTGGTCACCTGAACATTTAACACACCTGAACAGGGAGTTACCTGAGGCATTTTGTGTGCAGGGGTTTTGTGCTTGGGAGACAGTGTTAGGAAAGTGCAGCGCCTTCTGGGGCTGACAACCTGAACAAAACTTAAGCGGCACCTCTTGGGCGGCAACAGAGGGGTAAAAGCAGCGTCTCCCTGCTGCTGGACCCCTTCTCCACTCGAAACCACAGCTAGGAGGGCTGAGGCTTCTTCCTCCTGGGCATCGGGTCCCATTGGGGGCCCGAGGGTGGGCCTTTGCTCCAGGCCGACTGGCGTGGAGCTCGGGCTGGAGGATGTGCTCTCGCTGGCAGCACACCCACTTCAGCAGTGACTCTTGCCAGTCAGCAGAGGAGCGGCGGGCCTGTGAGAGCTAGCTGCGGGCTTGGGCTGACGTCTGGGGATGATGTTGCGCAGAGCTTCCGTCTGCTTCTTCCTCAGATTGAATCTAGCCTGAATGGCTTCAAGTGAATGTCCAAATAACCCAGCCGCAGACACTGGTGCGTCCGGATATACAGCTCTGTCCCTATCTGGGACGTCAGAGAGGGTCAGCCACAGGTGCCTCTGTGACACTACTGCCGAAGCCATCCCTCTGCTCAGGGAGAGCGCTGCACAGCGAGACGCACGGAGGATGTAATCTGTTGTGACTCTGACCTCGTTAAGAAGAGGTGCCAGCGGGCTGTCATCAGGAACCAGCGATCCGAGCTCTGCCAGGCACATTGTCTGGAGCATGGTGACGGAGCTCATGGCGCGAGCAGTGCCAGCCTGAGCCCGATAAATCTTCTCCAGCTGCGAAGCAGAGAATCTGCAGTGCTTGTACGGCAGAGTTGCAGGGCCGCCGACACCATCGTTATGGGATGGGGCCAGATAAGCAGCCAGAGACGGCTCCATAGGGGGTGGGTTAGCTAAGCCAGCCCCCTCGGCGCCGTCCAATTCCATGTACTGTCCATAGCCGGGCACAGTGACGTGGGTAGACAGAGGTTTGTCCCATGATGCTGTTAGCTCGCAGAGAAAGTCTGGGAACATGGGAAGGCAGTTTTTGGCCGTTGCGGGCTCCGTTGGGAGGAAAAACCCCGCGAACCGCAACGGCTTCTGAGCTGGCGGAGGAGAGGGCCAGTCCAGCTGCAGCTTCTCAGCAGCACGGCGAAACAGGGAGAAAAGAGAGGTGTCATCGTGGCCAACCAGCGCAGCAGTGGCGGCACATTGGGCCGACAATAAGCTCTCCTGCTCATCCTCCGACAATCCATGGATGTCCAGGCCGATGTCCAGCACGTCATCGTCTTCCTGGGGAGCACTGGTGGGCTTCAACCCAGGCTGAAGCCCGTCAGCGCTCCTGCATGGTTCCGGCTCGTCATCGGCTAACCCGTCAACATATTCCATGTGGTCAGCCCAGCTAATTGCGGGGACGTCGACCGGAAAATCCTCGTCTTCGGACTCGGACGAAGCCGGGGCTCCAGACTCGGAAAGGAGATGGTCATGCCGTGCGACAGCCGAGCGTCCCAGCACTTTTTCCACAAACGTCACCCGTCTTTCCTGGGTCGAGCGCTGGAGCTGGCGGCAAAATGCACAGGCTTCGGGCTCCGTCAACGCTCTCCTAGCATGGACAATCCCCAGGCAGACACGGCAGGCATCGTGCTGGTCGCTGTCGTGCAAAGAGAAAGCGCATCCCTGAGGACAGGGGCGGACAGAAGATTTCTGCTTTGCTCACTTCGGTTTGGAGTCCATTCCAAAACGCAAAGCGAAACGCTGCACAGGAAAAACTTGAAATTAGCGCTCTGCGGGCAGCCTACACACCAACTGCGCGGTGGAGGCTAACATCAACAGGGGCAGTTAAGCTAAGTTCAAGTCGGCAGACAACGGAGCTAACTAGCAGCAGCTAGCTAGCCCAACTCAGCAGAGGTGTTCTCAGCGAGGTGAAGAGCGTAAGAACTGAGGGATGACTGTGATGACAGCGGCTACATGTGCAGGCGGGGGCCATGCGCGTGTCATCACACTTCATCTGCCTTAAAGGCGTGAATAAAGGTTTCTTCAGCCAGGACACGCGAGGGCATGATATCCCATAATTATGTGTTGTACCAAGTGAATCGACTGAAAAGGAACTGGACAGAACAAGTCCAGAGCCTGACTGAGAACACTGTGGACTGAATGTAAAGCCTGCCCTATTTAAAATGTCTTTCTCTTCTTTCATGACAGATACAGACAGCCCCTCTACAGGCTTTCAGAAGTTGGCCAATGAAAAGAAAACAGGCTCTTCATTCTGATTTGCAGTTTTTTTTAGGCCACCGTCAGCTTCAGGCTTCAGCAGAGATCACATCTGTTTCTCCTCTGGTTGTTTATATGTTCAGGTTCTTGAAGCAATAAATTGCATGTTTAATCATCATCTGTATGATGAGGTTAACTTTTCTCTGCTTGCTCTGAAGAATCTGTAAAAGTCACCTCTGTTTACCTTCCAGGCCTCCTCCAGGTCTGAAGTCCAGCGCTCCTGCAGGACCGGATGGATTGCGTGGATGAACTCTTCCCCCATGAGCTGGACAGACAGAGAAAGTTTTTTTTTTGATGAGCACACACATGCAGCTCTGGGTGGGTGGAGTTAAGAGTAGAGCAGTTTGGTGCTTCCACAGAGCGTGACAAAATAAACCAGAAAAAAAAGGCCTTTCTCCACCCGAGCCCTCCTACAACCTTCTTACAACTCTCCTAGAGCCATCTTAGAGAAGTCCTACAGTCCTCCTACAACTGTCCTACAACCCTCCAAAAGTTGATTCTATTCATCTGGATGTAGCATTTTGTGGAAGAAACATTTCGTCACTCATCCAAGTGTCTCCGCTGATTGCAGGTTTCCCCAATCTTATAAACAGTACATTGCATAATAAATGAAACCAGCCCACTGAAGGAACAATGGCCTGGGAGGTCAGTTCCTTAATCTTTACAACACTGAGCGAACAACACAGAGCGAACACCATCACCACAGACACAGCAGCCAGGGAAGCTGAAGAAAAGCACATCAAGAAGGTCCTGAGTAAATGTGGTTATCCCAGCTGGACTTTTGTCAAAGCTGGGAAGGCGCCAAACGAAAGCTCCAGCCGATCCAGGAGAGAAGGACAACCGCTGCCTAAGCGAAAACCCGCAGTAATCCCGTATGTGTCAGGAGTATCGGAGCAGTTGAGATGCATTTTTTCTAAACACCGGATCTCTGTGGCTTTTAAAACCCAAAACACGCTGTGCCATAAATTGGTCCACCCCAAGGATTGGGTCCCCCAACACAGACAGAGTAACATGGTGTACACTTAATAGTGCCAGGAGGATTGCCAGGATTTATACATCGGGAAAACCAAACAACCTCTGGTGAAGCGGATGGCACAACACAGAAGAGCTACCTCGTCAGGCCAGGACTCTGCAGTCTATTTACACCTACAGGCCAGTGGACACTTTTTCAATGATGAGGAGGTACACATCTTGGACAAGGAGGAACGCTGGTTGAGTGCGGTGTCAAGGAGGCCATTTACGTGAAAAGGGAAAAACCATCTCTGAATCGAGGAGGGTGCCTAAGGGTACATCTTTCGCCATCTTACAATGCAGTGATTGCAGCCATTCCCCAACTCTCTGTGAATGGTACTCATGGCCATTGATCAGTGGGCTTTGATCAGTGGGTTTTGGTCAGTGGTTGTTGATCAATTCTCATGAGAATTTGCATAATTAAGATTAAGGAACTGACCTCCAGGCCCATTGTTCCTTCAGTGGGCTGGTTTCAGTCATCATGCAATGTACTGTTTATAAGATTGGGGAAACCTGGAGTCAGCTGAGACTGAAGAAGTCAGTTGGATGAGTGATGAGCTATTATACAGCTATTCTACTACCATCATTCACTAGCTCAATTCATGTCATGCTTTGACATGAATTGAGCTGCAGTTGGGGAAGGCCTCAAAGGGGACGGGCGATGGTTCCCGGGCCTGGCAGATCCCCATGTACTAAATAGAAGTGAAGAAGTTAAAGAATGGAGAACAAGGAGGGAGGGAGGGTGGGGCACGTAAACGAGAATGATCAGCTTGCAGAACTGGGGGAACCTATATAGATGACAGCTGGAAGGAGCATGTTTGGAGGCGTGGTCCTACTCCGGAAATTCCGATACATAATCTCCAATTCACTAGCTGGGCCTACGTCCTCATTTTAGGTTTGACAGCGTTTTAATAGGTAAAAGTGAATGCTTTGACATGAATTGAGCTGCAGTTTGTGGAAGGTCTCAAAGGGG
Organism: Rhamphochromis sp. 'chilingali'; assembly: GCF_963969265.1. Lineage (NCBI taxonomy): Eukaryota > Metazoa > Chordata > Actinopteri > Cichliformes > Cichlidae > Rhamphochromis > Rhamphochromis sp. 'chilingali'. The sequence continues at coordinate 28,484,598 of NC_137932.1, forward strand.
ACTGGCGATGGCTCCTGGGCCTGGCAGATCCCCAAAGAAGGCATCCCCTGAAAATGGTAACAACTGTGCATTACGAGGGTCGACGACCTCAGCGAGAATAATTAGATTTTCAATTCAACTTATTTATATGCCACCGAACCATGGTGACAGATGCCTCGAGACCCTACAATGATGTCTGGAGGAAAAACCCAACAATTATATGACCCCCTCTGAGCAAGCGCTTTGGCGATGGTGGGAAGGAAAAACTTCCTTTTAACAGGAAGAAACCTCTGGCAGATCTAGGCTCAGGGAGGGGCAGCCAACTGCCGTGACCGGTTTGGGTGAGAGAAGGAGAACAGGACAGAGGCAAGTGTAGGGAGAGCGAACGCCGAGTGGCCTCACCACCCAAAGAAGAGGAAAATAACTGGTAGCAGGCTAGCAAAGCTGAACAGCTCTCGATAAGGTAGTCAAAGATTCCATGGAGTGGAGTGGATCAGCTCGGACAAGCAGAAGATGGAGAGGGGGTGCTTAGCTGGTTAATTACGTCAGATAAGGTAGTGATAACTACTGTGCTTATTTCTGAAATGAACAGAAGTGAAAGCGGCAGCTTGGGAAGGGTTGATGAATTGAATGACTGATTAGAGGAAAGTCGTCTTCTATAATAATAACTCCCAAAATTGTCAGAGAGCAGAGGGCGAGTCCACTGAACTTCGTGGGAGATGATGAGCTGTTTAGACATAGTCTTGAATGATTGTGTCGAGGGTGGATGCTAGATAATGCTTGCGAAAGCACGTGAGAAGTAAAGGGATGTCATGAAGAATTATGCGCATGGCACAGTTTGGATGTCTTAAAAGGGGCGATAGAGGAAAGAATCTGGCATCCCAGTGCCACGAAGGTTCATCAGTGCTTTGCAAAGGCAGAAAAGATGACAGATGGTTCTCTGTGCCGGAACAGTTTGCTGCTACATCTTGTGGAAGACTGGATGTAAAGAGAGAAACTGGCATCCTGGTGAAAGGAATGTTTTGGGTTTTTTGCGAGTGATTGATGGCGGAAGCTGCCAATCCAGTAACGGAAAGGTAAGCTACTTAGGGAACAGAACCTGGCATCTCGGTGCAAAGAACGTTTTCTGCATTTGCAAATGAGGAATAGAGACAGCGAACCTGGCGTTTTGGTGCTGAAAGGAACATCTGCTGCTTAGCATATAAGGGCTAGATGTGGAGAAGCTGGCGTCCCAGTGGTAGAAGGATTAATGCAGTGAAACTGGCAACTCTGTATTAGAAAGTTTGCTCCTGAGTATGCGAGTGAGGGATAAAGAAGAACCAGGCAACTCGGCGCCTGGTTCTTCTTTATCTTGCTACTGTATTTGCATAGGAGGGATAGAGGATAAGAAGCTGGCATACCGGTGCCAAAGCTTGCTAATGTGTTTGCATAGGAGGGATAGAGGAAGAGAAGCTGACATCCCGGTGCCAAAGCTTGCTACTGTATTAGGATAGGAGGGAGAGAGGGAGAGAGGCTGGCATCTCGGTGCCAAAGCTTGCTACTGTATTTGCATAGGAGTGATAGAGGAAGAGAACCTGGCATCCCGGTGCCAAAAGCATGCTGCTGCATTTTGCCAATATGGGATACGGGAAAGGGAAACTGGTGACTCATTCATAGAAAAGTTTGCTGGTGCGATTGGATATGAGGGAAGGACCGGCAAAGGAAACCAGCAAGGCGTTGGTAGAAGGCTTGCGGCTGCTTTTGTAAATAAGGGTTAAAGGACAAACCTGGCAACTCAGTGCCTTTTTTTCCCCCATGCAAAGAAACTGGCTATTTTGCAAATGAGAATTGAGAACTTGGTATCGGGGCTAGAAGGATTAATGCTGCTTTTTGCCATGATGGATGCAGAGAAACTGGCAGTTTATTAGTTGGAAAGCTAGATGCTGCATTGCTAATGGTGATGAAGGAAAACCTGGCAACCCGGGGCCGTTTAATTAAATTCATTAATTAATTAATTTTGTCTACACTGAGAACTGGCAACCCGATGGCAGAAAAGCTTGCTGTTTCTTTTGCGAATGAGGGATAAAGGAGCCTGGCAACCCAGTGCCAAGGTTTGCTACAGAATTTTGCGAAGGAGAGATGAGTGGCTGGAAACCTGACAACTCGGTGCCGACGCTTGCTGCAGAGTTTAGCAGAGGAAGGATGAGTGAACGTATGCTGCAGAGTTTAGCCAAGGAGGGATGAGAGGCTGGAAACCTGGCAACTCGGTGCTGAGGTTAACAGCAGAATTTGCGAAGGAGGGATGAGTGACTAAGAGCCTAGCAACCCGGTGCCAAGGTTTGCTGCAGAATTTTGCGAAGCAGGGATGAGGGGCTGGGAACCTGGCAACTCGGTGCCAAAGCATGCTGCATTCACTACGGAGGGGTGGAGTACTGGCAACTCTGCTGCTTGCTGCTGCTTTTGTGAATGAGGATAAAGGAACCTGGCAACTCGGTGCTGAGGTTACGTGCAGAATTTTGTGAAGGAGGGAAGAGGCTGGGAACCTGGCAACTCTGTACTGAATTTGCTACGGAGGAATATAGAACTGGCGTTACCTCATAACTGAATTTAGCCGAGATATGAAGACTGGATGGATCGACGTGGCAGTCCATATGTCGGGTGGCGAGAAAACTGCTAGAGGATCATCAGCATTCGGTCTTGAGCCGTGGCGTTCGGTGTGTTTCTTGGATTGCCGGAGGAAAAGCGATGGACGAAGAGCTTGAGTAGTTGTTCATCTAATGCGCTGACAGACAAGAGGACAATTGTAGCGAATGGAAGGGTGAGTAAAATTATGTTACTCCTGTGAGAAAGCTGTGTTTAAAGGAAACCGCCAAGAATGGACCCTGTTTGCACGTAAACGAGAATGATCAGCTTGCAGAACTGGGGAAACCTATACGGAAGGAGCGTGTTTGGAGGCGTGGTCCTGCTCCTTAAATTCCGATACATAATCTCCAATACAACAGTCCTACAACCCTACTACAGCTCTTCTACAACCCTCCTACAGTCCTAGTTAGGGATGGCTACCGGTATCTGGTGCCATTATGGCACCGGTTCTGACATAAACAGTAGTAACCAGACTGAAAAGCAGCGCATTTCAGTGCTTTTTTTTTTCTTGAGATGTCATACACTTTGGATTCTAGCCAATCATTTTAGCTTTCCAAGGATAGTAGGCGGGCCCAGGTACGTACGTTCTTTTAGAGCAGAGCTACAGATTAATAATGTCCAAGGCGAAGCAGTCAAAAGTCTTGCTGTACTTCACAGCAAAAGATGCAAACTCAGCAGCCTGCAACAAGTGCTTTAAGGTGATACTGTGCAAAGGATGTAATGCCTCGAATCTGATGAAACACCTGGCAACGCATAGCATTTTTTTAAAAGCCGAGAAATGCACCGTATTTGATAGCTTGCTGCAAGACCTCACACCGAGCACATCTACTGCGGGTTTGGTGCCTGTTATCGGACCCGGAGTTAGCAACATCCCCCAAGAACCCGAAGAGGAGAATCCTGGCCCCTAGCCCTGCCAGTGTAGCAGAAATGATGACAGATGATGATGGCACAGCAGCCGTTCTTCTCTGGGTGAGTGGCTTAATGTTGTTTGCGTGTAATTTACGTTGAGTAGACTAACCACGTTATTAAATTAATGCATGTAATGTGAACTAGCAAACACCGTCGTAGTTGCATGCGGCTGTCTTCTTGTTTGATAGAGTGATACCATATGGCTTGCAAAAGTATTCGGCAACCTTGAACTTTTCCACATTTTGTCACATTACAGCCAAAAACATAAATCAATTTTATTGGAATTCCATGTGAAAGACCGATACAAAGTGGTGTACACGTGAGAAGTGGAACGAAAATCATACATGATTCCAAACATTTTTTACAAATAAATAACTGAAAAGTGGGGTGTGCGTAATTATTCAGCCCCCTTTGGTCTGAGTGCAGTCAGTTGCCCATAGACATTGCCTGATGAGTGCTAATGACTAAATAGAGTGCACCTGTGTGTAATCTAATGTCAGTACAAATACAGCTGCTCTGTGACGGCCTCAGAGGTTGTCTAAGAGGGAGCAACAACACCATGAAGTCCAAAGAACACACCAGACAGGTCAAGGATAAAGTTATTGAGAAGCCAAGGCCCATGGTGACTCTGGACGAGCTGCAGAGATCTACAGCTCAGGTGGGGGAATCTGTCCATAGGAAAACTATTATTGCACTGCACAAAGTTGGCCTTTATGGAAGAGTGGCAAGAAGAAAGCCATTGTTAACAAAAAACCATAAGAAGTCCCGTTTGCAGTTTGCCACAAGCCATGTGGGGGACACAGCAAACATGTGGAAGAAGGTGCTCTGGTCAGATGAGACCAAAATGGAACTTTTTGGCCAAAATGCAAAACGCTATGTGTGGAAGAAAACTAACACTGCACATCACTCTGAACACACCATCCACACTGTCAAATATGGTGGTGGCAGCATCATGCTCTGGGGGTGCTTCTCTTCAGCAGGGACAGGGAAGCTGGTCAGAGTTGATGGGAAGATGGATGGAGCGAAATACAGGGCAATTTTGGAAGAAAACCTAGGAGTCTGCAAAAGACTTGAGACTGGGGCGGAGGTTCACCTTCCAGCAGGACAACAACCCTAAACATAAAGCCAGGGCAACAATGGAATGGTTTAAAACAAAACATATCCATGTGTTAGAATGGCCCAGTCAAAGTCCAGATCTAAATCCAATTGAGAATCTGTGGCAAGATCTGAAAACTGCCGTTCACAAACACTGTCCATCTAATCTGACTGAGCTGGAGCTGTTTTGCAAAGAAGAATGGGCAAGGATTTCAGTCTCTAGATGTGCAAAGCTGGTAGAGACATACCCTAAAAGACTGGCAGCTGTAATTGCAGCAAAAGGTGGTTCTACAAAGTATTGATTCAGGGGGCTGAATAATTACGCACACCCCACTTTTCAGTTATTTATTTGTAAAAAATGTTTGGAATCATGTATGATTTTTCATTCCACTTCTCACGTGTACACCACTTTGTATCGGTCTTTCACGTGGAATTCCAATAAAATTTATTCATGTTTGTGGCTGTAATGTGACAAAATGTGGAAAGGTTCAAAGGGGCCGAATACTTTTGCAAGCCACTGTATGCCCTATAGCTGCAGAAAAGGCTAACATTGTTATCTTTTTACAAAAAAGAACAGCTAAACTTGAGAGGTTTTAGGACAAAGTTTGTGTTTTCCATTGTTTAAGCACCGGTTCCAACCAAAGGAGGTATGTTGTATCAACAGAAAAGGCTAACTTGGTTATCATTTTGCAGAAAAAAAGAGACTGCTAAAAATAAAAACATAAGAGGTTTTTGGACAAAGTTTGTGTTCTCCATTCTTTAAGCACCGGTTCAAGCACCGTTTAAGCACCAGTACCATTTCAAAAGTACCGGTTTGGCACCGGTATCGGATAAAACCTAAACGATACCCATCCCTAATCCTAGTACAGCCGTCCTACAGTCCACCTACAGCTGTCCTACAACCCTCCTCCAGCTCTTCTAAAACCCTCCTACAATCCTCCTCCAGCTCTTCTACAACCCTTCTATAGCTTTCAATCTGCCTAAAGCTCAGAAAATTGAGAAGAATTGCCAGACGTGTGTGAGCAGGCTCGGCTGAGGATGACCAGTGTGGACTGAACTAATGTCACAGCTGAGTGGAAACAAATCCCCACCACTGTGTTCAGCTTCACACTGACATCATAGTATTTTGGCAGGGCTTTGTACTGGTAATGCTTCCTGCCCAGATCCAGGATCAGCTGGTCCAGACGGTCGTCCTGGTCGATCCTGGCGACCGTCTTCTCGATGATGTACATGATCCTGCAGGGAGAGCAGAGGAGAAAACCAGTCAGCAGGAGGCTCTGCTAAAACCAGAGACCCTGCAGGAGTCACAGGCAGCTTTTGCTGCTAGCTGTCAGCTAACCGGCCCTCTGGGCTGTGTTTTAATGAAATGAAAGGTTAATTTCATGCTTCTGTATGGTTGCAATAATTCTGATCAGAGGCAATAATAAATATATCTTGAGCCCTCATTGCAGCCCTCATACAAAATGTTACAGCAAGGGGTGAGAGTACAGTTTTATATTTCCTCTCCCACACAGTTTAACAAAGTGTTTCAGTTTCAGAGATAAAAATGGACGCAAGTCATTATGACTGATAACAACATCTGCTTCTTGTTATTGTGTATGACATTAAATTAGCACCACCCTCACATCCTTCCTGGCTTCAAAAGAACTTTATTTATAAGTCCAACAGAGGTGGTATTTATGTTTAACGCCTCATTTGACTAATGTTTTATGTCATTTGTGAAATCAGCTGATCAGCTGTTAGCACATTTGTCCCTGTTTCTGCTTGGTCCCCCCACTCACAGTTACACTGCTCAGCTCTCACTTAAAGTGTGTGCGTGTGTGTGTGTATGTGTGTGTAACCTGAGGCCGTGGGCTTTCAGCTCTTTGCTCGCCCTCAGGGTGTTCACATCATTCAGGTCTCTGAAGGTGAAGAAGGCGTCTTTGCACTCCGGGTGAGTCTCAAACAGCCTGGAAGAGGGTGGGGGTGGAGTTAAATGGTTGGTGTGAGCGCTGCTCTGATGTCTGATAAGCTAACAAAGGGCAGTCAGTGAACCTGCAGCTGCAGAAAGGTCACGTCCTCATTACCCACGGTCCTCTGTGCTGTGCTGAGGGCTGGGGTGAACTTGCACACACAAACACAAGGCGAAAACAGACAGCTGTGCACAAACCACAGAGAGCGGCTGAGACTGCAGAGCGGCTCGCTGCACCTGCTTTGCATGAACATCAGTAACATCAGTCTGCAGGTAAACAGCACTCCTGAGCCCAAACACTGTGGCTCTGCCTGGCCCTGCTCCATCTTGCAGAGGAGAGGAGGACCTCCACCCTCTGCGAACTCAGGCACAGCAACCAAACCAGCTCCAGCCCACTTCCTGTCAGGGTTCGTCTGCACAGTTTTCTCAGACTCCAGAAAGCAGAACATGATCTCCCGTGACTTTTGACACATGACCTCTGACTCTGAGGCACTCACCTGCATCAGAACCAGAAAGTCTTTCAGACCTGCGCATGCCCGCTGTTTGGTGATGAGCTGTCAATCAAACCATGCCCGCAGTTTTTACAATAATCTGATCATCTAAACGATAATCGCCACTGTTTTCTGACTGAACGTCGATTTACGCAGAATTGACGTCACAGCCGTGCCTGTGGGCTGGTGGGACATCAGATCTGCGAGCTGAGAGACCCTCGCCCTTAAACAAACTCAACACGGCTTTATGACCGGTAGTTAAGGATACCTGCTCTGACGTAACACTTCTTCATAACGTCTACCTGCGTGACGGTACAGAGGACGGCGGAGCGCGCGTGAACTCACCTGACGAACATGATGACGCCCACCCTGCTGATGTCCTCCTGGATCTCCCTCCAACTGCTCCTGATCGCCTCCCGGCTCTCCGCGCTCAGACTCACCGGCAACGCATCCTCTTCCTCCTCCTGCTCCGGCCGCCGGTCCGGAGCCTCCGCTGAGAGGGAGCAACCCATCTAGAAAATCACCGACAGTACACCAGAACCGCCGCACACAGCGCGACGCACAGCTGGTACTGACTGCGCTCACTTCCGCACTCACGAAGCGCGCGTCTTCAGATCTGAGCTTGTTTCTATCAGATAAAGTTCAAAAGAAACACACACACACACTCACAGGGACACATGCACACACAGCGCTCCTGTTTTAATAATGTTTAGTATCACCCGAATGCGCTGACACACCGATCACCTGCACAGGTAAGAATGTGACAGCTCCTCAGTCCAAACCGAAGAACTGATAATCTGATCCCAGCCCAACTTCACAGTCTCATGCTTGTCATCATCAGCTGCCTGACGATCATCAGCTCACAACAACAACAACAGCTTTTTAAGGCGACTTTAGCTTCCTGTGTGCAAGCAGAGAATAGGAAGTGAGCTGCAGCAGAAAACCTCTGAGCACATAGCGAGCAAAGTCTGATAAACTGTCACGTCATCAGCTGTCCTCACAGCTGATGGTATGACGACTGTCACCGTCATCACATGTGTTTCTGTGCAGCATTTAAACCTGGGGTCACATGTATGATCACATGATAGCATGTCAGAACCATGAAGACTGTGTATGTTCCCCTTAGCTATGGTCACAGGTTAAAGCACTGGGATGCAGGTTCCTCTCACCCTGGTCTGTCCTCAGCAGGTCTTTAGAGGTCTCTTCTCTTCCAGCCTGATTCTGAGTGTGCTGGTCCAGGTTCACTCTCAGCTATTGCTCCAGTGCACAGATCCCAGATCAGCTTACATTCAGTGAGGTCAGACACTCTCCAACTGTTTTGGTTTGTTTCCCAAAAATTAGAAAATTATTATTCAGTTTAATTTTGTTCATACGGCACCAAATCACAACAGTCGCCTCAAGGTGGTGAGGTAGACCGTACAATAATACATACAGAGATAACCCAACAATCATATGACCCACTATGAGGAAGCACTTTGGCAACAGCGAGAAGGAAAACTCCTTTTTAACAGGAAGAAGCCTACAGCAGAGCCAGTCTCAGGGGAGGGCCAGGGGGAGGAAGACAGGAGCAAGACATGCTATGGAAGCGAACCCGAGATTAATAACAAATATGATTCAGTGCAGAGAGTTCTGTTGACACATAGTGAGTGAAGAAGTAACACCCAGTGCATCATTGGAATCCCCCAGCAGCCTACACCTACTGCAGCATAACTAAGGAAGGATTCAGGTCACCTAATCCACCCCTAACTATATGCTTTAGAAAAAAGGAAAGTTTGAAGCCTAATCTTGAAAGTAGAGATAGTGTCTGTCTCCTGAATCCAAACAGGAAGCTGCTTCCACAGAAGAGGGGCCTGAAAACTGAAGGCTCTGCTTCACATTCTACTTTTAAATTCTTTTTGTTACTAATACTAGTAACAAAAAGTAAAACTACAGTGTGAGAGCGAAGTGCTCTAATGGGGTGATATGGTACTATAAGGTCATTAAGATAAGATGGGGCCTGATTATTCAAGACCTCCCATACGGTAAAAAAAATACTTTTTTCCTGACCAAAATATATTTCAAATATATGGTAAATATATTTTGTATTTGTGATGCTCCAAAAAATATATTTTTGAAATTGAAAATATATTTCTTTCAAACCAAAATACATTTCAAAAGATATTTGCGTTCAAGAAAATAGATTTCCAACCTTTCAGTAGAATATATTTCAAAGTATCCCTTATTTAACCTCCTAGGACCTGGCGTCCACATATGTGGACATCACATTTTGGGTTATTTAGACCAAAATACTCAATTTTGCTCTACAAGGGCCTAATATCCACTTACGAAGACATTATACTGCTATTGTTCTATCAAAATTTTAAACAAATATCCTCATATGTGGCTCTTATTTTTCTTAAAAACAAAAATAAGGTAAAAAAAATAAATCTGGTAATTCTTTGTTTTTACATTCATCGGGTCCCAATATGCCTAAATATCAAAGAGAAATTAAAAATGCATGTCGTGGAAGAGTTCGGGTCTGAGGAGGTTAAAATGTATTTAGTGCAATAATAATAATAAAAGTAACAACATCTGCATCTAATCACATCTGCAAAAACAGTTGGATTCAAACAAAACAGAGTCAAAGGTCTAGCAAGAATTAGGTTATTTATTCAGTATTTCACATTACACAATATTAGCATTCACTTGACTTTGAAATTATTTGTCATTGATACAGTACACAAAATACAACAACTGCTATGTACACTTTAGTTTTTGAAAATATATACAATATAGTACTTAAAGAAACAGTCCACTTTTTTTGGAAATAGGCTCATTCTCCATCTCCCTCAGAGTTAAAAAGTTGAGTTTGACCATTAAGTCTTTGGTCATTTTTCAACGCGATGCTCACGGTCCCCTTGGATTCAATGATGTATGCTAAGCTATGTTAAAAGTGTTATCACCATACAAATCAACTGTATGGATTCCAAAATGGTCAGACTCAACGTATTAACTCTGAGGGAGTGTTCCTGTAATGATGCAATATAATATAGCACTTAATGACTTAATGTAATATATATCTGACGTTTTGCCATTTAATGTTTAATTATGTATGGGTTTTTTTATGAACTGGTTTAAAATCACTTCAGAAAAATACCACATGGCACTGAAGAAAATCATGTTTTCTCGTGTTTAACCTTATTTAAGGAATTCACACTGATTAATGCTTCTAAAATGTAATTGACTTTTAGTTTTTCAGTGTGAATGATCAGACATTTGCATTTGATCTTTGCAGCAAGAATACCTGTCAGATGCCCAAGACGTTTTGATACTGGTTCACAATAACTTGGATTTGAGGCACAGAGACTATGCTTTGCTCGTTCATAGAATCTTCCAATGGCATAACACGTCTCTCCACTTTCATTTTGACATATTACAAATCGTTTAATGTTAAAGAAATTTTGATCATCATCATTCAACATAACAGCGAATGAATTACGTTTGAGTACACAACTGTAATCTTCTGAGTGAAACACCTCGCCATTTGTAATGATTCGTTGAAAGTACTTTACTCTGCTCCTTTGTACCCCATAACGACTCAGTGCCATATAGTCATCCCTCCTAATTAATCGCACTTTAGGATGATTAAGTGCAGTGATACCATGTGTGCGAGTTACATCTTTTAACTGTTTAGGTCTTGTTAGAGATTCAAATATCTCCTTGCATTCATTTGAGGCATCTTTCAGTAAAGTCTGGCCATAAAATGGTAAGGCCTTCTGTAGCCAGAACATTTTTACAATCTGTAGCGCAACCCCTTGAGTGCTTTTGATCATGTCTAGTAGTTTAGCATTGTAAGACTCAAACATAAAGGCGGAATGAGCCCACAAAGGCCCCCAGTTAACTACACTTCTTGGTAAATGGAGGCAAAGATGGACATTATAAGACAGATTAGCTTCCCCATAGAATACCTCCATGTCTTTCACAAAATCTGTTAGAAGTGCCTCAGACTCAGTAATCTGCTCTCTAGTTATATTTTCGCCCAACAGAAGGGATACTCCCTTGACTAGTTTAGACCAGTGATTCAGTAGTGGTTCTGGCAATACACCTTTTAGTACAGGTAAGCTATTATAAAAGAGCCACATATTCCACATATATGTGACAGACCTTGGCACACGAGGTACATAACATGGCGGTTTAATCTTTAAAAGCATTTCATCTAACAGTTTTGTAGACCTACCTATATACCAGTGCTTTTCATGGTTTTCACTGTTTAACCACAGCCCTGTTACAGTTCTTTCAACACCCAGAAGTACTAAATGCATATAGTCTGGGACAGACCCTTCGATAATATCAAAACTGGGAAGTCTACACAACATACTTGGCCCTTTAACACCCAAAGCAGCTTTACCAGACTGTAGCGCAGCTTCTACAAATTCATTAGTTTGTTCCTGATTGCGGAGCTGAACGTCCTTCTGAAAAGGATATACACGAGTGAATCCTCTGCCTTTTTCAACTACCTTTCCTTCATGAAGGCAGTAGGAGCATTCATATTCACCATTAAACTGTTTAAAATTTTGGATCAGAGGTCTGGCAACTGAGTCACTCATTAGAATTAAAGGGATTACTTTTGTATTGACAGAAACGCCTTTGTCATCTTCCCATGTGAAACCACTGTCCTGTAGGTCCACACACTCATCAATGAAAGGTTTTAAGAAACTTCTCATGTGAGGCTTCTCATCCCCGAACCATAGTCCACAAAGGAGTACATTATCCTGTCTTGTTTTCAATGGCAATTCATTAATGGTGCAAAAAAAAAGGGCCAAATACTACAAGGGGACTTTTTAAAAACTGGCACACCATCACAGCTAAATGTTAAGCTGAGGGTTTGAAGGGCCGTTTCTGAACCACTTAAAGCTTTCTGATACAAAAAACCATCACAAATGTCACTGAGAGAAGTAGATGTTTCTGTTTGCCTCCCTATTAATTCATCTGTAATTCCTGGCATTCTCAAGAGATTTTTGAGTTGATCTTCCAAGGAGAGGTATATGAAAAAGTTATTGGTAAACCTACTTGCTTTGTCATAGGTGCTGTTGCATTGAACACAATGAACTTGGTCCAGTTCAGCTGACATTATATTACTGCACTGTTCACACACATAACAGATTTTCATGATGTCTTTTGTATCATCAAAAGCTTTGTAAAATGAATATTTTGTCCTGCATGCTGAATCACTGCCACCAACAACATTAAGGATTTTCATGATATCTTCAAGACAGTCATTGGTCAAACTGTGTTTGAGCTTAAGTGCCAGAAGTAGTAGTTGATTTTGCTCTTTAGTTTGATCTGAATCCACTGGGACCTCTATCTGAACAGGACCTGCAGTACACTCTTCATCATTAGTCATCAGCAGAGTTCTGTCTTCTGGAAGGGTGTCTGGGATTTCCTTGAAAAGAGAAGCGAGAGAGAGAATTATGGGTCCTGTAAACAAATCTTCAGTGTAAGAGCATTAACCTAGTGGACTCATAGACGCATTTATGTCTATATCGGTGAGATCTGCCCTGTAACCGTCTTCTCTCTACTGTATTTATGCGTCTCTTTTTTTAACATTACAGCAGACATTTGAAATTGGTCTCATTCACTAATTGTGCACTATTTGACATGTCCATTCAGTCTTGCCAAAATTTAAGTTTGCTTTGGCTGTCAAAATGAATGCTTAGTGCTTTCTTTCATGATAAATTCTGTAAGAATATATGATTGCAGTAGAAAGTAGAAATTACCGTAAAAATCATAATTAGAACAATGATTACTTGTTTTATTTTTTCTTGTTCAATGCACTAATTCATGAATATTCTTAAAAAAATAATGTCTAGAAATGTAATGATCTTTTTGATTTCATTTCTTGACTTGAAAATTCAACTAACTATTGTGTACTTATTTCGACAAATCTATAGTCCAATATTCAGAATAAATTCAATTTAGATTTATGCATTAAAATTGTTTTCATTACAGTTAACACAAAATGTTTGTATTCCAACACCAACCTTAAAAAGAGACCAATAAGATCATTTATTAATATTAATATGAATCAAGCATTTATTATTTGGTATAACTGAGGTAATTAAATGCTAAGGGATAAGATAAAATGGATGATAAGATAAAAGGAATAAAACGTTATTTTGGTAATCATCACCCTCAAGTTGTTCTAAACCTATTTCTTTGTTCTGTTGAACACAAAAGAAGATATTTTCAAGAATGTTGATAACCAGTTTCTTGTCCCTACTGACTTCCATAGTGTTGTTATTTCATACTATGTCCATACTATGTCAATGGGGACCAGCAACTGTTTGGTTATCAACATTATTTTGTTCAAAAGAAATTCATACAGGTTTATAAAAACTTAAGAGTGAGCAATTGATTAGAGAATTTACATTTTTGGTTGAACTGTTCATTTATGAATTTACAAAAATGCAAATTGAACCACCAATTATATCATAAGGCATACCTTTTGACATTCCTTGATAACATTCTGAAGTTCTTCTTCTGCAACCTTAATTCTGAAAAAGAAAATATACAATAAAGAAAATAGAAATTGCTTATTGCTATATTTGAACTCTAAGTGAACTGCTATTAACACGATAAAGATGTGATCACTTATAAAGTTTATTGATCAGTAATAAGCAGATTAGACATAGCCTCGCTACATTCCCTGTTTAAAAGAGCCAACTGCAGATCATTCATTTGGGAGCCAGAGTACATTTATCGTACCTTATGGTATGGTAATTTATAAAGATCATTTTTTCCTTACAATTTTCATTGTGGTTATTAATTACATTTTATAAAATTCACTTAGAATGATGTTTATACCATTGTTTTAAGCAACTGCATGTCCTATTTTTAAAAGAACATAAGCTGAAAACACTAATTGAAAATCCTTCAATGCTATTCTGGAGTATTAAGCCCCAAATGTCTATTACACATTGGCTTTGTTTATTCTTGATAAAAAACAAACATCTTAAGCATGCAGTGGACGATTATTTACCACTTTGAACGATTACATAATTGTGGCATCGTTAGTGATTGCCACTAGATTAATTGATTGTGCGGCCCTATGGCATTCGTTAATGTTAAAGAGTGAGGGATATTACATTACCAACACACCTTTCTTTTTGTGCCCATCTCCGTTTGGTTCTTGAAGGAATTTCCTCTTCAGGATCAGTTAGATAACATTTATACAAAATCCTTTCAGGAGGCTCGCTCATTTTGACTCACATGTGACCTGTTGATGAAATTAAAATTACATTGAAGAAAACATCGAGGATTGTAAAACAGAAACTGCAACATATAAAATAAATGTAGCATGTTACTGTGAAATATATGCTTACTGAGCAGTTTTCCAGGGAGTTTGCAAAATTGCAGCGTCTTCTTCCGTGAGCACACCTTAACAAAGTCCCAAAAACGTCCGTCTTTGTACGTCACAGAATTAATAAAAAAAAGGTACTTAAAACAATATGTTTTTTCTATGAAATCTATGCTCACCAGAGATTATTCAAAAAATGCGCGTGCGCGTTGCCATTGTGCTTTTTATAAATAAAGATAAAATAAAAAGTAATACGTAAAAAGTAAATATTGAAATATTCCCAAACATGTGCAATGAACGCGCAAAAAATATGTTTATTAGTTGTTGTTTCTTTTTCCCCCCCCTTTTTTTGAAATATAACCGACGTCTGAGGCGCAATTTCCGAATGGCCGATATACAGACGGGAAGACACAAGCGGATAATGTTCGCGTTAATTAAGTGGTCGGAAGATGGAAAGTTCTCAATTCTGCCAACTGAACACATTCGGGATTTTGATGAGGAGGAATACTTAGACAGTTTGGAGGAAAAGGAAGTTTATTTGGTGGAGTGGAAAAGAAACTTGAACCTCTACAGCGTGTCATTAATCAGTTGAGAGAAGAGAACTCGAATCTAAAAAGAGAGAACGATAGGCTGAAAAATGAAATACTTGAAAGTACTGTACTATTGCATGTTTTATGTGTGTGTTTACAC
Source organism: Rhamphochromis sp. 'chilingali' (assembly GCF_963969265.1). NCBI lineage: Eukaryota > Metazoa > Chordata > Actinopteri > Cichliformes > Cichlidae > Rhamphochromis > Rhamphochromis sp. 'chilingali'. Next base: position 28,499,671 of record NC_137932.1, read on the forward strand.
CTGTCATATACAATAACTATCAAAACCTATTCACATTTAATTTCACTTTCACAGAAATCCCACCTCTCCTTCAGGCTACAGAGCATTTACTTACCAAGGTTAGAAACAAAGCACAGTTATCCTTCATTAATAATCACTAATTACAATGTTCTACATTTCCTTGCCTTTTTAATCATTTTAAGGCCTTTTGGAGTTTTTTTGGGTTGTTTAGCAGTAATGTTTGTGCCTATTTATTTCAGCCCATGAAAATGAATGCAGATCTTCCTGATGTAAGTAAAATCAAATAAATTTTTTTGTCATTATCATTAATTTTGTTGCTTTGTTGTTTTTGTGCAGTTTGCAATCATATAAACCTAACAAGCATCAGTCAGCAGTGTGCCTAACCTAACCAGATTCTTGCTTTATTCACATAATATGTAGTTATATGTACTTGTACATTGTACCTAGGGTTGCGGCCACTTGGCACCGCCCCATTGTTGTGACAGCCCTGATTGTACTTGTACACTGCATCGGAACAGGGAACAGTCTGCCACATTAATGTATTTTTAAATGACTTGTTTCTAATACATCAATTTTTCTCTTACAGATGTCAAAGTCTCAACCTGATGCTGCCCTCCCTCATCCTCCTAAAGTAAGTATTAGTTGTTGTGGTTTTTTACGCAGTGTCTGTGTCACGTGATATTATGTCACATGCTAAGCATAACTATTGAAATAAAAACTGTTTTATAACAGATTTTCCCAAACACTAGCTATGTTTGTTGTCATTCAGACCAGTACTACTGGTTAGACATTGCTTAATAAGGATTGTGTTTTTCAGCACGATATCTTATTTTTCACAGGAAAAAGGGGAAAAATTTGTAGATGGAAAAATCTCCAAATGTTCTTTGTGCATTTTGTTTTCTATTTGTTAGAATATTTACTTTTTATTCAAGTTTTCTAAGGTATCTAATATTTTCATTCCTAATATCCATGATCTAAATATTTTAAGAAATAGTCGTTTGTTTGTCAATTGAAAGTGTGTAGATCTTGCATTATTTTGGTGTTATTTTATGATTATACACTTAAAGGTATTAAATGGTCTTAAAATGACAATGACATTACTTGACGCAATTGTTTATGGGGCAATATACCGACCAACAAAAAGTTGTTATCGTAACAGGCCTAAAAAACATGACTTTATGATTGATAAATACAAAAAATAAATACATTTCATTTCTCTGACATTCATCTGATATTCAGTTACAATTCACACCACAGCTACCTGCACATGCAAAGTACTATACTGTAAATTATTTTGCACAAATACCTGTACTATTACTAACACATTTACTATATTACTTTTAGCCTGTGGATTTAAATGCAGATGTCCCTAATGTAAGTTGTTATATCATGTTATTTTTATTGTTATTTATTTTATTTTACATTCAAATATCTCAAACTTCTTAGTTAAATAAGCTTGATTGCTAGTAGATAAAGAATAGGTCACCTGTAGTTCACCTAGTTGTGGGGCGATCGTGACTCAAGAGTTGGCAGTTCGTCTTGTAATCGTAAGGTTGCCGGTTTGAGCCCCGGCTCTGACAGTCTCGGTTGTTGTGTCCTTGTGCAAGACACTTCACCCGTTGCCTACTGGTGATGGTCAGAGGGGCCGGTGGTGCCAGTATCCGGCAGCCTCGCCTCTGTCAGTGCGCCCCAGGGCAGCTGTGGCTACAATGTAGCTGCCATCACCAGTGTGTGAATGGGTTGATGACTGAATGTGTAAAGCGCTTTGGGGTCCTTAGGGACTAGTAAAGCGCTGTACAAATACAGGCCATTTACCATATAATTGATATTCACAATTAATTTCTCATCTCTGATTTAATGCCTTTGTTTGTTTGCCTTTTTTTGACCATAACAAGATATTTTTGCAGGATATATATGGTGAATTTATATGCATAGATACAGTCGTAGTGCTTGACACATGCACAGAGCAGTAGATGGACTAGGAGGGAAATAATTACAATCATGATGTTGATTGCTGATGTCAGTATATATATATTTAGAGGAATGTTTTGTTTTTCACCCAAAATGAACTATATTGCTTCAGAAGAGATTTTTTTTACCCCACTGGATTCTTATATATTGTTGTGTTTTTTGCTTGCTTGTTTGTTGTTTTTTTCTCCAGAACATATATGCTGTACCTATTTACTTGAATTGTATAGATATATTTACGTCATCAAAATATGTCACATGACTTACAAGGTTTAGATTGTTGTGCAACATTGTCACATTCTGATATTTATTCAGTGGTTTTATGGCAGTCAATGCTATGTGTATTTTTTTTATCTTTAAATATTCTCCTTTATAGGTGCCCAACTCTTCATGCAAAGCTTCCTACGTCTGGTGATGCTAAAGTAAGTAATTTTGCTACTGCTTTGTGCCACCGAGAAATGTCAATCTTTCTTTTTAAAGAGTAAAGACTCAATCATCTAAGTTATTCTGAGTTCTTCCTTCTTTCATTTAGTTTACCAGTAATACTCTGTCTGTAACAACATTGTTGACTTCGTATGTATGTGTTTATTTATTTAAAGGGTTCCAGTGATGCCGAATATGTAAGTAATTTTGCTGAGAATTTAGGAAGGTGCATACTCAAATGTGTTTTTTAAAAAACAATTTATATTGAAACACTCTTTTTATGTGATTGCAACCACAGGTGGAGATAGCACATGCTACAGGGTAAAAATTCTGAAACATCAGTGGGCTACTGCTCTTCAGGCCCAAACACCCACTTCAATGGTGCGTGTTCTTCTGATGGCCATCTTCCCACTGGAGGTTTTGATCCAAAGCAATTTAAAAGGTAAACAGCTTTGAAACTTAGTTCCAATGGTTAGCTAATAGTATTTTAAAAAGCCTACTTCTCTGTCACCAGTTTCTTTACCAAAAAGCATAATATTGTAGTTCAAATGTTTAGATGAACAAAGATCAGATTTTTGGAAATTTAACTAGTCAGACTGATAGGTTTGTAGCTTGTACCTATCCGCTGGAACGTTGAAGACAATATAATAACACTGCAAAGCAAGACACAAGCAGGCTGGTTTACTCATGCATGAGGGAAATCTGGTTGGGGCCAAGTGTCGTCCCACCACCTAGCCTCTGTCAGACTCTCAGCCAGGCTCCCCATAGCACTCCTTTTATTGTGGTTACATGAATATGCATAGGGTCATTAACATATAACATCTTACATAGGTATACATGTGAACAAAGAATACTGTGTGTGTGTGTGTGTGTGTGTGTGTGTGTGAGTTCAAGGTGTGACCCTGTGAAGACTCTGGTGCTAGCTGGTGCCAGGCGTCTAGCAGATCTATCTGAACAAAGGGCTCTTATACTTAAACAGATATACGTGTGTTTGCTATACCATATATCAGCAAGAGAAGATACGACCTCTCCTAGGAGGTGTGTGATCTATGCCAGAACACTCTGTAGAGGGAGTGAACGCCCTCCCCCTTCATGCTACACAGAGCTGTTACAGACCTCCTAGGATGAGACATTCTTTCAATCTACAAATGATTATACACTTCTAAGCATATATGGTTAAATATTTCTAAGCATAAATGACAATCAACAATACAAATCTAACATTTCCCCCTTTTTTGACCTTTATGCTTGAAAAGTTCCCAGTCATAGAATACCTCATGTCTGACAGTTTCAATGCAAACATTTTTATACTCAGCATATGTCAAATCACCCCAAATTACTGAAAAAATACACAGTTTAACAAATGCATCAGATGTTATCCCATTCATTGATCTCATCTCATGGCAAACTGCACCCTACAAGCAAACAAAGAAATTGTTAATTTAATAGTAAGAATAAAAAAAGTAACGTTTTCAAAAACATCTCAGCTTGGTGATGCTTCCTCCGGGCGTGCAAATCATATGTCTCTCTGCAGAATGGTTTAAGCTCTGCAGGGCGTCATGAATGTCTCTTCCAGTTGTTTCCATCATTATCCATAGGACCAGAGTCCAAATGTATGTGGGATAGACATTCAAACATACCAGTTTGTTTTGTTGTTTGTCAACATGGGTCTCAGCTATTTCCAATGTTGCAGACCTCTCAGCACTCCAGTTTTATGGCCTCTTACCAGGCCCCATCACCTGACTTCAGACCTTCGTCTTGTGAGGGGGATATTTATGACTCCTTAATTGTCCACGCTCTGCAGAAAAACCTCTCTGTGGAAAGGGTGCTGGGTTCCGTCATCTTACTGCTGTTATGATCCCAGCAGTCTTCAATGTGCCATCGTATGCACAGTATAGTGGCAAAGCATTAGGTGATGTTCATAGGAAACTACTGTCATCACCTCCATAGCTGCTGGTTCCTGTGCTTTTCACAGAATCATGATGTCATCCTTAGACTCCCTCTGCGCTGTCGATGGAGCTTGGCACGCTCCCCTCATCCTTCAGGTGCCCGTCTGTTGTCCACAATCTCCTCTGTTGGCCTCTGGAAACCCCCTTGGCACAGCTCTCATTCCAACGCAGTTTCATGGTCCTTGCTGTGGCTCCAAAGTCTGATCTCATGATGGGCCCCAACCAGCTCGACCTTTGACCTCAACCACTGCCTGGTCCTGTCAGCTATGCGCTTCTCACTGGGCCTCTGAAGATTTCTCAGCAGATTACTGCTGCACCTGTATTTCCTTGCTAGGAAGACAAACTATTTGGAGAGCATGTCGACAATCATCAAACCACATTCTTTAGTTCAGTGAACTTCACTTATAGGCCCTCAAGCCTCATCTGAACATGGGTGCACCACTTGCATAGGTTTAATACTTGTAAATAAATGGTTAATCACACAAATCACTGCAACAACAATAGAAAACATTGTTTTATGTTAATTCCTGGACCCCTCCTCTTGACTCATGGACGCTCCCATGAGTCAACTCATCAAACCTGGATCCCTGTCTTAAAGAAAAAGATTAGCTAGATCCTATCCCAGGCAACATCAGGGCATCGCCTCCCCTGGAGCAGCACCACCCTGGACCTATAATCCTGCAATAAAAATGTTAGCGTGTTTTGCATATTAAGTTTGCTTAACACCTGGCTCTCCCAGGAGCCTGCATACACACCATCATGGCCTGGAAAGCAAAATCTGGAAGTGAAATCAAACTTCATACCTGTAAACAAGTATATCATAAGAGTAACAAACATTCAGCATCAGCAAGAGAAGTGTCATGTGCAGGTTTTCTCAAATCAGTAAACTACAATTATTACCATAATTTGCCTCAAACATGGATCATCCCATGTACTCAGTTAACATTAATGTAATCAGTGACTTCTCTTAAGCAAAGTCACTCAACTCATCAATCACTATGAGCTCAATAGCCCATCTTCAACTATACCATAAACACTGCATCTCTTATTTGTTTGTCTCATGTCACTTGTCCGCTTCTGCCAAATCCTCTACATCTAGTCATAGAAAAACAAACATTAGCAATACATATTGACTGTGGTCAAATGCAGGTCGACAGGTTCCAGAGGTGCCATAAAAAAAAAAAAAAGACCATAAAATCAACCATCCACTGCTGTGGAAAAATGTTATTCATATCATCAAAGTAACCGTCACATTTTCCCAAAAACACAGTGTAACAGCATCACCACTCATAACCTGTAAACATAGTTTTCCTCACACATAAACCCAGAAATCCTGTAGTAGAAAAACATTAACTAATCATCTTATAAATCACATGATCAATCACATGATTAATCATCTGCCGTAAAAAGAAATGTAAATGTTAGCGCTGCGCAGGTGTATACACTGTATCACCGTTACCTCTGTAAGCAACACAAGGTAGGGAATAGCACCCTTGGTAAATGCACAGACACAGAAAGTGGCACTTAACAGATTATCGTCATGCAACCTCAGATGTTGCTGTCATCTTTCTGCTCCTGTAAAAGGAAACACATAAATTCATCCACCCTTTTGTCCTGTCTAGGTGGAGATTAACTTTGAGTCGTGGTCCAGTCTTGTCAGCTTTTACCAGTCAGTCAGTCAGTTTGGTTTTATTTCCATTCATTCATGCATTCATTCATTCTTTCTTTGCTGATAGTGGAACCTATCGTCGCATTTAGTTTCCACTCTCAGCAAAATGACGTCATCTCAAAAAGAAAAAGAAGAACTTTAGTTTGGATTACATCGCTGCTGAATCCTTTTTTTTTTAGGCTGGGACACTCATTTAATATTGTCCCAAATAAGTGGCTTTCTCCAGAGCCCATTTTAATGTGGAGAAAATTCACTTGTAACGGCTTTCTCGACAGGTCGTATAGCACTTTTAATTTCTGACGTGCAGATCCGCTTAAAGAAAAGAAATAGACAAACAAAATCAGTGTCTGTTCAAAAGATAAAAACAAAAAAATAACAAAGATTATCAAACCAAACTCTCAGTGCACTGTGAAAGTATCAAAATAAGAAGGCCTTGTTAAGTCATGACACAAACTCCTCATCAACTTCACAACAGGAGAAGAATCATCAGCTAGATTCACTCCAAACCAACCATCAGCTGCACAACACACAACATAAGCCTAATATGTCTTATTAGCTATGAGTTTAATCACCAGGTCTGTGCTCTTCACTCATTTAGGCCACACACCCATTTTATTCAGTTTTCCTTTTCCCTTCATCATAAAACATGTGACATGCTGTCATGCACTTCACAAAAGAAGTTTGTTCTGACGTATTCAGAGTTGTGTATCTAAATACAGGATTCACTCGCACATCAAAGCAGGAAACTCAGTGTTTTAGAGCCTCTACTCAACACACAACAAACTCCAACACATCTCATTCACTCGTGCTAGAATTCAGTCACCTTTCATTAATCTAAGAACGATCAACTAATTTGAATCAGCTATTAACCCACTAGGATGACAGGACAACAGAAATGCATGTTCAAAATGTTATCACTAAAAGAGAATTTCCCTCATACAGTAAATTTAGTAGTAAACTTGTGCTGCATCAATCAAGCAGGAAGCTTCTCCCAATTTACTATATTAACAACTAAATTTATTATCTGATCACTGGTTGGTCAAACCAGAATCTTTTTTCCCACAAAGGTTTAAATTGTTGTCCTGCAACCTAGAGAGTCAATTTTTTGCATTGGATAAATTCAGTATTTGATAACAAGTGTCTGCTAAATTGACACTATTTTAACACTGATGAAAGATAACAAGCTAATTTTCATTGCATGTGTGTTTCTGTTATTAGGCAGGTTTAATGCATGTCTGTGGAGCTGCATCTCCAGCAGAGCATGTTCTCTGCCTTTCCTACACATTTCTCTGCTATTTGATCATTTCTTAACTACTGTGCTATGAGTCCACTGGTTTTTGCATCACACGAGGTGACTTGGACAAGATGATAAACAGACTCACACGCTTAAGATGTTGTCTAATCTTCATAAGCTCTCTTGTGTTTGGAATTGTTAGTAGGGTTAATGCATGTTGTGCTTGTGTGTGTGATTTTGTATATGTTTCTATTTTTGCAGTGTTTCAGACCCCTTCACAATTTTCCAACTTAAGCAGTCAGTTTTCTTTTCCCCAGGTTTGCTAACCCAAATTTTGATTTCCCACATTAAATAATTCCTATGTGTTCTCACCTAGTCTTCTCACTCTGTTGTCCTCTCACTCTTTTGTCCTCTCCCACTTCAACAGTCCAACAGCCGGCAGTTCTCCTTCAGCTTTGTCCTGTGTCCCACTGTCTCTTCTTGCCATTTTACTCCACAGGTGGCAAATGTCAAACTCCAACTGTTCAGTTCTCCTCAAACGTTTTCTTCACATGCACAGTGAAGTTTCAGCTTGTTGTAGACACAGTGCCATTCATCCGATCAGTCAGGATGATGGGTTTGCTCTTCTCTGATGCTGTTTGTCCACATTGCTGCTGCTTTGCTGGGACTCTTTGCTCAGGACTTGCTGCTGTCTCTTTATCTGCCATTTTATTGCTCTTTGGAGCTGCATTCTTCAGGGAGGAGTGAGCACTTGCTTGTCAGGTTGAGAGACACATACACATTGCGCTGTAAATAAGTCAGCCAGAAACTTGGCCTGCATGTTTCCAATGATGTTAAACTATAACTTTCTTCCGACTGCTACATGTGGAAAATTGATTCAGGTCTGCTTTTCACCTGAAAGTGACTAACTAAGACATTTTCATTATTATCATCGCTGCTTAATCAACACACATCTCTCTCTCTGTGTGTTTTTGTAAACAGTCTTTTCTTAAAAGCAGAAAATAAGATTGTAGTTGTTCTTGGTTGATCAACACAAAACCTTTTTCCTATTATTATTTTTCATCTACAATATAAATTCTTTCTCTTTTTCACTCTCTTTTGTTTGTATTTTTTTTTTTTTTTGTAAAATAGCCGGCGACCTGCAGAATCACCTGCTCTCCACAATCAGAGGCAATTACTTTTACACAGCGCACAAAAAACTGGGATGTCAGACACATTCACACTCACTTTGTCAGCTGCATAAATAAATCATATGGCTGGAGATATGTGCCATGGTGATCCATAGGCATGATCACCAGTTTATTTAACTATTTTTCAACCCAACAAAACAAATAAACAAAAACATAATGCTGATGTTATGAACACTCTACACACAAGTCAAGATGCAGGAAAACTGCTCCCGGAAACGCCCTGTTTCCCTCTCTTTGAGCAGTCCTCAGACAGCTGATAATGTGTAGCTTGCTCATCAGCTCAGAAAAAAAAACCGCAACGCAACATCACACAGTAGTTGCATGCTCTGCCCACAGCGGCAAAGTCTTACACTTTCATATTCAATACAGCTTCTCCATCATGTACTTTTAGATGTTTCATACAGGGTTCAGCATATTAGTTGTTTTCACAGGTGTGCTCTTCAAGGCTGGTGTGTTTTCTGAAAACTTCCCTCTCATCTTTATTTAAATACTTTGTGCTGCCAGGAGCAAAGTCCAGCACAAACGTCTGTCTCCCTCCGACTCACTCTTGGTTGCTTAGAAACCCATGATAACAACAACAGTCGGTGTCACAGACCACGTGTTCTGCTCCGCACACACTCACACAACAATAACAACAACAACGACAACAACAACGACAACAACACAAAATAGGCCTATCGTCCAGCACAGTCTGGACCCCGCGGAACTTCTCAACGCCTCACAAAGTGGCGGAGAACTCACCTCTCGCTGCACAAAGTAGCAAGGAACCTCTCAACGCCCCCCTAAAGTGGCGGAGAACTCACCTCTCGCTGCACAAAGTAGCGAGGAACCTGTCAACGCCCCCCAAAGTGGCGGAGAACTCACCTCTCGCTGCACAAAGTAGCGAGGAACCTCTCAACGCCCCCCAAAGTGGCGGAGAACTCACCTCTCGCTGCACAAAGTAGCGAGGAACCTCTCAACGCCCCCCAAAGTGGCGGAGACTGCACAACCACACGGTTATAGAGTCGGCCTCTTTAAACTTACTTGGCGTTGCTTAGCGTGTAATATCACCCTCGAATCCCGCCGATCGCCATTCATCGAGGAGAAAGGACAGACAGCGAATCCACAGGAACTTCCTGGCTGACGTCAGTCTTTCAGCGTGTCCCTCCTCCCCTCGGTGAATGCGATTCCAGGGATCCGGCTCTCGAAGGACCAATTAATGATAGGTTTGTAGCTTGTACCTTGTACCTATCCGCTGGAACGTTGAAGACAATATAATAACACTGTAAAGCAAGACACAAGCAGGCTGGTTTACTCATGCATGAGGGAAATCTGGCTGGGGCCAAGTGTCGTCCCACCACCTAGCCTCCGTCAGACTCTCAGCCAGGCTCCCCATAGCACTCCTTTTATTGTGGTTACATGAATATGCATAGGGTCATTAACATATAACATCTTACATAGGTATACATGTGAACAAAGAATACTGTGTGTGTGTGTGTGTGTGTGTGTGTGTGTGTGTGTGTGTGTGTGTGTGTGTGTGTGTGAGTTCAAGGTGTGACCCTGTGAAGACTCTGGTGCTAGCTGGTGCCAGGCGTCTAGCAGATCTATCTGAACAAAGGGCTCTTATACTTAAACAGATATACGTGTGTTTGCTATACCATATATCAGCAAGAGAAGATACGACCTCTCCTAGGAGGTGTGTGATCTATGCCAGAACACTCTGTAGAGGGAGTGAACGCCCTCCCCCTTCATGCTACACAGAGCTGTTACAGACCTCCTAGGATGAGACATTCTTTCAATCTACAAATGATTATACACTTCTAAGCATATATGGTTAAATATTTCTAAGCATAAATGACAATCAACAATACAAATCTAACACAGACACTCAAATGTTAATGCTTTTTATAGGAGGACACAGCAAAACAGACATAGGCGCAGAGCGAAGAACTGCCCTTGATAAAGAAACCATGACAGCCATATATAGTAAGTGAAGACTGTGTATCTAAAATTGTATACTGCACAAGTAACTCACTTTGCAACAATAAAAATTGCACAGATAGGTGATGATGCATTGAAGTGGTTGGACTCAGACAAAGAAGGTCAACAGATTGAATGCTGGAGAGTAAGGATAGATGACCAAAAGGGGTGTTAGTATTACTGTAATGTGAACTGGATAGACTTTCCATCGAGGGGAAAAAAAAAAGGTAAAATTATGTGTAAAATATATCTGTATCTCTATAAACGGAAATATCTATTTGCTAAATGAAGCTAGCTAATTTAAATCATGTTTTTATTTTAACTCTGATAAAAGTACTAGAACTGTGACTTTTGTTTGTTACAGTGGCGGTAAGGAAGAGGTTCCCCAATGTATCCAGAGGGGCTTTGGGGATTGCAGTCAATTCAAAGCTGGGGGAACTCAGACTGTTGGAGAAGAAAAAAAAAGTTACATTTTAATTATGTTTTATGTTCATACACACCCACATATATATATCTATATCTATGTATAAGTGTGTGTGTATTCCTCTGCTTGTTATTGATCAGTAAACATCTTTGAGTGATCACATCTTTATTGTGTTAGTAGCAGTCCACATCAAATTCACAAATTCACAGTATCGTTACTTATAAGTGTTTGTTGCAGTTGCATTATGTATAGCAAAATGTATATATATGTGTGTGTGTGTGTATATATGTATATATATATATATGTATATATATATATATATATATATATATATATATATATGTATATATATATATATATATATATATATATATATATATATATATATATATGTGTGTGTGTGTGTGTGTGTGTGTGTGTGTGTGTGTGTGTGTGTGTGTATATATATATATATATACTGGTGGTGGTGGTCAGAGGGCCCGGTGGCGCCAGTGTCCGGCAGCCTCGCCTCTGTCAGTGCGCCCCAGGGTGGCTGTGGCTACAATGTAGCTTGCCATCACCAGTGTGTGAATGGGTGGATGACTGGATGTGTAAAGCGCTTTGGGGTCCTTAGGGACTAGTAAAGCGCTATATAAATACAGGCCATTTACCATTTACCATATATATATGCCGGCTCGGACGTCGCCCAGATCAACAAGGTCCGCGTCAGGTGTTGAGGAACCAGGGCACCCTGACGAAAAGTGGGCTACTGGAACAAGAAGGCATCGGTGGGCAAGAGACGAAAACAGGGCGTTGTTGGAATGCTACTACACAAGTAACCCCGGCAGAAGGGGCTACATGAATAGGATGAGGGACCTATGGATTCTTCGATACCCAACATCCACAATGACGGTGAAACAACTAGTAGCTCAGTGTTCCAACATTCAAAAGAAGGAACTGCTCTCACAGCTAGAGATTGACGAGGTACAACACAAATGCTACGGCAAGGAGGAGTCAGGACGCCAGGTCAGGGGGGAGATATCATCACCCCCACCCGAGATTGGGTACATAGCCCCAAGTGCGATAGGAGAAGGATCATTGAGTGCGAGAGGAACTGACCTGAAAAATAGGATCATGGCCAAGCTTGAAACCTGGATCCCCCATAGCCGGTTACCAAGATTACGTGAAGTACCCTCAGAACGTCTGCTAGATGATGTTAATGCAGCACTACGGACAATACCTACAACCACGATTACCGACACTAACAAGCTGATCTACAATACGGCAGCAGTGATCAGTGAGATGCTTGGCTACAAGTTGAACAGCCACAAGGGGCAGTACCCTCCGTGGAGAAGTAGGCTAGAGGGCAAGATCAAAGTAGCACGGAGGGAGGTTAGCCAACTAACGGAGTTGCAGAAAGGTGCGACAAAGAAGGTGCGTAAGAAATACAGCAAGCTGTCCATACCTGAGGCCTTGGAAACTGCCAAGCAAAGACTCACAGCCTTGAGGGCAGACCACAGCGACCTCCCTGAACAGAGTCCAGTAACCATCACAGTGGCAGATATCCAAGAAAGGGTCCCCAGTATGAAGAGTTGGACAGCACCAGGGCCCGACATGGTTCACGCCTACTGGCTAAAGAAGCTGACTGCACTCCACGAGCGTCTGGCAGCACAAATGAACCAGCTGCTAGTTAACGAGAGACACCCGGAATGGCTAACCGAAGGTCGGATGGTCCTGATCCCCAAGGACCCCAAGAAGGGACCGGTCCCCTCCAACTACCGACCAATAACCTGCCTCAGTACTACATGGAAGCTCCTGTCAGGCATCATGTCGGCTAAGATGAACAGGCACATGGGTCAATACATGAGCGGGACACAGAAAGGAATTGGCAAGAATACCAGGGGCGCAAAACACCAGCTACTGGTAGACAGAACAGTCAGCCGAGACTGCAAGACCAGACTGACCAACCTGTGAACAGCCTGGATTGATTACAAGAAGGCCTATGACTCAATGCCCCACAGCTGGATACTGGAATGCCTAGAATTGTACAAGATCAATGGGACCCTAAGAGCCTTCATCAGGAACTCAATGGGGATGTGGTGTACAACACTAGAGGCCAACTCCAAGCCCATAGCACAAGTCACCATCAAGTGCGGGATCTACCAAGGAGATGCTCTGTCCCCACTGCTGTTCTGCATAGGCCTGAACCCCCTCAGTGAGATCATTAACAAGACTGGCTACGGATACCGGCTACGGAATGGAGCAGTTGTCAGCCACCTCCTGTACATGGATGACATCAAGCTGTATGCCAAGAGTGAACGAGACATCGATTCACTGATCCACACTACCAGGCTATACAGCAATGACATTGGAATGTTGTTCGGACTGGAGAAGTGTAGTCGGATGGTAACAAAGAGAGGGAAGGTAGTCAGAACTGAGGGGATTGAACTACCAGAAGGCAACATTGCAGACATAGAGGACAGTTACAAGTACCTGGGGATCCCGCAGGCGAATGGGAACCATGAAGCGGCCGCTAGAAAAGCTGCAACCACCAAGTACCTGCAGAGGGTCAGGCAAGTCCTGAGGAGTCAGCTGAATGGTAAGAACAAGATCCGGGCTATCAACACGTACGCCCTGCCCGTGATCAGGTACCCTGCTGGGGTAATAGGCTGGCCAAAGGAGGAGATAGAAGCCACTGACATAAAGACAAGAAAGCTCCTTACCATGCATGGAGGGTTTCACCCCAAGTCCAGCACCCTGAGGCTGTACGCTAAGCGGAAGGAAGGGGGCCGGGGACTGAGTGTTAGCACCACAGTCCAGGATGAGACAACGAACATCCAAGAATACATTGGGAAGATGGCCCCAACTGACCGAGTGCTCAGTGAATACCTCAGGCAGCAGAAACCCAAGAAAGAGGAGGGAGACAGGCGAGGAGCCATCATGGAAGGACAGGCCCCTGCACGGTATGTACCACCGGCAGATAGAGGAGGTGGCTGATATCCAGAAATCCTACCAGTGGCTGGACAAAGCTGGACTGAAAGACAGCACAGAGGCACTAATCATGGCAGCAAAAGAACAAGCTCTGAGTACAAGATCCATAGAGGCTGGGGTCTATCACACCAGGCAAGACCCCAGGTGCAGGCTGTGTAAAGATGCCCCAGAGACAATCCAGCACAGAACAGCAGGGTGCAAGATGCTAGCAAGCAAGGCATACATGGAACGCCATAACCAAGTGGCCGGCATAGTGTACAGGAACATCTGTGCCGAGTATAACCTGGAAGTCCCGAGGTCAAAATGGGAGATGCCCCCAAGGGTGGTGGAGAATGACCGAGCTAAGATCCTGTGGGACTTCCAGATACAGACGGACAAAATGGTGGTGGCTAACCAACTGGACATAGTGGTGGTAGACAAACAGAAGAAGACGCCCGTAGTGATCGATGTAGCGGTTCCGAATGACAGCAATATCAGGAAGAAGGAACACGAGAAGCTGGAGAAATACCAAGGGCTCAGAGAAGAGCTCGAGAGGATGTGGAGGGTGAAGGTAACGGTGGTCCCCGTGGTAATCGGAGCACTAGGTGCGGTGACTCCCAAGCTAGGCGAGTGGCTCCAGCAGATCCCGGGAATAACATCGGAGATCTCTGTCCAGAAGAGCGCAGTCCTGGGAACAGCTAAGATACTGCGCAGGACCCTCAAGCTCCCAGGCCTCTGGTAGAGGACCCGAGCTTGAAGGATAAACCGCCCGCAGGGGCGTGCTGGGTGTTTTTTATATATATATATATATATATATATATATATATATATATATATATATATATAGATGGTGGACTTCAGAAGGGGTCAGCACAGAGACTACAAGCCCATTATCATCAATGGAGCTCCAGTGGAGAGGGTGCAGTCCTTCAAGTATCTTGGTGTCCACATCTCCTCAGACCTGACATGGGCTGCCCACATTCAGGTCCAGACCAAAAAGGCTAGGCAGCGCCTGTATCACCTACGACAACTGAGGAAGTTCAGGGTCTCTCCAAAGATCCTCAGGATTTTCTATACAGGCGCTGTGGAGAGCATCCTCACACAGAACATGACATCGTGGTTTGGGAACAGCTGTGTGAAGGACCAAAAAGCTCTCCAGAGAGTGATCCATACAGCAGAACGCTGCTGCAGGATTGCTCTCCCCCCTCTTCAGGACACCTACACCAGGAGATGCCGGACTAGAGCAGCGTAGATACTGAAGGACCCGTCCCATCCTGGCAACAAACTGTTCCAACTTCTGCAATCTGGTAGAAGGTTCCGCATCTTCCGGGCAAGGACAGAGAGACTCAAGAGGAGCTTCTATCCCCAAGCCATCCGTGCCCTAAACACACACACCCGCCCTCTCACATCATCTATAATTGACTGAGTCAGGACTCTCTTCCAGACACTCTAAACCAAGGCACAATGTACATTTCAAATTCCTTTAATTTTAAATATGTTTATATTGTCTATCCTGTAAAATAGTCAGATGTCTATTCATATTAATGTACAGAATTCACCTGCTTGCTGCTACTACTGCACATTCACCCAGTGTATATACTATATATATATATATATATATATATATATATATATATATTAGGGGTGCAACGATACACAAAATTCACGGTTCGGTGCGGTTCGATACTTTGGTGTCACGGTTCGATATTTTTTCGATACAAAAAAAATGTTCATGCCTTTTTAATTTGTCATTTATTAAAATTATAAATATATATTTTAACTCAAAAGTACAGTTTTTAAATTTAACCCTAACCCTTGTGCGTGTTTTTTATTTTGACAGCGAATGCGCACCTGCGGACCTCTTATGTGCAGCCCTGGTTATTTAGCTCATCATATTGCAGCCACAGAAATAATTTTGTCCATGAAACCATAAAGCTGCACTTTCTTTTTGCCTTATAGTCTGATTTGTCATAACTTTTCCGTTTTGTGGTAAGCTTTTCTTTGGCTGTCACTTCTTCACCCTGACCTGTCTTATTTGGCTCAGCAGAACTAAAATATATATCTGTCTGTGAAGGTTCTCAGTCATCCAGGTCATCGTAGTCAAATATAAATCCTGCTGCTTTTACCCACGCACTCACATAAGCTCAGCGATTCTCTGCGCGATCAACCTCTCACATGTTTAAGCTTGCTGCGGGAGATTTCACTTGTCATGTTTGCATAGTAAGGTAACGATTAATAAGACGATGTCAGAGGAATTGGTGCGCAAATTATCATCACTCACAGATCAGTGCTGTCGCTCTCTATACACAGTTCGCACGATTGCAAAGTGAAAGCAAAAAAACAAGCGCAAATTCAAACGCGATTTCAATATGTCACATATTGACAGTGGCTCACCGATGCCAATGACATAATTACCCAGCTACATTTCCGAAAGAATGCAAAAGCATTGACATATATTTTTCCTTCCTACAATAGCCCGATGGGCAGGGCAGAGATAGATTTTGGTAGCCCGACTGGAAAAATCGCTAGCCCCGGGACGTCGGGGTAGCGATATTGCGAGCCCTGTATCTGATTGAGGAATCACTCATCTTTGGAAAAGAGAGTTTATTACAGAGAAATGTCTCTTTCCAAAATAAAAGCTATACTATCCGCTTCTTCTGGGCTATATTCTCAGCAGCATATTAAGCAGCTGTCTAAATGACTCGGCTAAAGTTAGTAGCATGCTTGCTTGTTTTTTTTCTGCTTCCACTTGTCTTTGCACTAGGATGATGCCGGCGTAAATGTGCAGTCATATTCGTTGTGTTCCCACTAGTGCTTTCAGGTTAATCTCGTTGAAATGACCTTAACGCCACAACACGGCAAATCTCCGTTAACGAGCTACCGCCGATCGCCCCGTGCATGGGGCTAGACGGCCAACACGTTAACGAGCTAACTGCGCTAACACACTAGTTCCCACCCATGTAATTGAGCATTGCATGGCACATCCAACATACTGTTTTACTTTAGTCCATGACTCGCTTACCTTCAGGGTCATACGTCACATGAAAACCAAAATAATTCCAAACGCCAGACATCGTCTTATTAATCGTTACCTTACTATGCAAATATGACAAGTGAAATCTCCCGCAGCAAGCTTAAACATGTGAGAGGTTGATCGCGCAGAGAATCGCTGAGCTTATGTGAGTGAGTGTGTAAAAGCATTTCAGTTCTGCTGAGCCAAACAAGACAGGTCAGGGTGAAGAAGTGACAGCCAAAGAAAAGCTTACCACAAAACGGAGAAGTTATGACAAATCAGACTATAAGGCAAAAAGAAAGTGCAGCTTTATGGTTTCATGGACAAAATAATTTTTGTGGCTGCAATATGACGAGCTAAATAACCAGGGCTGCACATAAGTGGTCCGCAGGTGCGCATTTGCTGTCAAAATAAAAAACACGCACAAGGGTTAGGGTTAAATTTAAAAACTGTACTTTTGAGTTAAAATATATATTTATAATTTTAATAAATGACAAATTAAAAATGCATGAACATTTTTTTGTATCGAAAAAATATCGAACCGTGACACCAAAGTATCGAACCGAACCGTGAATTTTGTGTATCGTTGCACCCCTAATATATATATATATATATATATATATATATATATATATATAAAATGTTCTTCCTCTACACCCCCCCCCCCCCCCAATTTTTGCTCATGTCGAGGAGCGTGTCAGGCTACATTTCACTGTGTGTTATACTTGTATAACTATGCATGTGACAAATAAAGAACCTTGAGATAGATAGATAGATAGATAGATAGATAGATAGATAGATAGATAGATAGATAGATAGATAGATAGATAGATAGATAGATAGATAGATAGATAGATAGATAGATAGATAGATAGATAGATAGATAGATAGATAGATTATATTATTTATTTTTATTTATTTTTTTTATTTTACAATTTTTAAGAATGTTATGAGAATAAAGTTGTATAATGTATGTTCCTAGCTTTATTTATATGCTATGTTTGTTTTAGATATCAAATAAAGATTTTCAGTTGTTACATGTGAATGTGTTTTCTTCGACTGAAATATATGAAGGGTAAAATATATTTTTGAAAGATTTTTAATTAATTTTCAATTGTATTTTGAAATATATTTTGAAATATATTTCAAAATATACAAAAAATGGCCAAAAAATATATGTGCTATAATATATTTTGAAATATATGTATGTATGTATTTTAGCGCATATATTTTTTGGCCATTTTTGTATATTTCAAAATATATTTCAAAATATATTTTTTTACCGTATGGGCTTGCATGTGAGGAGCAGGATTTTAAAATCTGGATATAAAAGGGAGAGAATGAAGGGAAGCCAGTATCACTGTAAAATCTAATTAGTTCACAGAACTCAAAAAAACTATGCAAACTCGTTGCCTCAAAAAAATTGAGTAAAGTTTACTTGAGATGACTAAGTTAAGGCAACTTATTCACGTTGAGTACAGCGTAAAAACCTATTTAGTTTCCAAAACTCAAAAAAAACTAAGTAAAGCTTACTTAAGATGACTGTTAGGACAACTTATTCGTTGCAAGTCTGCAGTATTAAGAATAACTTGGTATTTCTGACTGTACAATACTAATTGTTTACCTATTGACAAACATTTCAAGTTCAACTAAATGAAAAAAACAATTTGTGGTAACCTGAATATGATTTAAAATAATTAACAATACCTTTTGTAATGATGTTAAAATCAGCCCAACTTTTATTTTCAAATGCAAAAAAGTATAACAGCCAACATGCTTGACACTGTCCTCTTGAACAACAAACAATTATATCACTGTTATAATCTTACAATGAAACAAAGTCAAAGATTTCATTATTGTGAAACTAAGTTTAGACCTACCACAACTTTGTTTTGTACTTACATTACTTATATAATCAAAATAAAATATTTATTGTTCTGTCACAAGTGCAGTCTCTAATTTAAACAACACATTTGTTTTTCATTCCAACACAGGAGCTTGAATGTTGTAATATTTTAAGGATGGCTTCTTTTCAGTCCAGGCATTACTGCCTGAATGACTACCATGGACTTAGATGATCCAAATGTAAGTGCAGAAGAAAGTCTTTAACTTCCCTTAAGTACAGTGGCAGTGGATGTGGGTTGGAGATACAATGAACTTGAACCTGCAGGCAACCATCTTCACTGACCATACCATCAGTGACGGAGGACTCATCTCTCCTGGTGTCCTGCAAGCAAACAATCATATTTTTTGGAAAACAAACTTAATTGCTTTCTTAAAACATTTTTTTTCTGCATTTGGTATAGAACAGACTCCACAAAACACATGTTGCTGTTAGAAAACTTGCAGACTTCACTATATACAGTGTAGCCCCTCAAAACTAAGTTTGGGGGATGTGATCTTTCAAGAAATGCTGACCAAACTGTTGTTGTTTGTTTACTTACACAGCATGTCTTGTAGAATTAACTGGAGTCAACAGCAACAGCATAGTGCAGTCATATCTCAAGTCTAATAACAGAAGACAGGAAAAGATCAGTAAAGAAACAACTTCCCCAAACCAAAGCACAAATAAACAATAAGTAAAACAGGCTGATCTAAAGTATGATTAAAGTTCAGCCTGATTAATATAAATGTTACTGACAGTTGCTAATCACAATCACAGAGAGAGAGAGAGAGACCAGTGGCACAAACTGATGACCCCATCAACCCTCGACTTGGGTGTCTTAAAGGGACACCACACCATTGTGACTGTTACAAGGTCCATATATCAAACGATCACTATGGCATTACTGAGAGTTGAAAAACTGTCTAAAGTCTTTCACCTTTAATAAAATGATCAGCGTTCTGCTCTACCAGGTGTAACAATTGAGTTTAACATCCAGGCATCCATAAAAATGGAATTTATGATATTTAACGGAGTTAGAAGTTAGCAGGAAGTTAGCTCGCTAGCTTCTATCTAAATACAATATAGCATGTCCTGACTGCGGGGTTTTGGAAACAAATTCAAACGTACAGCTCTGTCATCACTTCCAGCATAAATGAAGACAGGAAACTAAACAGCAGTGACGTTTGTAGAGTTACTGAAGTTGGGCTAGCTGGTATATAATGATGTGCTACGTGACCGCTAGCGACACAGCTATGTTAGCATAATATAAACAAGCTAACTTTTTTTCCACTCGATAAAAGTTAACGTGAGTGTTCTCGATGGTCAGGAACAAATGTAATCGCATGGCAGGATGCTGTAAAAGGACCAAACTTCAGCCAGGAGAACAACTGACATAATCCATCCATAATACGAGGTTAGTCATTCATATACTGCTGCATGGGCTGGGCTGTAGTTACATCCTAAGGTTTTAAAAACTGAGCTTAAATAAATGATTAGTGGTAATAAAAGCCGAGGGAGGTCAACAGTGATCACTGACTGTTTTAGGAGCTTTTTGAGATTAAATAGAAGAAAATACATAACATTAAACATGTTAACAACACAAAAGCCATATTAAACACAGACTACTTTAGGCCTGGAAGTAGGATTCGTCACGTCATCACTTAACAATCGGATTGCCGCGTTTGAGTTTTGGACAATTGCATTCTGGGATATTTAGCTGTACCAAGTCGCTGCAAGTCCACACAAGTCACCACCGATACATGTTCGATAAAACAGGAGGAGCTTTTCGTTTTCTCAGCTTCATGTGTACTTTGAATTGGAACAGTACTTGGTCTCCGACATATCACATGTCCACGAGACCACAAGTACGCATACACAGGCTCCAACTGCGGCTGACAAATGTGATCCTCCCTTTCCCCAGATTACCCTTTTTGGGTCACAAAATAAACTTTTAAGATATTTTCAGGTGAGAATGTAGCTGTGTAATGCTCAAATACCTACTTAATTTATCAAAATATCACATATTTGCAAAAGTGCTTGGACGTTTTCGGAGAGCTCTGTTATCCACCAACACCATAGCTGACCGGGAGGTCAAGGCTCGATAGAGCTGGCGAGCACAGCTAACTGCTGGCATATCGTTTTCAACCCCCTGCGGTCTTTTGATACTCAGGTTAAACATGATATATATAGTTAGTTAGTTCTCTTATCCTCTTATCTCACGTTTTATTTCAAACAATCAACAGAAAATTTCACAGACATATTTTTATATAAGGTTTTTAAGGCTGTGGTGTTAATTTTTAAGTAACATGAGCCCAGCGGCAGCAGCAATGCTAACTAGCTAGCAAGATTATAAACATGGTGCTACACTAAGAGAAGCCACAAAATAAGTTTGAATAAGAGTAAACATTTACTCACCAAGTCAGTGTATCAGGTAAAGATCCACAGCAGTGACAACAATAATATCTTGAGCTGAAGCTTCTCCAGGTTTGCTCAACATATTCCAGAAAAAAATGCTGGCACCATGAACATACGGACTGATCCATGATAGGGAGGAGGACGGTTTTCAAACCACATCGTTTCATCCTTCCGCATTGAGAAGCAAAACTTCCAGCTTACTTAGTTTTTCTAAGTTAAGACAACTCAAATAAATTGAGTTGATCAGTGTTTTTGCATAAAAAGTACTGGTAACTTACTTAAATTGTTACCAGTACTGGTAACTTACTTAAATTGAGTTCTAATAACAAATTGATAAAAATTGAGTTCAGCATACTTAATATTTTTAATTAAACACAATATTAGATTTTACAGTATAAAACAGAAATATGCTCTCTCTTTCTAGTCCCTGTCAGTACTCTCGTTGCAGCATTTTGGATTAACTGAAGACTTTTCAGGGGTTTTTCAGGACGACGAAGATGATGACGATGAGGATGATAATGACGTTCTTTCTGAGAGGTCCTGTGCTTGGTGTTGCAGTGATTACATTATTAAAGGCACTGTCTTCATAAGCAGCACAGGCCTGAGGTAAAATCACCCTTCCTCAGATGCTGCTGACCGGTTAGCCAACAGTCAGCCAGAGCAGATGGAGCCATCTAGTGTTCATGTGAAGAACTCCTGCTGATAAGGAGCTCCTGCATGGCCGTTCATATACACCTAATTGTAGCTGCCCACTTGGAATTACCACTCGTGACGCAGAGAGCTTCGACTGATGCAACTTTATTCTCTCCTCTTTAAACCACCGACAATATGGCACCGTGAAAACGATAAAGATGCACAAACAAATACCATTAAACATTCAAGTAGAAAGTGTAGAAATGTTCACATTTTACTATAGAAAATTATTTTGATTAACCCAAATAGTTACATTGACATAAATCAATAGTTTTTAAACTATTTATGTTACAGCATTTAATAAAATTAATTAACAACAACCTTTCTGTCTCTTAAATACATAAACAATCATTTGCAATCATTAACCAACCTCTTTCTGCTTCCAAGGGTGCTAATCATGCTGAACCAGCTAGCAACCTCCTCCATGCGCATCTCTTAGCCAGTCTTTCCACACCGCAAACAAATGACATGCATACACAATAAAAAACGAATTCAACCACATTGAGTAAACTTTCAAAGTTATAGCATGTGACAGAAAAATAAAATACATAGTTTTGCATGAGTATTTTCAAAAAACAAATGCTTTTACTCACTCTGAAGCAACGTGTTTGCGTCGCCTCACCGCGAACAAAACAGGAAGTCTGACGCTATAAAAGAGGAAGTGCTGAGGTACTCTTCAAAATAAAGCACAAAGTAAAGTGGCTTTGCCGGCATTTACACTAATAATTAACAGATAAACAACCGAATGACAGAAAAGTCACTGTTTTTTCACGTCTGTGTTGGAAATGTCAGTTTTTTTATGTGTCCACAGTAAAAACATTAAAAATGAAAAGATTAAAAAACAGATTTAAAAAAGAAACTTTCAATTTTCTGACTGCAGGACAGTTGGAGCAATGAGCTGCTCTACACCAGTGTATACAAAAACTGCATTTGTTCCTTGTACTAGTTAAACTAGCGTACTGCGACAGACTATCACTTAGCCGTCCCACTTCAAATTAAATTCAACTAAAGTAGTTCTAGTAAAAGTACTTTACTAGAGACTTTAACATAGAGACTTTAACATAGTGCTCACAATGATACTGACTTCTTCCTCTGAAAACAACATAAGAGTATTTCAACATACATCTGAGTACTTACAGTTTTTTCTGATTGCTTAAGCACATTTTTTGTAACTATTGGCTAATTTTGCATAACTCTACACACAAATAAAAAAACCTGTCACCCAATTATCAAAACATTTTAGTTCTCTTGCAAAAGCAAACACAGCTAGATTAACCCTTCACACCTTTGTAAAAATGGTGTTTTCGTATCAAACAGTACACACAAGCCATCATCTACTAAGCACACAATGCGCCAACTGCACACTGATGGTATGAATACAAAACACATCTGGCTTTTGCTTTCTCTGTGTACAGATGTCAATTTGAGGTCACACCTTTGTCATAGTGTCATGTAAACATACAAGGATCCAAACTTCAAGTATTGGTGTTTATTCACACTCATCAAAACCAAGACAAAGTCAGAACACAAAATAGGAATTCCACAAATAAAAGGGAAAAAAAAGACAATCGGCCTACATCATGTCGTCTTTCTGGGTCCGGCCACAAAATTTCGTCCACATCGCATGCGATATCCTCCAGTCCAAGGCACCGGGGAAAATATCTCCTTGAATGCCGTATCCAGGCCTGACATGATGCCTGGTCAATATCTCCACATGCCTCCTCCATTGCCTGTAAAAGGGCTACCTGTTGATGAGGATGATGGTCATACACTTTCCAGCGCCAGGCAGAGAAGAACTCCTCGATGGGATTCAAGAATGGAGAGTATGGAGGGAGGTTGAGTGCCATGAAGGATGGATGGTCTGTAAACCAGTTGCGGACCAAAGCAGCCCTATGGAAACTAACATTGTATATGACATCATATGATGACATATCGGGTCTGCTCTGGTCTCTGAACAGTGAGCATGTCATGCAAGGTGTCCAGGAATGCAATAATGTGTACAGTGTTGTATGGGCCTATGGTTGCATGATGGTGAACAACACCATTTTGGCTTATAGCTGCACACATGGTTATGTTACCACCACGTTGTCCTGTGACATTGATGATGGCACGGTGTCCAATAATGTTCCTGCCACGTCTCCTGGTTTTACTGAGGTTAAAACCGGCCTCATCTACAAAAAGTAGCTCATGTCCCATTGCATCTGCTTCTAGTTCCATCACTCTCTGGACAAGACAAAACAAATGCAACACATCAGGCCCATGCACAGCACTACAGTATGCACTTCCAAATTCAGAACCAATGACACTAGCTTACCTGCACATAGTCATATCGCAGTTGCTTTACACGTTCTGTGTTTCTCTCGAAAGGAACTCTGTAAATTTGCTTCATTCTTATTCTGTGGCGCGCAAGTACACGACTTAGTGTAGAAATGCTTGCACTGTGTATATTTTGAAAGATGGTGTCATCATCCATTATGCTGTATTTCACGCAGTCTTATTGCATTACAGTTTTTTCTGATTGCTTAAGCACATTTTTTGTAACTATTGGCTAATTTTGCAAAACTCTTCACACAAATAAGAAAACCTGTCACCCAATAATCAAAACATTGTAGTTCTCTTGCAAAAGTGAACACAGCTAGATTAACTCTTCACACCTTCGTAAAAATGGTGTTTCCGTATCAAACAGTACACACAAGCCATCATCTACTAAGCACACAATGCGCCAACTGCACACTGATGGTATGAATACAAAACACATCTGGCTTTTGCTTTCTCTGTGCACAAGGTAGGCTATGTCAGTTTGAGCTCATACTTCTGTCATAGATCCATAAGCATAGAGGGATCCAAACTTCAAGTACTGGTGTTTATTCAAACACATCAAAACAAACACAAGTGTTTATTTCCAAGTATAGGATTATTTGCAATCGCCATAATGACTATATGGGTTACTTGGTCTGCAGTGAACATGCTTCCTCTGCCCCCAGCATCTGGTCATCTAGCAATTCTGTAAAGTAACAATTTCAGTATTTTTACATCAATGGTATTGGTGTGTTTCTCATTGGCATATGGCAGTGCTACAAATCTTTGTGCGAAGTGACTGTACTAACCGATTCTCATTTCAAGATGTCCTTATGGTACTTGCTACAGTGTAGCGGCTCGAGTTAGGCTGGACCCGTTGGCCAGCTACCCTCAGGGTCATTCCACGGTTGATTACATGGTCCACTATTGTAGCTCTGATGTCATCAGCAATTCTATTTCTTACTCTTCCTACCCTTCCTCTCCCCCTCCTCATCTTCCTCTCCCCCCTCCTCGTCTTCCTCTTGCTCCTCCTTGTCCTTGTCGTCCTCTTCATCCTACTTCTTCACCTCCACGTCCTCTTCCTCGGCCTCCTCTACTTCTCACTCTTTCTGCTCCCTCCATTGTACTCCGCACACACAGCTTACCTGTATTATAGTGCTTAGGCTGATTGCAAAGTGAACTAATTATCTAAAAAAGTTTTCACATGTGAAAGTGTGCCAGACAGTTGGCAAATTAGTGTTAATGATAGCCATACATGTGTATACTTTTGCTAGGAGTGTGTTGGAAATTTGGTAATTGAGTGTTGTGCAGTGAATTGTGCCTACAGTTTTGCAAAGTGTGTGTTACAAAATTGCAAACTGAGTGCAAAGCAGTTTTTGTGCTTTTAGTTTTGCAAACTCAGTGAGTGGTTTTGCTATAAGTCTGAATAGTTTTAGAGATTGTGCTACAGGAATCACAGTTAGGGTTTAAGCATTCAGAAAAAACTGTAATCTGTGACTGTATATCTCAGAATTACTTGTTTGAACTTGCCTGAATTAACTTAAGCTCATTGTTGTTATTGCTCATTGTTATAGTTCAAAAGGTACTGTACGGGTATCAATTTTTTTCTTATTTTATAGTTTTCACGGTGCTCAACGTCCAGAGAATGAGCCGTGTGTGGTGAGGAAATAAATGGCTGCACCCGTTAGAGACTCTTCTGTCGTTCCTGATGCCAAGGGCTGCTACAAAGGGTAAGAAGAGTAAGAAATAGAATTACTGATGACATCAGAGCTACAATAGTGGACCATGTAATCAACCGTGGAATGACCCTGGGGGTAGCTGGCCAACGGGTCCAGCCTAACTCGAGCCGCTACACTGTAGCAAGTACCATAAGGACATCTTGAAATGAGAATCGGTTAGTACAGTCACTTTGCACAAAGATTTGTAGCACTGCCATATGCCAATGAGAAACACACCAATACCATTGATGTAAAAATACTGAAATTGTTACTTTACAGAATTGCTGGATGACCAGATGCTGGGGCAGAGGAAGCATGTTCACTGCAGACCAAGTAACCCATATAGTCATTATGGCGATTGCAAATAATCCTATACTTGGAAATAAACACTTGTGTTTGTTTTGATGTGTTTGAATAAACACCAGTACTTGAAGTTTGGATCCCTCTATGCTTATGGATCTATGACAGAAGTATGAGCTCAAACTGACATAGCCTACCTTGTGCACAGAGAAAGCAAAAGCCAGATGTGTTTTGTATTCATACCATCAGTGTGCAGTTGGCGCATTGTGTGCTTAGTAGATGATGGCTTGTGTGTACTGTTTGATACGGAAACACCATTTTTACGAAGGTGTGAAGAGTTAATCTAGCTGTGTTCGCTTTTGCAAGAGAACTACAATGTTCTGATGATTGGGTGACAGGTTTTCTTATTTGTGTGTAGAGTTTTGCAAAATTAGCCAATAGTTGCAAAAAATGTGCTTAAGCACATATTAAGTTAAGCTTAATAAGGAAGTAACTGTGAGTTAAACATGGTCTCCGTGGTTCCTTAGTCTTAGGATATCACAGACGACCAACATTCTAAGACTGTTGCTGAATTGATCTCAAACCTTCGACAATGTTGTCATCGATGCTATCATCTAAACGACTCGAAACAGTATCTACTGGTAAATGATCCCTCTCTATCTGATTTGCTTAAATGAGCAGAACTGACTGAAGTTCACACCAGTCCGCCATCCTCCGTGACTTTTGACCTAGCACGCTGTTGCTAGCTGTAGCAGCCCTCCGATGGTAAACAACAAGCCAATAGGTGCAAACGTCCAGCCCACTTACATTGATTGACAGACAAAGTCATTCTGCTGAAAAGTCGCATTATGAAATAAATAGGCCATTGGGAAAAACGGGATTTTGAAATAAAGACTGACATTGAAAATGGGTCATTTTGGAATAAAAACGTCTGGAAATAAATAAAATGCCTCAGGAATAATCTCTATTATTGTGAAAAATAATGACCATGAAATAATATTTCACAATAATAAGTAAATTTATATAGTAGAATGCAATATATTTCACAATAATGAGCATTTTTTTCAAAATGTGTTTCATTATTTCACAATATCATTCTCACATTACATATCTGTGTCTTATTTATTCACATAGTTATTTATTTCATCATTGTAGCGACTTCCACAGTCGCTAGAGGCCGGGGATGGAGCCTGCCTATTTGCCTGACACGCTGTCAACTTTACGCAATAATACGAGAGGTGGAATTGTTTGCTTGTTTATTAAAATGCTTTGAGAGTTTACAATGTCATCGGCTCCTGATTCAGACTCTTACAACGTCACAGGCTCTAATATAACGAAGCAAAACATGTTGTGCAGCGGTCAACAAAAACTACAGCTACCCAGCCCTCCTCTCTGTCAAAATCAAAACCAGTGAATGACAGACTGACAACGCCCATTTATGTCACCGCTAGCACCCACGTGACTCCCATAACAACCAAACAAATAAAAACCCAGTGATCATCAAAATTCAATACATTCAATTATGGCTCCTACACACCAGCCCCTAATTATTAGGATCCCTTCTAATAATTACCCATAATTAACCAAGTAGGAGACATAAAACATGCAGAGAAAAGTCAAGCATTTACTGTATTTCAATATTACCCGCAGGAATCCTATAGGTAATCTTAAAGTCTATCTTTAAAGAAAAAAAATGAGAGACATTTTATGTCCAAATACAATCAATGTCTGATAATTGGACCCAGAAGTCTTTAACTGTGATCTTCCTCCAGCAGTAGACACAGTTTGGTAATAGGCCGATCCAGGCAACTAGTCTGAGTTTTAATCCGAACTTGACGAACGAATCCTCTTCGGTCAGGAAAAGTCTTTATCACACGTCCCATTGGCCAAGAGTTTCGAGGTGCCGAACTGTCCATGATGAGAACCAGATCTCCCACGATGAGGTTCCTTTTTACTCCAATCCATCGCTGACGTTCCTGTTGCTGTAGTAGGTATTCCTTCACCCATCTTTTCCAAAACAAGTCAGACATGTATTGGACATGTTTCCATCTTCTGTGTGTGTACATATCAGTGGAATGGAATACTCCTGGTGGTAATATCGGTGAGGTCTTTAACAGAAGAAGATGATTAGGGGTCAAAGCTTCCAGGTCGTTAGGATCCATTGAGGCTTTGGTAATTGGGCGGCTGTTAATGATGGCTTCAACCTCACAAAGTACAGTATGAAGACCTTCTTCATCCAGGTTTTGTACTTTCATTATGAAATTAAGTACTTTGCGAACCAGTCTTATCAGTCGCTCCCAGGTTCCTCCGTGATGTGAACCTCCAGGTGGATTAAAGGTCCATTTAACTCCCTTTTGCAGAAAGACGTCATTGATTTTTACCTGGTTCCAATGTTCAATGGCAGTTCTAAGTTCACGTTCAGCACCTACATGTCACAGGCTGGGTCTCTGACCCAGCACTCTGAACTCATTTTTGTATTTGTCTCATTTTAGATATTTGATTAGTTTGTGTCATTTCCTATTTATCTTTAGTTTAGGCAGTTATTGTATCTTGTATCGTTCATCACTTGTTAGGTCTGTTAAGTTTGTTGTCATGTCTAGTTTCAGTGTTTCCTGTTTTATTTTGGAAGGAGTCGTGTGTTCTTGGTTCTTTGTATTTAGCTTCACTGCTCCTGTCATTAGGTTCATGTTAGTCAGCTGTTTCCTCATGTGTCTCCACTTCCCCTGATCACCTCATGTGTGTATTTAAGTCCTCTGTTTTTTGCATGTCATTTGTCGGGTCGTCTGTTATTTCACCATAGTCATAGTTATAGTTAGAGTCATAGATTTTCTTGGTATTTGTTTCTTAGTGTTTTTTCGTTTGCTTAGGGTTCCTGGTTAACCCCTGTAATCACCTAAATAAAGGATCACTTTTCTGTTTAAACTTACAACTCCTCATCTGCTTTTGGGTCCTGTTTCCATTACACACCGGCGCACCCCGCTGTGACAGAACGACCCGACCAGTATGGACCCAGCGGACATCTGTGAGGATTTTTGGGAGTTCAACACTCAGGTGACCGTTCTCCGCGGACAGTGGATTTGCTACTCCGCGTGCAGACAGGAGAATGAGAAGGAGTCAATCAGAGTTCAGCTAAAACAGATTTTGTCTGCATATCCTGCTTACGCGGCGGGATTGTCGGAGGATGTGCAGGATTTTGTTCGCACCGTTTTGCCACCGCAGCAGCATCAAAACCGCGAACAGGAATCACTGCCGCTGCCTTGCGAGCCTGAGACGGTTCGTGTCGGTTCGCTGAGACTCGCCGCAGCGTCACCACCTCTCAGCTCATCAGTTTCCACACCCTCGTCACAGTCTTGCCACACTCTTGCCACAGTCCAGCGCGAGGAAGCGCTGGACGCCATAGATTTGGACTACGACGAACGTCAGTCAATATTCAGCGCTCTATTGGAGGAGGAGCTCCGGTGGAAGCCATGGTTCATTCCAGAGCACGAGCACTCTTTCCGGGGAACTCGACTGGCTCTCGGGGGTCCCCGGAGTTACCAGGGACTTCCACCCATTGCTCCGCCGTCTTCCACTCTCAAGAAAAAGCGGCGTGCGCACCACCGACGCTCCGCACCACAAACGAAAGTGAGTGACTATATTTTGGCTCCTCATGTTTTTTCTCAGGAGAATATTAAAACTAACACTGACTTACCAGTTCATTAGCCCAGCTATAAAGAGACTGTTTATGATTTTCACGTTGCTAAGACTGAGAATATTTCGGCCGAGTCTTCCACGGACCATCCTATCCCTTTGCAAACTTCCCGCTTCTCTGTGCATTGATCATGCCACGAACTATGCGTCCAAGAAGCCTAATTATGAGACTGTTTGCACTGGAAATGCTAGCCATCAGGCTCAGCTAAGCTGCTGTGGGACTGTAATCCAGGCCGGGTTGGAGCCAGGGGCGGAGGTGCAGTTTGTGCAGCCTTTTCCAGTGTCAGCTGGAGGGCCCGAGGAGCCCGTCCAGCCTCACTGGACTCTGCTGGGGGTTCGGGAGAACCCAGCCAGCCTCATGTGTCTCCACTTCCCCTGATCACCTCATGTGTGTATTTCAGTCCTCTGTTTTTTTTGCATGTCATTTGTCGGGTCGTCTGTTATTTCACCATAGTCATAGTTATAGTCATAGTCATAGATTTTCTTGGTATTTGTTTCTTAGTGTTTTTTCGTTTGCTTAGGGTTCCTGGTTAACCCCTGTAATCACCTAAATAAAGGATCACTTTTCTGTTTAAACTTACAACTCCTCGTCCTCATCTGCTTTTGGGTCCTGTTTCTATTACACACCGGCGCACCCCGCCGTGACACTACAAAATTGGTTCCGTTGTCAGAACGCAGTTCTCGAACCTGACCTCTTCTTGCATTGAAACGTCTGAACGCATTAATGAAAGAGTCAGTATCCAGTGATGGAGCAACCTCAATGTGAACAGCACGGATAGCAAGGCAGGTGAACATAACACCGTATCTCTTCACCACGCTCCTCCTACTTTTTACACTGAAGGGTCCGAAGTAATCCACTCCCACCCGCGTGAATGGAGGTTCATCTGGAATGATTCTTTCATTGGGCAAATCCGCCATCTGTTGATTCACTGGTGGAGCATTAAGACGTCGACAGATGACACATTTAGATAACACTTTTCTTATTGCTGTACTAGCTCCAATCAACCAGTACTTTTCTCTTAGCTTAGACAGCATGTGGTTACGACCACCATGTCCAACTTCCTGATGTATGTGTCTAAGCAAGAGCTCGGAAATGTGTTGATCCTTTGCTAGTATTATGGGATGTTTCACCTCAACTGGCATCGATGATCTACTGAGTCTCCCACCCACTCTGAGAATTCCATCTTGCAGCTGTGGGCAGAGTCTTCTTAGAGGACTTGATTTTATAATGGGTTGTCCCTTCTCCAGACTCACAAGCTCCAAGGAAAATCTCCTCCTCTGACAGAACTTGATAATGACAACCTCAGCTTTGTCCAGATCTTCCACTGTAAGATTCTTAATCACAGATGTCCTCTTAAAGTTCCTCAGCTTTTCTTCCACAAATGATTTCTGTTGCTCTTTGGTGACCTCTGACTGTGGTAAGCTTGAACACAATTCTCTCCTTTTCTTCACAAAGGACAGAAGCAAGTCCTTAAATTTTAACAGCCATGCCACTGACTTCTTAAGACGTGTCCAGGTGGAAAAATGTTTAAACAAGCGAGTAACAGAATTTTCTCCAGCTTGCTCAACACTCTCTGTGGCAACTGTTTTTACCTCAGGATCATCAGATGCAAGCAGACTGATATCATCTGGGTAGACAGGCCATTCACTTCTAGATTGTAGAAGATACTGAGGCCCAGACAACCATTTTGTATTCTTCATAAAAACATCGACTTTCACTCCTCTTGAGGCCATATCTGCTGGATTACTGGCAGTGTCCACATATCTCCATTGCGAGGAAGATGAAACTCCTAAGATTTGTGAAACTTGTTTGGCCACAAAAACCTTGAATCTTGAAGTCTCACTCCTGATGTATTTAAGAACAGAAGCACTGTCTGTCCAAAACACAGAATCCAGAAGTTCCATCTGCAGCTCTTTCCTCCAGAGTACATCCAATCGACTGCCCATGGTTGCTGCAATGAGCTCCATCCTCGGGATGGTAAAGGATTTAAGAGGAGCAACACGAGCCTTTCCCATAACAAACGCACAGTGTCGTTCTGAACAGATGTTTTCAATCAGCAGACAGGTCACTGTTCCATATCCATCCTCACTGGCATCAGAGAAATGGTGCAACTGAGCACTCGTGATTTCTCCAAATCCATCAGGTTTCAGACAACGACTCACTTCAAACTTGCTCAATAGCTGGAGCTGCTGGAGCCATGTTAACCATCTTTTGGAAAACAGCTCTGGTACGTTATCGTCCCAACCGATTCCTTCCTGGCATAGATCTCTTAGGATTTTCTTAGCAGTTAAGACCACAGGACTTAGCATTCCAAGAGGATCATAGATAGAACTGACAATTGAAAGGATTCCTCTTCTGGTGAGCGGTCTGTCCTTGAGCACAATCTTGAACTTAAAAGAGTCTGATTTTATGCACCACTCCACGCCCAAAACTCGCTCGATCATTGAGGAATCCAATTCCATGTTCAACTCTTTCATTCCTGTGGCTCTGTGACTTTCAGGAATTGATTCCAGCACTCCAGGCTTGTTGGTGATCCACTTTTTGAGCAGAAATCCTCCTTTGGCACACAAAGAAACCAACTCGTGGTACATTAACACTGCTTCCTCATCAGTTTCAACGGACACAAGACAATCGTCCACATAAAAACAATGCAACAACTTCTTCACAGCTTCCTCACTGTAGAGATGTCCAAAGTCATCCGCACACTTTCTGAGTGCAAAGTTGGCGCAACTTGGCAACAAGTTGCCCCGAAGAGATGTACATTCATCCTGTATTCAGATGTTGGTTGTTTTAGATCACCTTTAGGCCACCAGAGAAATCTCAATAGATCTTTATCTTCAGCTGGAACCATGACTTGATGGAACATGGATTCAATATCTCCCATAATTACAACTGGCTCCTTCCTGAATCTTGTGATCACTCCTATTAAAGAGCTTGTAAGATCAGGTCCTTGTAAGAGTTGGGAGTTTAAAGATGTTCCATGATAACTCACTCCACAGTCAAACACAACTCCGAGTTTCTTCTTGGTCTGATGGTAAACACCATGGTGTGGTATATACCACAGCTTGCCATCATTGCGATTGATCTCCTCTTCCGGGACCTTTTCAGCATATCCTTTAGCCAGAAGCTCATTCATGAAGACTTTGTACTCAGTATGAAACACTGTCTCTCTCAAATCTCTTTTTTAGAAAGCGCAGACGTTGTTGAACAACTTTCTTATTGTTTGGCATACTGATACTGGCATTCCGAAAAGGTAATGCTATCTGGATATGACCACCCACATATTTGGCAGAGTTAGTCACTATTTCCAGAAATCTCTGATCCTCTCTTGACAATCCAACCTGCTCATCAACTTTGCTCTCAGGAAAGTCATTCTTGAACTGTTGCTGCCAAAGATCCTCCAGCGTGACAACAGAAATTCTGTTGACTGTAACTTGTGGATGCTTCTGATCACCTGTAGCTTCACAGTTTCCTGAAAGTGGTCCATTGATGGTCCAGCCAAGCCTTGTCCTTACGGCATATGGTCCTCCATTAACACTACACACCACTTCCAGAGGTTCCAAGGCTTTGGGAATGTTTGTTCCAATCAGAAGTTCGATTCCTGCATTTATTTGAGGCAAGGTTATGCGTTTTAAATGTGCCCATCCTTCAATATCTCCTGGTGTTGTAATATTTCCTTTATGTACAGGCATGGACTCCTGTGTGTACACTTTTGGCAGTTCCAGAAATTCGTCACCACAAAGAGCGGCAACCTCCAGTCCTGATAAAGTGTTGCTGCTCACAATTCTTTCCTGGCTCATGGTTCTGAGGAGGATGTTTCCTTTCCTTCCCTCAAGGTGAAGTCTGCGCATCAGACTCTCAGTGCAGAAAACTGCTGTGCTCCCTTGGTCCAAAAAAGCATATGTTGTAATAATGTTGCTTCCTTTCTTTGACTTTACTTGGACAGGCACAATGGGCAGTTTACAGTCCTGATCTCCAGCCCCTGTAAGACCACTCGACACCAGTGTGCTCACATGCGGCTGCATGTTCCTGCCGGTCTTTTCAGAAGGTGAACTTTCTTTGTGCAGGATGGTGGGATGTTTTCGGCTGCATTTGGAACAGGAAATCCTCTTACGGCAATCTTTACTGATGTGTCCTATACACAAGCAGCCAATACAGATGCCATTTTCCTTTAAGAAGGTTATCTTCTTCTCATGAGCCATTTTTCCCAACTGTGCACAGACATCCAACATGTGTCTTCCTCCACAACAAATACAGACGTTCCTTCCAACCTGATTATTTTTGATTTCCATTTCCGCAGGCTTAGGTGTTCTCTCCACAACTTGCATAGTGGTGGCAAAGCTTGTTCCTTTATTTCCAGGTCTGCCTTGATACTTGGCTTTACTCATTCCTTTTGTTGGTAAAGAAAGCGGAGAATCTTGAATATCACCGAATACAGGATCAGTTAATATTCTTATTTGCTTCTCCAAAAAGTCTGCAATGTCCATAAATTTGGCTCTTCTTTTATGCCTTTCTTGCAGGTCACAAACATGGCTTCTCCATTTGTCCCTAAATTTATACGGCAATTTTTTAATAATGTTCACCATATTAGAAGGCATGTCCAAATCACTCAGATGCTGCACCTCCTCCATTGCATTACAGCATCCCCTGAGGAACAAACTGTAGTTCTGAAGAGCTTTTACTTCCTCTGTTTTAATTGATGGCCATGAAAGTGCCTTGTCCAGATATGCAGCTGCGACCTTCTGTTCATCGCCATAGTGCTCCTTTAACAGTGATTTTGCCTTACGATAACCACGATCTGAGTTCATTTGTTGACAGCTTCTCACCAATTCCTTTGCATGGCCTCTTGTGTACTGTTCCAAAAAATATAAACTATCGCTGTTATTTTTCGTATTGCACTCAACTGCATTCTCAAATGCTTTAATAAATGAATAATATTGAAGTGGATCTCCATCAAAATGAGGTATTTCTCTCTTTGGTAAAGAAAAGAGGCTTTGTTGTTGGATTAAGAGTGTTGTTATTTCATTTTGTTTAGTCATTATTCCAATAACATCATTTTGTGGTTCCAGTTCCACCATACCATTTGTATGACAGCCATTTTGTCCATTTGCATCAGATGGGTTTGAAGGAATAACTGAATATTGTCGAGGATGCTTATTTTGAGAAGATTCAGTCAGCACGGCTTGTTGCATGACACATTCCAGGGTTTTATCTTTTCTCCTGTTTTGAGTTTCAGCATTAGTCAATGAATTTTGTTTTGCAGAAATGTGAGGTATAAATTCCAATGCATCAACATTAAGGGTTTGTTTAGATCTTTCATGGGAAATGTATGAATTCATTCCATCTGAAACTTTTAAAGATCCTTTTTTGCTTGTTATACTTTGAGCTTTAAGGACATTTATTGTAGCCATTTTTTCAGCAATTTCAGTGTCCAATTTTAGCCTTTCCTTTCTTTTACGAAGACGTTCCTCCTCTTCTTCCAGTACATGTTTCTCATCCAAAATCTTCTGCTTTATCATTAAAGCTGCCAACTCTGCCTCAGCTTTCATATGAACAGATGAAGTTGAAGATCTTGATGAAGAAGTTTTGTCACTTTCAACATTTGAAACACTATCACTTGGCTTGATATCATCCTCCACTTCTGTCTCAGTATTTGATGCAACATTGTTTTCCAATAAATTGATTTGCTTTGGACAAACAGCAGGATTTTGTTCTCTTTGATTTATCCAGTTTTGAATTTCATTTAAAAACACATTGGTGTATTTCATGATGTTTGAAAACCATTCCTCTTGTTTTATTACTACTTCTTCTGGCACCAAAGACAACACCTCAACATGTGAACTTGAAGCCTTTTCACACAGTGCCTTTAAATCCACCAAATACTGCTTAATTTGAGAAAGATTTTCATTGTGTTGCATGAGCGCTTTCATTTTTTGTATTCATTTTATTGACATAAATTTTGCATTCATTTTGTAATTTTTCGATTTTATTCAACAATGCCTTTCCAGTCATTTTTCTTTCTCTCTTTCCCCCCAAATCATTAGAGGAACAATCATCACCTCCTGTTTGACTCATGATTTTCCCGTTTGTTTGTTTTATTTATTTATTTTAATCTTCAGTGATCATCCATTAAAACATATATCCACTGGAAGCCACAATAGACTTTGACCATAAAATCCTTTCAACGTAACGGCACTTTAGTTGTCCATTTGAACATCATCCAAGCAGCATAATTAATAAGACGCAGCGCAGACATCAATCCAAGAGCGCACCCAAAAACGTTGCACATATAACCAACATTCATTCCATTCAGTGTCTCCTCTTGAAACATCTCAGTGCTAATCCAATGTGGCTTCCTTTTCCACAACCAGACATGCACAGGTATTCTTACCTGCGCTCCTCAGAATTGCGTCAGGTGTGTCGGTGCTACTGGGCTCACTCATTCAGATGCGCTGCACTTACTTGGCGTCTCCGCTGGAGGGCCCGAGGAGCCCGCCCGGCCTCAAGCCACGTCAGCTGGAGGGCCCGAGGAGCCCGTCCGGCCTCATGCCTCGTCAGCTGGGGGGTCCGAGGAGCCCGTCCAGCCGCCTTCTACTCCTGCTTCGCCGTCACCTGGTCCAGCCTCTGCCTCAGCTCCTGCTTCGCCGTCGCCTGGTCCGGCTGATCTGATTTCTTTGATCCTGCTTGCGGCTTGCTTCTCCAGAATGCTGTTTTTTGTTGACTAAAGATGTAGCGACTTCCACAGTCGCTAGAGGCTGGGGATGGAGCCTGCCTATTTGCCTGACGCGCTGTCAACTTTACGCAATAATGCGAGAGGTGGAATTGTTTGCTTGTTTATTAAAGTGCTTTGAGAGTTTACAGAGTAATGTCATCGGCTCCTGATTCAGACTCTTACAACGTCACAGGCTCTAATATAACGAAGCGAAACATATTGTGCAGTGGTCAACAAAAACTACGGCTACCCAGCCCTCCTCTCTGTCAAAATCAAAACCAGTGAATGACAGACTGACAACGCCCTTTATGTCACCGCTAGCACCCACGTGATTCCCATAACAACCAAACAAATAAAAACCCAGTGATCATCAAAATTCAATACATTCAATTATGGCTCCTCCAATCATGACCTATTTATTTATTTAATTTTGAACACTTTGGAGTTCCATAGTAATTAAGTCATTAAGTGTGATTGGAGAAAAGGAAGTAAATGACCCAAGACAACAAGGGGTATCTTCACAGGGCCGTGCAGAGAGGTTTAAAGGGGCGGGTGCTCAAAGTTAAAAAGGGGCACATTGAACCAGGCTGAATAACAACAACACATTCATCAAGAATCTAATATGGGAAGGGCAGGGCTGTGTTGATCTGAGACTGTAGACATTAAAAAGTCCATAGGAGAGATGGTAGCTGATTAAACAAGTGTCATGAGATAATAACAAAATGCAAAGATTGGTGACAGCGCTTGGAACCATAAGGCAACAAAACACTGTGAGAAATAAACTCGGCTCTGCCTGTGAATCACTCTTTGCTTCTCTTCTTCCATCCCATCATTTCATATATCACTCTCCACTTGCTGTCTATCTGAGAACAAAGCACAACTTGCTATTGCAATAAACTATAATCTAATTATCCACATCTAACAACTCTTGCACTTAATCTAAAATAAAATGATGACAGAAAAATGTTATAGCCCTGCCTTTAGTAGCCTCCCACAGCTCCTGCTGTTTCCTCCTCATGTCCTTACCAGGCATGTCTGGATAATGTTATATCATGAGTAATATTTTTTTTTTAAATTCATCTAAATAAAACACACACATGCACACACAGTGACATTTTAGACCTTCTTCAGAATACTGTATATACTATGGACATCATGGTGCTGATCCACAATCCTTACATTATTATTTATTACTAGAGCTACAATAATAAAGCAAAGAGGGGGAAGTAATAAATATGAAATAATGTATTTATGATGATTCCATTTGTTTCACTATCCACTCTGTGCAGGGGCAAAGCTTATTACATTTTTAAACTGTAGAGATACAATCATTTTACTGCTGTAAAATCCAACTTTTGTCTTATTTAAAATATAAATCTAATATAATCTGCTTCTTAATGTATGTTCTTTAAAATACAGCTTGTGTTTTTAAATATATTATAATTATAATTATTATTATGTGGACATGCATATTAGATCATTTTTTAGTGAAATATAATCCCTCCAGAAAGGCAGGAAAAGCCCGGAAACTTACTTTAAAATTAAATATGTTTCTAAA
Source organism: Rhamphochromis sp. 'chilingali' (assembly GCF_963969265.1). Classification (NCBI taxonomy): domain Eukaryota; kingdom Metazoa; phylum Chordata; class Actinopteri; order Cichliformes; family Cichlidae; genus Rhamphochromis; species Rhamphochromis sp. 'chilingali'. Next base: position 28,537,719 of record NC_137932.1, read on the forward strand.
TACTTTAAAACTAAATATGTTCCCTAAAACGGTGGACAGAGCTACAGACCCATGACAGCCAGGTAGCCAGCAGCTATGACCAGCACTACTTGTGCAGTTAATAAAAGGACAGGTAATGTTTGTCACGCTGTTGCACACACAGCACGCTCGTTTGTTTCAGTTCCTCAGTTGCAACAAGACATCTTACCAACGTGTACGTAATAAGCTAATACTCCTGGGTGCTATACACTACAGTGTACGCTGTACACCTACTTACTGGTTTTGTCGCATCAGTCTGTGTCTCTGAGTTAACTTGTGTCTCTCCTACAGCTCCGGACCGCTAAAAATGCGCGTGCTCTTTGTGAGCTCGTTCCCGGCTCGTAACCAGCGCGTTCTGCCGTCAAGGGCGATCATTGGTTAAATGTGATCATGTGACTGATGCAAGCCAGATCCTTTTATTTAGCAAAACTGTGATTAATAGTTAAATATTATTGTTGAGGGGCACAGACAGGACTCCGCACGCACGCACACACACATAAAAAAATAATAATAATACTAATTTTTTTTTTAAAAGTTACCTCAACAAAAGGGCACTTTGGGCACCCATCAGGAAAGGGGCGGGTGCTCAAGCCCCTCTAGCCCCCCCCCCTCTGCACGTGCCTGTATCTTCATAAGGGGTGGCACTTGAGGAAATTTTGGATCTCAAGTCCATAACCTTATTTACAAAATGATTGAGGAAAGTATTGCAATCTTCATCAGAAAGTCACACAGCATGCTGAGTTGGAGGAGAAACAATATTGTTTATGGTATCAAATAGAGCTCTCGAATTACTTTTATGATGATTTATAAGATTATTGAAATAAGAGGAGCTAGCCTCTTTGACTGATTCATTATATAAGTAAAGAAGTAATATGTGGTTTGAATGCAAGCAGGTTTGCCTACAGCTAATTAAAGGCAGATCCAGCCCATAATACTGCAGCATGCAGTTTGTGATTTATAGGCTTTCTGCTGTTGAGTTGCAGTTTGATCTCATGGAACAAATGGAACAGGTGCAAACAGCTGTAAACAGCTGTTCTGCAGCTAACAAAATTAATTTAACATTTTCCAATCTACACACATTCAAATACTCATTGAGTCTGTGTAGCAAATCAATGAACTCTACAGGCAGGTCACTAAAGGCGCAAAGCAGCAACAACCTTGACAAAATGAAAACTATGAAAATCACTTTTTGTTGCATTACAGAGTTCCTGGCTGCCGTTTTACAGATTATTAATTAGAACTTTTTTTCTTAATTTGAATTTCACAGCTCATATGTGTTGAATAAGAGCACTCAGGATGTAGTGAGAAAATATATTTAGTTCAGGCTGAGTCATAGCAAACCTTTTGTCATGGTCCTGGGTCGTGTGACCCAGTGTTTTGTGTTTAGCCTATTTTGATGTTTATTGTTTGTTTAGGTTCTCTAAGGTAGTCCAGCCATTTGTATATATTACCCTTGTATTAAGTCCCTTGCCCTTCGTGTGTTTATGTCTGTGTGTCTTGTATTGTCAAGTTCATGCTGTCAGTTATGTCATCTCCCCTGTACTAAGTTTCCCTGGGTCGTGAGTCATGTCTGCGTGGTTATGTTTAGTTCTTGTCATGTCTAATTTCCATGTTTCCTGTTTTACTTTGTAAATCTGTATTCATGTCAGTGTATTCAGTTGCACCCTCCTGTCCTGTCGTTAGGTTCATGTGTGTCAGCTGTGATCCCATGTGTGGCCACTTCCCCTGATCATCCCTCATGTGTATTTAGTCTCTGTGTTTCATGTAGTCTGCGTCGCGTCGTCTGTGTTCCCACCCTCTGTGTTTCCATGCCCGGTCTGTTGTCTTCCAAGCCATAGCCTCACCTAGTGATGGCCAAATGAAGCTTTCCGAAGCACTGAAGCTTGTATTGAAAAACGGTTCATTACTCGAAGCTTTTCAACACAGTCCTCTCCGGTGACATCTGGTGGTGAAAATTTTAAAGAGCAGCTTGAATCTGCAAAATAAAACGGACTGCTCAATTATCACTGCTCACTCAAGAGTGGAGTTCTCTCTGATATTGGGCCACCGTTCCGTTGCTTTGAACATGTAATTGGTTTTGTTTTCTCGATTGGGGGGCTGAAAAAAATGTAATGCGTATCTGCGTAATACATTTTGATCAATAAACTTTCCCTATTTAAACATGCACTATGGTGTGGCCTTTCTTTGCTCATAACTCCTTGATGTTGGTAAATACAATAAGTGAGCAATATATATAATATACATATGAGAATGCACAGCACATTATGGAGTATGCCCCTGCTGTGAAGTCCTGCCTCCATCTACTTGTCGTTTAATCACTGGACAGCTGGACAGGTTCATACAAAATATTAGATTAGGCCAATTCCTATACATATTTTTGACCTAGGGGTGGGATTGATTGTGAACTGGAAAGGGAAAATGCTTAGGGAGCTGAGTACGGCTGCATCGTTACTGATTTGTAGAACCATTTTGATTCGATACAGGATCCGGTTCAATTTGATTGGAATCTGGAAAGTTTTGCCTCAGTCAGAAATATTACAATTCTGATCATTTAACAGTATATATCCATAATTTCGTATCTATTAAAAGAAAGCTGACACATGTGAGACTTAATTAGAGATGTAAACAGAGAGTTATGAAACCTGCAGCTGCAGAAGCCAGCGAAAAAAAAGGAGGCAAACACAGCGCGGACCCGACGACACACCAAAATCTGATTCTGACGCGTCGGGTCCGCGCTCTGTGTTTACGTTTGTATGCAGAATCCGTAAACCTGCTCCCAGTTACTGTTTTAGCTGTATGGTGTTTGACGACATGTTGTGAGGTTTAACCTGAGATGCTGGCGTTTCAGGCATAATAACGTTAATTTACAAATCGACACGGGATTTTAATGAATCAATATCACTTTATTCAATTTAGCATGGATTGTAATCAGAAAAGCGATAATCAAAACCCACCCCTAATCAAGAACTTGCAAAGTAAAAACATGATCTATGTAAGGTAGCCCTTTTGTTATTTACATTTAAAAAGAGGATTAGTGTTACTGTGCGCTGGCTGAGTCTGTTTCTTTTCTTAGAAATAGTTTCTCCTGCCCTGGAGAAAATCCACTTGCATGGAACAGAAGAGGCTGTGGAGTGCAGGAACCACACTGCAAGCTAGTAGATATGCAGGTATTCCTGGGTCCTGCAGACTATCACCTAAAAACAATAAACAAAATGATTTTCTAAACTGTGTAGCACTGTAATAGTGTCAAATACATTTTTGTAGTCTTCATTAGCTTTAATTCACATGGAAGTGTTCCTAAAGTCATATGCTGTAATGATATTTACATTATGAAAACATGATTTTGGACATTTCAAGTTTTGCACTTCGGCAGATAAAATGAATTGAGCAAAATCAACTCAAAATATTCCCACACGCCAGAATGTCCTCTCTTCCTCGCTGGCTCCATATCTGTCAGTGGAATGATCACCTCGTCGCTATCTGTCACCATCAACACACTCCACGAATCCCGTGGATGATTCACTTCCTTATATCCGTTTGAATCAGCTACCGAAGCAGTTAGGTGCGTAATGAAGCTTCGGACGTCACTGGTCACGTGACTTTTGCCAAACGAAGCAAGCCTCGACACAGTGCTTCTGAACCAGTGTGTTGTTTTTTTCGACACACGCTCCGGAGCGTCAGCTTCAAGCGGGCCATCACTAGCCTCACCATAGTTTGTTCCCAGTTTAGGTTTCTGTTTAGCCACGCTATCCCTGCTGTGTTTGTACACCTTGTTTTCAGCCATATTAAAGGCTCGCCTTCTGTTAAGCTCACTCCCGTCTGCTCACTTGTGTACTGTTGGATTGTAGTGTTATTTTATGCCATGTTATACTCCGAATTAAAGATTGTGAATTATTATGTAGTTTTAGTTTGCATTATTCTCCTGAATTAGAAGAAGCTGATAACTATTGCATTAGTTAAACTGATTTGCATTACATTAAACTGCTGACTTGTTGTGAATGAATGACATTGTTTTATGATGCATTATACTGCTGAGTTATAAGAAATACTGTTCGCAGAGAGTTATTGTCTTATTTGTCTGATTAGAAGAGAACAGAATATGCTGGAGTTTTCTGCCCCATCTCAGCAGGAGCAGATAAACAGGGAGCCAAGGTCGTAGCTTAGACGCCGTGTGAGAGAAAGCATGCGAATGTTTAGGCTTTTTATGATAAGGTGGAGGCACCAGACGCTATAAAAGTTTGAGCAATGCTCCACCATTTTGAGATCTGAGGCTGTCTGCATACAGTGTCCATCTCCCACGCGTGTGATCATTAAAATCATCGTTTGACTCAACCCGGCCGGACCAGTGTTGTTATTGTGGTTTTTTCTCTTGTTTCCATCCCCAATTTTGAACTCGTAACAGCTTGGGGGCTCGTCCTGTGGTATTGGGGTGGAATTTAAAAGTTTGGACGGTCCGAGGTTGTCGAATGGACAGGCACGAGCCAGTGGTCTGATGTGAGTGGGCATAAGCCGGCTTATCTAAAGGTAAGGCACTATCTGTTGAAATATTTCCAAAGTGTGCCAAATTGGATATGACTAAATTAAAGTCTACTCACTGAAATTACTGGTAGAGTGTCTGTTTTGATTTTGATGAGAATCACCGTGTGTTATGCAGTTAAAGTTGCTTAAGAGTATTTAATGAAGTTGAAGAAATATGAACGTAATAATGTTGGGTTTGAGTCCCTGGATATTGAGTTAAAGTCTCAAGTAGTTTGGTAGGGAATTGGCTAGGTATATTTTAGAAAATTAGACCAGAAACTGTTCCAGAAGTAACAGCGGCTGGTATTGGCCGTAAAAAAGTTACCTTTCTTCGGTTGGACCCGTTATGGTAAAATTTGTCAAAATTGTGTAGGCGAAAATTGTTATAGGACGGCACCAGAAGTTGCTAAGAAGCACATAGCCCGGAGGTTATGCTCCCTCCTGGCCGTGGACGCGCGGTCTTGACCTGTCGGCGAACAGGGTTAGTTCAGTTTGGCTTAACTGTGGGGTACAGGGCATCCCGGAATCAAGCTAGGAGTTAGAGTCTCCTCACCGTTTTAAACGGTGTCATGTGCTTTTTTGGATACTGTTAAATTGAGTTAGGGATTTTAGAAATTAGGTCAGAAACTGTTCCAGAAGTAACAGATACTGTTTGATTGATTACAAAAAAGTGACCTTTCTTCGGTTGGACCCGTTATATTAAATTTGTCGAAATTTGTTAGGTGCTGAATCTGTCAGGCCTGTCAGTGATTGTAAATATAAGACGTCTTTTGTAATATAAAGTAATAAAGTTTTGTCTGAGCTTTGTGTGACCCTGTGTGTGACGTGCAGCTGCAGCGCTGCGAGCTATTTTTAGACTGTGTGTGAACATGCAAATGAGCTGTGACGCGCACAGAGGACTTTGCTTCCTGTGTAGCGTGTTATTGAGTTTTATAAGTTTGATTTGCAAACAATGATACATGCCTGTAATTAAAACGCTGATTTTGCTGATTATAATATTACAAATAAGGTTTTGAAGGACTAGGGTGTGAATGATGTTGGGTTTAAAGCTGAAACTCAGAGAGGAGTGTGTTGGGAGACTGGCATGTAGTCTGCAGTGCAAAGGTGAGCGTCTTGCCTGCTGGTCTATTTAACAGTGATGAAAATGATATTAAATAAATCTCTCAGTGTGTTGATACAGGTGGCTACGGGCCTGGACCAACTGCCCCCACAAGCGCAGCGGCCGAAGCAAAATTATAGTAATGGAAACCAAACTCAGCAAGAATCAGCAGCTGTGGAAAAGACAGCAGCTAGCAGAGAATTAAAGGAGAAATTAAGAGGTTTTAACACATAAAATTGGGGCCAACAGACTTGTGGAGGTTGGGAAGGCGTCCGGTGCATCACAACAAAAAGGTGAAAAAAAACACACAAGCAGAGAAATGTGAGAGAGAGGCACGTGCTAGAGGAATGCCTCGTTTGAGAAAAGAACGTTAAATTAGCCCATTTACAAACGCACATACACGCAATGAAGAAACAGCTTACACCCATGAACACGTGAAGATTTTCCAGCAAGTAAAGCAGTGAAACTTAACATACATCCGCCGTTAAATAATAAAGTTTATCCACTACTAACAAATAAACTCTCTGGGTTGCAGGACAACAACTTAACTTCAAAAAAAAAAAAAATCACAACCAGTGATAACACGACAAATTTTGTGGTTAATAAAAGTCAAATTGTGACATGTTTTCTGCTGATTGATTAATACAAGTGATTACTAAACGAAAGAAAATTCCAATTTTTTGTGCTTTTAACCCTTTAAGACCTACCATAGAACCAAGTTCGCCAGAGCTTATATTATATTTTTACATGCTGTGGAGCCATTTTTGGGACCATTTCAAGTTGCTATACATCAATACAACCATTATAGCCCAAACTTTAATAATATGTCTGCATTAGGTGCATAGTAATTACATAAATTGCAAAAAAGTGCAATAAACTACAAAAAAATTGAAAATCGTTTTTGTTTTTTTAACATATATTTCTAGTTAGAGAAATTTAAGAGGCTTATCCCTCAAAACTGTAAATACAAAAAAGTTACACAAACTAGTTTCCCACCACAGGAAATTTATTTTGAGTGTCTTCATAGTTTTATTTTTGAAATACACCAATTTTTGTATACTGCAGGAAAAACGAAAATAAATATTATAGTGCAAATTTGCAAAATAACAGCATATGCATCAAAATAAACTATTTCCAGCAGTGCAATATGAGTCCTAAGCATCCCAGAAACGACACATAAAGTCATAAACTCAAACATAACTTTTTAAAACACATAACAAGTAAAACACAAGCTCATAAGGCCCCGATCATAAAAAAACTACATTTCCGCAAAATGACGTCACTTCCGGTTTCGGGCAGGTCATGCGGTCATGTGATAGTTCGCGCTGATGGACGTAGGAAGTGTTACAAACAGCTGATGGATCGGCGAAGCGTGTTTCTGGAATATCATGTTTTTGTTGCTGCAAGTGATTTTTATGCAGTTTTTGCAAAGCTATATGTGGAAGGAAACTGTGACCTAGGACAAGCTGATGGCATAAGATGTAAGTACAACTCCTCCAGTTTCATATGCAAAAAAAATTATTGCGCTAGCTTACGTGGTTGCAGAGCTACCGGGATTTAAAAATAGTTACGCAAAACGGAGCGTGCCCGCTCCGATCGGCTGTAAAGGGTTAAACACGATCTTAGGAATTTTAACATGTACCTGTGTTGTCCTGCCAGCTTGGCGGGTCATGAGTGGATAATATGGTGAGAAAAAACAAAAAAAGGGGGAGAGAAGGCTGACACAGGGCCTGGTCCCGTTGTTTCTCCCCCTCTGAATAACACAGCCAATACAACATCACTTTCCTGTTCGTTTGTTTTTGTTTGTTTTTGTTTTTGTTTTGTTTTGTTTTTTCTCTTTATGCTTGGTTACAGGCTGCTTTGTCACCCGGAAAAGCCGAAGCTGACCCTGGACTCCTGCTCTCCCCTCTACCATCTTTGCTCTCTCCTCCACCATCTTTGATGTGACCCTGACCAAATGCTAAAGCAGCTGGACCCACAACAACGACTTGAAAACGTCAACAGTGCTGCAGGAAAACGATCTCATGCAGCAGAGACGGAGAGAGTTAAATCCAAGGCCCGTTTCACTACACAGGGAGATTTCCGTCAGCGTCTTTTCTTTCTGAGAAGACTGAGAAAGGCCCGGCTCCCACCACCGATTCTGACCACCTTATATAAAGGAAGTATTGAGAGCATCCTGAGCAGCTATATCACTGTCTGGTTCGGGAGCAGCACCATGCCGGACAGACAAGCTCTACAGAGGGTTGTGCGATCAGCTGAGCGCACCATCCGCTCCGAGCAGCCTGACCTGCACTCAATCTACAGCAGGCGGTGCTGGACCAAGACCAGGAAGATCGTGAAAGACCTCAGCCATCCCAACAACAGACTGTTCTCTCTGTTGCTGTGTACGTGACAAATAAACATCTGGATTTGGAAAACGAGGCACTCGCAAAGCCACCAGCATTGTGCCTGATCGGACACACCCCCTCTCACACACTCTTCACATTCTTGCCATATGGAAAAAGACAGCTTCAGCTGACGGAGCTGTGACGAAACGCCCATTAAGCCCAGATGAAAAGAGAGGCCGAGCAAAACCATGCTGACCTTAACCACTCTGCATTAAAACTGTGCAGGACAGTGACGGACCAACACTGACCATCGGGCAGCAAAAAGGGCGTGCCAGAGACAGGAGGAGTAACTGAGGTCAGGAGGCACCTCAGAATGGACAAAACACCAGGAGAAAATAAGCTGAAGGCACAGGTGTCGGGGCTCGGCCAGGAGCTGACCTCTGAGAAGAGCCGAACAGCAGAGCCGCAAAAGGCCGTGGAGCAAAGCAAGGAAAACATCGATGGACTTCAATCTGAAGTGGACGGGAAACATTGTGAGGTTTCTGCCCCTCAGTAAGAGCTCAAGGCATCAGAGCAGAAACTGAGCATGGCTCAGGAGGAGCTGGCTGATTATCGAACCCATCAGACTTGGAGTCCCAGACACACGACTTGACATCAGGCTCAGGGCCTCAGCAAGGAGATGAGAATAAAGCAGAACGAGCAGCAGTGACAGCAGCTGAACTTTGACCTGAACAAAATCTTGAATTGGCTGGGAGAAACAGAGGAAGAGCTGGAGCAGCAGCGTAGACTGGAGCTTGACACTGACATCCAGACGATTGAGCTGCGTATCAAAACCCTGAAGGAGCTACAGAAGCAAAAGGGTCAAGCTAAGGAGGAGTGGAATAAGGAGAAGATGCAGGACACTGGAGAAAAGCACTGCATCAATTGGGGCCAGAACCAGTATGGACAGAACTTTGAGCAGCAGCACCAACGGATGCAAAACGGACTGAAAAGGAGGAGGGCAGGACCCCAGGGCACGCTTCAGGCCGTGGTTTACCCAGAACACCAGGGCCCTGTTTCAGGAAGCCGGTTTGGAAAACTCAGAGTGAAAAACGACACTCACGGTTGAGTAACCCCGAACTGTCCAACTCGGAATATTCCGTTTCAGAAAGGCTGATAACAATTAGTTCAGTCAATGCGGAGTTGCTTTAACCCCAAGTGAAGCGCGCGGACGAGGATACATAAAGCCCTGATAAACGGAGCACAGATTAAGCGAGTCACCATGGAGACGGAGGGAAAGAAGGCGCGGTCAATGTATTTCACAGCGCTTGAGGCCGAAATTCTGATGGCAGCATATGCCGATAACATGCAAATTCCGCGGAAAAAAGTAACACAGCCACAGCTGCAAAAGAAAGGGAGCATGCATGGCAAAACATAGCCGACAGAGTCAATGCATGAGTATTAATATAAACATTGATCTAGGGATTTCCACCCATTTAACACGTTATTTTATCATATGTTATTTTATTTGTTATTTTATACATTTTATTTTGTGATGTGATGTGAGCGCAGGTGCAACCCAACAGGCCCCAAACGTGCCTGGCAGCAAGTAAAAATGAAATATAAAAATATAGTCCAAACAGGTAAGGTGTAATTGTATTATGAGCCATAGTGCTTGGTCTGTTTGTCCCATGTAAATTAATTGCAGTTAGAGGCTACATTAATTTTCTTTCTGTAAGCACTTATTGAAATTATCTGAGCACATTACAAGTACATATTTGCTTACTCTGTATGCTCAAATGTGACCCGTTATAGCCAACAGAAAAAAAGCGGAGGCCCGAAAAACAGGTGGGGGTCCTCCACCACCACCACTCACAGAGGCTGAGCAGTTGGCCCTCAGCCAAAACAGTGGGCGCCCTGTGGCTGAAGGCATCTCTGCGGGGACATCCTCTGAGTCAATAACCCCGCAAGACACAAGTGCCTACATAAGGGGTAAATTCAAAATAATACATGATGTGCATACATCCTTTCTTCACAGTCACCTTTGCAGTGCGACACATTCATTTGATAAACTCTTTACCATAATGAATTATTTTGTAGTGAAGTTATTTTCCGACTGATTTTGCCTTCCCTCAGCCTTGGTTGTCTTTGAGAGCATAATGACAATGAAGTGTAAGGTGCTTGGTATGTTTGTTAATTGCCATTTGGTCCCTTGTAAGTTATAAGTGACCTGTATAAACCTCATATTCTATCAGTTGATGGTGGTGGTGTACTGCATCTGGTGCAGCCTCCTGTTGAGCCAGACCAACATGCAGTTGTGAGTAATACTCCACAGATTATATGAGTTTACAGTAGAACAGCAATGTTGTTTATTTCTTTACTGCAGGAAAATAATGAAGAAACATTGACAGCTGTTACAGAGGAGGAAGCAACAGAGACACTTTATGAGGTTTACATCTTTTAATACTTTGTGTACAGGAAATACAGGCGACCAATAAAGCCAGTTGAACAAAAAATCTGTTTATTCTTCTTTCAACATGTTGAGGTGATGGGTCAAAGGAAATGATTGTGACATATGGTGTCTCTGACTGCGCTTCCATCTTGTATGTCCGTGGGAGGGTCAGGATGTTCATGGTTTGGATCACTGCTGATGTTTGGTTCAGAAGGACAGTGTTCTCCTCTAATTGTGGCAATGTTGTGAAGAATCACACATGCCACAATAATGTCACATGCCCTTTCTGGGGTGACCCTGAGTCTTTGCAGGCACTGGAACCGGGCCTTAAGCATTCCGATAGTCATTTCAATTCTGGCTCTTGTCCTGCAATTAGCCAGATTATATCGCTGCTGTGGGCCCGGTTCAGGGTCAGAGTAAGGGGTAAGCAAATAGGGTAAACATGGATACCCCCTATCACCAAGCAAGTAGCCAGTGAACTCTCCTAAGACAGAAGGGTACACTTCAGTTCAAATGTCCCTGAAGCAATTGGTCTTTATATATTTTAAAGTATTCTCAACTCACCATGTCCAAATTTTGTGCTCAGTGTACATTCACGGAATATTTGTGAGTCATGGACAGAGCCTGGCCACTTGGCTTCCACATTTGTGATAATGTTGGCAGCATCACATATGATCTTCACAGTGCAGAGAACACAAATTAGCATCCATTACTATAATGAAATAATTTGTTAGTTTGACATGCTACAGGGAACTATGTACCTGCACATTAATGCTGTGGAAAGACTTCCTGTTCACATAGTCTCCTTCATTTACTGAAGGAGCAATGATTGGAATGTGAGTGCCATCTGTACAGCCAATCACGCCTGGGAACCCTGAAAATAAATGTGCAATTTAAGTAGTAGTCCAAGTATCACCACATCATACATTAAGTTTTGGTCATCCTGATACCTGCAATTTTGTGGCATCCCTCTTTGATAAATCTTGTGGGTCTGTGACCGGGGAACACCACAGACGAGTACAGGAGACGTTTCAGTGCAACTGTAACATTCCTGACTGCCCGACAGACGGTAGCCTTGGAAACGTGCTCAGCGTCACCAATATTATACAGAAAGCTCCCGTTTGCAAGAAACCGAAGTGCAATACAAATAATATGCAATGAACTGAGAGCATGTCCGCGATGTGTCACATGCGTAATATATGGCCTGAGGATGTTATCCAAATAAATTATAGATTGTGCTGAGAAACGGTAACGTTCGCACAGAAAATCATCAGGAAATGATAAAATGTCCAAACGCGCTCTGATCACTCTCTCCCGGCGGAGAGCTCTGCGGAGAATTTGGGCTTCACGATCTACTGGCTCTTCAAGGAAGTGGCACGCCATGTCCGACACTTCCTACTGTCAGGTTTCCGACAAAGGGGCGGAGACAGTCAGGGTTAGTTGTAGTAAACCTGCTAGGGGGCAGGTTAGCTTCACGGAGTGTGTCGTCATAGTGACTCACTCAGGCTGCAGCTGAACTCGCTTTGTGAAACCGAAAACCCAGAGTTTTCGTTAACTCAGGGTATACTTACTCAGTTTTTCCACTAAACCGGCTTCCTGAAACAGGGCCCAGAACAGGAAAGTGATGAACACAAACACCCACACAAACACACACATCTACATTCACTGACTCAGAATGTAGAGAAACACACATATGAACATATGCACTCGTTGATTGAGTGAGAAATGACACACACACCTGCAAAAAATCAAAATGCTGATTCAATTCACTGAGAAGTGATCCACACACACACACATCTACAAGCTTGTGCAATAAAGAGTGACACACACATACGCTGATGCAATGAAGAATGCTTTACTAACAAATGCTGCACACAAACATCCGAATATGGAGTCGGTTACAACAACAAAAAGCCATTGATTGTTTATTGGCTAAATGCATTTCATGCCACACAGAGGGCATCTGTGTAGATTTAGGGGACAAGGTCTAAAGCAGTGTGGTTGGGAAAATAATATCTGTGCATGATGTCTATTTATGGCTTAAGGCCTCCACTGAATTGTGTACTGTGCTTGACACAGGCTGATAAGGAGCAGTGGTACAGAGTGAAAATGATGAGTGAATGATGTGAGTTTTATTTCGGAGAGAATATGAAAAGGTTGTGTTGATTTGACTCAGTTGTTTAACTTTCTGCCAAAGCAAAACATTTGTGTGTAACCAGTGTCTACTATTGAATCAAGTCAATCTAACATGTCTTTGTCAGTGAAAAAAAAAAAAGGAGTTACGGTGCCTGTATGCCTACACAATATAGTGTGTGAAGTTTTGGTTGATTTTTGGGTTTTGTTTGACACTAGGTTGATTCTATCAGTGAGGTTTGGATTGTTCTCTTTCTCTAAGAGAGAGAAGGATGGTTTTATGTTTGGACATGTTTCCAATGGGCCCCAGTATCTGTTATTATATGAGTGTTTTATTGTTTACGTCTGTTTTTTCCTTTTGTTACAGTGCACTGAGATAAGAACATCTGAGAGGTGTGATCCACCGGTGGTGATATTTTGGTATTTTGTGAGTTTCTGATTTAACAAATCAGCTCTTTAATCCAGGCCTGAGAGATTGAACTTTAAAGCGCTATAAAATATTCTTATTGAAAACAGTCGCAAAGTATTTTTTCTCCATGATTACAATGAGCTTGGGAGAAAATTCACTTATATGGGACACTAATTGAATGAGAATTCCGGAGCCTAAAAGGATTGCAGCGAGTCAATCCAGTCCAAAGAAGGAAAAACAAACAAGGAACTGTTTCCTTTAAAATGATGACGTCATCTTGCTGGTGATGGAGCCTTGAATAGGCTGCGCATGAGACTCCATTATCAGCAACTTCTGGTATGAATGTGTGTGGATGTATGCATGTGACTGGACTGTGATGGATTGACGACTAAAAGTTTTAACTGACTTGATACTGAGACAAAAACGGTACTGACTTTAGGATTAGTAGATGTCCACGGACAATTCACCCAACCTGCAAAAGAAGGGTGGATGTTTTGTCTTGCTTTGTTTTGTTTGCAAGAACAGAAGAATGACAGAGACTAAAGGGGGAGGCTTTAGCTTCACTGCAGACTTAACCCTTTGGTTGCTAATTTTGAGTTACTGATGTTTGCATTAAGAAATTTGTGTTTTAGTAGCTGCGTTTTAATCAAGGTATCATATTATATTGTTGGGAATGTTAAATGCTAAAGTGAAGAAAAGGTTTGATTCCACTCATGACTGAGCATGTTATTTTTAACCATAGTGGGTCACTGTAAAGAGTCAATTAATTGTATAAAGAAAAAACAAACAAAAAACCCTCCACCGAGGTCTATGAATAATAGGGGAATGATAGGCAGCCACACTAAAAATGGAGATATGTAATGATAAACACTGGTCCCCGTCTTTTGGGTGCTTTCTTGAAGTACTCAAAACTTTAAAAGTAAGATAAAATAACAGGGGCATGTGCTGAGGGGTGGTGCTGCACAAGAACAAGAGTAAAATAAAGAAAATATTGTTTTTAGTTTCGAGAAGTGCAAATTAAAATGTACCATTACACTCAGAGGATCAATATGAAGCTTGATATTTGTTAATTTTGAATGAAGTACATGACTGGTGACTGTTCTGTCCTGAGCTTTTGTTTTTACAGCACCCGCTTGATCACACCAATGGTTTCTCGCCACCGAGGAGGGGTACTTGCAAACAAAAATAAAGAACGGGGAGGAATATCATCAAAACTGGAAAAAGGTAATCCCCAAAGGGGGTGATAACGCCATAACTTTCACTTATGGTCAAATTCTCAAAATTTGACCCCGAACTCGAAAAATTCTTAAAACATTTAGAGACAAAGTGGAGATTTAGATAAATATAATGTCGTAAACCACATAAGGATGAAGTATTTGATTCAATAAGATGGTGAAATAACAAGCAGCAAAATGTTGATCATATTAAGTATGTTTATTCAAGGGTGCAGAGAAGATTATTATTATTATTAAAGACAACAAATGAAATAACGAAAACTAGAAGTGGAAAAATTTGCGTTAACGGTAATAAAATCAAAACAAAAAGGAATACTAACTAAAACTGTACTGAATGTTCACAAAACTAACTAAAATTAACTAGATTTATAGCAAAATGTGTTTGGTTGCATTGATGTGTGCGTGCCCTGCAATAGTAAAGTTAAGGCAGTACGTTAGTCGAGTCGTCTGTGTGGCTGCTCCGTCCACGCGCAGAATCAGGTCAGGAAAAGTCGGGAAACAGCGCCAGAATAGAATTGAGGATGATTTTAATGTGACTGTTTTGTAGACATAACAAGAGTCTTGTAGTGGAGAGGGACATAATGACCTCCTGAGACCCAGAGAATAAGAAAAAACAGGGAGAAAATATTTTCGTTTTTTCGTTTTTTCTTTTTTTCTTTTTTCTTTTGAATAAATCAAGTGTTATTAAAATAACAATCTCAAACGATGAAGATCAGGGACCAACCCAGAAGTCACTGACACTTCACTAGCCGTAAACTATTGGTTCAGGAATAAGTGATGGCACTGAACTTTCTATTTCACAAAAGTCAATTTATTTAGGATATCTGAGGAAGTACTGATTTTATTTGGAGACACAAAGGAACATTTGGCACTCCCCTCATCTCACATCTGTTTCATTGTTACACCCAACCATTCTATAACTGAAATGCCTTGGACTGTTAACCATTTCAGGCAAGCGGAGTGAACCATATTTTGCTAGACTCTCATCGGATGGGGGCTTCCTTTTATTGATCTTTGGAGAGAAGTCTTCATTACTGGTACTATTCAGGTCTTGCTCACAGGTTTGTCCCAGGATTCTCAGCCAAGAGGAGCTTAAACTCCAGGTACTGTGAGTTCTTTTCACACATTGAGATCACTGATAACTTTTAGCAACGACGTGATCTTGTAGAAACAATTAGGTGTTATGGATTCAACTATAATTGCGACTCTTATTTTTTACTTTACTGGAAAAGATTTCTGCATTTTACCCATATTTTATTTTTAACTCAAAATCAAAATTCCAGATTCTACTACATGTTGGTTTTGCACCAGATAGGATGACAGATTTCAGGTGGCCCTGTGGTTTTCTCTGTTACATGTGCCACTGCATCTCGATAATCTTTGTGTGGCTTCTTGTGGGTCCTGACCCTCTCATATTTTGAAAAATCTATGTTTGAATCTCCCTCAATAATTGTGTTAAGAATTCTCTCCACCTTTGTCAAAAGTTGTCTATTAGGAAAAAGTGAAATAAATATAAATATAAAGTCCCAATGTGTAGAGCACACATTAATAAATTAGTCATGTTCTCTGTGAAACTAAATAAGCCTAATTCTTAAAGACCCCTCAAATTATTTACTAGATGTTTATTTTTTGAATAAAATAAAAATCTGAGTTTAACAAAACATTTTAAATTTAAATATCAAGCTTACCTTTCTTTTTCCATGAAATGTGCTTGTGGGCACGCCAGCCATTTTGAAAAGGTGGGCAAAACAATTGGCAAGGCCACACCCCCACACATGTGATATAATTTTAAAGGTACTGTTGCCCTCTCTAAGAAACATCAGGACTTAGAGGAGTGGCAAGTAGAGTATGCGAGCTACAAGCAAAAACTAAAATGTGTACTACAGTGTGCAAAAATGAAATACTGGGTCATCAGGGGGTTATGAGGGACATTTATAAAACTAAAAGTCCCACTAACCTTAAAGTGCACTTGAAAAGCTCACACAAGAAGGTTAACCTAGCTTACCTAGAAGAGCTCATCAGGGGGAGCACACTCCCCCTCCTTGAAGGGCTCCCCCACTCAGCCCGCATCCCCAGAAAATAGCTAACCCCAGATAAGGCAGCGTGATGCATCCCGAGATAACAGGACTGGGACATCTAAATAAAGGTGTGAAACAATCGCCTTCAAAAGGTTATCAATTCACTTCAACCAAAATTAGGACCACTCGGTGCGGCAAGAGTTAATAGTTATTAGTCTCAACACCCAGGGATAACCAGAAGAGCATGATTGATATGATGGAACTGAGATTTTGTTACACTTAATTTTTGTAAAACACAAATAAAACTAAATTGAAACTAAGGATTTTCAGAAAATAAAAACTAGACTAAACTAGCAAAGAATTGGTAAAAACTAATTACAACTGGTAAAAATTGAAAATCTGGAGTCGAAACTAAATAAAAATAACAACTAATGGAAATGGCGAAAAGTTAAAACCCTGGTGCAGAGATTGGCAAATCTGACCAGGAAACGTTATAAAATGGATTGTCAGGATAGTCAGCGTTAAAGCCACTTTTGACAGTCCATACTAGGATGGCATTGGACATCTTCGGGGCGGAAAAGGGTTGGTGTGACCAGGGTGTGGTTTGGCTTGTTGTATGTATATTTGAGATCATATGGCTCTGGATGGACCAGTTACCAGGGCATGGAACGAGGACAGACTCATTAAAGGAGGAGAAGGAACTTCCTGGGACTGGAGATCCTCTGGGTGAGTGGTTGATTAAAAGCATGCATAAAATAGAAGTTATCTGTTGTTATTGATTGGTAATAGATTGATAATTGGCCACATTTACAGCTGTATTGACTTGTTGTGGACGTAGTCGACTTCAGGTTTAAACACTTTAATTAACAGGTTGAAAATAGTGACATTAAAGGAAGAGTATGCAGCGCCACCCTGTCAGACGCCAGTGATGGTGGAGCTCACTGATGAATCAGGTGAGCTGGATTCATGGCTGATTTAAAACTAAGATCCCCCTGCTGTGGTCAGAAAGGGGAGAAAAAGGGGGAAATAAAATTAAGAATAAAAGAGGCATTTATAAACATTTAGGTGTCAAGTGAAACGGGACAAAAGGGGGTGTTTTACTGTTATTTTCAATGTCGGCATTATTATTGTATGAGAATCATGCAACAAACATTGCATCGATGATCATTTATTGAAGCTTTTGACCTTATACTAACATCTGTGTTCCTGTGATTCTGATGAATCTTCTATTTACAGGTGTTAGGATAATGATATAATTTTTCATTGCAGGTGTAACCATGATCATTTTTATACATATTGCAACTTGTTGCTCATTGTAGAGTTGTGCTCAAGTTAATAAGGGTTAAAAGCTACAGTCAGCGCGAATGTCTGACTGATCTATTGAGGGAAAAGGCTTCGAGCATAGAAGGCCGCACGCGCTTACAAAACACTGATATCATGTTATTCTTTGTGATCTTTTCTTTAATTATGTCTTTAAGGTTAGTTTAAATAGCGGCAGTTAATTAAACGACATTTATTAAAATATTAAATACCTGAGTCAGAACATTACACGCAGATCACCTTAAGAGTCTGGGAAACTTTGTAGCTGCCTAACTTTTTTGAATGTTCTAGCTCCGTTGATTTGACACATTGGAATGTGTCAAAAAAGGGGGGGAAAGTTGAGCTTTAACATCAAACAAGGATTATTTGAACATTTTTATAACTTCATTTGTGTCTTTAATACCCTAGGAATGGTAAAGCTTAAGCTAATAGCGGTCCGAGAAGACGGACCTTTTAGAGAATCAGTGAAAAAGCATAAACTATCACTTTCATGTTTAATCATTACTCATTGAAATGAACTGAATAGCGTTTAGAAGATTTGTTAATTTCTTTGTCTTTTGTTAAAAAGAGGGGTTTCAATAATATTCAGACACACCTTGCAAATGTGCTTATAACGAGTTGGCACCTGGTCTCTTGAAGGTCATAAGCTTCGTTCGGCGTGATTGTCCGGACTGATATATTGCAGGTACTGACTTTGAGTGCAGAGGGCTAAATGCAAACACGCTTACACACACATAAGATATGATTAGAATAAGTCCTTGGGACATTCTGAATGTTTTAGACCAATTCTGAATCACTAGAAGGTCAATAGATAACAACATTAGATTATTAGGGGTAGGAAGAGAGGTGTTTTGGTTTTCTGTCTCTTACAGAGAAAGGAACAGACACCAGACGAGGTCACAGAGATGCAAAGATCCTCCGTAGCAGAGACAGACACAGTGACTGCCGAGACATCAACTGGGTCCAAGGGTCATGGCGTTTGGGCTCCAGCTAGTCACCATGAAAGGATGGATCCCATAAACACAGCAATAACCATGAAGGGGTTGGCGGAAATCCGGGAACACCAGGCCAACGAAGTTCGAGAGGCTTTTGGGCAAAAAAAAAAAAAAGGGGGGACACCTTCCTGTTCCTTTTTCTGGAGGATACACAGATCGTTGTTTGAAATCGGGGCAGAATAATCCCCTGATCTGTGCCACGACTGAAGGGTTGTCTAACCCCTAAGGTTGAAGAATGAAGAGCAGAGGATCACCCAACTGGACGACACTGGTAGCTGCAGCAATGAAATAAAGGCTAAAAGCTCTTTGGACAGAGGTTCTAGTCTGAGTACGTCTGAAGGGTATAAGGTAGCACCAAAATAAAGCTGTGGGAGAACTGGGGAGTGTCATCTGGACCTGCTACTGTTGGAATCATAGTTTTTCTTGCATCTGAATTGCGCAAACATAGAGGTCATCCCACATATGGTTCGCCCCTCAGGGGGACAAAGGACCTCAGGAGTGAGAAGAGATGAACCCGGCCACACTGAATTGAAGGGTGTTTGTGAGGTCATTATTTTAATGACCTCATCAGGGGGAATTGTTGGATTGTAGTGTTATTTTATGCCATGTTATACCCCGAATTAAAGATTGTGAATTATTATGTAGTTTTAGTTTGCATTATTCTCCTGAATTAGAAGAAGCTGATAACTATTGCATTAGTTAAACTGATTTGCATTACATTAAACTGCTGACTTGTTGTGAATGAATGACATTGTTTTATGATGCATTATACTGCTGAGTTATAAGAAATACTGTTCGCAGAGAGTTATTGTCTTATTTGTCTGATTAGAAGAGAACAGAATATGCTGGAGTTTTCTGCCCCATCTCAGCAGGAGCAGATAAACAGGGAGCCAAGGTCGTAGCTTAGACGCCGTGTGAGAGAAAGCATGCGAATGTTTAGGCTTTTTATGATAAGGTGGAGGCACCAGACGCTATAAAAGTTTGAGCAATGCTCCACCATTTTGAGATCTGAGGCTGTCTGCATACAGTGTCCATCTCCCACGCGTGTGATCATTAAAATCATCGTTTGACTCAACCCGGCCGGACCAGTGTTGTTATTGTGGTTTTTTCTCTTGTTTCCATCCCCAATTTTGAACTCGTAACAGTACGCACCTGGGTCCATTACACACACCACCGCACGGCCTGTCTCTGCAGACCGTGACACCTTTCCTCATCAGGTTTAACTGTTAATTGAACGTCTTCAGCTCTGGGACTGACCAGAACGGACAGATTAGAAAGAGTTTTTCAGAGGGACGGGTTCACTAAAGCTCAGGTGTTTGGACATGTACAGGCTTGTATTTTTGACAAAGGATGTTGAAGCTGGCAGGGAGGATGAAAAGAGGACCTCAAGGAAGATTCATGGATCTACTGAAGGAGGACATGCAGAAGCCTGCTGTGTTGGGGAGGATGTTAGGAACAGAGTGATGTGGAGACAGATGATTCGCTGTGGAGACGATAGCAGCCGAAAATTGTGCAAGAAGTGGTCTTGACCATCTGTTGCAGACACCGACAGATGAAGTCCGCTCCTGGGGTGCAGTTCTCTGTGGGTGAGTCCACATGGTCAAAAAACCACAGGCAGGCGTCCTCGTGGTCGCTGTGCGACGACAAAACACTAGTGATGTGCGGATCGATCCTGAAATATCGATTCCTCCGATACCAATCATTTATGTTCTAGAATCGATTCTCACATTAAAATATCGATATTTTAGTAATTTAGGGTAAATTTGTAGTTTATCATTAACAGGAACACAGTGGAAAGAAACTATAACATTCGGATTGTCTATATTCAAAGGAACTACTTCCTCTTCCGCCTTTCATAGTCATGTGCGAAATACGGCTGTATAAATGTCTCGCAGCCCCTTCACAACAATGGCTGAGCGTAATTGTGTGAACGTATTTTACCTCCACAAACAGCTGAGACGTGGTTTGCAATACATGTGGCAAAAAAGTGAGGTGTTGTGGCCATACATGCCAACCTTGAGACTTCAGAATTAGGGAGACATTCAAAAGGGCTGTTGGGGGGGTGATAAATACATTTTACAGTGTTTATTTATCGGATAAAATACGTTAAATGTCACCGTTATTATTGGCCGGCCCGGAAACAGCTGGCGTAAACTCTCGACCGTCTCACACTTTGTTTAATTAGTTTTCTGTTTAACGTTTATTCAGCTGTGTGAAAACCCCAGAGGAACCCACCCGAGGGATTAATAAAGTTTAATTTAATTTAATCTAATCTAATAACTTTAATCTCAGCCAAACCGATTTACTCACGAACAAATAAAACACTGAAAAAAGCCAAACAATAACATTTTTAAGTTATCAAAGTGACTTATATCTCATGTTTAACCCGAGTAGCGAAAGACCGTGGGGGTTTGAAGACGATGTGTCGGTCGGCTCAGATATTTGAAGTTTACACAGCTACATTCTCACCTGAAAATATGTTAAAAGTTTTTTTGTGACCCAGAAAGAGAAATAAGAGTAAAATTAAAACTAAGTAGCTGCCGCCATTGTTGGAAACTGGAATTGGCTGGGCCGCGCTATGAATTCTGCAATATGGTTTTTCAATTTTGCTGCCCGGGTGGAAAATCGGGAGAAATTCGGGAGAATTGTTGCTCCGGGAAATTTTCGGGAGGGGCACTGAAATTCGGGATTCTCCCAGAAAAATCAGGGGGGTTGGCATGTATGGTTGTGGCAACATCACTAACCTTGTCAAACACCTCAGAGTAAATCATATCACAGAATATGATGAGCTTATGTTGAGGCGAACTGAAGAGGAGGAGAAGGACAGGTGCTGCTAGGGCAAGACAGACGTCTCTCACGGAGTCCTTTAGTGCTGCAGGCAGGCAAGGTGTTCAAATAGTGCACAACTTCAGTTTTTTTATTTCTATATGATGAACTCTGCATTATTAAGTGATAAGAACAAGTAATCTGATGTCCTGTAATAATTATGATGCTATAATTTAAGATACAATAAATAAAATAATGTTTTGTACAAAGTATCGGTATCGGATCAGTATCGTCGATACCACCCTGAATATTACTTGGTATTGGATCGGAAAGCAAATCAATGGTATCATACATCAGTACAAAACAACAGGGTCGTGTGACAAGTATAACAGAGGCCTTGTTTTATTTCGACACACAGACGGTGGAGACGTCACTGTAAGTGGAAAGAAGAGACAATTGTGGAGCTTTTCTGTTGTATTGACTTGCTTCACCACAGTTTGTGGTAACATAAAGCAGCTAACATTAAGGTCGTAGAATGGCTGCGCTTAGAAGTCGGTCTGTGCCAGGAAACCATGAACTTTACCAGTTGTGAGAAGAAGAGATAGCTCATTTACGCAGATACATCAGGAAGCCATTTTAAACACGGACCAGCGAGGAAGGGAACAGGCAGGTTTTCTACATCTGCGTGTGTGGGATTGGCTGCCCGCTCTAAAAGGGGGAGTACGGTCTATGACAAGCACTCAAACTCACAGACACACACACACACACACAATCTGTGTGTGTCTCTTTGTGTGTGTCCTTGAGTGTAAGTGTTGATGATGATGCAGCTTTTCTGAACCGAAACTGAAAGTGTTCTTTCAGGATGACGTGAGGGGGATTCAGACATCACCTGCTCTCAGCTGCATCCAGTCCTGGTCCCGGTCGATCTGATCGTCGTCCTGCCCGCGCGGAGGTACTTTCAGCTCCTAATGAGTCATCAGAGGAGTAAAGGTGAGCTCATCTATGTTTCGGTTCAGGTTAGACTCAGCAGTAACACCTCCTGCTCCTGCTGCTCACGCGCCCTGCCCTCTCCCGCTGCTCCTTCAGACACAGAGCGGCCGGTGAGGAGATTAGCGGAGCTGCGGAGTCCCTGTCGTCGATTTGACGTTTGTGTGTGTGTGTGTGTGTGTGTGTGTGTGTGTGTGTGTGCTGGTGATCGATAAGCGGACTCATTGATCTGATTGATCGGACTGTTTGAAGTGTTTCCATCAGAGCTACAGCGGCAGGCCTTCAGACTGCAGGTGGTGCTCTGCTGGGGAAGTGCAGAGTCCGCACCAAACTCCGCTCAAAAAAACTCAAATTTACGGCGCAGCAGCGAGTTTCACTCTGGTGTTCATATCAGTGCTTCATGCTGCCGCTCAGGTTTAGCTGGAAAATCTGTGAGCCCTCTGCAGTGGACCCGAGCCTGTCAGCTTACACTGTATTGACTGTCTGCAGCAGGGCTTTCATCATCATTATCCATTGCAGTACTTATATCTATGTAGCGTCACAGCAGATGCCTTTGTGCCAAAGTAACTGAGGATAAAAACATGAAGGAGATTTTCCCGGCCTGGCTTTTTATAGCAGATAACCGCCTTAAAAATATTCTGCAGTAGATCAAAAACAGAAGAAAACCATGAAAACATACTACCTGATGCTGCTTAAGTAAATCAGAGAAAAGTTACAGAGGTTTGATTAGAGAGACAGCTAAGCAATCATTTGTAAAAGTTTAAATTTCTTCAGCATTGAACAGCAGAAATGAGGCTTTCATGTTGGAGGCCGACAGCACTGAACAAAACGGTAGACTTGTGCATAATAAGCAGCAAATAATGCAGAAAACAGATATTTTTGATGGTAAACTGGTCTCTGAGTAAACTGACAGAGAGAGAGAGAAAGAGAGAGAGAGAGAGCTGTGCAGGGAATAACAGCCAAAGTAAGAGGGAATTAATGACGATTTTTATCAAATGTGAAGCCCAGTTTTGATCTTTTGCTGCTAGTTAAGTGAATTTTAGTAGGAAAGCGATGAAACCTGATGTTTCAGAATATTTTAGATTTTGGCTTTCAGCACCAACGGCGTGTCTGTGTTGTGTGCCGTCAGGTGAACGAGCCGTGCTTTGTGTTTACATCTTTTTCCGTTTTCCCGCTCTTTAATCGTTGCTGTTTTAGCTGTTTTGCAGTTGTTGAAATAGTTTTGTGAGCTCTAAGCTAAGATTCTGGCAAAATACATTTATATTTAAAATTCGATTCAGGATTTAATTAATCGATATCAGCTGCACATATTCATTCATCATCTTACTGACTGCAGCAGGAGGTGCAGAGGAAAGTGGAGAAGAAGGAGGAGCCTGGAGCAAACTGCCAAGACTGAAGATCCCCTCAAAGATCTGGAAGAACCGCAAACTGCACAACAACAATGAAGGTGAGACCTGCAGAAGCCCTGCTAGAACCAGGTAGCTCTCCAGGACCACAGACTGTAGATGAAGGATGGACATAGCAACAGTCACGTCACCCACTGGTAGCTTTCGTGAAGGCTCAGTTTGAGGATTTTCTCTATGTTCGTTTTTGTTTCCAAAAATGGCAACATGTGGACGCTAATGGTAGCTAGGTTAGCATAGACTGAATGGGAGCATCTTACCGAGATGGTGCCTGCTAATTAGTGCTCAGTGACATCCAATCACAATACTTTCACCAGAGTTCTGCCCTCTTGGACAGTCTATTAGTACAGTAACCTCACAGCAACTATACGATTGGTCACATGATTTCATTTAAAATGGTTCAAAAGGCTCCAACAGGACAAACACAGTCCAGAAGTCCAGTTCAGGTGAAGCTTGCTAGCTACCAGTGTAGTGGCGAATTTCTGTCCCAAGCTTCGAAAAAATAATTCTTCCACTTCTTAATGTGAGCTGTTCAGATTTATTTCTGACTCGTACATACAAACAAAAGATGTCACGGTCTAAAAAACTATTTGCTGCTACAGCGCACATTTCCATTGCCGTCCTGGCTCACTCTAACCTGCTACCACACATGCGCTGTAATGTTTTCTTACCCGACACAAATTAAACGCGCAGCATTTATTCTCTAACAACATATTATACAAAATTAAACATGTAACATAATAACTGAAACAGTATCAAAAATATTTCTCTATAGATTGGCTCTAACATTTCCAGCCCCCTAACTGGAGGGCGTGAAGACTGACAATTAGCGAACACTTACAAAAGAGCCAAATAACATTAACACTTCCTGTATCACACATGGTCATTCAAATTATCTTTCACAAAACCTGTAACCGATCAGAACATATACTGTATTTTCTCATTCCAAGTTACATGACATTCTCACAGATCAAGCATAGCTTGTCAATGGGTCTTTCTAAGGTGTTAGTCTTTGTCTTGATGATCACACGCCGCACCAGACCCTTAGCATCTGGAATGACACGAAGAACTCTCCCCAACATCCACGAGCTTCTTGGCGCTGACTCGTCGACCACCATTACAATGTCCCCCACAGTTACATTTCTTCTGACCTGATTCCACTTTTGACGCTCTTGAAGCATAGGAAAATACTCACGCACCCACCTCTTCCAAAACAAGTCAGCAAGATATTGCACTTGCTTCCAACGGCGGCGGGAGTATGAGTCTTCCTTTCTGAAAAGTCCAGGAGGCAAACCCGGCTTTTTCTTCATCAGTAGCAAGTGGTTAGGCGTCAGTGGTTCCAGGTCTGTTGGATCATCTGTTACTGTAGTCAGCGGTCTGTCATTTAGTACTGACTCCACTTCACACATTAGTGTCAGTAAACCTTCATCATTGACCAACTGTTCCTTCAGTATAGACCTCAGGACCTTCCTCAAGGTTCTGATCTGCCTTTCCCATATCCCTCCAAAGTGAGAACCAGCGGGTGGGTTAAATACCCACTGGATTCCCTTTTGCATGAGACAGTCTCTTCTGCACACAAAGCTTCTGATGGCGTTCAGACATGAATCAGTGTCCAAAGTGTGCGCAATTTCAATGTGCACTGCTCTTGTTGTAAGGCAGGTAAACAACACACCATACCTTTTTACTGTGCTGCGGCCATGCTTCACATTAAACGGTCCAAAGTAATCCACCCCAACATTAGAAAAGGGGGGTTCATCAGGTAGAAGCCTATCCTCTGGCAAATTTGCCATCTTCTGTTCCAGTGGTTTGCCTCTAGTTTTCCTGCAGATTACGCACCTTGACAGAAACTTCCTCACTTCTGAGTTAGCGGATGGAATCCAATACTTCTGTCGCAGCCGTGAAAGCGTATACAGTCTTCCACAGTGCCCAATCTTCTCATGTATATCCTGCAAGATCAGTGTGGTGATATGTGAGCCCTTTGGGATAATGACTGGGTGCTTCACATGTTCTGGCATCCCAGCAGCTGCGAGGCGACCACCAACTCTCAAAACTCCGTCCTGCATCACGGGATCAAGTTTCCTCAAGTGACTAGTCTTTGTCACACACTTGCCTTTCTTTAACATGGTGATCTCTTCTTGGAATTGTTGACTTTGACAGAACTTAATGATCTCTGCCTCAGCTTGCACCAGATCTTTCAGGGTAAGTGTTGTCTGCATTGATTCGTTGTCTTGTTCTTTCTGTTTAGCGTACGTCTCTTTCCTTTTTTCACATCGTCGTAGCAGTAAGTCTTTGAGTTTGATCATCCATGCCACAGCTCTCTTCACTCGATGCCAGCTGGAATAGTGATTGATCAGCTTGTTCAACGTGTGAACATTCTCAGCTGCATTTGTGAGATGTACCATGGTTGCATGCCTCACTTCGCTGTCATCTTTATCAATCCTTTCCTTGTCAGGTCTTTCTGGCCACTGTCTTTCTGGGGTTTTCAGGAAAGCTGGGCCGTGGAACCAGCTTAGATTCTTCATGAGCTTAGATGGTGCAAGCCCTCTGGATGCACAATCAGCTGGATTGATTGCTGTACCAACGTACCTCCACTGCTGAGGATTTGTTAGCTCTCTAATGACCGCAACGCGATTGGCCACGAATGTCTTGAAGCGAAGATTTTCATTTTCAATATACTTCAACACAGTTGTGCTGTCAGTCCAGAATGTAGATTCAAGAAGATTCATCTGAAGCTCCGTTCTTAACATTTTGTCTGTCTTTGCAGCAACCATAGCTGCAGTCAACTCTATTCGTGGAATAGTGGTTTGCTTCATGGGCGCCACACGGGATTTTCCCATCATTAATGTACAGTGAACCCGTCCATCATTGCTGGTCATCCTCAAGTATGATGCTGTTCCATATCCACTTTCGCTCCCATCAGAAAAATGGTGGAGCTGTGCTGTTGCGACAGGACCGAAGTCCAATGGTCTCACACACCTGGGTACGGTTACCTCTGACAGCTGGCACAGCTCTTGTAACCACTTGTTTCACTTATGACTGAGCTGTTCTGGGATCTTATCATCCCAAGCAAGACCCTCCCTGCATAACTGCTGCAAGATCATTTTTGCAGGGAGAGTTCCTGGGGAAAGGAATCCCAGTGGGTCATAGATGGAGCTGGTGACGGAAAGTATTCCACGTCTCGTCACAGGTCTTTCTTTGATGTTAATCCTGAACTTGAATGCGTCAGACTCAGGGCACCATAGAACTCCTAAAGCATGTTCCATAGGCAGCAGGTCATGGTTCAAGTTCAGGTCTCTGACAGCTTTGGCTCTCTCATGCTCAGGGATGAATGAGAGCAAGGCACGACTGTTGCTTGTCCATTTCGTTAGGTGAAATCCTCCACCAGAACACAATTCAGTGAGGTCTGTGTATAACTGCATACCTTGAGTTTCCGTGGCAACAGACTTCAAGCAGTCGTCAACATAAAAATTTTCCAGGACTGTGCTTACAGCTTCAGGTGATGATTTGCTGCGGTTCTCCTCTGCTGTAAAGGCGATAGACTATTGCCTGAACCGTGTCAGCACTCCAATCAATGAGTTTGTTAAATCTGGCCCTTGTAGAAGTTCACTATTCAGTGAAACTCCTTGGTAGCTGGCAGCGCAGTCAAATACCACCCTCAGCTTCTTTTTTTGTGGATGATATACCCCATGGTGGGGAATATACCACTGTTTTCCATCCTTGCGGTTTAACTGTGTTGTTGGAACCTCAACGGCATATCCCTTGTTCAACATGTCACTCATGAAGGCAGTGTATTCTTCATGGAGTGCAGGATTCCTTTTCAGCTTGCACTGAAAGGCTCAGTGCACGCTGTAACACTGCACTTCGATTGTTCGGCATCTGAACGCACGACTTCTTCGTAGGAAGACTTATGGCATAGTGTCCATCAGTGAGACGAGTAGAGCTTGACACAGACTCCATGAAGTGGTGGTCTTATTGAGACATTCCTGCTTTATCATCACAGTGACGCTCTGGAAAGTCGTGGTTATACTGTCGTACAAGCAGTTGTTCCACGTTGTCGATGGCTATTCTGTTCACAATAGCACATGGTTGTACATCATTGGCTGCAGTATCTGTTTCTCTGAGTGGTCCATTCAGAATCCATCCAAGTGCCGTCTTTACGGCATATGGACCATTGTCCTCACTTGGGATCACCTTCCATGGCTCCAATATGGTGTATTCTTTAGTTCCAATGAGAAGCTCCACTTCAGCCTCAATATGAGGCAACCTCACCTCGCGTAGGTACGGCCACTTGTCAACCTCTTTCTGGAGTGGGATGTTCTCTCTGGAAACAGGAATACTTTTCTGTGTGAAGACCTTTGACAGTGCGATAAAGTTGTTGTCTGCCAGACTGCTGACTTCCAATTCTGTGAGCACATAACTCTCCTCTCGACTTCTGGAATTTATGGTCCTCAACGTTAGCTCGGTTCGTCTGCCTTGCACCTTCAACTTCCTTGCCAAGGCTTCGGTGCAGAACGATGCAGAGCTACCTGGGTCAATGAAAGCGTAAACCTCCACAGCCTTGTCACTCTTGCAGGACTTCACCCTTACAGGTACAATGGCAAGCACGCAGCTGCCTCCAGCCCCAGTACAGGCACTTGTCTCCTTTTCTTCAGACAACCCTGCTGGGCCTTTAGCAGTGCTACCCATATTGACCTCATCGGGAGGCTTCTCTTCCTCATAACTTGAGAAGTGCAACAAACTTGGATGCTTGAGTGAACAAACCTCGCACACCATCTTCCTTTTGCAATCTCTGCTCATGTGACCCTCTTGTGAAGGCGCAGTTGAGTGACAGGTCACTCTGGTTCTTACTCACTCTGCTTCTTTTGTCCATTTCTGAACCTTGGTTAACCTTGATAGCAAAGCTGCTCCCATGTCTAATGTCTTTCTTCAACTTATTTCCTTGCTGTGGCTTTTTCATAACCTTGTCTGACACTGCTGTTTCAAGATCGCCAAAGAGTGGGTCGGACATGATCTTTGCTTGGCGTTCAACGAAGGCCACCAGCTCTGTGAATCTTGCTCTGTTGCAGCGCCGCTCCTGGATATCATATGCATGGATTCTCCAGCGCTCTCTTATTTTAAATGGCAACTTGGAAATGATGACCCTCATAGTTGCAGGGTTCTCCATCTCTTCCATATAGTCCACATCCTCCATGGCATTACGACAGCTCACCAGGAATACAGAGAATGCGCTCAACGCCTTTCCATCTTCAGCCTTAATTTGTGGCCACTTCGATGTCTTCTCAATTAGTGTGCTAGCAATCTGTAACTCATTTCCATATTTATCTTGAAGCAGCTGCAGAGCCCTTTCATACCCCCGATGTTCAGGCATATGCTGACAACTCCTCACAAGATCACGAGGCTCGCCTCGAGTATACTGCTCCAGAAAATATAGCTTGTCTGAATTGCTATCAGTTCTGGTGTCAATACCGTGCATGAATGCCCTCATAAACGACCTGTACTCCAAAGGATCTCCGTGGAACACTGGCACATCCCTTTGTGGTAACCGAGCCAGCTGTTGGTACTTTACAAGCATCTCTGTGATATCTGCCTGTTTCTGCATAACTTGATAAAGCTCACTTGGTCTGGTCTCCTGAAGTGAGACACCATCTTGGCGTTGGCTCGGCCCCTGCAGTGGAGTTCTATGTGTCTTAGGTATGGCCCCTGCTGCAGTACTTGGATCACCAGGATTCCTCCAAGAGGCAGACCTATCTATCTCTGTTGGCTTCCCTGGTGTGTGTTTTACGTTGCCATGACGATTTTCGTTATTCATCTTCAGGAGGTCACGACGTGGCATTACCGTAAGTCTGGTTTCACTCACTTGAGACTTAACCCCTTCACATTCCTCATACACTTTCACTTTGGCAGTAGACACTGCAATGGCTGTTTCAATTTCCAGTCTTTCCTTTGCAGCTTTAATTTCTGCTTCTTTTAACTCTAGAGCCTGTTTTTCTTTCAGAGACGCTGCTCGTGCCATCAGAGCTGCTCTGTTAGCTTCTTCCTTGACGCGCTCTGACGATGCTGTCGACACCCTTGACGTGTTGGATACTTTAGACTTGTTTGACACTCTAGATGTTTTTGACACTCTGGATGCACTGTCCATGGGAGTTATCTCTTGATCACATGTTTGTATTTCAATCCATGTATTAACTCTATTAATGAACTGCAAACATCGTTCTGACATTGGCTGAAACCAAAATTGTTGGTCAGCCTCCTTTTCCTCCTCATCTTTAATACACAGCAACACTGCATAATTGCATTCTTGAAACTCTTCATACAACTTCTTGTAAACTTTCAGTGCCTCTCTCACATCATTTACAGCCAGCAGAATTTCATGGCTCAAAAGTCGCTCAGTTTCATCTTCTTGTGCTGTCACTTGTCCTAATTTGCCTCTTCTCACCTTTGTGAGCTGATGCAGTTTGAACTCCAGACCTTTGTCTGTCATCGCCCTCTGGCTGTCATCACGCGTAACTACACCCACACTGTCATTAATGTCGTCCGCCATTGTAATTATATAACACCGCTAAGCCGTAATGATTTTCTTCGGCACAGCTGTCGGGTGGTGTACTGCACAAACTCCTTTATGCTACTTCCACAGGTAAGATGCATCTGACAAAACACTTTTTACTTAGCTGTTCGCCGTGTTGTTGTGTGTAGGCGTCCTTATGCCGACGATCCGGTGACTTTTCTATGTCTCAGTCGGTGGCTCTACCGCGGAAAACATTCCTCCGTTACTCGATAGATTTTTGACTTTTATGTAGTGGCGAATTTCTGTCCCAAGCTTCGAAAAAATAATTCTTCCACTTCTTAATGTGAGCTGTTCAGATTTATTTCTGACTCGTACATACAAACAAAAGATGTCACGGTCAAAAAACTATTTGCTGCTACAGCGCACATTTCCATTGCCGTCCTGGCTCACTCTAACCTGCTACTGTAATGTTGTAATGTTTTCTTACCCGACACAAATTAAACGCGCAGCATTTATTCTCTAACAACATATTATACAAAATTAAACATGTAACATAATAACTGAAACAGTATCAAAAATATTTCTCTATAGATTGGCTCTAACAACCAGCTATCCGGTTGTTCAGTGATGACGCGACGAATCCTACTTCCGGGTCTAAAGTAGTATGCGTTTAATATGGCTTTTGTGTTGTTAACATGTTTAATGTTATGTATTTTCTTCTATTTAATCTCAAAAAGCTCCTAAAACAGTCAGTGATCCCTGTTGACCTCCCTCTCCTTTTATTACCACTAATCATTTATTTAAGCTCAGTTTTTAAAACCTTAGGATGTAACTACAGCCCAGCCTATGCAGCAGTATATGAATGACTAACCTCGTATTGTGGATGGATTATCTCAGTTGTTCTCCTGGCTGAAGTTTGGTCCTTTTACAGCATCCTGCCATGCGATTACATTTGTTCCTGACCACCGAGAACACTCAAGTTAACTTTTATCGAGTGGAAAAAAAGTTAGCTTGTTTATATTATGCTAACATAGCTGTGTCGCTAGCGGTCACGTAGCACATCATTATATACCAGCTAGCCCAACTTCAGTAACCCTACAAACGTCACTGCTGTTTAGTTTTCTGTCTTCATTTATGTTGGAAGTGATAGCAGAGCTGTACGTTTGAATTTGTTTCCAAAACCCCGCAGTCAGGACACGCTATATTGTATTTAGATAGAAGCTAGCGAGCTAACTCCCTGCTAACTTCTAACTCCGTTAAATGTCATAAATTCCGTTTTCATGGATGCCTGGATGTTAAACTCAATTGTTACACCTGGTAGAGCAGAACGCTGATCATTTTATTAAAGATGAAAGACTTTAGACAGTTTTTCAACTCTCATTAATGCCATAGTGATCGTTTGATATATGGACCTGCAGCGGAGTTTAGACCCAGACACGGCTAGTGACGTCAGACTGAACAATCAGATAGTCTCCTGTGTCAGTGAAAATAGGCGACTCCCCTAATAAACAGGGGAAGTATAAAGACCCCACCACCCCATTCATGTGCAATGAAGGAAAAGACCAAACTGTTTGTTTATCAGGCTGTAAATATGTTTATTTGTGCTGTGAAGTTTTAACATGGGAGTCTATGGGGGTGACTCACTGCTGTTTCTGCTGGATGTCATAGGAACTGCAGGTGTTTGGTTCACATGAAGAATGAGAGCTAGCAGGACCTGATCTGTTGATGGATTTAGCTCCTGTGGTTTTTTGCTTCTGATGCTTTCTGTTTTCTTCAGGGGATGAGGTCAAGCAGGTGCAAGTGGAGCAGGAGGAGCAGCTGGAAGAATCAAGCAGGAGGCTGATAGAGAGGGAGGAGGACCTGTTCAGCTATGACTCGGTCAATGAGGAAGAGGAGGACGAGCTGCACAAAGACTTCGAGGCTCTGCAACTGAAGCTGTGGATGGCCATCAATGACACCTTCACCCCCTCCTCCTCTGCAGGGGAGCTGAAGGTCCTGAGGAGTGCCATGGTGTCTATCCAGCAGCAGGAGGCGCAGGACCGGCGCTGGAGAGACTGTCAGGAGGAGCGAGTCCCAAGATGGCGTCCTCAGAAATGTCTCAGCATCCACAACATACTGCTCCAGAACATGGTGGAGGGCCGAATAAAGGAGGCTGCCAAAGACACCTCGGGAGGAACCGACTGGCTCTCTTCACCTGTGAAGAGACAGGTTAGTCACCTGGGAGGAGGTGTGGGAGGAGCTCTGCTGGTACTCAGTTTGAGCTGGATGAGAGTTTTTTTTTTTAAAAATTCAATTATTTATTAGATTTTACATTTTATAATAACAAATACAAAAATACAACAACCAAAAACAAGAAGCAAAAAATCAAAACAAAAACAAAAGAGAACAAGAAAAAAGCAAACAAAAAGAACAAAACAAAAAGTCAGGTAGACATGTAGGTGCAGAAATTGCCCCATTGTTCCACCAAAGCTTCCGTCACATGATCTTACCTTCCCAACATCTTTTCGCAAGTAAAGTTCCCAATCATTCTGGCCACATTTTAAGCATTTGAGTATAGGTGTCCTTTCAGTATTCCAAAATGACACAGGCACATGTTACTGGTGCAGTGCTTAACACTCTAAACTGGTGTTTATTTAATTGTGGCACCTTTCTTTTATCTCCTAGTAGACATAATTTAGGTGATTTGGGCAAGTTACAAACCTTCCATCCCTGCATATAATTCAATACAGTGTTCCAAACTGAAAAAACAAACAAACAGCGGGCATTCAGGGGGCATGTATCAGTACCTTTGGCTTGTTGGCATTTCCAACACAAGTCCTCTCTACCAACACCCATTCTATACAGCCTTGAAGGAGTATAATAATATATATTAAGATTTTTTTAATAATCTATATTGGGCAGGACTAATCCCCCTTTTTGTTTTGGTTGGGACAGTCGATTAATGTTAATACGGGGTTTGATGAGAGTTTTTACCCTACTCCCTGTTCGATGAACCTGTACAGGTGTGTCGAGTGGGAAGATGTGTGAAGGAAGACCTGCTGACGGTGGTGAGGAGGGTGAAGAACTGCTACCCTCCTCACATGGACATCATGAACCTCTACGCCGGCCTGTACCATCAGGAGTTCTCGGCCCACCTCACTCAGCTCACCGCTGCAGGGCTGGACGACGATGACTGCAGCTACCTGTTGTCCTGGGTCAACCAGTACTACCCACAGTGAGTCTGTGTGGCACTGGGTGTGGCAGCGCTGCCCACAGGCCAAAGAGCAGAGTGCTAATCACCATAGCAACAACCATAACAACAACCCTGAATCAATGCGAACCTAAACACTTCTACTGAGCTTAACCATGACAGCAGAACCATTACTGGGGAGCCGTTATTGCAGAACTGTCACAGCAGAGCTGTTACAGCAGAACCGTTACAGCAGAGCCATTATTGCAGAACCGTTTCAGTAGAACCGTCACAGCAGAGCCATTAAAGCAGGGCCATCACTGCAGAACCGTCACAGTAGAGCTGTTATTGCAGAACTGTAGCAGTAGAAGCATCACAGCAGAGCTGTTACAGTAGAACTATTACAGCAGAACCATTACTGCAGAATGGTTACTGCAAAACGGTTACAGCAGAACCGTCACAGCAGAGCTGTTACATCAGAACTATTACAGCAGAACTATCACAGCAGGTCCTGTCTGAGCATCAGTCCTCTGCCTTACCTGAACACAGCCCAGATTCCTGCTGCGCTGTGAAACATTCACAATTATTTATTTAAACCATCAGCCAGACCTGTAGGTCCCAGTTCTGGTCCACAGGCCTTATCTTTATCCTCTCTGTAATAACCACTGGCTAGTTTCTTTTGCATGATCGTATTCTGTCAGACTCATGTGAAGGAGAGAAGTTAGTGTGTGTGAATTATGATCTTTGCTCGGTGTGGTCAATAAGACTTCAGAAAGTTGTCACGGTTGAGGATTGAGTGGACTCAAGCACGGAGCTGTGAATATAAGCAGTGCGTTTATTTACAATGGATAAAGGTTGACAATAGTTAAAATGTGCAATGATAATAGTTGGTGCGTCCTTCCCGTGCTCAAACCGTGCGTGGTAGTGAGTGCCAGTCTCTCCTCCAAGTGTTTTCTTGTGCTCGTGAATCCTCCGTCCCAGTTCCTAGTTGCACACAGACAATAGTAATGAATAACCAAAAAGAGCAGACAACACTGAGCAACATGAGCGGCTCGTAACATTACCAGGCTTAGTGCAATACTCCAGCGCTGTCGTTCGCTCAGCCACACCATTAAATAGCCCTGCCCAAGATGGTGGATGATTGGTAGCAGCTGGTGGAGAATCGGTTGCAGGTGAGGCAGCTCAGGGCCACAGCGCCTCCGGGTCGGAGGTCCCTCGTTGCTATCCGACCTCCGTAAACACCACAGCGGAGGGAAACAGAGCGAGAGAGGAAAACACACACACACATATACACACAGGCGGGTTGACCGGTCGGGGCACCCTGACAGTACCCCTTCCTCTAACGCGAGCCACCCGGCGACCCACCAAACTTGTAAGGGTGCCGGTGGCAGAATTCTCTCACCATGGCATCATCGAGAATTGCGGACCGCGGCACCCAGGAGCGCTCTTCCGGACCATACCCATCCCAATCCACCAAAAACTGAAAACCTCTACCGCGGTGCCTAGCATCCATAATGCGGGTGATGGAGTATGCCGGGGCGCTGTGGATAATCTTTGATTCAGTTTTGAGTGGAATGTGTTTGGTTGAGAGCCATACCTGCTAGCCCACCTGGTACTCTCAGAAAAATTATGGCTCTTAAATGGTTCTTCAGATGTCTTCATGGTTCTTTAAAGAACCATCATATGTCAAAGAACCTTTTTATTTTGTAGCTGGTTCTTTAGGTACTACAAATGGTTCTTTAAAGAACAAAAGGTTCTTCATCCTTAGCTATCTAAATTTGATGGTGTAAAATGGCATACATATTTGTTATAATTATAGTGTGAATTATACTGTGTGTTTTGTTTGTGTACATGTGTGTGCAAAGGGGGAGGGCGGGTTACCTGGCAATTACCCTTTAAGAGCAGATGGTAGGAAACTGAATATTCAAATAAAAGTTAGAAATACTTGGTTAAAAATATACTGGTGGCAGGGGTGGGGGCCAAAGCCTAAAGACCCTACCCCCAACACCCCTAACCCTGCAAACCCACTGATCACAAATAATGTGGTAATAGAATATGGAATTTATTATTAAGACGTTTACTGTACTTTAGTTTTAAGTTTTAATAAAGTATTACTATTTTCTGTTTCAAGGCATTACTTTTGAGATTATTATACATATTAGAAAATATAGCAAAATGATAATACTAATTATTGTAAACTTTATAAACCACCCAGCAGTATGTAAAGTCAAATTATAAAATACAAGTAAATAACAATTGTACAACAGAATGTCAGTGTAATGAACACACTTATGTGTAGTGAACACACTTATGTGTTCATTATCGACACACTTACTTAGTTTTGACAAAGCGCACTGCTTAGGTAAAGGATCTGAGTACTTGTTTATCACTGAGCAATTTGTTAATATGTGTTTCGAGCCAAATAAATGACAGAGAGAGAGAGTCACGTTAGAACATGTCGTACTGTGGCAACCTTCCGAAAGAGAAGGGGGGCGTCAATTGTTGGGATGCACATGCGCAGACAGATTGTGCGACCGGTGGGCCTTGAACTTTGTAAGGGAAAAAACACTTTCTCACAGTCGGTGACAGCAAAGCGGATAACAGTCTTCAGTACCTGCTGGTCTTTGAAGCTCTGGATTCTGGGACTGTTGGAAAAGGTAAAACATTTTCATTAAAACCTTTTTACTGTTTTGTTTTTGTTACTTGTCATTGTAGCTTGCTGTTAATGCTGTGCTAACAACAAGGGTTAGCTATGTTAGATACGTTAGCCGCTGATGTTAACGCAATTTAGTATCCAGTATACAGAACTGTTTTCCTAACAAAACCACTGTTATAATTAAGTGAAGGTGCTCCCAGCTAATTTGAACCTTTGGCTTCTCAAATTGCGTGCTGCGTACATAACGTAATGTCAGCTAGACCAATATTAAAATTTATAATATTGTTAAAGTCACTAAAAGGGCGCATGAAGCCTGTTTGACATGAGCGCTGTGTCTGCTCTAGAAACTCTTACATTAAATACTCACATCAGCCTGTACTTTGCAGTCTGTAAGAGCTGTATAAAACACAGCTATGCGTAAGTGTTTTGAATGAATAGAATGTGACACATGAGAAGGTGTGTCTTTGACTGTTACTGTATAACTTATTTTCAGACTACTTGACAAGTTATGCTCCGGTCATTTGATGTTTCAAAGATAGATGATCTTTTGTGATATAGTTAAATTTTCTTTGTACATTTCATTTATCCACCATCATACATTAAGCCAAGAAGAGGTCATTATACTATACAAGTACTATACTATACTATACAAGAGGTATCAACGCTGGGCCAAAGTTCAACACGTGGTTAAAGTTTGTAATCCAGCCGGGGTGTAAATATCACTCAGCAACCAGTCGTAGAGATGAAGCAGGCAGCATCAACACATAAATCTACTCTTCCCAGCTTAAATCACAAGAGCATCTCTGACCGAAAAGCTGATTTTTCACATTTGCAAAAATTAATTCAGATTCACACTAATTCCTTTCACAGCTCCAACAAAATGAGGAAGAGGAGGGGGAAACACAATTAGATTGAATTACAATTGGATGGAAGTCGAGGACAAGGAGAAGGAAGCTTTGGATGAGGAGGAAGAAAAACAGCAGGAGCATCTTTAGGGATCTCTGTGATGTCATTGAGATTGGTTTCATTAATATGGTCCTCTCACAAAGAAAGATGACTTGTTTTAGTTCACCTACTTCCTGTATTAAATAGTGATGTGCAAAATGTTGTGGAAAACCACAGAGCAGGCACGTATAGGGCATCTGCAGGTAAATGAACGTCAAATCTCTCAGACTAAAATCTGTATTATACTTTTAGTCTTAAGACCATATGTTGTATATTTATCACCCTTATGATAAAACCCATGTCAGCCATTAGTTTATGGACTTTGTATTTTGAAGCCTCAACGTTTGCTTTATTGCTATCGCTATGTTGGTTGTTGTGAGCCTTTTGGGATCATATTAAGACAAGGGATCAGAATCTGAAGTCGTGCACACTACTGTTTCATTTATTGTGTATCCATAAGATTTGTACAGCAGATCCAAGTTGTGCCTTGAAAACAGGAACGTTGTCTGCATAGAGGAGAACTTTAATAGCAGGCTTGTATAAAGTGAAGCTTTGTGCTCACATTTGCTACAAACACTTGTTTTAATTCTGTCTCCCTGTTTTGATGCAGATTTCACTTGAAATCAGGCAAGAACGGGACTTTCTTTTTTAATGTGTTCTTGTGGATTGATTGTGTATCGCATACATTTGATTTGACTTTCTGCGAGACAACAGTCGTCCGCTGGCCAAAAAAGTTTTCCAAATACCTCCACGTGATCAAGCCTGGATTTAGAAAAGAATAGCAAAAAAAATCTGCACCTCCTGCTTTACATGCAATTTGTGTTTGTGTGTTTAGAGGTGGTGGTGAAAGGGGAGACCTTGGCTCATCCAGCTGGAGAGCCTGACCAGGAAGAGTCGAAAATTAACTATGCTCTTCCAGGGCACCCTGCAGACTCGGCTGCTGGCATTGGCGAGTGAGTGCAGCCGCCGCTGGGATGACGTGAACACCAAACAGGAGTCCATCACAGGTCGACCTTCTGAGGAGGGTTTCACTTTTCTCTCTTCTTTATAATTGACCCTTGTTTTCTCTCTCTCAGCTCCTTGTCTCAGAGTGGGAGGGATTTGAAGCACAAAGGGAGGAGCTTGTTGTTTGGTTGGGTGATATGGATGTCCACCTGAGTGAGGTTGACCACTGACAGGAAACACCTGTGAAAAACTGAAACAACTGCAGGTGTGGGGTTGTTTTGATATGACATATATTTGATATGATACATACGTCAGAGACATGGTCCTAAACTGGAATAACAAAGGACCATGAGTCCAACATGAAACTTCCCTTACATAACGCTGAAGTTCATTCATCATTTTAATCAAAAACTTGTTGTTGAAATATTTTTACTGAACATGCAAGCATCTGCTGATGAAAATGTGTTGATTTATTGGTCTGTTATGAAGCTATTGCTATTTCTAATCTGTTTTTATATCTTTCTGATGTTTTTTTAATTAAGCAATACATGTATTAATTGTTGTGTTATCTATAGATATAGTATTTATATATTTTTGTTTATAGTATAGTAAAAATATTTAATTATTACTGTTTAAATGACTAATATGTGACATGTATTAGCTGTGATGTTGTGCTGAGGGTTAAAATGTCCTTTTGTCTTTTGGTAACTACAAAATGGCAATAAACCATTAATATACAGTGGGGCAAAAAAGTATTTAGTCAGCCACCGATTGTGCAAGTTCCCCCACTTAAAATGATGACAGAGGTCAGTAATTTGCACCAGAGGTACACTTCAACTGTGAGAGACAGAATGTGAAAAAAAAATCCATGAATCCACATGGTAGGATTTGTAAAGAATATATTTGTAAATTAGGGTGGAAAATAAGTATTTGGTCACCTCAAACAAGGAAAATCTCTGGCTCTCACAGACCTGTAACGTCTTCTGTAAGAAGCTTTTCTGTCCCCCACTCGTTACCTGTATGAATGGCACCTGTTTGAACTCATCATCTGTATAAAAGACACCTGTCCACAGCCTCAAACAGTCAGACTCCAAACTCCGCCATGGCCAAGACCAAAGAGCTTTCGAAGGACACCAGGAAAAGTATTGTGGACCTGCACCAGACTGGGAAGAGTGAATCTACAATAGGCAAGCAGCTTGGTGTGAAAAAATCAACTGTGGGAGCAATCATCAGAAAATGGAAGACATACAAGACCACTGATAATCTCCCACGCAAGATCTCATCCCGTGGGGTCAAAATGATCATGAGAACGGTGAGCAAAGATCCCAGAACCACACGGGGGGACCTGGTGAATGACCTGCAGAGAGCTGGGACCAAAGTAACAAAGGTCACCATCAGTAACACACTACAACGGCAGGGAATCAAATCCTGCAGTGCCAGACGTGTTCCGCTGCTGAAGCCAGTGCATGTCCAGGCCCGTCTGAAGTTTGCCAGAGAGCACATGGATGATACAGCAGAGGATTGTCATGTGGTCAGATGAAACCAAAGTAGAACTTTTTGGTATAAACTCAACTCGTCGTGTTTGGAGGAAGAAGAATACTGAGTTGCATCCCAAGAACACCATACCTACTGTGAAGCATGGGGGTGGAAACATCATGCTATGGGGCTGTTTTTCTGCCAAGGGGACAGGACGACTGATCCGTGTTAAGGACAGAATGAATGGGGCCATGTATCGTGAGATTTTGAGCCAAAACCTCCTTCCATCAGTGAGAACTTTGAAGATGAAACGAGGCTGGGTCTTCCAACATGACAATGATCCAAAACACACCGCCCGGGCAACAAAGGAGTGGCTCCGTAAGAAGCATTTGAAAGTCCTGGAGTGGCCTAGCCAGTCTCCAGACCTCAACCCCATAGAAAATCTGTGGCGGGAGTTGAAAGTCCGTGTTGCTCGGCGACAGCCCCAAAACATCACTGCTCTCGAGAAGATCTGCATGGAGGAATGGGCCAAAATACCAGCTACTGTGTGTGCAAACCTGGTAAAGACCTATAGTAAACGTTTGACCTCTGTTATTGCCAACAAAGGTTATGTTACAAAGTATTGAGTTGTATTTTTGTTATTGACCAAATACTTATTTTCCACCCTGATTTACGAATAAATTCTTTACAAATCCTACCATGTGGATTCATGGATTTTTTTTTTCACATTCTGTCTCTCACAGTTGAAGTGTACCTCTGGTGCAAATTACTGACCTCTGTCATCATTTTAGGTGGGGGAACTTGCACAATCGGTGGCTGACTAAATACTTTTTTGCCCCACTGTATGTCTATGCTGTTGTTCTTGTATTTATTTTACCCTGCTCAAATTCAATTTATCTTACACTTTATTTTGTTGTTTTTTTTTTTGGTTTTTTTTTTTTGCCTGTCCCGTTTGCCTCCTTTGCCATCAGAATTATTGTCTAAAGGCAAAGAAAGATGCCCAACGGATTTACTTTACCAAATTGACCATCCCAGCCTTGCCATAATGGTCCATTTGATTCATCTTTTATTGTTTATTTTATTTTCACTTGCTGAATACGGGACAGACTTGACTGAGGGAAAGAAGGGGAGAAAGAAAGAGGGAAAGAGAAACAGCTGAGAAGAGGGACGGGGGAGAAGGGCAAAAAACAAAAACCAACAGAATGGGCAGAAGAAGAAAAAAAGAAAAAGAAAATGCATATATCGATCACCTGGATCACCTGTTGAGAAAGAAAAAAGAAAACAAGCAGAAGAGAACAAGAGTAATAGAATAAACAACATCATGGGAATATGACAGTAAATGCTAAATATTAAACATTATTGTGCAGCACGTAAGATCAACAGAACACAGTGTGCTTTGAGGTAGGAGCCAAAAAGGGTGTAGTTTGTGGGTGTGATCACCCGTGTGTACACCTGTGAGCATGGACGCGCTTGTTTTGTTTTTTTTAAAAGGTTCTTTCATGTAATGATCTGCTAGAGGGTGTGGGGGGGCCACAGCCCCGTCCTCCAGGGCATGAAGCAGGTATGGAGGAGATCAAAACTCCAGACATCCAGAGGCCCTCAGAACACAAGAGACCAAGGAAGACCAACAGAGGGGCAGCCACGCCACTGTCCCAGAAAGAGCTGAGGAGAGTCCCAGATGAGGGTTCACTCAGCAGCCGCGGAGCAGAAGCCAGGGGGAGTTGCAGTGACGCGCCCGTGAGCTCCGCCGGCAGCCAGCCGTGCCTGAGTGACCGAGCCCCAGGCCGAGAGGCCGGGGGCACCCCACCTCCGAAGTGGCCTGAGCGAGCCCCAGGCTCCAGGCCCCGATAAGCGGCCGCCAAGGAGTGAGCCGGTGTGTACCTGGACGCCCATCCCCAGACACAAAGAAGCACCAACGCACCGATGTCTGAGGGAGTCTGCCACTGGCAGGGGAAGTGGTGGTGGGGGGAGATAGGCCTCCAAACCTTGGAGGGCCTGAGATGTCCCCAGAGAGGTGGCGTCTGATACCCAACGTGACTTATAGACACAGACATACAGGCACACACAGATACAAACATCCATTCCCACCCTCATGCTCTCATATGCACTTACTCCACACTCAACCAATGTGGAGACAGACATAAAGAGACGCTGTACACACAATCACACTCCCCAAGCGTACTCTACGAACCGGGTCTAGGTACCCTTGCCCCTGGAGGGGGGAATTGCACCCAGACCCAGGTGGTGTTA
The DNA here is from genome assembly GCF_963969265.1 of Rhamphochromis sp. 'chilingali'. NCBI lineage: Eukaryota > Metazoa > Chordata > Actinopteri > Cichliformes > Cichlidae > Rhamphochromis > Rhamphochromis sp. 'chilingali'. The sequence continues at coordinate 28,579,324 of NC_137932.1, forward strand.
CCCTTTTCCCTGCGGCGGGGAGAGGCAGACCGCCCCGACTCCGCAGCAGCAGGGAGGCCCCACACTCCAGACCGCAGTCGGACGGCCAACTCCTCCTCTTAGCCCCCCCGCTCCAGCAGGCCGCAGAGAATGGGGGTGAGAGAAGACTCCAAACCTCCCTCCACCCGCTCATTGTAGTGTTGATGCATGTGTGTTCTAAGGTGCATTTAAAACCCAGGAGGGCATGGAGCTACCTGCCAGAGAGCACCAGGTACATTTTATTTTGAAAGATTTAAAATGGTTCTTTAAAGAACCACTCAAAAAAGGTTCTTTAAAATGTTTTTTTAAAGAACCATTTGAAGGACCTTTTTAAAAATGGTGTCTTTACAGTAAGACCCTGACAAAAGTATTCTCTCCGTAAAGTATAACTCTGGTGTACTTGTAATCAGAATGATCCCAGCAATACGTCACACAGTAAGAACCTGGTCCGTGTTCTGAGGCACCTTGGAACCCACACAGGTGCTGAACTTTGTGAGGTCATCACAACACACAGCAGCTACCATTAAGAGACAGTCACGCCTTTAAACGAGGTGCACAAGTTCTGGTCCCGTTCAATGGAGTAGTCACAGTATCTGAGCCTGAGTTCAGATTTGTGTTTTAGGACTTTTTATGGTCTTTTTTTCCTCCTCCACAGAGCACAAAGTGCTTTACACAGAAAGGATCAGCTCATGTTACAGGCTGAAGAAACAATAAGAGACTTTAGCAGTTAGGTTAATTTTAGCTCATCAATAAAAAGCTAGAAGCTCTTAACTGACCAAACACTCAGTTTTATCTCACATCTATAAAGAATCCTTCCAGAAATTCCTGAATCCAGAACACCTTTTGGGTCATCCATCTCCTGTAGGGTGGTCACGCTAACAGAACCAGATACATTGTTTCATTTAATTTAGTTCAATTTTATATTTCTATCACCAAATCACAACAGTTTCCTAAAGTTAAAAACTCAATAATAAATAATAAAAAGAAAACAGAGAAAAACCCAACAATTATATGACCCTGCTTGAGCAAGCGCTTTTTGACAGTGGGAAGGAAAAACTCCCTGTTTGACAGGAAGAAACCTCCAGCAGAACCAAGCTCAGGTACACAGCCATCTGCTGTGAGCGGTGGGGGGTTATGGGAGGAAGATGGGACAAAAGACATGCTGTGGGAGAGAGCTAGAGATTAATAATACCTAATGATTAAATGCAGAGAGGTCAATTTTCACATAGAGAGTGGATTTGAAACACTCAGTGCATCACGTCCTGCTGCATGCTCAATCATCCAGGTAAGAAAATCCCAAAAGGTGGATTCTGTTCATCTGGATGTTTTCAGTGGGAGAAATGACCTTGTAAACAGTATATTTGTATAATGACTGAAACTAGCACAACTGGCTGTTAAGTCAATTTCTTGATCATTAATATGCAAATTGTCAAGACCCTTGATCAACAACCACTGATAAATGGCCATGAGTACCATTCACAGAGAGTTGGGGAATGGCTGAACTCACAGCATTGTAAGATGGTGAAAAATGTACCCTTAGGCTGCCTCCTTGATTCAGAGATGGTCTTTCCCTTTTCACATAAATGGCCTCCCTGACTTCCCGCTCCCTCCTTGTCCAGGATGTGTACATCCTCATTATTGAAAGAGTGTCCAGTGGCTTGTTGGTGTGAATAGACTGCTTAGTCCTGGCCTGATGAGCTCTTCTGTGTTGCGCCACCTGCTTTACCTCTTTAGGTTGTTTGGTTTCCCCGATGTATAAATCATGGCAATCCTCCTGGTACTTGGTGGCCCAACACATTCACATTCACCAGGGAGATGCAAAGTGGCAGGTTAGCCTTCTTAAACTGTGAAATTTCCATCAGTAATGGGGGGCATTTAAAAGTTGATGTGAACCGTAAACCTACACACACTGTTCAGAATTTAAGGTCTTACTCTCATCATTCACTGGAGCACAAACTGGGTTCATCGGGACGCTACAACACAGAGCGAACACCATCCTGACAGGCAGAGCAGCCAGGAGTTTGTATCAGGAGTATCGGAATAGTTGAGACTCTTAGCACCGCGTCTCTTTGGCTTTCAAACCGCAAAACAGGCTGCGCCAAAAATTGGTCAAAACAGAAACAAAGCTATATAGTGTATGCTGTTAAGTAGCAGGAGGATTGCCATGATGTATACATCGGGGAAACCAAACAACCTCTGACTATCAAAAGGGCCTGGAAGCCTGTATGTAACTGCAGACTCAAGTGCAGAACCAAACGCAGAGACAACAGAGTAACTTTTGTACAAACATCTACATCTACAATCGTAGAGTTAAAAAAAATCCTAAACATCAACTCCATTAGCAATAACCCAATCATCCTTAATGGACGTCCTCTGGAGGAAGTACACTCTTTCAACTAACTGGGCGGCATCATCGACCAGCAACGTGGAACCGATGCAGATGTCAAGGCAAGGCTCAGCAACGCAAGAGTCGCCTTCATCCAGCTCAAGAACATCTGGCCTTCCAGAGAGCTGACCGAGACTACCAAGATCCAGAGATGGGCAGTAACGCGTTACTTTTAATGCGTTACTGTAATCTGATTACTTTTTCAAGTAACGAGTAAAGTAAGGGATTACCATTGCAAAAACGGTACTGTTACTTTCCCGTAGGAATGCTGCGTTACTGCTTTACTAAAACCGTGATTTTTTTGCCAGAATGTCTCATGACAGTGACGTAAGCGAGTGCGACGTTCGTGACAACAGCTGTCTGCAGATCAACAATGGATCATATATCAAGTGCGGGAGAGAGTATGCAACGTTTAAAGCTTGGAAGTACTGACCTTACTTTGAGTTTGATTCCATAAAAAGTGACAAAAACATTAGCGTCCATTGTGGGTGGGAAGAAAACTTCTTTTTACACCGAAAAAAAAACGTAAACTTCCAAGCAAGCTCCGAGTGCGCAACGACGTAATGGGAAATTCACAGAGAAACTCGTGGATTCTTCCACTGACCGCTGTGCCACACCTGCACCAGAGCACACCTCCGCCTACCCCACTCCTGCTTTACAGGTGAAAATAGAGCAACAGGACTGCTAGTCTTTGATTTTATTTACTTTCTGCTGTGTTTTACTTGCATCTATTTGAAAGACTGAGTGCAGACACAAAAAATATTTTATTTTATGTGCTGGAATGTGCAGAAAATAGGTTTAAATGTTAAACTAATTTCTTCAAGTCAGAGAATGGTGCATATAATTTAATTTTTGCTTGATGCATAAAGTTAAAAGATTAAAACGGATAAAACAAGTTTAAAAAAAAGAGACTTTTCCATTTGATTACATTTTGTATGATGGATTATGCAGAAAAAGTAGAATTGGCTTGACAGATCTATCGTTTTATCACCTATTCAGGTTATAAATCATGTTTTTAAAAAGTAACTAAGTAACTAAGTAATTAATTACTTTTGAAAATAAGTAATCAGTAAAGTAACGGGATTACTTTTGGGGGAAGTAATCAGTAATTAGTTACTGATTACTTTTTTCAAGTAACTTGACCAACACTGCCAAGATCCGACTGTTCAACTCCAACATGAAGTCAGTCCAGCTGTATGGGGCTGAAACTTGTAAGACAAACAAACCTCAAACAGAGAAATCCAGACATTCCAGAACAGCTGTCTCAGAAGGATTCTCCACATTCGCTGGCCAGACACTATCAGTAACATAACCTATGTTGAACCTGTCAACTCCCAGTAGAGGAAGAATCAGGAAGAAAAAGAAGAACGGACAGGGAAATCTGCGCTTTCACAGATAGCACTTTATCAATAAAGAAGTGTAGGAAGTTTTCACAAATTTCCTGAGAGGACTCGACACCAACAGTCTGTGGAGCATGAAGGACCCTGTCAATAGTCTTAAATAAGACATGAGGCTTACGACAATTTGACTGAATAATAGCAGCAAAATGTTTCCTCTTAGCATCTTGTACAGTCTTCTGATAGGAATTCCAGTAGTTTTGTAATATTTGGTATGACACCTGAAGTAGATCCTTCTTCCATTTACTTTCAGTTCTCCTACACTTTCTTCTGGCAGCACAGAGTGTCTTCATTCAGCCAGGGTTCAGATTTGGCTTTAACTTGCCTAAGTTTAAAAGGGGCCACCGAATCTAAAACAGTTTGGCAGACTGAGTAAAATCATGTACTCAGCTCTTCTGTATCATTACATATGGAGTCAGGAAGGCTGCAGTTCTGATTAAAAACAATAGAGAACTGACCAGCAGAGGAAGGGTTAAAAATACGACAGCATCTAGCAACAACAGGAGGAGGATTAACTTTGGTACAAGGAAGGGAAACCTCAAACAAGACAGGCTTATGATCCGACCATACAATATCACAAACCTCTAAGTTAGAGACAGGTAGATTGTGAGTTAAAACAAGATCCAACGTGTGCCCATATTTTTGGGTAGGCACAGACAAAGGTTGCACAAGATCAAAAGAGTCAATAAGATTTAAAAAGTCCTTTGCCATTGGCTTGCCAGGGCAGCACACGTGAATATTTAAGTCCCCAGTAATAAGGACATGATCATATTTTGGCATAATTTCAGCCAACTGATCAGAAAAGTCATTTAAGAAGTCCTTATTGTATTTTGGGGGTCTGTAACCCACAGCACAGAGCACTGTGTGACAGCAACCTAGCTCAAACACACTCAGTTCAAAGCTACTAGGTGATGTTGATAAGGACAGTGGTTTACATTTATACTGCTTCTTAAAAACAACTCCTGCTCTGCCTGATATTCGAGGAGAGTTTAAAAAGCAGCAGTCATCTGGTAAGAGATCTATGAAAACGCTGGACTCACCGGCCCTCAACCATGTCTCAGTTATACAGAGGAAATCCAATCCTTGGGTCATAAAAAAATCCTTTAAAATAAAAGTTTTATTACTCAGCGATCTAGTGTTCATCAATCCAAATCTGGTGGAGGTCAGCGTGTTCTTGGCTGACTGCGAGACCCGACACAGCGGCCGCAGGTTCTGTAGGTTTGCACCGCGCCGACGAAGATGAGGGAAAATCTTTCGCGGCTGGGACATCTGATCCGAGCCAACAACGGGCACCAGCCAGGCATCGATGGGCTCCAGAGAGCATGGAGAAAAGACATGGCGAAGCACAGATCCACGTTCGTTCCAAGGAGCTGGGGAAGAGCGCACCAAGTATGGCTTAAGTTTCACGAGCAGACAGCTGTGTTTGCCCCGGCGTCTGAAACGCTTTCGCTGTGAGGCTGGGGCCAGGGTCCAACAAAGGTTAGCTGGTATCCCAGATACCGCGCGCCGCACGCCGCACGAGGCCGCTTTGTAAGGCGCTCATATCACCAGTGGCGAGACCCGCGTTGTAGGTGGCGGTCCTGGCGTTCACATCAGTTTTCTCTGATGGACTCTCCATCCACAAATGCACATTGGCCAAGAGTTGGGAATGTCTACTAATGTCCGTAGACTCATCAAGTTGCAATGCAAACCTCCCACTGAAGCGTATCTTCTCCAAAACCACACTTTTGATGTCTGCAGACATGTCATCAATACGTCTGGCAATTGTGTTATCTGAGAGCAGGACTTTTTCGGGAGCTATTTCTTTAACTGCATCAGGTCCGAGCATCTCATTCACAATGGCTTTGCAGGCAGGTAGTGTATTAATGTCTCTACTACGGTGTGGTTTTTTTGCTATAAGTTCAGCCACTAAGTGGCTAGCTTTGAGAGCTCTTTCAGACACCTTTGTGTTTTTTCTCAGTAAAGTTGTTTCTCAGCGTGTTCAAGCAGGCAAACAAAATAGTCTCCGTTCTTGTTTTGAAGTGAGGGATGTTTTGTGTGGAAATGGCGTTTGAGCTTGCTTGGGACCATGGCACTGTTTGAGAGCTTTTCTCCACACACCAAACATAACGGAGTCGGTGCAGTCGGATCTCCAGTGAAAGCAAATCCGAATGAAAGATAACTTTCGCTGTATTGCCGCGAGCTCACCGTTTTTGCTTTCTTTTGACTAGCGCTCGTACTAGGCTCTTCTGGATTAGAATTTTTTGGACCAATTAATTAAAATTAAATAATTTCCCACGGCACACCTGACAATCTCTCATGGCACACCTATGTGACACGGAACAGTGGTTGGAAAACACTGGGTTACCTGATCCAGCCGTAACTACATGCTTTATCAAAAAGGAAAGTTTGAAGCAAACTTTCAAACTTGCCTTTCCTTTTCCTAGTTTTAAGACTATAGTCTTAAAAGTAGAGATAGTGCCTGTCTCCTAAATACAAACTGGAAGCTGGTTCCACAGAAGAGGGCCTGAAAACTGAAGGCTCTGCCTCCTATTCTACTTTTAAATACTCTAGTAACAAAAAGTAAGCCCACAACAGATCATTTGCCTCCTATCCAAGAATACTCCTCTGTCACACCATCCCTCTGCATGTCCTCCTTCAGTACATCCTCCTCTGAAGTCTTGCTCTTCTCCTTCTGCCTGGTAACTGTATCTCCAGCCTCCACGCTCCCTCCTCTCCACATGCTCAATGCAGCTCATTTGTGATCCTGTCTATACTGCTCTCTGAAAATCTTCACCTCTGTCTCCTGTCTTTTTGTCAGTGCTACTGTCTCCAAAGTATACATCACAAAAACACTCAGATATGGTCATTATGTTTGTAGCCTCTGCCACAGCCGCCTCTGTTAGGTGGCTGGTTTCTGGAACCTGTCTAAGGACTGGGACAGGGCTTTCCTGTAGTGCAGAGTTGGTGTGGAGCCAACTGGTCAATTTTGTTAGTGTATGTACACTCGTTATTTATAGACACCAGGTCTATGAATAACGAGTGTAGAGGAACTTTGTAGACTCTCCATAGGCTCCTGTTGTTAGTCTTTTTCTTTTGTTCATTCTTCTGTTATTCACATTAGTATTTGTGTACTTTTGCAATGCCAGAGTTGACGAGTGGTGTAATCTTGAATGTCTGTTGTTTCATTGCAGTGAAATCCTGGAACATACGGAGCTGGATGGACAGATAAAGGTGCCCTGTCTGGGTTCTCTGCTCCCGCAAAATGAGCTGAAGCTGCTGGAGGAGCAGTACCTGACCCACAAAGAGGTAAAGAGCAGCAGGAACTGATGCTGCTGTCGGGTCAACTCAGTTCTGTCCCCCCATGTTAAAACTGTTGAGGGTGGCTTCTCGCTTTGGCCTGATGGTCGGCTTTCTGCTGGGGTGATTACATAGAGAACCCCGACTCTATGATAACTCAACAGCGTCTGATTATAATTTGTAGAACAAATGTGAAGTGAAACGTTTCCTTTAGGAAAAGGTGAAGCTGTGGCTGAACACTGCCCTGAAGAAGGAACAAGAGAACTGGCTGAGTGGAAGGACACCCGAAATCATCGATGGTTATTACTTCAGTTGTCTGGCTGTAGACGTCATACAGGTGAGGCTCAGGTGAGACCCATTGTGCAGGTGAGGCTCGGTCTGTGTTAAGTTGATTAGTGTTGTGATGTTTGTGTTTTCAGGTGATGACCGGTTCCCTGTCTGAGTTCAGCTGTGCCATCAAAGACAAGAGAAAAGCTCAGAGGCTCACAGTTCAGCTTGAGAACTTCATGTACAGGTACAGTCGTACTATGTGGTTCGCTAATCTTGAACTTACTTTTTATGTTACGGCATCATTCCTCCCATGCTCACTGAATATTTACTACAAATATATAACTTAATGCTGTCAGCATTAATCCCGTTAACATGAAGTTAACGCCATAACGGCATTAACATGACAAATCTCCGTTAGCGAGTTAACGCGGATCGCCCTGTGCGAGGGCTGCATGGCGTCAACGTGTTAACGTTGTTACCTTGTTAACGCATTAGCACCCTGCAGCCCCTTGCACGGGGCGATCCGTGTTAACTTGCTAATGGAGCAACGATAATGTGGTTATGGCGTTAATGTCATTTTAACGAGATTAACACTGACAGCACTAATATAACTATATTGTAACGTTTTCCACTTTAAATAAAAATGGTAGAGCTCAGCAATAAATTGTTCCACAAACTTATTTAAATAAAATTCTTCATAAAGCCTTCACTGCTTGTTCACATTTTCCATATTAAAATTGATCTTCAGTCAATATTTGAAGTCTGTTTTTGACCTGAAAAAAATGCAGACATGTAAATGACGTCTGATTGACACCCAGATGTGTAACAAATGTGTGTGTGTGTGTGTGTGTGTGTGTGTGTGTGTGTGTGTGTGTGTGTGTGTGTGTGTGTGTGTGTGTGTGTGTGTTTCAGCTATGTGAAGTGTGTGGAAGAGTTTGTGAAGGGAAACCATGGTAATGTCCGCTCGGTGATCAAAGCTCAGCTGGTCTGCGAGCAGCAGCTCAGGTGAGGTCACCTGTTCAGTTCTCAGACACCTGAGAGTCTTTGAAAGTCTTCCAAACAGAGTGGACTAGATCACATGACCTGTCTAAGGACCAAGGATAGAGTAGGATTAGATCTACCTAACTTTCAGCACTACTTCTTAGCCAACAGGCTTCAATTTATCTCAGGATGGCTAAAACATACCTACATCAAGCGACATGAATGCTTTAAAAGCATCCACATCAGCTCTCTGACAGCATGGGGGGAGTTTCTAAAATTGACACAGTCTTCATTAATCCCATGCAAATGTGGCACCCCGGTGAGGGAATGGCCACATTAATATTATTTTGTGTAAAACACTTGTGTTATGGGACATTTTTCATTACTATATGTACTCATTTTCAGTTACTTTAAAAGAATAGAAACCCATGTAAAAGGGAGTCATTTTATGTTAGAAAGCAGTAAGGGCGGAACGTTGGTGGCTGCTCTAGGGTTTCGGGGTGCAGTAAGTGGAGCCCACCTTCTGCTGCTTCCTCAGACACGTTCTAGAGGAAAACAGAGATGCATTGTGTCTTCCTTACTCCACTCTTCACCTGCTTTTACAGGTTGGTAAATGGTGTTTGTACTGAAAAAGTTGTTTATTGTTACCACAGTTACCCATGGTAATGTGAATGAGAGAATTTAAGGCGGTCCGCCTGAGTTACTTACAGTGTTGTGCAAGTTACTTTGAAAAAGTAATTAATTATAGTTACTAGTTACTTCTTCAAAAAAGTAACTGAGTTAGCAATTGAGTTACAATATTCTAAAAGTAATTAATTACATGAAAAGTAACTATTGCGTTACTTTAAAAAAAACGTTTAACCTCCTGGGTCCAGGGTATAATTGGCCATTTTTAACTACTTTTGATTTTCCCTCCACATTTTACCTTTAAAAACTATTTACTTTGCCTTGTGTTAATTCCAGTTCTTTTGATTCTTAGGGCCAAGAAAACACGGCTCAAAAGTGGTCTTTTACTTTAAAAAATGATCTTTATTTACATTTTCTGGAATATGGAGACCTGAGCACACAGCACACAGCCCCAGGTCTGAAGCACAAACGGAAGCCTAGTTATTTATATACTTGCTCTCATGTCACACCACACTTTAAGTTTCGATCAAACAGCCTAGTTGGTTTCACTTTCACTTCATTTTAGCTGCAAAAGCACGCTCTGCAACAGCAGCACTTTTTGGCACAGAGTGTACTCAGAGTTAGGCCTTTCTCATATGAAGCAATATAATCAGCATATAAACATTTGATATGATAAATTTAACGTCAACACTTGTTTGGTATCATCCTTTTCAGCACAACGTCCCATGTCTGAATTTACAGTCATGTTTTCATTTTGACACACTGTATTAACACAATTGATCTATAATCAGACAAAAAACATAAAATCATAGTAGAAAAAGTTATTTTTTACTGTAACAACCACAAACATGTTGTCATGAAACGCTGTGTGGCAGGCAGGAGTAGGACCCAAGATGCAGGCACTCAGACGCGAGGGATGAACTCAAAAAACTCAGCTTTATTTGCTGACAGGGGAAAAGCATACAAAACTAAACTGGGAAAATATAAACTTACACTTGACAGAGAGGCACACGAGGAAACACACAGCTTGAGGCAGTGGTTCCCACACACACACACACACACACACATTGCCACACACACAAACACATCCTCCAACCACACATACCCATATTTTCAGGGGGTGGCTGTAGCTCAGGTGGCAGAGCAGGTCAGCCACTAATCAGAAGGTCGGTGGTTCGATCCCAGGCTGCATCCTGGCTGCATGCCAAATATCCTTGGGCAAGATACTAACCCCATGTTTGCCTACTGGTGGTGGTCAGAGGGCCCGGTGGCGCCTGTGTCCGGCAGCCTCGCCTCTGTCAGTGCGCCCCAGGGCAGCTGTGGCTACAATGTAGCTTGCTATCGCCAGTGTGTGTGAATGGGTGGATGACTGAATGTAGTGTAAAGCGCTTTGGGGTCCTATGGACTAGAAAAGCGCTATACAAATGCAGGCCATACCCATATTTTGCTCCATTGCGGTTTATTTCACACCTCAAGCATTTAGTAAACAATTAAGCAAATACAAGTAATCTGCAATAAGTTACAGGTAGTAATAAAATAAACTACTAACTCTTTTAGGCTATGTCAGCACCTACACGGGTATTTTTGAAAACACAGCTGTTTCGTCCACACGTAAACGGCGTTTCGAATCACCGAAAACTGAGATTTTTTAAACTCCTTTTTTGCGTTTACGCGCGGACGAGGAATACAGAGTTCGCCAATCAACGTCAAAGGTATGTGCCTTTTTTCACGTCACGCTGTGCGCCACGTTATTGTTTACATGAGGTGAATTGCAGAATGGGAGATAGAGACAAAATACTGTTACTATTAATCTTCAGGTTTTACACGCTTAAATATACACACGCAGTTACTGTCCCTCCATTTACAAAGGCAGAGGCGTCACAGTGTGATTATTTTACGTGTAGTTGTTTTTTTTCATGTGTAATAATAGTCAACATTGCTATCAATACATTTTTCAAATGGAACAGAAAACAAAAGCAGTGCACAGTAAACACCGGAGCCCAAGAACACAGCCCAAACACAGTTCAGTTCAGGCAGCCGACCGTGCGGACGGCAATGGCGGCGGCGGCGTGGAAACAGATCAGGGGGCTGGCTGTGCGGACGGCGGCGGCGACGAAGGAGGCTTGGAGGCTGGACCAGACGAGGATGAAGGTTCGGAGGCTGGACCAGACGAGGATGAAGGCTCGGAGGCTGGACCAGATGAGGATGAAGCTGCTGATGGCTGGACCAGATGAGGAGGAAGCTGCTGATGGCTGGACCAGATGAGGATGAAGCTGTTGATGGCTGGGCGGGCCCCTCAGACCCTCCAGCGGAGGCAGGTTGCTGGACGGGCCCTCCGGAACCCCCAGTGGAGACGAGGAAGTGCTGGCCAGGCCCTCCCGAGCTTCCAGCAGGAGCAGATGCAGAGCCAGAGGGTGTGGGGACCCCTGGCTGAACATTAGGCTGACTAGGTGGGTGAGTGTGTGGCTGACCAGGGAACTGAATTGCTACAAGGGACTGAACTGAAGTCTGAAGTGGCACAGGGGACTGAACTGAAGTCGACTCAGCTAATGGTTCATATAGGGGTTGTTTTTGTGTGTGTGTGTGTGTGGGGGGGGGGGGGGGGGGGGTCATAAGCAGAGAGTGCTTGCTAGCGCTGTCCTTAGACAGTAAATGTGACCAAACTATTGAGGAAAAAGCGCCACGTATATATTGTTTATCATGACTCTGGTTTTACGTGGCCTATCAACACAATTTAAAAACTGGTATATATCACCTTGTTGCTTTGTCTTTAAGTGGTCATGTTATTGGCTTACCACGACTACTTTATTCTTCCTCAGTCAAACAGCAGGACTCATGTGATTGTTTTGCCCCCTTAGCTCCAGGTATTGTGCTAGACAGTAATTGTGATTACAGTCCGCGGGAGCGTGCGCAGCTGCTTAAAGCTGTAGCGTCCAGATTACTTACGTAGTCAGCTACTTCCGTGCAACTGATATAAGATGCGGTAAGCTGAACACAGCTTCAACCGTCTGTTTGTTGAAAAATAGTAACGGACCGCATTTTCTTGTTAATAACTGCAACGGCATTGTAACGATAGGAATAGTAATTAGATATCAAATCAAATCACTTTTATTCTTGTGTGCGAGCTTCACAAGCAACAGAGTTGTGCAAAATACAATAACGTAAACAAGCAAAATACAAGAATGGCTACATCTGAAACTAATAAATATATGTACAATATATAATAGTATATGCATTTCTGGATGTGTATAGTAAATATTTTTCTACGCGTGTGTGTGTGTGTGTGTGTGTGTATACACATATTTTACAAATTAAATAGAGTAAACAATAAAATAAAATATATAAAAATATACAGAGTTGAGACATGTGCAAAACAGTGGCATTACTGTACAGTACGGAGTGCATAATGTTGAAGTTCCAGTAGTGGAGGTGAGGTGTCTATGAAGTGTTCAGCAGTCTGATGGCCTGGTGGAAGAAGCTGTCTCTCAGTCTGCTGGTACGGGACCGGATGCTGCAGAACCTCCTTCCTGAGGGAAGTAGTCTGAACAGTTTGGCTGGGGTGACTGGAGTCCTTGATGATCCTCCCCGCTTTCCTCAGGCACCGCTTCCTGTAGATGTCTTGGAGGGAGGGAAGCTCACCTCCAATTATCCGTTCAGAGCACCGCACTACTCGCTGGAGAGCTTTGCAGTTGTAGGCGGTGCTGTTGCCATACCAGGTGGTGATGCATCCAGTGAGGATGCTCTCAATGGTACAGTGATAGAAGGTCCTGAGGATGCGGGGGCTCATGCCAAATCTTTTCAGTCTCCTGAGAAAGAAGAGGCGCTGCTGCGCCTTCTTCACTGTTTTGTTTGTGTGTACTGACCATGTAAGATCCTCAGCCAGATGTACACCAAGGAACCGGAAGCTGCTCACTCTCTCCACAGCAGCGCCGTTGATGGTGATGGGGGTGTGTACTTCTCTGCACCTCCGGAAGTCCACTATCAACTCCTTTGTCTTTGCGACGTTGAGGGTGAGATGGTTGTCTTGACACCAGTGGGTCAGGGCGCTGACCTCCTCCCTGTAAGCCGTCTCATCACCATTGGTGATAAGACCCACCACTGTAGTGTCGTCCGCAAACTTCACAATGATGTTGGAGTTGTTAGTGGCCGTGCAGTCGTAGGTGTAGAGTGAGTACAGGAGAGGGCTCAGTACACACCCCTGTGGAGCACCAGTGTTCAGTGTGATGGGGGATGAGGTGATGCTGCCCAGTCTGACCACTTGGCGTCTGTCAGACAGGAAGTTAAGGATCCAACTGCAGAGGGAGCTGCTCAGTCCTAGATCCTGCAGTTTCCTGTCCAGCTTCGAGGGAACGATGGTATTGAATGTTGAGCTGTAATCTACAAACAGCATTCTCACATATGTGTCTCTCTTCTCCAGGTGTGACAGGGCAGTATGTAGTGTCAGGGCTATGGCATCATCAGTGGACCTGTTGTGGCGGTATGCGAACTGTTAGATTACACGTTACTGAAAAAAGTAACACCGTTAGTAACGTCGTTACTTGTAACGCCATTGGTATTGGTATTGGTTACAAGTAACGGCGTTACTTGTAACGCCGTTACTTGTAACACCGTTATTCCCATCACTGGTTACTTGTTAATAGTTATGTTAAAGTGACTGAGTTAGCTAGTGTAACACAAGCATTCCGAGAAATTCTGTGTAGCTAACAGATGCATTAACAGGTTAATTCAACAGGCTGGGTTTCGTGATGCACTGAATAGTGATATTGCCAGTAAATTACTAAGGGGAACAAATGTGATGTATTTACCGATGCTGTAATTGAATATAACTGTTTAGACAGTAAGACACTACAGAAGACAATGTGATGTGTTTATTGATATGAGTAAGGAATGTAACTGTTATGGAAAGAAGGTGTTAATTAGAGAAACTGAACCAGTAAAGAGAGTATATTTCGCTGAGGTTGTGAAATAAGTAAATGTAATTGATGTGAACGAGGAACCAGCTGACTGGTATATTGAAAGCTCATGTTTAGTGTTTATATAGCATTTATTTGTGTGAAATAAATCAGACTCAGACACGTTCTGGAGGAAAACAGAGACGCATCTTGTCTTCCTTACTCCGCTCTTCACCTGCTTATATAGGTAACATATTTGTCATCATGGTCTTCATCCTTGGGACCCGTAACACAAACGTACACCTATCTGGAACAACCCTGACATAATATGATTAACTTTCCAGATTGGAGTTGTATAGGAATCAAATACTTAGAACATATATTAGAAGGAACAGAATTTATTCCGTTTGACAGACTGTTTACACAATATGGGCTCAACAAGAAAAGATTTTTAGAATATCAACAAATTAAATACATAGTAAAAAAGAAATTTAAACCCAGTCGAATCACAAACACCACCAAGTGTGGTACAGTTTCTTACTCTTAAAACCCCAAATTACTGTCCAAAATATACAGAATGCTTTCTAAAACATATGAATCAATATCACTTCCTATTGCAAAATGGGAAATAGATTTATCAGTCAACTTAGACTGAAACTTCTGATCTCAGGTATGCATAAAAACCTTTCATTTAAATAGAAATTCCATTCTGCAATTAATTCAATACAAAACATTACATACTGTAGAGTGCACTATACGGGTCATCGGATGCTCACATTGTCAAGCCAATACACCAGACAATTATATTCACGCTCTTAGGTCCTGTCCACCAGTTTAGAAGTTTTGGTGCGGAATATGTGAAGACTTATCAGCGTCTGAAATGTGACAGCAAAACACAATAAAATACAAACGAGTGAGAACAGAAGAGTCAATAAACGCATTCAAAAGTGATTTACTCAAGCAAGAATGGGAGATGCTGTATAAGGAAAAAAATATTGATAAAGCTTATGAGATTTTTTTAGGAAAATTTAAACTGTTATATAATAGTCATTGCCCAGTAAAGAAATATAGTAAAAAACAAAAATATGCAGAGTGCCCATGGATTACAAAAGGATTGCAAAATGCATGTAAGAAGAAAAATACCTTATACAGAGAATTTATAATGAACAGAAGTACAGAAGCTGAAAATAAATACAAGAAATATAAAAATAAATTAACGAGTATTTTAAGGTCATGTAAAAAGGAATACTATGAAAAATTACTGATTATGAATAAAAATAATATTAAAGGGATCTGGAAAACATTAAATACCATCATCAAAAAGGGCTCGGGGCAGGCAGACTATCCTTCGTATTTCGCAAATAATGATAGAAATATTACTAATATGAGAGATGTGGTAAATGAGTTCAATAAATTCTTTGTAAGTGTTGGGCCAGACTTGGTTGAAACAATTCCTGATATAACAGATTCTGTAGAGAAAGAAACTAGACTCATTGACCGCAATCCTCATTCAATGTTCTTAACGGTGGTGGAAGAAATGGAAATCATTGATATTGTTGGGAAATCACAAACAAAAAACTCTACAGACTCTGACGACATTGATATGGAAATCGTTAAGAGAGTGATAGAGGGCATTTCCAAACCCTTAACACACATTTGCAATTTGTCCTTACAAACTGGTACATTCCCAAAACAAATGAAAACAGCTAAAGTAACACCACTGTTTAAAAATGGTGACAGACACCAATTCACAAATTATAGGCCTGTCTCTCTACTTTCTCAATTTTCAAAAATACTGGAAAAAGTCTTTAGTAATAGACTTGACAAATTTATAGATAAACACAAAATAATAATGGATAGTCAGTATGGTTTCAGATCAAATAGATCAACATCATTGGCATTAATGGAACTGATCGAAAATATCACCAACAATATAGATAAAAGTTAGTGTATTCATTGACCTAAAAAAAGCTTTTGACACAATTAATCATGACATATTACTTGATAAACTGGAGTACTACGGCATTAGAGGAGTGGTGTTAGAATGGGTAAAGAGTTATTTGAGAGACAGGCAGCAATTTGTGAAAATTGGGGAATATCAATCAGAGTGTATGGACATTGTTTGTGGAGTTCCGCAGGGGTCAGTATTGGGACCAAAGCTGTTTATCCTCTATATCAATGATATATGCAGAACATCAGATATATTACAGTTTATTCTATTTGCAGATGATACAAATATTTTTTGTGCTGGAGAGAACTTACAGCAGCTTTTGGAAATTGTCACACAAGAAATGATTAAACTGAAAACATGGTTTGATAGAAATAAGCTATCATTAAATTTGGAAAAAACTACATTTATGTTATTCGGAAATTGTAAAAAAGATGCAGGAGCAAAATTATTAGTAAACAATGTTGAAATAGAGCAAGTTTCGGATACAAAATTTCTGGGTGTGATAATAGTAGGGATGGGTATCGTTTAGGTTTTATCCGATACCGGTGCCAAAACGGTACTTTTGAAACGGTGCCGGTGCTTAAACGGTGCTCGAACCGGTGCTTAAAGAATAAAGAACACAAACTTCGTCCAAAAACCTCGTGTTTTTATTTTCCCCAGTAATTTTTTTAAGCAAAATTATAACAAAGTTAGCCCTTTCTGTCAATAAAACATAACGTCTTTGGAACCAGTGCTTAAACAATTGAAAACAAACTTTGTCATGAAACCTGTGATGTTTAGCAGTTTTTTTGCAAGAAGATAATCATATTAGCCTTTTCTGGAGCTATACGGCATCGCTCTTGGCTGATGGCATGCCCAGCACAAAAGAAAACACTTTCAGAAGGCGTTGATGAGGCTGGGACACACAAGTATTTTTCTGATAGGGCAGATAAATTGGGGAGTGTATCCCTCTTACTCCACCACCAGGCCACAGGGTCTTGTCCAGAGGTAATTCCTGGCAGTCTTTTGTATATTTGAAGCTCCTTATGTACCTGCTCTGTGATTGAGGGGACTCTACCCGCTTGAGAAGCAGCCTGTTGAAGCTCTCTGTCTTCATCCTCAAACAGTTTTTCTAAGGGTGACTTCTGGACCTTACTTAGCTGAAAAACAACAAAAAAAGATGTGTGAGGTTTGCAAAATAAATAAAGATCACTTTTAGAATGTAGTGGTTGTGTTAGAAAAAATCTGAAATTACATATTTTTCTGGCTTGTCCATGTCAGCATCATCCACCTCGCTGTGTGCTTTGGGGTCCTCAGTGGGAGGCTATGGACACACAGATAGTAAAAGAGCATTCCTTCAACATAGAAACTACATCATGATGCAAAAGGACAAGATTGTACACACACAATGAAAATACCTGCGCAACTGCTACTGTGGCATTTGCAACTGCTGCCTTCTCCAACCTGTCCCAGATGTCAGTAGCTGCCTCACCAGCTAGCCTGCCTTTAAAACGTGGGTCCATCATCGTGGCCTCCTTCAGAAATTTCTGAAGGTTTTCATCCTTTAAGTAAAACAAGATATAACATAGGAGCTGATACTGAAAAAAGGTAACCCTATTTTCCATGCGCATTGACATTGTCTGCAAATACCTGATATCTTTTCTGCAGACTACCCCAGACTTTCTCTTTTATTGAAGAGGTGAAAACACTGTCTTCATCACATCGGCTGAAATGTGCCTCCAGCTTGGCCAGGATGGGGATGATTTGGCTGCATGTGGGTGACTTGTCACTTGAGACACACATGGTTGACGTGTACAGGACTTGCATGCACTTAATAAACTCCTCTGCCTTGATTAAATCAGTGTGTGTGAACCTTTCTAGTCTGTTGAAAAATATTCACAATGTTAAAGGTAAATGACGTTATTTAGCTCTTGCAAGTGATGCTCATGTCATTCACTTACTTGTCCTTCTCCATAGGCTTCCTCAGCCGTTGATCCAGAGCAGCTGCCTGGATTGCATCAAACTGCTCCATAAATCTCTCCACCATTAGGAAGAGAGAATTCCAGCGCGTCTTAACGTCAAGAATTACATTATGCTCTGGCAAATCTAAAGCACAGATAGACACAAACATTTTTTTAAATTACTATAAAAAAGGTAATATGAATAACAATACTTCTTGATATGTAACTGCATGTGCTACTTACTCAGGATTCGCTGCTTTTCTCTGAGCACAGTTTTGCTCAAGGATGAACGTTTGAGCCACACCACAACTGAACGGATTTTGGCACACCAGCTGGAAACTGCAGGAATGTCATACACCTTTTGTGCGGCCAGGTTGAGGGTATGAGCAAAGCATCCCACTTTTAAAAAGTCCAATTTTTTCAAAGCAACATCCATGTTGCAGGCATTATCTACAGTGGCAGCAATTATTTTCCCTCCCAAGTGAAATTGCTCCACAACGCTTGATATTTCTTTAGCGACAACTGGACCTGTTTGTGACTCATAAACTGCTTCAGTGCTGAGCACATTCTGCTTCATTTTGCCTTTGTAGATGTAGTGAACAGTCACTGTGAGGAAATGGTCCTGAGCAATACTGGTCCATCCATCACAGGTGATAGCGACCTTGTTAACCTGTGCCAAATTCTGGATGAGGTTGCTTTTCTCCACACAATACCAAGCAGGTATAAGTGTGTTGGATAGATCATCCCTGGATGGGGGCTGATACCTCGGATTAAGGGCAGAGGACATCTCCCTGAATTGAAGAAAAAAAAACAAAACAAAAAAGAAAAAAAAACATATAACTCACCTTTTATTCAAATATAGTTTACTTATAATATTTAGAGAAGACTTACAAAGCTAAGCAGCTATGAACATATTAACCTTTACAGTATTATGCAGTCTATTTTTTATGTCAGAGTAATACAACATTTTTCACCTGAATGATGGTGACTCCACCGTTGAAAATGGATGGAGATCTTTGACTATAAATTTTGTCACTGCCCTGTGAATTTCGTCCACTTTTTCTTTCGTCATTTTAGCCTTTTTGGCCAGGATGAAGGGAGTATCTGCCATCAAACAAGAAGAAAGCCGCATGTAACTACGACGGTGTTTGCTAGTTCACCTTACATGCATTAATTTAATAACATGGTTAGCCTACTCAACTTAAATTACACACGAACAACATTAAGATACTCACCCAGAGAAGAACGGGTGCTGCTGCCATCATCATCATCAGTTATCATTTCCGCTACACTGGCGGCAGGGCTAGGGGCCGGACTCTCCTCTTCGGGTTCTTGGATGTTGCTAACTCCAAGAACAGGCACCGCAGCAGATGTGCTAGGTGTGCTGTCTTGCTGCAAGTTATCAAATGCGGTGCATTTCTCGGCTTTTAAAAAAACGCTATGCGACGCCATGTGTTTCATTAGATTTGAGGTGTTACCTCCTTTGCACATTATTACCTTTAAGCACTTGTTGCAGGCTGCTGAGTTTATATCTTTTGCTGTGAAGTACAGCCACACTCTCGAGCGCTTCGCCTTCGGCATTTTAGCTGCGCTCTAAAGAAAAAACCGTACATACCTGGGCCCGCCTACTATCCTGGGAAAGGAAGTGATTGGCTAGATTTCTCAGGGGAAAAAAGCACCGAAATGAAGCACCGAATTGTGCGCTGCTTTTCGGTCTGGTTACTACCGTTTATGTCAGAACCGGTTCCACAATGGCACCGGACACCGGTACCCATCCCTAGATAATAGATAACAAAATCTGCTGGAAACCTCACATAAAGCATATACAAGCCAAACTGTCAAGAAGCATCTCCGTACTAAGTAAAGTTAAATATTTTTTGCCTTCCAAATCACTCCGGGTACTTTATTGTTCACTTATATTGCCATATTTGGAATACTGTGTGGAAATTTGGGGAAACACATATAAAACTGCACTTCAACCAATATGTAAAATTTAAAAAAAAGCAATCAGGATGATTAATAAAGCAGGATTTAGAGACCATACTAACATCATGTTTTTGAAATTAAAAATACTGAAGTTTATGGATCTTATAAAATATAAAACTGCAAAAATTATGTACAAGGCCAGATACAATATGTTACCAGGAAATATACAGAGGATGTTCTATGACAGAGAAGGGGACTATGAATTGAGGGGGAAATTGAATCTAAGGATTCTTAAAGCACGGTCAAAGGTTAAAACCTTTTGTGTCACTATTTATGGGGTAAAACTGTGGAATAGTTTTACTATAGATCTACAGCAATGCTCAGGAATTAGTAAGTTCATGAAAATACTTCGAAAACTGATTTTGGAAGAATATGATACCGATAAAGATGATCACCCATTGTATGTATAAAAATATCAAATTATATCCAAATTATATCAATCACGGTAGCCAAGTTTATATAGGTTCTCCTCGTGTATCGTGTGGAGTATGTGATGATGGGAATTAGGTGAATTATGTGGGATCAATAAGATGTTGAGCAGGGGTAGGAATTAATAAGTATGTTCATACTTCTTCCTACTCCTTTTCAGACCAAACATTGTTACATTATGTCAGACGATTTTGTTTTATTTCATTATATATTTTTTGTTTATCTGAACACATACGTGTGTGTGTGTATATCTACATATATATTCGTATCTGTAAAAGGAAATATATATATATACACACTACATGTGTGTATATATTGTTTTTTGTTTTATATGTCTGAAACAAATAAAGATACAATACAATACAATACAATACAATACATTCCAACTTCCCCATTAGTGTGCTTGTTGGGCAACTTAGAATATGTCACAACGTATTGGGGGGTCATAGTTTGGTCCCAACTTCGCTGTTGTGATTGATGTGGGGGTAGGGACAGGCTTGGGGCGTCGGGGGATTCCCTAGGGACGTCTTCCTTGGAGGACATCAGGAATATTTCAGAGTCATTTAATAAAAATCTGATGAAACATTCGTCTCTATATCAGGACTTTATCTGTCATCCACTGTGATCACCTTCTGTTTTCTTTCATTTCTACAACACCGTGAAAATAAAAGGGAGGTTTGCGTGCTTCGTACACCCCCGTTCTCAGGGCAGGTGGGCTGGGAGGAGGAGGTCTGGGTTGTGGGGCCTCCCTGCTACTGTGGAGTTGGGAGCGGTCTGCTTGTCTCCAACCCAAGGGAAAAGGGTAACACCTCCGGGGTCTAGGTGCAGTTTCCCCCTCTAGTGGCGAGGGTACCTGGACCTGGGGTATAGAGTATGTTTGGAGAGTGTGATTGTGTGTACAATGTCTATTTTTGTCTGTCTCCACATTGGGTGAGTGCTGAGTATTTGCATATGTGTGCATGAGGGACATACAGGACAGGCGGCAAAAAAAAATGACATGACCTGGATCACATGACCTGCAGATCTGACTGATAGCACTGATAGAGAGAGTTAACCATTTTGTCTTCTTACAGCAGAGACTTGCTTATATTTAGTCATCCATTGCTTTTATTTCAGATACAGAAAATAAAGAATTATATTTCATATCTGTCCACAGGAGTTTGCCTCACATTTAAATGGTAGAGGACTCGCAGAGGAAACAAAAATAAAAATTTTATCATGATGTTACAGCCTGACTTCTTCCTACTGTTTATCTTTGTTGGTCTATTTTTAAGAGTGAATCATTTTATTGTTGCTGTTTTGGCGAGCTGTGTGATCATGAGCTCTGCTGCTGACTGGTTCTCTCTGCTCGTCTTTAGGGATTACATCACAGCTGAAACAGGAAATCTGTCTCAGGAGCAGAAGCATGGCTGTCTGAATGCGCTGTCTGCCCTGAGGGATTGTGGGTACAGATATCTCACCTGTTCTCTTCACATTAGACTGAAGGTATGAATACTGTACTGCAGTAGTAATATTCAGAAACCTGCACATTAACAGAAGTCCTTAAATCAAATCCTCCTGGAAATCCTGTCACAGAGGTTTTCAAAGTGTTATCGTGAAACGTTGCATTATTCACCTGAAGCTTGTTCTGATAAACGTCTTTATGTCGCTAAGAGCACTGCTCACATCTCATGGTTTGAAGATCTGACAGTTTCATGTTTAGGGCATTTATTTCTGGAAATGACAGAAGGTGTGTTGGAGTCAGCTGTGGATGCCGCGATGGCTGAATGGCTCACTTCCTCTCGTCGACTTGCTCCTGGACTCTCTGAGCCAACAACTGGTTGACCTGACTGACCTGAAACCAGTCTGCAGAGAGGTGAAATGCCTTCATACCTCTGTATCTGTCTGCACACCTGTCTGTCTGTCTGTTTGACCCCACTGTGTGTCTGCAGTTGCTCCTTTGTGACCTGCATCAGGATGTGGTCCTTAAGTATGTGAAGAGGATGATGAAGACCAAGATGAAGAGCAAGGAGCAGCAGACTGCCGGAGCTCAGCGGATGATTGAAGACGCCAAAAAGATCAACAGTTTCTTCTCTGAGGAGGTGAGACAGGTGCACCCTCACATAGGTGTGCTCACCACCAGGCTGTCTCAGTTAGTTCACTCTTCAGTAATACTGTGCTAGTACTGCAATACTGTTAATGCGTTAAGGCATCTGGGAAGGATCTCAAAACTGGATTATAGATGCCATACAGTTGGTGTCATAAGCCCCGGCCTCTATTCAAAGATGGTCATTCACTCTGGACATAGATGGCTTCTTTCACTCCTCTGTCAAACCATCTTTCTTCTTGAGACCACGCCCACTCACATCCTGGGCCATTTGACCTCAGTAAGTCACATGATAGGGTGGGGCAAGGTCTCATAAAGGGTTCACCTGAAACCTTGGCTGATTGTCACCCAAACCTGTTTTCACGCCTTGGCTCGTGTGATTAGGCAGAGGATCAATAGGGGGTCCATGACCCTTTTTGGGACACTCGATGGGGCTTAAAAATCTGGGACTCCACCGTTTGCTCTTAGAACTGAAGAAGCTTCTTGGATGAAATGTCTTTAAGAAACTTAAAGTCCAGATGCTTTTTAGGCCAAGAAGTAAAATTATTAACAAGATAATCAACCTCTGTTGGAGTAGCGTTCAGGTAGGTATTCTGTGCTGGTACAGAAGATGATAACAGTGGGGTTAATAAATTTGGCCAGATTTCTAGAAATGAAATCTGCTCCACCAAAAGTGTGATGCATGCTGTGTCACGGTCGGACGGTCCTCCCCGGACGACCCTGCTTGTCTATGTATGTGTGTGTGAGTGTGTGTGTTCGCTTCTCCCTCTCTCTCCCCGGTCCTCAAAGCTGTGTTTACGGATGTGCGCGCTGTAGGGAAGGCGTGACCTGGCGACTTTCGTCATCAAAGGTCCCTTCTCGCTGTCGCAGGCCCACCAGCGTCTGATTACCTGGCCAGCTGTTGGCAATCATCCTTCTTTGCCATTCGGAGGTATTTAACCTGGGCTTGCGGCGACAGTCACGTGGGATTATTACTCCAAACTGGTAGAATCTTTGCGAGAAGTGTGCTTTTGTTATTCGGCTAGCGAGTTTGCTAATTGTGGATTTTGTGGATTTCCTTCTTCCTCCAGGAGAGTTGGGTGGAGAAGCAAGTTGGGGAGCACACGCACTCACGGAGCCTCTGCATGGAGCACACGGGGAGCAAAGGACGAGCCCTGTTTGGAGATTGCACTTTTTTTATTGTATTGTTGGACTTACCTGTTTTTCTCACTCTCGAGGGTTGAACAAGATTACAGTTAAAAATAAATATCCTCTCCTTCTGCTTGCCTCAGCATTCGAACTGTTACAGGGGCCGGTCATGTTCACAGGGCTCTAGACTAACTTTTTGCCATGGTTGCACCACATCGCTTAACACCGCAGTTTTACATGTGCACTTTTTTTTTGGGGGGGGGGGGGGGGGGGGGGGGGGATTGCTGTCCATACAGACAATATTCATTTGTAAATGATTAACTAACAATCTTGTGCTTAAAGTGGTTTGGCACTCTTTGGCAATATTGTAGAAAATGTTAAACTTAATCATCATCTCGGCCTCCTCTGATGACCTGTTTGCTGCTGCCTGCTGCTGAAAGGCAGTGGGGAGAGGGAACACTTGGGCAGTGCATTTATTGCAGCATATAATGTGTTTTCTGGATACACCGTGCTTTTTCAGTGTTCAAAGATTAATGGCTCCGTGTCAGAGCACTGCCTATGAATTTCAGATGGATCAGGCCTTAACTTAACAAAAAAGTTATCAATAGTTCTTTTCATCTTTTCTCATTACCCACAGCTACATCCACTTCTGTTGGGCCTACTCACTAGGGCTGGGTATCATCACTGATTTCTATAATCCATTCGATTACAGTTCTCAAAGTCCTGATTCAATTCAATTTTGCTTTCGGTCTTACTAATGCCCCTGTTGTCTTCCAGGCCTTGATCAATGATGTGCTCAGAGACTTTATTAACCATTTTGTTTTCATGTATCTGGATGACTTTCTGATCTTTTTCAGGACCCGGAGAGTGCACATCAACCATGTACATCTGGTCCTACATCGCCTGTTGGAGAATCGCCTCTTTGTTAAGGCAGAAAAGTCTGAGTTCCATGTTCAAACGTTTTTTTTTTTCTGGTATTCATTGTCTGCTCGCAAACAGGGGCGTTTGCGAGCAGATGCGGCCAAGGTCAAAGCCGTAGTGGAATGGCCAATTCCCAAAACCTGCAGGGAGCTGCAGAGATTCTTAGGCTTCGCCAATTTCTACCCCCGCTTCATCTGGGATTTCAGCAAGGTAGCCCTTCCTCTAACCAACCTCACTTCTCCTAAGTTGTCTTTCCAGTGGTCTCCCACAGCCCAGCAAGCGTTCAATCGGCTCAAGCACCTGTTCTCTTCAGCTCTGGTCCTTGTCCAGGTGTACCTCAGCTGGCCCCTTTATCATGGAGGTGGACACGTCCGACTCGGGCGTGGGGGCGGTTCTCTCCCAACTGATTGAAGGCAAGCTACATTTCTGTGCTTTTTTTCTCCCGTAGGCTGTCTCAGGTTGAGAGGAATTATGATGTGGGTGATCAGGAGTAGCTCGCCATCAAGTTGGCTCTCAAGGAATGGCAGCATTGGTTGGAGGGCAGTGAGCAGCCTTTCGTGGTGTGGACAAACCATAAAAATCTGGCATACCTCCAGGCAGCCAAGCGCCTCAATGCCCAACAAGCCAGGTGGGTCTTGTTTTTCACACATTTTCACTTCTCCATTACCTAGAGGCCCGGCTCAAGGAACACTAAGCCTGATGCGTTGTTGGTGGCCCTCTCTCATTCTTGATGTCCAGAACTATGTTTCGGTTTGCCCAGTGTGCGACCTCCAACTCACCTGCCTCTGGCCTCCTGTGACTGTTGCCCACTCCTAAACGCACTTGGTCCATTATTGACCGTTTTTCCAAGGCCACCCACTTCATTGCTCTGCCCAAGCTCCCTTCTGCCCTGGAGATGGCCCAGTTACTAATGCAATACGTGTTCCGGTTCCACGGCATACCCCAGGACATAGTTTCTGACCAAGGCCCTCATTTTACCTCGCAGGTCTGAAAAGAGTTCTGTTTGGAGTTGGGAGCTCAGGTCAGCTTGTCCTCCGGGTTCCATCCCCAAACTAATGGTCACACTGAAAGGGCAAACCAAGAAATGGAGACCACGCTGCGCTGCGTTGCTTCATCTAACCAGTCGACCTGGAGCAACCAATTGGCCTGGGTGGAGTACGCCCACAACGCAAGCACCTCATCGGCAACCGGACTCTTGCCCTTCGAGGCATCGCTGGGGTACCAACCTCCCCTCCTCTCTAGCTCTGAGGGAGAGTTGGCAGTTCCCTCTGTAAAGCACCACCTGAGATGCTGTCGTCGGGTCTGGCGGGCCACCCGAGCAGCGCTCCTGAGAACGGCCGAGCGTAACAAGGCACTGGCGGATCGCCGTCGCAACCCTGACCCAGACTACCAGGTCGGCCAGCAAGTGTGGCTCTCCAGCAGACACATTCCCCTTTGGACTGGGTCCAAGAAACTGGCCCCTCGGTCTCTGGGCCCCTTCTCTATCCAGGAGTTCCTGAACCGGGTGACGGTCCAGCTGGCCCTGCCGCCCGCTATGAAAGTACATAACGTCTTCCATGTTTCTCAGATTAGGCCCGTACGGACTAGCCGTTTGTGCCTGCCCTCCGGGTTATCGACAGCACCCCGCCATGCTCCATTACTCGCATAATGGATGCCAGGCGTCGCAGTAGGGGCTTTCAGTTTTTGGTGGATTGGGAAGGGTATGGTCCGGAAGAACGTTCTTGGGTGCCGCGGTCCGCAATTCTCGATAATCGCATGATGAAAGAATTCAGCTGCAGGCATCCAGACAAGTACAGCAGGTCTCCCGGAGGCTCCCGTTAGAGGGGGGGAACTGTCACGGTCAGACAGTCCTCCCCGGATGACCCTGCTTGTCTATGTATGTGTGTGTGTGTTCACTTCTCCCTCTCTCTCCCCTGTCCTCGAAGCTGTGTTTACGGAAGTGCGCGCTGTAGGGAAGGCGTGACCTGGTGACTTTCATCATTGAAAGTCCCTTCTCGCTGTCACAGGCCCACCTGCATCTGATTACCTGGCCAGCTGTTGGCAATCATCCTTCTTTGCCAGTCGGAGGTATTTAACCTGGGCTAGTGGCAACAGTCGATGTGGGATTATTACTCCAAACTAGTAGAGTATTTGCGAGAAGTGTGCTTTTGTTATTCGGCTAGCGAGTTTGCTAATTGTGGATTTTGTGGATTTCCTTCTTCCTCCAGGAGAGTTGGGTGGAGAATCGAGTTGGGGAGCACACACACTCACGGAGCCTCTGCACGGAGCACATGGGGAGCAAAGGACGAGCCCTGTTTGGAGATTGCACTTTTGTATTGTATTGCTGGACTTACCTGTTTTTCTCACTGTAAATAAATGCACTGTTTTGCTGTTGAATAGAACCGCGCCTGGATCCTCTTTTCCGTGACATGCTGTCCCCAAAACGTTTCCCAATTATCTATATAGGCCACATCGTTTGTTGGACAGGTCTACTGTGAACATCACTGGATCAGAATAATTCATTTATGTGCAAAACAGATAAAGTAGGAGGATACATTGGTGTAACAAGGACAAACAAAAAGGAAGCCACTGGATTGTTGAGTAAGGACAATGAGAGATGACGTGCATACTGTGACATTTAGAGTCAAGGCAGTTTTTTCTTGCAGTACTGAGAGAACTGACAGTGCATTGTTTTACCTCAGGGCTGCAGCAAGGCCTCGTGGCTCTGCGAGATAGTATGCAAACTTGCAGAGATCCTCCGTCTGCAGGATCCTGCCAGCATTCAGCTGGAACTCGTCACTCTGGCCCGGAACTTCCCCGACCTCAGGTACAACACAATTAATCAAAATACACATTAAAGTATGTCACAAAGCACTTCAGTCTAGGGATGGGTATCGTTTAGGTTTTATCCGATACCGGTTCCAAACTGGTACTTCTGAAACGATGCCGGTGCTCAAACCGGTGCTTAAAGAATGGAGAACACAAACTTTGTCCAAAAACCTCTCATGTTTAGCTGTTTTTTTGTAAAGAAATAACAATGTTAGCCTTTTCTGCAGCTATAGGGCATATATGGTATCACTCTTGGCTGGAAGAAGTGCTTAAACAATGGAAAAAACACAAACTCTGTCCAAAAACCTCTCATGTTTAGCTGTTTTCCCACTTTCTTTGGTCATTTTAGCCTTTTTGGCCAGGGTGAAGGGAGCATCTGACATCAAACAAGAAGATGGCTGCATGTAGCTACGACGGTGTTTGCTAGTTCACCTTACATGCATTAATTTAATAACGTGGTTAGCGTACTCAACGTAAATTACACACAAACAACATTAAGCTACTCACGCAGAGAAGAACGGCTGCTGCTGCCATCATCATCCGTCATCATTTCTGCTACACTGGCAGGGCTAGGGGCCAGGACTCTCCTCTTCGGGTTCTTGGGGGATGTTGCTAACTCGGTGCATTTCTCGGCTTTTAAAAAAACCGCTATGTGTCACCAGATTGGTCGTCAGATTCAAGGTGTTACCTCCTTTGCACAGTATCACCTTAAAGCACTTGTTGCAGGCTGCTGAGTTTGCATCTTTTGCTGTGAAGTACAGCCAGACTTTTGACCGCTTTGCCTTGGGCATTTTTAATCTGTAGCTCTAAAAGAATGTAAGTACCTGGGCCCGCCTACTATCCTTGCAAAGGTAAAATGATTGGCTAGAATCCAAGGTGTATGACATCTCAGGGGAAAAAAAGCACCGAAATGCACACTGCTTTTCGGTCTGGTTACTACTTCAGACTACTTTAAAGTATCTCAAACTATGTCAGAAAATACTTTAAAGTACTTTGTAATTTGAAAGTACTTTGACATCGTTAACAGGCAGATTCTTCCTGTTAGCAAACGGTGAAATGATGACAAACGCTGATTTGTTCTAGTGATGATAGTACTCAGAGATGTTGAGCTGAACGTGATGTTTGACTGGTTCATTGTGTTGTGTCTGAGTCCCTACTCATTCAGACTGTCACTCATCTAATCAGGCGGCTGCTGGTGATGTCACCTGGTTAACATTCGGGTCATGTTGTTTCATGTTCTTTCCTGATGAATGAAGCTGAGTGGAAGAAAACAACTGAGCGAGCAGCCAAAGCTTTCTTCACTCATTTGTCCAAACACAGAGATTATAAAAACGAAGTCCGCCGACACGTTTAATGAAATAACGAGGAGCAGGGAGCATGAGATGAGGATTAGAACCATCAATAGAGCTTTCAATGCGGGGTTCAGTTTCCCTGCTTTAATCTTTGATCCGGTGGGAGGTCCTGCTGGGTCCCCTTCATGCTCACAGCTTATGTAAGGCCTCAGCCTGCAGACCTTCCTCTGAGTCTGCACACATCACGCTGGCCGAGTTTCCCCTGATCCATCACACCGACTCCCTCCCCGTCCTTTGTGATCCCCACATAAGGGCAGAGCAGCAGCAATTTGTGTGCATGAAATCTCTTTTGTCTGTTTTACATCAGGAATATTTCAGAGCTATTTAGTAAACATCAGATGAAACATTCGTCTCTGTATCAGGACTTTATCTGTCAACCATTGTGATCACTTTCTGTTCTCTTTCATTTCTACAACACTGTGAAAATAAAACCTCAGTGACTGAAAACAGCAGACAGGAAAGATGTTCTCATGTCAGATGGTGGGTGCAACTAGGTGGGGTTCATGTATCACAGGTGTGTAACATGAGTGGAAAAATACTGACTGTCTGACTAGGCTTCCTCTGCTTTATTCCTCTGAACTGTATTTAGGCTTAAAGTTTGCATTATTAGGGGCGTGGCGCGTGACTAACAGGTGGATGGCGACAGAGGTGGCTGTAGCTGCTAGTTTTCTGCTAGCTTCACCTGAACTGGACCTCTGGATCATGTTTGTGCTGTTGGAGCCTTTTGTGTCACGGCTGAGGAGGCGAGCCGTGTGGTGTGGAGGAAGGAGGACCCAAGATGCAAGCAGTGGATGAAAATGCTAGTGAAGTTTAATTACAAGGTGTTGTAGTGGCAAACGTACGGTGGCTGGGAAGTGCAAAGCGAGACAAATTAAAAAACCGCAACAAATTAAAAAACCACAACAAATTAAAAAACCACAACAAATTAAAAAACCGCAACAAATTAAAAATCCACAACAAATTAAAAATCCACAACAAATTAAAAAACCGCAACAAATTAAAAATCCGCAACAAATTAAAAAACCACAACAAATTAAAAAACGGCAACAAATTAAAAATCCTTGACGGAAAGGGATTGTCTGAAATACCGGAAGTGACACAACGATTAGCCTAATAGGGCTTTTGGAGAGTGATGTCACGAGAGGTGGCGTGGCCAGGATTTTGGGTTGAGGTGCCATGTTTCTGGGCCGAACAAAGCGCTAGCGAAAGAGGAGCGAAAGTACACGGATAACACCAGCTATGGTTCGTACTTGCTGTGCGGTCGGTTGTAAAGTTAGATCACACGACCGGCAAGGGAATAAGGTTGAAAATGGTTTATATTTTCATTCTTTCCCAGTCCAGGCAGGGCTGGACTGGGACAAAAAATCGGCTTGGGCATTTTGACTAGAGCTACTCCAAAGATGTGACGTCATTCAGGGGTAAAACCGCAAAGGATTCTGGGAACTTGTGGCAAGAGGTACTAGCGCATGCAGGCTTTCAATTGAACTCAGTTACACAGCGATAAAAAGAAACACAAAAAATGGCAAGAAGCTGTTGTATTATTAACTGCAATAGCTGGTGTTGTGCCAAAAAGTGATTTCCGGTATTTGCCAAAACCTGATTGCTCATATTTAAATTGCTATAAGTAACTTGTTGGGCTATAATATGTGAAACATATGTCAAATGCATCCCTCATGGATGACATAAAGTCATCTCTCCATCTCCATCTCTCTCTCCTGCTCTTTTCTTTCTCTCTCTTGCTCCATCTCTCTCTGTAGCTCTTCTGTCTCCTCTGTCACAGACTTCTCCACTTTTGATGATAAATCAGCCTGGTGCAACATGTAAGGATTGGCACAATTGGTTAAGATTTTGAGGAGTTTGAGAAACTAACCTTAAGCATAAAATAAAATTTATAATCAGTAACTTCATAGCACCCGCCCAGCAGTATACAAACTCCGTCATGCTAGCTAGTACGCAGTACCAGTTATTCTAAGCGACTGTAAAAAGTCAGCACAACGAAAACAAACTACAACTAAACTTGGTTTATATCTGACACAGATAGACAGCAGGTCATAACTTCTTACCTGAAGTTCAGTTCCTCTGCCACTGTGACCGGCGGCCGCCTCGGGTCTCTCCTCCTCTTGCCTCCCCTTTCCCTTTCCCTTTTTTTTTTTTTTTTTTTGTGTCCCGTTTGGATCTATAGCCATCAGAATTGTTGTCTTAAGGCCAAGAAAGATGCCAAGCGGATTTATTTTACCAAGTGGATCATCATGGCTTTGCCATATTGGTCCATTTGATTGACCTTTATTATAATTATGAATTTATTTTATTTTCAGTTGCTACAAACGGGACAGACATGACTGGGGGATAGGACAGGGAGAAAGAATGAAAGAAAGAGAGGGAGAGAAAGAAAACCAAAGGGGAGAAGAGACGGTGAGAAGGGGGGGAAGAAAGAAAAAAAAAACACCTGGGTCACCTGTATGGAGAAAAAAAACAGAAGAGAAAGCAAACAACAAAGAGCAACATAATAAAAAAAAACGGCACCATCACAATAAACTAGCAAGCAGTAGATATCAGTAGATACTAAATAATAAACGATATTGTGCAGCACGCAAGATAGACAGCGTACAATGTGCTTTGAGGCAGCAGCCAAGAAAGCTGTAGTCCGCGTCTGTGAATACCCGTGTGTACACCTGTGTGCATACCTGTGTGGATCAGCATGCTTGCATTCCAAAGGTTTCTCCATGTAACGATCTGCTAGGGAGTGTGGGGAGCCACAGCCGCGTCCTCCAGGGTATGAAGCAGGTATGGAGGAGATCAAAACTCCAGACATCCAGAGGCCCCCAGAACACAAGAGACCAAGGAAGACCAACAGAGGGGCAGCCGCGCCACTGTCCCAGTAAGAGCTGAGGAGAGTCCCAGATGAGGGCTCACTCAGCAGCCGCGGAGCAGAAGCCAGGGGGAGTTGCAGTGACGCGCCCGTGAGCTCCGCCGGCAGCCAGCTGTGCCTGAGTGACCGAGCCCCAGGCCGAGAGGCCGGGGGCACCCCACCTCCGAAGTGGCCCAAGCGAGCCCCAGGCTCCAGGCCCCGATAAGCGGCCGCCAAGGAGTGAGCCGGTGTGTACCCGGACGCCCACCCCCAGACACAAAGAACCACCAACGCACCGACACCTGAGGGAGTCCGCCACTGGCAGGGGAAGTGGTGGTGGGTGGAGATAGGCCTCCAAACCTTGGAGGGCCTGAGATGTCCCCAGAGAGGTGGCGTCTGATACCCAACCTGACATATAGACACAGACATACAGGCACACACAGACACAAACATCCATTCCCACCCTCATGCTCTCATATGCACTTACTCCACACTCAACCAACGTGGAGACAGACATAAAGAGACGCTGTACACACAATCACACTCCCCAAGCGTACTCTACGAACCGGGTCTAGGTACCCTTGCCCCTGTACCTATCCACCTGCTGGCCTGCACCACTTGCTGATGTTGCTAAATCTGTGGAAGCTATGCCATAGCTACCGCCAAACAATTCAGTTATTTTTACACATTTGGCAGCGTCTGCCAGGCAAATGCCCGGTATGCCCAATGGCCAGTCCAGCTATGCTTCCAGGTGGGGAAAGAATGAAAATATAAACCATTTTCAACCTTATTCCCTTGCCGGTCGTGTGATCTAACTTTACAACCGACCGCACAGCAAGTACGAACCATAGCTGGTGTTATCCGTGTACTTTCGCTCCTCTTTCGCTGGCACTTTGTTCGGCCCAGAAACATGGCGCCTCAACCAAAAATCCTGGCCACGCCCCCTCTCATGACATCACTCTCCAAAAGCCCTATTAGGCTAATCGTTGTGTCACTTCCGGTATTTCAGACAATCCCTTTCCGTCAAGGATTTTTAATTTGTTGCGGATTTTTAATTTGTTGCGGTTTTTTAATTTGTTGTGGATTTTTAATTTGTTGTGTTTTTTAATTTGTTGCGGATTTTTAATTTGTTGCGGTTTTTTAATTTGTTGTGGATTTTTAATTTGTTGTGTTTTTTTAATATGTTGCGGTTTTTTAATTTGTTACGGATTTTTAATTTGTTGCGGTTTTTTAATTTGTTGTGGATTTTTAATTTGTTGCGGTTTTTTAATTTGTTGTGGTTTTTTAATTTGTTGTGAATTTTTAATTTGTTGTGTTTTTTTTAATATGTTGCGGTTTTTTAATTTGTTACGGATTTTTAATTTGTTGCGGTTTTTTAATTTGTTGTGGCTTTTTAATTTGTTGCAGTTTTTTAATTTGTTGTGGATTTTTAATTTGTTGTGGATTTTTAATTTGTTGTGTTTTTTTAATTTGTTGCGGTTTTTTAATTTGTTTTGGATTTTTAATTTGATGTGTTTTTTTTTAATATGTTGCGGTTTTTTAATTTGTTACGGATTTTTAATTTGTTGCGGTTTTTTAATTTGTTGTGGATTTTTAATTTGTTGTGGCTTTTTAATTTGTTGCCATTTTTTTAATTTGTTGTGGATTTTTAATTTGTTGTGGTTTTTTAATTTGTTGTGGTTTTTTAATTTGTTGTGAATTTTTAATTTGTTGTGTTTTTTTTAATATGTTGCGGTTTTTTAATTTGTTACGGATTTTTAATTTGTTGCGGTTTTTTAATTTGTTGTGGCTTTTTAATTTGTTGCGGTTTTTTAATTTGTTGTGGATTTTTAATTTGTTGTGGATTTTTAATTTGTTGTGTTTTTTTAATTTGTTGCGGTTTTTTAATTTGTTTTGGATTTTTAATTTGATGTGTTTTTTTTAATGTGTTGCGGTTTTTTAATTTGTTACGGATTTTTAATTTGTTGCGGTTTTTTAATTTGTTGTGGATTTTTAATTTGTTGTGGCTTTTTAATTTGTTGCCATTTTTTTAATTTGTTGTGGATTTTTAATTTGTTGTGGTTTTTTCATTTGTTGCCGATTTTTAATTTGTTGCCGTTTTTTAATTTGTTGCCGTTTTTTTAATTTGTTGTGGATTTTTAATTTGTTGCCGTTTTTTTAATTTGTTGCGCTTTGCACTTCCCAGCTACCGTACAAACGAGCAGTGGGGCATGACAAAATAACTGAAGACACCTAAACTGGGAGAACTAAAATAACAGACCTGGGAGCATACGACAAAGGGCTGAGAGGCAGACAAAGAGCGGGACACCGAGGAACCAGCAACAGGCAGGAGAACACACAGGGCTTAAATACACACACCGGTAATCAGGGGATGAGAGACAGGAGGGCAACACAGCTGGGAGAAATCAGAGCTGACGGGACAGGGGAAACGTAAACTGAACACACTCACATCAGACAGAGACCTTCACAATAAAACAGGAAACTCAGACACGGGGAACCAAACAAGACACAGAACTAAACACACAGATTCACAAACAGACGGGGTGACACCATAGACAGACAGAGACACAGACGCAGACTCAGAGGCAAACCGAATATAACACATAGAACTCAAACAATAATAATCATCATCATAATAAACTAGAAAATGATAATAAACTAAAAGCGCTGGGTCACCGACCCAGGACCATGACTTTTTGTCATTTTTAATAACATCATGTGACCAATATACGGCTGCTGTGAGGTTATTGTGCTAACAGACTGTCCAGGAAGGCTGAGGTCCAGATTTTGCGTTTTATTTGGATGCTACTGATTAGTAGGTATTTGTGTCTGTGATGTAAACAAGCTACCTAGCATTAGCTAATGCTCCACCAGGTTAACCCTCCACCCTCTTGTCCAAATACGATGACTTCCTGTAACACAAACCAACATGGCGGTTCTAATTCATTATTAATGTGCTGAACCTTCAACACATTAACAATTATAAGGTGTCTGCTGAAGTGTTCTTAATGTGTCATTGAGTGGCAAGATGGCGCCTGTGTTTGGCTTTGCCACTGCTGCAGTTTGCTGGATGCAACGATGTAGTTTTTCATTGTCGTCAATCGTCATTTGTAATGTTATTTTTGCTCTTTTGTGTTCTGACTTTGCTTCTGCTGCTTTAATTTGTGATCGGGATACACTGTTAAACATTAAAAATTAAATGGAGCGCTACTGTGACAGCTACAGAAAAAACTTTTCCTCATCCTCTGGTGTGTTCCTTACCTGAGTGCGCGCTACTGTGCACAACCCACAGGACTCCCACCCCTAAGAGACAGAAAGGGGGAATGAGGCCCAGCATCCAGGTGAAGCCGGAGGCTAGCTTCTTGTCTGTGGGGAGACTCCAGGGTGCCTGAAACCAGTTCCTCTCCTGACATTTGGTTGGGATGTTACCCTGCTGCCTGGGACCTGGGCCCCATGGCTCAAAAGCAGTATGCTCACCCTGTGTCTGTCATCCGTTTTCCTTTTTGCTGGTGACAGCTATGTCCGTTCATCGATCACTGTTTCCCCCAGCTCTGGAGTCGCAGTACCGCCCGGCAGGCACACAGGTGTGCATAGGTTTTTAATTCAAGTGCCGCTGCAGTCAGCTGTTGATTTCGCAGATCAACAGTCATCAACTCAGTTCGCCCTGCTTAACGTTTGTTCCATAACTAACAAATAATTTATTCTAAACAGTCTCTTTTTTTAGAGTCTCTAGATTTTATGTATCTGACTGAGACATGGCAGCAAAATAAGGTTTACGTCCACTTGAATAAAATCTGCCCGGCTGGCTGCTCCGTCATCGGAACT
Source organism: Rhamphochromis sp. 'chilingali' (assembly GCF_963969265.1). Classification (NCBI taxonomy): domain Eukaryota; kingdom Metazoa; phylum Chordata; class Actinopteri; order Cichliformes; family Cichlidae; genus Rhamphochromis; species Rhamphochromis sp. 'chilingali'. The sequence goes on from NC_137932.1 coordinate 28,614,448, forward strand.
CCGCGTCTTTTGGGATGTGGTGGAGGCCTTGCTGCTGTTTACCAGGACAGATTCATGTGCAGGCTGATGACCTTGGACTCCTTTTCTTCATTTGAGTCACAGATGATGAAGGTTTGTTCTCTGAAAAACTTTTATTTTATTTTAATCTATCGACCTTCTGGACCTGCTGGGGTCTTTCTAACTGAATTTAACGACCTTCTGACATCCATCATTAAATTGGAGAAGGTTGTAATAGCAGGAGATTAAAACCTTCATATTGATGAAGCATTCTGTAACGCTGCTGCTGAGCTCATTGCTGTCACAGTGTCTTTTAACTTTAGGCAGCATGTTTCTGGTCCCACACATAGAAAGGGCCACATACTGGATCTTGTTTTCTCTCTGGGTTTAAATATACATGATGTATGTGTGGAGGATGTGCATGTGAGTGACCATAGCTACATATTTTTTAATTTGCCATTTTACTTGGATCCTTCACCTCCTCAACTAATGATCCGAAGATGGATTATAAACCAAGATGCTGCTGGAAGGTTCTCTGCTATGTTTGACCCTGGCATGGGTCAAATATGGCAGAAACATTTCTAAACTCAGACTACTGGTGTCAAAGGCAGAACTTGAGATGATTATTCAAGCGTTTATTTTTTCTCATTTGGATTATTGTAATGGTCTTTTTACTTGTATCAACAAATCAGCTTTTGCTTGACTTCAGACTGTACAGAGTGCTGCGGCAAGACTTTTAACTGGCACTAACAAGAGGTCACATATTCCAGTTTTGGATTCTCTTCATTGGTTGCAGGGTTTTAATAGTTTTGCAATTTTCATTAGTTTTTATTTTTATTTAGTTTTGACTTCAGATTTTCAATTTTATATCAGTTTTATTAGTTTTTACCAATTGTTTGCTAGTTTAGTTTTTATTTTTTTGAAAATCCTTAGTTTCAGTTTAGTTTTGATTAGTTTCAGTTATAGTTTTAGTTGTGTTTGCAATAATTAAGTGTAACAAAATCCCAGTTTCATCATATCAGTCATTCTCTTCTGCTTATCCTTGGGTATGTTGCTATTCCAGCTACCATACCCTGCACCCTTGACAGGTCGCCTGTCTGTCGCAGGGCTAACACGCAGAGACAGACAACTCACATTTCCACCTATGGGTTCTTTAAATAAATAAATAAATACATAAATAAATAAAGGCAGATGAACAACCATTGATACCAGACAACTTTAAATTTTATATATTGGCCCCAATGAGACTACTAACTCTTGCTGCACTGGGTGTTCGTAATTTTGGTTCAAGTGAATTGATAAACTTTTTGAAGACAATTGACTCGCACAGTTACGTAGATATCCCAGTCCTGTTGTCTCGGGATGCATCACGCTGCCTTGCCTGGGGTTAGCTTCTGTTTTCTGGGGATGAGGGTTGAGTGTGCTCCCTTACCTTCTCAAGGTAAGCTAGGTTAGCCTTCTTGTGTGAGCTTTTCAAGTGCACTTTAAGGTTTGTGGGATTTTTTTCCCTTCTAAAGGGATTTTTTTCCCTTTAGAAATGTCCCTCATAATTTGTCTCTTTCCACTACACCCATCAAACACAGTCATATTCAAAGTAATCCCAAATTGGACTCTGGCGCTTTCTCCCGACTTTTCCTGACATGAGTCTTTGCGTGGACGGAGCAGCAACACAGACGACTCGACTAACGTACTTGCCACCTGCTGGCATAATGAGACGGCAAGAAAAAAAATCTGGAAACTAAACTTCATTTTCACCCTTGACTATTGTATGACACACATACATCAACAAAAACTAAACACATTTTTGCTATAAATTCAGTTAATTTTAGTTAGTTTTGTGAACACTCATTACAGTTTTAGTTAGTTTTCCTTTTTTTGTTTTTATTTTTATTTCCGTTAACGAAAATGTTTTTTCACTTCTACTTTTCGTTATTTCGTTAGTTTTCATTAACGATAATAACCTTGATTGGTATGGAAAGCCAGGACTGCCATAATGAATTAATTAAATACACCATTAAATAATTAATTAAATGTGTCAATAATTAATTAAAATTGGAATTAATTGATTAAATAAATAGTTTTGACACATGTAATTAATTAATTATTGACACATTTAATTAATTATTTATGTATTTCACATTTTAATTAATTATTGACACATGTAATTAATTAATTATTGACATATTTAATTAATTATTTATGTATTTCACATTTTAATTAATTATTGACACATTTAATTAATTATTTAATGATATATTTATTTATTTCATTTTGGCAGTCCTGGCGCCTGGCTCTCATCATGAAATAATTTTATCTGTCAGCCTCACCCATTGAACTCAGGGGGCGGGGTTAACGCTGCCCATGCAGCTTCTCTAACATTTGACTGGTTGGCGTCCAAAGTAAGTCAAAACAGGTCGATCCTAGATAATCGATTGCTTGTGTAGACTTGGGGCAGCCAGGTATCCCAGAATGCAGATCAAATCACAGGCAGCAATGGTGGTGGTGTAGTTTTTCTGTCACCAGCTACACTTTTAACAGTGATTTAGCCGCGAATGTCGCGCCGTATGTCTGGTCAGGTTGTCAACATAGAACATGTTTGCAAAAGTGCTCAGATGTTTTCAGAGATTTCACTAGCTCTGCTAACAATTAGCATGCAGAGTGCACCGAGGGGGTTACGTTAACCGGTTTGTTTACATATTCCACTCTCCGTGTTCCACATGTTGCATTCGCAGATTCTCATTTTCACCGAACGATCGTCTCTTTCCGCCTGGTCTTGTGTCTCTGTGCTTCTGTAACATAAAGAACGAGCTGACATTTTTCTCACGAAACCAGCGATCAGCTCAACAGACCCTCAGTTTACCTGCATGCATCCTCCTCCTCATCTGTCAGCTGTTTAACACCTGCTGCTAATTCAAGAAACACGCCTACGTTACCTGGTAATAGTCACAGTTTAACTGGGCAGCCGGTGCTCGATATAAAGCAATGTCAGCGCATTTTTCTGCACAAGATAAGTAAATATAGTGTTTTCCCTGAGCGCAGAGCTGCTGGAGCTTGTTTCCTTACAGAGCACTTTATAGGCGAACCAGCTTCATCAGCGGCTGATGTCCAATCACCGGCACACAGCTTTGAAACCTCAGCTGAGTTTTAGCTCTCAGTGGTTAAATGCTGGACTTCATTCACTCAGGTTCTGTCTGTCGGGTCACGTTTACTTCGTTGTTTTATTTACAACTGAGCAAATCGGTTTGGCTGAGGTTAAAGTTACGTTTCATAACTGCATAGTTTCACAGACATTTAATGGTTCACTGGCACATGTATTAGACTGAACTATCATCTAAATATCATCTGTTTTTTAATAGTTATTCAACTGTATTCTAAGCACCAGCTGTCTGTTAGAATGTGATTTTTTTTCTCTCTCTGTTGGCAGAGGTATAAAAATGCGCAGGAAAATCTGACGTGCATGGCAAACTTCACCGACGATATTTAGGGAGGAATAAACACACATCAAACATAAATGAACCATTTGCCTGTCTCCATAATTGAGAGCATTTTCTCTTCTTATGTCAACACTCTCTCTCTCTCTCTCTTTTTTTTTTTTTTTTTTTTGCTTTTTTGGTCATGTTATGTTTACCTGTCAAAGGCTTGTTACAAACTATGAAACACATTGTGCAGACTTCTGGATGTTAGAAGAAAACTAATACTGCTCATGAAGGAGACTAAAGGCAGGAAGGTGTCCTTTAAAACTAAACATGTTAATAGGACCTCCCTATTTATATCATAGTCTATGATATAGCACGTGTATTTCAGTAATAGCCTGCTGATTTCAGTGTAGTGGTGAACAGTCGCACAGCTCACGTAGGCGTTATCTGTGATTCTCCTTAACTATAATTTATCCAAGTTAACTTCAGTTAACCATTCAGACAGTTCTTTTGCAATAAAAAACATAAACACCCATGCTGCCGGTAGGTTTCCTCAGTGCCAGCTGTTAACATTATAGCTGCTTATGCAGTAACCATGGTAACCACGGACTCTGAGCGGCTGGATCGACGGAGGTCAGACAACAATTTTACATGTATGATCTTAAAACAGGACACAGCCACTATACGTGCTGGCCTCATATCAAATGTGAAGGCAGACTGAGTCTATGTTTGACGTTGTTTATATCTAATCTTCCTTTTCAAACATTTAAACAGCAGCGAGTCTGCAGCTGAGGGAATACAAACTCAAATTGTCGGAACAGGTTTGCTCGCTTCTTGGATTCATTTGGTGATTTATTAAATGTATAACTGTTATTCTAATCTTCTGCTGAGTATCTTACACTTTTCTTTATGCTGTATATTTTCACGTCTCTGGAATAGTTGGAAGTTAAATAGTCAGCTGGGAAACTTTGTGTTAACTCATGGAGCTGAGGATATCGTGGATATGCTGACCTCGCTGCGTGGTGTACAGAGCGAGGTCAGCATGATTAATATTCACAATAAAAATATTAGCCGAACATCATGAAGTCTGTATGTGTTTCATAGTGTCGAACAACCTTTGTACAGTTAAAGCCAGCAGTTACTACATGACGGAAACACCAACGTTATCTCTTTTATGCGTTTATACACAGGTCACGCTGATTACTGAACAAAAACCCAAAGATCAGATGTTAAACAGATTTATTTGCTCTCTCTCCTCCTTAAACATGTTTTTAATGTTAGTTATAATTCAGAATTGGCGACTGAAACACGTAGGACACATAAGAACATCAGGAAATAAAACACCGATAAATATAACCTCAGTAAAAGAAGTCAGCGGGGGTTACTACAGCTGTGTACCGGGGCCTGCGCTTTGTCGGTGGGATTGCTTGCGAGGCGAGCGGGTCTATCCCACGCTTTGCTGTGAGACTGGGCAGACATCTCCGAAATCATCGAAGCACTTTTGCAAAGAGGCTGTATCTTGACAAACCGACCAGACACATGAAGATTAAACCACTACATTCTCGGCTAAAAAAATATTAAAACGGTATTTGGTAACACACAAACAGGGTTTTTCAAAGTTCAGTTCTGTTAGCTTCCAAATGCCGGTTGTTGTGTGCTAGAAACAATGGCCACCAGGCCAAAGCAATGGTTTTGACTCGATCAGCGTTGACCCCGCCCCCTGAGTTTGATGGGTGAGGCTGACAGATAAAATTATTTCGTGATGAGAGCCAGGCGCCAGGACTGCCAAAATGAAATAAATAAATATATCATTAAATAATTAATTAAATGTGTCAATAATTAATTAAAATGTGAAATACATAAATAATTAATTAAATGTGTCAATAATTAATTAATTAAATGTGTCAATAATTAATTAAAATGTGAAATACATAAATAATTAATTAAATGTGTCAATAATTAATTAATTACATGTGTCATAACTATTTATTTAATTAATTAATTCCAATTTTTATTAATTATTGACACATTTAATTAATTATTTAATGGTGTATTTAATTAATTCATTATGGCAGTCCTGGCGTTCCACAGATTGGTTGACAGTAAATTTTAGGTTTCATTTTAAAATTTTAGAGCTCAAAACGGTGAAGCTCCCCAGTATATCTCTGACCTGTTGAAACCTCGTGCTTGTTCCTGAGCACTTAGATCTTCTGGTCAGAAGATACTATTGCTCCCATGTACTAGATTGAAAACACGTGGGGATCGGACACAGACACCAGGGCTGTGGAATTCTCTTCCGTTGTCATTATGCTACATAGACTCCGTTGACTCTTTTAAAAAGCAGCTGAAGACATTTTTCTACAAACAAGCTATTAATTACTTTTTTCCATTGTTTTGTATTATTTTTGTATTTTTATTATTTTATTTTTATTTGTGATTTTATTGTGAAGCACTGTGCTTTTTATCTATGAAAGTTGCTATATATAAATAAATTTTACTTACATACTTTTAGTTACCTCGTTTATTATAGTTTGTTATTGTTTGTTGTCATTCTAGCGTTCGTTATCTTCCCTTATCAATTGTTGTTGTTCTAGTTATCATGTTCGTTATCTTTGTTATCGTTCATTATCAATCGTTATCGCTTGTTATAGTTTGTTATCGTTCTAATTGTCATGTTCGTTATCTTTGTTATCTTTGTTATCTTTGTTATTGTTCGTTATCAATCATTTTCTTTCATTATCATTCTTTTAAAATGTAGCTGAAGACATTTTTCTACAAACAAGCTATTAATTACTTTTTTCCCTTGTTTTATATTATTTTATTTATATTTGTGGTTTTATTGTGAAGCACTGTGATTTTTATCTATGAAAAGTGCCGTATAAATAAATTTTACTTTCTCACTTCTAGTTATCGCAATAACAAACAAAAACGCGTTCGTCCGTTATTGTTTGTTATTATTCTAGTTATCGTGTTTCATTATCATTTGTTACTGTTCTACTTGTGTGTTTGTTATAGTTCGTTATCGTTCTAGTTGTTGTGTTCGTTATGTCTCGTTAGTGTTCGTTATCTTTGTTATCATTCTTTATCCTTCGAATTATTGTGTTTGTTGTCTTTATTATCGTTCGTTATCATTCATTTTCTTTCGTTATCGTTTGTCATTGTTTGTTATAGTTCTAGTTATTGCGTTTGTTATCGTTCTAGTTATGTGTTCGTTATCTTTCGTTAGTGTTTCTTATGTTTGTTATCATTGTTATCATTCTGGTTATTGCTTTCATTATCATTCATTATCATTCGCTATCTTTGTTATTGTTCATTATTGTTCATTTTCTTTCTTTCATTATCATTCGTCATCATTTGGTATTGTTCGGTATCATTTATTTTCTTTCATTGTTGTTCGTTATTATTTGTTATCATTCATTTTTTTTCATTATTGTTGATTATCATTCATTATTGTTCTAGTTATCATGTTCGTTATCATTAGTTATCACCTGTTATCGTGTCTGGCATGACTCTAACCCTAACAATGCCTCTCACAGCTGACTGCTGTAACCCTGTGTGTCTGTGTCTCTTTCTTAGCGGCGCGCATGTCTCGGCTCTCCTGTCTCTTAAAATTGGGCTCTCAGCTGCTGACACTCGCTCTATCAGACGCAGTGTGGAGGAGAATCGCCACGGTGACGTCTCCACCAATTACAGTCCTCCGTTCTTCTCCAAGGTCAAAGTCAAATGGATTGACAACAAGATGAATCAGATGGGACTGTAGGTATAACAACATGATGTTAGTAGTTCAGGATGTGAGCAGTGTTTCCTGTATGCTAGCCTTCTATTTCATCCTAATGCAAACAAGTATTTTGTTGTGAAAGGTGCTGCTGGAGCCCATGATGAAGGACAGAGCAGCAAACACAGTGGCTATGTCCAAATTCAGGGGCAGCATGTTTCGAAGGACCCAACCTAACCAGTCCATGTAGGGTGGGTCCTTCGAAAGCTCATCTCACACTTCTGTTTGATATTTATTCAGCTGTGTGTAAACTATAACTTTAATCTCAGCCAAACCAATTTACTCAAGAACAAATAAAACACTGAAAAAACCCCCCAATAACATTCTAATTTATCTATTTGACTATTTGAAGACCGCGGGGGTCTGAAAACGATTTGCCGGGAGTCCGGTGCTCTCTCCGGCTCTAGTGAGCCTTAACCTCCCAGTCAGCTATTGAGTTGGTGGGTAACAGACGTCTCCGAAAACATCGGAGCACTTTTGCAAATATGTGATGTCTTGATAAATTGAACATGTATTTGAAGTTTACACAGGTACATTCTCACCTGAAAATATCTTAAAAATTTATTTTGTGACCCAGAAAGAGTAATATTAAAACTAAGTAGCTGCTGCCATTGTTAGAAACTGGAATTGGTTAGGCTGCACTATGATTTCTGGGATAGGGTGTGCCACGAAGGATACCCAACCCATCCTTCAAATCTGGGGAAAAGGAGGATGCATTTGTTGCCGCATTTGGAAGAGTCTTCGAATTTGGACAGCCTTCGTCACGTCACTGTGACGTAATTGCCTACAAATGCGGCATTCGAAGCAAATGCAGAGAGAGAACCCACGCAAACACGCAAACTCCACACAGAAAGACCCCGGCCTGATGGTGGAATTGAACTCAGGACCTTCTTGCTGTGCGGCAACAGTGCTAACCACCGTGCTAACCACCGTGCCACCGTGCTGGGCATTCGAAGCATGCTGCCCCTTAATTTGAACACACCATATATCGTTACAAATTCTCGAGAGCTGTGCAGCAGGGCTCTGCTTTCTTCTGATTGTCTGGTTTCTGGAAGCCTGCAGAGGAGAAGACAGAAATCTGTGAGTGGACTCTAATGTCCAACAGGTAATAATAATAATAACAATAATACATTTTATTTGAAAGTGCCTTTCAGAACACTCAAGGACACTGTACAAAGTAGAATAATAAAAGAAACATAAAAGCAAACAGTTTACACAATCATAAAAGCATAAGACATAAAACAAATTTAAAATAGCAGAGTGGAGAGGTTATGTGGGATAAGCTATTTTGAACAAGTGAGTTTTGAGTTGGGACTTAAAGAGAGAGAAGGAAGAGATAGTTCTTAAATCAGGAGATAGTGAATTCCAGAGTCGAGGAGTAGAGCAGCTGAAAGGGTGATAATACGGGCAGCAGAATTCTGGACGCGTTGGAGCTTGTGGATGGATTTTTGAGTAAGACCAAAAAGAAGTGAAATACAATAATCAATCCGAGAAGTAACAAGGCTATGGACAAGAATGGCAGTGGCATGTGGGGTGAGAAAAGGACGGAGACGATTAATGTTGCGCAATCGAAAATATGCAGATCGACTAACATTATTAATGTGTGAATTGAAAGATAGAGTACTGTCGAGGATGACACCCAAGCTTTTCACAGAGGAAGAAACAAAGACCGGCGAGTTATTGATAGTAACAGAGAAACTGTTGGTTCTGGATAATGTTGATTTAGTGCCTACCAAGAGAAGCTCGGATTTATTATTATCGAGTTTGAGAAAATTAGAAGAGAACCATGAATTTAGTCCGGCTAAACAAATGGTGAGGGAGGATGGGGGAAGAGCAGAATCAGGTTTAGTGGACAGATAAAGCTGGGTGTCATCGGCATAACAGTGAAACTGAATATTGTATTTACAAAAAATGTGTCAGAGCGGTAGAAAGTAGATAATGAAAAGAAGGGGCCCCAGGATAGATCCCTGGGGCACACCAGTGGTCGGAGGAAATGGCTGAGAAGTAAAGCAGTTGAATAAACTGAGTGCGATCAGTCAGGTACGATTTAAACCAGGCTAGTGGAGTATGGGAGAGACTGATGGAGGCTAGCCTACTGAGAAGAATGGAGTGAGAAATAGTGTCGAAAGCAGCGCTCAGATCGAGGAGAATAAGGATGGAAAGTAAACCGGAGTCAGCTGCTATAAGAAGATCATTGGTTATTTTAAGTGTTGTTTCAGTGCTATGGGAGGAGCAAAAACCAGACTGAAACTGTTCATACAGATTATTATTAGTTAAATGTGAGTGGAGTTGTGTGGGAACTATTTTTTCAAGAATTTTTGAAAGGAACGGTAGATTGGAAATAGGCCGAAAATTCTCAAAATTACTGGGATCTAGACCAATTTTTTTTTCAATATTGGGGTGATGGCAGCAATTTTGAGGGAAGCAGGAACAGTTCCAGTGGTAAGTGAAGAATAGATTATGGCAGATATTAGGGGAAGCAAAGAAGGTAGACATGCCTTAACCAAAACTGTAGGAATGGGATCTAGGTGACAAGTAGAACGTTTTGACTTACAGATGAGATCTGAGATATCAGTAACCGAGTGGAGCTGGAAAGCAGAAAAACAGTGTGATGGGAGAGGTATTACAAAGGAAGAGCTAAATGGAACATCGGAAACCAGGTCATGGTGTATTTTGTGAATGGTGTGCTCACCTGCCACATAAAGAAGAGCAGGAATGATTTCCTGAAGCATCGGCACTAAATGCGTCTGAGGAGGCGTTATGTTTGTCCCACACACAGACACAGGCAGAAATTCACAGACACATAAACAGAGACACACACACACACACGCACACACACACACACACACACAAAGTCATTTTCATATCCTAGTGAGGACATCTAATTGACATAATGCTTTCCCTATAGCCGCTTACTCTAACCATGAAAAGTGAATGTCTAAACCTAGCCATAACCTAACTGTAACCCTGATACTAAAACCACAAACATGCCTTTAAAAACACAGGTATAGTGTTCGCCTGAAAATATCTTAAAAGTTTATTTTGTGACCCAGAAAGATTAATAAGACTAATTTTACAACTTAGTAGTGGCCACCATTGCCGCAAACTGGAGTTTGGCTGGGCCGCGCTATGAATTCTGGGATATGGTGGGCCACGAAGGACACACACGACCCATCCTTCAAATTTGGGGAAAGGAGGATGCATTTGTCGGCTGCATTCGGAGGAGTCTACGAATTTGGACAGCCTTTGGCGCATCGCTTGTGACATAATCATGTACATGACATATGTAGGATCAGAAACATTCCAAAAATCAGCCAATCAGAAGAAGAAATGCTCTTCTGCAGTCTGATGTCCTCTGGGTCTCGTTCACATGGCCTAGCTCCTCTTCCTCTGACCGGCTTCCAGCAGTGATGTTTGTCAGTGACGCTGTTCAGAGCTTTGTTACTTTAATCACCTGAACGCAGCAAGCTCGAGCTGATGTTTGACGAGCTCGAATATGAAGCTGCTAGAAATCTGTGCAGAAACTGGTCGACATCTTCATCTCCTTCATGTTCACCACCGCCTGCTCTGCACCACACTGCCACACAGCTTGTTTGCAAGATGTTGATATACTGACTTATGACATACTGAGGATGTTATTAACAGTAACAGAAATACGTTAATATTAATAGTAATATATGAGAAATTATAGTATTTCAGAGGAGACAGAGACAGTACTGATGTATTCTGGTCTAAAGACTTCCTGTATTTGAGTATTTAATGATCCTTTTTCCTGAAGTGTTCATGTACTCCCTTCCTCTTAAACGTCCTCTATGACTTAATTTACAGAAACTACATTTCCTGCATCCATTTCAAAATAAAACCATTCTTATGTTTCAGTAGTAGAGATGCTTTGTTTCTCTTATTGTGAAACATTCTTTGGGACACAATTTTTGGGGTTTAGGAATCATTGAGCAGGAGAACATATGTTTAGCTGGTAACGTTTACTGGTTTAAACATGAGAGCAGAGAAATCTGCTGGGTCTGACCGGGAGAGAGGAAGATGACACTCAGACAAATTTTATTCATTCAGTCCAGTATTTAATCATGTTTAATAATACTCCAGTAAAAGTGGAAGTACTGGCTCTGAAATGTATTCAAAATATGAAAGTAAAAGTATCTTCTTGGAGGACGTTTCTACCAGCTGTTTTATCCAAATCTAACTGAACTCTGCGCTATATTAATGTAATAAAATAATAATAGTAGATGGAAATACAAATCTTATTTCAGTCTAAATTTTAATTATAATATTTAATTTTAATAAATGAACTCAACTTGAATCTGTTAAGTAGAACACGAGCAGAGAAAAAGGAAAATAAAAAATAATTCTATTTTCTGTTGCCTCCATTGTAGAAGGGTGACTTTAGCTCTAAACAGTAAAATGTGCACAGTCAGGGGTTACAGTGTGATCGTTGCCCCCTTGGTGTGACAGGTGCCTGGGAGGGGTGCGATCCTAGATCCCGCAGCTGTGTATTGAAATAAAGAGGCACAGATCATGAACTTGTTTACGATTCAACTGCAGGATTTATTCTGCTCATCAAAAGGGGAACAAATCATTAATCGCCTCTCATAAGAACCAGCAATTCTTTATAACGTGTGGCATAACAGCTGTCAGCGCATTTGCAAAAGTACAGGAATAACCTTGGCGAGTATACATTAACCATCATAAATATAGACAACATTGGCTCGCAGTGACCAGGTTGCCCCAGCCTTGGTTCCGGTTACACATACATATCACTGCATCAAGAAATACAATGTACTGTAACTCACAGCCCGTGAATAGCAAATAACCATTCATATACAGCACATGAGCAGCTATGCAAGCATTAATTACAGCCTTTGCATCCTGTCTTACTTCGACAAGACATATAGAGAACACACAACTGACAACGTGCCTTAGCATCGCTACGGTACTTGAAGCTCACTTCCCCCGCTAGCCAGTCCATTAGCCTAGCACGGTCACGTTCACATCACGATCTCATTCAAAACACAATACTTCAACAGTACTTAACTTATAATGGTATACTTTCATTCATGAGTTCACAAAAGTCTTATTGCTTCTACTGTGTTACCTATTAGTCATTTTGAGGACTAGTAACCCACCTGTGTATTGAAATAAAGAGGCACAGATCATGAACTTGTTTACGATTAAACTGCAGGATTTATTCTGCAGATTTGCCTCCCAGGGGGTTTACGCTCCTCCTGGCCGCTATGCGCCATCTACTGGTATTTTTTAAGTAATGCCATGGAAGATGTAAAGTGTAAGTAGAAAATACTGAATCAACACTGAACGATATACAAAGACCAAAATATAACTGGGGTGTTCCCTTTTTTCCTTGTATGAAGACATAAACTGAACTAACATCCCCATAAGTCTGTTTATCTCTTAACTTTTTAACTATTAGTGTAATCCAGATTTACCAGCCACACATTTCAACTTAAACACATATGGTAACCTTTTACAGGTTCAGCAGGTGGGGGGGGAGGGGGGGGGGGGTTGTAATGTCTGGTGTGAGGGAAATAATCATAGCTAACAGTAATTTCTATTGACAGCTTCACTAGATTTTCTTAATGTACAGGCTGTGATCAGCTGACCTGCTGCTCTTTGTGGATGTACACAACTTAAGTTAGCAGATGTTCCCTGAGTTGTCCTGGCTGATTTCATCCTCTACACTGGCAGTACACTGTTTGTTCTGTCTTTATATTAGACACTATACAACCATCATCAGCTAAAATTCATATGAATCTCTGCTACACTTGATGTAAGCTAACTGTGACCATGAAACCACAGCAACTGTGCACCAGTCACACACTGTTCTTTACTGTAAATCTTTCACAGTGCAGCAAACTAACCTGTTTATCCTGCAATAACCTGCAGAGGATTTTCATGCAGCCTTTAAATAACATAGTTAGTCTTCCTCACTTTGTTTAGCAGCAGGTTTTACACTATAAAAAAACATAATGTCACATGTACAGATTTTAAAACATGAGGAATTACATTTGAGCTTTAAATGAGCAGTCCTTCCCTTTAAATCTAAGCTCTCTTCTTCATCTCCTGTCCTGTCTTTCTTATTTTTTCCATCTCTGAGTGAAGTTACCTCTTTCTATGGGTAGAACTTTGTGCCATCAGAAACTGAATTAAATAAGTTAAATTCGAATTTGAATTAGGGGAGACCGGGGATAGTTGTAACGTGGGTCAGTTGTAACACTTCCAATTTCTCCAATCAGGGCTAAGTTTCAAATGATGTGACTCATCCTGTGCATGCCCAATTCAGTTCTGCTATCACATGTGAAAAATCAGCACATTTTGTCAAACACAGACAATTTAACATGAAAAAAAGTAATTTGTATGCCAAAAAGTAAGTTTTTCTACTTTATTTCAATTTGTGATAGCATTATCTGCTTTGCAGTTAAACTCATCAAACTTAAATTATGTTATTTGTATGTCTATGGGGATATATTCTGTGTAAGTCTTTAGTGCTAATGTTTTAGCCGTTGGCTGTAATGTTAGCTAGTTCATGGCTATAGGAGTCTGGGTCAGTTGTAACAGCAACAGTCTGGGTTAGTTGTAACAATAATGCAGATGTTACAACTTGCCACACTATTACTTTAACTTATATTAAACAAGTTGGGGCAACGACATCAGCAGAGAGAGGTTCACTGGTCGCATTTGTATATGCGGTTAATGCCATTGGCAACACAATTCCTCCACTGTTTGTGTTCCCACACATACCGGTACATTATGCAGACCTCTGTGTCAGAGATGGACCAGTAGGAAGTACTGGTAGTGGAAATAAATCAGGATGGGTGCAAGAAACAGATTCCCTCATCTTTCTGAAGCACTTTGCAAACCACACCAAGGTAAGCCATGATAAAAAGTAATGGAATTGCGATGCTGGTGAACAACTACATTTTTTCAGCTTCATTGTTATGTTCAAAATTGGTGCAAGAGTTGTAGGTTATAATGCCCACTGAGCCAATGAGGCCAAACTCAAGGAAGACCAACCAAAATTAATGAAATATTCAGTTGCAGAAAATTCCATAATATGTCTTTTTTGGGGGGTTGGAATATGTTCAAAAGCTAGATTTCTGCATTCTGTCACACACACACAGCTACATAAATGGATGTAAGTGCATTCATGTGTTGAATAAACAAAGATTACATGTTAATGTTTTGTTAGTACCCTTATTTCATTGTGTTACATTTTACCCCAGGATGTGTTACAACTAACCCAGACTATGGGGTTAATTGTAACATTTCACTCTTTGTGTTTGAGACCATACCATGCAATGGGTAATTGTGCTGCAGAGAAAATAGCTGCATTATTTAATAGCAGAGACATGTAAATACTTTGCATTACATTTTGAATCCACTACCTTAAAAGAGCTTCAATTTACAGACAGAAATGTCAAAAATGTTACAACTATCCCCGGTCTCCCCTACTCAGATTGAATCTGAATTGTAACTTGAATAAATGCTTTTCAAAACTAAAATTAAAATGTTTTGAAATTTGAAAAATTTAAAATTAAAATGTTCATCATGTCAAATGACTACCGGATAAATTCTCAGGTTGGTAATAAATGTATTACATTTAAAAGAACAAGCGTCATGTTAACAAATGATAGCCGTACAGTAACTTTTATGCTTATTGTAGCTGTTAGCTAAAAACGCTAATTTAGCGTGATCGACTGTTTCCAGTTGAATTCCAAAGTTGTCATCTTGTACCCTCTCAGAGCCCTGTAGGCTTGCAGAGACTCCTACAGTAGGGAAATGTACAAAAGAATGTCCAACCATTGTATTTTAGGTTTATATATGTGTTACACTGCATCCAAACTCTTTAGCTAACTCAATAACTTTAGCTACAGTGAATAGTTGGTCAAATTCTTTAGTGCAGCATTACTGGATCACCTCTGTTTGAAGTGATATAATATGATATATAACTATGACTGAAACAGCAAACTTTGTAAAAAAAATAAACTAAACTAAACAAAAAACCAACAACAACACTTCTCATTCTCTAAACGTTTGGCCACAGCTGTAGATTACACTATCAGTGCTCGTTCACTCTTGTCAATAATTACATTTCTAAATTCTCTGTGCAGTTGGAGGTCAACAATATCTAATATGGGATGTAAGTCCCCAAAAAATGAATTCTGAAACTGAATTGTAGAACTGAAACTGAATGCTGAGAAGTGAAAGTGAAATTATTCGGGAGCTACATTTTTAAATGATAAAATAGTTTCAAAGCAAATGAATTCATTTTCAAAATATAAAATTCAATTTCAATTTAGTGACGATCATTTTCAAACCAATACACTGAATTTCCAATTAAGCTAATTCAAATTCAGTTTTAAAAAAGCATTTATTCAAGTTACAATTCAGATTCAATCTGAGCAATTCAAATTCAAATTTAACTTATTCAAATTCAGTTTCTGATGGCACAAAGTTCTGCCCATATCTTGCTTTTCTCTCCCTGTGAAATACAGCAGCTGCAACACACTGTGAGACAAACTGCACACAGTTTGTGTGTTTGCTGATGTTTGGTGAGCTGATAGAAACGCTGCATTTCAAATTACCTGACACTTAAAAAACATTACACACAGTCTCAGTTACATGTGGTTGAGCTTCAGCGTCGGTTACAGACTCCTCTACAGTGACTCTGTTTGTCAGGGTCCTGGGTCTGAGCAACCCAGGATCCCTGAGCAGTTATGAATTATATGATTATTATTATATGTATTTTGGTGTTGCTGCTGCTCTTCTCCATGCTTGTAGATGTGAGTGTGTGTGTGTGTGTGTGTCTGCGGGTATGCTTGGAGGATGGAGCTCAGCCACCTGCAGGCCTGAGGGGTGTGGCCCTGCGGAAGGACTGGCCACACCCGAAGTCACACACCTGCTGCTGATCAGGCCTCGTCGGGGGAGCTACTTAGGAGAGAGTTGGAGCTCCCACCGACGCGGGATCATTTCCTTGAGACTCCACGTTAGTCGTCCCATTGAATTGAGTTAATGTGTGTAAGTGTATGCCCGCGGTTATTTGTGTCCTGACGGCTGCGTCTATTGTTTCCCGCAGGAGGAGCGTGGAAGGCACGAAGAGCAGCGAGCACCGGGGGGTGCTGACACGGGAGCGGAGAGCACAGAGACACGAACTATTCACGCAGAGACACGACACGGGAGTCTGGGAGAACACGGGGATTTATTGTTGTTTTTGTTCCACTCTGTAAATAAACACACTGTTTATACATAGAGCACCGCGCCTGGGTCCTCCTTTCCCCACATCCCCACGGTCTGCCAGCCAGACCGTGACAGAATGATCCCGCCACTTATGGACCCAGCGGTCTCCGAGGAGAGGCTCAGGAGGGAAGTTATGGATGAAGTGTACCACCTATGTGAGGTGTGGTGGGAGAAGCCAGCGGAAGGTTTGCGTCGCGCTGTGGAGAGGCGGCTGCAGGAGATGCTTTTTAAATTCCCCTGGCTGGTGGACTCCCTTAATGCGGTGGTCCTGGACTTCCTACTTTCCACCCTCCACCTCCACTCTCCTCCTCAGGCTGCCCACCAGCTCGGACAGCTGGTGGATTCACTGCCTGAGACGCCGGAAACGACACGGAAACGACGTTCGCGCCGCCAGCGTTCCTCACCGCAGCTAAATCCACAGACATCTCAACAGCCGGCTGTGGTGAGTCATATGGACAATTCATCGTCACTCACCTCAACTGTTTACTCTGGGGCTATGTTTATACGGTCAGCTGCCCAGCCGGTAGCCAAAGCGCTGCCCGCGGCCCAGCTGGTCGCTGTACCTCAGCCTATCGCCCGGCTAGTGATCCAGCCGTCACCTGCTGAATCATCCCCCGCGACATCTACCTCACCGCTTACCGTTTCATCCTGTTCACCATCCACATCACACGCTCAGCCATCTTCTCCACCAGCAGCAGCCTCCATTCCACTGCCCACTCCAGCGGCCTTGTCCGGAGAGAGCGACCTCACCCGCGTCCAACGCCTGATGGACTGGGTAACTCACACCACCAACGCAAGGGCAGGAGTGGTGGGGTTAAACGCCATCGAGGCAATCCTGGAGGGAAACCCCTACCTCGGCCAGCTCAAGGGAGTTTCCGCCTGCCTTTGCACCCTGCGTAAAGCCCGGGGGGTAGTGCAAGCTCGGGAAACCTCAGACTTCGTCCGGCTGCAGCAGGAGCTCAGCATGCCCGAGCAGGAGCTCAGCGAGCCGGAGGAGCCCGCACCGTCAGCTGAGGCGCTCAGCGAGCCGGAGGAGCTCAGCATGCCCGAGCAGGAGCTCAGCGAGCCGGAGGAGCCCGCACCGCCAGCTGAGGAGCTCAGCATGCCCGAGCAGGAGCTCAGTGAGCCGGAGGAGCCCGCTCTGCCAGCTGAGGAGCTCAGCGAGCCGGAGGAGGAGCTCTCGCTGCGAGCAGTGGAGGAGCTCTCGCTGCCGGCCGAGGAGGAGCTCTCGCTGCGAGCGGAGGTGGAGCTCTCGCTGCGAGCCGAGGAGGAGCTCTCGCTGCCGGCTGAGGAGGAGCTCTCGCTGCCGGCCGAGGAGGGTCCCGCTCGGCCGGAGGTCAGCGGACCGGAGGGACCTCCACGTCTAGCGCGGCCTCCTCGCCATCCACGTCCGGTGCGTCCACGTCAGCGATCGGCGCGTCATGGACCTGGTGCCACGCCTCGCTGTTGCTCACCGGAGCAGCGACATTGCCATCGGACCCGTGGCAGGCCACCAGAACCGTTCCGCCGCCACCGGACCCGTGGCAGGCCGCCGGAGGAACAGCGCCGCCGCCACCGGACCCGTGGCAGGCCACCAGAACCGTTCCGCCGCCACCGGACCCGTGGCAGGCCCCCTGAACTGTTTTGCTGCTGCTGCCGGACCCGGGGCCGTCCGCCGGAGCTGCTACGTCGCCGCCGTTGGGCTCGAGGTAGGCCCCCTGAACTCTCTTGTTGTGTTGATGGGCCGCCTGTGACTGTTTGTGGCGTCTTTTCGTTTTCTTTTTGCACCGCTGCGGGATGCGCGGTCTGACTCTGAGACTGTGGACTGGGTCGGTTTGTTGTTTTGTTGTTTTTGCTTGTTTCGGTTCTGGCCCTCCGTCCTGGTTCCCCCAGCCGCCCGCCCTGGGTTGGTTGTGCTGTTTTTTGTTTTGGTTTTGGGGTCGTCGGGAGCCGACCCTTAGAGGGGGGGTACTGTCAGGGTCCTGGGTCTGAGCAACCCAGGATCCCTGAGCAGTTATGAATTATATGATTATTATTATATGTATTTTGGTGTTGCTGCTGCTCTTCTCCATGCTTGTAGATGTGAGTGTGTGTGTGTGTGTGTGTCTGCGGGTATGCTTGGAGGATGGAGCTCAGCCACCTGCAGGCCTGAGGGGTGTGGCCCTGCGGAAGGACTGGCCACACCCGAAGTCACACACCTGCTGCTGATCAGGCCTCGTCGGGGGAGCTACTTAGGAGAGAGTTGGAGCTCCCACCGACGCGGGATCATTTCCTTGAGACTCCACGTTAGTCGTCCCATTGAATTGAGTTAATGTGTGTAAGTGTATGCCCGCGGTTATTTGTGTCCTGACGGCTGCGTCTATTGTTTCCCGCAGGAGGAGCGTGGAAGGCACGAAGAGCAGCGAGCACCGGGGGGTGCTGACACGGGAGCGGAGAGCACAGAGACACGAACTATTCACGCAGAGACACGACACGGGAGTCTGGGAGAACACGGGGATTTATTGTTGTTTTTGTTCCACTCTGTAAATAAACACACTGTTTATACATAGAGCACCGCGCCTGGGTCCTCCTTTCCCCACATCCCCACGGTCTGCCAGCCAGACCGTGACACTGTTGTTCTCACAGGACTTTTAAACTGGAGACAGATTACAAGAACAAGAGAAAAAGTAACCAACACTCCATTTCCACCTTAGGGCCTAAAGCAGGATCAAAGTTCTCTTGGGCCTCTGTGCAATTCAGTTTTATTTATACAGCACCAAATCACAACAACAGTCACCTAAAGGTGCTTTATATTGTAAATTAAAGACCCTACAATAATACAGAGAAAACCCAACAATCAAATGACCCCCTATGAACAAGCACTTTGGTGAGAGTGGGAAAGAAAAACTTCCTTTTAACAGTAAGAAGAAACCAACTGATTGAGGGGAGGAAGACAGGATAAAGACATGCTGTGGAAGAGAGCCAGAGATTAATAACAAGTATGATTCAATGCAGAGAGGTCTATTAAGACACAATGAGTGAAGAAGAAACACCCACTGCATCATGGGAATCCCCCAGCAGCCTAGACCTATTGCAGCATAACTAAGGGAGGATTCAGGGTCATCTGATCCAGTCCTAACTATATGCTTTAGAAAAATGGAAAGTTTGAAGCCTAATCTTAAAATTAGAGATTTCTCGATTTAACAGGGAGCCAATGAAGGGAAGCCAATATAGGAGAAATCTGCTCTCTTTTTCTGGTCAATAATGTCAGTGTTATCTGAGTCCGGTCCACTAACACCGATATGAGCGTCCCTGTACTGAATGTGGGAAACTACGGCTGGTCTTTATTGTCTGATCTAATGACTGCATCAGAACTAAAGAAGCCATTTTCATAACTTTAGTTCAATGAGATCAAAAGTTTGTAGGCGAATAAAACTGTCCTTTGAAGAAAAAAAGGATAACTTTTAGTTTGAGAGAGCTGAGGCACGTACCACAGAAGACGGATGGAAGATGGATGACCTAGTAATACCTTTTCAAGATTGGGCAGACCTCCTACAGCAGTCGATATTTATTAAGAAGTGGTTAAAATGATGCATCCTCAGCCACTTCCAATAACACTTTTGAGTTATAACAATCAGTGTGAGAAGAGCATGGTGCTAATATCAGGCCCACGTTCACACTTGTGCACTCGCCTCACATTGTGGAAGCAGGACCATCTCCTCCCTGCGGGTTTGTTGGTTCATGGAGTCATTTTCATTTGATTTACCAGCCAAAATATTGGCATCCTTGTAACTCCCAGATCTCTCAAATTACTTTACAAGAATTCATTCTGTTTTTTAACTAAGCCAGAAGACAATAAACTTTCCTCTGCTCAGTGAACATCAATGAACATCACTGTTAACAACCTGAAGCCTAGTCGGTTCAGCGGAGTCATTGGTGAATTTGAACTTGGTCAACATGTCAGAGCACAAGTTTGGCTGCCATGCTTCTCACCATAATTTAGATTTATTTACTAAAAGTGAAGCAGAAAAATAAAACCCCATCATCAAATCAATAAATCAATATAAAAGTAGAAATGTAACTACTTATATTTTATATAATACAAGTTTTCACAAACGACAGTTCAAATATCTGAACGATGTAAGGCGTTTCCAGGGTATTCAGTTACTTTTAAGAAACTGATGCACATTAAATTTCAACATTCAAATATACACGTTGGTTGTCAACCAATTGGAGGTCACTGTATTTTACAACCTGGGTGATGTCATCAGGAAGGAGGTGCCAGAGTAAAGCAGAGATTCTGGTGTTTCAGCATCTTTGTGTTGCTGGTAACCTTCATGACGTAGTTTACATTGAAGTTATTAGCTGCCATCATGATGTTACAGTCACATGCCATCCACACAGGAAGTGATTCGCAGTGGCATGGCGCCCAGCGACCACAAGTCAGTAAGATTCAGCAACTTCAAGCATCTGTGGGCAACAAAAAAAAGGACAACCCCCCCCCCAAAAAAAAAAAAAACACAGGCAAGCGGCCGGGTCCTGAGATAATCTTTTCTTAGCTTTGATGTGTGGCAGTGACCATCAGTTTCAAAGCTTCCTGTGTGGACATAGCTGAAGCTCCATCTCAGCTCACATGCAGGGTTTCAGAAAAGTATGGATCCAACTCACGGAGGCCATCAATCAGGGATGAGCTGGCTTCTTCTCCTTTATTTCGCACCACATCGATCACATCCCGAGCTCGGTCAGCTCTGGGTTTGATTCTGGCTGAATCCATTTCTTCCATATTTATGATTCCCTGTTGGAACAGGCTGTCCAGCAGCTGGTTCAAAGTCGAATCCGACACTTGATCCACAAACTGCTTCCGAATGAAGAGCAAATGCTTGTCTGGTGGGAGGCTCTGCAGCCTCAACCGATTGTCTCTGGTCTGAACAACATCTGAGGGAATAGAGAAAATTTGTAGATTTCTTCATAGCAGAATAATCAGCTTCAAAAAATCGAGATAATCTCTGCTGGTAATTAATCAGCACTGAATGTCGCTGAGCTTCAGACACTCTGACAGTAATAGCATGAATCACGTGGCTGGAGACAAATTCAAAATGAGGAGATACAATTTAATGAACACAGGACAGGAGGCTGAGCTGGAGGTGCTCAGGGCCTCAGTGAGAATGGAAACAAGTCCATCAGAGGGACAGCTGAGAGTCAGAGAGGTTGAGATGGTCTGAGCATGTGCAGAGGAGGGAGGGTGGAGAATGAAGATGAAACTGCAGGCAGAAGGAAGGAGTGAAGAAGGACATGCACAGGTTTAGAGGATGCTGGAATAGGAAGAGATGGTGGCAAATGATCCTAAACAGAACAGCCGAAAGAAGAAGAAGAGGAGAATGAAGGAGGAAGAAAACTTGCGGGTGATCCTTGGTCATTACTCAAAAGCTACCACGGACCACCGTTTCTCATCATTTCTGATCGAGTGTCAGGTGTAGTGATGTTACCGCTCAGATCAATGTCCCGCCTCCAGACATCTGTCTGCATTTGGTCCTTGACTGTTATCGATACTTCTTCAGTGTTTGCAGGAAGGCGGATCTCAAATGTTGGGTGGTAGTTTGGTCCAAAATCCAGGTGAAATTTTTCCTCCTGCAAACACAGTGCAAGTGTCTCCATCATATCCAGAGTCCTCTGATGGAAGCGTGTCAAAGGGCTCCACCACAGAGAGATGAATTACTCACCTCAGGCTGGATTCTACAGGCGACTGGACACAGAACTGTGTATATGCAATCTTTGAAGAATTCACAGTTGGAAGGCACCGGGATGTAGTCAGAATATCTGTGTTTCATCCTCACCTTAAAATATGACAAGTTTATTTCTAGAGTAATTTTAAATGACCTCATGATGAAATATACATGTGAAGAAAACTGCTCTTTAAGAGGCAGTGAAATTATAAAGAAAGAGTATAATTATAAAGTAAACCGACAATCTTCTCCCTCTGAACTGCACTGGATGCAGTGATAAGGAAACGTTCTTACTTTAAGACTAACAGTCTCTTTTCCATGTTTCACCCTCTTTGCAACTGATTTCCCACTAGGGATACCCAGCAACCTCTAACAAACATTCACCAACCAGTTGGGGAATACATAGTTTTCCTAGTGACTGGAGATTGCAGGGGTCCCCGATCTTGGCTCTGTGACAGCGCAGAGATGGAGCAGTGGTTAGCCGAGAGACGTAAATCATCTGCCTCTGAGCTGTTGTGGTAACCCGGAGACAAAGATCCAGCTGTGGGACAGTTGTACGTATTCTGACCACCATTTTTAACATGATGTTTCTGAGAAACACTGTTTGTGTAATTTGTACATTTCGTTGTACAAAATATAAAAATACTACAATACCATGGAGCCTTAGCTGTCTTTGCCATTCCATGTAGCCATGATAGTAGTGAATTCAACACTATGAATAACAACAGTTTCAACAGTGAAACCCAAGCATGAAGCCACAAATGCTCAGTTCACCCACAAA
The DNA here is from genome assembly GCF_963969265.1 of Rhamphochromis sp. 'chilingali'. NCBI lineage: Eukaryota > Metazoa > Chordata > Actinopteri > Cichliformes > Cichlidae > Rhamphochromis > Rhamphochromis sp. 'chilingali'. The sequence continues at coordinate 28,637,365 of NC_137932.1, forward strand.
TGATGCTGAATTCGATGGTAAGGGGCAGAATGAGGTTTGAGTTTTCTTCCACTCAAATGTAACCTCCTCTAGAGCAGGTTAGTTCTTTATCATAAATTCCCATTGTAATGCACCCTAGTATTACTTAAACCACCTCATGAAGTACAACATCCATACAAGATATATAGTCCCAGTCGGTCTGGGACCTCCCCAAGATCCCCTGGAAGATGTGGAAGATTCTTCTGAAGAGAAGGAAACCTGGAATAACTTGTATTTTCTGCTGTCTCTGAACCTGACTTGACCCAAGTAACAGAAGATGGACAAGCTCCGAGAAAGATAAAATTAATTAATACTGAAGGTAAAGGTATAACCTTTCCTAGATCTTTACCTCTTCCACTGGGATGTTGCTTGGCAAGAGAAACACATTGAGGTTTTGCTTCTGTGTTTTGGGGTTTGGCAGACGGAGGAACAACAAAACTTGGCCCAAAACTGGTTTCTCCTTGTTCCAAAACCTCCTTATTATGTCCCACACGAGTCCAAAGGAAGAGAGGTGAGGAAATTCCACAATCACATGAGTGTCTGTGATCTTTAGGGGCTTGAGGACGTTCATTTCCCCATCAGAGATGTGGACGACAGACAGACAGTTGGAAAGCAGAGCTGTGAAAACAAAGAGCCAGCAGATATCTCTTCGACTCCCAAAACCTCATTACAATGACAGTGTGAATCTGATTTTACAAAGAAAACACTTCAAATGGTGTCCTGGGTCAGGCAATGGATCAAACCCTGTTGCAGAGACACAAGTGAGTCTCCTTCATTTCTACCAGGTAGGACCTCTGTGGGGAGAACACAGACTGATGTCCCTGTGTTGGTGTTCCTCCATCATCATAACAATGATGGTCCAGGATCAAAATCACTATTGACCATTCACATTGTCTGAGCATTCAGTTGACATTAGCTAAGAAGTTAGCTTATGCCATCAAATGCTGTCACTAACAAACTAGCAGAAGTAACCTAAATTTGGAAAAGGAAAACTAACTTGATAATACAAGTAATTATAAATATAAATTTTTCCTTCTACTTCCCAAAGCTACAACAACGCAACAACGTGATTGGTCAGCTGCAATGCCTATCCTGGGCAAACGTTCTTATCAACACCAACACAGAGATATCAGACAGACTACGGGGGAGAGGCTTCTGGAGAATATTTAAACGCACCACTTATGTGATATGCAGAGGTGACTGATTTTGCTTTTAAAAGTACACTGTGCATTTTAATCCAAGTATAGGCAGTTACTCTAGTAGAGCTGGAGATGGCCGTAGACGGCCTTAACCCAATAGCGGGACCAGTATCTTCTCCTTTGTGCAAAGAGGAATAGGACGAGCATTGCCAGAGCTACAAAATGACCTCCAGCAGGCCACTGGTGTTAAAGTCTCTGACCAGTAAGAAACATGGGGGCCTGAGGGACCGACATCCTCATTCAGCATGACGGTGGGTCAGTGACGGTCTGGGTAGGGACAACAAGTAAGGCTGCAGTGTGAGAGCAAAGTGGCTGTACCATGGGATGATATGGTACTATAAGGTCATTAAGATAAGATGAGGCCTGATTATTCAAGACCTTGAATGTGGGGAGCATGATTTTGAATTCTGGATTTAACAGGGAGCCAATGAAGGGAAGCCAATTTAGGAGAAAAATGCTCTCTCTTTCTAAGTCTACATTAACCAAGACTCTCCTTTTGAGCTCTGACATTAACAGGGTCTCAGTGATCATTATGGCAGTCAGTAGGAAAATTTCTGCAGCCTGTAGGGGCGTTAGCATCCCCACATGAGGAGTGCTTTGCTCACCATGCTTTGGTACACAGTGTGGTAGGTGGAGCTGACGGACTGCATCCTTTGAACTCTTAATGTTAAACAGTGGGCCTGCAGCCATCTTATTGGATTGCTGAAGGAGTTTCTCATCCCATTGGACGGTCTTGTACAGAAGCTCTGCCTGCTGACTGATATCAAACACGAGTCCAGTCAGAGTACACTGGAACACACCTTGACCAGGACACCTGAAACTGAAGCAATGCAGAGATGAGTGACCATGTTAAAACCTGCAAACAAACAGATATCTGCATATGAATAAATAAGGTCATATATAGTTTGTTCCTTTGTTATTATTTGCTTCCTACTTTTTTAGGTTATAACCCATTTGTTTAAAAATCTACCTGTGTTCCTGTTTCCAACCAGCTAGGTCTACAACTGTTAGCTAATTTATCTGCTATATTCCCTGATACAAACCATCTTGTGAATGAAAACTTAACTTTCAGTTTTTTAGTTGTTGGTGGAGTTTACAAGCTAACCAACCGATCTGCAGGCCTGTGTGACTGACACCTCTGACTCTGTCCTTAAAGCTACTGGAGTCACTCTTCCACGTTCAGGGTTACAGCTCCCAGTGCTCCTGTTACCTGGCCACCTGTTATCATTGTTTTCTGGGTTTTATTGTTTATCTTCAAGAAAAGAGATAAAGGAAAAAATATAATCCCAATAAAAAATCCTCTCTGTTTCCAGTCCTGTTGGTAAATTCATCGGAGAGATAACAAACTGCTAAGCCTCCCACACTTAAATACACGAAAGCACGTCTAGCTTTCAAATCAATGTTTATGTCATGGCTGTGTGCAGGCAGGCAGGAAAAGGACCCAATATGCAGACTCCTGGAGGCAGAACTTAAACTCAAGGACCCCTGCTTTATTGGAGGCATAAGTTGAAAACCGAAAAAAAAACTAGAAGGGCTACAAACTGAAACAGAACCAAAACACACAGGCCAGAATGAGGGATGACGCGACACTGAATGGGAACACATGCAGACACTAAATACAAAGACGAGTTTGGGAGGAAGCAAAACAGAATATGTTGACCTTCAAAGTAAAACGGGAAACAGACTGGGCACAGAACTAAACCTAAGAACTAGACAGAAAAAAACCCTCAAAACTAGAATACAAAAACAGAACTCAGAATACAAGAAGTCATATACAAAGGAGAACTCATAGGATAACAACCGTGACAGTTTAACCCCAATAGAAGGAAACTGTGGAGACGGGAGGAGGAAGACATAGTCTGAGGTCTGATGAGCTTCAGATTTGTTACATGCAGACTTGTGCAGGATTACCTGTAAAAGATGTGTGCAGATTCACCGTACACCTCAGGTGTGAAACTGGACTGAAAGAAGTAACATTAGAGGTTTCAGGAACATATACTTGGAGAAGAAAGCTAGGTCGTGAATCACATCAACAATATGTACCTGAAAGGGTACAAAACTGTCAAAAAATTACAAATTAGTATTTGCTGGGAATGAGTACAAAGCTTGGATACAGCACAAAGTTCTCATATGAAATGATGAATCCGTTTCTGTACTGACAGTTTGTTGTACAAAGAGTTGAAAAAGTACCAGCCTACAACAGATATTTGTTAAATCTGTGTTTTAGAGTCCTTAAATATCTGGAAACTCACCTCGATCATCTTTGTGTTATCCTCTGACAAACCAGGCTGTGTGTCTGCTTTTACACTGGAAACACCTAAAGACAAAAGATCAGCAGCAGACGTCAGTAGGTTTGGGCAATTTGAACCTGGCTTGTTAACATTTTTGAAAACTTTCCAGCAAAATACTTCTAAGTCTGAGTACTCACAGGAAGCTTTAATCATCGTGAACCCTTCAATCCTACAGAGACAAACAATAGTAACTGTTTCTGTAGATCCAGTTTATGGGTTAGTCTGCCCCCTTGGACATCATACAAAGAGTACATCCTTTCTTTGCTGTATACTGGTGTATTAAGCTGTAACTAACCAGAATGAGCTAAACTTTCAACTGAAGTAAGTTATGACATAATCTAGTCTCAGGTTCAGTTTTACTGCATTTAATAATTTGATACCTGTGTGAAGGTTTTTCGGTCAGCTGTCTTTTTCTGGCATCCTGACGTGGATATGGGAACAAAATCAGCAAGAAACTCTACACAATAAGTAAGTGTTTCTATAACAGGAAGAGACCAGTGATACTCAACTGCACACAGAGACACTGAAGAACCAAATGACCAAAATCCAAATCCAGGATACAGAGTTTCAGTGAATGTGGTGTTAAAGGTGTGGAGGTGGATCAGAGTGTCAGGGGAGACACTGTAGAAGGACAGAGTGCCAGCAGGACAGTCCACATACACCCCTACTCTGTGAGAGACCGAGGAGGAGGAGGAGGAGGAGGAGATCGTAGTTCCTCTGTCATTGTGCCACACAGAATAACAACCATCATCAGAGCAGTTCAAACTCCACGACTGGTCATTCCATCCAAACACACAGTCTTTACTGAATCCCCTCCTTCCGATTCCTCTGTAACTCAATGAAATAAAAATGTCTCCACTCCACTCCACCTCCCAGTAACAGCGACCAGTCAGACCATTTCTACACAGCAGCTGAGTGCACCATTCGAATCTGTCTGGATGATCCGGATACAGTTTATCGCCTTCCATGTATGTCACCTTCCTGTTTCTATCAGACAGTTTGAGGTTTCTGTACGCTGTGTTTGTGTCGATGTTGAGTTCACAGAAATCTGAGTGAAAGTATAATACAGCTGCAGTTATTGATCCATCATCTGTTCATTGAAGATGGTTGAATGTGTGCTGCTTTGTTTTCATGAATCACATGAAAAACACACTTACACTTCCTCAGGCCTGGTATCAACCATTGGACTCCAGCAGGCTCCACCCTGAAAGGAGGAGGAGCACAGCTTGTTGCAGCATGCACACATGGACATTGTGTTGAAATAATAAACCTAAATTAAAGTTGAATCTAAGATGAATGTCATGTTAGTTTGGTTTTTTTTAATTCCATCTTAGACTAAATTAAGTTTTGCAATATTTTCAACAACTGGACAGGTACACTTAAGTAAAGTATCTCTAAAATATTGTGCTGTGGTCGCTCCTTTCCAGGACAAACTGACAATTAACCTTCAGGAATGATTTATTCTGCCTTTCATAACATCACTTGGGCTCGGGAGGTAAAACGGGTTGTCAACTAATCAGATGGCTCATGAAGACTTTGGTTCAGGACCTGAGGAAAGGACAGGTTCACTTAGGACTCTACATACTTGAGAGTGTCCAGTCTCCAGCATGGATCCTTCAGTCCAGCTGACAGCACCGTCGTTCCTGAGGTTCCTGGATGGTTGTAGCTCAGGTCCAGCTCTCTCAAATGGGAGGGGTTGGAGCTCAGAGCTGAGGCCAGAGAACAACAGCCTTTCTCTGTGATCAGACACCCTGATAGACTACAGAGACACAACACACTCACTGCATCATGGGTTTCTTGTTTTAATGTGTCAGAAGTTACTTTGAAAAATACTTATGGTGTGTTTTATTAATACAAACACTTAAATCAAAGCACATTACTGGTCCGCGTGTGGGGTTGCATTAGCAGGCAGCAAACTGTTTAAAACCACAGACACGTTTTAAAGAGCAGCGCACCGGCATACATTTGACTCCCATCTCCATTATTTCTGTTTGGTTTTGTGGTTAACTGAACTGCAGGAGCTTGTTGGTAGTTGTTCACAGTTGTTTCCATTTCTTGAACAGTAAAGAGGGATAATTGTGAGGTTCATGAAGCTAGAATAAAATCAATAATCATTGCCGTCTACAGGAACGGAACAGTCCTGCTCCTTGGCATTATTTAACTCCTTTTGAATGTTGGTGAGGTACTGAGATAAACTGCTACTTCACTGGCTGTGCCTTGTCAGTGTAAGATGGAAACTTAAATAATAGAGTGAATGCTAGCAATAGGTAAATCAGCCGCGATGATTCTCCTTGAAGATGAGCCAGATTTGAGCTTGGTGGCCAGTTTCGTAATCAAATTCCAAGGCAATCAAATAGTAATATAATTGTCCTGGGCAGACTGTGGCTCAGGAAGCAGCTTACTACCAGTCAGAGGGTCACTGGTTTGCTCCGTGCTTCTCAATCTCAAAGTATCTTTGGACAAGGTACTGAGCCCATCCATCAAAATTAAAGTGTGTCAATGCAAGTGTTAAACAATGTTTGTGTGACTGGGTGATAGAAGTGAGTAACAGATGTTAGGTGTGGCTGTGTGCAGGCAGGAATAGGACCCAAGGTGCAGACTCCGGAGACAGACGTGAACTCAAAAAGGCTTTAATTTGGTACTCAAAAATATAACATAACTGAAAAAACTCAAAACAAACTTAAACCAGAGGAATGACAGAACACACAGCTAAGAAAACGGTAGATCGCGACACAGACACTAAGAAACACAGGGCTTAAATACACAGAGGGAGCAATCAGGAAATGAGTAACAGGAGGGAAACACAGCTGGGGCAAATCAGAACTGACGAGACCAAAGAAGCGTAAACTGAACACACTGAGAAAAGACGGAGACCTTCAAAGTAAAACAGGAAACACATAACACAGACTGAACAAAGACAGACTCACATGCAGGCACTACAGAGGGAACAGAGACGTGGGAACAGGGCAGACACAAACACTGACTGAACACGGGGATATAGGAACTTAAGATACACATAGACGCGAACTAGACAAGGGGATGCAGGTGATAGGGGAGACAGAGCAACTAAAGAAGACAGAGACCTAAGCCATAAGACAGAACTCAAAGAAACCAAAAACTAGACAGTATAAATAATATCATAAACTCAAAAACCCTGGGTCGACGACCCAGGCATCCTAACAGTACCCCCCCCCCCCCCCCCCCCCCTTAAGGGCTGGCTTCCAGACAGCCCAAACCAAAACATCAAAAACAAAAAAACAAAAACAACCCAACCAGGGTGGGCGGCAGGGGAAACAGGATGGAGGGCTCGAAACAAAACAAGGAGCCAAACCAAAAGAAGAAAGAACAAACAACGGAGCCTGGAAAGCAACAGAAGAAAACACAGGAACAAAGTCCAAAACAACAGCACCAAGGCCCAGGCATAGTCCAAAAGCAAACAAACAAAAGAGCTCACGAAAAGCGCAGAGGCCCAGGCAATAGTCTCAAAAAAGTTCAGGGGGCCGGCCCGGAGGCTGACAGCACGATAGTCCAAACCCGGGCAGTTCAGGGGGGCGGCCCGGAGGCTGATGGTCCAAGAGCCCAGAAAACAGTTCAGGAGGCCGGCCAGGCGGGAGGCACCGACGGCGACCGAGCAGATCAGGAGGCCGGCCGGGCGGGAGGCACCGACGGCGACCAAGCAGATCAGGAGGCCGGCCGGGCGGGAGGCACCGACGGCGACGTAGTTCAGGGGGCCGTCCATGACGGCAATGACGTCCAGTCATCGGCCGGACAGGACGTGCAGGACGAGCAGGCCGGACAGGACGAGCAGGACGTGCAGGCCGTGCAGGACGTGCAGGCCGGACAGGACGAGCAGGACGTGCAGGACGAGCAGGACGTGTAGGCCGGGCAGGCGGAGCTACAGAGGCTGAGGTCGGATCAGGGAGAGCTGCAGACTCGGGGGCCGGACCAGGCGGAGCTGCAGACTCGGGGGCCGGACCAGGCGGAGCTGCAGACTCGGGGGCCGGACCAGACGGAACTGCAGACTCGGAGGCCGGACCAGGCGGTGGAGCCGGTGGTGGCTGAACGGCCTCGCCAGAACCATCAGCAGACACTAGGACGTGCTGGCTGGGTCCTCCCGGACCCCCAGCTGACGAGGCACGAGGCTGAACGGGCCCCTCGGACCCTCCAGCGGAGACAGGTGGCTGAAGCGGTTCCTCGGACCCTCCAGCGGAGACAGGTGGCTGAACGGGCCCCTCGGACCCTCCAGCGGAGACAGGTGGCTGAACGGGCCCCTCGGACCCTCCAGCAGAGTCAGGTGGCTGAACGGGCCCCTCGGACCCTCCAGCAGAGACAGGAGGCTGAACTGGCCCCTCGGATCCTCCAGCAGGAAGAGACGGCTGAAGCGATTCCTCGGACCCTCCAGCGGAGACGGGTGGCTGAAGCGGTTCCTCGGACCCTCCAGCGGAGACGGGTGGCTGAAGCGGTTCCTCGGACCCTCCAGCGGAGACAGGAGGCTGAACGGGCCCCTCGGACCCTCCAGCGGAGACAGGAGGCTGAACGGGCCCCTCGGACCCTCCAGCGGAGACAGGTGGCTGAACGGGCCCCTCGGACCCTCCAGCGGAGACAGGTGGCTGAGCAGGTGACTGAGCCGATAGGTGAGCTAATGTCTGAGCTATGGAGAGAAGTTTAAGTTGTATTGACTGTTGTAACGATGGCAGTAATGGCGGGTGAGGTGGTGGATTAGCAGACGGTTGGACTAGGTTGTCTGAGCCTACGGATCCTACAGAAAACTGCTGGACGGGCTCACCTGAGCCTCCAGCGAGGTCAGAAACAGGTGCAAGTACCTGCCGGACACCAGCCACTCCCACCCGAGGAGAAGGTACGGGTGCAGGAGCTAACTGGTTCCCGGTCATCCTCACCCTGGGAGCTGGGACAGGCACAGTCAACGGCTGGGCAGCTGCAGTCCCCACCCGAGGAGCTGGTACGGGTGCAGCGACAGGCAGAGGCTCAGCCAGCCTAGACACCCGAGCAGGGACCAGCTGGACCTCAGCTTCCCTCACCTGAAGCACTGAAACAGGTGCAGGGGAATGCTGGGCCTGAGCTGCCCTGGGAGCAGGAACACAATGGTGCGAAGGAGCAGGCTCAGCAAACACAGACTCTTCTAAAATGTTTTTTAACTTCCTACCACCACCACGTCTAACAGTCTTAATAGTCTCAGTCTTAGCAGTGTTCATATGATTGTTAGTCTCCAGCTCCGAGGAACGACAGCAATCACAACTCACCACCGGGAGTTGCTCCGCAGAAAAAGAGTGGTGACGGTGTGAGCGTCGCCTCCTCCGGGAAGTGGGAGGTGGCGAACTGGGCTGCGAACCCTCCAAAGGACCGGGCTGCGATGAGGAAGCAGAGAGTTTGTGAAGCTCAGAACGCGGCAGACCCAAAAACAGAGCGAAGGACTGCAGCGGAGTGAGTCTAACGTCCGGTGTCACATAATCTCTCTTCCTCCGCCGCTTAACTCTCTTGTCGGACTGGTAATCCAGGGGTGAAGGCGGAGGTGTAGCGACTGGAGAGAAGGAGCACGTGCTCAACCTGATCGCCCGAGGCATAGACACTGGCTCGGCCGTAGCCATTTGGAGGCTGCGGGGCCCTCCCAAAGCCAAACGTGACCCATAGAAGGGTGACTGGAGCTCCTGGGCATGCTCAGCTTCCTCCCTCACGATCTCCTTGAGGAAGGCAGAAACTGCGGGTCGCTGATACCACACGGAGTCTGCTGGGTCCATGTTCTGGTCGCGATCTTCTGTTAGGTGTGGCTGTGTGCAGGCAGGAATAGGACCCAAGGTGCAGACTCCGGAGACAGACGTGAACTCAAAAAGGCTTTAATTTGGTACTCAAAAATATAACATAACTGAAAAAACTCAAAACAAACTTAAACCAGAGGAATGACAGAACACACAGCTAAGAAAACGGTAGATCGCGACACAGACACTAAGAAACACAGGGCTTAAATACACAGAGGGAGCAATCAGGAAATGAGTAACAGGAGGGAAACACAGCTGGGGCAAATCAGAACTGACGAGACCAAAGAAGCGTAAACTGAACACACTGAGAAAAGACGGAGACCTTCAAAGTAAAACAGGAAACACATAACACAGACTGAACAAAGACACAGACTCACATGCAGGCACTACAGAGGGAACAGAGACGTGGGAACAGGGCAGACACAAACACTGACTGAACACGGGGATATAGGAACTTAAGATACACATAGACGCGAACTAGACAAGGGGATGCAGGTGATAGGGGAGACAGAGCAACTAAAGAAGACAGAGACCTAAGCCATAAGACAGAACTCAAAGAAACCAAAAACTAGACAGTATAAATAATATCATAAACTCAAAAACCCTGGGTCGACGACCCAGGCATCCTAACAACAGATTAAGGAGGCAGATCTTAGTTCATCCCTCTAGCCCGTGTGATATGAGACCCAGCTGAGATCTGGTGATATGTTAACTTTAAAAACTGCTTTGACAGCATCAATCCTTTCAGATTGCAGTAAGTTTGGCGCATGACCAAAATACATGAGTGTGAGCTGTTATTTGAATGCCACACTTTCTCCAGCATGAGCCGGGATTATTTAGGTTCATCTTTGATTTTTGGAGTTCTGAAAAAGCTTAATATTATAGTCCACTTAAACTCCCTCGATGTGTATGAATTTGTAGTAAAATTAGCTTCAATGCATATTACCTCTACTTACTTTAAAAAAAATAACAGTTTCTTCCTCCCAACTCTGCTTAATAGCTACAAGATTATGCTGGTTCATGGACACAAAAATGTCATATAAAGTACTTATTTTCTATCCTCCTGTCACAGCTGGTGTGACAGGCAGGATGGTGTGTTTAGAGGTGTGGTGCAAAGCACAGGAATGGGAGAAAAATGAAGTATAACAAAAAGTGAGCCTTTATTTGGGCTAATGTCAAAACAAAAACATGGCAAACTAGAGAAAAAATAAAAATAAAACATGAAAAATGTGCCATGAACATGGCCTGCAGAGGAACATGAAAAACTATAACGTGAGATAATCAGAACATGAACAGGAGCTGGAGGGAAAACCTGAGACATGAAGAGCCGAGACTCACAGAAGCATGTAGCGAGACAAACAGATGACCCGAGACTGAACAGAGGAAGACAGAGGACTTAAATACACAGAAGGGTAATGAGGGAAGTAGAAAAACCTGGGGAAACACAGCTGACACAAATGAACATGACACCACAGGGGAAGCAAAACTAAACACACTGAACATGGAAACACAAACCTGCCAATTAGGACATTGAACATACAGACATGAAATACCTGAGGAGACACGGAACACAGGGAGACACTAAAGCAGTGGCATAACTCAAAGTAAAACACAGGACAAGACAGATTATACAGAGCACAGAAAAAGACTCATAAATCAGTAGACATAGAAGAAACGAAAACTAGAATAAAAAGTCACAGCTGCGGGGGTAAGTGTTTCTTGCACATATTCTATTGCCTTTACAGGTCTTGGAACTCTTTATCTTCATCTCCATTTTTAATATGGAGCCTCGCCGGGTACAGTCACTCAAGTTAGTATTCATGGACCCAGATTACTCTGCAAGGCTCCTCACTACAGTAGCCATATTGCTCTGACTATCCATCAAGCAGTGCAGCTTCATAGCTTACCAAAGATGTGCTAAAACATTTTTGACCGATTTTTGAGCACTGTGTACCACATAAAATCGGTTCGAGGTCAGTAAGCACAACGGGTATTCATACATAAGGCGCACTGGATTATATGGTGCACTGTCGATTTTTGTGAAAATGTAACAACTTTAGGTCCATCTTATAGTGCACAAAAATACTGTACATCATGTCTGTTTTAAGACGTGCAATGTGTATTGACCTGAGAGTTTCCAGTTTACAGTGTGGACTTGCCAGACCAGCAGACAGAAACTTTATTCCTGAATCCTGTAGGTCGTTGTTACTCAGGTTCAGCTCTCTCAGGCTGCAGGACTCCGTGTCAAGAGCCGAGGACAAAGCTTGACAGCTTCTCTCTGAGAGGTTACACCCACCCAGCCTAAATTGCAAATGAAAATGTTCAGGGGGTTTTTCAATTCCATATCTAAACAGTTAAAGCAACAATGTTGAGGTGTGTCTCTACACACTTACAGAGATTTGTTGGAAGTTTTTACCCATGGCAACAACCTCAGAAAAGTCTTCTCTGAAGCAGTGTGTTTCTTCAGGTCAAACACCTCCAGGTCTTCTGAAAATAAGAGTTGATCCTAGATCTATTCAATTCAATTTTATTTATGTAGCGCCAAATCACAACGAATGTCGCCTCAAGGCGCTTTATATTGTACAGTAGATACAGAGAAAAGCCCAACAATAATATGACCCCCTATGAGCAAGCACTTTGGCGACAGTGGGAAGGAAAAATGGTAAATGGCTTGTATTTGTATAGCACTTTACTAGTCCCTAAGGACCCCAAAGAGCTTTACATATCCAGTCATCCACCCATTCACACACACATTCACACACTGGTGATGGCAAGCTACATACACAGCCACCCTGGGGCGCACTGACAGAGGTGAGGCTGCCGGACACTGGCGCCACCGGGCACTCAGACCACCACCAGTAGGCAATGGGTGAAGTGTCTTGCCCAAGGACCAACGACCGAGACTGTCGGAGCCAGGGCTCGAACCGGCAACCTTCCAATTACAAGGCGAACTCCCAACTCTTTAGCCACGATCGCCCCAAACTCCCTTTTAACAGGAAGAAACCTCCGGCAGAACCAGGCTCAGGGAGGGGTGGCCATCTGCTGCGACCGGTTGGGGTGAGAGAAGGAAAACAGGACAAAGACATGCTGTGGAAGAGAGACAGAGATTAATAACAGATATGATTCAATGCAGAGAGGTAACACATAGTGAGCGAGAAAGGTGACTGGAAAGGAAAAACTCAATGCATCATGCACTCAGAAAAATAAAGGTGCCAACTGGAACCAAAAGTGGTTCTTTAGACTGATGCCATAGAAGAACCTTTTTTGGTGCCACAAAGAACCTTTCAAACAATGGTTCTTTGAAGAACCATTTCTTTCAGTGGTTCATTGAAGAACCTTTAAAGGTGCCCCAAAGAACCATCAAGAAATGGTTCTTTGGGGCACCTTTAATGGTTTTTCAAAGAACCTTTTTAAAAATGGTTCTTTAAAGAACCATTTTTAAAAAGGTCCTTCAAATGGTTCTTTAAAATAACCATTTTAAAGAACCTTTTTTGAGTGGTTCTTTAAAAAACCATTTTAAATCTTTCAAAATAAAATGCATCATAAATTGAATTTGAGTAGGGCAAAATAAATACGAGCACAGCATAGACATATATTAATGGTTTATTGTCATTTTGTAGTATACCAAAAGACAAAAAGGCATTTTAACCCTCAGCACAACATCACTACTAATACATGTCACATATTAGTGTTTTAAACAGTAATAATTAAATATATTTGCTATACTATAAATAAATATATATAAATACTATAGCTACAGATAACACAACAAATAATACATGTATTGTTTAATTAATAAAACATCAGAAAGTGATAAAACACATTAGAAATAGCAATAGCTTCATAACAGACCAATAAATCAACACATTTTCATCAGCAGATGTTTGCATGTTCAGTAAAAATATTTCAACAAGTTTATGATTAAAATGATCAATGAACTTTAGCATTACACCATGTAATGTACGTTTCATGTTGTACTCATGGTCCTTTGTTAGTCCAGTTTAGGACAATGTCTCTGACGTATGTATCATATCAAACATATGTCATATCAAAACAAGCCCACACCTGCAGTTGTTTCAGTTTTTCACTGGTGTTTCCTGTCAGCTGGTCAACCTCTCAGGCGGACATCCATATCAGCCAACCAAACGACAAGCTCCTCCCTTTGTGCTTCAAATCCCTCCCACTCTGAGACAAGGAGCTGAAAGAGAGAGAAAAGAGTCAATTATAAAGAAGAGAGAAAAGTGAAACCCTCCTCAGAAGGTCTGACTCGCATACCTGCAGTTGACCTGTGATGGACTCCAGTTTGGCGTTCACGTCATCCCTCGCCGATGCCAGCAGCCGAGTCTGCAGGGTGCCCTGGAAGAGCTGAGTTAATGTTCGACTCCTCCTGGTCAGGCTCTCCAGCTGGATGAGCCGAGGTCTCCCCTCTCGCCGCTGCCTCTGAACACAGAAACACAAACTGCATCTGAAGCAGGAGGTGCAGATTTTTTTGCTATTCTTTTCTAAATCCAGGCTAGATCACGTGGAGGTATTTGGAAAACTTTTTTGGCCAGTGGACGACTGTTGTCTTGCAGAAAGTCAAACCAAACATATGCGATACACAATCAATTCACAAGAACACATTATAAAAAAATAAGTCCAGTTCTTGCCTGATTTCAACTGAATTCTGCATCAAAACAGGGTGACAGAAGTAAAACGAGAGCACAAAGCCTCACTTTGTACAAGCCTGCTATTACAGTTCTCCTCTATGCAGACGACTTTCCTGTTTTCAAGGCACAACTTGGATCTGCTGTACGAATCTTATGGATACACACTAAATGAAACAATAGTGTGCATGACTCCAGATTCTGATCCCTCATCCTAATATGGTCCCAACATAGCAACAGCAATAAAGCAGATGCTGAGGCTAAAAAAATACAAAGTCCATAAACCAATGGCTGACGTGGGTTTTATCATAAGGGTGATAAATATACAGATTTCAGTCTGTCTTAGAGATTTGATGTTCATTTACCTGCAGATGCACTATACGTGCCTGCTCTATGGTTTTTCACAACATTTTGCACATCACTATTTAATACAGGAAGTACGTGAACTAAAACAAGTCATCTTTCTTTGTGAGAGGACCATATTAATGAAACAAACCTCAATGACATCATAGGGATCCCTAAAGATGCTCCTGCTGCTTCTCTTCCTCCTCATCCTAAGCTTCCTTCTCCTTGTCCTCGCCTTCCATCCAATTGTAATTCAACCTAATTGTGTTTCTCCCCCTCCTCTTCCTCATTTTGTTGGAGCTGTGAACACAATTAATGTGAATCTGGATTAATTTGTGCAAACAAGAAAAATCTACAGCTTTTTGGTCAGAGGTGCTCTTGTGATTTAAGCCGGGTAGAGTAGATTTATGTGTTGATGCTACCTGCTTCAGCTCTGGCTGCTGAGTGATATTTACACCCTGGCTGGATTACAAACTTTAACCATGTGCTGAACTTTGGCCCAGCGTTGATACCTCTTGTTAGTATAACGACCTCTTCTTAGCTTGTATGTATGATGGTGGATAAATGAAATATACAAAAAAATTAACTATATTACAAAAGAACATCTTGGAAACATCAAATGACCGGAGCATAACTTGTCAACTAGTCCGAAACTAAGTTATGCAGGAACAGTCAAAGACACACCTTCTCATGTCACATTTCTATATAATTCGATTAGACAATAAAGAGTTATCTAATCTAATTATTCATTCAAAACACTTATGCATAGCTGCATTTTATACAGCTCATACAGAATTCAAAGTACAGGTTCATGTGAGTATTTAATGTACGGCTCAGATCTACAGAATTTCAGAGTTTCTAGAGCAGACACAGAGCTCACAACAGGCTTCAGGCGCCATTTTAGTGACTTTAACAATATATTAAATTTTAATTTCGGTCTAGCTGACATTAGGTTATGTACGCAGCACGCAATTGAACCACATATTTTAGAAGCCAAAGGTTCAAATTAGCTGGGAGCAGCTTCACTTAATTATAACAGTGGTTTTGTTAGGAAAACAGTTGGATACTAAATTGCGCTGACCTCAACGGCTAACGTATCTAGCTAATCGCTACTGTTAGCACAACATTAACAGCAAGCTACAATGACGAGTAACAAAAACAAAACAGTAATAAGGTTTTAATGAAAATGTTTTACCTTTTCTAACAGTCCCAGAATCCACAGCTTCAAAGTCCAGCAGGTACTGAAGACTGTTATCCGTTTCGCTGTCACCGTCCGTGAGGTTTTTTTTCCCGAAAGGTCAAGGCCCGCCGCTCTCACACTCTGTCTGCGCATGCGCATCCCAACGACGGACCCCTCCGTCCGCTCCCGGGAGGTTATAGTATGACGTGTTCTGACGTCACTCTCTCTCCCTGTCATTTATTTGGCTCGAAACACATATCAACAAATTGCTCAGTGATGAACAACTACTCAGATCATTTACCTAAGCAGTGCGCTTTGTCAAAACGAAGTGTGTGTTCATTACACTGACATTCTGTTCTGCAATTGTTATTTACTTGTATTTTATAATTTGACTTTACATACTGCTGGGTGGTTTGTAAAGTTTACAATAACTAGTATTATCATTATACTATATTTTCAAAAATATATAATAATCTCAAAAGTAATGCCTTGGAGTAGAAAATAGTAATGCTTTATTAAAATTTAAAACTAAAGTACAGTACTTGAATGTGTGTATTGTGTCTACTGTTTACAAATATTTCTAACTTTTATTTGAATATTCAGTTTCCTACCATCTTCTCTTAAAGGGTAATTGCCAGGTATCCCGCCCTCCCCCTTCGCACACACATGCACACAAAGAAAACACACAGTATAATTCACAGCCTCATTATAGTGAATAAATATTTATGCTATTTACACCATCAAACTTAGATTGCTAAGGATGAAGAACCTTTTGTTCTTTAAAGAACCATTTGTAATAGCTGAAGAACCATCCACAAAATAAAAAGGTTCTTTGACGTATGATGGTTCTTTAAAGAACCATGAAGACATCTGAAGAACCATTTAAGAACCATAATTTTTCTGAGTGTGGGAATCCCCGGCAGCCTACGTCTATTGCAACATAACTAAGGGAGGATTCAGGGTCACCCCTAACTATATGCTTTAGCAAAAAGGAAAGTTTTAAGCCTGATATTGAAAGTAGGGATAGTGTCTGTCTCCCGAATACAAACTGGAAGCTGGTTCCACAGAAGAGAGGCCTGAAAACTGAAGGCTCTCCCTCCCATTCTAATTTTAAATACTCAAGGTTCTTCAAGGTTCTTCAAGGTTCTTTATTATTTGTCACATGCATAGTTATACAAGTATAACACACAGTGAAATGTAGCCTGACACGCTCCTCGACATGTGCAAAAATTGGGGGGGGGGTGTAGAGGAAGAACATTATATATATATATATATATATATATATATATATATATATATATATATATATATATATATATATATATATATATATATACACACATATAGTATATACACTGGGTGAATGTGCAGTAGTAGCAGCAAGCAGGTGAATTCTGTACATTAATATGAATAGATATCTGACTATTTTACAGGATAGACAATATAAACATATTTAAAATTAAAGGAATTGAAATGTACATTGTTCCTTGGTTTAGTGTCTGGAAGATTCCTGTCTCAGTCAATTATAGATGATGTGAGCGGGCGGGTGTGTGTGTTTAGGGCACGGATGGCTTGGGGATAGAAGCTCCTCTTGAGTCTCTCTGTCCTTGCCCGGAAGATGCGGAACCTTCTACCAGATTGCAGAAGTTGGAACAGTTTGTTGCCAGGATGGGACGGGTCCTTCAGTATCTGTGCCGCTCTAGTCCGGCATCTCCTGGTGTAGGTGTCCTGAAGCGGGGGGAGAGCAATCCTGCAGCAGCGTTCTGCTGTACGGATCACTCTCTGGAGAGCTTTTTGGTCCTTCACACAGCTGTTCCCGAACCACGATGTCATGTTCTGTGTGAGGATGCTCTCCACAGCGCCTGTATAGAAAATCCTGAGGATCTTTGGAGAGACCCTGAACTTCCTCAGTTGTCGTAGGTGGTACAGGCGCTGCCTAGCCTTTTTGGTCTGGACCTGAATGTGGGCAGCCCATGTCAGATCTGAGGAGATGTGGACACCAAGATACTTGAAGGACTGCACCCTCTCCACTGGAGCTCCATTGATGATGATGGGCTTGTAGTCTCTGTGCTGACCCCTTCTGAAGTCCACCACCAGCTCCTTGGTCTTGCTGACGTTCAGCTGGAGGTGGTTGTCCTGGCACCACGATGCCAGATTCTTCACTTCATCCATGTAGGCCGCCTCATCGTTGTTGGAGATGGCACCCAACACCACTGTGTCGTCAGCAAACTTCACAATGGTGTTGGAGCCATGGGTGGCCACACAGTCTGAAGTGTAGAGGGAGTAGAGCAGTGGCGAGAGGACACATCCCTGAGGTGCTCCTGTGTTGATGGTGATGCTGTTGGAGAAGCACCTGCCCATCCTCACCACCTGAGTTCTGCCAGTGAGGAAGTCCAACACCCATGCACACAGACGGCTGTTAAGTCCCAGATCCCTCAGCTTTGTGAACAGTCTGCTGGGCACTATTGTGTTAAACGCTGAACTGTAATCAACAAACAGCATTCGCACATAGTTACCCTGTTTCTTGTCCACGTGGCTGAGAGTGGTGTGTAGGACGTGGGCGATGGCATCCTCTGTGGATCTGTTGGATCTGTAGGCGAACTGCAGCGGATCTGTGGTGTCTGGGATGGCGGAGGAGATGATGTTCTTCAGCAGCCTCTCAAACACCTTCATTACTACCGAGGTCAGTGCAACTGGCCGGTAATCGTTCAGGGATGAGGGTTTGCTGTTCTTGGGCACAGGGATGATGGTGGATCTTTTGAAGCATGTGGGGACCACAGACTTCGCCAGGGACTCGTTGAAGATGTAAGTGAACACACCTGCTAGCTGGTCAGCACAGCAGCGCAGCAGACGGCCGGTGATGCCGTCTGGCCCCGCCGCTTTCCTTGTGTTCACTCTCCTCAGTGCCACTCGGACGTCATGCTCCGCGATGCTGGTCACCGGTCTCTCACTGATGACGTCACTGTCCTCGGTAGTCAGGCGGTAGATAGCATTAGCCGCCTGGCTAACCTCGAAACGGGCGTAGAACCGATTCAGCTCGTTGGTGAATGCAGAGTCGGCGTTGATCGGCGCAGTGTCCCTGGCTTTGTAGTCCGTAATGGTGCGTAGTCCGTGCCACATACTCCGTGTGTCGCCCTGGTGGAAGCAGGACTCCACACGTTCCCGGTACCTGCGTTTGGCATCTCTCACCGTGCGCCGCACGCCGTATGAGGCCGCTTTGTAGGCGCTCATATCGCCAGTGGCGAGACCCGCGTTGTAGGAGGCGGTCCTGGCGTTTACTGCAGTGCGGATCGATCTGTCCATCCACGGTTTCTGGTTTGGGAATGTGGTGACTCTCGCAGTGGGGATAATCTCCTCTGCTAGCATATTGACGAAGCATACTGCTACTTCCGTAAACTTGTTGATGTTGACTGCGCATGCTCTGAACATGTCCCAGTCTACGTCGTTGAGTGCGTCCTGTAGCGTAGCTTCTGATTGGGCAGTCCACCGTTTTACTTCCTTCGTGGTCACGTCTTCCCTCCGTATGCTTTGTTTATACTGGGGAATGAGGAAGATGGCGTTGTGGTCAGACTTCCCAAAAGCCGGGTGTGAGACAGCTTTGTAGCCCTGCTTGTATGGCGTGTAGCAGTGATCCAAAATCCGATCCCCTCTCGTTGGACACGAGACATGCTGGTAAAAGTTTGGCATGACTTGTCTGAGGTTCGCTTTGTTAAAGTCTCCTGCTACAATGAGGGCTGCGCCCGGGTCCTTGTTTTGAAGCGAGCTCAGCACATCATGTAATTCGGACAAAGCCATACCTGTGTCCGCTTGGGGTGGGATGTAGACCGCCGTGGCGATGACTGAGGTGAACTCACGGGGCAGATAGAAAGGGCGGCACTTAATGCTCAGGAACTCCAGATGTGGCGAGCAGCCGCTGGAGAGAGTAGAAATGCTCCTGGCATCACACCACTTTCTGTTTACCATGAAACACACTCCTCCACCTTTGGTTTTGTTCGACTCTGCCATTCTGTCCGCGCGGAGCACAAAGAATGAATCCGACGGAGTTACGGCCTGGTCCGGCACGGTGGGGGACAGCCATGTCTCCGTGAAGCACAGAATGTTGCAGTCCCTCATGTCACGTTGGAAGGTGACCCTTGCTCTTAGGTCATCGAGCTTGTTCTCCATGGATAGTACATTGGCCAGTAGGATACTGGGCAGTGGTGCGCGATGCGCCTGCTGTCTCAGTCTGTTCCTAATACCAGCGCGTTTTCCCCGGCGCTTCTTTGTTCTGCGCCTCGGATGAGCGGCCCGTCCTTTGTTGTTCTCCGCGCCGCGTAGAATCTCTGGCGGCCAGGAAAGGTCAGGTTTAAAAGTGTCCAAGATTAGATGTGCAACCTTGGCACCGATGTTTACAAGTGATCCGCTGTCGTATACTATAAGACTAGAGGATTTTGGGATGTAAACCAGAGCAAAAAATAAGTAAAAAACAAGAAAAGTGGATAGTCGGAGCGGAGCGGTCAGGAAGGCGTCTGGACGTGGCCGCGCCATCTTTTTTTTTTTTTTTACTCTAGGAACAACAAGTAGGCCTGCAGTGCGAGAGTGAAGCGCTCTAATAGGGTGATATGGTACTACAAGGTCATTAAGATAAGATGGGGCCTGATTATTTCAGACCTTGTATGTGAGGAGCATGATTTTAAATTCAGTTCTGGCTTTAACAGGAAGCGATTGAAGGGAAGCCAAAACAGGAGAAATATGCTCGCTCTTTCAAGTCCCTGTCAGTACTCTTGCTGCAGCATTTTGGATTAACTGAAGGCTTTTCAGCAAGATTTTTGGACATCCTCATAATAACAAATTGCAGTAGTCCAGCCTGGAAGTAATAAATGCATGAACTAGTTTTTCAGCATCACTCTGAGACAGGATATTTCTAACTTTAGAGATGTTGCGCAAATGGAAGAAAGCAGTCTTACATATTTGTTTAATATGTGCGTTGAAGAACATATCCTGATCAAAAATGACTCCAAGGTTCCTCACAGCGTTACTGGAGGCCAAAGTAATGGCATCCAGAGTAAGAATCTGGTTAGATACCATATTTCTAAGATTTTCAGGGCCAAGTACAATAACCTCAGTTTTATCTGAATTAACAAGAAAGTTGGCGGCCATCAAGGTCTTAATGTCTTTAAGACATTCCTGCAGTTTAACTAATTGGTGTGTGTTATCTGGCTTCATGGATAGATAGAGCTGGGTGTCATCTGCATAGTAGTGAAAATGTATGCTATGTCTTCCAGTGATACTGCCTAAGGTAAGCATGTATAATGTAAACAGAATTGGTCCTAGCACCAAACCCTGTGGAACACCATAATTGACCTTAGTGGGTGAAGAGGACTCTCCATTTACATGTACACTGTAAAATATAATATTGTGTTTAATTAAAAATATTAAATAGGCTGAACTCAGTTTTTATCAATTTGTTATTAGAACTAGATTTAAATAAGTTACCAGTACTTTTTATGCAAAAACACTATAAACTCAATTTATTTGAGTTGTCTTAACTTAGAAAAACTAAGTAAGATGGAAGTTTTGCTTCTCAGGGCGGAAGGATGAAAGATGTGTTTTGAAAATGCCATGTCACTACCGTCCTCCTCCCTCGCGGATCAGTCTGCATGTTCATGGTGGCAGTATTTGTTATGGAATATGTTGATTAAACCTGGAAAAGCGTCAGCTCAAGATATTATTATTGTCATTGCTGTGGATCTTTACCTGATACACTGACTTGGTGAGTAAATGTTTACTCTTATTCAAACTGATTTTGTGGCTTCTCTTACTTTAGCACCAGGTTTATAATCTTGCTAGCTAGTTAGTGTTAGTGTTTGTTTTGTGCCCAAATCATTTTGCACATCATTAGAATGAAAGTTATTGGCCATGCTTGCATAGCCCTTTTTAAAATTATGCTTTCATGACATTATTGTGTGTTGGGTGGTAGTCATGGCTATCCAGACTGACAATTGGGACATTGAATGTCACCTCTCCGGTGGGGAGGCAGCCTGAGATTGTCCAAATTGGAGTCTGTTTTATACCAAATGCAGAAAAAAATGTTTTAAGAAAGCAAATGGCCTGTATTTATATAGCGCTTTACTAGTCCCTAAGGACCCCAAAGCGCTTTACATATCCAGTCATCCACCCATTCACACACAGGTGATGGCAGCTACATTGTAGCCACAGCCACCCTGGGGCACACTGACAGAGGCGAGGCTGCCGGACACTGGCGCCACCGGGCCCTCTGACCACCACCAGTAGGCAACGGGTGAAGTGTCTTGCCCAAGGACACAACAACCGAGACTGTCCAAGCCGGGGCTCGAACCGGCAACCTTCCAATTACAAGGCGAACTCCCAACTCTTGAGCCACAATCGCCCCAAAAGCAATTAAGTTCATGTTCCAAAAAATATGATTGTTTGCTTGCAGGACAACAGGAGAGATGAGTCCTCCGTCACTGATGGTGTGGTCAGTGAAGATGGTCGCCTGCAGGTTCAAGCTCATTGCATCTCCAACCCACATCCACTGCCACTATACTTAAGGGAAGTTAAAGACTTTCTTCTGCACCTACATTTGGATCACCTCGATCCATGATAGTCATTCAGGCAGTAATGCCTGGACTGGAAACAAGCCATCCTTAAAATATTACAACATTGCAGCTCCTGTGTTGGAATGCAAAACAAATGTGTTGTTTAAATTAGAGACTGCACTTGTGACAGAACAACAAATATTTTATTTTGATTATATAAGTAATGTAAGTACAAAACAAACTTGTGGTAGGTCTAAACTTATTTTCAATAATTGCATCTGAGACTTTGTTTCATTGTAAGATTATAACAGTGATGACAATATAATTGTTTGTTGTTCAGGAGAACAGTGTCCAGTATGTTGGCTGTTATACTTTCTTGTGTTTGAAAATAAAAGTTGGGCTCATTTTAACATCATTACAAAAAGTGTTGTTAATTATTTTTAATCATATTCAGGTTACCACAAATTGTTTTTTCATTTAGTTGAACTTGAAATGTTTGTCAGTAGGTAAACAATTAGTATTGTACAGTCAGAAATATCAAGTTATTCTTAATACTGCAGACTTGCAATGTATAAGTTGTCCTAATAGTCATCTTAAGTAAGCTTTACTTAGTTTTTTTGAGGCAACGAGTTTCCTTAATTTTTTTGAGTTCTGGGAACTAACAAGGCTGTACAGTGTACAAATTGGAGTCTATTAGATAGATATGATACAAACCACTGCAGCACAGTACCTGTAATACCTACAGCATGTTCTAATCACTCTAATAGGATATTATGGTCGACAGTATCGAACGCTGCACTGAGGTCTAGCAGGACAAGCACAGAGATGAGTCCACTGTCAGAGGCCATAAGAAGATCATTTGTAACCTTCACTAAAGCTGTTTCTGTGCTGTGATGAGCTCTGAAACCTGACTGAAACCCTTCAAATAAGCCATTCCTCTGCAGATGATCTGTTAGCTGTTTGACAACTACTCTTTCAAGGATTTTTGATATGAAAGGAAGGTTGGAGATTGGCCTATAATTAGCTAAGACTGCTGGGTCTACAGATGGCTTTTTGAGTAAAGGTTTAACTACAGCCACCTTGAAGGCCTGTGGTACATAGCCGATTATTAGAGATAGGTTGATCATATTTAAGATTGGCGCATTAATTAATGGCAGGACTTCTTTGAGCAGTTTTGTAGGAATGGGGTCTAAAAGACACGTTGATGGTTTGGAGGAAGTAATTATTGAAGTTAACTCAGAAAGATCAATTGGAGAAAAAGAGTCTAACTTAACATCAATGGTACTAAAAGTAGCTGTAGATAATATTAATGTGGGAGGATTATTGGTAATGTTTTCTCTAATGGCTAAAATTTTATTTGTGAAGAAGTTCATGAAGTCATTACTAGTTAATGTTAAAGGGCTGGTTGGTTCGATAGAGCTCTGACTTTTTGTCAGCCTGGCTACAGTGCTGAAGAGAAACCTAAGGTTGTTCTTATTTTCTTCAATCAGTGATGAATAGTAAGATGTTCTGGCTTTGTGGAGGGCTTTCTTATAAAGCAATAAACTATTTCTCCAGGCTAAATGATGATCCTCTAAATTTGTGAAACACCATTTCCTCTCCAGCTTACGAGTCATCTGCTTTAGGCTACGTGTTTGAGAATTATACCACGGAGTCAGGTACTTCTGATTTGAGGCCTTAGTTTTCACAGGAGCTACAGTATCCAGAGTCGTACGTAGTGAGGAGGTAAAATTATTAACAAGATAATCGACCTCTGATGGGGTAGTGGTCAGATAGCTGCTTTGCTCTATGAGCATTGAAGATGATAACAGTGGGTGGATTATATTCTTAAACTTAGTTACAGCGCTTTCAGAAAGACATCTACTGTGATAAAGTCTGCTCCCCACCGCTGTGTAATCAATTATTGTAAATGTAAATGTTATCAGGAAATGATCAGACAGGAGAGGGTTTTCAGGAAACACTGTTAAATGTTCAGTTTCTATGCCATATGTTAAAACAAGATCTAGACTGTGATTAAAGTGGTGGGTGGGTTCTTTTACATTTTGAGAGAAGCCAATTGAGTCTAATAACAGATTAAATGCCATGTTGAGGCTGTTATTTTTAGCATCTACATGAATGTTAAAATCACCCACAATAATTATTTTATCTGAGCTGAGCACTAAATTAGATAAAAAGTCTGAGAAATCAGAGAGAAACTCTGTGTAAGGCCCAGGTGGACGATAGATGATAACAAGTAAAACTGGTTTCTGATTTTTCCAGCAGGGGTGGACAAGGCTAAGCGTCAGGCTTTCAAATGAATTAAAAGTCTGTCTTGGTCTTTCGTTAATTAATAGGCTGGTGTGAAAAATTGCTGCCACACCGCCCCCTCGGCCTGTGCTTCGAGATTTCTGGTAGTTAGAATGACTCGGGGGTGTTGATTCATTTAAATTAACATAATCATCCTGCTGCAACCAGGTTTCTGTAAGGCAGGAGTAAATCGATTTGTTGATCAATTATTAAGTCATGTACTAACAGAGACTTGGAGGAGAGAGACCTAATATTTAATAATCCACATTTCACTGTTTTACTCTTTGGTTAAGATGTGGATACTGTGTTGTTCCTTCTTTGTGATTTTTTATGTTTAAGTTGTTTGTTGCTGGTTTTTAGTTTGTTTTTTGTCTGTTTGGGAGCTGACACAGTCTCAATGGAGATGGGTTTTGGGGGGGGGGGGGGGGGGGGGGTAGCAGGAGGAGAGAAGCTGCAGAGAGGCGTGTCAGACTGCAACTCTGCTTCCTGGTCCCAACTCTGGATAGTCATATTTTGGGGGGATTTAATACATTTGTCCATATTTCTAGAAATGAGAGCTGCTCCATCCAAAGTGGGATGGATGCCGTCTCTCCTAACAAGACCAGGTTTCCTCCAGAAGGTTTGCCAATTATCCATGAAGCCCACATCGTTTCTTGAACACCACTCAGACAGCCAGCAATTTAAGGAGAACATGCGGCTAAACATGTCACTCCTGGTCTTATTGGGGACCGACCAGAGAAAACTACAGAGTCCGACATTGTTTTGGCAAACAGATCTTTATACAAAGTCTTTTTCAAACATGCTGTGGTAGCTTTCTTCCTGATCCTAGTTGTGCCTGATTTCTCCCTTTCACTTGGAATCAACCCTAGATCTTTTCTGTATAATCTGGAATGGAACAGACCTTAGCTGACCTTGAATCAGTTTGTCAGACATTTCCAGTTGGTTTTGAACCTCTGAAAAATGGGGGAACCTTGGAAAACCTTGAATCAGAGCTGGAAGCCTGTCACAGATTGATTTGATTTAAAGTCCACAGTAATGGTGTCCAAATTCTTATGGACCTAACATTAGCAGCTGAAGCAAGTGATTACATTTTGTCTAGTAGTTCCTGTTTTGTCTTTATCTCACTATGATTGCATTTTCTATCTTCTCTTTGCTATCACCTACCAAAGTTGGCAGAAGCAGAAGGATGCCCCTCCCTGATTCTGGTTCTGTTAGAGGTATCTCCTAGTTCAAAGGGAGTATTTCCTTTCCACTGTCACCAAGTGCTGCTCATTGGAATGGTCTCTTTAATACTGTTGCTCTTTGCCTTATAATGTAAAGCACCTTGAAATAACTTTTACTAAACTGTTCTATAAAACTGAACTGATTTGACATGAAAGTGCATTGTGAATTGACCTCTAGATGAAATTGTGTATGTTCTTCATCTTTTTACAAATACTTGTAATTACTTGTTTATTTTTGTCCCACTCACACTGGCAATAAAAAGATAATACAATCAAAGAAATTCAAACCAGAAATTCACAACATAGTAATCATTCTTTGCACAAATAGCCCTAAGCTACAAAACACACTGGAACAAGTCTACCTCTGATAAGATGAGTAGAAGTATGCCCCCCAACTTTATCTTGGAAACATCAAATACTGTTCCCCCCAGTCTGTGAATTATTCACCCTCAGGTACACACCAGATTTACCTTTTGTCACGTAACGCTATGTGGCAGGCATGATTTATCCCAAACGCAGGACTCAAAATGCAACAGGATACACTCCAAGAGGCAGCTTTATTTTGGCTGTGAACATGCTATGTTCATTATAAATAAGAAAACATGGAAACTGGAAACTAGAAACTAAGAACTAAGAACCGAAAAACAAGGAACCTAAGAACAGACTCTGAAATAACCTGGGTAACTCAGCTTTATCCCAACAGTTTTTTTTTTTTCAAAACAATCACTTTGTGTCCTTCACCAATTTAGTCTTGACATTTAAAATTATAACCCAACATAACATTTAATTTGTGAAAATCAAGACTTTTTTTAAAAAGCAAAACAGGAAAAAACAACACTCTAACAACACTCTAAAGACAGAAGGGGTTATCATACAACGCAAAGATCATAAAATCCAGGATCCATCCACCCTGCTCACTCCAGATCAGGCCTGACAGGAAGCTGCAGCTTGTCCAACACAAAAACACAACGTAAGACAAGTAAACCCAGTGCACCGTGGAACACAGAAAAGTCCCTTTATGCAGTTTACTCTTTCTTCACACACACACATTTTATTTTATTTTGTGGACCTCCTCATCACCACCATGTCACCATCACAGTATCTCCAGTTGTTCCATACTTTAAAGTATTTGAGCAGTAGAATAAAAAGCAGAAGCTAATGGTCCTCACACCTCACTAGGTATCCTTCTCTTCCCCTGTTCTTCCCTTCTCCACAGTGGAAGAAAGTGAAGTGTGTTTAAATCCTTTCAGCAGAATAAATCTGAGGCTCTTATGTCCACATGCACCTTCTTCTCCTCCACTGACTTACCTTTATTCATCTTGAGCTTCTTTGTGATCAGATTGGTCACTGTCACAGCATCATTCAAAGCATATTTCTGGACTATCAGATCCACCGTTTCCGTCCTGCTCAAAGTCTCCAGGCCCATCTTCCTGATGGCCGGGAAATCTCCCAGTAACTCCGGATCCTGGAGATAGCACTGGAATGAATTCAGCTCCTCATCTCTCAAATCCTGTAGCACCTCCAGCAGCTGGTGCTTCACCCGCATCTCCATGTCTGACCTGTGGAAACATCAGAGCTCACCTGTGACTGTCAGAGAGCTCATGGGGTTTCAGACCAGCATAACTGTGCACACAACACAACACAAATTCCTCCTACCCGTGACATCAGTCTTTATAATTCCTTCCCATTTCACCTGGGCTCCTCAGTTGTAAGAGCTTGGTTTTATTCTACATCGTACTCTTTAACTTAGGACCATTTACAGTGGGATGCAAAAGTTTGGGCAACCTTGTTAATAGTCATTATTTTCCTGTATAAATCGTTGGTTGTTACAATAAAAAATGTCAGTTAGATATATCATATAGGAGACACACACAGTGATATTTGAGAAGTAAAATGAAGTTTATTGGATTTACAGAAAGTGTGCAATAATTGTTTAAACAAAATCAGGCAGGTGCAAAGATTTGGGCACTGTTGTCATTTTATTGATTCCAAAACCTTTAGAACTAATTATTGGAACTCAAATTGGCTTGGTAAGCTCAGTGACCCCTGACCTACATACACAGGTGAATCCAATAATGAGAAAGAGTATTTAAGGGGGTCAATTGTAACTTTCCTGCCTCTTTTAATTTTCTCTGAAGTGTAGCAACATGGGGGTCTCAAGACAACTCTCAAATGACTTGAAGACAAAGATTGTTCACCATCATGGTTTAGGGGAAGGATACAGAAAGCTGTCTCAGAGATTTAAGCTGTCTGTTTCCACAGTTAGGAACATATTGAGAAAATGGAAGACCACAGGCTCAGTTCAAGTTAAGGCTCGAAGTGGCAGACGAACAAAAATCTCAGATAGACAGAAGTGACGAATGGTGAGAACAGTCAGAGTCAACCATCAGACCAACACCAAAGACCTAAAACATCATCTTGCAGAAGATGGAGTCACTGTGCATCGTTCAACCATCCGGCGCACTTTACACAAGGAGATGCTGTATATGAGAGTGATGTAGAGGAAGCCTTTTCTCCGCCCACAGCACAAACAGAGCCGCTAAGGCACATTTGGACAAGCCAGCTTCATTCTGGAATAAGGTGCTGTGGACTGATGAAACTAAAACTGAGTTATTTGGGCATAACAAGGGGCGTTATGCATGGAGGAAAAAGAACACAGCATTCCAAGAAAAACACCTGCTAGCTACAGTAAAATATGGTGATGGTTCCATCATGCTGTGGGGCTGTGTGGCCAGTGCAGGGAGTGGGAATCTTGTCAAAGTTGAGGGACACATGGATTCCACTCAGTATCAGCAGATTCTGGATACCAATGTCCTGGAATCAGTAACAAAGCTGAAGCTGCGCCGGGGCTGGATCATTCAATAAGACAACGACCCAAAACACTGCTCAAAATCCACTAAGGCATTCATGCAGAGGAACAAGTACAACGTTCTGGAATGGCCATATCAGTCCCCAGACCTGAATATTATTGAAAATCTGTGGTGTGAGTTAAAGACAGCTGTCCATGCTCGGAAGCCATCAAAACTGAATGAACTAGAGATGTTTTGTAAAGAGGAATGGTCCAAAATACCTTCAACCACAATCCAGACTCTCATTGGAACCTACAAGAGGCTGTAATTTCTGCAAAAGGCGGATCTACTAAATATTGATTTCATTTCTTTTTTAGTGGTGCCCAAATTTATGCACCTGCCTGATTTTGTTTAAACAATTATTGCACACTTTCTGTAAATCCAATAAACATCATTTCACTTCTCAAATATCACTATGTGTGTCTCCTATATGATATATTTAACTGACATTTTTTATTGTAACAACCAACAATTTATACAGGAAAATAATGACAAGGTTGCCCAAACTTTTGCATCCCACTGTAATTTAGCAAACTTCAGCTTATTTTTATTTGTTTTCAGATAAAGACTTTGTGTTTTCTCTCCTTCATATTTATATTTGAATTCTGCGAAAGTAATTTCCCCTCCCTGGATCAATTAAATGTTGTGATTTTACAAACACACTGTTCACAGAACATGCCAGTTTCCAGCAGTGCCCCCTTGTGTTTAAGAGGAAAAATCATGAATCATATGCACCGAACGACAGTTGAGAGTACCCAGCCTTCTTGGAGTCCCTGGGTGGGATGCTTGAGGGTGGGTCCACCTGGGGATTCTGTTGTTTTACTGGGAGACTTCAAAGCTCATGTAGGTAACAACAGTGAGAGGAGGGGAGTGGCTGGGAGGAGATCTGCCAGATCTGAACCCAAGTGTTGTTCTGTTACTGGACTTCTGTGCAAATGACAGTTTGTCCATAACAAACACCATGTTCGAACATAAGGGCGTCCATAAGTGCACGTGACACCAGAACACTCTAGGCCGCAGGTCAATGATCTACCTGCCCTACCCTCACCTAGGGTCACAGCTACAGATGTTGACCAAAAGAACGAAATCGCAGATACAAGCAGGGAAAATCAGCTTTCTCCAAAGGGTGGCTGGCTTCTCCCTTAGAGATAGGGTGAAATGTTTATCCATCCAGGAAGGGCTCAGAGTAGAGCCGCTGCTCCTCCACATCGAAAGGAGCCAGTTGATGTGGTTCAGGCATCTGACTAGGATTCCTTCTGGGCGCCTCCTGGGTGAGGTGTTCCTGGCATGTCCCACCTGGAGCCCCCCGGGGCAGACCCAGGACATGCTACAGAGATTATATCTCTTGGCTGTCCTAGGAACCCCTTGATGTTTCCCCGGACAAGCTAGAGGAGGTAGCCGGGAAGAGGGAGGTCTGGGCTCCTCTGCTTAGGCTGCTGCCCCGTGACGCAACCCCAGATAAACGGAAGAAGATGGATGGATCGACTGAGAACAACAAAGCTGCAGAAAGAACCTGTCGTTATGCAAACGAGCAGTTTATGATAAATTAATTTACACCAACACAGCCATAAAGACGACACGTACAGCTCACACACTCAAAAACAGCCGATCGACTCACACTGTAAATCATTCTGTATTCACACGGATTCAAAACCTCTGATGCTCTGTGC
The DNA here is from genome assembly GCF_963969265.1 of Rhamphochromis sp. 'chilingali'. NCBI lineage: Eukaryota > Metazoa > Chordata > Actinopteri > Cichliformes > Cichlidae > Rhamphochromis > Rhamphochromis sp. 'chilingali'. The sequence goes on from NC_137932.1 coordinate 28,667,385, forward strand.
AGCCAAGGCTTCATGAACTGTGACATCAGACACCTGCTGCAGGTGAGCAGATAAGCATCCAGTCTCACACAGAGACACACACACAGACAGTCACACACACACTCGTTTCTCGTATCATGTGATGGTACGTCACAGCGCACATGTCTGAGTTTTCCATGCATGTGCGACGCGGGTAACAGTTACCGGTTACAAAAAACAGACGTGCCAGTGCTGCGCGTGGTATGTGAGCGGCCCATAACTGACTGAAGCGACCGCTGCTGTGTCACGTGCGTAAACGCGCCACTCTATTAACCTGAGGGCATGCAGCTACAGGGGTTAAACATCTGCACTGCGCAGTCTCCGTGTGTTCCTGTGGGGAAGGCTCGACCCCGCTGAGTCACCCTACCGCTTGACCCTGACCAGCTGGCAAACCAGAAGTGAACATCTGCCTGTAAGCGGAACAGCAGCAGCACAGCTCTCTCTCTCTCTCTCTCTCTCTCACACACACACACACATGCACACTCCTACACACACACACATGCACACACCTACACACACACGCACACACGCACACACACACGGCTCACCTCTGTTGACAGTCCGGAAAACTCGGACCGGGGTTGCAAGTTAGACGGTCTTCTCCTGACTTCCGGTTTAAAAGGTTTAAGCCAATCAGAAGCTCCAGATGTTTGCCACACCCAGGAAACGTTTAGCAGCCTTTCAGTCACTCCCCCCCCCCCCCCCCCCACACACACACACACACACACACACGCACACATGAAACACTTTCACTTTGTTTCCAGATGCTTCTTCATCATCTGCCTGTGCAGACTCCCTTCCTTCGTGCCAGATGTGATCCATACCGCCTAAAGTGATGTCATGAGGTAGTAAATATTAGAGTTGAATGTCTGGAGACCGGTCGAGACCATTTTTACGTGGTCTTGGCCTTTTCTTGGTCTCGACGGACTTTGGTCTTGGTCTTCTCTTGGTCTTGCTGTCTCGGTCTTGCTTTCTCAGATCGACATTGGCTATATCGCAATTCAGGGTCTGCAGTACGCAGCCTTAACTGTCCTCAAGGACCACGTACTCAAAGACCGCTAAGGCCGGAAGTGCGAGGCTTGTGAAATGGGACGGTCTAGCCTTCGTCGCGCTGCCCAGGTTGCCTAGCAACCATGATACTAACAGCTGGAAACGTTTCATACAGCTTTGTTTGACAGAAATGAAGGAGAACATATTTTTGTTCATTTGTTTCTACATGAGCTTTGTATGATTTGATAAGTATCTGAAGCTGAGACCACAGGACTGTAAAAACATGATTTTTGGGCTTCATTTCTGTACTGAACAGTCATTTTAAGATTAGTTGGTAAATAACAATTAGCTAATGTTATTCATGAGACTAAAGTCATCTCACTTTGGTAATGCAAATATAATATGGCCAATATTATAGTTATTATATTAATCATTATTAGTTATTACAGCAGTGAGTTTGAACTCTGTGTCAACTTGAATCTTTACTGAGCTTCAGTAAAGATTCAAGTTGGAGTTATTTATATTTGCTGTCACCTTAAATCTTCACTCAAAGACAAGTATCTTTGACAGTGTATATATAGGTGTATTATATATAAGAGACAAATATTGTTTTTAATATGTTGGTGTTAAGTTGAAATATTAAATGTTTGTCATTTTTATGTTTACCATTTGTACATAGTTTTAAAGAATTCTTTCTGTCCTCCCCTCCCCAGATCCTTAAGATTCTGGGAGGGGGGCGGTAGTGTTTTTATCACAGGAACACCCTTGTTTGAAGTTGGCAAACTTCCTCCCCTTTGTATGGCTTCACTGTGTTATCTAGGGTGAACCATCTAGGGTGTGGGGGAGACTACCCTCTTTATGACCAAGGATGTTCCTCCACACACACACACACACACACACACACACACACACACACACACACACACACACACACACACACACACACACACTTACTTAAATACAGAAGTTCACACATCTTTGTAAACTGTGTCTCAATAAAAATTCGTGGTGGACACAGGCCTCCCTTGCGCAGGTGTTTGATCGAGTGACTGTCTTGTTTTCTTCATGATGAATAAGTCTCTAGAATTAGCGGGGCTTGTGGAAACACAGACACAACATTTATTTGGTCCTTCGGAGCCGGGTGTTGTGCCAAAAAGTGATTGTCTGCCAAAAACTGATTTCCAATGTTTCCGTGTATTTTTTATGTGTAATATCTTTACGTATGTTCGTAAATAGACTGCGGTGAACAGGGTTTACAAAGGGGTTATATATAGAATTTAAAAATTATCAGTTTTTCAAGTATCTTCACAACTCTGTGTTATTGTACTTACATTATAACCAATCCGGTCCTTTATCCCTACTTAAAATATTTTTACAGAACTATTGTAATATTTGCTGCCATTTCTGCTGTCCTCTTGGCCAGCTTACTCTTACAAAAGACATTTTTAATGTTAATGAGATTGTTTTTAACTGCAAAAATAAAGGTTATATAAAAGTCACTGCCAAAAACTGATTGTGGCTTCTACCTTGTTACACGGATGTTGTTTGTGGCTCAAGATGACTATATGTAATCCATGAGGGATGCATTTGACATCTGTTTCATATATTATAGCCCAACAAGTTACTTATAGCAGTTTAAATACAAGCAATCAATTTTTGGCAAATACCGGAAATCACTTTTTGGCAGACAATCACTTTTTGGCACAACACCGGAACCTAACACATTGCATCCACCGAGGAGAGGGAGAGGACGCCACCGCAACGTCTGGGATGATTGACGTAAAGCCCTGGTGTTTTTGGCTTGTCACCAGGCCGGGAAGTTTGCGCCTGAACTCCCCTCGGGATGGATGACGATTGACGGGATCCAGAGACTCTTCCCATGAACGTAAACAAACAGTGAGTACAGAAGGCCTTAGAGAGCGGCTACGTGACCCTGCGTTGAACGCAGGTACGGGAGCGCGCTAGCAGCGTGAGAGAGACGCAGGCTTCTCCGTCGTGTGGGGCGTAGAGACAACCTAGGTTCGGTGACTCCGCCGTGAAGAGAGTCCGGAATCTCCGCCATATGGGGCGTTAGAGAGTTTTCAACAGAGAGCGCTAGCTGTGCGTGTAGACACAAGCAATAGGCCTATGTTGTGTGTGTGTGTGCGGGCCCGACGTGGTCTGCGTGAGTGTGGCTGATTGTTGTCTAATGGAGAATAAACTGTGTAAGTCTGCCTTGAAAGAGGATGAAATACACTGCAAAGTTTTTATTGGGCAGCACGTGATGTGTGGATCGTTGACGAATGAAGTGTAATTGTGATTTAAGCAGAAGTGAGTGTGAGTGTGTCTGACGTCACGGTGTGTGTGAAAAGGTATCCAGCTGGGGCAGACATGATTCTGCAGATCACCTGCCCAGTAGACAAAAATAAATAAAATAGTTGTGTTGGTGAATGATAGCATGAAGAGTGTTTGGTGTTTCTCAGTCTGAAACAGCTGTAATGCTATTTTCTGTTTTGGAGGAAAGTACAGTTAAAAAAAAAAAAACAGAGAGAGATGTGTGTTGTTTAAGCAGTGATGAGAATAATGAAAGTGTGATGAGAGACGAACAGAAAAACATACAGGAAATGCATTAACCATACTAACCCTTACATGCATATACACTGTTACATCCCCCAGGAGGATGTCTCTTCTCCCTATTAACCCTTTGTTTTGTCCAGGCTCCACCTCCTCTGTCCTGATTGGATGTTGCGCAGAGTCCGGCTAATTGGTAATCAGCAGAGCACTATTTAAGGCCTGTGGAGCTGTGCTTCTGTGCCCTCTGGCCATTTTGGGTGCCATACTTGTGAAGGCTTGCATGCCTTTGTATTTTGTGTGAGCATTGTTGTTTCATGTTCAGACTGCTTGTAGGGGAGAGCTGCCTTTTGTTTTGACACCCTGTTTTCTCCTGTTTATGTGTTGTTAGGTAGGTTATGGTTATAGGTTGTATATTTTGTTTCTTTGGAGTTAGGTAAGTTTCTTTTGTTTCTACGTCAGGGATGTTTTGTTTGTTATGTTGGCCTTGGCTCTCCCTGACGTTACACCTCGGTCTGAACCCCATCACCAGTGTTAAATAAACCTTTTAAAATTACCATCTTGGCTCCTCCTTTTCTATCCACATTTATGTTCGTCCCTTCAACCCCCTAGACTAGCCAGGGGACGTAACAACACATACAATGATACTCATGAAGACCAGACAGCATCTTAAGCATGAGATTCTGTTTGTCATCTTGTCCAAGTAGTAAGATGAAAGTGATACATAGACTAGTGGACTGAATATTATAGGAGGACAGATGGTTGCATCATAGAGGAGAAAACAGAATGCTGATGAGAGGTTTTAAATGAGTGAGCTGAGTGAGTTGATTGTGAGTTTCTGGTGTGTGAAGAAGTTTTAACATGGCACACATTTAGTTACATGAGAAGAAACTTATTATGTGCTGAGACAACAGGGTTATGCTGTATGTTGTGTGTATGGCTGATTTGGATGAATGCTTGAGATTAAACTGGCTGTTTATTTGTCTTTTGTTATTAAGTTGAGCCTGCCAATTGGGTTGTTACAATTTATCCCCCTGGCATGAAGAACACGTGTCATGACTTTAACAAGGCCTTTCTTTCCTTTGCTTTCCTTTATTTTCTTTCTTTCCTTTTATTTTGTTACTTTCATGGTGCACTGAAAGTTTTGTTTGATGATCTTTGTTTGAGCAGATCTGCACGATTAGAACCGAAGCGTCGTCGAGAAAACTGTTGAAAAGTGAGCTTCTCCAAAATTAAAATGGGCTCAGGAGAAAGCCACTTATTTGGGACAATTAGGAAACAAGTTCCTGTCCAAAAGAATTCAACGAGGAAATCCAGTCTAAATTCTTTTTCTTTTTGAAATGACGTCGTTTTGCTGAGCGTGGAAATGAATGCGACGATAATTTCCACAATCAGCAAAAGAAGGAATCACTGAGTGAATATGTGTGAATTTTAAAATAAATGGAGAAGCTGACAAGACTGACTGACTTAACACCATTGTGTGAAGTTAACCCCCACCTGACAAAGGTGTGGATGTATCTCTGTGTGTGTCTCTGTTGCAGGAGAAGAAGGAGACCACAGGAGGAAACTTGGGTCACATGACTATGTGAACTCTGAAAATTTAACCTTTTAGTTTAAAATTTTCTGTGTCTGTGAATTTACCAGGTACCATTCACTACCTTGTGTTGCTACCAGAGATTACTGTGAGAAAGAGTGTATACACCTACGCAGCGCTAACATTTACATTTCTTTTTACAGCAGATGGTTAATCATGTGATTTGATCATGTGATTTACAGCAGGACGCAACTTAATATGTTTTTCTACCACAGGATTACTGAGATTTTGTGTGAAGGAAACCGTAGTTACAGGCTATATGTTGATGATGAAATTACACTGTGTTAAAATGTTGGAGAAAATGTGAATGTGACAGGGGAGAAATTAATACAGTGTGATGAGACCATTGTTATTTTTCCACAGCGAGTGTTAACTTTATGACTTTTCACAGCTCCTCTGGAATCTGGATGGCCGACACCTGACAACCAGGATGAACCGTGTGTTTGGCTAATGTTTGTTTTTCTTTAAGAGTGCTTGTAAAGGATTCAGCACAGACAGACAAGTGACGATTGAACAGATGTGCAGTGGTTACAAAATAGTTACATGGGGCTCATTATCTGACCACTATTGGGCTCATGGTGAGTAACAAACTTAAGGGAAGTCACTGATTACAATGTGGAATGACGTTGAGATGTTAAATAATTTGGAACAAATTATGGGAAAAAGTAGGAGTTTAATGAGTTTAGAATAAACCTGCAATGATACTTGTCTCTGTGACGCTGAATACTTTATTACACTTACGAGCTGCAGTTGGTTGCAAATATGAAGTTGTTTTAACTTTAAGACTTTTTCTTCTAGGATACAGGCTCAGGGTGGAGCTGCGAGTTAAACAAGCAAAACATTTAATTGGTGACTAATGTTTTTACACAGGGTTACAGCTTGGAGTGAAGCTGCTCCAAGGGACAAACCCTGGAGATTGTTTTAGGGAGACTGTGCAACATTCTTGTACATGTCTCATTGGGGAGTTGACACATGGCGAGAGGAGTGTCGTTTTTTTGATTTGTAGATGTCGTGAGGTGCCATGATGAGAAGGAATGACTGAGAGGATCGCCCACAAGATGGAAGCTGAGGCCTGGAGAGAGTCTTCAGGAGGATCAGAGATCACCTTCAGCACAGAGAGCTGTGCTACTGGGCATCCAAAGGATTGTCACGAGGAAACTTTGCACAGCAAATCTTAAATAAGATGAAAGAGTTTCGACGTTGACGTTAAGGAAGACAACTAAGGTGTACGACGTGCTCTGCCTTAAATCTTCAGCAGCGTTGGAAAATGCAACATGAGGTTACGTGCCAAGCTCCAAAAAGTGACAGCGCAGAGGAGGTCCAGCGATGGACTTGTGGTTCTGTGAACAGCACAAATGCCAGGTGACTGTAAAATAACTAACAGCATTTTTTTCCACAAGTGAAGCCAGTAACTTACTATCATAAAGATTAGCTCTAGTTGCTTGTGCTTTACCTCCATGCGTGAGATCAGTATGTGCAGCAGCTTAAGCTGTACAATGTTTCAATAGTTTATTTCAGCTTTTGACATTGTTAGTTCCACACGAGGTAGATGTTTACTACTGCAGACTAAACTTACATTTCTGTCACCTACAAGACACTTGCCTTTAATGTTACTGTTACTCTCACAATCACACATATTACCATAAAGTGGTGCACAATTCTGAATCTGTCAAACCCTTTTTGCCAACGAAAGAGGAGGGCACTTCTCATGAGTGTAGAGAACACGTGGACAAAAAGTGTAAGCTGAGGGATGACTTAATAGCTGTGCCACTCGTTGAGGGAAAGGTTTGGTTTGTTCATGATTTGAGTTTTACAATAGCAGAGGGACAGACTAAAACAGGTTTTACTGTAGCAGACAGTGAGAGAGTATCTATGCATGACAACTAACATGTTTCATATTTGCTTGAGCAGCAGAGATGCTAGCTTTAACGGAAGCGTGTAAAGCTGTAGAGAGACAATATGCCCTGATAGCCAGTGTGTATTTGCTACTGTACATTTCTTTGTAGTGCAGTGAGTGAGACGAGGTGTGACAACCTCTACAGGGAAACCTGTAGAACACACCAAACTCTTGCAAAATCTGCGGGAGGCAGTGTTATTGCCCAGTAGAATTGCTGTATGTAAATGTGCAGCACACATGTGAGGGGAAGATCCAATTGCGTTAGGGAATGTTTTTGCAGATAGCAAAAGAAGCAGGTTTAGGAGAACATGGTGTTAACATTTTAGCAGTACAACATCAGCAGACATGTAGGGCCACTCACCTACTGCAGGAAAACAGTTGTGATTTACAGAAGGAGCGAGCTTGCAGGGTGGTGTTTATTATCTGTGTGATAAACCGATATTTACTCTATTTAATTTGTAAAATATGTGTACACACACACACACGTAGAAAAATATTTCGTATACACATCCAGAAACGCATATACTATTATATATTGTACATATATTTATTAGTTTCAGATGTAGCCATTCTTGTATTTTGCTTGTTTACATTATTGTATTTTGCACAACTCTGTTGCTTGTGAAGCTCGCACACAAGAATTTCACTCACATGTGCTGTACCAATGTACCTGCACATGTGATGTGACAATAAAAGTGATTTGATTTGATTTGATTTGATATTGCCTAATAATTTGTATAAGACTGCTGCTATTTTGAGCCATGGGCTATACCATGTCTCAACAGGAGGGAGATGAGCAGTAGTTTATACTCACTCTAGGATTATTAAATACTTTTTTAAAAAATGCAGGTAGAGAGAACTAATGGGACAGTAAAGTTAAGACTTAGGAAGACAGGCAGGACATGGTTAGACTGTATAGAATTAGTTAAGATATACATGAGGATTACTCCAACAGAGAACGGTCTGACTCTTTGAGATTATATATGTTAGAGCATTTAGAGTTCTAGTCTTCTGTAGTGATGATAGAAAAGCAGAAGAGAGAACATATTAGCAGATTAGATGCTTGAAATGTTTAAAAGTAAAGTCTTGAGAACAAATGATCTGCCAGATGATTCTGTTTCTCTGCAGGAACAGAGTCTGAAGTCTGGAGATTGGATGTTGATAAGGCCATGGAGAGGAAGTGCTGGTCCAGTCCACGATGGAAAGGTTCCTATCGGGTGCTGCTGACAACGACCACAGCAGTGAAGATTGCTGGAAGAAACACTTGGATACATCAAGCGCACTGCAAGAAGGTGACACACATCCAGGCCAGCTCGGAGTAAGTGGCAGGAAGACCGGGTACAAAGGGGGGGGGAAAGCCTCCAGGGCCCTTCGTCTCAATCCGGTGAAGAAACCAACTGAGCCACAGGTACTCATCAGAATGGCTGGGAATGTGCTGTGCATCTTCTTGAGCCTGTGGACCCAGAGTGGGATGACAGGGAGCGCACTGGGACAGAGCAAACCATACCCAGTACCCGCATGGGTTTTCAACAACTACTGGTGGCAGTTTAAGAACACAACCGCTCACATAAAGAACGAGACCAATGGTTATGCTTGTGATGCCACTGGCTACACATTCTTCTGGACTGTGGCCATATAGCATCACTGAGAGCGAGACAGTTTGTTTGGTTGCTTTAGCAACACATCCAGGAACACTGCCAACTTTTCAACTGCTCTGAACCTGAATGGAAGGTTGATTCACCAGTAGCTGGGAAGGTGAACTGCTCTGGTACGACAGACCTGCTGGTCTGACTCAAAGTATCTGACTTGCTGCAGGACATTGAACAGTTAAACAAACTGGAAACAGGCCAATTGCCTATGTGTATGAAGGGCAATGGATTAGTCCAAGTTGGAGATTTATCATGGAATTTGTGCAACATCATCTATTCTTTTGTCTTCTGCAAGAAGGATGTAAACAGAGAAGCCTTTTGTCTACATTTACATCATGAACACTTGAGGTTTTGAGCCAAGAAGATCAAAACACCTTGATCCAATTTCCTTTACAATTCGTTTTCTGTGGTGACAACAGGACAGGAGAAGAGTTGTAAATGCAGATAATTCACCAGTTGACTCTAACCCCCACAGGATGCCTACAATGAGATTTGGGGGGTTGATAGGAGTCATAAAGAAGGATGTTGACCAGGCTGCAGCTTTGAAGTTAGCTGAGAGCCACATGGACAAACAATAAAGTCAACTGATGTGTTTAAATGCCTATGTCTGTATGCAGTTGGATTGTAGTGACATATGATTTTTGAGAATGATGATTCTTCTTGTTCGACTGTTTACATTCAGTTGTTTACTTGAAGAAATACATAATGAATTGCACGACAGGAGTAGATCCGCCACAAGGCTGGATAGTTTGGTTAATGTCTGGTCCTTGGTGGCATCTTCTTTTGAAAATATTAATTCCTGTTTTTGTATCGTTGATACTGATTTGCTTATGTAAAGGATGCATTTTACCGTGTATAAGATCAATGCTAACTAAGATGATTTCCAATACATTTGTTAATTATGTACTTTTGCAACAATATGACATGACTGAAATTACTGACATGACACAAGCCTGTGTATAAATGACGCCTGTGCTGAAAATGTTAAGCAAGAGGTGCATGGCTGAGAATATATTACATAGGAATAATTTGGAGCATAAAAATGACATAACAGGAGGGAAATGTTAAGTTGAAATATTAAATGTTTGTCATTTTTATGTTTACCATTTGTACATAGTTTTAAAGAATTCTTTCTGTCCTCCCCTCCCCAGATCCTTAAGATTCTGGGAGGGGGGCGGTAGTGTTTTTATCACAGGAACACCCTTGTTTGAAGTTGGCAAACTTCCTCCCCTTTGTATGGCTTCACTGTGTTATCTAGGGTGAACCATCTAGGGTGTGGGGGAGACTACCCTCTTTATGACCAAGGATGTTCCTCTTGTGCTTTTATGTTATATGACCCTTTGATCAACAGGATCACACACACACACACACACACACACACACACACACACACACACACACACACACACACACACACACACACACACACACACACACACACACACTCTTACTTAAATACAGAAGTTCACACATCTTAGGACCATGTGGGCGTGGCTTTGTTCTGACGTGTTTTGTGTAAACTGTGTCTCAATAAAAAGGGCAGCAAGGGAGGTCGTGGTTGAGGTCATTTTCGTGGTGGACACAGACGAGGCCTCCCTTGCGCAGGTGTTTGATCGAGCGACTGTCTTGTTTTCTTCATGATGAATAAGTCTCTAGAATTAGCGGGGCTTGTGGAAACACAGACACAACAGTTGGCATTACAAAATTTTGCTCAATGCTTACATATATGTGGAAAAAGCAAATGTATGAGCTGTGATAACTGTTTCTGATAGAATGAAGAGTTGACTGATATATTAAATATTCCTTTATTGGGTGAGAAGATCATACCATGTCATAACTGCTTTAAGTCATACAGAATAGATATCAGAGCCTTAAACAGGCTGACATCTGCTAAATGGGTCAAACTGGGCAGAAAGTCTACAAACACATAACATCCTTATAGAATATGGTAAATGGCCTGTATTTGTATAGCACTTTACTAGTCCCTAAGGACCCCAAAGTGCTTTACACATTCAGTCATCCACCCATTCACACACAATTTCACACGCTGGTGATGGCAAGCTACATTGTAGCCAGAGCCGCCCTGGGGCACACTGACAGAGGCGAGGCTGCCGGTCACTGGCGCCACTGGGCCCACCAGTAGGCAGTGGGTGAAGTGTCTTGCCTAAGGACGCAACGACTGAGACTGTCCAAGCCGGGGTTCGAACCGGCAACCTTCCGATCACAAGACGAACTCCCAATTCTTGAGCCACAATCGCCCTGGCCATTGTAAATATGATGTAACACTATAGATCAACTTAGCTCAGAATATATAAAGCATATAAACAATTACAGCAATATGATGCAACAAACACAGCAGTGCTACTAAACCAAAATACTCAAAGCTTCATAGAACTGAAACAAACATGGACATTTATTTTTAGGTCCATTCTGCTGCTGATACATACTTTAGGTTTTTGAACATTAAACTTGTTTCTGCCTTTCATAGTGTGTAACTTGAAGGCCCTGAGTACTTTCTCCCACACTGAAAACACTGGAATGATATAATTATTTGAACATTACCAAATAAGACTGATTCAGAACAGACAATTAGTTATGTTAAACTTTTCTAGCAGTCCTTCACAAACAAGGAACAGTCTGTCTCTCCATCTGTCAGCTGGTGCTCGCTCCTCCTCTTCCTCACACACTGCTGAGTTTGTCCTGGTGGATCATCAGGGGTGCAAAGCCTCACAGATGATGTGCAGCAGTGGGTCCCTCAGTCTGTCCTCACTCTGGACACTTGCAGATGTCACACATGGAAATCAAATGTGTGATAAGCTGCAGGATTCAAACACAAGTGTAACTTATAAATACATGTTCATACTTTTATTACACAATCAGAGAGAAAGAAAAAGAGAGAGAGTGCAGGACAGACAGACAGGTGACAGTCTCAGGTGTATACACTGCTACAAAACAGCACAAGAGAAGGAGGATTTAGTGTTTGTGTTATTACAAGTGCTAAACAAGAAGAGTTCCCAGATGGTACAGTGGACACATGTGTGACTCCTGTGATTAAAGCATCTTTTTTTTTAGCTTAACGAGTGAACCGTCAGCTCGTTCAAACACACGTTAAAGTCCATTTGGCTCAACACCACTGAGCAGAGGCAGCAATATAACATAGCTGTCACGATCCTTGGTCTTTTGACCCAGCGTTTTGACTTTTAGTTTATGTTTAAGCCCTTCAGGTTTTCTAAGTTCATTTTTTATCATGCCTAGGTTGTTCTAGTTCTTTGTTATTAGATTCCCATTGTGTCTTCCACCCCTGTTAAGTCTCCCTTGCACTTCATGTGTTTCATGTCTGTGTCTTACGTTGTCAAGTTCAGGTTGTCATGTCTGCGTTTTATGTTTCCTGTTTTATTTTTGAAGAGGTCTTGTGTTCCTGTGTTCATCGTGTCTAGTATTACTCTTCCACTGGGACGTCGTTATGTTCATGTGTGTCAGCTGTTTCCCCCATGTGTTCCCACTTCTCTCATTAGCCTCTTGTGTGTATTTAGTCTGTTCCTTCTCATTCAGTCTTTGTCGGATCGTCTGTGCTGTTCCCATGCCAAGTCCTGCGTTCAGGTTTTATATATATTATATATATAAAAACCTGAACGCATATATATATATATATATATATATATATATATATATATATATATATATATATATATATATATATATATATATATATATATATATATATATATATATGCATATATGCATATATATATATATATATGCATATATATATATATATATGCATATATATATATATATATATATATATATATATATATATATATATATATATATATATATATGATGAGCATGCATATGCATATATATATATATGCATATGCATGCTCATCATCATTGCCATGTTTAGAGTTTTGTTTGTTTTTCTGTTTGCCAGGGTTTTTCAAAGTTCGTGCTTCCTTTCTAGTTTACCCAGTTTAGGTTATTGCTTAGTTTACATTGTTTTTGCCCTTTTATTTTGTACTGTTCTGTCTGCCTTAATAAACAGCTCATCATCAGTTAACTTTGAGTTTTAGAATGTCTGCACCTGGGTCCACTCTTCACAATCCACGCAGTTTGCCTCGGCAAACTGTGACAATAGCTAACATTAACAGTGCAGTGAATCTTGCTTGTGCCGTCATATTCAGAACTGCAAACCAAGCAGCATCACTGACTTTCAGCTTGTTGTGTTTGTGGATATATGACTGTCTGATAATTATCCATAAAATCCTCTGTAAGATTAAGGTCGACTATTGAACGGCGTATATTTTAAAGTAAAGGCTTTAAAACCAAGTAAACGCTGAAAGTACAAACATCACTAATGTCACATAACTTTGCCGACATGTGGCCAACAGTAATATTTTAATGTTCTTCATTATTAAACATTTGCACATAAATAAGTTACATAATATTCAGTACTTACTTTTAAGAGCTTACTCTTTGGCCGGTCTGCTTCCACCGTTTTGTTTTTTTTGGAGCAAAATTATCCACACCCACTGCCGCACTATGAAGTCTGGGATATGTTGGGCCATGAAGTGCACACTGCCACATCCTTAAAATTCAGGGAAATGAAGGACGCATTTGAGGGCTGCATTTCGAGCAGCCTTTGAATTGGGACAGCCTTCGTCGCGTCGCTGTGACGTAATCGGCCTTAAAATGCGGCCTTTAAGGCTGCAGACCCTGAATTGGGACACAGCCCCTGGCTGCATCCTCCTGAGGACCCGGCCTTCGCGGTCTACGTGGGTTGGGTCCTCAGATGGTCGGGTAGGCCGGAAGTAAACGGCTGGGGAAATTGGTAGTGATGTGCGATACCACTGATTTCCTTTCCGATCCGATACCAAGTAAAATCCAGAATTGCATTATGTAATTGTAATAATAATATAACAATATAGCTTCACAATGATTACAGTACATCAGACTACTTGTTCTTATTGCTTAATGATGCAGAGTTCATCATATAGAAATAAAAAACCTGAAGTTGTGTGCTATTTGAGCATGTTGCCTGCCTGCAGCACTAAAGGACTCCGTGAGAGACGTCTGTCTCGCCCTAGCAGCACCTGTCCCTCTCCTCCTCTTCAGTTTGCCTCAACATAAGCTCATTGTATTTGTATTCTTGTATTTTGCTCGTTTGTGTTGTTGTGTTTGCACATCTCTGTTGCTTGTGGGGCTCGCACACAAGAATTTCACTCGCATGTGCTGTGCCAGTGTGCCTGCACATGTGATGTGACAATAAAAAGTGATTTGATTTGATTTGATTTGATTTGATATGATTTACTCTGAGGTGTTTGACGAGGTTAGTGGTGTTGCCACGACACCTCACTGTCTTGCCACATGTATTGCCAACCGCGTCTTGGCTGTTTGTGGAGGTAAAATATGTCCGCACATGACTTTGTTTACGCTCAGCCATTGTTGTGAGTGCGCACGCCAGGTGCAGTGTTGCCAACTTAGTGACTTTGTCACTATATTTAGCGAGTTTTCAGAGCCCCTTAGCAACTTTTATTCTAAAAAATGACTAGAGACAAATCTGGTGACTTTTTCTGGTGTTATTGAAGACTTATTTATGACAACTTTTTGATGTGAAAGCACATATCGCTCTTCTCAACAAGCAGCGGGTGCTGCTGTGGGCACCTCGCCCATGCCAAAGCGCTCACGGGTGCTGCTATCAGGGCAGGAGATGTTCCCACCTATGCATCCAAACTGCAAATGAATCGCGTATGAGTGAAGCCTCTGCTCCCGCACTGACTGTAACGCAATCAGTTCTTCTTTTACTGTTATGTTGTTTTGTGGATCACAAGGTTTAAAACTACTTAAACACACACACACACACACAAAGTAACTCCACCAGAGTGCCTATTTTGGGTCACTTTTGCCGGTCCAAGCGCAGATAAAGGAATAAGGTTGGAATTGTGACATAAAAAAAACAAAAACAATAATCGCTAAAAAAATATATACATTTGTAATTCTAAATAAATTCTAAATGCATTTAGGACGTTTTTTTACTCACTTTATTTCTCTTCTTTTTTTCTCTCCTACAACATGGGTTACAATGATATTAGCATGACCAATTATGCAAATTAGGCGATGACGTTGTTTAGTGACTTCTAGAGACTTTTAGTGATTTTCCTTACGGAGGAGTTGGCAACACTGGCCAGGGGTTGTGACACATTTATACAGCCGTATTTCGCATATGACTATGAAAGGCGTAAGAGGAAGTAGTTTCTTCCAATTTAGACAATCCAAATGATATAGTTTCTTTCCACTGTGTTCCTGTTAATGAAAAACTACAAATTTACCCCAAAGTACTAAAATATCTATATTTTAATGTGAGAATCGATTCTAGAACATAAATTACTGGGATCGGAAGAATCGATATTTCAATATCGATCTGCACACCACTAGAAATTGGACGGTCTAGCCTTCTGATTGGCGTCACCGCTGTCTCGGTGGAGTTTAATAAACTCGACCGTCTGCTCCTTCCCAGTAAACACCAGTATGTGGGCCCCACATGGGCTATGGGGGTTCCAAGTGGGGATGGGCTTACAATGGGCATCCAATCTGGGACCCACCTGGGTTAGCCAAGTAGGACCCACTTGAGCCAGCCCAGATGGGCTATGTTCTATGGGCACCATATGGGTAACATATGGGAAGTTGCATGAACAGGCAACTGAGTTTAACGATCTTAGTTAAGTATAATTATTAGTCATGTGTAAGTATAAACATGAATTAAGATGAAATAACTGATAATAAATTATGCCAGAGGCAGCATATGTATATTTAATTAATAACAAAATATACATATAAAATATATTAATATAAGTGAAACACAAAGAACAGATGTGACTTAAAATTGTAAGACGCTTAATAAAATAAAACAAATGGTTTTACATTTGAGTGGGAAAAAAATTTCACTCCATGTAGGAGTGCTTTTCGAAATCTCGCGTTATTTCATGAAATATCACGAGGTTTTCTCAAACTCGTCCCCCCATTCTGGAACATTCTTCATTTCGCGCCCTTGGACAAAGCTGACAGTTAAGCTGGCAATTTTTGGATTAAGTTCATCTTTGAGCTACGGACTTATTTTCTGCACTAACGGTAAGAACTTTTTGACTTAATTTGAATCCCTAAGTATAAATGAAATGTTTACAAAGTTATGATGCTGCAAAGTAATGTATGGCACAAGTGCTGGCGAACTTTTTCCTAGCACTCAGGCAAGGCTAAGCTAGTTTAAATTTTTAGGTAATGTTGGATTTAGCCAATTTTCAGTTTGAAAGCATTTTCTGGTGTCCTGTATACTGCTTAACTAGCACCAAAATTAATTACTGCGTGTACTTAACATCAAGTTGTACTTAAACATTATCTTGGTTTTTCTCTATGATTAGTATTAATAAAGGACTGTATTAGACCAATTTAACAAAGTTCTAGTTTTTTAGGAGGAATATGGGAGGGTATTTTCACTATCAGAGCAACCAAAATTGCTTTGGTGTTGTCTTTATAGACTACTTGCACTAGGGCATGTGACGTATTTCCGTTTCCAAATAGTACCGCTTGTGCGTTTCCGGTACGTTTGCTTATCTATCGGTAGCTATGCTAATGTCGCTTCAGAATGAGTATAAAAAGGAAAGTATTTAAAACAGAACATTTTCAAAAACAGGAGAAGAAATACTCCGAGCATTGCTGTGTCCCACTTTGTTCAGCTTCAGCCAAATTTAACGGCATACTAAGTTTTCATGCCTTTCCGACCCATTCCGACTTGAGAAGACAATGGCTGGTAAATATACGCCGGGATCATTTCACGATTACCTCTCACACCAGGGTCTGCTGCAGACACTTTGCCAGTGATCAACTCATAGAGCCAACAACCCTCGATGGTCGAAGGCGGCTTATTAAAGGTGCCGTACCAACACTTTTTGAGTGGAATGGCTATAAAGTTGAACCACCGCGGCGTAGTGTTTGGGAGAGAATGGAGCGACGCCCTGAACTAGTTCCTCCTGACGATCAAGAAGAGCACAGTCTTACAAGAGATCATGACTACTGCTCAGTCCCTGAGCCATCTGCATTGGACATATCTGCATCAGCTGCAGAAGACCTGTCCGAAGACGTGGAGACTCTGAGGAAGGAAATACAGGAGTTACGTGTCCAGCGAGAATTTGGGTTACAGCGTTTTGCTGGCTCCGACACTGACATCCGATTCTATACCAGGTACATCTAAGTTCTATTCAAGCTAACTGTTTAAAATATACCAAGGTCACCATCAGTTAAATTTCGAAAGTTTTTCCAGTCTTAATGAAAACAAAATAGAAATTTACTTTTTCTCTGCTGATTGTATGTTTTATGTAGATGCTTTAGTATTTAAACAATATCCTAATGCTACAGGTAAAATACAACACCAAATACTCTTAATCAGACTATTTTATACAGCATTCCATTAGCATATTTGTCACAGTTCACATTATTTTTATGTCAGTGTGTAATGTTAATTAATGATTGACATGATGTATGTCTCTCTCGTGAATAGATTTCCAAGCTAAGATAAGATAAGATAAGATAAGATAAGATAGAACTTTATTAATCCCTCGGGTGGGTTCCTCTGGGAAATTCGACTTCCAAAAAAAGCACAGCAACGACCAAAGTTACAGTTACAGAACTGTTATATATATATATACACACACACACACACACACACACACACACACACACACACACACACACACACATATATAAATACAGAGACAAATGTAAATAAAATATACAAAGGGGATAAATAGAATAAATAGGAATAAAAAATAAAAATACAAGTGAATTGCACATTTCAAGTATTGAGTCTATTGCACTGTTGACTATTTACAAAAAGTATTGCACAAGGTATTGTACAGTGAGGTGCAGAGGCACTACAGCTTAGTTGTTCCCCCCTCCTTTGTCCTCCTGTTTCCCCTCCCTCTCCCCTCCAGAGAGGAGTTAAACAGTCTGATGGCGTGTGGGACAAAGGAGTTTTTAAGTCTGTTAGTTCTTGTCTTGGGGAGAAGCAACCTGTCACTGAACAGACTCTTCTGGTTGTTTATGGCCGTGTGCTATGATCATTTGATGGCATTCTGGGTTTTGATTGAGCCTTGCATCTATAAAATGATCCGGGTTTCAAGAGCCAAGTCAGCTGCCAATCGGAACGAAGAAGTGTTGACACCTGCACGCACATCAACAGTAGGTTATGGGTTTGTTGGTAGTTAGAACTAGAGGTGTAATGTTATTGTATTTATGTACAATAACATTACTTTATGTACAGTAGCATACATACACAGGTGTATGTATGCTAGACTCAGTATCCTTAACATACATACACCTGTGCACTACAGCACCTCATTGTTTACCCCATGGTACAGTATGGTATGCCTAACCATTACAAAACATTTAGCCAAGAAAAGAATAATTTTACTAGTTCATAGCTTAAGGAGTAACATTTTCCCTTTTGTTTTCACCTTCCAGAGGCAGCTGCTACAGCCAATTGATGAGTTTTTTCTTTTCCTGGTTTTCCTGTCAGTTGGTTTGAAGGAGAGGGACCTGGCACACCGATTTAACATACACCAGTCCACAGTGAGCCGCATTATTGCAACATGGACAAATTTTCTTGCCACTGCACTGGGGTCTCAGTGCATCTGGCTTACACGTGAAGAAGTGCAAGCTTACCTCCCTGAGGAATTCAAAGATTTCTCAGACACCCAGATGATCCTTGACTGTACAGAGCTGAGGTGTCAGACACCATCCTCACCACTTCTCCAAAGTGAAATGTACTCTTCGTACAAATCCCACTGTACGATGAAAGCCCTGGTTGGCATAGCTCCACATGGTCCAGTGACATTCATCTCTAATCTGTATGCTGGTTCGGTTAGTGACAAGGAACTATTCAAACAATCAGGCATTGCTGAGAAGTTGACTGAAGACATGGCAGTGATGGTAGATAAGGGCTTCCTAATCACTGATTGTTGTAAATGCAAAGTGTACTGCCCACCTTTTCTATCTAAGCAGAAGCAGATGCCAGCATACCAGGTTAAGGAGACGCAGGCCATAGCCAGACTCAGGGTACATGTGGAGCGAGTCATTAGGAGGATCAAACAGAACAAACTTTTTGATAGCATCATTACCATGTCACATGTTTATAATATCAACCAACTGTTTGCAGTGGCATGTATGCTGTCAAATTACCAGAACACAGCATTAGTTAAAAAATGGGTTAAGTGAGACAAGATGGATTTTTCCCAAGACACCAGTGCCAGTACAAGTAACTTATGGAAAATGACCTGCAGCTGAGGCCACTACAGTTGAATTTCTTCCTTCTCAGCTGACAATACTTGATTACAGAACTGGTACTTGAGTGCCGATAGTTGAGTTTCAGTTATTGATAATTCAAATTCATTGCAAATGTTTAATGTTAATAATACTGTTTAATTATACTTCTATTATTACTATTCAGATTCAACAAAACTATTTATCAAAATTATAAAGTAAATCACTAAATCGTTTTAAAACCATAAGTGACATTGAACTTTTGTAACATCAAAAATACCATTTGTCATTTTCTACAGTTCAGTTGTGTTATTGTCTAAATGTATATCAGTATGCTAGGCATGGAGTTTTAAATACTTACCATGTAAATAAGTTCTGCACAAATTCAATGTTTTAATGTGTGTTTTTAAAAATTAAATTGATGCCATTGCTTAAATAACAGTTTATTGATGTCACATAAAAGTAACATGTAACAACAAAAGAATTCATGAAATATATTGAAAATAAAACATCAGTTATTTTGTTCCAGCCAGCCTGAAGGATCTGTTTTTCTTTTTGCTGTTTTCACTGTTCATTTTTTCAAACACGGGTATCTTGGCATATATATGTAAAAAAAGAAATAGTCTGCCTTTTCTCTGATTGCATTGTGCACATCTATATCCATGTATATTCTTTGCACTAGGTAGTCCTCTTGTGCCCACACAACAAAGTCACACCACTGCATCCCACTGATGAGCAGTTGTCCTTGCACTTGCCAGTAATATGCGTGGCTCTTTTTTAGTTTAGGGGTACCACATTCCATCTGCACATATTTGCAGTCAATAAAGTTTTGTACATTGGGACATTTGAATTCGACGAAGCCAAACTGGGGGTATTCATTGGGGTCAAAAACAACACCATCAGGAGATGCAGCAAGCCAGGGGGCAATGGGGTGAATGACCAGACCACAGGGTGAGTAGTTAACATTCATTAGCCTACTATACTCTGCTGCTATTGCAGGCTCCATCTCAGTTCCTCTCCTCATGTCTGCTGTCTGCCTTGTTCCCTTCAATATACGCTCTGCTAGTGACTCGGCCGAGCTCTGGCCTCTGACGTGACACACCTCCCGAAACCTAGAGGCAGTCACTCTGGGCCTGCGGAGCTGATGCCACTCAGACGAAGAGCTTTGCTCACGTGTAGCTTCCTCTATTTTGTGAGCCATTTCCAGAGTTACAGACAAGCTTTTCAGATGCAGAAGCTCTTCTTCTGAGCACACAAACACACAATCTGATGGCAAGATGTCATACCCCTCCAGAGGCAAGTGCGGTGTTGGTGGTGCATCGCGGTGTAGTGTGATGTACCGGGTTGTCAAAACCGGCTGCTGATATGACAGAACACTGCCCTCCTGCACCAGCCCAAAGGCACTTTCCACAAGGGGCTTGTCAGGTCTCATGTTCATTGTGGTCACAAGTGGCCTGTCCTCAATATTAAATTTTGCATATGCCTCCGTTATTCTGAACAAGCAGGGATCTGGTAACGGACCCACCATGCCTCTGTAGAAGCCACTCCTAAAGAAAACATCAATGACAATAATGTAAGGGAGAAGGTTATTATACTGAACAACAACTAAACTAAAAACTAAAAGGTGTAAAACAGTGGTGCATAAGTTAGAGACTGGGATGTATATGTACATGACTGAGTTAGCCGTCTTCAGAAAGTGTAATGTTGTATGTAAATTAATACCTATTCTGACACATGTATGTATGAAAAAAATAGCAACATACATTTGTAACACATGAAACCAAATTTTACAAATGTAATTACCGTACTCCAGTCTGGGCCATCCTATTTGGTACTGGCTTAGTGAAGATCATGGAGTTGATGGGTCCTGGCCTCACACCCTAACAGAAGACACATTTACTATGGATGGTGTTGCTGTTCATATGTAAACATGGACTAATTCAAAAACTTTAACCTCATTTAAATTACCACTGTCCGTGGCTTGTGCCATTGCTGTTCAGATTCCGTGCAGCTATGCACAGGGGGGACAACCGGCACTCTGAGTTGTGAGTAGTGTGCTGTTTGGAAGAGCAATGCCACTGTGTGATTGCACATAACAGCGCCTGCCACACAGGAGCACTGGCTATGTGTCAGTATCACCGGCGATGAATCCAGAAGCTTAATCTAAGAAGAAAGAACGAAAATTAAAAATGTAACATCTTCATGGAAGAGCCGAACAGGAACATAGTTCAGTGTTATGGTTACGTACCCTCCTGAATGCTTAGTGTTTCCTTCTCTCCCTATTAAAACAACTTAACCATGCTTGATAACTGTAATAACTTAGATTGTGTATATTTGCAGTATTAACTTGTTGTCAAATGTTTCTGATCACCCAAACACACGTTGATTTAACTATCTGACTAGTCAAATTAGGAGTGATAAAGCAGGGAGACAAGGAAAACATTCAAGTTGATGGGCCTTTAGGAATGAACTTAACTAATGCTTAAATGAACTGAACCCCACAGAACGGGGATTAACAACTTTACACAGCTTCCTGCCTACACTTAGTCTGTGTGGTGCCTCACTCTTCCTCATCGACCTGTAGCACAGGGCTCTCACACCGACCTCCCCTGACAACCTGTCTTTATTGGACACTGAATAAAGATACAAGTACCATTAGCATTATTTCTGTATTACTCATTTCAGCATGTCTTAAACATATATATTTTACACTTAGCAAGAGTAGCATTAGGTAGTTAACTACCTCCATAGTTAGCCAACTACCTAACGCTAATATAACAGTGTCTAACAACAAAAGTGACATTAGTTAAGAAAACCTCAACTATAGTTTAGGACGACATAAAACACCGTTTAAGAAAACATGTAATGTAGAGAACTGACATCAAATGAAGGACATAGCGGAGTAACGTAGCGTTTGCATTTGACGTTAGCTAGCGTTTCTTTGTCGGTTAATTTACGTTTTCTTACCTTCGTAGTTGTGTATATATGATGCAGCATATAACTTAAATCCTTTATCTAATTTGCTGGCGGGGGTAGTCGTCACTCTGCAAATCCGATGAACATCGGTGATGTTCAATTTTGGGAGCTCTTGTAGGCATCGAGTGTAGAACGTCGCCATGGTTTAACCGCACCGGAAGCACTGGAGCAGGACTACATAGAACGCGGAAGTGTTAGTGCAAGTAGTCCATTAGCTTCATTCCTCACGGCTAAGTGAGGAGGGTAGGCCATGGCCATGAGCAACTAGTCCCCAGCTTTTGCCCCTGTGTCAGGAGCATGCACAGCAGTCAGAGAGGCAGATCAGTGAGCACTCTATTTCTGTAGAAGACATAATCATCATTTTTCTTGCCATTGTTCTCATTTTTCCAGAAAAAGCAAAAAAGATAATATAGGTATTCTTGATTTGTTTGGGTTTTTTTTTTTTATACACACTTTAGTATGCAACTTTATATGTGTAGTTGTTTTAGTGAGAACTTCATCAGAAATACTGTACTGACTCAAGAATCTGCCTCTTACTGTTGTGCAAGCTCTGTACATGAGGGAAACTGATTATTTAAGCAGAACTGGTCGGTCTTGTTAGGGCCACAGTGCCAACTCCTTTTACTATGATTGCTGTGGCCCTCCTTTTTTCCTTTTTGTAATGTATATTTGGCTAGAATCTACACATTTATTTATTTATAAAAAAGAAAAGCAATTGCTCTTTGGATGTGGTCCTAAAGATCTGTGATCTTTAAGTGTTTGTCTGATGCCTTATTTGTGCATGCGCGCTGTTATTTTAATTTGTTTCATTATGGCTTAAATTTGTTTGAATTTTGTGCATGCTCCTTTATCAGCCTTCCTGCATGGACAGCTTGTGTGGTTATTGGCCAGGAGGGTTTGCAATTATCTCAAAACTTGAGATGTTTGTTGTTTTGATTATGACTATGGCTACTTATAAATTGCATAGTCACACTATTACAATAATATGTTATTAATATCTGTATATTGGTTTGATTTTGCTGTTGGACAGTGGAGTGAATAGTAGCAAGGGTTATGTGTGATTTCTTTCTTTCTTTATTTTTACAGACTTTGACATAAGAACAGTGTATATTTCAAAATTCATTTCTATTTAAAATTTGATGCATGCCAGAAATATACTAGTAGGAATCTTTTTTTGAGTTTGTAACAATTAGAATTGTTACTTTATAAAGTGATGTCAGGGTCTTTTATTGTAATACAACAGCTTTTAAGGCTGGTGTAAGCATCACAGCAGATGTCTTTATGCCAAAGTAACTGAGGATAAAACACAGAAAAAAGGAGATTTTCCTAGAGTGGCTTTTTAAATCAGATAGCCTTAGAAATATTCTGCAGTTGAACAAAAACTGAAGAAAACCATGAATCAATATATGAACATTACCTGATGCTGCTGCTGAAGTAAAGCAGAGCAAAGTTACAGAAATTTTTTTTAGAGGTTTTATTAGTGAACAAGGTGAGTTTTTTGCAATTTGGCACAAAAAACAACTGACAACAGCGCTAAGCACAACTGTACACTGATGTATAATAAGCAAGGGAATAATGTGGAAAACATATTTCAGATGGGGAAACTTTTCTTGAAGTATACTACGAGAGAGCTGTGCAAGAAGTATGATGTTTTGTTTTGGGTTTTTTTGTCTTTTTTTCAATCGTGGTGGAAACAAGACAGGAAGAGGGAATTAATGACAGTATTTGTCATGGTCCCTGTGCCCCGCTGGTCAATCCTCTATGGGGCAATATGTTTGTGGTTTGTTTGCTCTCTCGCCCTCTCTCTCACTCTCTCTCTCTCTCGCCACGGCGATGCTCACTGCGGGCTCCCGCTGCTGGCCCACACACCTGCTCATCACCACACCGGCCGCTGATCCCAGCTGATTACTGCACTACTTAGATGGCGAGTCTGCACTAGTCTTCGCTGGATCGTTGAGCTATCAGTGTCAGTTAGACTTGTGTTTCTGCTAACCTGTACCTTGAGAATTTCTTATAATTATCCTGCTAACCAGACGTTTTGTGTGTAGATCATTTTTGGAACCCGATGCGGAGAGGAGTGATTGAGGGGGAACGTTTTTGTACAGAAAGTGTGGAACACCCTTCTCCCAACCCTGTTTCCCACGGACCCTGGCGACCCGGACCCGTTTCCCCTGCACGTTGTATATAGCCACTTGGTGTATGTGTTCACTGTAAATAAACGCACTGTCCTTCGCTTAAAGGAAAACCCTGGCCTGCGCCTGAGTCTCTTTCGGAAACCTTATCAGTATTTATCAAATGTGAAGCGTAGTTTGGATCTTCTTTTGCTGCTGGTTCAGTTAATTTTGAATTTTGATTGGAGAGTGATGAAACCTGGAGCTTCAGAATCTGTGAGCTGTCTTTCAGAAAGCAATGGAGCAATCTCAGAGGACAAAGAGCTCAGAAAGTTGTTGAACATTTTAGTTTCGTTTCACAGTAAAATGAGTCAGAGCATCATCAGGACTTAATATTGTACTCTGATTCTTTTGAGAATAAAACACTTGAGGAAGAGCACTACGATTGCGATGAACATGCTAAAGATTATGTTATCATGAAATTTCTGTTGACTAAAGGACTGATGAAACTTTGTGCTATGGCCAGCAAAGAGCACCAGGTTGGGGTGTCACTTTGAACGAGCTGGGTGTGGGATATGGGGGTAATGCACAAGCTTATTTATCTTTGGTTAAAAAGTCCCCGAAAATGCAGACAGTCTATGCAAATTCTAACTGATTTCAGCATTCATGGTTTCTGTCAGGCAATATCTTCCTTAAAGTTTTGCAAGGAAACCAAGGTCTCTCATTGAAATTAGCACGTAGAAAGCAACTGAATTGAGACAAGTTTTGCTTTACACAAGCCCAGTTCTACTGAATAATATACCAAGCCAAATGTATAGATACTTTATACTGTTATCTGTATCTACAAGAATTCATCTAAGTCCTGATTTGTATATTGATAACTGACTGTGATTATGCAGAGGATGTTTTGAAGCAGTTTGTGAAAGATTTTGCTTTGATTTATGGTCTTGACTTTGTTGGTTATAATATACATTCTTTAATACACCTAGCTCAAGATGTACGGAAGTTTGGCCCTTTAGACAGCATTTCCTGCTTCCCATTAGAAACCTTCCTTGGTGGAATTTATTTGGATTCTGGAAGCAGATTGGGAAAGGGAAGCGGAAAAGGAGGTAATTGTGTTGAAAACACCTTAAAAGCAAAAATTAGAAACCTTCCTTGGTGGAATTTATTTGGATTCTGGAAGCAGATTGGGAAAGGGAAGCGGAAAAGGAGGTAATTGTGTTGAAAACACCTTAAAAGCAAAAATTTATTGAGATTATAAGAAAAAAAAAACCTGACAGTTTCTTTAGCAGACACTTGCCTTGCTGCTCATCAGGTTCAGATATGATTTCAAAATAGCGCTTTATAATTTGTTGACTTTTAAAAATCTGTTTTAGACTTTTTTTTGATGCCATTATATACATTAATGTTTTTAGTTTGTAGGACTAACCAGTACCCTAAATTATGTGTTTGGATTATTATTTATTTGTGTGTGTATGTTTGTTGTATTTTGTTTGTTTGTTTGTTTTAAGGCCAGTGATCCCGTCGAGCTCTGATGAGGATTGGGACAACACTGCGGAACAGCCAGAGACCTCACCACCATCAGCAATGGAGAATAGACATTCAAGTGAAACTCACTTCCTGAACATCACTCATCCATTTGTTCAGCCGCTACAACCCTCAACTCCTTCACCTGTGGTTTCACAACCAGTTCCAAGACAACTTCTACAAGCCACCAATACGAGCATGTTTGTACGTGTTCTAACCCTCCTGGAAGACATTAAGGACACTCAGAGGGTCCACAGTCAAATGCTACAGTCTCTCCTTACACAACGTGATGGACCAGTTGCTGCAGTATTACCCGAGGGTGCTGTATTTCCCATCCGGACAGTAGCAGATGTGGCAGCACTGGAGCAAAAACTGGCAGACCCTGTCTTCCTAAAAGAAGTGGTAAATAATAATGATGTAATAACAATATTCAATGATTAATGCCTCAATCAGTCTGTGTTTCATGCTAGCAGTTATGATCAAGGAAAGTTGCTGTTTGTTCGAACATGGTCAGTGCAATGAAGGAGTGGAAGGAGAGCTGAACAAAAGTTGCTATTTTTGTTAATAAAATAACTTCTCCAAACATTACCTAGTTATAAGTTGTGCCATGCCAAACCCAAAACTTAAGAAATTACTTTTGGTGAATCATTTAGCTCTTTGCATTCACATCAGACAGTGTTTGACTTTGACACCTAACTCTTTCTCAGTCAATTAGCATCAATATTATAGAGCCTAATTACTGTGTAGCTGTGCTTGCTTTCTTTTAGGTGTGACTGATGGTACTACTGTCAGTAAAATTATTGTCCTTGCGTGTCCTAAGGTTGCTGTTGTGGCAGAGATCAGAGGGAGCACTGTTGATGAAGCCACAAGAAGAATGATGGCCTTCATTATGGACAATGCTCTTTCCAGGCAATATAACTTCGTTGGGTGCCATGCAAAGCGGGAATTTCGAGGGCTTAAAGTTTTTGAAGTGCTATATGGTAAGTTCATTAGTTGTAAGATATTTTGTTGATGTTTGAATAACGGATGCTCACTACAGCTGCAGTCATTCAGAAACAACTTTTCTCTCCACCATTGTGAGCGGCTAGCTTCGCAATAACAGAAGTTTGACTTGATTGACGCGGGAATGTTCCCAGTTAGCCTAGCGGTCAGCAAGGAGGCTTCAGCGGTGCATTATGGGATCTGTAGTTTGTATATTATTAGCGCCTCATATCGCCGGGCCATGCATAACAATAATAGTACATCTATATAAAATGATCTTGCGGGCCGGATATAAATGTATGCCGGGCCGGATGTGGCCCGCAGGCCTTGACTTTGACACGTGGTTTAGATAGACTGTACAAATTGTGGAGATGAAACCATCAGCTCATGTTGTTCTGGAGGTTGGTGGCTGCTGGCAGGAATGACCACGTTTCTTTCTGGCTTGTAGCATACTTGAAGAAGTCTCTCACTAAACAGTTTTTTGGTTGCTCACAGAATGTGAATAAGCTCCAGGAACTCCAGAGCCAGCCTCTATTTTTTCCAGTGTAATTAGTAACACACTGATTTATCTGATGGCCCTATTTTTGATTTACATGAAAATAGGGCTGCCACAAACGATTATTTTGATAGTCGACTAGTCACCGATTATTTTTGCGATTATTCGACTAATCAGATCATCATCCATTGGACGTAAAACTACAGCTTATTGCACCAGCAGCATCTGCTCTTATATAACTATCATTAGCTTACAGCTTTAAGTGTTTAAGGTCTGTGCTAACTAAAAATAAAGACAAGATGATAGTTTATTAAATTTTAATGAAATTTGCAGATTGTTTCGGTGAAGTTTAATAAACTCCTTGCTATCTAAAATATAACAGGACACCGGAGTATATTCTGGAGCATCTCACACTTCTGATAATCAGTTGTCTGCTTGACGTTTATTCAGCTGTGTAAAAACTATAACTTTAATCTCAGACAAACTGATTTACTCAGGAACAAATAAAATACTAAAAAAAAAGCCAAACAATAACATTTTAAGTTATCTAAGTGACTCATATATATTTAACCTGAGTAGCGAAAGACAGCGGTGGGTTTGAAAACGATTTGCGGGGAGTCCGGTGTTCTCACGGCGCTAGTGAGCCTAGCCCCCGGCTCGCTAACGAGCTAGTGGGTAACAGATGTCTCCGAAAACGTCGGAGCGCTTTTGAAAATATGTGGTGTCCTGATAAACTGAGCAGATATTTGAGGTTTACACAGCTACATTCTCGCCTGAGAATATGTTAAACGTTTATTTTGTGACCCAGAAAGAATAATAAGAGTAACATTAAAACTAACTAGCTGCCGCCATTGTTGGAAACTGCGCTGGGCCGCGCTATGAATTCTGGGACACAGCTGCTTCTTCTTCTTCTTCGGGGTTTAACGGTAGCTGGCATCCTTGTACATGCAATGCTGCCATCTTCTGTTTCAGTCCGTTATTACACTCTTAAATCCTGCCACTTATTCCTGCGTCTTTTGTGATCTTACAAAGCTTCAAACGACGCGTCGACTATTAAATCAGTCGTCGACGATTTTGATAGTCGACGTAATCGTGACTAGTCGACAAATCGTGGCAGCCCTACATGAAAATTATTGGCGCCCGCCTGGCACACACCTCAAGAAGTGGAATCTGTTTTCTCCTTGGTAGATGTAGCCCTTGTTACATTTTACTATTTTGTTTTGTGTTCATTATGAGGTGCTGTACCATGCAAAAAACTGGTTAACCACTTGCCTGTTCTAAGCTCTGTGCCAATCACTGAGACAGCCCACAACACCAGTTATCATTGTAACTATGTAGACATCTTTTAAACATTTGTCTTAAATGTTTTAAGGTAAAATGTTTCACATTAATTTAATTTTTGAGTGCCTACTTGGTAAATCATTTTGTAAATAGCTTTTCTGTTTCCATGAATACTCATGGTCTTCAAAGAGTTCAATGTAGGAGGTCAAACAACTTGAACAGCACAACCTCCAAAACAACTTCAGTACTATCGCAAATCTGATTTTGTTTGTGAAAATGCACTAATTTTTTATTTTTTTTTATTTCTTTCAGGACCAATGGATTGGTGAATGAGTGAGAAGCTGTGGTTTGCTGCATTTGTTTTTCCTTTAAACTGTATAACATTTATTTGTTATTGTTTTGTGTATACTGTGGACATTTTTGTCAACTTGTTCTCCAAACAAAAAATGTATTATATAAAAAAGCATACTGTTTTAAAATTTCATAGTAATCAGTATTAATAAAAAAGATAAACTGGCTTTGTTGTACAGGTGATTTAAATTATAGCTTACTTACATTATCCAAAATTCCATCTGGGCAAACACACTTGGGGCCACCATGGAAACTGACGACAAAAATAGCTGGGTCTCAGGTTGGTAACCCAAGTGGGCCCCAAGTATCAGACCTGCTTCTATCCATCTGGGCCCCATACTCATTTATTGTCTGGGGCTGATTTGGGACCCATCATTAACCCATCTGGGAAAACACATTTGGGGCCATCATGGAAACTGAGGACAAAAGTAGCTGGGTGCCAGGTGGGTAACCCAAGTGGGCCCCAACCATCAGACCCGCTTCTACCCATCTGGGCCCCATACTCATTTGTTGGCTGGGCCTGATTTGGGGCCCATCCGGGTCCCATCAATAATCCATCTGGGCAAACACATTTGGGGCCACCATGGAAACTGAGGACAAAATTAGCTGGGTCCTAGGTGGGTAACCCAAGTGGGCCCCAAATATCAGATCTGCTTCTACCCATCTGGGCCCCACATATTTTTTTTGACTGGGCCTGATTTGGGGCTTATCTGGGACCCAGCATAAACCCATCTAGGAAAACACATTTGGGGCCACCATGGAAACTGAGGACAAAATTAGCTGGACCCCAGTTGGGTTTCCCAAGTGGGCCCCAAATATTAGCCCTGCTGCTCCCTATTTGGGCCCCACATATGTGTGTTGACTGGGTTGCTATCTTAAATATAACAGGACACTGGCGTAAATTCTCAACCGTCTCACATTTCTGTTTAATCAGTTTTCTGTTTGACGTTTATTCAGCGGTGAAAAAACCAAGGAGGAATCCACCCGGGGGATTAATAAAGTTTTATTTTATTTAATTTAATCTAATAACTTTAATCTCAGCCAAACCGGTTTACTCACGAACAAATAAAACACTGAAAAAAGACAAACAATAACATTTTTAGGTTGTCTAAGTGACTTATATATTCGTTCAACACCTGGGGGACCAATATAAACAATATTGGTCCCCCAGGACACACACGTCCTTCAAATTCGGGGAAAAGGAGGACGCATTTGTCGGCTGCATTCGGAGGAGTCTACAAATTTGGACAGCCTTCGGCGCGTCGCTGTGACGTAATCGGTCTACAAATGCGGCCTCAGGAGGATGCAGCCCATGAATTTGGACACGACAAGCGTTAATTGGAACACAGCCTATGAATTTGGACAGCCTTTGGCTGCAGACAGAGGAGAGCTTTGACCAGGTACCAAAGCAAATCATTCGTACTGTACAAATAATGTAAATATGACGGTGTATCACAAAAGATTTATATCAAACGGATCACTTGGCCCATATTACGTTACTTGCTCTTCGAGTGAATCAACAAATGGCAAAATGAAAAGCCGAACAACAACAATGCTGTCTTTTTTAGAGAGTCTTAGCTTACATGTGTTTTTATTTCATATTTCCAGTTGTTACCCTCCGCGGCTGAATAAAGCACTTTAAATTGGTTTCAGTTATGTACTGATGAACACAACAATAGGTAAGGTAAGGTAAGGTAAGGTAAGGTAAGGTAACTTTATTTATACCTAAAGGCAAGGTAAATTTGCTTTACAGAAAAATGACAGCATTTGACATCCCTTTAAAAACACACATACCTAGTAAATATATAAAACTCACTGTGACACATACTTTAATATTTCGAATCAAAAACAGTTCTTATTTAATTCAGTGACAGCAACGGGGACAAAGCTATTTTTATAACGCTTTGTCCTGCATCTCGGAAATAGAAACCTCCGTCCTGAGGGAAGAAGCTGAAATTCACCCCTTAGAGGATGGGAACCATTATTAAGGATTGATAAAGCCATCCTCTGTACCTGCTTAGAGTACAGGGAGGCTAAACAAGACTGTGGCTCACCTATCAGACGACTGGACCATCTCACTATCTGATTTAGAGAGTTTTAGGGGCTTCTTTCAAAGAAAAATCTCAGGTAGATGTTATTTTATATATTGTGGAGGTAAGCATCAACGACACAGAGCTCTCAGTTCTCACTCCTTCTTTATTCCTCTCCAACATCAACTGCACATATCGCGCCACAAAACACAGGAACACACTTCGTTAATACTGGGTGTGAGTGGAGCCCTCTAGTGGTCCACCATACATGCCCCCACCGAACACCCAGCAGAACTAGTCCAGGACCTGGGGCTTAAGCAAACGGCCGGAACGGCTGAACCGGGGGGGTGGGGAACTGACAGAGGGCAACCCATCATATGGTGGACGCAGCGGAGTCCTATGGGCATCGTGCCTGGTATCGAAACACGGGGGGGGGCTCTCAGGTAAGAATTCCCTTGGGACCCGGAGGGGTTGGCCGAGGACCAGTTCAGCTGGGGAAACCCTGAGGTCTTCTTTAACCGCAATTCCACCAAAACCCACAGAAGACGGTCAACCCAGTCGCCATCTGTTAAGGAAGCCTGGAGTGACCTTAAGTGACCGGTGAAACCGCTCGCGCATCCCGTTAGCTTGCGGGTGGTATGCTGGACCTTGACCCCCAGGCCGTCAGCCATAGCAGACCAAAGCTCAGAAACAAACTGGGGGCCCCTGTCCGAGGTAATGTTAGCAGGGGGGCCGAAACGCGAAACCAACGTTGACAAAAATGCTCTGGCCACCCTCACCGCTGTCGTGGATGCCAGGGGTACCATCTCCGGCCACCTGGTCGTGCGGTCCACCACAGTAAGATGCGTGAAACCCTGTGACTGCGGCAAGGGACCAACCGTGAACGTGATCGAAATGCCTACCGGGGACACGGAAAGGTTTGAGGGGTGCCTGCGTGTGCCGCTGGATTTTCGAGCGTTGGCATAGGATACAAGCTGCCGCCCATTCTTTCATCGTTTCGCGAAGGCCCAGCCAAAAGAACCTGGCGCTGACCAGCTTGACTGAGGCCCGGACGTCGGGATGAGAGAGGGCATGCACCAAGTCAAAAACACGACGCCACGAAAGAGGAACCACCAGGCGGGGGTGACACACCGGGGTGTCCTCCACTACGAGGCCCGTTTTCGTTGACTGAAGGGCAAGGACGTCCGGGTCAGCATGTTGCTCGGCGGACATGGCAGCGTAGTTGAAGCCGACATACTCCGGGGAAACCAACACACGTGAGAGACAGTCAGTGACGTGATTGGACTTACCAGCCACACGCTGAATGTGGGTGGTAAACTCTGAAATGGCCGCCAACTGGCGCTGCTGGCGTGCGCTCCATGGGTCAGAGACCTTGGACATCGCAAACGTCAAAGGTTTGTGGTCAACGTACGCAGTAAAGTTGCGACCCTCGAGGAAAAAACAAAAATATTGTGTCGCGAGGTGCAGGGCCAGCAACTCCCTGTCAAAAACACTGTACTTGCATTCAGCATCCCGGAGCGTACAACTGAAAAAGGCGAGCGGTTGCCAGAGACCTGAAACCCGCTGTTCCAACACCCCACCCACTGCCACGTCGGACACGTCGGTGGTCAACGCGATCTCCGCCGACGGAAGCGGGTGGGCCAGCAGGGCTGCGTCAGCCAGCGCAGACTTGGCTGCGGAAAACGCCTGGACGCGTTCCGGCAGCCAGTCAACAGGATCTTTGGCTGTTTTACCTTTTAAGGCAGCATAGAGCGGCTGTAGCAGATGGGCAGCTCTGGGGAGAAAGCGGTCGTAAAAGTGTATCATCCCCAAGAACTCCTGCAACGCTTTAACCGACGTGGGACGCGGAAAAGCCGAAACGGCCTGGACTCGGTCGGGCAACGGAACCAAACCTTCAGCAGAAATGCGGTGCCCGAGGAAATCCAGAACAGGCAACCCAAACTGGCACTTGGAAGGGTTGATGATCAGGCCGTACGCTGCCAAACGCTGGAAAACCTGGCACAGATTGGACTCGTGCTGGCTCGCTGAGCAGCTGGCCACCAATATATCGTCCAGATAAACAAAAACGAACGGCAGCCCACGCAAAACGGAGTCCATCAGCCGCTGAAAGGTCTGGGCGGCACCTTTCAGGCCAAATGGCATGTGCAAAAACTCGAACAAGCTGAAGGGGGTAATGACAGCGGTTTTAGGAATGTCTTCATCGCGCACGGGAACTTGGTGATACCCCCACACAAGTCAATTTTAGAAAAAATCGAGGTTCCGGCGAGATTGGCAGAAAAATCCTGAATGTAGGGGATGGGGTAAGGGTCATTCTCCGTGGCATTATTTAAACGGCGGAAATCTCAGCATTGCCGCCACCGACCGTCCAATTTGGGCACCATGTGAAGCGGAGAGGCCCATGCACTGTTCGAACGCTGTACAATGCTAAGGCGCTCCATGGCTGCAAACTCTTACCGAGCGACGGACAGTTTCGCGGGGTCGAGGCGGCGAGCACGTGCGATTACCGGGGGCCCGACCGTGGGAATATAGTGCTCAACCCCATGCTTCGTTACCGTGCTAGAGAAATTAGGGACAGACAGCGATGGAAACTCTAAAAGCAAACGCTGAAAAGCATCCCCGGAGGACTCTACATTAGCCCGAATCAGGGGCTCGGTGGCCCGAGTAAAACAGGGTAGCGAAGAAAACGAGAGAGCATCAATTAAATGTCTGTTAGCAACATCGAAAAGCAGTCCATGAGCACACAGAAAATCAAAACCTAAAATAGGTACAGAGCTAGCGGCAACAACAACCCGCTGGCGGGTCCGTTTCCCTGGACCGTGAAAGCGCAAGGTGGCAGGCAGCGCCAAAGCGCTGATGGTAGAAACAGATGCTCTTTCTGCGGTGCCAGCGTGTAGCAATCCCTGCCATCAGCAAGCAGGCGGATGCTCCGGGGGAGGCAGGGGGAGGCGTGGAAGGTGCTGCCGGCGGGTCCATAGCCAGGGCGTGAACGTCGAAAGTGCGGCTAGCCAGGAGAATGCGATCCGCTTCTTTAGCCAGGGAGCGATAATCCTTCGGAGGCAGAAGCGGGGAGTTTGCGAGGTGGGCGAAGAGGAATCCCCCGTCATCCAGCCCGAGCAACGATAGCATGTTCTCCATGAGCTCAAGAGCAGTACCGCCACCCAAGCCTGACAGGTTGAGGAGCTTTTCGGCTCCTTCAGCGTCGGAGAGGGCATAGCGCCAAAGAAGCAGCTCTTTAAGGGCAGCGTATTTCCCTTTGGCAGGTGGGTCCCGGAGGAGCGTCATCGCGTGACGGGTGGCCAGCGGGTCAAGCGAGGTCACCACATGGTGATACTTCGTATCGTCTGCCGAGATTCCGCGAAGGGCGAACTGAGCCTCCACGTGTACGAACCATGACGGGGGGTCATGGAGCCAAAAGTCTGGCAGTTTCAGTGCCAAAGCAAACGTAGCTGCAACAGGAGGCGGAGGTCCGGCGGCCGCTGATGCATCCATAGCGGAGTCTGCGTTATCTTCGACCCGTAGCATGCTCGAGTCAGGGTCACCAATGTGGAGGTAAGCATCAACGACACAGAGCTCTCAGTTCTCACTCCTTCTTTATTCCTCTCCAACATCAACTGCACATATCGCGCCACAAAACACAGGAACACACTTCGTTAACACTGGGTGTGAGTGGAGCCCTCTAGTGGTCCACCACAATGTTATGCTTTGTATGTTGTTCAGTATTTTTCTATGCAAAACAAGAGGAATTTCAATAAACAGCAGTATATTCACAGTTGAAACCAGATATTTACATACACTTTAGGGAAAAAACATAAAAACTTTTTTTCTGTTAAACATCAATTTAGAGTAAACCTGTTTGTTTTAGATAAATAAATATTGAAAGATCTTTTGAATTAGTTAAATGTCAGAATAAAGAGAGAGAGAGCTGTCTCTTTTTTATCACTTTCATCAAATTTAGGAGTACATATACACTAAGTTTATTGTTAATTAATAAGATAACTCCAGACGATTCCATTCTGAGCTTCTGATAGGTTAGTAGAGTCCATGGGAGTAAATTGGTGACACACCTGTGGATGCATATAAGGCACACCCAAAACACAGAGCCTGTTTCTTTGTCATGGGAAAATGAAGAGATATCAACCAAAACACCAGGAAAAGAATTGTGGACCTCCATAAGTGTGGCTCAATTTTGAATACAATTTGGGTGCCATTTGCAATTAAGAAATACATACAATTTCTCTCTTTACTTTTAAATTTAACAAATATGTTTTTTTATATTTATCAATCTAAAAAAATAAACATTTAGTCCGATTTGATGTTTTACAATTAAAAAAGTGTTTGTGTTTTTATCTGAAGAGTATGTAAATATTAGGGGTGCAACAATACACAAAATTCACGGTTCGGTTCGGTTCGATAATTTGGTCACATGGTTCGATATTTTTTCAATACAAAAAAAATGTTCATGTCTTTTTAATTTATCATTTATTAAAATTATAAATATATATTTTAACTCAAAAGTACAGTTTTTAAATTTAATGTTGCTGAAACAACAAAATAAAAATCTTTCTGATCTTTGGAAAATCACTCATCTTTGGAAAAGAGAGTTTATTTCAGAGAAATAGCTCTTTCCAAAATAAAAGCTATACTATACGCTTCTTCTGGGCTATATTCTCAGCAGCATATTAAACATATCAGGTCCCCATAAGCAGACTAATGTGCTAACGGCTGTCTAAATGACTCGGGTAAAGTTTGTAGCATGCTTGCTTGTTGTTTTTGTCTGCTTCCACTTGTCTTTGCGCTAGGATGATGTCGGCGTAAATGTGCTGTCATATTCGTTGTGTTCCCACTAGTGCTGTCAGCGTTAATCTCATTAAAATGACAAATCTCCGTTAACAAGTTACCGAGGATCGCCCCGTGCATGGGGCTGGACGGCGCCAATGCGTTAACAAGCTAACTGCGCTAACGCACTAGTTCCCACAAATTGACCGTTGCGTGGCACATCCGACATACTGTTTTACTTTTGTCCATGACAAACTTTTTTTTTTTTTTGTGTCCATGACGCACTTACTATCGGGGTCATGCTTCACATGAAAACCAAGATAGTTCCAAATGCCTGACCTGAATGAG
The DNA here is from genome assembly GCF_963969265.1 of Rhamphochromis sp. 'chilingali'. Lineage (NCBI taxonomy): Eukaryota > Metazoa > Chordata > Actinopteri > Cichliformes > Cichlidae > Rhamphochromis > Rhamphochromis sp. 'chilingali'. The sequence goes on from NC_137932.1 coordinate 28,703,271, forward strand.
GGTGGGGGAGATTCAGTTTCGGGTAGCGTTGAGGGAGTTGCCATGTTGCAATGAGCTTAGCTTCTGTCTTGCTAGCTTGCGCTGCACTCAGTGGATCTACACTCGACAGTGCAGCCTAGGCGGAGTACTCGAACGCAGATCCACTGAGCGATCAACACAGACAGCATCGTCAGAAGAAAAGTTGACAAAACAAATAAAAAATGTTGTATTGTTCAATACATATGCGTACCAAACCGAAAGCACTGTATCGAACGGTTCAATATCGATACGAGTATCGTTGCACCCCTAGTAAATATCCGGTTTCAACTGTATATTTGATGATGTTGGTGTTTGGCTTGATTGTCAGCACAAAGAGGGAGAGAGAGGAACAGAGAGGGAGATGGAGAGGAGAATGAGGACAGAACAGAGATGGAACAAGAGCCAGGTGAAACAGACCTTTTACTCAAAAGGTTGTTTGCCAAAACTCATCAGAACATGTATTTAGTACCTTTCTGAATCTAAATAGTGTACTTTGGTAGAATTAAAAAATAAGTGTAGTGCAGGTCTATAATGATTTTTAGTGCTACTATCATCTAGTTTTGATTCTGGTTCTGTCTTGGTTAAGTCCTAAGTAGTCCTGATTTTGAACTGTTGTAGTCCTGTTTTACTTCCAGATCAGTTCTGGGTTCTGGTTGAATTGGGGTTTAGTCCTCGTGTTTTGATACAGCCCTGATTTTGTTCTGTCTTGCTGCTTAATTAAAAAAACTAGTTTAAGGTGTCCTGCATATGTGATATATATATTTTTCCTATATGAGGTCATTCTTTTTTGAACAAAACTCAAAACACAGCCTAATAAATCTTTCAGTCAGCCCCAACCCCCACATGCATACTACCCTTTAGGGCTAAGCCCCTGGTGTATAAAATGTCTGGCTCTGCCTCTGGAGTCAACAGTATCCATGACACACAACGTAACGTTCTATAATGTGTCATGCGCAAAAGCGTCAGCTCTAAGAGCCGTGCTTAGAGAGTGCTTTGTAGTGAATCAGAGTCGACTCCCATTGAGCGAGAGCCGGCTCCTCACTTAATTTCCTTTCGCTGTTCAGCTCTCACACAGTGGCTCAGCTATGCTCCAATCCCTCCATATTGTGGCTAATCACATGCGAGGATATAGGATAATATCATTATGTGAAAAACAGAGAGGGTGAGAGATGCGACAGTCGAGTGGAGCGTGCGTCTGTCCTCTCAGTAAGTGAGTGAGACAGTAGACAGCAGTGAGGAGGGCTGTGCGAGTGCTTCGCAAAAACACATATATATGGCTGACACCCGTAAACGAAGCAGCATCTGACTGCAGTTTAAAGACTTTTTTTGTCTCAGTCTTGGTGTTGGTTTTGGTCTCGCCTGGACTTGGTCTTGGTCTTGTCTTGGTCTCGATACCCTCTGGTCTTGGTATTGTCTTGGTCTCAGTTTAGGCAGTCTTGACTACAAGTCTAGTAAATATGCTTCCTGTTTCTGTGACTGCTGCTGTTCAGCTTGGCGGGTTTAGAGTAGGAAGTATGACGTGAGTGTCTCAAGTTTCTCAGGAAGCAAGCTGGCACAGCTGTAAGCAGGTGTTTTTATGACACTCCAATCAGCAGCAGGTGACTGACTCGTCATCAGCGTGGTTCCAGCAGATCTAACCAGGTGTGCCCAACCTCTGACTTTATCCCAGCTGTGACAGGCTCCATGTTGCTCAGAGAAATTGGTTTGTGGGGCAACAATCATGTCAAAGGGTATGTCTGGAAGTAGTCAGGGTGTGGCATTGAGACTGAACTCAGCTTTTCACAATATGTGTTTAATTCATGATTTACCAGCTCTGCATGGGAGGACCAAGGAGAGCTGTCTCCCTCTCTCTGCTGTCCGAATGTAGCCTAACGTAGCTCAGTGTTTCATCTCTGCCCAGAATCTGCATTTCCTTCTGTTCCTCATCGTGATCTCCCTCGTCCCTCTGTGCGTTCGTCTTTTTAGTGTTTCCCTACTTTCGCTGCTCATCCTGTGAATCCAGGATTAAAGCTATTTGTGTTTAGTTCTGCCTGAGAGTCCTGCATTTGGGTCCCACCCTAACTTGCTTCACGCAGCGTTTTATGACAATATATGAAAATTAGTAACAAAACAGAACTTTTTCATGATATTGAGATTTATTGAGATTATCTAGTGTATGTGAGTTCTGTTTGTACTCTTTGCATGATAACTGTGAGGTCTTTGTACTGCAGACTGAACCTGGGCCAGGAGACTAAGAATCAGGCCAAAAGCTTCTCAGCTGAAGGACGCAGAGAGGACACTTTTGTATAGGAATTTCTTTTATTTATGTATTAATCACATTATTTTATTGTATGATGCCTTGGTGCTACTGGATTTAAACATGTTTCACACTCATACTGTAAGACAAATGGTGGGGCTATAGTAAGGAAGTTGGGGGAAGCAGACAGCTCCACAGGTAGAGTCTTTTGTCTCTTCAAGGACTCTGGGAGGTAGCAAGGGAGTGTAAACCTTAAGGTGTGAAACAGCTGTGTACTGCCTTTTGTTCCTGGAGAAGGTATTTAACTGAGAGCCATGTTAGGCTCGGGTGAGACTCTGCTGACCGTTTGCCCCGCGATCATGCAGGCTCTCCACCAAGCTTCGGTTTTCTGTTCTTTGTTTGTGATTAAAGAATGTTAGCTATCGCTCACCGCTCGTCAGCAGGCTTTATTTAATGGAAAACTTCCACAGCACTTTCCATCATAATAAATCAGGATCAAAGTTCACAGTCACATGACAGTTATTCAGAGCTCTGACTTGGATCACAAAGACCTCAAGATGATCTACCTGCCACATACCAAACCAGAGTTGTTGTTACAGAGCACCAAGCAGGAAAATACATTATTTCAAGAAAAAACAGAAATGGTATTAAATGAAGACATTTTCCTCCTGGGAGACTGTACCATTGACTGAATCAAAGAAAAAAAAAGGACAGGACAAATTTTGTCTCTGATTTTTTGTTTTTGTGGTCTGACCCAGATCAGAGAGGAAAATAAAGTGTGATAATCCACATCAATGTACATCGATCACATCTGCACAAATAATCCAGAGCTCTGCTCCAAAACAAGCCCGGTCAATCAGTCAGTGATCACAAGCTCATCACTGCCACTGTACGAACAAGATTCCTCAGAGGCAGGAACACACAAACAGATCCCCGATGTGAATGCTTCCTGTTCACTCATCATCACAGTCTTGGGCTACGTTCACACTGCAGGTCTTAATGCTCAATTCCGATTTTTTGATCAAATCCGATTTTTTTGTCTGCTTGTTCACACTACAGATAAAATGCGACAGCAAACGCGCTCTAGTGTGCACCCTCAAAGCGGCCCGCATGCGCAAAAGAAGATGTCACACACAACGCGCTCTGTTTAGACCCAGACCAAACAGTATTGTTTGACTGATGGCCCTTAATATAAAGACTTCGGACTTTACGTTTCCCAATTTTTGCTTTAAGTTATTTTGTTATTTACATAATAATGTAAATAACCTAATAATTATCCTTATTGCTGTTTTAGAGAGGAGCGGCGCTTCAAAGGATAGTTGCAGATTTCTGTCAGAATCTGCAGATTATACAGTACACATAAAATGTTCAAGTTGTCTTCCCAACAGTTTCACTAACATCTACACGGGATGTCTTCTCGGGTGCTTCTCCGGCGCTGATAATTGGCGTCTGTCTTGTGTCAGTGACGTAAAAGACAGATTTAATGCGACATGACCATTCAAACAGCAGTCGCTTTCTAAAACATCGGATATATATTGGATACTGTATATACCACATACGAAAGTGACCCAGATTGGATTTGAAAATATCAGATTTGTGCCGTTCACACTGTCATACCATGATCGGATATGGGTTGCATGGGGTAAAAAAAAAATCGGATTTGATGCACTTTCGCCTGCAGTGTGAACGTAGCCTTAGTGACATGACCAATCAGTGCTGAGAGATGAATCACACAATAACCTCAACAAGGATCAGATCCAAGATGCAGGAAATACAAGAGTACCTCAGACCCACGCTGAAGAGCTACAAATGCAGTTTTCTGTTTTGGTAAAATATTCATCAAGGCTTATTTTTATTGTTATTAGTATTATTATTATTGTTGCACGAAGAGAGGATGCCCCGTGTTTATGACCCCTGTCAAATGATTTATGACAGATGAAGTAACAAAAGTTTATGAATGTCATAAAATCACGAAATTCATAACTCTGTAATAATGAATAATCATATCCCCCAAAAATTATGATAATGAAAACATAGCAATGGAACAGCATGATGAATAAGATGTTTGAGATATAAATGAAAACTATGGAATAATAATTCAGAACGGGGTGCAGCTGTCATTTAAAAAAAAAAAGAGGTCTTATGAAACTTTATTCTTATCCTTTCAAACTATGTCAAATTTCCATGTTATGCTTTTTTTTTTTTTGTTGTGTGTGTGTTATTTTCTATAGAAACTCTGTGTGTATAATCATGTATATTTGATACATAAAATATTTAATCTTGTATTTGTCTATTTTGTGGTTATTGAATATAAATTCGTCACGTCTTCCTGATAGACAGATGGCTGAAACAAAAGCCACCAACGTTTAAATAAGAAAACTCCAAGAGGAGACAAGCAGCACTGAGTCTGCATGCAAAACAAGAAAACCCAACAGCATTCATATTTGCTCTTTCACAGGTGGATTTCTAAAGCCAAGGTCAGTGCTGCTGTATACACTCTCAGATGGAAACACAGATGAATCTACAGATTCACAGATTTCATTAGACCATCTAAGTCTTTAGATTTTGTTGTTTTTTTGTTTTACATAAAAAATGTCAACATTTTATATTTTCCAGTGAAAGCATAGTGCAGGAACTCCAGCAACACTTAAGGGAAGATGAACAACTTTAATAATTGACCAATGCGTTTCAGCTTGTGGCCTTCATCAGGGTCATCACATTCGGCCACAAGCCGAAATGCGTTGGTCAGTTATTAAAGTTGTTCATCTTCCCCTAAGTGTTGCTGGAGTTCCTGCATTGTGAATTATTTCATCCTCTCCGTGCACCTTGGAACTAGGTGAAGTTGTGCCAGAAATTTTTGCAGTGAAAGCACAGTGACATGGGAAGATATTTTTCTTTAGTGATGTTACTGCAACAATCTCAAATACTTCTGAGATTTTATGGTCAAACTATTTGATTTTGTGGCCTTTCTCTGATGATGCAAATGTCAGGACCAAGAATCATTCAGGGTTAACAACACAGGAGAAAACAGTTGATGTAACTGTCCCTGAGACAGTTAAATAAAGGTGTTTGTTTTATATGTTTCTGTGATAAATTCATGTTTAATTTAGTTCATTTATTTGTTGGAAAGTGTTAAACATGTCTTAGATAAGATAATAAAAAGGATAACATTAATTAAAAACTTAAAATGAACTTAAAACTTAAAATACGTGATTACAAAATAAGCACTTTGTTAAAGCTGTAAAGTTTGTTTGAGGTAGAGTTTGTAATTGTCTCATGACCAGAGTTTAGCTGAGAGCACAACCATGGCATTGTAGGTCAGAACTAACATGGGTACAGAGCTACAGATGCAATGATATGCTGAAAGCGTTGCTGCTGAGTGTAGTTCACACCTTCTTACACATACTGATGTCGCAGAGTTTTGCTCAAATGGTCTGATCACATCATTACAAACGTGTGTGTTCAGTATTGAGTTGCTGTGTGTGAAAGGTGACAGCTGTGTTGGAGTTGTGTTCACATTTTTCCAGTGCAAGTGTGAAATGTATTTAGTGACTGAGTTTCAATTCAATTTTATTTATATAGCGCCAAATCACAACAACAGTCGCCTCAATGCGCTTTATATTGTACCGTAGATCGTACAATAATAGATACAGAGAAAAACCCAACAATCACATGACCCCCTATGAGCAAGCACTTTGGCGAGAGTGGGGAGGAAAAACTCCCTTTTAACAGGAAGAAACCTCCGGTAGAACCAGGCTCAAGGAGGGGCGGCCATCTGCTGCGACCAGTTGGGGTGAGAGAAGGAAGACAGGATAGAAGACATGCTGTGGAAGAGAGACAGAGATTAATAACAGGTATGATTCAATGCAGAGAGGTCTATTAACACATAGTGAGTAAGAAAGGTGACTGGAAAGGAAAAACCCAGTGCATCATGGGAATCCCCGGCAGCCTACGTCTATTGCAGCATAACTAAGGGAGGATTCAGGGTCACCTGGTCCAGCCCTAACTATATGCTTTAGCAAAAAGGAAAGTTTTAAGCCTAATCTTGAAAGTAGAGATAGTGTTTGTCTCCCAAATCCAAACTGGAAGCTGGTTCCACAGAAGAGGGGCCTGAAAAATGAAGGCTCTCCCTCCCATTCTAATTTTAAATACTCTCGGAACAACAAGTAAGTCTGCAGTGCGAGAGCAAAGTGCTCTAATAGGGTGATATGGTACTACAAGGTCATTAAGATAAGATGTGATCTGATTATTTAAGACCTTGTATGTGAGGAGCAGGATTTTGAATTCAATTCTGGATTTAACAGGAAGCCAATGAAGGGAAGCCAATACAGGAGAAATATGCTCTCTCTTTCTAGTCCTTGTCAGTACTCTTGCTGCAGCATTTTGGATTAGTTGAAGGCTTTTCAGCGAGTTTTTTGGACATCCTGATAATAATGAATTACACTAGTCCAGCCTGGAAGTAATAAATGCATGAACTAGTTTTTCAGCATCACACTGAGACAGGATATTTCTGATTTTACAGATGTTGCGCAAATGGAAGAAAGCAGTCTTACATGTTTGTATAATATGTGCATTGAAGGACATTGAACGGTTCAGAAATACTAATGCGGACCTCCGGCCCTTCACCGCTGAAGGCCTCCGTAAACACTCCAGCAACAACAAACGCCGCCGCTCGGCTAACCAATCCTTTCGCACGCTGTCTGTAACGTCACATCCCGTCAGCGCGCTGGGCTGGGTTAGTCCTCCATCTTGGCTAGCGTAGCGGCTAACGGTGAGGCTGCCGTAGAGGATGAGTAGACCCTGACTGAACCGAACCGGTACCGTGTCCCCGAGCCAGAAGCCACCACACGCCACCGGACAGGCTCCGCGTACGCGCACACCCGGTAGTGCCGGGCTGCTAGCAGCTAGCCGCCAGCAAAGAGGAACTGGTGCTCCGGTTCCGTTCGGGTCGATGCCGGTTACAGAAAGCCGGACAAGAAGCCGAGACGAGCCAAGCCGGGACAGATAACCCGCCCGGCGTGCAGCCAGGACCGGGGCCGGTGATGCTGCGTGGGAACCTGCTTAGGTAAACTCAGGCTGACGTCACGCAGGTGTTCCGGAGCGGAGCGGGGGCTTCATGACCGAAACTAACGACCCTGGCTCACTGTGACCCTGGAACATGTCCGCCAGGACCCCGCTGCCCACCGTGAACGAGCGGGACCCCGAGCACGTGAGTGCGCGTATGTTTTTCGTTTGGAAAAGTTAGACAACAACAAACAAACAGATCAGTGAGTTACTTAGTTTCTAGTTCAGTTTCTATTTAATAAAACTGTTTGTTTACTGATAAATGTAAATAACATACTCGTGACTGCAGAAATCTGACCGCTGACCTTTGACCACTGCTAATATTACCTATATATGGTTTGCATCACGGGGTTACCTGAAGCTCAGACTTCATCATTAAATAGGTGAACATCCTCCTGAGTGAGCAGCTCCAGTGTTTCTAATGCCAAGAGACATAATAAAAACATCCCAATAAAGCGCAGATGTAGGTGCTGCGATGCGATATGGCAACCTTGCTTCTGTCAGTCTGCCCCAGGGCAGCTGTGGCTACAACTGTGGTTTGCCTGCACCAGTGAGTGAATGTGAGAGTGAACGAATAGTGGAATTGTAAAGCGTTTTGGGTGCCTAGAAAAGCGCTATAGAAATGCAATCCATTGTTATTATTGTTATTATTATTATTATCATCATCATCATGATCACTGATGTCATGTCAGTGAGCATGACGTTATGTCACTGGGCGCTGCGATGTCATGTTAGTGAGCGTTGATGTTATATCAGTGAGTACTGTGATGTTCTTTATTCTTCATCATTTTGACCTATGATTTTGGGATATGTCCACAATCCACTGCTACCAGGTGCTTGCTGGATAAAAGGGTTGGAACATGAACAGATACTTTGAGCTGGGACCATGCTCCATGCTGACTGTGTGTTTATTTCCCAGCATGCCTCGGTGGACGACGGGCGCAGCGAGGTGCCATCCCGCTCTGTCCGTTCCGCCCGCTGTAAAAACTCGTCGGCGTCTGGCACAGACGAGTCACCGCATGTGGGAAACTACCGGCTGCTGAAAACCATCGGGAAGGGAAACTTTGCCAAAGTGAAGCTGGCTCGACATATCCCAACAGGATGGGAGGTGAGATGAGTCCCGGGGACTGCTGGGAAATATCCCAGACCCCCTACAGAGCACTGATCACCTGTGTGTGTCTGACAGGTCGCCATCAAGATCATCGATAAGACCCAGCTGAACCCCAGCAGCCTGCAGAAGGTGAGCACTGTCACCTGACAGGAAGTAATGTGCTCACAAGTGTCGCAGCAGAAATTACACTGAAATGGTTCAAATTATTATTATTTAGAAAGAGTCAGGCTGAAGCAGAGAACGGTGTTTTTAGGTTTACCTGAGCAGGAAACATGAAAACACTCATCTGGAGCTGGTTTACTGACTCGCTGCTGAAGTTCAAGGAAAAACGTGTTTTTAATATGTGATTCTGCCATCAAATCTCAGCCTGTGCTTTGTGCAGACTACCAAACCTGTGGTCACAGATCATACATGCGTCCTTAGTCTGAGCTCACCGCTCAGAATTCACCCTAAAAAAATAAAGCTAGACTAACGTCTGACAGTAGCCCGACTCTGTGTTCTTAATGGCGCAGGGAGCTGACGTTCATCATAATTCACATCAAGATGATGACCTTTCACCTGGATGTTTTCAGGCTGGTCTGAAACAGTCAGGTGTTATAGGTGAGTTGACCTGATGTACCTTCAGTTGCAAGTGTCTGCGTGCTGCTGGGATGATTTTAATCAGGAATGGTTTTTACAGGAGCCGTGCTGAGGCATTGATGTGATTTTTAACGTTATAATTATTGATCATTGTTCCGTAATCACACAGCTCACTTTGAAAGAAATGGTTAGAGCGCTGCGTCATCTCTCACACGCAGCTGACCTCTGAAAGACAGGAACTTTGTTTCGTACCAAACTGTTCCCATCGTTCTTGATGACGTCTGTGATTCATCCTGGCGTTCCTGACGCTGTCTGTTTCCTGTCTGTGTCTCAGCTCTACAGGGAGGTCCGAATAATGAAGATCTTAAATCACCCGAATATCGGTGAGTACCTCCTCACGTCATCACTGCACCTGTGTGACCGACCAGAGTTGCTCAGATGCCATATTTGTAATTTTCCTGGGGTTAAACAGGTGAGGGGCAGAACCTCGTCACACGGCTGTTTCATATCACCTCGCTGCTTCTATCAGGTGGTTCATGACTTTGTTTTTCTTTGCTGCGATCAGTTTGGTTTCTGTTTCTGCTCTAAGAGCCTCAGTACAAGGGAAGTTCTCTGCACTGAGCCTGAGTTCAGTGCAGAGAACTCCCCTTGTACTTCATGGAAGTACAGCCTAATGGCTTCACGCAGGGTTCAGATAATGTAAGAGAGCGAGCTGAGCTCTCTTACATTATCTGAACCCTGTCTGTCTGTGTGTGTATACACATGTACGTGTTTGCAGTGAAGCTGTTCGAGGTGATTGAGACGGAGAAGACTCTGTACCTAGTGATGGAGTACGCCAGCGGAGGTTAGTTCTTCATATATTTTAAACCAATCGGAGGCTGGGACAGGTGTGACCTTTGAACCCTGTGTGTGTGTGTGTGTGTGCGTGTGTGCGCGCAGGTGAAGTATTCGACTACCTCGTAGCTCATGGTAGGATGAAGGAGAAGGAGGCCAGAGCTAAATTTAGACAGGTAACATGTACACATGCACACACTGCCGTTACCATGGTAACACATTGGCAGTACTATCCATCGCATAATACCCAAGTGTTTCAGGTCCGTGTGTGTCTCCACAGATTGTGTCTGCAGTCCAGTACTGCCATCAGAAGCACATCGTTCACCGAGACCTCAAGGTAACGCCCCGGGCGGTTATTCTGAAGCCCCACCTAAACTTTATATGAGAGGTCTGCAGGTGTGGAATCACCTTCACATCTGAAATTTAACGTTTTCAGGTGTTTTCGATTTCCTCTTCTGAAGTTATCAAACTGTATGTAAAAATGGAAGCAGCTCCCTAAAAGCTGCATTCTCTCTGATGTCTAGCATCGGGGGTGATTCTTCTGGTTGTGGAAAAGTGAGAAATTGAGCGTCCTGCTTGGTGATCCGTTTCCTGTCAGGTCCTGTTAAAGACGGATAAGAGCAGGAAGGAGGGAGGGTTCAGAGCGGGGCTAACATCGGACGCCCCTACAGTCATCGCATAAATTTAAAAACAGCAGGAGGATGAAAACGCTCGAGGCGTCAGACTAACTGCAGTATTTTTATTTTCTCTCTGGTTTTATTTTTCGTTTATTAGTGTAGGAATAGGTTAGCACTTAGCATTAGCTGCTCACCTATTTCCATGTTTTGATATACAGGCTACAGTCATGTACAGTGAGCCAACCACTCTGACTCTCCATGTTAGCTCCTACAACTGTATTACTACAGAGTGTAGTTACACACACACAAACACACACAGGCTGACTTTGAAGCATTGAGGTTTTCCTCTGTTTTAGAGAGCTGAATCCAGCTTATGTCTGCATTGTGCTTACTGTCACAATGCAGACTTCACTCCAGCTATAAACAGGCTTCCATGTGTTCCTAACAAATGGTCTCTGCTACTCTGCAGGCGGAGAACCTCCTCTTGGACGCCGACATGAACATAAAGATCGCAGACTTTGGATTCAGCAACGAGTTCACCGTTGGAGGAAAACTGGACACCTTCTGTGGGTCTCCTCCATATGCTGCACCTGAGCTCTTCCAGGTACGCACAAAGGTGTCTGTGGTGTGTGTGGTTTTCTGTGAAGCTGCAGAGTATAGAGTGTGTGTGTATTTGTGACGTATGCTTGTGCGTGTTTGTTTCAGGGTAAGAAGTATGACGGTCCAGAGGTGGATGTGTGGAGTCTCGGGGTGATCCTTTACACGCTGGTCAGTGGCTCTCTGCCGTTTGACGGGCAGAACCTGAAGGTGAGGAGCAGGGAGGTCTGAGGATGTCCTGCAGCATCAGGACATGACAGTGATTGGTGTGTGTGCAGGAGCTGAGGGAGCGCGTGCTGCGAGGGAAATATCGAATCCCCTTCTACATGTCGACGGACTGTGAGAACCTGCTGAAACGCTTCCTGGTGCTGAACCCGGGCAAGAGAGGAACACTGGAGGTGAACCACTACATCAGCAATATAATCAATACATCATCTGTACATAATCAATACATCATATATGCATAATTCAGTTCAATTCAGAGTGAAGGATAAACAGATGAAAACAAAAACATGAACTAAAAACCTATCGACTTGGACGAGGGTGCAGGAAGTAGGGCTGTGCGATATGACCAAAATCTCATATCCCGATATAAGAATTCTATCGTCCCAATAACGATATAAATCACAAAAATGTAACGTTTTCTGTAAATTCTGTGAATCTCGGGCAGCTCAATTTGCGTGAAGTGTTTCCAGCTGCGTGTCATGTAGCTGGAGTCGAGTGTTTTAACCGATGCATGAAACGATACATTTTTAGACACAAGTTGTAACGGCCACCGTTTTCTTTGTGAGTATTTATTACACGGCGTGCTGCGGGGAAAAGCCTGTTCTAACGTTTGAGTCTAAGGTCTATTTTTTAGCACCTGGCGGCTCTTTTTTACTTCTCATCCGTAAATAATCTGCTCTTTCACGTGATTCAGTTTATTTTGAAAAGTCTCAACAGGATCTTGAGCTTTATTGTGAAAGGTTTATGTGGAACATAAACAAGCGGACACGCGATGGTGTTACCGTCGTTGTTGCTAACCATAACGCATAAAAACAGGCGCTTGTCCGTCCGTAGTGTGGTTATATTAAATATAAGAGAAATAGCGAACTTTAAGAAATTAATATAGCCAAAACAGTGACCATCAAAACGATGAAAAAATATTGCCGTAAACAATTTATTTTGCGACACCACGAAACAAACGATTGTGTAAAATGAAACGATAGACATTTTTATATCGTCATCCGATATATATCGTTATATCGAACAGCCCTAGCAGGAAGTGCACAACGCTGACTCGTTTCAGGTTTTTACTTTAAGTCTCTGAAGCCACCTGTGCATCTTTCATGTTTCAGTTCAATTAAATTTTATTTATACAGCGCCAAATCACAACAACAGTCGCCTCAAGGTGCTTGTAGACCCTACAATAATACATACAGAGAAAACCCAACAATCATATGACCCACAATGTGCAAGCACTTTGGTAACAGTGAGAAGGAAAACCCCCTTTTAACAGGAAGAAACCTCCAACAGAACCAGGCTCAGGGAGGGATGGGTGGAGGAAGACAGGACAAAGACATGCTGTGGAAAAGAGCCAGAGATTAATAACAAGTATGATTCCGTGCAGAGGGGTCTATTAGCACATAGTGAGTGAAGAAGAAACACCCAGTGCATCATGGGATTCCCCCAGCAGCCTACACCTATTGCGGCATAACTAAACAAAGATTCAGGGTCACCTGATCCACCCCTAACTATATGCTTTAGCAAAAAGGAAAGTTTGAAACCTAATTTTAAAAGTAGAGATAGTGTCTGTGTCCTGAATCCCAACAGAAAGCTGGTTCCACTGAATAAGGGCCTGAAAACTGAAGGCTCTGCCTTCCATTCTACTTTTAAATACTCTAAGAGTAAGTGTGAGAGCAAAGTGCTCTAATGGGGTGACATGGTACTACAAGGTCATTAAGATAAGATGGGGCTTGATTATTCAAGACCTATGTGAGGAGCAGGATTTTAAATTCTGGATTTAACAGGGAGCCAATGAAGGGAAGCCATTATAGGAGAAATATGCTCTCTCTTTCTAGTCCCTGTCAGTACTCTTGCTGCAGCATTTTAAATCAACTGGAGGCTTTTCAAGGAGTCTTTAGGATATCCTGATAGTCTATACATCTCTGTCCTCTGTCATGTGCTGCTTAATGTTGAAGAATCTGTCTTGAGGTGCGACTCGGTATAGATAGAACGGCACCTTCCTGTGGTTCGTGTGCTTGTCAGAAACCTGATTACCTAATTATGCATTGGTGTCATGAGCTGCTGGTTACTGTGGCAGCTTGGTCTGTTTTCATGTTTCCACTCAGTTTGAACTGAACAACGCGCACAGCTGACTGAACTTTAGCCTGATTACAGGAATCAGCTAATCGTGTGTGTGTGTGTGTGTGTGTGTGTGTGTGTGTGTGTGTGTGTGTGTGTGTGTGTGTGTGTGTGTGTGTGTGTGTGTGTGTGTTTCCCATTCTTACATATGATGAATGGTGTGTGTGTGATCACGGTTCCGTGAGCCTCCTTGAATGCTGGTTTGACACAGTTTGATCTTTAGCATCAGAAACATGATATCTGTAAAAATATTGGCTCCTTTGTTGCCATGAAATGTTTACTCTGTTGGTCCTGTGACATTAGCACAGAGTGAGATGACATCATTACACCACAGCTCAGGTCCCTCACACAGGACAACAATTACTGGGTCCTAGTCAATATAGCCATGATAAATAATCAGTACAGCAGTGATAGTGAGGGTACTAATTATGTAATTATCTGTTTATAATGACTAACCCTCACCGGGTAACACGTTACCTGAACGTTACGTTGTTTCTTTTATCAGCAAATCATGAAGGATCGGTGGATCAACAGCAGCTCTGATGAAGACGAGATGAAACCCTTCATCGAACCAGAGCTGAACATCAGAGACGAGCAGAGGATCGGTACACACACAGACACAGACGCACACACATAGACGCAGACAGACACACACTGACTGTCAGTATTGATCTGTCAGACCTGATGGTGGGGATGGGCTACTCCAGAGATGCAATCACTGATTCGCTCTCCAAGATGAAGTACGATGACATTACGGCCACCTACCTGCTGCTGGGACGCAAGACTGTGGAGGTAAGTGGTTACAGTGTTGACAGCAGGTAACGTTGGCAGGTGTAACAGGTGTAGCTGTGTCTGTGTTTCAGGTGGAGGCCAGCGACTCCTCCCTGCTCAAACCGCGGCCGTCTAGCAGCAGCCAGTCTCCGGCGCACGTCGCTGCCCCACGTAGCTCCTCCTCCAAACAAAGGCGATACAGCGACCAAGGTAAACGCCCACTCCTACACTGGGACCTGGCTCCAACCCATGGCACACTAACACCTCCTTCTTCCTCTCCTCCTCAGTGTGTTCTGTCATGGCTCCTCCCACCAGGAGTCAGGCCACCACGTCAGCAGAGTGTGAGGTGAAGCTGGAGGGCAGAAGTCAGAACACGAAGTCCAGTCCTGTGGAAACAGGAAGTCCTCTGCTGGGGAGCGCCAACAACCCCAATGTGGCCGATATCCCAGAGAGGAAGAAGAGCTTAGCTACACCCCCTGTAAGTGACACTGCAGCTTGCAGATGAGCTTGTGTTGTGCTTTTCAAAGCTCATTTCCACCTACTGCGTCTCAGTTATTGGTTGATTATTGTCTATGGTCTTCACACTTTTCATTGGCTGTGTGTCACAGGGCGGGTCCTCCAGCATGACGAGAAGGAACACGTACGTGTGCAGCTCTGCGGAACGCCATGCTGCGGTCCATAACGGCAGAGACGGCAGGTACAGTTGCCAGGTGAGTCATGCCTGCTGATCCATACGCTTTGTATCTAACTTTTGCCATCCTCCACGCAGCGCAGTGACCACGCCCCCCCAGCGATCAGGGGGTGGAGCTTCCACTCACAGCGTCAGCAGCGGAACAACTCCTCCCGACAGGCTTCATTTCCCTCGGGGGACAGCAAGTCGCAGCACATTTCACGGTGGTCAGCTCCGAGAGAGACGCACTGCCACCTACAATGGCCCCCCTGCTTCCCCCACCTTGTCACATGACGCTGCACCACTTGCCCAATCACGGGCCAGAGGCTCCACCAACCTCTTCTCCAAGCTCACCTCCAAATTCACACGCAGGTATGTAACAGCGAGGCATCATGGGAGGTTTACCGGGCAGCTGACAGGGGGCGCTGTAACGACCAGCACCAGACCCTCCAGTGTTTTCTTCTTC
Source organism: Rhamphochromis sp. 'chilingali' (assembly GCF_963969265.1). Lineage (NCBI taxonomy): Eukaryota > Metazoa > Chordata > Actinopteri > Cichliformes > Cichlidae > Rhamphochromis > Rhamphochromis sp. 'chilingali'. The sequence goes on from NC_137932.1 coordinate 28,718,577, forward strand.
TGCTACAACCAACTCTGCTTTCTTCCTCCCTTGCTTCCTTCTGCCTTTCCTTCTTCCTTTCCTGCTGCATCCATGTCACCCTTTTGCTCTTGCTTCCTGTGTCCTTGCTGTCAGAGGGATCTCAGAGCTTGAGAGGAATGGCAGAGCTGAGGGCTCCAGGTGAGTCAGATGATGTCATCATCTCTTTATTGTGATTGGTTTGGAGTGTTGACGGTAAACACAGAGACTTTCCAATCAGAGAGCAGCATGTTTGTCAGCTGATACTCTTCTGTCCATCTGCAGCCGTAACATGTCGTCGGAGCAGAAAGAGGAGCCTGCGTCCCCCGCTGCTCCTCTGCTGAAGGATGCCAAGCCTCGCTCGCTGAGGTTCACGTGGAGCATGAAGACCACATCCTCTATGGAGCCACTAGACATGATGCGCGAGATCAGGAAAGTCCTTGATGCCAACAACTGCGACTACGAGCAGCCCGAGCACTTTCTGTTGCTCTGTGTCCATGGAGATGGCCACGCCGACAGTCTTGTCCAATGGGAGATGGAGGTGTGCAAGCTGCCCCGCCTCTCACTCAACGGCGTCCGCTTCAAACGGATTTCAGGAACGTCCATCGCCTTCAAGAACGTTGCTTCCAAGATCGCCAACGAGCTCAAACTGTAGCCGCGCAGGTACGTGCGACCTCATTGGCTACTCAGGGCTTGCAAAATCGCTAGCCCGCGTGTTTGCATACATAAGATTTTCTGGAGGAGGACAGACATTTGTTTAGAACTCTTAAAGATGTCGAAGAAGCTCCCTTAAGCAATTACTTTGGTGTTCCTCCACCTCCAAACAAATGTCAGAAGGAGTCCGAACAACAAAAGAAGCGCGTATTCTCAGAAAAGTGGTTGCAGGAGGTGAGCTGGCTTCAAACAAATGATGAACGCACAGAGATGTGGTGCGGAATGTGCCGTGAAAATCCCACTCTAGCGGACAAAAACAGTGCTTTTTATATGGACGCAAACGCGCGTTTCAACTTCTTATCTGGTGCGCATCTTTTATTTTGACAGTGAATGCGCACATGCGGACCACTTATGTGCACCCGTGTAAATAACATAATGTTCTGCCGGGTGTGTTGTTGGTTTTCTCTCGATTTCTGAGTCGACAAGTGCCTTTGTTACTGGGACCAGTCATTTTAAGAAAGGCCCCCATTAGAACCCATGAGAAATGCAAGAAATGCATTGCTCAGTCTGCAATATCTTTCCCAGAACAAACACCAATTGCAAATAACATACTAAAAATAAACCTGAAAAATCTGTTTAGAACAGCGTACTAAGAGGGAACTACCACTGGCAAAATTTAGCAGTCTTTGCAAACTTCAAAAAGCAAATGGCCTAGATCTTGGTTCCACTTGTCTCTTACCCGTGACTTCAGTGGAAATTTCAAATTCAGGATCTGACACAGACGGATTCATGTCCTACACAGTTCTTACAAGTTCATAGAAATTTCTGTTCAATTAGAACCAAGTATTTGAGTTGATGATTGTAATTTTTATACAATGTTGTAATTTGTTTTTCAACAATTTTTTGATTAATGTTTTGTTTCCTTTACAATATTATACATTAAAGTATAATATTGTAAAGGAAACAAAACATCAATCAAAAAATTGCTCTCTTTTTTATTCGGGCTACTTAAATTTATTTTGGGCTACCAAAAACTGAAGAGTCCCTGCCTGAAGGGCTACCAGGGATTTTGAAATTTTGAGAGCCCTGCTACTGATTACTGGATGCTGATGTCACAGGTTGCTCTGATGATGATGACCTCTTTCTATGCACAGGGTTTCCTGACATCCTGTCAACAGCAGGGTCAGCAGTTTGTCACTGCTCCGGATCAACAGACTTGACAGCTGCAAAGCATCCTGGGAAGACATAGGAACTGTACTGCTGTTTTATTTTTGAAAGAGCCTAGCCTGACCCCTGGAGCCTGGCAGAGAGGGCGGGGCTTGTGGACAGTTCAGTGTTTGTGAATGTAGATATTTTCATTAGTTTTGTACGTGTGAGCGGTCAGCTGGTTCACCTGTGTCTCATTAAACACCTTGAACGCAGCTCAACTTCCTGTGTGGCGTCTCTGTGGAGCTAGAGGAACCTAGAGGGGCCACACCCCTGTCTCACTGTAAGCTGAGATCACATGACAGGCCTGTGTTTCGATTTAAAGGAGCCTTTGTTTCCTGCTGGTTTCCAAAATAAAAGCTGCTGAAAACCCTAAGAGTAAGTCCAGTCCTGTGGAAACAGGAAACCCTGGGAGTGTTTCAAACGGGTGTTGGCGCTGATGGAGGCTGGTGGGCGGGTCAGGATTCATAGCCAGTTCATGGTCAGAGTGAACATTTTTCTTTAACTGAGATGGAAAGGTTCACATCCTGGTTAGAGCAACGCATGTCATGCACATCTATGTGACAGCGCAGCCACAGCTCTGACCTGTACGTCCAGGTGTGTCATGACATCTAGGTCACAGCTCACTTCCTGTAACCACAGGAAGCCCGCCTTGTGGTTTTTAGCCCACGTGATGTTCAGGGGGGCATAAGGGGCGGGCGGAGCCAGATGAAGTCCAGATGTGCCTGCAGACTGAGCTCAGTCGTGTTTTCAGGTCGTTTTCGAGCACCTGGAGTTCACTGTTGGTCTCCATAGAAATGTGAATATAATCTCACCTGGATAACCTCAGCAGGAGTCGAAGATAACGGTACGTGCACGCTTTGTACGCACGACTGAGTTAAATAAAGATCCAGCTGTTGGGTGGTGCTGGGCGAGTGGGGGTGTTGTTATGCCGTACCACAGCGTACCTGTTACATCATCTCAAAGGTGGAATGTTACAGGTTAAAATCTCGGTTTGTGTTTGAAGTGCGTCTGAAACGAACTGCCACCGCTGCTTGATTAGCTGCATTAATCCTACCGACTGGGGCAGGAACACACATGCATTTCCTGCTTCAGTACCACTGGTCGGCTTGCGGTGAGGGGGTGGAGTCCTGTGACTCTGTGGAGGGTCAGCTGGATGTATTTGGTGACCGTCAGAGAGATGGAGGTGCTGCTCAGGACTTAAAAGCAGATGCCAATCAGGGAGCAGATTAGGCATAAAGTGTGCGTGCAGGGTGAAAACTGTGAACTCAGACATGCACAGCAGATTCTTGCTTCACAAACACTGGAAGGGTTACAATGACAACAGGGTTACCCACACCCTGCTTACTGGGGGAAAAATACTGTGTGTATCTGACACGGGGGAGGGGATGTTATGGCGTGGGCTTTGGCGTCTCAGCAGTATGAAGTATAGAATAGAATAATCCTTTAATTGTCCCACAAGAGGAAATTTGTTTGTAACAGCAGCCAGAAAGACACATATACAACAAACAGTACACAGAACAGAAACATACACAATTTTTCTTTCATATTTACATCAAGGACAATGGTTACTATAAACAGAGTACTGTAAATTAAATCAAATTAACTACAGATAAGAGGCAAACCAGGTTGTAGTGCGAATCGGTTGATTAAATTATTGCAGTTACAGTGCAGATGTAAACATCTATGATTGTTGGGAGCAGTTTTGATTGTACAGTCTGGCAGCTGCAGGGAGAAAGGACCTGCGGAAACGCTCCTTCATGCATCTAGGACAGGGGTGTCGAACTCCAGGCCTCGAGGGCCGGTGTCCTGCAGGTTTTAGATATTATCCTGTTTCAACACACCTGAATCAAATGATCCAGCAGTGAGCCTGTGCTGTCCTGTAATTTAGCCATTTGAATCAGCTGTGTTGGATTAAGGACACATCTAAAACGTGCAGGACAACGGCCTTCGAAGCCTGGAGTTCGACACCTGTAATCTAGGATGCAGCAGTCTGTCACCGAAGGAGCTCTGCAGTTCAGCAACATTTACATGCATGGGGTGGGAGACTCTGTCCATCAGAGATGTTATTTTGGCCAGAGTCCTTCTGTCTCCAACCACCTGCACTGGGTCCAGGGTGCATCCCAGAACAGAGCTGGCCGGTACAGAGCGGGGTACAGAGCGGGGTACAGAGCTGTACTCTCTCACACTGAGCTCCACAGAGCAGATGATGGTGAGCAAAGCAAACTGTAGCAGCAGCCCAAGAAATGAGATTTTCATAAAGTCAGTGAGCTGATCTCAGGCCAGCGGAGCAGCTTTTCACTGATTAAATCCAAACAGGAGCAAAGAGCCTCAAACCAGCAGCAGCTGAAACACAGCATGTGGTCCTCAGGAACTCACTGAGTGCAGAGGATTTTCATCCAAGTATTGAAAACTTTACATTAAAGTGTTTATATTTAAAACGTGTTGTCTGTCCAGTTACTTTAGAGCCTGTAAAAGTAGAGAACTGAGTGTAAAAAATAAAAAATTCTGAACAGTTGGTGCAAAACTTTATTAAAGCTGAGAGTCTGAAGTTCACTTACAGACGAGACGGCAGAGTGAAGGCCTTACCTTTACTCCAGGGAGAAAACGGTTCCTTCATCAAGTCCAAAATTCCTCCATCCGCACAGTCACACACCTCCTGACACCATCAGGAATGCCCAGCTGATTAGTGGGTGTAACAAAGGTCCCCACGACTCCAAGGGTGGTGTCAATGTGGCGAGTCTTATTTTTTTTCACAATGTGCAACTCTGCTGTCCATCTCTTTGGGCCCCGAAGGCAAATATCACACTTTTCTACTCCCGGAGCTCCCGGAGCTCTCAAAGCACTTTATACAGCATGTGAGGGCAAAGGCAGGAAGTGAACTGACAACACAGTAGAGCCCTCCACATTCCCAACCCACGACATCATCTCAGGTTGGATCTCTCGCTGTGTCACCATCACTACGGACCCATACAGGTGGGGCAAAAAGGCCACTTTAAAGTCTTGAAGAAATGCTGGAAATATGAACATTTTAAGGTACACTACCTGTCAGTCAAAGAGGCCATGCCCCTGATAATAGAAACAGTGGATGTGTAAAAACATTCTCCCCTCGTGCAGCTGTTATGGGGCAAATTATTTTGGTATCAGGCTGTAAATATGTTTAGCACGGGAGTCTCTGAGGTCTGATTCAATGCTGCCTCTGCTGAATGCTAGAGGAACTGCAGGTTTAGAACTTCAGCTTCATGCTTAAGCAGAGGTTAGCTTGGCCTAAACTTGAACCATTGTTGTATTTAATGTTGAATAAAAGCCACGGGAGGTCAGGGGATCTGAGGAGAAGCTGCCCAGGTGTACGTACTGCAGCGTCAGCCACACGTTGCACAACCCGAGGTTACACTTTGGGTTTCTTGTAGAACATTCAGCTGGACTCTAACCAGGATTCAGCTCTCAAGGTTAGGAGCACATTTGGAGATTAAAACCTCTCCACTCTGTTTAAATAAGGGCACAGGAAGTCAGAGGAGGCTCACCAAGAACAAGAAGCTGCCTTCAGTCGTTCTAGGTCTGTTACTGTTTCCTGATCACAGATACTCCTCCTGTGGTACACAGCGATGTTAAACGAGGGGAATTCATGACACAGACTTTACATATAGCTTCAGGTTATTTTAAAGAATGAATCCATCCAGAATAGTCAGAACAGACAATGTTTCTTTAATGAGCTATAAAGTGGTTTAATGTGATGCCCTGAGTCTCGTCCTTCAGCTGAAAATGCCCTCTGACTTTTTACAGAGATGGAAAAACCTGTAGAGGAGCAGCTGCTGCACATGTTGCGGGAATTGGATGAGGAGGATCTACGATATTTCCAGTGGATCCTGCAGAATGTGCCTGTAGCTAGTTTCCAGGCCAGAAAAAAGATCCGTCTGGAGAAAGCAGACATAATGGGAACAGTGGAATTGATGTTCCACACGTATGCTTCCAAAGATGCTGTGAGGGTGACAAGAATAATAATGAAGAAGATCAAGAAGAATAAAGGTCAGTGAGAGGAAGGAGAAACGTATCTGGACCACTGATCATTGATCAATGGCCATGAGTACCATTAACAGAGTTGGGGAATGGCTGCAATCACAGCATTGTAACATGGTGTCTTACACCTACCAGGCCAGTCATTTTCCAATGATGTGAGAATGTACACATTCTCTGCTGGTTTGAGCAGGGAATCAAGGAGGCCATTTACATGAAAAGGGAAAGACTATCTCTGAATCGAGGAGGGGGCCTAAGGGTACTGAACTGAAATGAATTAGGTGATACCTGAACCCTACAGAGGTTGCACAGGTAGTCCAACTCCTCCAATGGTGTGAATCTTTCTGGCCAAAAGATTCATGAGGGCGTCCTGAGGGCCAGGCTTCCTCTAGTGGGTTTGTGGGGCCTTATTGGGATTTTCCATAGAATACCAGATTTGGTAGATCCACCACTGGCACCCTGTGTTTCTCATGGATTAGGGCAAGTTCACCCTTAGCACATGTGACAGACTTGAAAGGGTCTGTAGAAAAAGGAGAGTATTATGCGCCATCATTAAGACACATACAATGGCACATACAATTCAAGACACATATACAAACCTCCATCTGAAGTGATAATTCCAATTATTGGACTTTCACTACACACACACAGCCAGTTGCTGTTTACAAGCAGCTGAACATCTGCTTTCATTAAAACCAGAAAGGAAGTGACGAGGTCAGAGTGCATGTTTGTGAAGTCTCCGTTAATAAGAGTCTGGTATTTGGCCTCTTTTCTTTAATTACAGCTTGTGCACTACGTCATTAATAACACTGTGTAGATATACGGAGGTATCACTTATATTACCTTTCAGGCTTTCAGCATAGAAACTGGAGCATCAGGCTAAAAACACCTCTTTAATATCTAAACATAAACAGATCTTTATTATGTGCATAGCCCTAAATCACTACAACTGTCAATCCAGAGTGTCAACAAATGTTGTTGACACTTTTTTAAACATGGGTAACACCGTTTGAATAATCAGCGCTGTTAAAGATTTACAATGAGCAGGCTACAATAAACATGCTTACAATTTGAAAGGATCACAGGATGTTGTGGGGCAAAAAACAGTCACAACGCTGAGCATTGACGAAATCTTTCTGCAGGGTATCTGATACACATTTACCTGCAAAGACATGGGCATGCTCCGTTTCACAAACTAACATGGCAACAGTAAATAAAGTGGCCTCCACGTTCAGACCTCCATCTTGCCCACATCAGTCTATGTTCACATAATAGAACCAAATACTTGTCATATACTTGGAGTAACAAACATCAGAGAATTAGAACTGAATAATAAACATCAGGACACCAGTGTGGGACACACATGAACAAGCTCACCCACCCGGTCATGGAACATTTGCATCTAACCTAATTTAAAGAACTGATTTCTGCTAGCTAGCTTCATAGATAAAAATAAAACGGGTCTCTTTTACATAACAATGAAAATGCACCAGCATACACTGAGAAGCTCATACTTCCCTTGTTACGGTGACTTCCTTAAGTTTATCTAGTGGAACAACAGCCAGCCACCTCTCCCATGTGTCCTCACTCTCCTCCAGATTCTCCTCTCTGTGGCCCAAAACACCTCACCTAGGGGGAAGTCCAGGAGGCATCCTAGTTAGAGGCCTGAACCACCCCAACCAAGGACCAGTAGTGGCTCTACTCTGAGTTCCTCCCAAAGGACCATCAAACACCCTCAGAGGAAACCAATTTCGGCCGCTTGTATCCATAATCTTATTCTCATGCTCAGAAAACTGGTTCATGCATTTATTACTACGAGGCTGGAGTATTGTAATTCATTATTATCAGGCTGTCTAAAAGTTTCTGAAAAGCCTTAAGTTGATCCCAAAGACAGCTGGCTTACTTGTTGTTCCTAGAGTATTAAACCCATTAAAACTAATGGGAGTGTGGACGCTCGTGTCGGTTTTAGGTCATACTATCTCTTCAAACTTTAGAGTAACTCTTATACCAACTAAGAGTCCAACGGTTCCTGAAAGCATCCGCTCTGTGCTTTTTCAGTAATATTATGATTGTTACGGTAATCCCAGGCATGACGCCACATTCAAATCTTGGTAAATAACACAGAAAAAAGAAGCCAAATGAAATGTCTGTTTTCCATAGAGCTCCATTAAACAATCACGGTCTTCTCTTAACCAAATTTCATCTTTGTGGGGCTGCTGCAACCTAGGATTACCGTAATGACCCTAATGTCACTGAAATGCTGCACCTGACAGCAGTGACAGGTTACGCTTTAGAGGGTTAAAAGAAAATGGGAGGCAGAGCCTTCGGGTTTGTTGTCTAAGGTGATTGTTGTGATTTGGCAATATAAAAATAAAACTGAATTCTCTCGATCACTAGCCACAGGTCGTTACCATAGGTGAGGTTACGTACGTAGATAAACCAGAAAATCAACAGTTTCACTTTTACGCTTAGCTCTTTCTATACTACCATAGACTGGAGCAGCATCTGCAATGATGCAGATACTGCAATCCATCTCTTAATCTTGTGCTCCTGTCACATTAACAAAACCCCAAGATACTTAAACTCCTCCTCTTAAGGTAGCAACTTGTCCCTGACCTGGAGTGGGCGTTCCAAGTGTTAATCCTTTATATTCATCAATCAACAAAATGCAGTGAATGAACAAAAGAGAAATCTAAATAAAAACAATATTTGGTATGACCACCTTTGCCTTCTTCTAGGTATACTTGCACACAGTTTTTGAAACATCTTGGAGAACTAGCCACAGATCTTCTGTGGATGTAGGTTTCCTCACATCCTTCTGTGTCTTCATGAATCCCAGATACACTCGATGATGTTGAGATTGATTGATCCCTCGGGATAATTTATTTATCTGAGGGAAATTGTTTTAAAGACTGCCAGACGATCTGGCACCATCATGAGCACCAATGTTCCCCCTAAGCTGCGCGTGTGCACAATCGCACAGAAAATCTGCGTTGTGCACAAAAAAAAATCTAACCTGAGTTGAAATTAAAATAAATACGTTAAAAATCATTCTGTTTTGCAGTGTGAGTCAGTAAGTGACCGGTGACTGGCTACTCCAACCAATGATGCGATTCACATTTATATATACGCAGCTAATCAACGTCAATGACAGGCTATGACAGCGTCCTTATGGGCAGACACCGGTGTTTTAGCTAGCAAAGCGGCGTGGCTGATGTGGAGTGAAGCCACATCAGCACTCGAAAGCACTCTCTACCTGTGAGCAAAAACAAAACCAAAAAACCCCCCACCCTTTCCTATTGGTGGAAAAATGTACCATGTCAACCAATCAAAAAATGATATGGCAACATGGCATTTAGTTTTTTAGCAAGGAGGGAAGTTTTAGGAGTGACAGCGGCGTTTTAAGATGTGTGAGATTCGCGACATTTAGCGTGTTTGGAGTCTAAAATGAGTGTGTTGTCTTGTGTAGTTAGTGTGTAGTGTAGTTAATAGTTTTGTTGTGTGTGTCAAAACAATGAGGCGACTGCTGAATGTTACAGGTGTTAACAGGAGTGATATATCTCCTGTTGTCAGACCTACAGGTATCAGGCTTGTGATGTTCTCTTTTATCTCATAGTCGACAGAAATTACTTTTTGGAGAGGCACAAATAATTTGTGTGGCATTAAATTTGATGCAGAAAACCTGATTGTTCTGTAAATAGTTTGAAATGTTTATTTAGAAAAACCGCCTTGGCTGCATTTTTAGGTAAATAGCTGCAAAAAACTTTGTTGTTTGCAAAACTCAGTTACTTTGTTTGAAGTAGTAACTATGTAATTAATTGCCCAACATTGGTCATTATATACTGTATTTTGCAGACAGAGAGTTACAGGACTCTCTCCCAGAACACGGACTCATACTCATAATGCAAGTCAGAGCTTTATTTTTTTTATTTTTTAAAAAAGAACAGCAAGTTGTGTTTTCAAAATTCGAGTTCAAGTTATTTTTACTTCCAATAGTGTTTACATACACAGGTCATGAACAAGTTGTTTTTTTTTAAATTTTCATTGTAAGTGGGCTAAAGCAGTCAATTAAAAGTAGTGTAACATAAATGTAAATGCTGTAATTTGATTTTTTTTTTTTTTTTTTTTTTTGTGTGTGTCCCATTTGGAGCTTTAGCCATCAGAATTGTTGTCTTAAGGCCAAGAAAGATGCCAAGCGGATTTATTTTACCAAGTGGATCATCATGGCCTTGCCATATTTGATTGACCTTTATTATAATTATGTATTTATTTTATTTTCGGTTGCTACAAACGGGACAGACATGACTTGGGGATAGGACAGGGAGAAAGAATGAAAGAAAGAGAGGGAGAGAAAGAAAAACAGAGGGGAGAAGAGACGGTGAGAAAGGGGAGAAGAAAGAAAGAAAAACAAACAAAACACCTGGATCACCTGTATGGAGAAAAAAAAACAGAAGAGAAAGCAAACAAAAAAAGAGCAACATAATAAATACAGCACCATCACAATAAACTAGCTAGCAGTAGATAACAGAAGATACTAAATATTAAACGCTATTGTGCAGCACTCAAGATAGACAGCGCACAATGTGCTTTGAGGCAGCAGCCAAGAAAGGTGTAGTCCGCGTCTGTGAACACCCGTGTGTACACCTGTGTGGATCAGCATGCTTGTATTCCAAAGGTTTCTCCATGTAACGATCTGCTAGGGAGTGTGGGGAGCCATAGCCCCGTCCCCCAGGGCATGAAGCAGGTATGGAGGAGATCCAGGCCCCAGACATCCAGAGGCCCCAGAGTACGAGGACCCGAGGAGGACCACCAAAAAGGGGTGGAACCGTGCCACCCTCCTGGGAAGAGCTGAGTAGCGCCCCAAACGAGAGGTCACCCAGCAGCTACGGAGCAGAGGCCAGAGGGGGTTGCAGTGGCGTGCCCGCGGGCTCTGCCGGCAGCCAGCTGTGCCAGAGAGGACCGAGCTTCAGGCCCAGAGGCCTGAGGGCACCCCACCCCCCGGAAGGGGCCCAGCCGGGCCACAGGCGCCAGGCCCCGCCAATCGGCCACTAGGAGTGAGCCGGTACATACATGAGTGCCCAGCCCCAGTCGACAAGAACCACCAACACACCAACGTCTGAGGGCATCAGCCACCGGCAGGGAGTGTGGTGAGGGGAGATAGGCCTCCATACTTTGGAGGGCCTGAGATGTACCCAGAGAGGTTGAGTCTAAGACCCCACCTGACATATAGACACAGACGAACAGGCGCACGCGGACACAAACGTGCATTCCCACCCCCATATACACAACCAAATACTCGGCACTCACCCAACGTGTAGACAGACACAAATAGACACTGCACAGACAGTCACACTCCCCAAACATACTCTATATCCCAGGTCCGGGTAACCCCGCCCCCAGAGGGGCAAGCCGCACCTAGACCCAGGAGATGTAACCCTTATCTCTGGGGTGGAGGCAAGCGGACCACCTCCTTATCTGCAGTAGCAGGGAGGCCCCGCATCCCAGACCCCAATCTGACGGCCAGCACCTCCTCCCAGCCCCCCAGCCCTGACGGCTAACAGAACCGGGGTGAGTGAAGACCCCAAACCTCCCTACGCCCGCTCATATGTAGTGTTGCTGTGTGCTGTTCTAAAGTACATTTAAAACACAGGAGAGCACGGCTCCTCCTGAAAACCCTTAGTGTCTATATGCATTTAAAATTGAGGGTAGGGCACCAGCGCCAGAGGTGGGTTGGAAAACACCGACCATCCTCTGGATGTTGTAAAACGTGCCCACCCCCAAGGCCCTATATGTATGTGTTATGTGAGAGTGTGAGTAATGTGGATGTCTAGGTTGCAGAATAAAATTGAGGCACAGGCGGCCAGAAGGGGACAGAGGGGACAGTGCCTTCCCTGCACCCTGGTGACATACCTGCACCCCAAGTCCTGTGTGTGTGGGTGGGTGTGGTAGAGCGGGAATAGGGAGGCAGCTGAGGATGGGGAGGGAAGAAAGGGAGGGGCAAGTGTGCCCCTCCCTGGGGCCAGCTCCCCCGCTGACCCCAGTAGGAACCCCCACACTCTGGAACCCACCAGGGCAAGGGGGCCCAGGCCCATCCAGACCGGGGCCCGCAGCAGCAGTACCGCCCAGCCCCACAGAGTCCGGGGCAGCCCACCCGACTCCACCCCAGAGAAAACTGCACCCACCCCATCATCCAATCATCTCCCAAACTACACAAGACAATAGACACCCAGGTTGAGTTCGTTCTCTACCTCTCCTATATCTCTCCCCCACCTGCAGAGTGAGCTCCTGTAGAGAGGAGACCACCTGCAATGATATATCAACCTCCCCACCAGTTAGAGAGCCCCCTAGTTGGGCCGATGCACCAGAGGTCCCCTGCACTGGGGCTGAGCCCCCCTGCACCCACCTACCCACAGCTCTGGCAACACAACAGCCAGGATCCAAGCCCCCAAGGCCCAGCCAGCACCCCAGACTGGGGGCAGAGCACCCCCAGACCCCCAAGCCTCCACGCCCATCCCGGACCCACCCATGGGCAGCCAGACTACCAGGCCAGTAACCAACATCCGCCAGCACAAACCCTCCCCCATCTCCGCTGTACGTAGCCACAAGGAAAACACCATCTAAGAGCCACCAGAGCCCCTAACCAGGTCATGGCCACATCCCCCGGGTTAGGCCCTCCAGGGAAAACATTCCTAGGGACTCCCCAGATGCCCTGAGGCCTTCCCTACCCCCATATCAACCACAATAGCGAAGGCAGGACCAAACCATGACCCCCCACCCCCACTAGGTGATGAAGCCGATCAAAGGAGCCTAAAGGGATTGATCAAATGTGATGGCAGAGGCTGTATCAAGACTAATGTGATCTATTAGATGGTTTTTATATTGGTTAGAATTAAGATTATTTTTTATTTTTCCAGTTAATGAGGACCATTTTCTTGGCAATGCATAGGGCCGTAAAAACAATGTGGGCTGTGTTTATTTCTGCAGTGACCTCATCCAAGTTGCCCAGCAAGCATACTAAAGGGGAGGCTGGAATCTTACATTTCAGACACTTTGATAAGTCTTCACATATCTCACGCCAAAACTTCTGAACTGGTGGACAGAACCAAAGAGCTTGGATGTAATTGTCCGGTGTATTTGGTCGTGTTTGTAATTCAGCTTCACTGGGATTAAATTTCTTTTTTACTAAGGATTTAATTTGTTGATATTCCAAAAATCGTTTCTTGTTGATCCCATATTGTGTAACTAGTCTGTCAAGTGAAATAAAGTCTGTTCCTTCCAATATATGTTCCAAGTATTTAATTCATTTGCAACTCCAATCTGGAAAGTTTATCATATTATTGTTTTGTAATATGTCCGGATTGTTCCAGATAGGTGTACGTTTGCATGGGATTAATGAAGACTCTGTCATTTTTAGAAACTCCCACCATGCTGTCAGAGAAGAGCTGATGTTGATGCTTTTAAAGCATTCATGTCGTTTAATGTTTGAGCTGATAAATGGTAGGTCTGAAATTTCTAGGTTATTACATAGTGCCTGTTCTACATCTATCCAAGGTTTGTCTAAGAGGGTGTGTTTAAACCATCTAGAGATGAACTGAAGCCTGTTGGCTAAAAAATAGTGATTAAAGTTAGGCAGATCTAATCCTCCTTTATCCTTGGTCTTTTGTAGTGTTTTTAAGCTGATACACAAAATTCACGGTTCGGTTCGGTTCGATACTTTGGTGTCACTGTTCGATATTTTTTCGATACAAAAAAAAATGTTCATGCCTTTTTAATTTGTCATTTATTAAAATTATAAATATATATTTTAACTCAAAAGTACAGTTTTTAAATTTAACCCTAACCCTTGTGCGTGTTTTTTATTTTGACAGCGAATGCGCACCTGCGGACCACTTATGTGCAGCCCTGGTTATTTAGCTCGTCATATTGCAGCCACAGAAATTCTTTTGTCCATGAAACCATAAAGCTGCACTTTCTTTTTGCCTTATAGTCTGATTTGTCATAACTTCTCCGTTTTGCGGTAAGCTTTTCTTTGGCTGTCACTTCTTCACCCTGACCTGTCTTATTTGGCTCAGCAGAACTGAAATATATATCCTGCTGCTTTTACACATGCACTCACATAAGCTCAGCGATTCTCTGCGCGATGTTAAAGTTCATTCGATTTGGGTAAGAGAAGAAAGCAGGCTGAGTCCGGGGTAGGTGTCAAAAATAGTGATCTTTATTTTACACACTTTGCGCAGTCAGTGTGGGAAGACAATTTGCAATACAATCCTTCCGCGAATGGACCGTCCCGCATCCTTATATTGCCATGATGACATCACAGTTAGATCTTTACTGGAAATGATAACAATTCCCCACCTCTCAAAAAGTTCTCCTTATATGGACATCAACTGCTACTTTTAGAGAAAAACAAGTGTGTATTATATTGTGCATTTTGTGAAAGTATATCTATCAGAAAAACTGTCCTCAGACAACCCTCCTATTTTACTCAGTGTGTGTGTGAACGTGCGTGTCTTACATAAGGGTGTGCATGTTGTTACAGGCCTGAGTACGTGCCGTACTGCCTGTACACAGGCCTGGGTCCAACAGGACCCACCGGTCCGAGCGGTTAACTGCTTAAGCAAATAGAAAGAATAATACAGAACAGCAATGGACTGACTAGAGTACTGATAATCTGTGTGCATTAATATTTGCTCAGAGTAACATAGATGTGATTCAAAGATTATTCTGTCAACTGATTCAACAATGGTAAATGATTAATCAATGATAATTCTGATTATAACTGTGGTCATAAGAATACAAAATAAAATATCTCCTGGGCACAGCGATCAACCTCTCACATGTTTAAGCTTGCTGCGGGAGATTTCACTTGTCATGTTTGCATAGTAAGCTAACGATTAATAAGACGATGTCAGAGGAATTGGTGCACAAATTATCATCACTCACAGATCAGTGCTGTCGCTCTCTATACACAGTTCGCACGATTGCAAAGTGAAAGCAAAAAAACAAGCGCAAATTCAAACGCGATTTCAATATGTCACATATTGACAGTGGCTCACCGATGCCAATGACATAATTACCCAGCTACATTTCTGAAAGAATGCAAAAGCATTGACATATATTTTTCCTTCCTACAATAGCCCGACGGGCAGGGAAGAGATAGATTTTGGTAGCCCGACTGAAAAAATCGCTAGCCCCAGGACGTCGGGCTAGCGATATTGCAAGCCCTGTATCTGATTGAGGAATCACTCATCTTTGGAAAAGAGAGTTTATTACAGAGAAATGTCTCTTTCCAAAATAAAAGCTATACTATCCGCTTCTTCTGGGCTATATTCTCAGCAGCATAAGGAGAATCATGTGCTAACAGCTGTCTAAATGACTCGGCTAAAGTTAGTAGCATGCTTGTTGTTTTTGTGTAATGGGTAAAGATTTCCATCTAGCCAGATCGCCTTCTACTGTCTTTAAAAGTGGGATGTGGTTTAATGTAGTTAATTCTGAAAGCTTAGGAGAGACATTAATACCTAAATATTTTATATTTCCAGATTGCAGTGGGGAAGGAGAAGAATTATGGAAGGAGCAATTAATCAGAAGAACTGTAGATTTTGACCAGTTAATTGAATAATCTGAGACACTTGAGAAAGAATTTATCAATGCAATTACCCCAGAGAGATTGGTTTGTGAATTTTGGAGAAAAAGTAACACATCATCCACATAAAGGCTGATTTTATGTTCTACATTCTTACATTTTATGCCCTTAATTGTTGTAGCCTGTCTAATTGCTGCTGCTAGTGGCTCAATAAAAATTGCAAACAGTGAAGGGGAGAGTGGGCATCCCTGTCTGGTGCCCCTCAGGAGAGAGAAGCTGGAGGATGTTTGGTCATTTGTTCTGACACAAGCTGTTGGGGAGTTATATAATATTTTTAACCAGTTTATGAAAGAGGATCCAAAACCAAATTTGTGTAAAGTTGCAAATAGAAATTTCCAGTTAACTCTGTCAAATGCTTTTTCCGCATCTAAAGAAAATATTATGGTTTCAATGTTTTTACTGCATGAGTAGTCTATTAAATTAAGTAATCTACGTGTATTTGTTGATGAGTGCCTACCTTTTATGAAACCAGTTTGGTCAGGATGAATTAAAAGGGGGTTATTTTCTCTAATCTTTTTGAGAGAGCTTTGCAGATTATTTTAAGGTCTAGATTAATAAGGGATATTGGACGATAGCTTGAGGGAAATACAGGGTCTTTCCCTGGTTTTAGTAAGAGACTGATATTTGCAGAGTTCATATTTGGTGGTAGTCTACCATTTTCTTTGATTTCCTGCAACATCCTGTGAAAAACTGGTGCCAGAATCGTCCAGAATTCTTTATAAAAATCTGTTGGAAAACCGTCTGCACCTGGAGCCTTATTATTGGGCATACTTATCAGAGCTTCCTGGAGTTCACCTGGCGTTAGTGGCGAATCCAGTGCCATTCCTTGGGTGTCTAATAATTTTGGAAGAGTTATGTTGTCGAGAAATTGATCAATTTCATTTTTAGATGGGTTTATTTGTTGTGTATATAAAGTTTCATAGAAATCACTAAAAAATTTGTTTATTTTCTTAAGATCATATATTATATTCCCAGATAAATCTTTAACAGCACATATAGTTGTTTTTTCTTTATTGATTTTTAACTGGTTAGCAAGAAATTTTCCGGATTTGTTACCATGTTCATAATTTTGCACGCAAAGTCTTTGTACTAAGAATTTAGTTTTTTTATTAATAATTTCATTTAATTCTAGTTTTGTCTTACGTATTTTGTTTAATATTTCTTGATCTTGGTGTGACACATAGGCTTTTTCTAAGAATTTGATGTTTTTTTCTATTTCCTGAATATTTTTGTTTTCTTCTTTCTTCTTATGTGATGAGAAAGAGAATATTTTACCTCTAATCACGGCTTTCCGTGCTGATGCTGTTCCAGGAATGTCATTAAAGCCTAAATATAAAGTCCATTCTTTTTTAAAGTATTTGATAAACTCTTCATCTTTAAGTAGTGATGTATTAAATCTCCAGTTTTTACTTGGTGTAGTATTATTCTTCTGTATTAGTGTTAAAGATACAGGAGCATGATTGCTGACAGCTATAGGATGAATCTCAGTGTCTGAAATGTTACTCAGCAGTGAGCTGCTGACCAGACAATAATCCAGACGAGAGTAAGAGTGATGAACATGTGAGAAGAAAGAATATTCCTTACTGTTGGGGTGAAGGGAGCGCCATGCATCACAAAGACCAAAGTCGCTCATATACTGTTTGATTATATTTGTGGACTGCCAATTACGCTGAGTTCCTGCTGTATTGAGCCTATCCATTTCTTCATTTAGTCCCAGGTTGAGGTCTCCCCCAAGAACAATTGTGCAATCTAGGTGTTCGGAGAGTGTACTAAAAAAACCGTGAAAGAATGAGGGGTCATCAACATTTGGACCATATATACTTACGATACATAGCTTTTGGTTAAGTATAGATAGTTTGACAATTAGGAATCTGCTCTCTGGATCTACAGTGGGGCAAAAAAGTATTTAGTCAGCCACCGATTGTGCAAGTTCCCCCACTTAAAATGATGACAGAGGTCAGTAATTTGCACCAGAGGTACACTTCAACTGTGAGAGACAGAATGTGAAAAAAAAATCCATGAATTCACATGGTAGGATTTGTAAAGAATTTATTCGTAAATCAGGGTGGAAAATAAGTATTTGGTCACCTCAAACAAGGAAAATCTCTGGTTCTCACAGACCTGTAACGTCTTCTGTAAGAAGCTTTTCTGTCCCCCACTCGTTACCTGTATGAATGGCACCTGTTTGAACTCATCATCTGTATAAAAGACACCTGTCCACAGCCTCAAACAGTCAGACTCCAAACTCCGCCATGGCCAAGACCAAAGAGCTTTCGAAGGACACCAGGAAAAGTATTGTAGACATGCACCAGACTGGGAAGAGTGAATCTACAATAGGCAAGCAGCTTGGTGTGAAAAAATCAACTGTGGGAGCAATCATCAGAAAATGGAAGACATAAAAGACCACTGATAATCTCCCTCGATGTGGGGCTCCACGCAAGATCTCATCCCGTGGGGTCAAAATGATCATGAGAACGGTGAGCAAAGATCCCAGAACCACACGGGGGGACCTGGTGAATGACCTGCAGAGAGCTGGGACCAAAGTAACAAAGGTCACCATCAGTAACACACTACAACGGCAGGGAATCAAATCCCGCAGTGCCAGACGTGTTCCGCTGCTGAAGCCAGTGCATGTCCAGGCCCGTCTGAAGTTTGCCAGAGAGCACATGGATGATACAGCAGAGGATTGGGAGAATGTCATGTGGTCAGATGAAACCAAAGTAGAACTTTTTGGTATAAACTCAACTCGTCGTGTTTGGAGGAAGAAGAATACTGAGTTGCATCCCAAGAACACCATACCTACTGTGAAGCATGGGGGTGGAAACATCATGCTATGGGGCTGTTTTTCTGCCAAGGGGACAGGACGACTGATCCGTGTTAAGGACAGAATGAATGGGGCCATGTATCGTGAGATTTTGAGCCAAAACCTCCTTCCATCAGTGAGAACTTTGAAGATGAAACGAGGCTGGGTCTTCCAACATGACAATGATCCAAAACACACCGCCCGGGCAACAAAGGAGTGGCTCCGTAAGAAGCAAGCGTCAGGGTGGGCATGACCAAGATAACAAAAAAAGGCTCTAGAATCTGAAATGGAACTAACTTACCTTACCTTCAACTAATGGTCAGTGTCTACCTGGAACTTACATAAGCACAAACAGCAAAGAAAACGAACAACGCCACCCTCAGGTGTGACCAGTGTTGGGAAGAAATGGAATACATGTACTGCCGTTACGTATTTAAAATACAAAATATGACTAACTGTATTCCGTCACAGTTAACACCATTACACCTTTAAAAAGGTGGTATTCAGAATACAGCTACTTTGTTAAAATAAATGGATTACACAGCGGTCTTTTGCTGTTTCATATATTAGTCTACGCCCTCTCTATTTTTGGTAATTCCACGCCAGTGGAAGCCCAAACAAATTATGATTATGACACCTGTTTATTTTACGTGTAGTTGTTTTTTTCCCTGTGTAATAATATTCAACATTGCTATCAATACATTTTTCAAAAAATGCCTCTCAGTGCAAAATGGGTTCAAAGACATAAACAACTGTAGGATACTGTTTGTCCGTGATTTAGACAGGGGGAACAAATCGTGGCAGGATCAGCCTGATATTATTTGTATCCCACTATAACTTTACTGTATAAAGAACTAACATCTCCAAAATGTCAGCAGTAGTTTGTCATTACAACAAGTGTTTGGGAACTAAAAATCAAGAAGGTGGGATACTGTTTGTCCCTGATTTAAACAGCCCAGCGCTGCTCCAGATGAAGGGAAAACCAATTATGCAGGGGAGACCTACCCTGGCACTTGTGCAGGTGAAGCCAAAGGGAACGACATGCTTCACCATATTTTCTAGTCTTTGACTTAGAATGAAGTTGGTTTGGAAACATATTCAGCTATGCTTCATCTCCTGCTTTGCGTTTGTGTGGGCGCCCCGTGCTAGCAGTGTCCAAGCGTTGTTGTTTTTTTTTCCTTTTCATACCGTGTTCCCCCTTCAATGGCTCTGTGCCCCCCCTAGGGGGCGGACCCCACACTTTGGGAAGCTCTGCTTTACTCTCATTGAGTAACGTAACGGAATACGTTACAAAATACACTTTGGAGCATGTATTCTGTAATCTGTACTGGAATACATTTTAAAAGTAACCTTCCCAACACTGGGTGTGACGACCAAAGACAACACACAAAATCATGACCTGGGACATAACACTTAATGAACTTACACATAAGCTTCATATTATCTAAATATGTGTTGTTATTTTACTCAGAGTTTCTTCTAAAGTGTCAGCCTAACCTGAAGAAGAAGATCCAGTTTGTGTTTGGAGGAATCGCTAAAGCAGGAAACCCAACCCTTCTGAATCAGATCTACATAGAGCCCTACATCACAGAGGGAGGGACTGCAGGGGTCAGTGATGAACATGAGGTCAGACAGATTGAAACAGCATCCAGGAAACCAGACAGACCAGAAACAACAATCAGACAAGAAGATATCTTTAAAGCCTCATCTGTTAAAGATAAACCAATCAGAACAGTGCTGACAAAGGGAGTGGCTGGCATTGGGAAAACAGTCCTAACACAGAAGTTCACTCTGGACTGGGCTGAAGACAAAGCCAACCAGGACATCCAGTTCATGTTTCCATTCACTTTCAGAGAGCTGAATGTGCTGAAAGAGAAAAAGTTCAGCTTGGTAGAACTTATTCATCACTTGTTTCCTGAAACCAAACAAGCAGGAATCTGCAGCTTTGAAGACTTCCAGGTTGTATTCATCTTTGATGGTCTGGATGAGTGTCGACTTACTCTTGACTTCCACAAAACTACAATTCTGACTGATGTTACAGAGTCCACCTCAGTGGATGTGCTGCTGATAAACCTCATCAGGGGGAAATTGCTTCCTTCTGCTCGCCTCTGGATAACCACACGACCTGCAGCAGTCAATCAGATCCCTCCTGAGTATGTTGGCATGGTGACAGAGCTCAATGGATTCACTGACCCACAAAAGGAGGAGTACTTCAAGAAGAGATTCAGTGATAAGAACCAGGTAACCAAGATCTTCTCCCACATCAAGACATCACGAAGCCTCCACATCATGTGCCACATTCCAGTCTTCTGCTGGATCACTGCTACAGTGCTTGAGGATGTACTGAAAACCAGAGAGGGGGGAGAGCTGCCCAAAACCCTGACTGAGATGTGCATCCACTTCCTGGTGGTTCAGGCCAAAGTGAAGAAAGTCAAGTATGATGGAGGAGCTGAGACAGATCCACATTGGAGTCCAGAGAGTAGGAAAATGATCGAGTCTCTGGGAAAACTGGCTTTTGATCAGCTGCAGAAAGGAAACCTGATCTTCTATGAATCAGACCTGACAGAGTGTGGCATCGATGTCAGAGCAGCCTTGGTGTACTCAGGAGTGTTCACACAGATCTTTAAAGAGGAGAGAGGGCTATACCAGGACAAGATGTTCTGCTTCATCCATTTGAGTGTTCAGGAGTTTCTAGCTGCTCTATATGTCCATCTGACCTTCATCAACTCTGGAGTCAACCTGCTAGAAAAACAGCAAACATCCTGGTGGTCTAAACTTTTGCAAAATAAACCTAAAAGGAAAAATCTCCACCAGAGTGCTGTGGATAAGGCCTTACAGAGTCCACATGCACACCTGGATTTGTTCCTTCGCTTCCTCTTGGGTCTTTCACTTCATACCAATCAGATTCTTCTACAGGATCTACTGACACAGACAGGAAATAGCTCACTGAACAGTCAGGAAACAGTCCAGTACATCAAGAAGAAGCTCAGTGAGAATCTGTCTGCAGAAAGAAGCATTAATCTGTTCCACTGTCTGAATGAAATTAATGATTGTTCTCTATGGAAGGAGATCCAAACGTCTTTGAGTTCAGGAAGTCTTTCAAAACAAAAACTGTCTCCTGCTCAGTGGTCAGCTCTGGTCTTCATCTTACTGTCATCAGAAGGTCTGGATGTTTTTGACCTAAGGAAATACTCTGCTTCAGAGGAGGCTCTTCTGAGGCTGCTGCCAGTGGTCAAAGTAACTAGGAAAGCACTGTAAGTGTTTAGAGATCCTGTTTAGTCCTGGTGATTCAAATGTGCTGGTACTGACTGAAACTTAATTTCTTCTTTCTTTTTCTTTTTCTTGTCATTTTCTATTCAGTCTGAGCTTTTGTAAGTTTACAGAGAGAAGCTGTAAAACTCTGTCCTTAGTTCTCAGCTCCCAGTCTTCTAGCTTGAGAGAGCTGGACCTGAGTAACAATGACCTGCAGGACCCTGGCGTGAAGCTTCTGTCCGCAGGACTCAAGAATCCACAATGCAAACTGGAAACTCTGAGGTCAAGTAACATTAAAAAGATAACTGAAAGCTAATTTTCATAATTTAAAAAACTTCTACCTTGGTTAGGATTGTCTTTTCTAATGTCAATTGTCAAATGACGGTTTACTAAACTTCATCACTAATTTCTGGATTTATTTCCATTATTTTTATTTTGTAATTAATCTATCCATCCATTTTCTTCATTACCTGTTTAACTTAAGTGATTAAAATAAAAGATGGAGGGATTATCTTGTGAGGTACAAGTACCAAGCACTCCCACTTATTGTTTTTTTTTTTTTCCAATTTAATGCTTAATTCTTTATTGAGGAAGTGGTATATGTTTGGCCAAACAAATCTGCCAAGCTTAGTGTCGGGACTTAAAAAATATTTTTATATAACTGAGTCACCTTGTTTTTTTATTTTATTTTTATTTTTTATTTAAGAAGTATTCAGAAAGGACTCTGAAGTTTTTCTCTGCTTAGTATTTATTTTGATGGAATCAACCTGTTTGATCGAATGAGAAGAAAAGTGAATTAAAGTATTTTCTTTTGCTTGTGTTCGAGGAGTGAACAAGAGTCTTGTGTTGTTTTGTTTGCCTCCAGTCTTTCAGGTTGTCTTATCACAAAGGACAGCTGTGCTTCTCTGGCCTCAGCTCTGAGATCTAACCCTTCCCATCTGAGAGACCTTGACCTGAGTTATAATCATCCAGGAGACTCAGGAGTGGCTCTGCTGTCAGCTAGACTAGAGGACCAACAATCGAAACTGAAAAACCTTAGGTATGGGAGGTCTGGTACAGCCACAGACAGTGTGTGATAGTCAATCCCTTTCCTTTACTCAGCCTGTCCATCATGCTGAACAAACGTGTTACATGAACAATCACACAAGTAGCAAACGTTTTTCTTTTCATGACAGTAAAAGTACTAATTGGATATGAATGTATGTGTGTAGCATGTCTTCAAGCAACTCCAAGAACAAAAATTGGCTTACTCAGTTTGGGGTGATCCATATATGCTAAAAGAAGACTGCAGGCTGAAGAATACCTCTTTTGTATTTTCACTTCCTGCAACTTTTATTAGTGTTATTGATTAGGATATAATTATTTCAAAAGGTCATTTAATTTGTCATTATTTGTTAGATTTATTTTTATAACGTTGCCTAATGGTTTGCCAGAACCTCTTCAAGGCAGATCAAAAGTCTTTTTCCTCTGCGTCACCAAAATCGTCTTGCTACTTTGCTTCAGCTACTGCCGAATCTGCATTCCATTTGGCCTCCTTGTACCTGTTACCTGCCTCTGAAGTCCCACAGCAGAATATGGTCCATTCCCTGCCAGCTGTTCCCATCACACCCTCACTATACATTTAGGAGGGCGAGGTCTGTCCAGCATCCTCCCTTGCCACCTAATCCAACTCACTACCAAGTGGTGATCAATTGACAGCTTGGCACCTCTCTTCACCAGAATCTGATAATACGATTATTTTTGTTGTTGACGGTCAGCGTTTGTTATGGATAAAGTGTAATTTGCACAGAAGTCCAATAACAGAACACCACTCGAGGTCGGATTGGATTAGGCAGGCCTTTCCCAACAGTGACTGTTGGGAAAGGCCTGTATCGGGCATCCCTGCCGACTGAGGGCTACTCCAGACTGGAGCAGAGTTCAACCCCTTCCCAGGAGATTAATTCCAGAGCCCAAGCCATGCACTGCAGTGAGCCTGACTATATCTAACTAGTATCTCTCAACCTCATGCAGCAGCTCAAGTTCCATTCAAGTCAGCCTTAGTAGCTGGGTACAAAACCACAGGGCCCCGCCACTGACTGTCACCCTACACACATTTCACCTGACCCCTCAAGTATATAGTCCAGAGTAGAAGTAATAAATGCACAAACTAGTTTTTTAGCTTCACTCTGAGTGAAGATGGTTCTAATGTTAGAGATACTGATCAAATGTAAGACTAGCACAGTCTTACATTTGCATGATCGTGGCTCAAGAGTTGGGAGTTCGCCTTGTAATCTGAAGGTTGCCGGTTCGAGCCCTGGCTCCGACGGTCTCAGTCGTTGTGTCCTTGGGCAAGACACTTCACCCATTGCCTACTGGTGGTGGTCAGAGTGCCCGGTGGTGCCAGTGTCCGGCAGCCTCACCTCTGTCAGTGCGCCCCAGGGTGGCTGTAGGCTACAATGTAGCTTGCCATCACCAGTGTGTGAATGGGTGGATGACTGGATATGTAAAGCGCTTTGGGGTCCTTAGGGACTAGTAAAGCGCTATATAAATACAGGCCATTTACCATTTTAGCACAGTCCTAGCATGGAACCCTGAACTCCATAATTACCTTAGTGTAATTTCCCTCTGATTGTGAAAAAGAATCCCCATTTACATGAACACAATAGAGTCTATTAGACAACCATTATTGCATTGTATTACAAATACATGTAATGTTGATGTGTGAAATACACTGAGGTGGTCTGACCCCCCTCCTACCTTTAGGTTGAGGCCTGCTGGAGTCCGATGGTTGAGACCAGGTCTGAGGAAGTGTAAGCGTGTTTTTGATGTGATTCATGAATACAAAGCAGCACACATTCAACCATCTTTAAACTGTCACATCACTCATTCACATCTGTGATGTCAGTAGTCATTATCAAAGAGTCAATCAATGAACAGATGATGGATGAGTAACTGCAGCTGTATTGTGTTTGTTCTCCTTAGATATCTGTGAACCCACACCCAGCGCAAACACAATACATACAAAGATCAAGCTGTCTGACAACAACAGGAAAATGACATTGGTGAAGGAGGATCAGTCATATCCTGACCATCATGACAGATTTGAGCTTCCTCAGCTGCTCTGTAGAAATGGTCTGACTGGTCGATGTTACTGGGAGGTGGAGTGGAGAGGGAAGGTTGATTTATCAGTGAGTTACCGAGGAATAAAAAAGAAAGGAAACAGTAATGGATGCAGGTTTGGAAGCAATGATCAGTCCTGGAGTCTGAGGTGCTCTGATGACGCCTGTTACCATGTCTGGCACAATGATGAAACAGCATTCATCTCCTCCACCTCCTCCTCGGTCTCTCACAGAGTAGGGGTGTATGTGGACTGTCCTGGTGGCACTCTGTCCTTCTACAGAGTCTCCTCCGACACTCTGATCCACCTCCACACCTTCAGCACCACATTCACTGAGCTTCTGTACCCTGGATTTGGGTTCTGGTCACCTGGTTCTTCAGTGTCTCTGTGTGCAGTTGAGTATGAGTAGCCTCATCCATTAGAAAGGCCGTAGAGCAGATAATTCTGTCTGCACATGGGTCTCTTTCACTCAGAAACACGTTTTCTAATTCACAAATACATAGACTATCCACATCATTAAAGTCCCTTTATTTTATCTTCCTCTTTATTTAGAAATTAAAAATGCATTAATTAAAAATCTCTGTTAAAATATAACTACTCTCAATGCAGTCACAGAAAGGAATTTGAAGGGCAAACTGTTTTGGTGTGCAGTCTAATAGGTTAGAGGAAAGGAGCAAGACCACAAGTTTATGCACGGAGAGAGAGGATATGCAGATGACTGGAGTGGCAGGGAAGGATGCTAGGGATAGTGTGAGATGGAGGCAGATGATCCACTGTGTCAACCATAAAGGGAGCAGCCAAGATTAGAAGAAAAGAAAAAAACAGCTTTGGTGTGCAGTCATCCTGCTAGCACCTTTGGCAGCCATACCCTGGGAGGGTTGATGGGCAGTATTAGTAGTATCCTATGGGCACCGTATTGTTAATATTTGATCTAATGCTTAATATTTTTGCTACAGACAAAGAGTATTTACATTATGTACTAAATCATTCTGTCTGCCTCTGTGTCTATGAGAACAAAGTTGAGTAATTCTTCTTCCCATCTTATATCCTGATACTAATGTTGTGCCTTTATCCTTTTCAGGATGCAAGAGGTAAACTGACTTGGGATAGAAAACTTTCAGACAGGTAATCAAATAAATAAAAATTCAACTGGGTTATGCTTGTTAAACTGAAGCATAGCTTATCCATACACTTTCATTCAGACTTCATTGAACAGAGGAGCAGTTTGCTCAACACCTGTTGATCTAACTCATACTTTGTGGGTATATTGCTGGAGACCTGATAGAGGGCAGTAAAGACAGTGAAGTTATTTTGATGACCAGTTGGCACACTCTACATCAACAGTCCATTCAGGTTTTACTTTGAGTGGGCATTGTGGATTCTTGTTTGTGTGTTGTTTCTATATTTTCTGTGTATTGTACCTTGTTCTACATCGGTGGGCAAAGTGGTGATGCTCCATTGGCTGATGGAGGGAGAGGAACTGGCTGAAGGAGGGAGAGGACCCCAGGCCTTCCTGGAAGTTTTTCAGGCCACTGTAGAGGTTTGCTTCCAAACTGGAAGCTGGTTCCACAGAAGAGGGGCCTGAAAACTGAAGGCTCTCCCTCCCATTCTACTTTTAAATACTCAAGGAACAACAAGTAGGCCTGCAGAGCGGGAGCGAAGTGCTCTAATAGGGTGATATGGTACTACAAGGTCATTAAGATATGATGGGGCCTGATTATTTAAGACCTTGTATGTGAGGAGCAGGATTTTGAATTCAATTCTGGATTTAACAGGAAGCCAATGAAGGGAAGCCAAAACAGGAGAAATATGCTCTCTCTTTCTAGTCCCTGTCAGCACTCTTGCTGCAGCATTTTGGATTAGCTGAAGGCTTTTCATATAGTAAAGACTGCAGTCAGCTTGTGCCTGAGGCATCCCTTAATTCTGGGGACAGATTTAATAACCTGTTGGGGCAGTGTGTGGGGATGCGTTCACGACCTTTGGTGGTGTGTAGTGTTTGTGCTGTGCTCAGTGGTGACATGTGGTCGCCCGACACTGACTCTAGGGAGGAGGAGACAGCAGGGCATTCTTGTGAGGCCCGCTGCCACCGGTGATTCACTCCATGGAAGAGTTTCCACTAGAGCACTCTCATGATGACACCCAAACAAATCCTATGACCAAGTGATAAAACCAGTTGTCATGCTACATCAATAGTCCATTCAGATTTTACCTCCTGGACCAGTTAGGCACTGCTTGCCACAAAAGTGCAATAGAAAAGGGCAACAAATCATTTGGAGTTACGCTCCACAGAAAACTCCATGTATAGGCGAATCCATAAATACTGAACCACGAATAGGCGGTGGTTGACTGCACTGGTTATTTGAGATCCTCATTGGAAGATTTAATAAAGTTAATTCAAACGAAATTGTAAACATACACGGCAGACCCAGTGGCATTTTGATGCTTTTTATTAAAGCTTTGACGGTTGCTGTCCACAATACACACAGAGCTGCAGCTCTTCCGCTGCCTGCTCAACACTATCACAACAACAACGCCAACCACAGGACCCAGTACAATATTTAATTCGGCGGGGCGTGATTGCAGATGCCGTGCAGGTGCGTCCGCCTCCTCTGCACGGCACCGCAGGCCACACCCCACCACAAAAATGTAGTCAGTTTTCACTTGAGCCTTTACCTGTTAGTGTGCTTGTGTCTGCAGTGTCCCAGAGAGGTCGAGTACAACTTCCAGAGACACACGTGAGTACTGAAACTAGTACTGAGTTCTGTCATCAATAAATCTAGTTAAAAAGTGTGTTTTTGTATTTAGTTTAAAGCTCTGGAAAACACATTCTCCTCACATGTTTAAGATCGAAAACCATGAGAATACAGTCACGTTAAGAACAGTCAAGGTTAGTCCGATAATCTGAATGTGTGTATTTCATGTGTTCTTTTTTACGATGATCGTGGCTCAAGAGTTGGGAGTTTGCCTTGTGATTGGAAGGTTGCCGGTTCGAGCCCCAACTTGGACAGTCTCGGTCGTTGTGTCTTTGGGCAAGACACTTCACCCATTGCCTACTGGTGGTGGTCAGAGGGCCCGGTGGCGCCAATGTCCGGCAGCCTCGCCTCTGTCAGTGCGCCCCAGGGTGGCTGTGGCTACAATGTAGCTTGCCATCACCAGTGTGTGAATGTGTATGGGTGGATGACTGAATGTGTAAAGCGCTTTGTGGTCCTTAGGGACTAGTAAGGCGCTATACAAATACAGGCCATTTACCATGATTTACTTGATGGTTCAGCTTTGATCTTAATGAGTGAAATGTATTTTCAAGTAGAAGGAAATGATGCATAAAAAGCTGCAAAACCTTTGTGATGCCAGCTTTTTGTCTTCTAACCTCAGTGGACTCGGGATTCGAGCTGGATCATACCACAGCAGAAACAGATCAAGAGGACGTGATGGAGGTGTGAGAACAATGACCAGGTCCTGACGTTCCTGATCATAGATTTGTAAAATACCTGCTGCAGCTTGGTGACAAAGAGGCCATCAGCAATGAAAATTCACTCACAGTAGAAGTTGGTTTTATTCCATCACTGCGCAGATGTTTGTGTTACCAAGCTGCTTTTAGCTCTGCACCTGTTCCAACTTGAATGTGTAATTCCAGTCCTGTATCCTTGTGAACAGCATGCTAGAGTTAAGTTTGTTTCTTCACTCAACACTCAGTCAGGTTATTGGTCCTAAAAGTCCTGATCATGTTCCTTTCTGAATTCTAGTCTCCAACAAGCTTCCAACATGCAGTTCAAACTGAGTCTGCACGAATCTTCTACAGGTAATGACAAGAAATCCACACCTCCACCTTTTTACAGCCCATCAGGTAATGTTTTCTTTAAATTAGACTAACTTCAGCACCCTGATGTGCCATTATGTTCCTGTTAGACGATCATGCAAACAAAAAGTTGAGTGGACAGTTCCTGCCATAACACGATTGCATTGTATAAACGTGGTCATTTTTCTCCCCACAGAATGAACACAAACAACACCTGAGTGTGTCAGGACCTTAATCTCAGCACTGACTCTTCAGTGTTGCTGTGACGTAATGCATGTTGCTAGAGTTATTTGAATTTTCAGCTACACAGTTGCTCACAGTTTTTCTGATGTTTGGCAGCTTGTTACAAGCTCAAAGAAGTCCTGCCATTAATTAATTATTAATTAATTATTAATTCTTAAATATGATCAAATCATCTCTAATAATTGGCTATGTACCACAGGCCTTCAAGCTGGCTGTAGTTAAACCTTTACTCAAAAAGCCATCTCTAGACCCAGCAGTCTTAGCTAATTATAGCCCAATCTCCAACCTTCCTTTCATATCAAAAATCCTTGAAAGAGTAGTTGTCAAACAGCTAACAGATCATCTGCAGAGGAATGGCTTATTTGAAGAGTTTCAGTCAGGTTTCAGAGCTCATCACAGCACAGAAACAGCTTTAGTGAAGGTTACAAATGATCTTCTTGTGGCCTCTGACAGTGGACTCATCTCTGTGCTTGTCCTGCTAGACCTTAGTGCAGCATTCGATGCTGTTGACCATAATATCCTATTAGAGCGATTAGAACATGCTCCAGGTATTACAGGTACTGTGCTGCAGTGGTTTGTATCATATCTATCTAATAGACTCCAATTTGTACATGTACATGGAGAGTCCTCTTCACACACTGAGGTTAATTATAGAGTTCCACAGGTTTCGGTGCTAGGACCAAATTCTGTTTACACTATACATGCTTCCCTTAGGCAGCATCATTAGAAGACATAGCATAAATTTTCACTGCTATGCAGGCTGTAGTTAAACCTTCATGGACAGCTCTATCTGTCCATGAAGCCAGATAACACACACCAATTAGTTAAACTGCAGGAATGTCTTAAAGACATAAAGACCTGGATGGCCGCTAACTTTCTGCTTCTTAATTCAGATAAAACTGAGGTTATTGTACTCGGCCCTGAAATTCTTAGAAATATGGTATCTAACCAGATTCTTACTCTGGATGGCATTACCTTGGCCTCCAGCAACACTGTGAGGAACCTTGGAGTCATTTTTGACCAGGATATGTAAATATGTAAGACAAATTGTTTATGTTTCTGTTCTGTGTCCTGTGTACTGTTTGTTTGTATATGTGTCTTTCTGGCTGCTGTTACAACCAAATTTCCCCTTGTGGGACACTTAAAGGATTATTCTATTCTATTCTATTCTATTCTTCCATTCGATATGTCCTTCAACGCACATATTAAACAAACATGTAAGACTGCGTTCTTCCATTTGCACAACATCTCTAAAGTTAGAAATATCCTGTCTCAGGGTGACGCTGAAAAACTAGTTCATGCATTTATTACTTCCAGGCTGGACTACTGTAATCTTATTATCAGGAAGTCCTAACAACTCCCTGAAAAGCCTTCAGCTAATCCAAAATGCTGCAGCAAGAGTACTGACAAGGAGAAAGAGAGAGCATATTTCTCCTGTTTTGGCTTCCCTTCATTGGCTTCCTGTTAAATCCAGAATTGAATTCAAAATCCTGCTCCTCACATACAAGGTCTTAAATAATCAGGCCCCATCTTATCTTAATGACCTTGTAGTACCATATCACCCCATTAGAGCACTTTGCTCTCACACTGCAGGCTTATTTGTTGTTCCTAGAGTATTTAAAAATAGAATGGGAAGGAGAGCCTTCAGTTTTCAGGCCCCTCTTCTGTGGAACCAGCTTCCAGTTTGGATTTGGGAGACAGACACTATCTCTACTTATAAGATTAGGCTTAAAACTTTCCTTTTTGCTAAAGCATATAGTTAGGGCTGGACCAGGTGACCCTGAATCCTCCCTTAGTTATGCTGCAATAGACGTAGGCTGCTGGGGGATTCCCATGATGCATTGAGTTTTTTATTTCCAGTCACCTTTCTCACTCACTATGTGTTAATAGACCTCTCTGCAGTGAATCATACCTGTTATTAATCTCTGTCTCTCTTCCACAGCATGTCTTTATCCTGTCTTCTTTCTCTCAACCCAACCGGTCGCAGCAGATGGCCGCCCCTCCCTGAGCCTGGTTCTGCTGGAGGTTTCTTCCTGTTAAAAGGGAGTTTTTCCTTGCCGCTGTCGTCAAAGTGCTTGCTCATAGGGGGTCATATGATTGTTGGGTTTTTCTCTGTATCTATGAAGCGCCTTGAGGCGACTTTTGGTGTGATTTGGCGTTATATAAATAAAATTTAATATATAAATAAATTGAATTGACAGCAGTGGTTTCCACACATTTGGAGGTCGGTTGTTTATACATTTTGAAATGAGCCTTTATAATTAAAGCCACCACCATCCATGTGCTGACTGACATCTGCATAATATGCAAATACTATTTAAAAAAACAAGTCATAAAAATCATTATTTCATCTCTCCAGTTCCCTCTCTAGTTATTATATCTATCAAACCTAAAAGACGGCACCTTGGAAGAAACGAGAAACGAGCTTTAGTGGTCACATACATATTCATAAAGAGTACAACATGCAGTGAAATGTGTTGTGTCCGAGCTGCAGACAGGCTGCAGATGTAGCCGTGCCATTCCAGGCCATGGTGTTTGGCGTGGGGGGCCTAGTCAGGACCCTTACTGGATACTGGGAGGGAATCAAACTTGCAACTTCCGCTCCAAAGGTGTGTGGTCTTACCACTACACTATCCAGCTGCCCTTGTAGTAAAGTGTGCAGTCAGTTTGATCAGTATTTTGGAAATGTTTTGTGATTCCGTACACCAAATACCAATATTCCTGGTTAAAGACCAGGAAGAGAGGCTGTATCCCAATTCAGGGTCTGCAGCCTTAAAGTACGTAGCCTCAACGATCCTCAAGGGCCACGTACTCAAAGACCGCTAAGGCCAGAAGTGCGAGGCTTGTGAAATGGGACGCTCTAGCCTCCGTTGCGCTGCCCAGTGCCCAGGTTGCCTAGCAACCATGATACTAACAGCTGGAAACGTGTCATACAGCTTTGTTTGACAGAAATGAAGGAGAAATCTTTTGTTCATTTGTTTGTTTCTTTCTACATGAGCTTTGATCATTCTCTGTAGGATTAAGCTCAGCTATTGAACGGCGTATATTTTAAAGTAAAGGCTTTAAAACCAAGTTAGTACAAACGTCACTAATGTCACATAACTTTGCCGACATGTGGCCAACAGTAATGTTTTAATGTTCTTCATCATTAAACATTTGCACATAAATAAGTGACATAATATTCAGTACTTACTTAAAGTTTACTCTTCGGGCGCCCCTCATCCGCCGTTTTTTTTTTCCGGCAAAATTATCCACACCCACCGCCGCGCTATGCATTCTGGGATATGTTGGGCCACGAAGTCTACACTGCCACAGCCTTAAAATTCAGGGAAATGAAGGACGCATTTCAGGGCCGCATTTCGAGCAGCCTTTGAATTGGGACAGCCTTCGGCGCGCCGCTGTGACGTAATCGGCCTTGAAATGCGTACTTTAAGGCTGCAGACCCTGAATTGGGATACAGCCAGAGACAAGTCCCTGGATGGGAGGAGTTAGAAAGTTCATCCAACAAAAATATCTGTTGCAAATTAGACATGTGGATTGTCCACTATCGAATAAGGGAGCAACTGAAAGAAGAAGATTCGTTTTATGTGAGTCATGCACAGTTTAAAATGTGAAGGGGGTAAAACTGACCCCTTTGCAGTTTAGTTCCAGTTTGGTTACTGTGGCGCTGCAATCCAGGGCAGAGATAAGAGACAATAGTTATTTGGGATTCTCATGGGTAGCATTAATAAAGTTAGTTCAAACTTAATCGTTCTCTTAACCTGGCTGTAGCTCAGGTGGCAGAGCAGGTCAGCCACTAATTAGAAGGTCGGTGGTTCGATCCCAGGCTGCCCCCTGGGTGCATGCCAAATATCCTTGGGCAAGATATTAACCCCATGATTACCTGCTGGTGGTGGTCAGAGGGCCCGGTGGCGCCAGTGTCAGCCAGCCTCGCCTCTGTCAGTGCGCCCCAGGGCAGCTGTGGCTACAGTGTAGCTTGCCATTGCCAGTGTGTGAATGGGTGAATGACTGAATGTAGTGTAAAGTGCTTTGGGGTCCTTAGGGACTAAGTAAAGCGCTATACAAATGCAGGCCATTTACCATTTAACTCTTTAACTGTGGGTGTTGTGCTTGTGTCTGCAGTTTGCAGGAGAAAACAATGAGATCCACAGACACCTGTGAGTACTGAAACTCAGTTATCAAGAACGTATTAAATGATTATAAATGTTTGTGTCCTAAACTCACCACAGAAATATTTATAAGAGATTTAGTTTAAAGCTCTGGAAAAGACATTCTACTCACATGTTTAAGATCTAAAACCATGAGAAGACAGTCACGTTCAGAACAGTCGAGGTTAATCTGATAATTTGATAATCTAAATGTGTGTATTTCATGTTTTACGATGATTTACTTGGAAGGTCACGGTTCAGCTTTGATCTTAATGAATGAAATGTATTTTCAAGTAGAAGGAAATGATGCATAAAAAGCTGCAAAACCTTTGTGATGTCAGCTTTTTGTCTTCTAACCTTAGTGGACTCTGGTTTCGAACTGGATCATACCACAGCAGAAACAGATCAGGAGGACGTGATGGAGGTGAGAGAACAATGACCAGGTCCTGACGTTCCTGATATACAGGTTGGGCCATTTATATGGATACGCCGTAATAAAATGGGAATGGTTGGTGATATTAAAGTCCTGTTTGTGGAACATTAGTATATGTGAGGGGGCAAACTCCTCAAGATGGGTGGTGACCATGGTGGCCATTTAGAAGTCGGCCATCTTGGATACAACTTTTGTTTTTTCAATAGGAAGAGGGCCATGTGACACATCAAACTTATTGGTAATGTCACAAGAAAAACAATGGTGTGCTTGGTTTCAACGTAACTTTATTCTTTCATGAGTTATTTACAAGTTTCTGATATGTGTTCAGTGTAGAGATGGACCGATCCGATATTACGTATCGGTATCGGTCCGATACTGACCTAAATTACTGGATCGGATATCGGAGAAAAATAAAAAATGTAATCCGATCCATTAAATATCACGAAAGCACTTCACAAAACTTGCAACACGCCGTAACTCACCTCAGAACGTTAGCACGTCGGAGCAGTATGCATCACGTGATAGAGCGGCTGTGGCATGCGGGACCTGTCGGTGGATAGCATGTGGAGCTTCGCTAGCAACCCGGCATTTCATCTCCGACAAAGTTATCCCCGAGAGAAGTAAAGCAAGTGTGTAAGTCCATCTCTGAATGTTTGTAAAGCATTCCTGCGTTAAGCTTACCAAACGATATATGGAGCGACTGCCTCTTCTGGCTGCTACTTCAATCATGAAACTGCTTAATGATCAGCTGATCGGCTTTTCTGTCGCGAGTCCGTCTCTCTGGTTTGTTTTTGGCCCACTTTGCACCAGAAAGAGGAAACCAGCGGCTGAACAACAGCAGCACGTTTAAGCTTGATCAGCTGTTGTTAGAATTTATTTATTATTACTTTCTACTCGAGGATCTTTTTCTACGTAGCTGACGGCTGGTAACTGCAGGGGCGGATCTAGCAAAGTTTAGCCAGGGGGGCCGATAGGGCATTAACAGGGAAAAGGGGGCACAAAGACATATTTTTCTTTCTTATTCTCATTTAAAATGTCTAGCTTTTAATAAATAATTATCCGAATCTTACACCCAAAGTTTTAATTTGATGTAAAATGAATAGAAGTCAATTACTGTATATAGTGACTATTAAGTCTAATATATATACCCTAGTAAGCTATAGTACTTTTTCCTTTGGGAAGGTACCATCTGTGCAGTCTGCAATTTTGTTGAAGAAAGATGTTGAATCTATTTAATATTTCTTGAAAAATAATTGATTTCTGTGCATTTATTTTTTCACACTGCATCAAATTAAGGTTGATTACGTCGATTAAGCATCATGAGGTGGAGCGTGAGGGGTGGTTCCCTATTTTTTATTTATTTATTTTTGTTGTTGCTGGGAGTTGGAACCCTATTAGTTAGGTTGCTTAATATTTACGCTAAGTACTCTTTAAAATACCAGAATAGGGAGGATGGTGTAGGTTTAAGTTTGTTAGATTGATCAGTATTGCTGAACTATGAAATGTATTTTTTTTTTGCATACAGGTATAACAGAATAGCTTTAGTGTAGTTGTTGTTTTAAACTTGAGTATGAACTTATACAAAATGCAGCAAGATATTTAAAAAAAACAGTTTTGTTGATTAAAAAACACTATATCGGATTCATATCGGTATCGGCAGATATCCAAATTTATGATATCGGTATCGGTATCGGACATAAAAAAGTGGTATCGTGCCATCTCTAGTTCAGTGTGCTGCCCATTGTGTTGGACTGTCAATGCAACCCTCTTCTCCCACTCTTCACACACTGATAGCAACACCGCAGGAGAAATGCCAGCACAGGCATCCAGTATCTGTAGTTTCAGGTGCTGCACATCTCGTATCTTCACACCATAGACAATTGCCTTCAGATCGGGAGACCTTGGGGGCCATTCAACTGGCTCACGATGACCAATCCACTTTCCAGAAAACTGTTCATCTAGGAATGCTCGGACCTGGCACCCATATTGTGGTGGTGCACCATCTTGCTGGAAAAACTCAGGGAACGTGCCAGCTTCAGTGCATAAAGAGGGAAACACATCATCATGTAGCAATTTCAAATATCCAGTGGCCTTGAGGTTTCTATTGATGAAGAATGGACCCACTAGCGTTGTACCCCATATACCACACCAAACCATCACTTTTGTTGTTCCAACAGTCTTGGAGGGATCCATCCAATGTGAGTTAGTGTCAGACCAATAGCGGTGGTTTTGTTAACTTCACCATTCACATAAAAGTTTGCCTCATCACTGAACAAAATCTTCTGTGTGAACCGAGGGTCCTGTTCCAATATTTGTTTTGCCCATTCTGCAAATTCTGTGCGCCGATCTGGGTCATCCTTACTGCAGTAGCTGGAGTTTGTAAGGGTGCCATTTGTGAGTAGCTAATATCTGCCGAAGGGATGTTCGACTAATGCCACTCTCCAGTGACATGCGGCGAGTGCTACGCTGTGGGCTCTTGCTGAATGAAGCTAGGACAGCCACTGATGTTTCTTCATTAGTGACAGTTTTCTTGCAAATCCAACACTGAACCAGTTTCACGAAACTTAGCAAGCAGCTTGCTAACTGTAGCATGGGAGATGGGTGGTCTCGTAGGGTGTCTTACATTGAAATCTGCTACAATGACCTGGTTACTGCGTTCACCAGATATCAACACAATTTCGGTCTGCTCCTCACATGTTAACCTCTTCGACATGTCAATGGCTGTGAACAAAGAGAAACTTGTAAATAACTCATGAAAGAATAAAGTTACGTTGAAACCAAGCACACCATTGTTTTTCTTGTGACATTACCAATAAGTTTGATGTGTCACATGGCCCTCTTCCTATTGAAAAAACAAAAGTTGTATCCAAGATGGCCGACTTCTAAATGGCCACCATGGTCACCACCCATCTTGAGGAGTTTGCCCCCTCACATATACTAATGTGCCACAAACAGCACAGACAACCATTCCCATTTTATTACGGTGTATCCATATAAATGGCCCACCTGCAAAGTTCCTGACTTGGTTAGATGTTGTGAAATTGTTTTTCTAACTGTGGTAATAAAGCAGTCATCATGACCTTTAGCTGTCTTCTGTGGTCATTCAGGTGTTTTGTGTGAGTTGCTTAGCTGCTCAGTGCAGTCCTTCCTTTAATAATAAATGAGATAGTAGGTTTGAGGTTCTTGCTCTCTCTGACTGGTTTATTTGGGTTTTTTCTATTACGATTTTCATGCAGTTTTCCTATAATTCACAGCGTGTACATCAGCTAAATTTGTTTCTTCACTGAACACTCAGTCAGGTTATTGGTCTAGCTAGCTGATGATGTTGCTTTCTGAATTCTAGTCTCCAACAAGCTTCATGCCTGCAGTTCAAACAGAGTCTGCACGAATCTGTTACAGGTAATGAAAAGAAATCCACATCTCCCCTGTTTACAGCCTCTCTGGTAACGTCTTCTTTTCATTAGACTAACAACCACATGACTAGTATCACAATAAAGTAATCTCTGCTTGTAGCAGTTGTTGTATGTTTAATATAAAGCCAACCAGTTATAGAACGTACGCATGTGATATGACGCGAGGTAACAGCTCTAATTTACAGATCCATTTTCAGATATTTGGGTTTAACAGGTTTGCAGTGGTCATTCAGATCCTCTGTGTCACATAGTTTCAGGTGTCCTAGTCCAGGTGTGTTCCTGTGTACTCTGACTGGAGTCATGTTTAATATAAGTCAGGAAGCAGAGCTGCTGTACAGGATTGTCCAATGGGATGAGGACCTCCTCCATCCAGCCAATAAAAAGGCTGCAAGCCCGCTTTTCAATATTGAGAGTTCAAAGGATGCAATCCGTCAGCTTCACCTCCCACACTGTGAACCACAGGAAGGTGAGCAAAGCACTGCTCATGACATGACACAACTGTTAATCCATAGTTCTGATGGCGTCCCCTACTGGCTATAGAATTTGGTATTTTTCTGCTGACTGACCATTGCTGATGTTTGCCTGACAAACATTTTAATCCAGACATCCTGCAGATCTCACTAATATTTTTATTTCACATCCACTCAGCCACCACTGTTAAGCAGAATGTAGAGAAGCAGGACCTCTACTAAGAGCAGCCATAAATGATCCTCCAACTTTCCCATTGTGGACAGTTAAAATGTCTGCCTAATTATGAACCACACTGTACAATTACAGTAACAATTAGGTGGTAGCACAGACCTTAGGATGGGAGGGATGTAAGGAGAAACATCTGTGCCATTGCAAGAAACAAACTTAATTTTTCAGAATAACTGAAGAAGATTTATTCATTTTTAATAAGAAGTTTCGGCTGCTCACTTATTTCCTGAGCAGTCGGTGCTGTTGATGAATCCACGCTTGATACAAACCTGATTGGAAACCTTTGAGTGGTCTTTTTAAGACCTCTGTAATAAACAATGTGCAGAAGCCAAGGAAACCCAACGACTGATTTCTAAGCAGTGTTTGATTCTTTATCTGACCGTGGACACCATATCAAGGCTTTATATCTAAAATCAGATTCACTGTCACTGTAAGGAGGTTTTGGGAGTCAAACAGATGTCTGATGGCTTTGTGTTTTCACAGCTCTGCTTTCCGACTGTCTGTCTGTAGTCCACATCTCTGCTGGTAAAATGAAGGTCCTCAAGCCTCGAAAGATCACAGACACTCACGTGATCGTGGAAGTTACTCACCTCTCTTCCTTTGGCCTCGTCTGGAACATAAAGAGGTTTTGGAACAAGGAGAAACCAGTTTCGGGTCAGGTTTTGCTGTTCCTTGAACCAATAAACTTTAGAACACAGAGACAAAACCTCAATGTGCTTCTCCTGACAAGCAACATCCCAATGGAAGAGGTAAAGATCTATGAAAAGCTTCTCACTCAGTCCTAACGTTTGACAGAGCTGCTGAGATATGTAGTAAACGGTTTTGTACTGATGATGAATAGGTAACACTGATCTATTTTGGATAAGCCTTCTAATTAAAATGGTCTTTTAAAGGTCAGGGTGAAATACAGAGATGCTAACTTCATCCAAGCGCCTTCCAAATGTAAACTCATCAAAGATCACAGATACACTGTTCTCTGTCCAGTTGCCTATAAAGTCCAGCCTCCAGTAAGTACTTCTGTTAATTAAACTACTCCTTGTGGTTATGAAACTCATGCTGTGGTCCTGCTTTGTAGGAAGAAGATTTTGACCTGGACTTTGGAACAAACTACCCTCCAACATTTCAGATCCGCCTTCCTGCAGACACTGAAGAAGTCACAATAACAATCCAAGGCCAAACAAACACAGATGTCTGGAAATGCACTATTGATCTACCAGGTAAAACCTATATCTACATCACTCCACCTGACATTCAATTAGAAATTATGAGTGATATATGAGTGTGCCTTTTTAGTATGCCTTATTTCCTTCATTCGTGATTTACTCCCATTTAAAACATGCTGTGATGTTCTTTTATCAACTCTCATTCTGGCATCATTTGCACTGTCCAGGCCCAAAGGCTCCTTTAGATTCTAAATGCCAAGAGTAAGGCACAGCTGAGGGTCCAGAACAGTCCAAATTCCAGAAATTGATCAGTATGGCTGTTAAACCAGAGTGTCTAGGCTCACCAAATAGGGAGTCAGCAGATGACATGCCAAGTTCTGACTGCGATGGTTTTGCAAAAATACAATGAAGAGCACTGCTTTAACTGTAGACGTAAATTAAATATCAGTTAGGTTTTGGAGGGAGGGTGAAGTTTGCAAATGTAACTCTAAGATTATTGTCTAAAATTGTACACTCAAGCTAGTAAAACAGAACAGGACTGGCAGCAGGTTTAAAGTGAAAAGCTAAACTTCATGCACTGGTGGGAATCCTGGACACAAGCGCAGTAAAGTACAGCCTCCATTCTAAATAGGACACCGATAATGAGGCCATCAGCGGTCAGGTGAGTAATCAGCAATATCTCACAGGTGTGCAGCAAAAGAGCAGGAAGTCGGGTGAGCTCTGCCCCTGAAACAAACAGACCACCCACACACACACACACACACACACACACACACACACACACACAGATAGAGGAAACAAGAGAAATAGGTGAGGCAAAGTACATAAACAGTGTCAGTCAGTGAGATGTCCACCCGGGTGCCTGATCAACAACTGACTGTCAGAAGGCACCGAAAACAAGAAAACCTAAAGCGCAGAAAACATCTGTTAGTTATCGATGTGTTCCTGTTCACCTGAATCATTTTACTACCAAAAATGAACGCTGTCAGGGCAAACTCCATTATATTGTCCTCTGGAAGTTTTTAGAAGACTAGTCTAATAGTGTGCTGGACATACACAAAAAACCCCAAACATCAAATGTGTTTTTAATACACAAGACACAAGCCGCACAACAGTGTCAGTATGTCACCACTTAACAGCACCAGATGTTTAGCAGGTGTGTATCTGCAGGTTACTCTGTGCACAAAGCAGTATCACATACTCACAAGCTCTGTCACACCTTCACTTCAAGTTACTGAACATAGTTTTCCTGCTTCCTGCCCCCAGAAAGAACACGCAGTCAGTCAACTCCCCAGATCCTCCCACCAGACAAGCATCTGTTTGCAGTTCGGAAGCAGTTTGTGGATCAAGTGTCAGATTCGACTGTGAACCAGCTGCTGGACAGCCTGCTCCAACAGGGAATTATAAATAAGGAAGAAATGGATTCAGCCAGAATCAAACCCAGAGCTGACCGAGCTCGAGATGTGATAGATGTGGTGCGAAACAAAGGAGAAGAAGCCAGCTCATCCCTGATTGATGGCCTCCGTGAGTTGGATCCATACCTTTCTGAAACCCTGCACCTGAGCTAAGATGAGCTGCGACTGTTCTTTAATGAAGTTATTGTAAAGCTGTACTGCTGTCTGCGTTTGGTAAATTTAAAATGAAGGCCTAATTTTTGTTGTTTGTTTCTTGGTTTTGTATATTTTTGTCATCTGTTTTCCTTGTGAGCGTGCTCAGAGAGATAATAAATCAGAGCTCTAATTATTCAGTTGTCTGTCTCTGATATATTTTTATGGTTTCTTTTTGTTGTTTTTTCCTGAACCTGAAATAAAACCACTACCATCATCAGTGTGTGACCTCAAACCATCAGGCACCTCAGAATGAGATGCCATTGAGGCTAACGGATGTGATTGGTCGGTGACCGTCACATAGGTGTGGACTGTGAGAAGGTGTGTGCGTGAATGAAGACAGGTGAGCAGCAGCTGTGATAGTTTGGGCCACAGAGACTTTATTAGAGATTTCAGGTGTTAGGTGAGTCCAACAGGTGAGACAGGAAGTAGAAAACCCTTCACATGTTGGAAGACTGAGGTCTAACTGAACGGCTCTAAACGTCCCACAGCATCAGGACGGTTTCTGATTGGTTATAGTGAATGGAAGGGGTGGTAGGTGAGGATGAGGGGGTGGGGCTAGAGGTTACAGTGAAACAGGTCACTTCTGTTCAGGCATCATGTCATCGATGCTCTCTCCGGCCTCCAGCCGCTTCTCCATCTCCACCAGCAGGTTAATGCCATCCACCACCATTTGCACCAGCTCCACCTCTGAGAAACCCAGGCGGTCCGCGTTGGAGATGTCAAAGACTCCACCCACTGCTGCAGTGTCCACACCACCTTAGACACAGACAGGAAGTGATGAATGAGACAGCGAGGACAGGTGTTCCTTCCCGTCTGCTGTGCGTGCTCCTACCTGTTCCTCGCTTCTGCAGCCGCAGCCTCTTCAAGATCTCGCCGAACTTCTCGTGCTTGCTCACGTTTGGCAGCTTGACGTGGACGCCAGCTCGCAGGCCGGTGCCCAGGTTGGACGGGCAGGTGAGGATGTAGCCCAGGTGCTCATTCCACATGAATTCATGACCTCGCTCCTTAAACAGTTCCTCGATCTGCCAGAGAGAGAGGTGAGACAGGTTAGACGGCTTCAGGTGTGACACTATGGGGTGAGGGAAATAGGAAGTGGCGTGCTGACCTTGGTGAGGCCAGTGCAGAAGCGGGTGAACACCTCCCTCATGTTTCCTCCTTTCTGCATGCTGATGACACGCAGATGATCCTCCTCGTTCACCCAAACCAGGAATGTCTTATTGTCATTGTGCCTGCAGGTGAGTAAGGGGTTATTCTTCCATCCTTGAAAACTGCTTCTTTCACTCCAATTCTCAAAAAGCCTGGTGCAGATCCCAATAATTTTGATAATCTCTGCCCTGTATCAAACCTCGCCTTTATTTTGAAAATCCTTGAGAAAGTTGTTGCCTTCCAGCTTCACTCATACCTCAATGACCATAATCTCTATGAAAAATTTCAGTCTGGTTTCTGCCCAAATCATGATACAGAAACGGCTTTGTTAAGGATTACTAATGACCTTCTGATGGCAGCTGACTCTGGTCTTTTAACCATCCTCATCCTTCTCGATCTTAGTCCGGCATTTGACACCGTTTCTCATAATATCCTCCTGAGCATAATTAGCATCCATTGGCATTAGTCACACCTCACTTGCCTGGTGCATCATATCTCTCAGTTTATCCAATTTAAATCACACTCTTCAAGTTTCTTTCCTGTTTCTGCTGGTGTGCCCCAGGATTCAGTATTAGGGCCCTTTTTCATTATCTACATGCTCTCTCTTGGCCAAATATTCCGAAAATATAATATCAATTTTCATTGTTATGCTGATGACACCCAGCTCTACATTTCCTCCAAACCTAATTCATCCCTTCCACCTAACTCGCTCTCGAACTGGAGATCAGATCATGGTTCTCCTTCAATTATCTCAAACTTAACAGTAATAAAACAGAAGTTTTACTTGTTGGTAAAGCATCTATCTTAACCAAATCTCACACAGTTTCTCCATTAATATTGAAAATTCCCCCATCCTTCCTTCCCCACAGGTAAAAAGTTTGGGTTTCATACTCGACAGTACTCTCTCATTTCAGTCTCACATTAATGACATAACCTGGTCTGCATACTTTCACTTACATAACATTAATTGACTTCATCCCTTACTCCCCATGCAGATGCCATCCTTGTCCGTAGTCTTATTACTTCCCAGGTCAATTATTCCAACTCCCTTTTATTTGGTCTCCCCAACAAGTCCCTCCATAAACTTCAACTTTTTCAGAATACTCCAGCTCCAGGTCATAACTCATACTCCCATATTACCCCAATTCTTTAACAGCTTCACTGGTTGCCCAGGATAAATTTCAAAATCTTAGTTCTCACGTTTAAGTTTATTTATAACCTTGCCCCTCCTTATTTCTGTGATCTGCTTCATATCACCACTGTGCTGGTGTAGTTCTTCTTCCCACCAGCAAGAGTCGCTACAGTTCTTTCATGCCAAGATTTGTTTGTTATTAGCTGTAGAGTTAGTAATGCAGCACACTTTGAGAAAAGACTGACTCAGCATGTTGTTCAGATAAACATCTGCATCCATCCTCTTCGTTGTTTTACAGAAAGCATCGCTTGTGAGTATTTAAGTTGAACAAGAGTTAATGCAACTATATTTGCTATTATTTATGCACTTTTATGGTTAAAGGTGTACTGTATTCAGATTTACTTTCTTTCCAATGTTAGCTAGTTTAGCCAACTGATTTGCATTATCGTGTGAATATATAGACTGAATATTGCTTATTCCTTCTGTTTGTAGTTTCACTCTGTTGATAATTGAAGGCAGCGTCAATAAAAGGGACGATACACCTGTCAGTTGTCGAGGAGTTTATCTATCTGCATAACTGTATCCAGTGTAGCAGTGAGGGCAGAATAGTGAAAAAGCGTCCTTCTACAAGACAACCTTTGGATGTTACGTCAACTCAGCTACATCAACCATGTCTGAAGCAAGACAAGATAAAGCATCATCTGTCCGTTCAGAGAAATCATATGGGTCAAAAGGTACAAGTAGGTCATCTGCCAGTATGGCCGCCCTAAACGCTCGAGCCAAAGCTGAAGCAGCACGCAAAAGAGCTGAATATGCTAAAAAGGAAATCGAAATGCAAGTTAAGAAAGCAGAGCTTAAAGTAGAGGAAACACGTCTACAGGCCACATTACAAGCCCTCCAACAAGAACGTGACGCGGAAGCGGCACACGCCGAAGCAATAGTTTTTGAAACAGCAGTCAATGATCTTGAAGAAGAACACGTGCATGTACCTCAAAGGGTTGACACTTTGGAACGCACCTTTAACTATGTGAAAGACCAGCTCATCATCAAAGACAGCACAAGCCCAATTGGCCATACCGAGTATAATTCAATGCCTGCACCAAATGTCACATTCCTCACGCCAAAACAAGAGCCAACCAGGTCGGACACCTTAAAGGAATATGTCCTTCAACCTCTGAGTACTGACAAAGGAGAAAATGTTTCCCAGTATCCGAAATTAATGCAGAAAACGTCACCAGGTACTTCACCGAGATTTGAACATAAGGTGAGCATGCAACAAGGAAACATTTCTGACATAGCCAGGTTTCTTGCAAGACGCGACTTACTCACCGGTGGCCTCCGAAGGTTCAGTGACAAGGCAGGAGATTACTGGGGATGGAAATCTTCGTTTGAGAATGCAATTTGTGACTTAAACCTAACGGCCAGTGAGGAACTGGATTTGCTGATTAAATGGCTCGGCACAGAATCAGTGCAATATGCATATCGTTTAAGAGCTGTGCATATTAACAATCCCTCTGAAGGACTTGCTAAGGTGTGGGAAAGATTAAATGAGTGCTACGGCTCCCCCGAAGCTATAGAGAACGCACTGCTCGACAGATTGGACCGTTTCCCAAAAATCTCATACAAAGATCCACAACTGTTGAGAGAACTACAGGACCTGCTCCTAGAAATAGGGGGACATTGGAAGGGACGTTATTCAAGCACACAAAGTTCTCGACCAGCGCAATGGACCTCCAAATGCGCCATTTGCACAGAAGCTAGCTCTTGGATGGGTGATCATTGGCAACGTTTGCCTGGGTGGAGCTCACAAACCCGTGCGTGCTAACATTTTCAAAACGAACATCTTAGACAATGGTCGTCCAAGTCACTTCCTTCCATGCAAAAATGCCATTCAGGTAAAGGAAAGTTTCAACTCGCAAGGCTACAACAAGGTCAACACCCCAATGCGAAGAAAGCACTCTTCGATTGGAGAAACAGTTTTCAAACAAACAAGTTTGGACGAGAGCCTCGGCTACTCACAGGAGGAAAGGGCCTTTTTACAGATAATGGATAAGGAAGTCTACCAGGACAGTGCTAACAGTTGGGTCG
This sequence comes from Rhamphochromis sp. 'chilingali', assembly GCF_963969265.1. Taxonomy (NCBI): domain Eukaryota; kingdom Metazoa; phylum Chordata; class Actinopteri; order Cichliformes; family Cichlidae; genus Rhamphochromis; species Rhamphochromis sp. 'chilingali'. The sequence continues at coordinate 28,763,114 of NC_137932.1, forward strand.
CGCCACTACCTTTTCGTTCACCCAGGCCACGGCTGCCGAACAATAAGCGGCAGGCTATGCAACGCCTTACATCGGTACGCCACATGCTGAACAAACGCCCTCAGGTAAAAGGTCAGTTTACAGACTTTATGCAAACTTTGTTTGACAATGGCCACGCTGAGATAGCGCCACCACTCACTAAAGAAGAAGAGTGCTGGTACCTCCCCTTCTTCGGCGTGTACCACCCGCGCAAACCGGAACAAATACGCATTGTCTTCGACTCAAGTGCACAACACAATGGAGTATCCCTCAACGATGTTCTTCTTACTGGGCCCAACCTCAACAATAGCTTGTTGGGTGTGTTGATGCAACTCCGTGAAGAAAAGGTGGCAGTCACAGCCGATATCAAACAAATGTTCCATTGCTTCGTGGTCAGGGAGGACCACCGGAACTTTTTGAGATTCCTCTGGCACCAAAACAATGACATGGATCAACCGATCGTGGAATACAGAATGACTGTACATGTCTTTGGCAACAGCCCGTCGCCCGTGGTTGCAACTTACGGACTCAGAAGGGCATCAGAGGACCGAGACAAGCAAGACATCACTACACAACATCTGGTGGAACGACATTTTTACGTAGATGATTGTCTTGCCTCCTTCCAATCAAGTACTGATGCCATTGTTGTTATGCAAAACGCTCAAGACACTATGGCTTCATCTAATCTGAGGCTACACAAGATTGCATCCAATGACGTGGACGTAATGAAGGCATTCCACAAAAACGATCTAGCCAAAGGTCTAAAAGACCTCGACCTAGGAGCTGACATTCCACCTATGCAAAGAAGCCTTGGAATAAGCTGGGACATTGCAACAGACAAATTCACGTTTCAAGTGTCCACTGCTGAGAAGCCCTATACCCGCAGAGGGGTACTTTCAGTTGTCAACAGTCTGTTTGACCCTCTCGGGTTTGCAGCTCCGGTCAGCATCAAAGGCAGAGCTCTCCTTAGAGAACTTTCCACAGACATATGTCAATGGGATGATCCACTCCCAGAAAAGTTGCTCCAAGAGTGGAGTGCATGGAAAGAGTCCCTGAAACTTCTCGAAGAAGTCAGAATACCGAGAATGTACACCTCTATATCCTTCAATGGTGCAGAAAAAAGGGAGCTCTGTATATTCTGTGACGCGTCTACAAAAGCTATCGCTGCAGTAGCCTATGTCAAGCTAACAGACTCAGAAGGCAACAATGAACTGGGATTCATGTTTGGCAAAGCAAAACTCGCATCGCAGCAAGAAATAACAATCCCCAGGCTCGAGCTATGTGCAGCTGTTCTTGCTGTCGAGATTGCTGACATTATCACAGAGGAAATTGATGTTCCCTTCCATTCTACAAGATTTTTCACAGACAGCAGAGTGGTACTTGGATACATACAGAATGAACCCAGACGATTCTACGTCTATGTATGCAATCGCGTACAGAGGATTCGAAAATCGTCCAACCCAGAGCAGTGGAACTACGTTCCAACAGAGCTTAACCCGGCCGACATAGCTTCAAGATCAATCCCAGCTAGTGCACTCTCATCAAGCACATGGCTCAAAGGACCAGATTACCTACTGAGATCAACTCCTGAAGTGACTAAACATACCTTTGAACTAGTCAATCCTGAATCAGATCCTGAGATCCGTCCAACAGTGACATCACTTTCAACCAATGTCGTGGCTTCTTTCCTCGAAACGAGACGATTTGCGTCTTTCTCTACTTGGGGGTCACTGTTGAGAGCAATAGCAAGGCTCATTCATATTGCAAGGTGTTACAGGAACAGCACTCCCCCAAAAAGGTGTCATGGCTGGCATATCTGCAAAAGTCTTAGTCCAGAAGATTACAGTAAGGCAAAGAGCGTTGTTCTGAGTGGTCTTCAACACGAGGTTTACCCTGACATCTTCACATGTCTTCAAGCCCAAAAAGACATTCCAAAACAGAGCCTTCTCAGAAAACTCTCTCCTTTCAAAGACAATGCAGACTGTCTCAGGGTTGGTGGTCGCCTTTCACAAGCCAGCATGGAAAGCGACGAAGCACACCCCATTATCATCCCAGGCAACCACCATTTAACTACTTTACTAATCCGACACTACCACCAACAGGTGCAGCACCAGGGGCGCCATTTCACAGAGGGAGCCATGAGATCCGCTGGATTCTGGATTGTTGGTGGGAAACGGAGCATCAGTTCAGTCATCCACCACTGTGTAATTTGCCGCAAGCTCAGGTGGAACACAGAAACGCAAAAAATGTCAGACTTACCCATCGATCGTGTGACAGTCTGCCCCCCGTTCACTTACGTCGGAGTTGACGTCTTCGGACCGTGGACAATAAGCTCTCGGAGAACAAGAGGAGGCCTTGCTAGCAGCAAACGCTGGGCCGTCATCTTCACCTGCTTGGGCATCAGGGCCATTCATGTTGAGGTCATCGAGACGATGGAGTCGTCTAGTTTTCTCAATGCTCTGAGACGATTCATCTCTATCCGAGGACCAGTAAAGCAGCTGAGGTCCGACTGTGGGACCAACTTTCTGGGAGCGTGCAAGGAGCTCGGAATAACTTCAAAACACTGCGACAATCAGGAAATTCAAGACTTTTTATCCAAGAATGAATGCACATGGATCTTCAACCCTCCTCATAGTTCTCATATGGGAGGAAGTTGGGAGCGCATGATTGGCATCGTGAAGCGCATACTGGACTCTATGCTAACTGTCAACTCAGTTCGCCTGTTGACCCATGAGGTTCTCGTTACCCTTCTAGCAGAGGTAACCGCTATTGTAAACTCTCGACCGCTACTACCAGTCTCATCAGATCCAGATTGCCCCTTTCTTCTTACGCCTGCTACCCTCCTTACGCAGAAAACTGGATTACCACCTACACCACCCGGACACTTTGACAATAAAGATATGTTCGGACGCCAATGGAGACAAGTGCAACATCTTTCAAATGTCTTCTGGCACCGTTGGAAAACACAGTACCTGCCGACACTCCAAGAGCGAAGAAAATGGCAATCTGTGAGTCAAAACCTTCAAAAGGGAGATCTACTTCTTCTAAAGGACAGTCGAGCTAAAAGAAACCACTGGCCCATGGGGGTGGTTGTTGAGACCTTTCCTAGCCAAGACGGACATGTCAGAAAGACTGAGGTAAAGGTCACTTCTGGAGGAATATCTAAAACCTTCTTAAGACCAGTGACAGAGACTGTACTCCTGCTGCGAAATACTAATAGAGACATTGATCCTTAAAGATGGTGATGACATCCAATAGATGTCAGACGGGGAGTGTGCTGGTGTAGTTCTTCTTCCCACCAGCAAGAGTTGCTACAGTTCTTTCATGCCAAGATTTGTTTGTTATTAGCTGTAGAGTTAGTAATGCAGCACACTTTGAGAAAAGACTGACTCAGCATGTTGTTCAGATAAACATCTGCATCCATCCTCTTCGTTGTTTTACAGAAAGCATCGCTTGTGAGTATTTAAGTTGAACAAGAGTTAATGCAACTATATTTGCTATTATTTATGCACTTTTATGGTTAAAGGTGTACTGTATTCAGATTTACTTTCTTTCCAATGTTAGCTAGTTTAGCCAACTGATTTGCATTATCGTGTGAATATATAGACTGAATATTGCTTATTCCTTCTGTTTGTAGTTTCACTCTGTTGATAATTGAAGGCAGCGTCAATAAAAGGGACGATACACCTGTCAGTTGTCGAGGAGTTTATCTACCTGCATAACTGTATCCAGTGTAGCAGTGAGGGCAGAATAACCACTGTTTCCCGCTCTCTGACATCTTCATCTGCCACTCATCTTGTTGTTCCTTCTGCTCGCCTTATCACTATGGGGCACAGAGCTTTCAGTCACTCTGCTCCTCGGCTCTGGAACTCACTTCCTTCAGCCTTCAGAAATATAGATTCCCTTCCCTTATTTAAGTCACAACTCAAAACCTACTTGTTTAAACTGGCTTACTCGCTTTAATACAGATTTTACTTGCTGTCAAATATTGTTGTTTTTTTTTGTTTGTTTTTATTTGTTGTTTTTTGTAATTTAATTTATTAGAATCTATTTGAATCTACTGTTTTATTGGTAACTTTTTCTCTTTGACCTTGGGTTTTAGAAAGGCGCCCTCAAATAAAATGTATTATTTTTTTTTTTTTTAAATTTTATTATTATAATGACAGGAAGTCCAAAGGCCAATGGGAAGTTGGCTTCAAGTTTTCTACACGTCTTGCCAAAACAAAAGCTTTTCTCTTGGAAACATCATGATTTAATTTCATTTTAACTCAGAGTCTCATCTTGGAATGATTTGGAATGTAACTCACAGAACCTGTCGACTTGGATGAGATTGCAGGAAGTGCACAATGCTGACTCGTTTTACGACTTTAAGTCTCTGAAGCCACTTTGGCATCGTTTAAAACCAGAGTTGGCAAAAGTACATTCTGTACTTAAGTAGAAGTATAGATACTTGTTCAATTCAATTCAATTCAGTTTTATTTATACAGCACCAAATCACAACAGTTGCCTCAAGGTGCTTTATATTGTAAGGTAGACCCTACAAAAATACATACAGAGACAAACCCAACAATCTTATGACCCCCTATGAGCAAGCACTTTGGCGGCAGTGGGAAGGAAAAACTTCCTTTTAGCATGAAGAAACCTCTGGCAGAACCAGGCTGAGGGAGGGGCAGCTATCTGCCGTGACCGGTTGGGGTGAGAGAAGGAAAGCAGGATAAAAGACATGCTGTGAAAGAGAGCCAGAGATTAATAATGACTAATAATTAATTGCAGAGTGTGAACTGAAGAAGACTGAAGAAGAAATACTCAATGCATCATGGGAATCCCCCAGCAGCCTACGTCTATTGCAACATAACTAAGGGAGGATTCAGGGTCACCTGATCCAGCCCTAACTATATGCTTTAGCAAAAAGGAAAGTTTTAAGCCTAATCTTAAAAGTAGAGATAGTCTATGTCTCTTGAATCTAATCTGGAAGCTGGTTCCACAGAAGAGGGGCCTGAAAACTGGAGGCTATGCCTCCCGGTCTACTTTTAAATACTCTAGGAACAACAAATAAGCCTGCAGTGTGAGAGCAAAGTGCTCTAATGGGGTGATATGGTACTATAAGGTCATTAAGATAAGATGGGGCCTGATTATTCAAGACCTTTTATGCAAGGAGCATGATTTTAAATCCAATTCTGGATTTAAGAGGGAGCCAATGAAGGGAAGCCAAAACAGGAGAAATATGCTCTCTCTTTCTAGTCCTTGTCAGTACTCTTGCTGCAGCATTTTGGATTAACTGAAGGCTTTTCAGGGTTTTTAGGACATCCTGATAATAATGAATTACAGTAGTCCAGCCTGGAAGTAATAAATGCATGAACTAGTTTTTCAGCGTCACTCTGAGACAGGATATTTCTAATTTTAGAGATATTTCGCAAATGGAAGAAAGCAGTCTTACATATTTGTTTAATATGTGCATTGAAGGACATGTCCTGGTCAAAGATTACTACAATGACAAGGTAATGAATACAGAGTAAGAATCTGGTTAGATACCATATTTCTAAGATTTTCAAGGCCATATATAATAACCTCAGTTTTATCTGAATTTAGAAGTAGAAAGTTAGAGGCCATCAAGGTCTTAACATTCCTGTAGTTTAACTAATTGGTGTGTGTTATCTGGCTTCATAGATAGATAAAGTTGGGTGTCATCTGCATAGCAGTGAAAATGTATGCTATGCTTTCTGATGATACAGCCTAGCACTGAACCCTGTGGAACTCCATAATTGACCATTTACACGAACAAATTGAAGTTTATTAGATAGATATAATACAAACCACTGCAAACCAGCGCAGTACCTGTAATACCTACAGCATGGTCGACAGTATCGAATGCTGCACTAAGGTCTAGCAGGACAAGCACAGAGATGAGTCCACTGTCAGAGGCCACAAGAAGATCATTTGTAAACTTCACTAAAGCTGTTTCTGTGCTGTGATGAGCTCTGAAACCTGACTGAAACTCTTCGAATAAGCCATTCCTCTGCAGATGATCAAGTAGCTGTTTGACAACTACTCTTTCAAGAATTTTTTATATGAAAGGAAGGTTGGAGATTGGCCTATAATTAGCTAAGACAGCTGGGTCTAGAGATGGTGTTTTAAGTAAAAGGTTTAACTACTGCCAGCTTGAAGGCCTGTGGTACATAGCCGATTATTAGGGATAGCTTGATCATATTTAATATTGAAGCATTAATTAATGGCAGGACTTCTTTGAGCAGGCTTGGGGTCTAAAAGGACACATTGATGGTTTTGAGGAAGTAATTACTGAAGTTAACTCGGAAAGAACAATTAGAGAAAAAGGCTCTAAATGAATATCAATGGTACTGTACGGTAGCTGTAGATAATGTTACATCTGTGAGATGATTATGAGTAATTTTTTCTCTAATGGCTAAAATTTTATTTGTGAAGAAGTTCATGAAGTCATTACTAGTTAACGTTAAAGGAATGGTTGTCACAAACAAGGATGCGGTGGACTCAAAAGCAGACTCAATTACTCGAACTATGTATAATTTATTAGAAGGAACAAAAACGTGAACAGAACTGGGTTTAACAGAAACCATTCGCAGAAACTAAGGGAAATCCGTGGGCGGGGAAACAGGCGTAGAGCACAGGGAGAACTCGAACGGGAACTTTCTGTAAACACAGGAGAAGGGTGTTACTGAGTGACAAACGAGTAAGGGACAGAGGTATGGAGTGCCAGTGGATAGTCTTGGGCTTACTTGGAGACCCTGGTTATTAAGCGGGGGAAAAGGCTGCCATGGGAGCATTCCAGAGAGGATCGAGAGTGTGGAGAGTCCGGTCCAGATTCCAAGGAGGTGGAGAGTATGGACTGAAGGGCAGGCTGAGGAGAAGTTGTGTATGTGGTCCTTGGGTTCCGAGGAGACGGAAAAACAGGATGGAGACGGAACCAGCACTACTGGTGAGTGCGACGGGTGATGAATCACAGATGGTAGCAGGACGAACTGGCGAGGAGTGGCAGGCAGTGCTGGCTTAAAAACCTTCTAGGTGGAGCCCCGGAGATTGAAAACAGGTGATGAGCTGGCCAACTCCACCCCAAAGGACGGATGACAGGAACCTGGACCATGCCCGACCAGACACTCCCACAGCATATGACAGTACCTCCCCCTCAAGGGTCACCACCCGGCGACCCCCTGGACCGGGCCCTGCGAGGGGAGGAGCGAAACGCAGCAATCAGGGACGGGTCCAGAATGAGCGACCGAGGAACCCAAGAACGCTCCTCAGGCCCATACCCCTCCCAGTCCACCAGGTACTGGACACCACGACCGCGGCGAAGACGTGAGAGAATTATGGGCGTATTCCACCCAAGGCAACTGAGACGACCAGGCAGCCGGGTTCTGAGATGAGACGCAGCGAAGAGCGGATTCCAACTCCTGGTTCAAACGTTCAGTCTGGCCATTGGTCTGCGGATGGAAACCAGAACTCAAGTTGGCTTTGGCACCCAGGGCCGTACAGAAGGCCCTCCACACTCCGGAGACAAACTGAGGCCCCCTGTCAGACACAATTTCCGAGGGTATGCCATGAAGTCGGAATACATGGTCCGTAAGGATCTGGGTGGTCTCAGCAGCGGTCGGCAGCTTGTCTAGGGCTACGAAATGAGCCGCTTTGGAAAACCGATCGACTATGGACAGAACCACCGTCTTCCCCGAAGAAGCCGGGAGGCCGGTAACAAAATCCAAGGCGATATGAGACCAAGGCCTATGCGGAGTACTAAGCGGTCGGAGTAAGCCAGACGGGGGCCGATTGGAGGACTTATTACGGGCACAAAAAGAACAGGCAGCCACATAAGCCTTCACATCCTTGTCCATGGAACGCCACCAGAAATACCTCTTCAACAGAGCCGTGGTCCTACTCACTCCCGGGTGGCAAGTAAACCGGGCTGTATGGACCCAATGGATCACAGCCGACCGGGCGGCAGAGGGTACAAAACGCCGACCGGGTGGGCCAGTTCCTGGATCGGTGTCTTCTCGTAGTCCTTGGCGTATGGCCTCCTCCATATCCCAGGTGAGGGAGCCAATTCTGCAGGTGGAAGGGAGAATGAGCTCAGGGTCCCGGGAGTCCAAGTCCGAGGAGTACTGGCGAGACAGGGCATCGGGTTTAAGATTTCTGGAACCCGGGCGATAGGAAATGTCAAAATTAAATCGGGCAAAGAAAAGGGACAACCGAGCCTGGCGGGAGTTCAGTCTTTTAGCCGATCTGAGATAAGTCAGATTCTTGTGATCTGTCCAGATGATAAACGGATGTTCCGTCCCCTCCAGCCAGTGGCGCCACTCCTCCAAAGCCAAATTAATGGCCAGGAGCTCCCTATCCCCAACGTCATAATTCCGTTCGGCAGGAGAAAGGCGCCGAGAAAAGTAGGCGCAGGGTTGGAGCTTGCCACGAGGACCAGAACGCTGAGACAGCACAGCCCCCACCCCCACGCTCGAAGCATCAACCTCCACCACGAACTGCTTACTTGTGTCAGGATGGACCAAAACAGGAGCCGAAGAAAAAAGCCGTTTGAGCGTGGCGAAGGCCGAGTGAGCCTCGGGAGACCAAACGAAGGGGACCCGGGAGAAAGTAAGGCGGGTGAGAGACGCAGCCACCCGTCTGTAGTCCCTGACAAAGCGCCTGTAGAAATTCGCAAAGCCAAGGAACTGCTGCAGCTGTCTGCGTGAATCAGGAACGAGCCACTCCACCACTGCCTTAACCTTTACAGGGTCCGTCTTCACCTGCCCTTCCGCCAGTAGGTAGCCCAGAAATGAGATAGACGAGACGTGAAAGTCACACTTCTCGGCCTTCACATAAAGGAGTCTGCGCTGCGGGACTGTTTTGATCACGCGGACTGAGAAATGTTTCACGTGGCCGCCAGAGACATTGATGAATACACAGACTCAGTCTGTGGATTTATCAGGAAATGCGTGGAAGATGTCGTCCCATCCAGAACAGTCAAATCCTTCCCAAATCAAAAACCCTGGATTAACGGAGATGTTCGCGCGGCACGGAACACCGCCTTTGCCTCCGCGAACACATCGGACTACAAACACGCACATTACCAACTCCGGAAGACGATCAAAGCAGCCAAACGTGAGTACAGGGACAGGGTGGAGCAACAGTTTGACAACCCTCGGAGTATGTGGCAGGGACTAAACACGATCACAGACTTTAGAGGGAAAACCAGCACACCGCAGACCACGGCCTCTCTGTGTGAGGATCTAAACGTATTCTACGCTAGATTCGACACAGCGAACACCATGAGACCGGACAGTGTGCGCACCGCGGATGACGTCAGTGCGCACACTGTGTCTGAGGAGGATGTGCGGAAGTGCTTCAGTCAAGTCAAGTCAAGTCAAGTCAACTTTATTTGTCAATTCTGCCACATGTACAGGACATACACAGAATAGAAATTGCATTACTCTCAAACCCTAGTGATTAGAAAAATGCAAATAAAATAATTAAAAAGTAAAAATTTAAATAAATACAATACAATTTTACATATAACAAAAAAAAAAAAAAAAGCTATGCAATATACAATATACAATATTCAAGTAAGAAGGCATAGTGGTGCAAAATAGGCAAATAGTGCAAATGGAGATTTAGTAGTGTACGGTAAGAGATAGTGTAACAGCAAAGTCTTATGAGGTAATGGCAGTCCAATGCTCCACAAAGTGACTGGAGCAGGCCAGTGAGTGCGTCAGAGAGTGAGTGTGTGTGTGTGTGTGTGTGTGTGTGTGTGTGTGTGTGTGTGTGTGTGTGTGTGACAGAGTTCAGTGAGACCGTGGTGGAGAAGAGGGGAGAGGGGGGCAGAATCGGGAGGGAGTTTAGCTTCCTGACAGCCTGATGGATGAAGCTGTCCTTCAGTCTGCTGGTCCTGGCCTGGAGACTCCGCAGTCTCCTCCCTGACGGCAGCAGCTTGAAGAAGCTTTGCATTGGGTGCGTGGGATCAGCCGCTATGCAAAGGGCTTTTTTAGTGAGACGGGTGCTGTAAATGTCCTGGAGGGAGGGGAGAGAGACACCAATGATCCTCTCTGCAGCTCTCACTATGCGTTGGAGGGTTCTATGGCAGGACGCATTGCAGGCTCCAAACCACACAGTGATGCAGCTCGACAGGATGCTCTCGATGGTGCCTCTGTAGAAAGTGTACATGATGGGGGCTGGTGCTCCTGCTCTTCTTAGTTTGCAGAGAAAGAAGAGACGCTGCTGTGATTTCTTGGCCAGTGCTGTGGTGTTGTACGTCCAGGAGAGATCCTCTGTGATGTGCACACCCAAGAACTTGGTGCTGCTCACTCTCTCCACAGACGCTCCGTCAATGGTCAGAGGAGCATGTTGGGTGTGCATTCTCCTGAAGTCCACAACAATCTCCTTCGTCTTCTCCACATTCAGAGAGAGATTGTTGTCAGCACACCACGTGGCCAGGCGTCTCACCTCACTTCTGTAGTCGGTCTCATCCCTGTTGCTAATGAGACCCACCACCGTTGTGTCGTCCGCAAACTTGATGAAGAGGTTGGAGCTGTGTGATGGAGTGCAGTCATGGGTCAGCAGAGTGAAGAGGAGGGGGCTCAGCACACATCCCTGCGGGGCCCCCGTGTTTAAAATGATGGTGCTGGATGTATTACTGCCGACCCGTACTGCTTGAGGTCTTCCGGTGAGGAAATCCAACAGCCAGTTGCACAGTGAGGTGTTGAGCCCCAGCTGGACCAGTTTTTGAGTGAGCTGTTGGGGGATTATAGTGTTGAATGCTGAACTGAAGTCTATGAACAGCATTCGAACATATGAATCTTTTTTGTCCAGGTGTGTGAGTGCTGAGTGGAGTGCAGTGGAGATGGCATCATCGGTTGAGCGATTGGGCCGATACGCAAACTGGAAGGGGTCCAGGGAGGGGGGCAGGACAGTCTTGATGTGCTGCATGACTAGTCGTTCGAAGCACTTCATCAGGATGGGAGTAAGTGCAACAGGACGGTAGTCATTAAAGCAGGAGGGAGATGACTTTTTTGGGACCGGAATGATTGTGGTGGCTTTAAAACATGTGGGGACGACAGCCTGGATGAGTGATATGTTGAAGATGTCTGTGAAGACATCAGTGAGTTCCACTGCACAGTCTCTCAGTGCACGACCAGGAATGTTGTCAGGACCCGGAGCTTTACGTGCATTGATCCTGCTGAGGGATCTCCTCACGCTGTCCGGGGATCAGGAAGGTGAACGCACGCAAAGCTACTGGTCCGGACGGGATTCCCGGCCGCGTCCTCAGGTCATGCGCGGCTCAGCTGGCTGGAGTGTTCACGCACATCTTCAACCTTTCCCTCTCTCTGTCTGTAGTCCCAGCCTGCTTCAAAATGGCCACCATCGTCCCTGTACCCAAATCCTCCACCATCTCCTCATTGAACGACTGGCGACCTGTAGCCCTGACCCCCATCGTAAGCAAATGCTTCGAGAAGCTGGTCAGGGACTTCATCTGCTCTGCACTACCCGACTCACTGGACCCTCTACAGTTTGCATACCGCCACAACAGGTCCACTGATGATGCCATAGTCCTGACACTACACACTGCCCTGTCACACCTGGAGAAGAGAGACACGTATGTGAGGATGCTGTTTGTAGATTACAGTTCAGCATTCAATACCATCGTTCCCTCGAAGCTGGACAGGAAACTGCAGGATCTAGGACTGAGCAGCTCCCTCTGCAGCTGGATCCTTAACTTCCTGTCTGACAGACGCCAGGTGGTCAGACTGGGCAGCATCACCTCATCCCCCATCACACTGAACACTGGTGCTCCACAGGGGTGTGTACTGAGCCCTCTCCTGTACTCACTCTACACCTACGACTGCACAGCCACTAACAGCTCCAACATCATTGTGAAGTTTGCGGACGACACTACAGTGGTGGGTCTTATCACCAACGGTGATGAGACGGCTTACAGGGAGGAGGTCAGCGCCCTGACCCACTGGTGTCAAGACAACCATCTCACCCTCAACGTCGCAAAGACAAAGGAGTTGATAGTGGACTTCCGGAGGTGCAGAGAAGTACACACCCCCATCACCATCAACGGCGCTGCTGTGGAGAGAGTGAGCAGCTTCCGGTTCCTTGGAGTACGTCTGGCTGAGGATCTTACGTGGTCAGTACACACAAACAAAACAGTGAAGAAGGCGCAGCAGCGCCTCTTCTTTCTCAGGAGACTGAAAAGATTCGGCATGAGCCCCCGCATCCTCAGGACCTTCTATCACTGTGCCATTGAGAGCATCCTCACTGGATGCATCACCACCTGGTATGGCAACAGCACCGCCTACAACTGCAAAGCTCTCCAGCGAGTAGTGCGGTGCTCTGAACGGATAATTGGAGGTGAACTTCCCTCCCTCCAAGACATCTACAGGAAGCGCTGCCTGAGGAAAGCGGGGAGGATCATCAAGGACTCCAGTCACCCCAGCCATAAACTGTTCAGACTGCTTCCATCAGGAAGGAGGTTCTGCAGCATCCGGTCCCGTACCAGCAGACTGAGAGACAGCTTTTTCCATCAGGCCATCAGACTGCTGAACACGTCATAGACACCTCAGCTTCACTACTGGAACTTCAACATTATGCACTCCACACTGTATATAAATGCCACTTGCTTTGCACATATTCAACTCTGTATATTTTATATATTTTATTATTATTATTTTTTTTTTTTTTTTACTATTTAATTTGTAAAAATGTGTGTATACACACACACACACACACACACACACACACACACACACACACACACACACACACACACACACACACACAGGAAAATATTTAGTATACACATCCAGAAATGCATACACTATTATATATTGTACATATATTTATTAGTTTCAGATTGGCCATTCTTGTATTTTGCTCGTTTGTGTTGTTGTGTTTGCACATCTCTGTTGCTTGTGGGGCTCGCACACAAGAATTTCACTCGCATGTGCTGTGCCAGTGTGCCTGCACATGTGATGTGACAATAAAAGTGATTTGATTTGATTTGATTGATTTGATTAAAGGCGGTTCTCCAACAGTCGCTGCAGCACACTCCGGACATGCACCTGATGCTCCTCGAGGGATCGAGAAAAGATCAAAATATCATCCAGGTAAACAAACACGAAAACATTCAGGAAATCCCGGAGCACGTCATTCACTAGTGCCTGGAAGACTGCAGGGGCATTGGTGAGGCCAAACGGCATTACCAGGTATTCAAAATGCCCCAGAGGAGTGTTAAAAGCAGTCTTCCACTCGTCACCCTCCCTTATGCGGACAAGGTGGTATGCGTTCCTCAAGTCCAGCTTGGAGAAGACAGTGGCACCGCGGAGGGGTTCGAAAGCAGAGTTGATCAAAGGTAGGGGATACTTGTTCTTAATTGTGATCGCATTAAGTCCCCTGTAATCGATGCACGGCCGGAGCGATGAATCCTTCTTAGACACAAAAAAGAAACCGGCGGCCACCGGTGAGGAAGAAGGACGAATGAGACCGGCTGCTAGCGAGTCCTGGATGTACTTCTCCATAGCCCCCCTCTCCGGACGGGACAGGTTATAAAGACGGCTGGAGGGCAAAAGAGCACCAGGGAGAAGATCAATGGCACAATCATAAGGTCGATGAGGAGGCAGCGACTGAGCCCTGTCCTTACTGAACACCTCTCGTAGATCATGATATTCAGGAGGGACAGAGGTAAGGTCAGGGGGGGAGACAACCAATGGAGGAGAAACAGAAGCCCCCGAGGGCAAGGCTGACTTTAAACAGTTGGCGAGACAAAACAGACTCCAACTCGCCACTCTCTTCCCTGTCCAGTCAATGTGTGGATTGTGCTTCTGCAACCACGGAAAACCAAGGATCACTGGCACGTCAAGGGAAGAGGTGGTAAAAAAGAGTTATGTCCTCCTGATGGTTACCTGACGTGACTAACTTGACAGGTGATCATCGCGAATACCTCATTATTCAAAGCGGCGGCCGGGATCGGAGGCTCGAGCTGAATGAGGGGCAAATTCAATGATTTAGCAACCGCAGCGTCTATCAAATTTTGCTCTGACCCGGAGTCAACGAGAGCACGAAAAGAATGAGCCTTAGTACCGGACATCAACGAAACCGAAAGCAAAAAACGGGGTTTATCACTCTTAAAAACATTGCCCACCCGTAACCCCGGACTTACCGGCGGGCCACGCCTTTTGGCCGGACCGGGCAAACAGTGAGGCGATGGCCGCTTCCTCCGCAGTAGAAGCACTCTCCGGCTCGGAAACGCCGCTCCCGCTCCTCAGGAGTGAGCCGAGCGCGGCCGATCTGCATAGGCTCAGGGGAAGGAGAGCGAGGACGGACGGATGATGTCACCGGAAGCGACGGGGGTAACGCCGAAACGGCCACGGGTCGAAACAGAGACGGAGAGGGCTTGGACCGCCTCTCAGCGTCTCTTTCCCTCAGTCGACTATCGATCCTGAGAGCGAGAGAGGCGAGCGCTTCGAACGTGGCCAGCTCGTCGTGCACAGCCAGCTGATCCTTCATCTGTTCGGAAAGGGACGCTAGGAAAATACCCCGCAGCGTGGCGTCTGGCCAACCCGCTTCCACAGCAGCAGTGCGGAACTCAATCGCGTATTCTGCAACGCTGCGTTTTCCCTGACGGAGTCCCAACAGCCTCTTAGCCGCAGTACCCTCAGAGATCGGGTGAGCGAACGTAGCCTTGAATTCCTTGAGGAAGTCCTCATAGGAACACGAGGCAATCGGAGGGGAGGGGAAGAGATGCCCCGATAAGCCGATTCTATCGCAGGATGCGCAACGGCGGGCGCAGGCAACGGTCCCGGCTGGCTGGGGAGAACGGGTGGATTAGACTCCCTGAGTTCCGAAAACCGGGTAAGTAACTCTTCCTGTTTTTCACTGATAGCATTACATTGGTCCATTAAGGACGTCAAGGTCTGTTCATGCCGTCCTAACATGTTTATTTATGGCGGCGCGAATTGGGTCCGCTGAGTCCATTAGTGGCCAGTTCGTTCTGTCACAAACAAGGATGCGGTGGACTCAAAAGCAGACTCAATTACTCGAACTATGTATAATTTATTAGAAGGAACAAAAACGTGAACAGAACTGGGTTTAACAGAAACCATTCGCAGAAACTAAGGGAAATCCGTGGGCGGGGAAACAGGCGTAGAGCACAGGGAGAACTCGAACGGGAACTTTCTGTAAACACAGGAGAAGGGTGTTACTGAGTGACAAACGAGTAAGGGACAGAGGTATGGAGTGCCAGTGGATAGTCTTGGGCTTACTTGGAGACCCTGGTTATTAAGCGGGGGAAAAGGCTGCCATGGGAGCATTCCAGAGAGGATCGAGAGTGTGGAGAGTCCGGTCCAGATTCCAAGGAGGTGGAGAGTATGGACTGAAGGGCAGGCTGAGGAGAAGTTGTGTATGTGGTCCTTGGGTTCCGAGGAGACGGAAAAACAGGATGGAGACGGAACCAGCACTACTGGTGAGTGCGACGGGTGATGAATCACAGATGGTAGCAGGACGAACTGGCGAGGAGTGGCAGGCAGTGCTGGCTTAAAAACCTTCTAGGTGGAGCCCCGGAGATTGAAAACAGGTGATGAGCTGGCCAACTCCACCCCAAAGGACGGATGACAGGAACCTGGACCATGCCCGACCAGACACTCCCACAGCATATGACAATGGTTGGCTTAACAGTGCTCTGACTTTTTTTCAGCCTGGCTACAGTGCTGAAGAGAAACCTAAGGTTGTTCTTATTTTCTTCAATCAGTGATGACCAGATGTTCTAGCTTTACGGAGGGCTTTCTTATAAAGCAATAAACTATTTCTCCAGGCTAAATGATGATCTTGTAAATTTGTGACATGCCATTTCCTCTCCATCTTACAAGTTATCTGCTTTAGGCTATGTGTTTGAGAATTACACCAGGGAGTCAAGTATTTCTAATTTGAGACCATATTTTTCACAGGAGCAACAGTATCTATTGTCATACGTTGTGAGAAGGTAAAATTATTAACAAGATAATCAACCTCTATTTGAGCAGCGTTCAGGTAGCTGCTCTGCTCTGTGTTGGTACAGGTCATTGAAGATGATAACAGTGGGTGGATTATATTCTCAAACTTAGTTACAGCACTTTCAGAAAGACATCTACTGTGATGAAGTCTACTCTCCACTGCTGTGTAATCAATTATTGTAAATTTAAATGTTATCAGGAAATGATAAGAGGAGAGAGGATTTTCAGGAAACACTGCTCAATGTTCAGTTTATATGCCATATGTTAAAACAAGATCTAGGGTGTGACTAAAGTGGTGGTTGGATTCTTTGAAATGAAATGAAGCCGTCTACAGGGGTGGATGTGGTGGTTGGGTGGATGTTCAGTGAGCTTGACACTACGACCAAGGACTGCTGCGATTCTTTATTCCATGAGCAAACTGATGTTTATTCCTTATTTCTAGTCACTTTTTTTTTTTATTAATCTTTCCAACTTTTACCTCTATTCAATCAGACTCACCTTTTTTTATTACACCTACATCTGTTTTTATGAATGTATGAATCTTCCATTCTGAGTCAGTATTTTTTGTTCTGAACTTTGACCTCAACTCGGTTTTTTTTTTTTATTCTGTCTCTCATTACAGTTATTTTTATACTGGTGTTTGTTCAGAAAAAGGACATATTTGAGACGCTCTAGCTCAAAGTTTATTCTCTCTCAGCATTTCTTCATTCTGTTAGAATCAGGTTAATTTAAATCAATTTCTGGCTTTGGAGTCATATTTTTCCAAACCAATACTTCATTATACCCCCCCACCCCTGCACCTCCACTTGTAGGGTTACATACTGACCAGATGCCACGGCCATCGGGCCAATCGCGGGCCATGCCGGACGCCAGCAGCAGCGGGGACACAGGCTTATCAAACAGGAAGTGGTCATCAATGAGTTGCTGCTGCTCCTCCTCGGTCATGTTCTTCAGAGCATAGTACTTCCCCTTCAGGTCTCCTTCCAAGGAGGCCAGAGCTGCAGCCACCACACAGTAGGTCAAAGGTCAGAGGTACACATAAACCCTACTTCAGGATGACAGGTGAGCAAACAGGAAGTGGTGTCAACTGAACTAGATGGAGCTGTTTCACAGAATCACTTTTAATGGGACAGGTATTGACTTTCAAAATAAAAGCAAATTAAAGGTTTAATTGTTTCACTAAAGGTGACCAGGAAGTTTCACCCCCCTTTAGATTTCACCCCCTTTTAGATATCAAATCATATGAAGTTTCCTGCCAGCATCTCTCATTAATTACATTTTATTTTTACCCATCATACCTGAACGTTACCTATAAAAAAGTCACCTTTACTCTGATGAGTGTCTTGACTTTCTACAGGAAAACAGAGTACCAGTTCCTCACACTTTGATGCAGAGATACCTGAGCAGCCTGAACTGTTTAGGTGGTCAGGAGTCGGCCTGACAGCTGAGGAAATCATACAGAGATCACATGATCATTCTGAGACCCGCATTTCTGTGGGTCTTAGAATGGCTCAGTTAAATGTCTCCTGGTTCCTGAGGTCTTTAAAAGCAGGTGTGGAACTGGCTCAGACAGCAGGGTGCAGCAGAATCTCAGGTCTGCCGGCTTTAACCGGTAGTCGCATTTGAATATGAAAGACAGGCTTTAAATGGCGAGCTGTCGGTCTCATTAGCAGTCTCAGCAGGACGGCTCTCAGCTCAGGGTTATGTAAGAGTTTGATCTGCTGCTGCGTTCACTGACACACTCGATGAGGCATCATGGGAAGTATCTAAATAAAGACTTATCCTCTTCAGCTGCAGACCCAGCTGAATGAAGCCCGACTGACGAGAGTTTGTACCTCACCTACCTCAGCAGGACCACAAGAAACTGCTGCATCAGACGGTCCCTAAATGCACCACCACAGTTTAAACTCAAAGTGAATTTAACAAACAATAAAAACCTGATTTAGAATCCGTTTGTTCTCATTTTACTCTAAAACTGACATCAGCATCAGTGTTCATAGCCTGTACATAGCTTGTACTCACTACAGCCTGTACATCTATAGTTATAGAATATTCACAACATACTTCATACCGTGTACATTATAACATACCATAATAGACCCATTTCTGTAATATACTTACATATCTATATTATTGTTAATATATATTGTAATATATCTATATCACTAAAGCACTTCTGGATGGATGCAAACTGCATTTCGTTGCCTTGTACTTGATTAAGCCATGCAGGTCTAAGTACACGCGGCCGGTACAGTGAAACTGCGAATGTGATGAATTCTTAAAGTTGAATAAAGTTGAATTCTTCATGTGATGAAGTATTCAACTTTATTGTCATTGCACATGACAATAAAGTTGAATTCTATTCTAGTGTGATGGACGCTGCTCTGAAATGCTCAGACAGACGCTCCCTCTCTGAGTCTGACCTTTTTTTTACGTCCTTCCCAAAGCTGAACAAACAAAACAGGAAGTGTTGAGTTTCAGTCAGATGCTCGAGTCTGTAAATGCTGCATTTTAAATGAGTTAAAGGTCTGTTTCCGTTCATTCTCCAGCTTTTTCCTCAGGTCAGTTACATAATGGCGCTAAACGCTGCAATATCTCCCGATGAATATGAAGCAGCATTTTTTTTTTTTTTTTTTTTTAATATAAAAACCTCGATCCTGAGCTCAAGTTTGTTAAAACAAAAAAAAAAAAAAAAAAAATCTATGTGCATATATTTTGTTTGTTTTGTTAAGTTCAGGTTTACACATGTAGTTCCCAATTTTAGATTAGTGTTAATTAAAACTTTGTTATTTGGAGCAGATCAGATCTCTAAAAAACACACTACAGTATGCTTCAGCATTTTTCTTTACATGAAGGTTTTAGTGACATTTTGGTTTAAGAAGGAGGGACAAACCTGAATTTTCAGGTCAGAAGGTCAGGCTCTGCTAGGAACATAACTTTGACTGAAGGACATACTTTAGCTTCAATGAGCGAAGAATGACAGTGATCTACAGTAGAAGTGCTGACAGTGAGGTATAATACAGCAGTCTGCAGGCAGGGGGCAGAGTGATGATGCTACAGTGGGGCAAAAAAGTATTTAGTCAGCCACCGATTGTGCAAGTTCCCCCACTTAAAATGATGACAGAGGTCAGTAATTTGCACCAGAGGTACACTTCAACTGTGAGAGACAGAATGTGAAAAAGAAAAAAAAAAAAAAAAAAAAAAAAAAAAAAAATCCATGAATTCACATGGTAGGATTTGTAAAGAATTTATTCGTAAATCAGGGTGGAAAATAAGTATTTGGTCACCTCAAACAAGGAAAATCTCTGGCTCTCACAGACCTGTAACGTCTTCTGTAAGAAGCTTTTCTGTCCCCCACTCGTTACCTGTATGAATGGCACCTGTTTGAACTCATCATCTGTATAAAAGACACCTGTCCACAGCCTCAAACAGTCAGACTCCAAAATCCGCCATGGCCAAGACCAAAGAGCTTTCGAAGGACACCAGGAAAAGTATTGTAGACCTGCACCAGACTGGGAAGAGTGAATCTACAATAGGCAAGCAGCTTGGTGTGAAAAAATCAACTGTGGGAGCAATCATCAGAAAATGGAAGACATACAAGACCACTGATAATCTCCCACGATCTGGGGCTCCACGCAAGATCTCATCCCGTGAGGTCAAAATGATCATGAGAACGGTGAGCAAAGATCCCAGAACCACACGGGGGGACCTGGTGAATGACCTGCAGAGAGCTGGGACCAAAGTAACAAAGGTCACCATCAGTAACACACTACAACGGCAGGGAATCAAATCCCGCAGTGCCAGACGTGTTCCGCTGCTGAAGCCAGTGCATGTCCAGGCCCGTCTGAAGTTTGCCAGAGAGCACATGGATGATACAGCAGAGGATTGGGAGAATGTCATGTGGTCAGATGAAACCAAAGTAGAACTTTTTGGTATAAACTCAACTCGTCGTGTTTGGAGGAAGAAGAATACTGAGTTGCATCCCAAGAACACCATACCTACTGTGAAGCATGGGGGTGGAAACATCATGCTATGGGGCTGTTTTTCTGCCAAGGGGACAGGACGACTGATCCGTGTTAAGGACAGAGTGAATGGGGCCATGTATCGTGAGATTTTGAGCCAAAACCTCCTTCCATCAGTGAGAACTTTGAAGATGAAACGAGGCTGGGTCTTCCAACATGACAATGATCCAAAACACACCGCCCGGGCAACAAAGGAGTGGCTCCGTAAGAAGCATTTGAAAGTCCTGGAGTGGCCTAGCCAGTCTCCAGACCTCAACCCCATAGAAAATCTGTGGCGGGAGTTGAAAGTCCGTGTTGCTCGGCGACAGCCCCAAAACATCACTGCTCTCGAGAAGATCTGCATGGAGGAATGGGCCAAAATACCAGCTACTGTGTGTGCAAACCTGGTAAAGACCTATAGTAAACGTTTGACCTCTGTTATTGCCAACAAAGGTTATGTTACAAAGTATTGAGTTGTATTTTTGTTATTGACCAAATACTTATTTTCCACCCTGATTTACGAATAAATTCTTTACAAATCCTACCATGTGGATTCATGGATTTTTTTTTTTCACATTCTGTCTCTCACAGTTGAAGTGTACCTCTGGTGCAAATTACTGACCTCTGTCATCATTTTAAGTGGGGGAACTTGCACAGTCGGTGGCTGACTAAATACTTTTTTGCCCCACTGTACATGCGGCAGAAGATACAGGAAGTGACCTCGTACTTTCAATGGAGAGGTTCTCAATAGTGCGTCGCTCTCCACGGCTGCAGTGTGGCGGCAGACAGAAGCCACGAATGCTGCGTCCTGTGCGAACCCGAGAGCTGAGCACATAGTTTGGATCCAGATCATCTCCACCCTGAAACACAAAGGAGACACAAGAACAGGAGGGTCAGAGTCCATCACTGCCCACCCTTCAGAGGTCACCACCACCCTCAGCTGACACACCAAAACCAAATCATTGAGCCTTGCAGCCAATAAAGAGTTTAAGAGTCACTTGTTGTTGGGTAGGACTTCATGTCTGGGCTAAACACATCACATGCAAGAATTCAGTACCCTAGTGAATAATCAGTTCTGTGGAAAATAGCATCACCAATGCTCAAAGATCTCAGACTCCTGTGTGCTGATGGCCCAGGTTGGTAGTTTTACCTGTGATGAGCTCAGGGAGCAGCTGCCTCATCTGCATGCTGAAACAGACTGATTCCAGACCTGATGTTAAACCTTTCAGCAACTCACAGGTTTGAATTTAGGTTATTACTGCCTGACAGTTTAATGCCAATAAAGCTGCAGCTGAAAGAATAAAACTGTCTCCAGAGCTCTGTCCTGCTGATGGGCAGTGATGCTGAGGCTGTGATTTTCAGTCTGAATTGGATTTTAAATTCCTCAGAATTATGCAGCCCTACACCTGTCCATGTTAGTGATTATGAATCTGCTGCGAACTCCGACAATTTCATGTGGACACAAAGTTTTGACAATGCTGTGATTGGTTTTTGGCGTGAATCCTTTCGTGTTTGGTTTGTCTGTTTGAAATAGCTCCAGGACAGCTCTGAGATTAGAGCATTACATCTGAATGAGCATGTCTTCTGTAACAGGTGTGTTCACCTGTCCTTGACATTAAGTGTATGTACCGTAATGATTGTATTTAAATCGGTTTGTCCTGAATGTTTTTTCCGCTTGAGGCTCTGGTCATGAATTCCATAAATAATGAGATGTGTTTGAACTGGCTTCAGGTGAGTTGATCGTTTACCTGGAGGTTGTCAGGGTTCAGGTCCGTCTTGTGTTTGTCTGTTGGTTTGTATCCTCCATGGCGGTCTTCGATCACTGGATCCATCAGGTCTTTAAACACTTCATACGTCTCCTCGTCTCCAGCCACACAGCCCACAGTCATGATAAACGGATGACCTGTAAGGGGAAAGGATGGACAGTCACTTCCCCTTGTCACAGCCAACATCTATGGGCCTTAAAATGACTTTTTTTGACTTCAGAGAGAAAACCTAAACATGACGGAGTGTGCCAATGGGTTTGTTTGGTCTGTTTCACAATTTCCTTGTAGGATAGTGTGTTATGGTCTTTAACGCACTAAGAGGAGCTAAATGAACTAAGGAGGATTAGAAGAGGAGGATCAGGTGGTTGGACTGAAGGTCAATACTATGTCCTGCCCTTGGGTGGGAATTATAGACCAAAAATTACCTTGATCTAATGAGTCTATCCAATTAAAGAGTTTATTATTAACAGAATCTCTCAATGTGAAGGTGACAAACACGCAAAGTTACATGTCTGGTGAAGGCTTAACTGGCTTATGTAAGAGCCAGACCAGCATCGGATAGAGGCTTGGTTCCTATTCTGAAGGTTATTGGACTAGGCTGAAGTTGTCTTACTTTGAGGAAGAGTTACTTGGACAAGGAGGTGGATCAAGGGTCTTAAGGATGTTTTGGAGAAATGGAACATGGTACAAGTGTCCAAGGGTGGAGTTGTTTAGTTGTTTATTTGGTCAGGTTTTTAGGGAGGTGTTAACATATATGCCAAATCAGTCGCCTTGGCACAATTAGCTGGTCTGGAGGAGATTTGTCTTATTTTGAGAGGAATTACCAGCACCTTGGTAAGGGGCTGTTTAAGGAGGAGGATGGTGCTTTGGGAATGGGGTACCTGGTTATTCTGAAGGTTGAATTGTGTTGGAAGAGAGGTACACAGTTTTTAGGGAGCCATTTATGTGTGACCGTTTGATGAAGGAGTGTCTACCTGGCACTGATGATAAAGTTATCTGGTTTAGGACTTGTTACCTTTGTTTGAGTTCAAGAATAGAGTTTGAGCTCTTAATGCTGACTGTGGGAGGGGTTACCTGGGTTGTCAACGCCAGTCTGGATGACATCGTCCAGGGTGAATCCGCTGGGCGTCTCCTTGTCCCTCAGGTTGGCGTACATTTCGGACGTGAGCACCTTGGCCATGTGGTTGTTGTGCTGGCTGAGGTCGGGGTACTCCTGCTCCGCCGTGTACTTCAGCTTCAACTTGTTGTGGGTGTTTCCAAAAGGCATGATGACGTCCGGGCTGCTCGCCTGCCGCAAAGCCATCGGTTACAGTCAAAGTGTTCAATAACACAGCATTACAGCATCAAACAGTTTATGTATTTGCACGTTAATCTATCTCAGACACAGAAACCAATCGCTTACAGCACTTTCCTAAACAAGTTATTGCTAAATTTGTACTGACAATAAAACTTTTACACTAAAGTTCAGTCAGTAAAAGGAGGCTGGTCACAAAGATGAAGAAACTCAGGCATGCATTTGATAACTTCTGGAAGATTTCTGGATGTGATTTGAATTTTGAATATTCATGTACATGTTGCTGCTAGTAAAACATTGACTCAATGAAATACACTTGATTGTTTTTGATAGGAAAGGCCAATAAAGAGGCCCATTTTCTCCACAAACCTGGTCTGAGGGTGCTGGGTCAGACTCTTCCCACTGAGGCCACTTTTTGTGGGTTTTATGGTCATGTGATCACATTTATATTGATTCTTATGAAAACATCACAATTAAAATGGAAATGTGATGAACAAAAACATGCCTTTAATGCCTTTAAATGTGACACAGTTTACTGATCAATTAAAATGATTGCTCAAACTGCCTGAGCTCTGGTCAGTCGCTGATGAAGCAAAGTCAAATGGTGAAAAACTCAGATGCTGACTCTGCAAAAATCTTTGCGACATCAGATTTTTTTTCTGCAAACTTTTAGAAACGCCTCAAACCCTCCAATCAGGTTATAAATTATCAACAACCTGATTGGATTAAGGAGCTTCTGATCTTTACTGTAACTCTCACAATTGCAGTAAAAGTACTCTGTTACTTTCCATTGGCTGTATTTATGCAGAGTGCAGACAGGATCCTGGCTCGGTATGGTTCGCTCCGGTTCGCTCCAGATCATTAAGGCCGCGGTCACCTTCAGCTCCTCACTGCGCGCACAGAATCGACTAAATCGGACCGGTTCTGACTGGCTAGAACTCTGCAGGGCTGAGTGACGTCATCAGCTCCAAAAAGCCGTGAAAATGAGGCGGAGCATGCGCGCACTGTTTGAAGGTTAGACTGCTTAATGTGCACAGGCAGAGCTGCAGTCTCCGGCTGCACCGGTTCAGGAGGAATTGTATGATATTTGGAGGCTGTTGTTGAAGCTGCGCGCGCACAGTAGCAGTCCTGCAGATGAATCAGCTGACCGTAAATACCACCACGGTAAAGAAGCTTTGTGCGCGCGGGCGATGCTGACTGCGCAACACCTGCACGCAGGACGGAGCGCAAGGTCGTTAGCGCGCGCTCACACACACAAAGACACACACACACAGTCTGCAGCAGCCTCCCCGTGCGTGTGTTTGTTTCTTTGTTCTTTGACCCTCCATCTCCTTCTGACCGCGCGCCCCTTCCGACTCGTTCCTCCTGCCCTGATGCACGGCTGTATGAATGTGCTCTGCTGTAATTAGTCGGCTCGGATGCTCATACCTGTGGTTCGGTGTGCGGGATGCGGCTCTGGAGCGGGTCCGTGCTGCTGCTGCGGATTAAAGCGGCTCGCAGCCTTTTATACTCGCCCCCAGATCCTCATTGGCTCCTATTTACAGTCCATTCATTCCATTGGGCACAGACCCGCCGAGGGTCACGTGGTTGTCTCTCACCCCCCCCCCCCCCCCCCTCTCTCTCTCTCTCTTTCTCTTTGTCCCCATCCTGCTACAGTTCCTTTGAGCCAGGCCTGTCAGGACTCAGCAGGTGTGAGTTTAGCTCACCATCTTTCATGTGTATATGTGCGTCCCCCAAACGCACGTTCTCTTTTTGGTCTCCTTGTTTTTCACTCAGTGATCTGTCACTAGTTAGCTAACATAAACCAATGAAAGTCTCTTAGCAGAAAACGGCCAACAAACCCAGTGACGTCACGTTCTGTACTGTCACAAGATGGCGCTAAACCATTGTACATGTACAATGACAATAAAGAGCTATTCTATATTATTCTATTCTATCATCGTCATCATCATCACAACAGCATCATCATCTTCATCACATCATCATCACAATCATCACATTGACATCAACATCACCACCATAATCACATCATCATCATCACAATAATCACATCAACATCATCATCACCACCATCATCGCATCATCATCATCAAATCGACATCATCAACACAACCATCATCACATCATCATCATCAAATCGACATCATCAACACCACTATCATCACATTATCATCATCACCATCAATTTAGACAGTACGACTTTGTTGCTGTTTGGTCAGGCTAAGGAAACATCACTTAGTGTAATTGTGAGTGGTCTCTACAGGGTCAGAGGTGTTCTTCATCACAAAGATGATAGTTCTCTGTGTTCTGATTCTTTAGTTTAAGTTCTGGTTATTTGTTTAAAGTTCTGCTTGTGATTCTTTGTTTAAAGTTCTGCTTGTGATTCTTTGTTTGAAGTTCTGGTTCTTTGTGTTCTGGTTTTGGTTCTTTATTTAGGTTCTAGTTCTTTGTTTAAAGTTCTGGTTCTCTGTGTTCTGGTTCTTTGTTTAATGTTCTGGTTCTTTGTTTAAAGTTATGGTTCTCTGTGTTGTGCTTCTTTATTTAGGTTCTGGTTCTTTGTTTGAAATTATTGCTCTCTGTGTTCTGGTTCTGGTTCTTTATTTAAATTCAGGTTCTTTGTTTGAGGTTCTGGTTCTATATTTAGGTTATGTTTATGGTTCTTTGTTATGGTTCTTTGTTTAATGTTCTGGTTCTTTGCTTAAAGT
The DNA here is from genome assembly GCF_963969265.1 of Rhamphochromis sp. 'chilingali'. NCBI lineage: Eukaryota > Metazoa > Chordata > Actinopteri > Cichliformes > Cichlidae > Rhamphochromis > Rhamphochromis sp. 'chilingali'. Next base: position 28,788,899 of record NC_137932.1, read on the forward strand.
TATGTCTCTCTGTGTTCTAGTTCTTTATTTAGGTTCTGGTTCTTTGTTTGAAGTTCTGGTTCTATGTCAAAGGTTCTTCCTGGGCAGTATGGGTTGAGGCTGAAGGCAGAGTCGGGTTCTCAGTGTTGTCCTGTATAAATAATGACTTGAACTTGCTGCAGGAGAGGAGGCACTGCACACCATGATGCCCGTCTCCATGGTAACAGGGATGGGGTGAAAGGGTTCACACCGGTTGGTAAACTCTGTGGGGGTGCTGAGGTCTGTCAGACTTAAATCATGTGATCTTACACAGGAAGTAGAGAGAAGGCATCGTAGAAGGCAGCATACCTGAGTCCAGGACCATGAACCTGCAGAACCACAACATTGTGTGTGTTTGTGAGTGTGTGTGGTGTTCCATGCTGACAGCATCAGCAGGATCAGGTGGTGAGAGCTGAATACAAACCAGATCTTCTGCTCCTCCCCCACCTGTCCTCATCCATTTTCAGAGCTTGATGCCCCTCCCCCATCCTCCATCAGCATGTCGAGAGGCTGCAGTATGCCCAACCACCATACACCACAAGACACACACACACACATAGACACACACAGACCATTGTCATTTATTCATGACCAAACAGAAAGAGACGACAAGGGCAAATGAAGGAGGAGGAGGAGTGTGTAAGTGAGTGTGTGTGTGGTGGTTATGGTGGTGGTGTTGGGGGGGGGGGGGGCTTCTTTGTGGTCAGGAAACCTCGTATCTCCCTGCTGTCTCTTTTTGCTTCGCCATCGTTCACTCGGAGGAAATCCTAGTATCTCCGTACTTACAGGGTTGTCAGCTGACAGTAGCCTTGACGCGAGCTCACCCTACTCCTCCTGGCAGCCAATCACAGCCCTCCACAGCCTCCACTTCCTGCCATTGGCTGAAGATGTTAAAAAAGAACAGGGTACTTCATGCGCATCAACGGGTCAGTGAACACCTCACAAAGAAAGGGAACATGGCTGACTGATTTACTGTGGTGAGCTTTAAAGGGCCGATCACCCCAGCAGCTGATCAACTATCAGCCTGATCGATAACACGTGAACATCCTCCCAGACAGAAAACTGTTTGATCCCCACTCCTTCTTTTGGTGGTGATGACATCACTGCCTCCATTCAGCTGCTGCACAGTGTGAGGAGTTGCATGTTAAATAAAGTTTTGTGTCTGAACAAAAGGCCGCTGGCAGCTTTTAAACAGCAGTGTTCATGGTCTCCTCGTTCCTCTGAGTAATGGCTCCACCAGGACCGTTACCCGGCAACCGCCATCCCACCACCATGTATGCTTTATTCAAGACAAAGAGGAAAGGAAGGAATTAAGTGCAGGATGGAAGGACAGAACACGTGTTGGGGGAACAATTTTTTGCAGCAATCGCATCCTAAGGACATCAGCTGACTGTGCCGCTCGCTCGGTGCACCGACCTGATAAGGAGTGTCAGACTGCATCGGTCACAGGACCGAAACAGCTCTCCTCCCCACAGCCCTCATTCAGAAAGCTTTATAAAACTGAACATAACAGCTATTAGCTGAAGCTAACCAGCAATGAAGAACCTGACTGACTGCTAATCATAGATAGAGAGAGTGAGGGTGGACCCTATATTGATGTTTTTAACATGAAGTTACTGCTGCAGCCAACAGCTGGGCAAAGGTGACCCCTAAAACACACACTCTCTTTTTGGACTCCTTGTTTTCCACTCAGTGATCTGTCACTAGTTAAACCAATGAAAGTCTCTTAGCAGAAAACAGCCAACAAACCCAGTGACATCACGATCTATACTGCCACAAGATGGCACTAAACATGCTCTAAAAAACATACTCGTTTGTTAGAGGAGGGCTCCAGGGTGGAAACAAGCTGAGTATACGTTTCGTGTCCTCTTTGGTGCTGTAGAGGTGCTGACGTGACCAAACAACATCCTGCTGGAAAAACCAATATGGCAGCTGCCAAATCGCTGAGGTAACGCTGATTCAGCTTCCAACCTCTGCCATTTAACGTTGAAGCCTCTCAGCTGTCAGGTTGGTAGTTTGAGTCCCGTCTGCCTGAACCACAGAACACACAACAATCTGCTGATGTGAACCAGATGACATGATGTCATGTGACATTAGGATGGGAAAATGTGACCAGTAAACACGACCAGTTTGTCGTCTCTCACAGTCACAGGTGCATTATGGGTGATTGCAAGGTGACTGCAATCACCACAGCAACCAGGCAGCTCACTCTCGCTCTCTCTCACACACATGGTTCATTAATTAAGGCCCTTCCTCGGAGCTGTGATGTCACTCAGAGTTGAGGAACTTGATTGGTTGTTCAGCAGGAGGTTGTGGAGGAGAAGAGGCGGTGTTACATAATTGGAGGTGTCTGAGGTGGGGGGAGGAGAGTGAGAAGGGAAGGAAGGTTGGTGGGGGCAGGAGAGCAGAACAATCCTGAGTATAAAGGACCACGTGGCCATCACTGTGACAACCGTCTCCTGCACAGATGACAGTGGAGGAGGGTTGTAACTGGCTGTCAGTGTGAAAAGAAACAGCACAGAGTAGTAGTTCTTTCTCCAGTAGTATGGATAATGTAGTACTTTAGCAGTTGTGTCACAGTAATAGGGGAAAGTGATCTCTGATCCTCATGAAGCCTCTCTCCTGGCCTCAGCTTCCATCTTGTGGATGATCCCCTCAGTCACTCCTTCTCGTCATGGCACCTCACGACATCTGCAAATTAGAAAAATGACACTCCTCTTGTGCCACACGCTCTTGCCATGTGTCAACTCCCCAATGAGACATACAAGAATGTTGCACATTCTCCCTAAAACAATCTCCAGGGTTTGTCCCTTGGAGCAGCATTACTCCAAACCTGTAACCCTGTTTAAAACATTAGTCAGTGGTTAAATGTTTAGTTTGTTTAACTCCCAGCTCCAGCCTGTGTCATAGAAGATAAGATAAGATAAGATAAAACTTTATTAATCCCTCGGGTGGGTTCCTCTGGGAAATTCGGTTTCCAAAAGCACAGCACCGACAGAAGTTACAGAGTTACAGAATATTATATACACACACACACACACACACACACACACACACACACACACACACACATATAAATACAGAGACATATATAAATAAAATCTACGAAGGGGATAAATAGAATAAATAGGAATAAAAATAAAAATACAAGTGAATTGCACATTTCAAGTATTGAGGTCTATTGCACCATTGCCTATTAACAAAAGTATTGCACAAAAGGTATTGCACAGTGAAGTGAAGAGGCACTACAGCTTAGTTGTTCCCCCCTCCTTTGTCCTCCTGTTTCCCCTCCCTCTCCCCTCCAGAGAGGAGTTAAACAGTCTGATGGCGTGTGGGACAAAGGAGTTTTTAAGTCTGTTAGTTCTTGTCTTGGGGAGAAGCAACCTGTCACTGAACAGACTCTTCTGGTTGTTAATGGCCGTGTGCAGAGGATGCCCAGCATTGTTCATAATGTCCAGCAGTTTTTTTAGTGTCCTTTTCTCTGCCACTGTCACCAGAGTGTCCAGCTTCATGCCGACCACAGAGCTAGCATTCCTGATCAGTTTCTCCAGCCTGGATGAGTCCTTCTTTGCTGTGCTGCTCCCCCAGCACACCACAGCATAGAAAAGTACTCCAGCAACCACTGACTGGTAAAACATCCTCAGGAACTTCCTGCAGATGTTAAAAGACCTCAGCCTCCTGAGGAAGTACAGTCGGCTTTGGGCTTTTTTATACAGGTGCTCTGTGTTGCATGACCAGTCCAGTTTATTGTCCACCCACAGCCCGAGGTACTTGTACTTGTTGACCACCTCCACCTCCTTCCCCTCTATCTGAACCGGCAGTGGACCTTCTCTGGACCTCCCGAAGTCCACAACCAGTTCCTTAGTCTTTGAGGTGTTGAGTTGCAGGTGGTTTGTGTGACTCCATGCGACAAAGTTCCTCACCAGACTTCTGTACTCCTCTTCCTGATCATCCCAGATACACCCCATGATGGCTGTGTCATCTGCAAACTTCTGAATGTGGCATAATTCAGAGTTGTAGCAGAAGTCAGAGGTGTACAGGGTGAAGAGAAGAGGGGACAGCACAGTTCCCTGTGGTGCTCCTGTCTTTAAGTTAAAACAACTTCACATTTTCAACCAACTGCAACTCATAAGTGTAATAAAGTATTCAGCATCACAGAGACAAGTATCACGGCAGGTTTATTCTAAACTCATTAAACTCCTACTTTTTCCATAATTTGCTCCAAATCATTGAACCTCTCAATGTCCTTCCACATTGTAATCAGTGACTTTTCCTTAAGTTTGTCACTCACCATGAGCCCAATAATGGTCAGATAATGAGCCTCATTTAACTATTTTGTAACCACTGCACATCTGTTCAATTATCACTTGTCTGTCTGTGCTGAATCCTTTACAAACACTCTTAAAGAAAACAAACATTAGCCAAACACACGGATCATCCTGGTGGTCAGGCGTCGGCCATCCAGATTCCAGAGGAGCTGTAAAAGGTCATAAAGCTAACACTCTGCTGTAAAAAGAAGCAACACTGGTTTCAAACACAGTATCACACTGTATTCACTTTTTCCCCTATAATGTTCACATTTTCTCCAACATTTTCTCAACAAAACAGTGTAATTTCATCATCAACATATAGCCTGTAACCACAGTTTTCTTCACACAAAAACTCAATAATACTGTGGTAGAAAAACATCATTAAGTTGTGTCCTGCTGTAAATCACATGATCAAATCACATGATTAACCATCAACCACCACTCTTTCTCACAGTGATATCTGTGAGCAACACAAGGTAGTGAATAACACCCCCATGGTAAATTCACAGACACAGAAAAATTAAAACTAAAAAGGTTAAATTTGCAGAGTTCACATAGTCATGTGACCCAAGTTTCCTCCTGTGGTCATCCTGTTCCTGCAACAGAGACACACACAGAGATAAATCCACGCTTTTGTCAGGTGGGGTTAACTTCACACAATGGTATTAAGTCAGTCAGTCTTGTCAGCTTTTGTCAGCTTTAACCAGTCAGTCAGTTCCCCATTTTTTTAAATTCTCACTCATTCATTCACTCAGTGATTCTTTCTTTTGCTGATAGTGGAAATTATCGTCGCATTTTGTTTCCACCCTCAGCAAAACGACGTCATTTCAAAAAGAAAACGAATTTAGACTGGATTTCCTTCTTGAATCCTTCTGGACAGGGACTCATTTTCTAATTGTCACAAATAAGTGACTTTCTCCCAAGCCCATTTTAATTCTGGAGAAACTCACTTGCAACCGTTCGCAACAACATGTTGTGTAGTTCTTCCTATTCAACGTTCAGATCTCCTTAGGTGACAGAAAAATTATTAAACAAAGCTTTTAGTGCACCATGAAAGTAACAAAATAAAAATAAAATAAAGGAAAGAATGAAAGGAAAGGCCTTGTTAAGTCATGGCACGTGTTCTTCATTTCAGGGGGATAAATCATACCAAACCTAATTGGCAGGCTCAACTTAATAACAAAAGACAAATCAACAGCCAGTTTAATCTCAAACATTCATCCAGCCACACACAACATACAGCATAACCCTGTTATCTCAGCACATAATTAGTTTCTTCTCATGTAACCAAATGTGTGCCATGTTAAAACTTCTTCACACACCAGAAACTCACAATCAGCTCACTCAGCTCACTCATGCAAAACCCCTCATCAGCATTCTGTTTTCTCCTCTATGATGCAACCATCTGTCCTCCTATAATATTCAGTCCACTAGTCTTTGTATTACTTTCATCTTACTAGTGACTTGGAAAAGATGACAAACAGAATCTCATGCTTAAGATGCTGTCTGATCCTCATGAGTATCATTGTATGTGTATATGCATGTAGGGTTAGTATGGTTAATGTCACGGGAATGGAACGGACTCAGGCGCAGACTGAGGAAGCACAGTTCAACGACACTTTATTAATCACACTGGTGCACTATATACACGTGAAGGGGGGGACACCAGGGTCCCGGGGATCAACAGGCTGGGGAGACACACTTCTTCGCACTCGCTCTGCTCCTCGTCCAAACAGTCTCCACACAAGCAGCTCACTCTCCTACTCATGGGGTCCAGGGGTCACAAAAAAGAAGTGGATTATCCCCTCAGGAGCACTGATGACTCCCCCAGCACACCACAGCATAGAAAAGTACTCCAGCAACCACTGACTGGTAAAACATCCTCAGGAACCTGTGCCTCCCCGGCCATGACAGGGACCTCCCCTCCAGGGACCATGACAGGGACCAGGGACCAGGGACCATGACAGTTAATGCAATGTTTGTGTGTGTTTTTGTGTACCTCTCTCATCACATTTTCAATATTCTCATCACTGCTTAAAACAACATACATTTCTGTCACGTTCCTGGGTCGGTGACCCAGTGTTTTGAGTTTCTTGTGTCTCTTGAGTTTTTGTATTATGATCTTAGTTCTCTTTGTTGCCCCAGTTTATTCTTTAGTCTAGTGTCTTAGTTTGGCTTTCTTGTATTCTCTTTAGTTTTCTGAGTATTTAGTAGCTTCCCTCTGTCTCTCTGTTATTGTTCTGCGTTTCTTAGTTGCTCTGTCTCCCTTAGTCAAGTCTGCGTCTATGTTACATTTCCTGTTTTACTTTGAAGGTCTGTGTCCTACGTGAATGTACTGAGTTTCGCTTCCCTTGGGTCTCGTTATGTCCGATTTCTCCCAGCTGTGCTTCCCTTCTGTGTCTCATTCCCCTCGTTATTTCCCAGTGTATTTAAGCCCTGTGTTTCTCTATGTCAGTGTCGTGATCTCCCTCATGCTGTGTGTGATTCTCCCTGTGTACATTATAATTAGCTTTTCTCAGTTTAGTTTTGTATTGTTTGTTATCTGTTTTCTGGCAGTAAAGCTGCTTTTGAGTTCAAGTTCTGTCCCCGTGAGTTTGCGTTTGGGTCCAATTCCTGCCTGCCACACAGCCGAAACATGACTCTCTCTGGGTTTTTTTTGTGTGTTTTTTTTAACCCTCCTTTCTTAAAAACAGAAAGTAGCATTACAGTTGTTTCAGGCTGAGAAACACCAAACACTCTTCATGTTATCATTCATCAACACAACTACTTTATTTCTTTTGTCCACTGGGCAGGTGACCTGCAGAATCATGTCTGCCCCAGCTGGATACCTTTTCACTCACATACTTTCACACCTCTCAGTAACTCACACGCACCATGACATCAGACACAATCACCTGCTTTTCGCCAAAACAAAAACATGATGCTGATGTTACAAAAGTCTTACACACATGAATCAGGATGCAGAAAAGCTGTTGCCCATATGAGGTGCGAGGAAGAAACTGAACTCACGGATAGCTGCATGCTCGAGATATCATAGCTCTGTTTCCCTCCCCACTGATACGGTCAACCAGCTCCTGCTCTGAACATGTGTAGCTTGCTCATCAGCTTAAAAGCAACTGCATACAAAACGACAATCAAATTCACTCATGCAGACCACGTCTGGCCCGCACACGCACACAAAATAGACACATACAAGAGCTCTGACCTCCCTTCGGTGGAGAAACGAACACTCAACGCCCTCAGTGACGGAGAAAAAAATGTTTTTAACCCTCCTATTCGGTGGAGAAACCTGCTTAGACCTCTTTAAAACTGGTGGAGAAACCATATTAAACCTCCTTAAAAAAATTAAAAACACTGGCGTAAACATCTGTATGCATGTGCAAGAATGTGTGTGTGTGTCATGTAAGAATGTGTGTCTCTCTGTGTGCGTGACTTCCTGATCACAACTGTTTCTAACAACATCCTGGTCATAAAGGGGGTAATCTCCCCCACACCCAATGTATGGTTCAATTCCTGTATTGGTTCACCATGCACAACGCAGTGAAGCCATAAAAAGGGCAGGAAGCTTACCAAACATCAAACAACCCTTCACAAGGATGTGCTTGTGATAAAACACTACAGCCCCCCCCCCCAAAACCTCGAGAGGCTGGGGGGGGGACAAAGGAATTCCTTTGATAACAGAGTTGAAACAATGTAGAGATGGTAAGCATAAAAATGACAACATTTAACAAGTCACTTTAACACACCACATTTTTGAAGGGTCAGCAATTTTACTCATCCTGCAAAGAAGAGAGCATCGTTGCATGAGAGTAAATCATATTTAAGTTCAAAAACTTTTTTTTGCTTTTCAAAGTAAAATTTCTGTAATGAAGATTTTTTGATTGCTTTGTCTGAACAGTTTTAGACAAGTCTAAAAACATTTCACAGATGTTTTAGTGCTTTGGTAAGCTACACCGTAAGTCTACACACCTAACACACACCTATGTTAACTCAAAACTGCTGCATGATGGGGTTTTTTGTTTTTGTTTTTTCAAAATGGTGGGGTTGGAGTGATTTGTGCCAGTGGCACAACTTATGAATATTTTAAATATATTATTTTATTGTAATTGTAGAATGTATTTTTACAGTTTTTCTTTCACGGCTGCGGCAAAAAGGACCCAAAATGCAGGCAACGGCTGAGATGCGAGTGAGCGTTTATTTACAACATGTGAGACTACAAACAGAAGTGAGGATGGCCAGAATGGAAACTAAGAAACAAACTGAACTGGGAAAGCTAGCTAAACAAACCTGAAATAATAATTCGCTGGGTGAAACACGGGATGACATTCAGGGAGAATCACAGGGATGAGACGCAGAGAAACGCGGAATGGCAAAACAGGAGGGAGGCACAGTTTAGCTGCCGTAATCACCATGATATATTAAATATGACCAGTTATGCTAATGGACTAATTCATTAAGCTAATTAATGCACTAATTTGTGTACGTTTCATGTTAGTGTTATTGTCATTTTATAATTTGTAGGTGGTAATATCAGCTCTGTAGGCAGTGAAGAATTGAACAAATTTGACAAAAATGCAGTTTTCTATATTAATATGCAAATGTATGCAGTTATGCACTCAAAAATTAATCACATCATTCACTGATCTGCAGTTTGAGTATTAGGTATGACAAACAGAAACCGTGCGCATGATTACGCACCATGTGTTGGCAGCAGGTCAAAATACCCTGACAGTGAAGAAATGCAGGATGGAGTAGAGAAACTCCTTGAAGTGAGATGGGTCAGCTCACTCAACAATTAATTAACAACACCTAGAGGATCTTTACAAAAAGCTTTCATCTTCACATATTTGGCTCAGTTGTGTGCGTCAGCCTGTTATAACCTTTTTTTTGCAAGAAAGGAAAATCTTTTATAACAGGACATACAAGCTCATTTCAAACAACTGTAACATTTAAATATGAAGCAGAAGACAGATATTTATTCGTTAAATCTCCAAATACAATATACATATACTTGATAGACTAATTATCAAACAGGCAAACAATGTTTACGTTTTGAGCACTTAACTGCATATAATTCCAGATAGCATGACTTGTGAATGGAACGCGGGGTTGAAAAAGCACTCAGCAGAACTTCAATCTGAATGTAATTGTGATTATCATTGTGAAGTTTGCAGGCAAAACCGAATCCTACAACTACGTTAGATTGGTTGGTGGTGCCGACACTGGTGCAAAATTTTTAAGGCTAAGTAGTAATAGGTCTGTGAATGGAACGTCTATCTTAACTTTCAAAGAAAGTGATGATGGAATCATCCTTAGAGAAGATGTGGATATAAAAAAAAAAAAACGAACTACCCACACCACAACAACTTAGTGGTACAGCCAGAAGGGAGCAGTGGGTAGCATCAACAAGTTCATGTGGTGCTAGGCTTTGTGTAAGAAAACTGACTTTTGATGTGCTCATGTGGCACAATTAGCTTGTATAAAATGTGCCACTGGTGTTGTAAAATAACTAAATAAACCTTAGATAAGTAATTTTGTGTTGATTTTGTCTAGCTTTTATGTAGCATTACAGTCTCTGAGATCGAAATATAATATTTTACTTTCATAACCAGTGGCACAATTTACCCCCAAGATATTCTTTCCAGAGGCATAACTTACCGTGCATCAGGGGCACTGCGCCTACTGTAGCAGTGCTGTAGTAGCTGTATCTCTGCTGCCTTCTGGTGGACAAACATGTGTATTAAAGGAGGCTGTTGCGTTAGGGTCAGTTTCTTCTTCGCTGGTGTCTCTTGCAGTCTCTCATTTAATATCTCTGACTCTCTGGCACTGCCAAACGGTCAAAGGTGGAGACTAACCACATTGAGCTGAACACAAAGCAGCCTGCAGGGGCAGTTCTAAGATCCAACCTATAGGGGGCTCGGCCCCAGTCATAATGCCATAGTTATTATTAATGAAATATGCTGCCTGCAAATGTAGTTCACTGTTTTCACCTTTGCTAACCTCGTTTCAATATCTATACGTCACAGTGTTCCACAAAAAGCAACTTAATTAATTGGATTCAGAGTCAAAAATCTCAGATTTAAGATGAACCTTGTAGTTATCAAACCCGAGGAAAAGCTCAGTCATGTTGACCAGAACTTTCCAAAGAAAGTTAAAGACGAAATTGCAGCAAAGCAGATCAGAGGTAGAAACGTGCATGGCATGGTTTCACGACCACATCGTCATCAATGACAGCAGTATTATTACTATTTATTATTCAGTATAGGACTGCTCGATTATAGCAAAAATGATAATCACGATTATTTTCACTGAAATTGAGATCTCGATTATTTGACGATATTTATTTAACAATAACAATGTATTGAATAACGGCTTTAAAGGTTGTCAAAAAATAATATAAAATAGTAGACACTATGTCTACTTGATCCATGTCTGACTCCACGAACCCATAATGTTTCCACACAACTGAAGTTGTTTTATCTCTCTTTTCAACCAACGGCATTCTTTCTTCGGTAGCCATTATCCTCTCCTCTCCAAATAACTTCTGCTTAGCTTTCCGAGCTTCCCTCGGGTCCTCTTAATTGTTGTGACGCGTGTTCGAAACGCAGAGACGTGTGCTCGATTTGCCACATGGAGCAGCGCGAGAGTAAAGCACAAGGGAGGTGCTAATAATCGGCTCAGTCATTTTTTATTTTTTTTGAAAGCCCAGATCGTAATTTAGATTAAAATTCGATTAATTGAGCAGCCCTACTTCAGTACAGACAGTAGAAAATCACCCCACCACTCCACAAACCTGGACAAGAAGCAAAGAGGTAAGAGAGCTGCTTTACATACAAACCATTGCTTCACTGAGCCCTGAGCAGCATGGACTGCAGTATCCCCAGTGCCCCCAGTACTAGTCTGTACATCAGTGTGGATCCAGCAGTCCGGCTCAAGCTTGATTAAAATATTACCATTCATATCAATGAACATGTTTTTTATTGGAGCACCTACAGAGCATCCATGAAACTGTGATTTTACCTCTTCTTGCTCTTTAAAATCGCTCCCTTCTCCTTGTGCCATTGCTCTGACAGTCAAAAACACGCTGACTTCAACCAGAAATGAGCAAAAACAGATCGTGACTATGATTATTATCAGAGCAGGTTAGGAATGCATGTTAATGCCAGAATCATCATCGGTGAATGTGATCAAACTGAAGTTTCCTTGGCTTTATCGTTTCACCTGTTTCTGTCTTGAGCCTGCTCCTCCTCTTTCTGCCCTCCTCTCTCAGTCTTTGTGTTCTCACCTAAAGTTAATTAAGTAAAACATGATTTACAACCCTATAAAAAACTGAGCCATATTAATTTTCAGCAATATTCAAACTGAATACAGGCTACTGTTCATTGACAGGTAACGTACTGTCACGGCTATCGAGGCAAGCTGTGTGGAGTGAGATAAGGACCAAAAGATGCAGGCGCTGACTTAGATGAGAAGAGTGAGCTTTATTGATTGATTGATTTTATTGGCTCTCTTTACAGGCTCTTTAACAGACTAAACTAACTGAGTCTGGCCTACCGTGGCAAACTCTCTTGCTAGTACATAACTAGACATTTAAATTGGTAGGTTAGATCGCTTAGCATTCAAGCTAGGGTTTCTGTGTTTGCCTAATACTGAGTTTTAACTTTGATTACAAAGATTCGTTATAGTCTTAGTCACTGTTCTCTAAAAAAGTGTTTGGCTTAAAAAGAAGTTTGAGAGCAATAATTAATAACAAACACAGAAGCAGTGCTCGTTGTGTATCACGTAAGATGAGATGCCAGATGAGCCACAATCTGACCCAGTGTCAAAAGGCCACAGTCTTTTTTATTGCTGTGGAAAAGTGAAGTTGTCATAGGGAACGTCATAGTGAATGTGCTTACTCCATGTATTTTCTGCCTCAAGTGTTCAGGGTCACAGCATCGTTAGCCCTCATCATAGTTAACTCATTCCCACAGTTAAAAATGTCACAGTGTCTAGTCTCCTGTATATATTCCTTGCCCGTGCACCAGTGTTATAGTTATTCACCTGTTTTCACTGTCACATGTATATACAGTAGCTTGTATCACCTCCCCCAACATTGTATCTAGAGCTCACATGTGTAAATAAACTCTTCTCACGCGTCATCAGAACCTGTGTTCTGGTTGAATCTGACCTTTGGGTCCATCTTGTGTCTGACAGCGTTCGCCTTAACACTCACGGGGCCTTTGCAGAACAAAGTTAGAATGAGGGGGCGGAGCTCTGAGTATGGCTCGACAGGTCTGTCATAGACAGACGCGGTGTCATTGGAGCTTCTGTAGTTGGTCACGCTGAGGCGATTCCCATAGTGAAACAAGTCACTTTGTTATCAAAGAACCAGGGATTACGTTAAGTAACCCAACGTTATTTGATGATGACGACCACTGCTCTGCAGCATAATTTTTACAAGTATAACCAAAATGACAGATTAGACAATGAACTAGGAGTCTAAATATATCTACATCTAATTATATGTGAACTAAACATCCTAAATGTTTATTATTTGTTGAACTTATGCATGAAAAATTCTATAAAAATAAAAATTATATTTTTTATTGGCAGAAAAAACTGACAAATAATGTAAAAATTTCAGCAAAGAAGAGCCACCGGTAGATCCTTCATCCAAGATGGATGAAAGTTCATGGCAGTACAGGAGGTGAATTCCTTCTTTATTGTCCACGGAGCTCCTCAAAGATCTCATGTTCTCTGACCTTATAAAGTAAGGTTCTTCATTAAGCTATGATGAAGCTGACTCAGAGGAGAGCACTCTCTATTTTTTAACCCTTCAAGGTTGATGCTGATCAGCCTCTGCAATCAGAATTTGTCAATTCCTGACATATAACAGGCAGAGGATAATGAAATTATCATCCTAACTGAAACACATCAGGAACTATTTGTTTTTCCAGAAAACTAATTTAGCTTTTAACACAGGGTTAGGGAGCTGGAGTAGGGGTGGGGTCATTACTGATGACTTACAGGGTAACAAGCTGTGCTTCAGGATTCGATAGGAAGGTGCGGGACACTAGAGATGCCAGTAGGGGGCGTGGTTTGACCAGTTAACTGAGGCAGGTGAAGCTGAAGGTGTGGATAGGAGCATGCTGACCTCAGGGAGCATTCAGACAGGTTTTTGATATGATCACATATAAAAAAAAGTTTTTAAAGGAATCAGAGGCAAAGGGATAAAAGGTGTCCCAGTTGATCTTGTACACATCAGACTGAATTTTACAGTTAAAACGATTCAAGGGCTTCGGCTGAGGGAGGTGACTCTGAAGCTCTGCACCAGGGTCGCCTCCTTTAGAAGAGGACACAAGGATACAAGAGGACTTCCTGTTCTTTTTTAATGAAATGACAGGAAGTTAATTACATCCCATAGTGCATAGCAACCACTGTTAAACTGTTTATCGGAACCAGGTATGTTCGAATTGATTTAATTTTGAAACCAGTCAAACTTGTCTTTTATTCATAAAGCCTTCAAATTTCTGAACATGACCAATACACAGGTTCCCAAATTAGTGTCCAAAACCTGCGTAATATGTAACAGAGAGTGACAGCATCTGCATATTGTGTGCCAATGTCTTCTGTTTTTTATGTGGCGTATACAAAAGGCAGGTCCTCATCTTTGGCCTTTAGAGGTCTCCACAGCAGAACATCTGCCTCCATCACCCAGTTCCTAACATCCTCCTCTATCACACCAGTCCTTTCGTGACCTCTTTCAGGGCTTTTACATTCTCCTCATAAATGATCCTGATTGTTTTTTTGTTTTGTTTTTTTTAATTAAAATAATCAAACTTTTAAAACAAACAAACAGAAGGAAATAAACTCAATGAAGGCTCAGGACTGCAGAGCTCCTCAAACATTATTCGATGAACAGAAAGCAGAGACAGAAAAATGTCTTCTTTGGTTCATTTTTATTTCTTTAGGGCAACAATAACAACAGCAGATTTCCCACCATGGATGAAATGCACTGTAACTAATGGCTGTGACTTTACTGTCATAAACCCAATTGCATGAATCATATGAAGACCAAATTGACACATCTGTGAAAACGTCTCAGAAAAGGTCAAAGTTAATTCTGATTATCTACCGGATATAAAAATAACATTAAAACTTTGTTATTCAACAACAAAGGTCATAAATTTTGACTTGGAATTGTAAATATATTGTTGCTGTAAGTATTTTTGCTTACAGCAAACCTTCAAATGTGTTTTCAGACAAGTGTTCAGCGACACCTCAGACTTTTGAATACATCTAAAACTGAAAACCCACAACGTTTTGCGTGAAAACAAACATCATCTGTTCCAGTTTTTAAGGAGGCTGCGAGTGTCATGTGTTTCAGTACGTCTCACAGGTACTTGAGACTTGAATGTAAAATTCTGGAAAAATGACCAACAGCAACATGAGCAGTTTACTTTCACAGGAAATTCAAATTTTACCTTTCAGAGTTAGTGCTGCTGACTTCCTCTGATTCAGCCTCATCTTTTATGACCTGGCTGTGAATAAAACATTTAAAAAAAGGCCCTAAAGGTTAAGGCGCGGCACATAATGGCCACGATTTGACTCCTGGTAGCAGGAAACTCTTTGGGGGTCTGCCTCTCTGTGACAATTTGGTATTAGTTTACTCATTTCATGTTTGACGTGCATGAACCTATACATGAAACCACCATGTATGATTAAGGGCAGTGGCAGCATCCTTTGTCACTCATTTGTACAACACATTAACACATTTCAGAAAAAGCTGTAACTCCAGAGTGCAGTGTTTACTGCATTGTTTAAAGCCCACAGTTTTTTTTATTAAAACGGCTAAAGAACTGATCGGGTGTCAAAACTGAGATCGCTTTGTGAAAGCATAATTTTGAATAATCATACTCGTCAGTTATTTGGGAACCAAGGAGACTGGCTGCTTCAGCTTTAAAGCACAAAATCTTTTGAAGTTCTTTTGGTGTCATGAAGCTCCAGATGTTAAAGTGTGTGATGGATGCGACTGTTCTCAGGTGAGTTATGGAGCCATGCAGCTGGAATGTGAGGGAAAAATGTAAACCCCACAGAGAAAGGCCCAAGTTAGGTGGTGGATTTGAATTCTGGGCCTTGTTGGTGTGAGGCAACACTGCTAACCATGACGGTAAATGGTAAATGGCCTGCATTTGTATAGCGCTTTTCTAGTCCATAGGACCCCAAAGCGCTTTACACTACATTCAGTCATTCACCCATTCACACACACATTCACACACTGGCGATGGCAAGC
This sequence comes from Rhamphochromis sp. 'chilingali', assembly GCF_963969265.1. Taxonomy (NCBI): domain Eukaryota; kingdom Metazoa; phylum Chordata; class Actinopteri; order Cichliformes; family Cichlidae; genus Rhamphochromis; species Rhamphochromis sp. 'chilingali'. The sequence goes on from NC_137932.1 coordinate 28,804,502, forward strand.
TACATTGTAGCCACAGCTGCCCTGGGGCGCACTGACAGAGGTGAGGCTGCCAGACACTGGCGCCACCGGGCCCTCTGACCACCACCAGTAGGCAAACATGGGGTTAGTATCTTGCCCAAGGATATTTGGCATGCAGCCAGGATGCAGCCTGGGATCGAACCACCAACCTTCTGATTAGTGGCTGACCTGCTCTGCCACCTGAGCTACAGCCACCTGGTGCTGCCTGTTCTTTTCATAAATGTTGGAGCAGTGCAGTTTTACGCCTAGAATGATGCACTGGTTTTCTTCTGCTGCTATTATTGCTGTGCAGCATATCTATCTCCTAACATTCTTTACTAATAATAATTAGTATATACAAATTTGTCTTACAGGTAAATATGACGAGATGGCGAGTAAATGCACCAAAATTTCCTTCTGATGTGCACTGGTGGGCATTCTGAATGAAAATAAAGTGGCTATTCTATTCTATTTTATTCTACAGGGTGGGCCATTTATATGGATACACCGTAATAAAATGGGAATGGTTGGTGATATTAAAGTCCTGTTTGTGGCACATTAGTATATGTGAGGGGGCAAACTCCTCAAGATGGGTGGTGAGCATGGTGACCATTTAGAAGTCGGCCATCTTGGATACAATTTTTGTTTTTTCAATAGGAAGAGGGCCATGTGACACATCAAACTTATTGGTAATGTCACAAGAAAAACAATGGTGTGCTTGGTTTCAATGTAACTTTATTCTTTCATGAGTTATTTACAAGTTTCTCTTTGTTCACAGCCATTGACATGTCGAAGAGGTTAACACGTGAGGAGCGGATCGAAATTGTGTTAATATCTGGTGAACGCAGTAACCGGGTCATTGCAGCAGATTTCAATGCAAGACACCCTACGAGACCACCCATCTCCCATGCTACAGTTATACAGTTAGCAAACTGCTTGCTCGTGAAACTGGTTCAGTGTTGGATTTGCCAAAATGTGGACGCAAGAAAACTGTCACTAATGAAGAAACATCAGTGGCTGTCCTAGCTTCATTCAGCAAGAGCCCACAGCGTAGCACTCGCCGCATGTCACTGGAGAGTGGCATTAGTCGAACATCCCTTCGGCAGATATTAGCTACTCACAAATGGCACCCTTACAAACTCCAGCTACTGCAGTATGTCAATGAGGATGACCCAGATCGGTGCACAGAATTTGCAGAATGGGCAAAAGAAAAATTGGAACAGGACCCTCAGTTCACGCAAAAGATTTTGTTCAGTGATGAGGCAAACTTTTATGTGAATGGTGAAGTTAACAAACAAAACCACCGCTATTGGTCTGACACTAACCCACATTGGATGGATTCCTCCAAGACTGTTGGAACAACAAAAGTGATGGTTTGGTGTGGTATATGGGGTACAACGCTAGTGGGTCCATTCTTCACTAATGGAAACCTCAAGGCCACTAGATATTTGAAATTGCTACATGATGATGTGTTTCCCTCTTTATGCACTGAAGCTGGCACGTTCCCTGAGTTTTTCCAGCAAGATGGTGCACCACCACATTATGGGTGCCAGGTCCGAGCATTCCTAGATGAACAGTTTCCTGGAAAGTGGATTGGTCATCGTGGGCCAGTTGAAGGGCCCCCAAGGTCTCCCGATCTGACCCCCTTAGACTTTTATCTTTGGGGTCATCTGAAGGCAATTGTCTATGGTGTGAAGATACGAGATGTGCAGCACCTGAAACTGATACTGGATGCCTGTGCTGGCATTTCTCCTGCGGTGTTGCTATCAGTGTGTGAAGAGTGGGAGAAGAGGGTTGCATTGACAGTCCAACACAATGGGCAGCACACTGAACACACATCACAAACTTGTAAATAACTCATGAAAGAATAAAGTTACGTTGAAACCAAGCACACCATTGTTTTTCTTGTGACATTACCAATAAGTTTGATGTGTCACATGGCCCTCTTCCTATTGAAAAAACAAAAGTTGTATCCAAGATGGCCGACTTCTAAATGGCCACCATGCTCACCACCCATCTTGAGGAGTTTGCCCCCTCACATATACTAATGTGCCACAAACAGGACTTTAATATCACCAACCATTCCCATTTTATTACGGTGTATCCATATAAATGGCCCAACCTGTACTTGTACTGTTTTCAGGCTTTAACTGATGGGCTGTTGATTTTTTTTTCAGTGATCAGACTTCTTTGGAGAATGGTAAAAATTAAAAATGCAATCAAAGACCCAAAGGTACCAGTTCATGGCTTTGTAATTTACTTCAAGTATAAAAAATAACTCCTCTTATCATATAAAAAAAATCACAAAGAGTTCATTTATAAACCTGTCATCAAGGTGAAACCTATTCAAACTCACGTATCTGAAGGCAGAAGACCTTGTTGGTCCATAAATCTGAGAGCTCTAAGGACTCAGCAGGTAAAGTTTAGCCACTGTTCCGAACTTGTTTCGATCAAACAATCAAGTTTTTGTTCTTGTCTCTGGGACGAAGCTAAACGTGTCAGATCCACTTGATTCACTCTGCATCCTGGAGAATGAAGTGATTTCTATCCCGAGTCAAAAGCATCTTTGGAACAGCTCATTCCTTCTGCTGTCCATGACTCCACAGGCTGGAGGCTAGCTGGTCACGGGGACCTGGACCTGCTATGATGGCAGTTCCTCCTCTGCAGCAGCAGTCGGGACATTGATGTTTGGGTCGTCGTCAACCTGGTAACACTTTCCCAGGTTCTTAATAATGTTAAAGTTGGACCGGGCCGTTTCTGCCAGGCTGTTTTCCAAAATCCAACCATCTGATTCCGACTCTGGATCACCCAGCCGGAGAACGTTCTCCATGGCCGTCTGCAGATAACGGACACCTGTCAGAACCAGCAGCTGGTGAAAAAAGGAAATACAGTATGTTTAATCAAGTTTAGACTTCAGTCACAGTGGAGACCACAGTGTGACCAGAAGTATTGTGACTGTGTGCCCCCATCTTGTGATCTCCCTGCCTTTAACATGGTTGCTTTTAAGACACTGAAACTGCTCAGTGTTAAATCTGCAATAAGAGCGTTAGTCTGCTATGGGGATCTTGATTGGATGGGGTCAAGCTGACACTTTTGGTCCCACCTTTTGTAATAATCCAGTGATTAAGGGTGGTAAAACGGTGTGCACATCAGACTGGTATTACTGTACGAAGCTAGGGTCAGACCACATGCTCTCACCCACAGAATGAGCCGAATGTAAATGTGACAAAATTATCATTTATAAACATATAAACACACAAGAGCAGTCAGTTCATTTTATTAACCATGAGCAGTGTTAATCTGTGGCTCAAAAATAAGGGTATAAGAAACACACTCAGTGCAAGCTCGGGATTTACTTCTGTTTTTCTCCAAAAACAACGAGATGAGGCTGAAGGAGGATCAATATGCTCATGATATCAGGGAGAACTCTGCTGATATAAGCTGCTGGGACTGTGCAAGGTCCTGAGATCTAAGTCTCAGGTGAAGCTCAGGATTTATCCAAAAGAGCTGCACGATCACTAAATGAAAGTTGTGTAGAACAGCTGACCTGTGAGGTGAACATTATTTACTGTCAGATCCTAAGGCATCCCTGAGTTCATCAAGGTACTCTTGTTGCTCACATCATTTTTTCTGCAGTGATGGAAACTGAATTGGAGTTCTGTACCCAGGCTCTTGTCTCACATCCGCAGTTAGAAAAGTGCCATGAGGGTGTCTCTGAAAAAACGCTACAGGAATCGTTTGGTGGCTTTCCAGCTGATGCTCGAGCTCCTGTGAAAAGACACTCTCTATTGGTGCTGCTCCACTTCCTCACTTTCATTGTTGGACTCTACCAGCGCAGCTATGCATGAGCCAGAGTACAAAATGATCCATCTTCATCTGATACAAGGCCGTCATCTTCCGAAACCAGCTGATTTACATTCTGTTACTTTAATAGGCCCTCACATTCTTTGGATTAGATTAGTTTATATTTGATTTGCATGTTTACCTCAATATTTGAAAATTTAGCCACATTTAGTGAACATCTGAGATTAGATCATGGCATATATCACAGAAAGTGAGTCTCCTTTAAAACCACAGAGGTCCATGATGGTGGCTTTGCAGATCTTATTGGGGTTTTAAAAAATCTCTTTTTATGGAGCTGATTTGTAAACCTCTGTGCTTTCACTTCTGTTCTGTATGAACCGACGGTTCTAGTTTCAGCAAAATCACCAGTACCTCAAAAAGCCAGATGAGCAGCACGGTGAGGCCGATCGACTGCATGATGCCGGTGTAGTGGTCTAGCAGGGCCTGTCGGCAGCCCCGCCTCCACAGGTTCAGCTGCTGGCTTTGCTTGTCTTGGGTCGAGCTGGTGCTGAGATGGTGCTGGATGCAGGGCCAAGGGGAGAAGGTGCTGCAGCAGCTAAAGGGAACACCATCCATCAGGTACTTCCCCTCCACATTACTCCTCATACGACTGAAAGGGAGGAACAGGAACTGTTGCTACTGCATGCAGAGCAGTTAGTCAGTCAATCGTTTCACTAGCTGGGCCCACTTCCTCATTTTAGGTTTGGCAGCACTTTTTAGTAGATAAAGGCAAATGGCTTAATCAAGAATTGAGCTAAGGTTTGGGGAAGGCCTCGATTGAGACTGTTGGTGTCAGGGCTCTGTGTGCGGGCAGGTGGAGATGTGGATCCAAGTGCAGGACTCTCAGACAGAAATATAACTGAAAACCACAGCTTTATTGCTGGCACCAACAAAACAGAAACCAAACATGAACACACTAACTGGAACACACAGGCAGGATCTGAGGGTACGACACGACACTGAGCACAGGAAAACACAGGGCTAATATACACAGGGTGGTAATCAGCGAATGGGCAACAGGAGGGAGACACAGCTGGGAGAGATCAGGGTTAACGAGACGGGGGGAACCAAGCTGCACACACTAACATAAGACAAAGACTTTCACAATAAAACAGGACACATGAATTACTAAACAAGCATGCAGACTTTACACTGAGAGACAGACAGAGAATGACACATGGAACCTGAACTAAACTAAACGTGAGATATAACTGAGAACAAATCCTTAAGCACGGATAAACAGAAACAAGAAATAATCATCATCACTACGAGAATAAGAAAACAATCCATGAAGCAGAATTAAACCGAAATATAATAAACTCAAAATACTGGGTCCAACGGACCCAGAACCGTCACAGTGGGTGGCTCCCGGGCCTGGCAGATCACCATTTACTAATGAGAAGTGAAGAGGTGAAAGAATTGGAAAAAGGGGAGGGAGGGTGGGATTATTGAATTAAATTCAATACATGTTGCAGCTGTTTCTAAGTGATGTTTGTATGCTGTTTGTGGAGTCATGATCTTCCAAGGGATCTCATGATCAAATTTAAAGAAACTAAAGCTGCAGAAACAATTATCACATGTTTTTATCAGAATGATTGATAAAGTTTCTGTCATTGCTAACTTATAACTTATGTTTAATAAGTTATCTGAAGTTATTTGACTGGACCCTATTGGTTAATCCTAATTAATCTATGACACCTGACCTCTGTAGCGTACAGGCTTAACTGCATTAGACCAGTGGCCTAAATCCTTCAGGGGTCAGTCTGCTTACTGTCTGTTGGAAGAGAAACACCCACATTTCCACATAGGTGTTCTATAAACAGGCCTTCAGTTAGAAATAATAAAGTCAGGGGAAGCAGTGTGAACTGTGTGTGAACAACTCACACTGCTGGTAAATAAAAGACTAACTAAACAGACACACAATCAGTCAATGCAGCATGTAATGAAACTTTATTTTAAAGTTGCAGTCGGTCATTTTTAGAAGTTTTTAATAGAAAAAAAGTCTTCATAAATATATACTGATTAATGCGTAATTCCGTCTTCCAACAAGCTGATGCCCTCTGACTCCTCTGACTCATCGACTCTTATCAGACTCTCTTCCAGAGTAAATGGACCTAGACACCGCCGTGTTGCCCTGCCATCTTGAATGCAGTGGCTAAGAATGACATGGCCGTCCCACCTGCATGATGACAATGGAACAGACCAGCCACATAGTACCACAGTTACATTTAATTTATAGATCACAAACAAATAAATGTCTTTTTCCTCGTCCCTTATCTCCACCTCATCCCTCTTCCTCCTCACCACAAACCGTATCTTGCTAATTAAAGCCAGGGCTCTGACACATAAAAATGTGCACGAACACACTTATTTATTCCTAAAATTGTCATCCGACTAAACAACAACAACAACAGCCGGTTATAAACCAACATTAAAACAAATGTCCCAAAAATCAAACAGTTTGATTATATTCTCATATGGTATGAGAGTTTATTTGCTAAGTCTCCAAGCCTGAAAACATTAGATCAGCCTTGAAGAAAGTTTCCCAAACACCAGCTAACAGAGGCTAACAGCAGCATTTACCGACAGAAATGTTCAGCAGATCTTCAGCAACTCACCTCAGTATCACAAGTGAGCTCCTCTGACTCATCGACTCTTATCAGACTCTCTTCCAGAGTAAATGGACCTGGACACCAACAGCTGAGATAACAGCAGACTACACTCACTACAACTAATGGACATCCAGAGGTGTTTGTCCTACAGCAGCCACCACAGCTAGGATTATGCACTAAATAAATTGTGAGGGGTAAGAAAAAAGACCTCAGTTCAATCTGCTATCTACTGACATCTAGACTAATATTTTACATATTTTGAACTCTTAATGTACTATCTGATGTAATTTCTAAGATTTTCTACAGTGAAAGGGTTTGTGGAAAGTGTTACGTTATGTTTTGCACTAATACTGGGGGTTTTTCTGACAGACACCTTTAGGCGGGGTGTAGTTTTTAACCTGGTGCGCTTTGGTCTGATACACTCTACTGAAGGACCCTGTACCTGCTACCATATGATGCACATGGTAATTCACATGGTAATTCACAGTAATCAACAAACCCAGAAAGACTCAGCATGTCCTGCTCAACTTACTCTACCACAGCACTGCTGCTCATGTCCAGGTAGCGGCTGCTGATCCACTGGATGTGGAACCAGTCTCGGTATCCTGTGTTCCCACAGCACTGGAACTGGATCTGCAATAGGTCCACAGTTCTCTTCAGGTTGCAGCGGCCCGGAGTGTCTGTGTCTTTATAGTATCGCATGGCATTCCTCAGGCCCATAAACAGGGATTCCTCCATTTGACTGCGAATGCCGTAGCACATGAGCGCCCCTGCCAGGACGCAAGAGGTGAAGAAGAAGGTGCATATGATGTACGGCATCATCACCAGCTTCCAGCGCAGGAACTTGTTGGTGTCGGCACAGTCCAGGCAGATCTTGCCACCGAAAAAGTTGATGCAGCAGGCTGCTAGTCCTGTGGTGATCAGCATATCTGGCACATAGAGGATTCCCTGCTCCGACATCACTTCTTGCCATTTGTGAATCTCTACTCTGAGGAACAAGCCAAGGCCAAAGAGGATAGTTCCTGTCACTACAGAAATCCAATTAAGCAGCCAGAGAACCTCAGCTAGCTTCTCTCTCTCCACCTTGCTAAATGTCACCTTCCCAACTGCCATGACCGTTCTCAGGTTTCTGAGTGACTCACGGCTAAGAAGCTGCTAACATGGCCAAAAGGTGGCCACCCTCAGTGTGCATGAACACTTTTGACCACAAGGTGCTGCATAACAATCTACTGTCAGGCTGTCTGAGCTAAAAAGTTTATGTTCTACATAACAACATGACAGCATATTGTTTGTGCATATGCCTTTTTGTTTCAAAACTGAAACTTGTTTACAAATTAATATAATTTTAAGCCACCAAATTCATCATTCTCACTTCATTTGCTCACAGCTGAAGCTTCTAAAGGCCCACCGACTGAAATATTTAAGGTTGCACTTTTCATGAATATCAATCATTTATGATTGTTAAATGATTGATAAAACACAGAAAAACACAACAGGAGATAAGATGTACCACAATGTAAGGAGTGTTTTGTAAATCAATTGTGAGCGTGAATATGTAAAGACGAAGGCACAGAGCAATCAGGCTTTTTAGAAGCTGGTTGTGTGCACTCTGACTGGTTTCGAATCAGGCCTTCATTTCATCTCTTCGAAATAAGAAAAACTTCCCTTTGGACAAACAGTTCTGAGAACTAGTCTAAACTAAGGTGTTTGGATCTTGCTGTCATGAACCATCAGGCAGATGGGGTATGGTGGCTCAATTGTGAAGTCCACACAGGTGCGAGAGGTTCAGAGGTCAGAGGTCAGGCTTCAGTGTGGACTTTTCTTTAAATGAAAGCTGCAGGATGGAGCAGGAAGGAGGCTGCTGCCCGCTAAGTGTCATAAGCAGCTTACAGAGATATTTTAGGCACTCCTGACTGCAGACCACAACTTGACATGATCAGCATTAGAGCACTGCGGGGAAGAAAGAAGGTCAGTTTATCAAAACTGGCACAAATACTAAGAACCACCATCATCAGAATCCCAGCTGTGTGATTCCCAGAGGATTAAGAATCATATAGACACACCCATTAGCGTTGACTTAGATGAAATAACTCCAACTTAGGTCTAACTGATGCTTTTACACTGCACAAACAAAGACAGATGTAAACATCTACTAATCCAAATGTTCTTTCTTTTGTCTGCCGAGGTCCATGAATGCTTTCCAAAGCATAAGACTATACATTTCTACAACATGCACGAACTGAAGGCATTTTTTTTCTTTTCATTATTATAAATCAGAAGAAAGTGCAAAGATGAGACGAGCTAAGGATGCTAGCTGTCAGGCAGCACATATACACTTATCCAATCAGCCAATACTATGCCCACAATACAACACATGGCAAAATCTTTACCTTGGGTAGTGAAATCTAACACCTGCTGCTAGTCCATTGTCGTGCTGATCTCCCGCTATCCCGGAGCAAGGTGAGCTCTGACACAAAGCAAATATTGAAGCTGAGAAGAGCAATTTTGAAGTGCCTGTTAACTCACCATCCTGTACTTCTAATCCCCTTACAGATAATCAGCTGTAATAAGCTGACACAATCTCCAACCCTCGACTCACCAGCTAGGCCTTCAGCAGAAAGACACATCCACTCTTTAAATCATGCTGATCTGAACATATTGCAAGAGTATATTAGGAGGGAGGGGGAGAGCAGATGATGGAGTAGAGATGAGGAGGATGGGGTCAGTTAAGCTCCTGTGGAAAAGATAGGAGAAGGGAGTGTATACGGTAGTGACATATTTCTTAATAAGTAAGTGGTTTAACCCTATTTGCTAATATTATTTAATTCAACATGTTTTACACATAATCACCTGTTATTTGTGAGGGATGGACACGTTTGGGGATAGTTGGGATGACGTGTTGCTTCAGGTTATATTCATTCAGAAAGTTTAAAGCTTTTCAGTTTCTTTGTACAAGTGGTTGTATTCCTCTAATATCCAATCTTTTTCTGTGAAACTCCACAACAGCATGAAATTAGGAAATTCAAGGACTCCGTGCTGTGCAACTTGTAGACTTTCCTAACAGAAATTTGTGTCATGAACATAACTGTCACTATCAGTTTTCAATCATCCTATTTTGTTTTATTTTAACTGCAACCAAACAGAAGACAGCATTGACTGTAGCAAGCACAACTATCAGCATCCTCATGTACAGACATGTGTAGACATATGCTCCAAATCATAATCCCCAGAGTTTCTCCTTTAGTCAGCGATCTCTCTGACTAAAGGAGAAATTGCGCGAAGCACCTAAATAAACACATGAACTCAGATTCACATCACTGCATCTCAGTTTATTGACGTAGCATACATGATATGAAGATAGCCTGTTACATTAACTGCAGGTAAAAGATGCTGAAGAAATACATGCACAGTGAGAAAAATATGTTTATTCAAGGCTGATTAAAAGGAAGCAAGCTGATCAAAGCCTTTACTACAGACTAACAAAACAAAGCATTTAATGATGTAAGCACACGCCATCAGTACCTTCAGTGAGAATCTGTAGAATGTAGAAAAGTCACTGGTTTATACAAGCACAATAACATGAACACAAATGATGTTTTTGGCTTAAGTCATTCTGAAAACTTGGTTAACTGTAAAAAGGAGAAAAATATTAACTCTTCCCAACCCAAAAATTACAGGTACCGTTAGGGTTCTTTGAATTAATAGATTTGAATAACCCACTAAGTAAGTAAGTAAAACTTTATTTTTATAGCACTTTTCACAGACAGATGTCACAAAGTGCTTCACGAGAGAGGTAACAAAAACACAATATAATCATAAATACATCATAAACGCCCCGCTCTAATTAAAGGTATGACACCACAATATCACTGTAAAAACTACACCTTCATTACTATGATTTTTAAGGTTCATTCATAAAAACTTTCTCCAAACAAACTATTGAAGAACTGAGATTTCTGCCACACTGTGAAATAAAAAAGGCTGGAGAGTCTAACATGAATAATTAAGAGGCTTTTAGAAATCTTTACTGTCTATGAATCCAGGTGTTAGCTATAGAAATGCACAGCAACTGACCAGTATAACCATAAATTATATCCACACTGGTGAATGCACCATCTGTTTTTCATATGTGTCTTGATCTATTATTATAGGTCATCGATCTGTCCATGTCATTCAGGCAGAGACCATGCTGTGGAGACACTCTATGTAGACCCACAGCATCTTCTCACACAGTATAACACACAAAAATAAAATAGAATAAAAATGAAATAGAATATAAAAACAGTAAAACGTGGCAAAAAAAAGTTTCACATCTGTTTTAATAGATTTTAACAGAATATCCTGAGACGTCAGAATGAAAGTAGACCAGTTACTTTCTGGCCGTTGTCCCCTTCTGGCCGCCTGTGCCTCAATTTTATTCTGCAACCTAGACATCCACATTACTCACACTCTCACATAACACATACATATAGGGCCTTGGGGGTGGGCATGTTTTACAGCATCCAGAGGATGGTCGGTGTATTCCAACCCACTTCTGGCACTGGTGCCCTACCCTCAATTTTAAATGCATATAGACACTAAGGGTTTTCGGGAGGAGCCGTGCTGCTCTCTGAGAGGAAGCAAGTACCATGCTCTCCTGTGTTTTAAATGCACTTTAGAACAGCACACAGCAACACTACATATGAGCGGGCGTAGGGAGGTTTGGGGTCTTCACTCACCCCGGTTCTGTTAGCCGTCAGGGCTGGGGGGCTGGGAGGAGGTGCTGGCCATCAGATTGGGGTCTGGGATGCGGGGCCTCCCTGCTACTGCAGATAAGGAGGTGGTCCGCTTGCCTCCATCCCAGAGAGAAGGGTTACATCTCCTGGGTTTAGGTGCGGCTTGCCCCTCTGGGGGCGGGGGTACCTGGACCTGGGATATAGAGTATGTTTGGGGAGTGCGACTGTCTGTGCAGTGTCTATTTGTGTCTGTCTACACATTGGGTGAGTGCCAAGTATTTGGTTGTGCATATGGGGGTGGGAATGCATGTTTGTGTCCGCGTGCGCCTGTTCGTCTGTGTCTATATGTCAGGTTGGGTCTTAGACTCAACCTCTCTGGGTACATCTCAGGCCCTCCAAAGTACGGAGGCCTATCTCCCCTCACCACACCCCCTGCCGGTGGCTGATGCCCTCAGACATTGGTGTGTTGGTGGTCCTTGTCGTCTTGGGCTGGTCGCTCATTTATGTACCGGCTCACTCCTGGAGGCCGATTGGCGGGGCCTGGCACCTGTGGCCCGCCTGGGCCCCTTCCGGGGGATGGGATGCCCTCAGGCCTCTGGCCTCTGGGCCTGAAGCTCGGTCCTCTCTGGCACAGCTGGTTGCCGACAGAGCCCGTGGGCACGCCACTGCAACCCCCTCTGGCCTCTGCTCCGTAGCTGCTGGGTGACCTCTCGTTTGGGGCTCTACTCAGCTCTTCCCAGGAGGGTGGCACGGTTTCCCCCCTTTTGGTGGTCCTCCTCGGGTCCTTGTACTCTGGGGCCTCTGTATATATGGGGCCTGGATCTCCTCCATACCTGCTTCATACCCTGGTGGACGGGGCTGTGGCTCCCCACACTCCCTAGCAGATCGTTACATGGAGAAACCTTTGGAATACATGCATGCTGATCTACACAGGTATGCACACAGGTGTACACACGGGTGTTCACAGACGCGGACTACACCTTTCTTGGCTGCTGCCTCAAAGCACATTGTGCGCTGTCTATCTTGTGTGCTGCACAATAGCGTTTAATATTTAGTATCTTCTGTTATCTACTGCTAGCTAATTTATTGTGATGGCGCTGTTTTTATTATGTTGCTCTTTTTTTGTTTGCTTTCTCTTCTGTTTTTTTTTTCTCCATACAGGTAATCCAGGTGTTTTGTTTGTTTTTCTTTCTTTCTTCCCCCCTTTCTCACCGTCTCTTCTCCCCTCTGGTTTTCTTTCTCTCCCTCTCTTTCTTTCATTCTTTCTCCCTGTTCTATCCCCCAGTCATGTCTGTCCCGTTTGTAGCAACCGAAAATAAAATAAATTCATAATTATAATAAAGGTCAATCAAATGGACCAATATGGCGAGGCCATGATGATCCACTTGGTAAAATAAATCCGCTTGGCATCTTTCTTGGCCTTAAGACAACAATTCTGATGGCTAAAGATCCAAATGGGACACACACAAAAAAAAAAGAAAGTAGACCAGTTAGGATTAGCATCATAGCCATCAAAGCCATCATAAAAAAAATATTTGTAAAAGCAGGGAGTCATTACATTTGTATGTTATAATGTACAGTACATTTCCTATGATAAACATGTGTATGGCGTTATTTTTATGCCACTATTCTGAGCGCACGTAAAAAACATTTGCAGGTGCAAGTGTTGCATTTTGAGGAGAAATTTATTTTGAACGAAGAAAAGCTAAATTTAAGTGAACAAAATTCATTGCTGCTTGCAAAAAATGTATTTCAGTGTTTGCTATTATCCATACACACACACAATAGCAGCCTCTCTCTCTCAGTTTTTGTATTTGCGCTTGCTCGCAAAACATTAGAGCACTTATGCAAATATGTGATGTCTTGATAAATCGAGCAGATATTTGAAGTTTACACAGCACCATTCTCGCATGAAAATATCTTAAAAGTTTATTTTGTGACCCAGAAAGAGTAATATTTCAAACTCCGCCACTCTGTGTTCCTCCGCCACTGCTTCGTTTGAGTTTTGGACAAAATGGATTCTGGAATATTGCATTTCGTCATTTTGAGCTGATTGGAGACCAAAACAGCCAATCAGATTTTTTTGCATCCACATCTGTGATTGGCTGGTTTTGTGGCACAAATATAACGGTGTACAGAAAGAGTTGAACGCGCACAGGCAGAAATGTTGAGAGTGCAAGCAACACATTGTAAGCAAGCGCAATTGCAAAAACTGAGCGAGAGGCGCTGCTATTGTGTGTGTGTATGGATAATAGCAAACACTGAAATACATTTTTTGCACACAGCAATGAATTTTGTTCACTCAAATTTAGCTTTTCTTTGCTCAAAATAAATTTCTCCTCAAAATGCAACACTTGCACCTGCAAAATTTTTTCACGTGCGCTCAGAATAGTGGCACAAAAATAACACCATACATGTCTGTCAACTGCTGGCAAGTTTGTATTCACAGCCCCTTCCAATACTGTCATACATGTCATGCATTTATGACCATGGGGTAAAAAAAAAAAAAAAAAAGGATTACATTATTTTCAGCTCTTTGGTAGGACATTCATTCATTCACCACCAAACGTCTGGTGACCACCTCTCTGTTATGCAGAATCAGTAGGAGGGTAACTGCTACATGGTCCTTTGGTTTATAGTCTGTGGTGTGCAGAGTGAAAACCACCATCAGCAGTAGTTTGCAGTCAGGAGCAGACTCTCTCCTACAACTCACACAGAGATGCAGTGGACTCATATGACCAGAACCCAAACCCGAACCCAAAGGCAGGGTAGACTGGTTCGGTGAATGTGGTGTGGAAGGTGTGCAGGAGGGACAGTTTTTCCGAGCAGACTCGGTAGAAGGACACAGTACCAGCAGGACAGTCCACATACACTGCTATTCTTTTAGGTAGAGTAGCACCATAGGGAAGATAGACAACATGTTCTCTCTTGTTGTGCCAAAAAGAATATTTCTCTTGAGTGCAGATTAGACTCCAGCACTGGTCATTCCACCCGAGCCTGCAGTCCGCACTGTTCCCTTTCCTGCTGATTCTTTTGTACGTCACTGCTATGACAACTTGCCCTTCCCTCTCCACCTCCCAGTAACAACGACCAGTCAGACCATTTTTACACAGCACCTGCCAGCAGCAGTAGTCAAACCTCTCTGGATGATTTGGATAGGGCTGTTCCTCTTTCACCACAGTCACCTTCTTGTTGTCGTCAGACAGTTTGAGGTTTCTGTGCGCTGTATTTGGATCCAGTTCAAGCCCACAGAAATCTGAAAGAAACAACAGCACAAAGTATTATTCTATCATCCAACCACAGACTCACAAAACAAATATTTTTTGTTTTTTGGAGGTATGAGTGACCACATTTGAAGGTGGTTCGATACCCATCTGCTCCAGTCTGTGTGGCAAACAGTGTTGGGGAGTAACGGAATACATGTACCGCCGTTACGTATTTAGAATACAAAATATGAGTAACTGTATTCCGTTACAGTTACCGTTTAAAAAGGTGGTATTCAGAATACAGTTACTTTGTTGAAATAAATGGAATACACTGGGGTACTTTCCTGTTTCATTTTGTCGCGGGTCAGGACTGTTTGGGTTTTGTTTGACAGCTACGTCCTTTTGTTCCAGGCGGCAGCGTTACGGTTGCCATGGTTACAGGGCGACGCTCTCTCTCTCTGCGACTGTGTGTTTCCTGTCGTTGTTGTTGTTGTTGTTGTGCTAAGCTAACAGGCAGAATGCTACAAGCATAGCTCTAAAGAATGTAGCATCATGTTCAGTGTAGTCCGTGCTGCTGGGAGAATGGACTGCCATACACGTTATGTGTCTGTGAGCGCTAGGAGGGAGAAAAAGGGGAGTGGAAAGGTACGAGCAGTCATCGAGCAAAAACGGGAGCTGGAAGCATGTAAATATAATAATAACCACTGCAGCCAAGAAGAGTGCCTGACGAGCCCAGTTGTAAGTAAGCTATTAAGACTCGACTGTACACTGTGTTCGTGTTTTCCTCCGAAAACAACAAGTTCCGTTGGAGCAGCCTTTCAACGCCTCTCTCTGTCTGTCGCAAGAAAAGTTGACCCACACAACAAAGTAGAGCTATTTTTCGGCTACCAGCCGACAGGGACCCCGCCGTATTATGCTGGGCTTACACTGTGCGATTTTTTCAGTCGCGCGATTCAGCTCCTGCTCAAACTGTACGATTGACTCGCAGGGGTTAGAAGTTCATAGGTCACGATGCAGGGTCTCACACTATACGGCCCGATGCTCTGATGCGACCTGAGTGCTCACACTGTGCGTCCATAAAAATGAAGGTTATAACAGAAATTCTGTCGCTCGCTCTCCCTCTCCGTCTTTCACTCACACAGACACACCACCACCATCAACTTTGCTAAATTGCTAATGAAAAACATTGGTCAGGCAGCTGTGACTGAGCAGCAGTGTCGATCCAACTATTTTCACGGTTGTTGTGGTCGTGATAATTTTGTGAGGCCACATCGAAAGGGCTCGGATGGTTCTACAGGTTGTGCCTCCATCGCTTGTGTCCAGATCACACGCTGCACTGCCTTGCTACGCCGTCTTTTTCGCTGACATTTGTGTTTGCGCGTGCGCAGTGTGGCAAACTGCGGTGACACCCTCACGACCAAGCGATTGATGATCGGGAGCTGGTCGTGAGGTGTCAATCGCTTCTCGTTACCCCACGTATACTACACGATGCACGACGCACGATGAAGGCCAAAATCGGGCCGATCGCCAAAACGATCGCACGACTCAAAAATCGGCTCAAAATGGGCCAAAAATCGCACAGTGTGAGCCCAGCATTAGTCAGAGGTCCCTTTACTACAGTTCGGAGTCGCGGACCTTCAGTAATAGTAATAAATCACACAGCAATAGTACATTCACGTTGTTGTAAAAAGCATGATAATATTGTAGCGGGTCAGGGCTGTTCGGGGTTCTGCTTGTACAGTTATGTTTTGTGTATGTTGCCATGGTGACGGGTGACGCCCTCTCGCTGCGACGGTGTGTCCTTCCGGGGTCAGAGGGCGCCCTATGTGTGTTGTGGTTGCCGCGCTGAGCAGTTAGCTAGTGGCAGTGTGTTCTTCTGCAAATGTAATAAACGGCTGTGCTCCCTGGCTAGCTCACGGGAAGCAAGACCAAACGATACCTCCGTCTCCTCCTTGTCTGAACTCGCCACAATATATTAAGTAATCCAAAGTATTCAGAATACGTTACTGTCATTGAGTAACGTAACAGAATAGGTTACAGAATACATTTTGGGGCATGTATTCTGTATTCTGTAATGGAATACATTTTAAAAGTAACCTTCCCAACACTGGTGGCAAATACCCTTGGGCAAGATACTAACCCCAAGTTGACCGATCAGAGTAAGAATATGTGTGAATGTTAGATAGGACTTACATAGAAAGAGCATAGAATATGTGGGAAAGATAGGGTAGAAAAGCACTGTTTAAGAACCAGTCCATTTACCATTTACACTGACACAGACATCTGCTATTTGGTGATATGTGAAATTACAATTCTAGAAATTCATTCATCAAAACTGGAGCTCATACTACTTGAACAGTGAGTTAGTAAAACTAACCACACAGCCGCCATATTATTTGTCAGATAATTGCATTAAAAATGCTGCAAAAGGCACAAACATAGCCAAAATATCCAGTTTACGGACTCCAATTAGCTGAAATGAATCCTAACAGACTATTGACCATGACTAAACAGTGAAGGAGGTCATGACCCTAATACTGCAAAGCTGGTTTTTGCAGATTAGTTCCTCTTTACATCATAGGAAAATTGAAATTTTAATATATGAATGTTTCTTACACTTCCTCAGACCAGGTTTCAGTCGCTGTTCTCCACAATGGTCCAACCTGAGGGAGGAAAAGTCGAAAAATAATTTATTTTCTCATTTATTTATTTCTACTGTTGAGTTTTTAATAATAATTTATTATTTAGGGCCCCATTTATGGAATGCCAGGACTGCCATAATGAATTAATTAAATACACCATTAAATAATTAATTAAATGTGGCAATATTTAATTAAAATTGGAATTAATTAATTAAATAAATAGTTATGACACATGTAATTAATTAATTATTGACACATTTAATTAATTATTTATGTATTTCACATTTTAATTAATTAATTATTGACACATGTAATTAATTAATTATTGACACATTTAATTAATTATTTATGTATTTCACATTTTAATTAATTATTGAAACATTTAATTAATTATTGACACATTTAATTAATTATTTAATGATATATTTATTTATTTCATTTTGGCAGTCCTGGCGCCTGGCTCTCATCATGAAATAATTTTATCTGTCAGCCTCACCCATCAAACTTAGGGGGCGGGGTTAACGCTGATCGAGTCAAAACCATTGCTTTGGCCTGGTGGCCATTGTTTCTAGCACACAACAACCGGCATGTGGAAGCTAACAGAACTGAGTTTTGAAAAACCCTGTTTGTGTGTCACCAAATACCGTTTTAATATTTTTTTTTAGCCGAGAATGTAGTGGTTTAATCTTCATGTGTCTGGTCGGTTTGTCAAGATACAGCCTCTTTGCAAAAGTGTTTCGATGATTTCGGAGATGTCTGCCCAGTCTCACGGCAAAGCGTGGGATAGACCCGTTCGCCTCGCAAGCAATCCCACCGACAAAGCGCAGGCCCCGGTACACAGCTGTAGTAACCCCCGCTGACTTCTTTTACTGAGGTTATATTTATCGGTGTTTTATTTCCTGATGTTCTTATGTAGGGCTGAACGATTATGGAAAATAATCTAATTGCGATTTTTTGCCCCAATATTGCGATTGCGATGCGATATGCGATTATTTTTTAAGGTCTTTGTCTTCTGTATTATTAAACAAAGACAAGCAATACATCATATAGTATGGCCAATACTATATTACATTAATTTTAAACTGTTCTTTCCTGGAAGACAGACCTCTGTTATGATGACATGAGGTGATGCATGAATTGATGACTGACATTTTTATTTAACTTCTTCAATCACAACAGTATATTTGAACATACACAATAGTTTATTTTTAGCTTACAAACATCTGAGCATAAAGTGCTGACAAGGAACTGGTGTAAACATTAAAATGAAAGTCAGTACAATGTGCAGATTGCAGAAATATACATAAAAAAAATCAGTGGCTTTACCACACTCAGTTTTTCGATATCTGTGAACTACTAGACAGTCATTCAATTAAAAAATAATATTAAATAAATAAAACTAATAAATAAAAAATACACACATCTTACTGATCTCTGCAGTCAGTAACATTACACATAAAGTGCAAACATAATAGCAATTGTATAAACACACACACAAACACGCCTTTAAAATTTAAAGGCGTGAAATTGGACGGTCTAGCCTTCTGATTAGCTAATCAGAAGGCTAGTTCTGATTAGCGTCACCGCTGTCTCGGTGGAGTTTAATAAACTTGGCCGTCTGCTTCTTGCTATCTAAAATATAACCAGACACTGGTGTAAATTCTCGACTGTCTCATACTTCTGTTTAATAAGTTTTCTGTTTGACGTTTAGTCAGCTGTGTGAAAACCAAGGAGGAACCCACCCGGGGGATTAATAAAGTTTTATTTTATCTAATCTAATCTAATAACTTTAATCTCAGCCAAACCGATTTACTCACGAACAAACAAAACACTGAAAAAAGCCCAACAATAACATTTTTAGGTTATCTAAGTGACTTATATATTACGTTTAACCCGAGCAGCGAAACTCCGCGGTGATCTGAAAATGATGTGCCGGGAGTTGTGCCGTTCTCGGCCGCATCAGTAACCCTCGAGCTCCCGGCTAGCTGTCGAGCTGGTGGGTAGCAGACGCCTCTGAAAACGTCGAAGCACTTTTGCAAATATGGGATATCTTGATAAACCGAGCAGATATTTGATGTTTACACAACTACTTTCTCACCTGAAAATATGTTAAAAGTTTATTTTGTGACCCAGAAAGATTAGTATGAGTAATTTTAAAACTTAGTAGCGGCCGCCATTGCTGGAAACTGGAGTTTGGCTGGGCCGCGCTATGAATTCTGGGATATGGTAGTAATTTGGACAGCCTTCGGCGCGTCGCTGTGACGTAATCGGTCTACAAATGCGGCCTCAGGAGGATGCAGCCCATGAATTTGGACATGTCCAGAGTATAATCGCAGCCTTTGCGGTTAGAAAATTGCACTTGATCATGTCGCGATATTATCGCAAATGCGATATATCGTTCAGCCCTATTCTTATGTGTCCTACATGTTTCAGTCGCCAATTCTGAATTATAACTAACATTAAAAACATGTTTAAGGAGGAGAGAGAGCAAATAAATCTGTTTAACATCTGATCTTTGGGTTTTTGTTCAGTAATCAGCGTGACCTGTGTATAAACGCATAAAAGAGATAACGTTGGTGTTTCCGTCATGTAGTAACTGCTGGCTTTAACTGTACAAAGGTTGTTCGACACTATGAAACACATACAGACTTCATGATGTTCGGCTAATATTTTTATTGTGAATATTAATCATGCTGACCTCGCTCTGTACACCACGCAGCGAGGTCAGCATATCCACGATATCCTCAGCTCCATGAGTTAACACAAAGTTTCCCAGCTGACTATCTAACTTCCAACTATTCCAGAGACGTGAAAATATACAGCATAAAGAAAAGTGTAAGAGACTCAGCAGCAGATTAGAATAACAGTTATACATTTAATAAATCACCAAATGAATCCAAGAAATGAGCAAACCTGTTCCGACAATTTGAGTTTGTATTCCCTCAGCTGCAGACTCGCTGCTGTTTAAATGTTTGAAAAGGAAGATTAGATATAAAAAACGTCAAACATAGACTCAGTCTGCCTTCACATTTGATATGAGGCCAGCACGTATAGTGGCCTCAGCAGGCTATTACTGAAATACACGTGCTATATCATAAACTATGATATAAATAGGGAGGTCCTATTAACATGTTTAGTTTTAAAGGACACCTTCCTGCCTTTAGTCTCCTTCATGAGCAGTATTAGTTTTCTTCTAACATCCAGAAGTCTGCACGATGTGTTTCATAGTTTGTAACAAGCCTTTGACAGGTAAACATAACATGACCGAAAAAGCAAAAAAAAAAAAAGAGAGAGAGAGAGAGAGAGTGTTGACATAAGAAGAGAAAATGCTCTCAATTATGGAGACAGGCAAATGGTTCATTTATGTTTGATGTGTGTTTATTCCTCCCTAAATATTGTCGGTGAAGTTTGCCATGCACGTCAGATTTTCCTGCGCATTTTTATACGTCTGCCAACAGAGAGAGAGAAAAAAATCACATTCTAACAGACAGCTGGTGCTTAGAATACAGTTGAATAACTATTAAAAAACAGATGATATTTAGATGATAGTTCAGTCTAACACATGTGCCAGTGAACCATTAAACGTCTGTGAAACTATGCAGTTATGAAACGTAACTTTAACCTCAGCCAAACCGATTTGCTCAGTTGTAAATAAAACAGCGAAGTAAACATGACCCGACAGACAGAACCTGAGTGAATGAAGTCCAGCGTTTAACCACTGAGAGCTAAAACTCAGCTGAGGTTTCAAAGCTGTGTGCCGGTGATTGGACATCAGCCGCTGATGAAGCTGTTCGCCTATAAAGTGCTCTGTAAGGAAACAAGCTCCAGCAGCTCTGCGCTCGGGGAAAACACTATATTTACTTATCTTGTGCAGAAAAATGCGCTGACATTGCTTTATATCGAGTACCAGCTGCCCAGTTAAACTGTGACTATCACCAGGTAACGTAGGCGTGTTTCTTGAATTAGCAGCAGGTGTTAAACAGCTGACAGATGAGGAGGAGGAGGATGCATGCAGGTAAACTGAGGGTCTGTTGAGCTGATCGCTGGTTTCGTGAGAAAAATGTCAGCTCGTTCTTTATGTTACAGAAGCACAGAGACACAAGACCAGGCGGAAAGAGACGATCGTTCGGTGAAAATGAGAATCTGCGAATGCAACATGTGGAACACGGAGAGTGGAATGTAAACAAACCGGTTAACGTAACCCCCTCGGTGCACTCTGCATGCTAATTGTTAGCAGAGCTAGTGAAATCTCTGAAAACATCTGAGCACTTTTGCAAACATGTTCTATGTTGACAACCTGACCAGACATACGTCGCGACATTCGCGGCTAAAACACTGTTAAAAGTGTAGCTGGTGACAGAAAAACGGGGTATTTTAAAGCTACACCACCACCATTGCTGCCTGTGATTTGATCTGCATTCTGGGATACCTGGCTGCCCCAAGTCTACACAAGCAATCAATTATCTAGGATCGACCTGTTTTGACTTACTTTGCACGGCAACCAATCAAATGTTAGAGAAGCTGCATGAGCAGCGTTAACCCTGCCCCCTGAGTTTGATGGGTGAGGCTGACAGATAAAATTATTTCATGATGAGAGCCAGGCGCCAGGACTGCCAAAATGAAATAAATAAATATATCATTAAATAATTAATTAAATGTGTCAATAATTAATTAAATGTTTCAATAATTAATTAAAATGTGAAATACAAAAATAATTAATTAAATGTGTCAATAATTAATTAATTAAATGTGTCAATAATTAATTAATTAAATGTGTCAATAATTAATTAAAATGTGAAATACATAAATAATTAATTAAATGTGTCAATAATTAATTAATTACATGTGTCATAACTATTTATTTAATTAATTAATTCCAATTTTAATTAATTATTGCCACATTTAATTAATTATTTAATGGTGTATTTAATTAATTCATTATGGCAGTCCTGGCATTCCATACCATTGTATCTGTTACGTTTCTTATTATTATTCAGGCAAAACAAATGCCTTTTGAGGGCTTTAACATGCTCAAAAACTCTTGAAATTTTGCACACGTGTCAGGTCTGGTGAAAAATTTTGTATTTTTATGGTTTTACATATGAGCATTGGAAAATGGCTCTGGAGCGCCACCTATGCGTTGTTAAATGCAGTCCTACGAACACACAGTTTAAGCTACATGAATCAAATTTGGCCCACATGTGTATCATGCTGACACAAACAAAAAAGTCAGTGGGCCCATTGATGCAAACCCAACAGGAAGTCCGCCATTTTGGATTGAAGGTGATATTTTGGCTCCCATTTTGCCATTTCCAGGGCTTGTACTTTTGCGAACTCCTCCTTGGGATTTGATTGTATAAGCTTCATATTTGGTCAGTATCAACTACACACCTGGGCCATGTGAAATTGCGGAGCTTTTGAGTTTTTGGGAAATCGTATGGCCGTGGCGCCACAGTGAATTTCGATGATTCGCCATGAAAATCTTACTGCCTCTCTCATTCTGTCATACATTGTCCAATCTTGACCGAAGTACACACATATGATAAGGCTTCACCCCTGAACATATTTCAATAGCCATATTTGACATCAGGGAGAGCCCCACCTAGTGGGAACAGGAAATGTCCTGTTTTATACTTTGATATACTGATTTTGTGGTGGGTGACGTGTGCAGCCTCATATTTCTCCAGGAAAGCCTTAAGGAGTTGGCAATACATTGAAATGTGTGCATCTTCAGGAAAGGGTGTGACCCCAGCAGCATGGCGAACACTGATGTCTCGCCATGAAGAAACAAATTAGTATAACTCAAAGAAATCCAGTCTGATCAGTACCAGACATTACAGGCATGATGACAGACCTGCCCTGAATAGATTGATATGCCCATTGTTAGGAATACACAGAGCACCACCTAGTGGGAACAGGAAATGTCATGTCTTATACTTTGATATACTGGTAGGGATGGGTATTGATAAAATTTTCAAGATTCCGATTCCATTTTCGATTCTGTTTAACGATTCGATTCTTTATCGATTCTCTTATCGATTCTTTATTTTTTAAAAAGGAGAACACTAAGGTCAATTAGCTTAGAACTTTGTTTTATATCTTCTCTTTGAACAAGATAGAAATTTAGGAGTAACATGGCCTTACAAACCCAACAGTGAGATCTTAAGAGATCCTTAAGAGATCCAGCCTATCGTTCTTCAATGGGGTGTCACGGGGTCCCCAGGAAAAAAAATTGTAAATGTAAAATAATAAAATAAATATTCTTCTGTAGCAATAACAAAGTGTAACATAAATTATTCTGTAGCAATTACACAAGAATATCCAGTAATTTCCCTGCCTACAATTAAACACATTCACTTACCGAAAATCGAGGGCATCTGCTGTGGCAAATGGGTGCAAGCCTTTTACCACAAACTTAGACACTGCTCGGTGACATTCGTATATACTGGCCTGAAAGGAGACGCTAACGGTAGACTGCAGCGAGAACTGCCAGCATCTGAGCCAACCAATTCGTCGACTCCTTCAAATGTGGCCGACAAATGCGTCCTTCATTTCCCCGAATTTGAAGGATGGGTCGGGTGTATCCTTCATGGCCCACCATATCCCAGAATTCATAGCGCGGCCCAGCCAAATTTCAGCTGCCAATAATGGCAGCCGCTACTAAGTTTTAAAATTACTCTTATTAATCTTTCTGGGTCACAAAATAAACTTTTAACATATTTTCAGGCGAGAAAGAAGCTGTGTAAATTTCAAATATCTGCTTGGTTTATCAAGACATTGCATATTTGCAAAAGTGCGCCGACGTTTTTAGAGACGTCTGTTAGCCACCCACTGGATAGCAAGCGGGGGGTTCAGTGGTCACTCGAGCCGGAGAGAGCAGCGGAATCGTGGCTTTGTCGTTTTCAGATCCCAGCTCTTTCGCTACTCAGGTTAAACATGATATATAAGTCACTCGGATAACTTAAAAATGTAATTGTTTGTCTTTTTTTCAGTGTTTTATTTGTTCCGGAGTAAATCGTTTTGGCTGAGATCAAAGTTATTAGATTATTAGATTAAATAAAATAAAATGTTATTAATCTATCTGGTGTGTTCCTCCGGGATTTTCACACAGCTGAATAAACATCAAACAGAAAACTGATTAAACAGAAGTGTCAGACGGTCGAGAATTTACGCCAGTGTCCTGTTATATTTTAGATAGCAACGAGCAGACGGCCGAGTTTATTAAACTCCACCGAGACAGCGGTGACGCAAATCTGAAGGCTAGACCGTTCCGTTTCACAGCCTCACACTTCCGGCCTTCTCAGTCTTCGAAGGACCCAGCCCACGCAGTGTTGCCAACTCCTCAGTAAGGAAAATCGCTATTGGCTGTCCTAAAAGTTGCTAGAAGTCGCCAAATGATGTCATCGCCTAATTTGCATAATTGGTCATGCTAATGTAATTGTAACCTACGTTGTTGGAGAGAGAAATAACATCGTGGAAGACACATAAAGTGAGTAAAAAACATCCTAGTTAGAATTTATTTAGAACTACAAATTAAATTTCTTTTAGCAATTATTGTTTTTTAATGTCACAATTCCAACCCTGCTCCTTTATCCGGGCCTGGACCAGCAAAAGTGACCCGAAATTGGCACTCTGGTGGAGTTACTTTGTGTGTGAGTGTGTGTGTTTATAAGTAGTTTTAAACCTTGTGATCCACAAAACAGCATGACTGCGTTACAGTCAGTGCGGGAGCAGCGGCTTCGCTCATGCGCAATTCATTTGCAGTTGGGACGCACAGGTGTGAATGTCTCCTGCCCTGATAGCAGCTGGGGGAGGACTATACTCCGCCTGGGAGTGCTTTGGCACGGGCGAGGTGTCCAAGGCAGCACCGCTGCTTGTTGAGAGTAAGAGCGTGAAAAGAGCGTTTTCACGTCAAAAAGTCGTCATAAATAAGTCTCCAATAATAACAGAAAAAGTCACCAGATTTGTCGCTTTTTTAGAAAAAAAGTCGCTAAGGGGGTCTGAAAACTCGCTAAATATAGCGACAAAGTCGCTAAGTTGGCAACACTGAGCCCACGTAGACTGCGAAGGCCAGGTCCTCCGGAGGATGCAGCCGACGTTTTGGGACACAGCTTCTGTCTGTCTCTCTCATCATGGTCACCTAAATGCAGCGCACAGTAATGGCAGGTTTTGTAATAAGGCAGATCGCGCTAACATAATATGCACTGTTAGTTGATTATTTACCTGCCGAATTAACGGGAGAGGACATACAAACGTTACCGCTGCTGCTGGGTTGAGATTCATGAGTCCGGAGCAGAATTAAAAACACGACATTCATTTAAGGTCATCGCGTGTTTTGTGAGCAAATGCTTTTGCATATTCGTAGTGTTTCCTCCCTTAAATGAAATATCTACTATCTAACCGTTCTCGTAAAGTATAACCAAACTTTTGAGCGTTTGAGCCACTTAGTAAATGACACTCCGCAATGTGGTGATGTCATTCGGGGCGACTAGAATTGATAAGGGAATCGTTTGCAAAAATGGCAAACAATTCCAAGGAATTGAAACAGTGGGAACCGGTTCTCAACAAGAACCGGGTTTCGATACCCATCCCTATATACTGGTTTTCACAGGTTCATCAGGTCCACCTCAAAAGCGGTGAATATTAACATCAGTCCCTCATGATGCTTCAGTGAGACAATTGTGAGTTTAAACTTAATGGCGCACCCTGGTGGCAAGGTGGTTCACCATGAAAGATGAAGTGGCATTTCAAATTCAAATTTTATTTTATTTGTCACGTACACAGTCATACACAGTACGATATGTAGTGAAATGCTTGGACATTTGAGGGGCTTAGAAAGCTCAAGAACTCTTGAAATTTGGCCCACACCTCCAATGTGATGAAGACTTTCTTGTTATGTGATCAGCCATGTGAAGTCAGCCATTTTAAAATTAATGTGTAATTTTGGCGACATTTTCCCCTCTTTTCAGGCCTCGTACTTTGACAAACTCCTCCAAGGAATTTTAATCAGATCGAGATGATCTCCAGTGCAGGGAATCTAAAGACCTTTGTGATGTTAAATTGCGAAGCTTTTTACGTTTAGGGAAACGGGGTGGTCATGGCGGCACGTGGAGTTTCAATCACTCGCCAAAAAGCAGTAATCTGCTGTCACTCAAAAACACAATATCCAATCTCTCCCAAATTTCACAGGCATGAGTCAAGAGTCAAGCTCGGAAATATTTGACAAGCAATTTATCAGTAATGGTTAGAGCGCCACCCAGTGGGATGACTATAATTATCATTGAACGAAATGAAATTTTAGCTGGTGGTTCTACGCATGAATTCCATCAATGTGACATCAGATCGGAAATGCTTGGTGTAGGTGGTGGGCATGGCTCGATGCGCTGGGGTGTGAGGGCCCTCATAACGCTGCTTGCAGCTTTAATTTCAATGTTGCTTCTATATTTTATATATTTGTTGCTTATTATTATTATTATTATTATTATTATTGTTGTTGTTGTTGTTGTTGTTGTTGTTAGTAGTAGTAGTAGTATTAAAGTTCAATATTAAAATTCATTGTATTCCATACTCCGTGTTATCTCATTTTTGTTTGTATTAGTGAAGGCTACAAATGATCTTCTTATGGCCTCTAGAAAGAGAGACCATATTTCTCTCATACTCCCTCTCTTCGTTGGCTTTCTTTTAAATCAAGAATTGTATTTAAAATCCTTCTCTTCACATACAAGATCTTACTTCTTGTTCCTAGAGTATTTAAAAGTAGAATGGGAGGCAGAGCATTCAGGTTTCAGGCCCCTATTCTGTGGAACCAGCTTCCAGTTTGGATTCAGGAGGTAGACACTTTCTCTACTTTTAAGATTAGGCTTAAAACTTTCCTTTTTGCCAAAGCATATTACCCATGATGCACTGACATGTTTAAATAACTATTTATATTTTTTCCAAATAAATCCTGTTTACTTATCTCCAAAATATAAGGGCAGCATTTGGAGCAAGAAGTCATCACCAATATTGAGTGAAACCTCAGAGGTTTAATTATATGATTAATATTCAAAAGTATTTTAATTAGTAATTAGTAGGCTGCTAATTTTCTGTTCGTACCTGAGTGTTTCCAATTGGCATTGTCTATCCTTCAGGCCAAAAGAAAGGAGAGTCACGCCTTGGTCTCCTGGATGATTGTAGCTCAGGTCCAATTCTCTCAGATGGGAAGGGTTTGAACTCAGAGCTGAGGCCAGAGCAGCACAGCCTTGTTCTGTGACTTGACAGCCTGATAGCCTGAAATTGAGTCAGTTATTTTTTTCTGAAGTTACAAACTTCCTTACAAATTTAGGTAACAGATATTTGAAAATGACACAAATAAGAAAATGAAAAAGATAGCAGATAGTACCTTTGTATACCACTGTACTCCACAAGTAAGTCCAGTTACATTATTAATAAATCAAATCAATCAAAGAAATGAAATAAAACTACATGAAAGTTGTCCAATTTGATGATAAAAATCATAAAGTAATATGTAATGTCACTTCATCATTTATAAATGAGGAAACTGTGGAGTCCTGACCTAAGAGTTTGAAGTACACAGTGATTACTCTCCAGTCCAGCAGATAAAAGTTGTACTCCTGAATCCTGCAGGTCATTGTTGCTCACATCCAGTTCTTTTAGATTTAAGGACTGTGTGCTGATAACTGTAGAAAGAGTTTCGCAGCTTCTCCATGACAAGTTACAGCCAATCAGCCTGTTTATAAACAAACCATTAGACATGTTAAAATAACAATGATTTTTAAATTAGCACAAAAAGACAGACAGAATTGATGCAAATCAACATCAACTACAGATTGACACTTTTTCCCATAAGGCCAGTTAAGTCTGGATAGTTTTTTTTACCTTAATAAATTCAATTAGCATTTAAAAACCTGCAGATCTTTTTAGCTTTGTCTGATATAAAAATGTGTTTGATGATCTCAAATATTTAACTAATACTAAAAAACTAAACTAAAACTAAAACAATAGCCCACAAAACCAAAGAGAAATTAAGACATGTATGCAACACTGTATGTTGCAATCAAGAAGAAATTTGAATAGTAATTAAATTTACCAAGACTAAGAATAAAATATGCCGCGAAACATAGACGAGCATCAGCCAACACTAACATTCCTGACCTGAGAGTTTCCAGTTGACAATGTGGACCCTCCAGTATGGTAGAAAGCATCTTCACTCCTGAATCCTCCAGGTTGTTGTTGCTCAGGTCCAGCTCTCTCAGACAAGAGGACTGGGAGCTGAGCACTGGAGACAGAATTTTTACACTTTTCTCTGACAGGTTACAAGAACTCAACCTGCAAAATTAAACAACAACAGAGAAAACCATTGAAAACATATTTTAAAATCATCATATGAGTATCAATAGTAGCTAACCAATGACTTTTAATAGATATCACAGCACTTACAAAGCTTTGTTGGAGGCTTTAACCACAGGCAGTAGCTTCAGAAGAACCTCCTCTGAAGCTGAATATTTCTTCAGGTCAAAGACATCCAGATTTTCTGATGATAATAATATGAAGACTAGAGCTGACCACTGAGATGGAAATAGATCATTCGTGTAAAGATTTCCTGAACTCAATGACTTTTGGATGTCCTCCAATAGAGAATGATCATTCACTTCATTCAAACAGTGAAACAAATTGATGCTTTTCTCAGAAGGGAGACCATCATCAAGCCTTTCCTTGATGTACTGGACTGTTTCCTGTGAGCTACTTCCTGTCTTTCTCAGTAGGCCTTGTAAGAGAATCTGATTGGTCTCCAGTGAAAGACCCAGAAGGAAACGGAGGAACAAGTCCAGGTGTCCATTTGGGCTCTGTAAGGCCTTGTCCACGGCCCTCTGGTGGAGATTAGATTTACTTCTTGAAAGTCTAGAAATCCAGGATGATTGTTGGAGTTCGTCCAGCAGATTGAGTCCAGAGCTGAAAAAGGTCATATGGACATACAGAGCAGCCAGAAACTCCTGAACACTCAGGTGGATAAAAGAAAACACTTTGTCCTGGCGCAACACTCTCTCCTCTTTAAATATCTCTGTAAAAAGTCCTGCATATACTGAGGCACTTGTGACATTGATGCCACAGTCTTTCAAGTCTGATTCATAAAAGATCAGGTTGGCTTTCTGTAGCTGCTCAAAAGCCAGTTTTCCCAAAGACAGAATCATCTCCTTGCTTGCTTGATTCCACTGTGGATCAGCATCAGTTCCTCCCTGATGCTTGACCTTCTTAACTTTGGCTTGAGATATCAAAAGGTGGATGTACATCTCAGTCAGGGTCTTGGGCAGCTCATCTTTATCTTTAGTTTTCAACATATCCTCCAGAACTGTAGCAGTGATGCAGCAGAAGACTGGAATGTGGCACATGATGTTTAAGCTCTGTGAAGTTTTGATATGAGAGATCATTCTGCCAATAAGCTTCTCATCTCTGAATTTCTTTCTGAAGTAGTCTAGTTTTTGAGCATCAGTGAACCCCATAACTTCTGTCACAATGTTTACATACTCAGAAGGGATCTGATTGGCTGCTGCAGGCCGTGTGGTTATCCAAAGGCGAGCAGAGGGAAGCAGATCCCCCCGGATGAGATTTGTCAGCAGCACACTGACTGAGGTGGATTCTGTAGCATCAGTCAGGATCGCAGTTTTGTGGAAGTCCAGAGGAAACCGACACTCATCCAGACCATCAAAGATGAACACAACCTTAAACCCTTCAAAGCTGCAGATTCCTGCTTCTTTGTTTTTAGTAAAAAAATGATTCACAAGTTCCACCAAACTGAACTTTTTGTCTTCCAGTACATTCACCTCTCTGAAAGTGAATAGAAATGTTAAGTGGATGTCCTGGTTGGCTTTGTCTTTAGCCCAGTCCAGAGTGAACTTCTGTGTTGAGACTGTTTTCCCAATGCCAGCCACTCCCTTTGTCAGCACTGTTCTGATTGGTTTGTCTTTAATGGGTGAAGCTTTGAAGATGTCTTCACATCGAAGTCTTGTTTCTGGTCTGTCTGGTTTCCTGTGTGCTTTTTCAATTAGTCTGATCTCATGTTCCTTGTTGACCTCTTGGCTGTTTTCTATTTTGAAGCAGACCTCTGTGTAGGTCTCATTTTGAAGCTTAGATTTACCTCCTTTTTTAAGTTTTTCAGCTGATTCCTGAAACTTTTTCATCAGGTTGGATTTGAGGTTTTTCTGGAACTCAGCAAAACCCTCTAAATAAACAGTGAAATGGTAAGAGTAGATGTGAGTAAATGTCAGTTGTGAAAAAATAAGGTACATTTATGTAATTGTGATAGTTGTCAATGGAAAATAAGCAGAATATGGTTAGGATGGCAAGGACAGGTTCTTAGCAAAAAACAGTAATTACCCAAATTTCTGTAGCGGTTTTGTTCATCAACATTAAAATATAACTGTCATGTCCATGAGTGTGGTAAGTACATTTCATATCAAAGCAATTAATAGGTCCTATTCTTTATTATTCTTTTCACCTCGCAAACCCACTATTGCCATTTCTTGCTATCGTCTCAGATCTACCATCTGTGTATTAAGGTAAAGAACAGCATCTGAAATTATCAAGTCCATCTCTATGCCATGGTTCATAACAAACTGAAAATGTAATAAGATACATTTTCTGTCTGAATTATGGTCATCACAAAGTGCACCTCATACCAGGAATCATTCTCATATGAGTGTTAATCATTCAATGACTTACCTGCTTCAGGTTCTGCATTTGGGTCAATTAAAATCTGCACAAGGTCATTCCTATCTAGCTTCCTCAAAACCTTTTTGGTGACCTCAAGCACGTTTTCACAGTATGTTTGCAGCATCTGATCCACTGTGTCTGGCCTGTCTGCCTTATCTAGTCTGCTCTTTGGGATTATTGGGAAGCGTTCCAGGACGTCAGACTTTTGCAGGTACCACTTGAACTCTTTTAACTCGTTGTCTCCCAGATCTTTCAGTGCTCTCAGGAGCAGCTCTTCACGTGTTGAATTTGACATCATGTTTCCCTGCCAAAATCAAAGAAAATCGCACGTCTGAAACAGTTCTATAATTGCTGGGGTGATTCACTGCAGCTGTAATTATTCTTTTTTATATTACTACTTTGTTCAAACTAAAGGTAAGTAGCATCAGGACTCCATAAAAATTACAAAATAAAAGTTGACTATAAACTTGTTGTCCCTTTTAAAGGGGACAAGAAAAGGAAACTCTCAGGTGTCACAAGGAAGGACCAGCAGAAATACTTCAGAAACAAATGTGTGATGCCAAACCTGCAGATATCTAAAGAAGGAGAGTGAGGGTTTAGCACAGATTCTTTCCACCATGAATCAGAAATCCTAACTTGGACTTGCTATGTTGTCAAATATTAGAAGAAACCCTCTGTCAATCCACTGGAAATTCAATCTCCCAGGAATACAGTGGAATTCCAAATCTTCTGAAGGTTTTACCCAAAAGGGAATCAGAGGAAATTCTTGGAAGTTGTAAGCCAGCAGGAAAACATTGAAAATCCAAATCTTCTTGAATCTACGATCTAACATGGCAAAAATGAGAACAGAAAAAGCCAAAAAATGGTGATTTTTTGGCAGGTTCAAGGTGATTTGCAGGTTCAAAGTTTGGGCAGCAGTTGATCCCACGGGTGATATCAGATCATCACATTAAATCACCCGATTTCCAGCTGCACCTTATCATCCTCTATCTGTCTGACTTTTCCATGTACATGGTTTAAAGAAAAGTTTCAAACGTTTCAACTTTAAATTTTCACTTCAATACATGTTCTTCTTTTCTATGTTGTACTTAACATAGAAATGTTAATAATTTCATCACAAAAGAGATTATGTTAAAATGAATGTTCATTTGAAAATGAGCTAATGATAAAGTTGATGAATGATGAAGTTAAATTGGATAAACTGAATGAAACATAGTATAGTATATTCATATGTAATTGAATTGTAATATCAGAATCAGAATTAATAAAGTATTCTGATTCTGAATATACTTCATGTTTCATTCAGTTTATCCAAATTGACGTCATTAATCAACTTTATCATTAGCTCATTTTCAAATGAACATTCATTTGAACATAATCTCTTTTTAACTCAAATACAGAGGAATACTTCTCCCTCTGTGTTTGTCAATGACATTATAGCCAAAGCAGTTTCTTTTAATAAATCGTGCATTTCATAGTCAGACATTCTTTTTAGTAGTCCAACCTAGAAGTAATAAATGCATGAACTAGTTTTTCAGTGTCACTGAGACAGGATATTTCTAATTTTAGAGATATTGCATAAATGGAAGAAAGCAGTCCTACATATTTGTTTAATATGTGCATTGAAGGACATATCCTGGTCAAAAATGACTCCAAGTTTCCTCACAGTGCTACTGGAGGCTAAGGTAATGCCATCCAGAGTAAAAATCTGGTTAGATACCATATATCTAAGATTTTCAGGGCCTAGTGCAATAACCTCGTTTTATCTTAATTTAGAAGTAGAAAGTTAGAGGCCACCCAGGTCTTTATGTCTTTAAGACACTGATGCAGTTTAACTAATTGGTGTGAGTTATCTGGCTTCATGGATAGATCAAGTTGGGTGTCATCTGCATAGCAGTGAAAATGTATGCTATGCATGTATAGTGTAAACAGAATGGATCCTAGCACTCAACCCTGTTGAACTCCATAATTAACCTTAGTGTGTGAAGAGGACTCTCCATTTACATGATCAAATTGGAGTCTATTAGATAGATATGATACAAACTACTGCAGCGTAGTACCTGTAATACCTACAGCATGCTCTACTCGCTCTAATAGCAGTCAACAGTATTGATTATATGGCCAACCATATTGAACGCTGCACTGAGGTCTACCAGGATAAGCACAGAGATGATTCCACTGTCAGAGGCCATAAAAACATCCTTTAGAATCTTCACTAAAGCAGTTTCTGTACTGTGATGGGCTCTGAAATCTGACTGAAACTATTTCAAGAATTTTTGAGATGAAAGGAAGGCTAGAGACTGGCCTTTAATTAGCTAAGACCACTGGGTCTAGAGATGGCTTTTTAAGTAATGGTTTAACTACTGCCAGCGTGGTACATAGCCGATTATTAGACATAGATTGATCATATTTAAGACTGAAGCATTAATCAATGGTAGGACTTCTTTGAGCAGTCTTATAGGAATGGGGTCTAAAAGACACGTTGATGGTTTGGAGGAAGTAATTACTGAAGTTAACTCAGAAAGATCAATTGGAGAAAAGGAATATCAGTGGTACTGAAAGTAGCTATAGATAATGTTATGTCTGTGAAATGATTATGAGTAATTTTCTTTTCACTCTGACTTTTTGTCAGGCTGGCTACAGTGCTGAAGAGAAACCTAGGCTGGATCTTATTTTCTTCAATCAGCGATGAATAGTAAGATGTTCTAGCAAAAAAGTGCTCCATAAAGGAGGAATTTTTTACCGAGCAACAAACTATTTCCTGTTAGGGGCTTTGTCTGTGACCCAGCGTTTTAAGTTTATTTTGTATTTTTTGATTCCTTTGGTTATATTGGAAATATGTTAAGTTCTTGTGTGGTTATTATTAGTTAGGATTTAGTTGAGTTTAGTCTAGTTTATGTTTCTCCTATGTTTCGGTGTTTGAGTCTTTTCCTATGTGTCATGTGTTCTCTCCTCGTCTATGTAGGTTCCTCTTGTGTCTCTCTCCTCTGTGTCCCTCTCCCTCTCTCGCTGCCTCTCTTTGTCTCTTGTCTCAAACTTCTGTGTTCCAGTTCATGTCTCTCCAGGTTTTCTGTTTTATTTTGAAAGTCTTGTTTCTATGTTTAATGTGCTTAGTTTTACTTTTCCCTTTGGTGTCATGATTATTTGTGTCAGCTGTGTCTCCGCAGGTATTTCCACTTCCCTCATTACCCTCCTGTGTATTTAGGTCCTCTGTCTCCCTCTGTTTGTTGTTGGTGCTTCTGTTTTCCTCCGTCCATGTCAGGTCAGATTCTGGGTACCTCATAATTCTGTTCAAGTTATATCAAGATTCATGTTCACAGTTTTTTTTGTCAGAGTTACTCTTGTACTCCTGCTCAGAATCATGCTAATGTGTTGTTTTTCATAGTTTACACAGTCTAGCTTTTCCCAGTTTAGGTTTTTTGTTTTGTCCGCGTCCATTTTGCCCTTTTTTATATTCATGTTTTTCGGCCAAGTAAACAGCCCATTTTTTGTTAAGATTCCGTTTCATGTCTACAATTGGGTCCACTCCACAAACACACCGGATGCTCAGACATAATATTTCCAGACTGAAGGATGATCTTTTAAATTGTACATTTGAGAATTATACCAGGAAGTCAAGTACTTCTGATTTGAGTCATACGTAGTGAGGAGGCTAAATTATTAACAAGATAAACAGCCTCTGTTGGAGTAGCGTTCAGGTAGCTGCTCTGCTCTATATTGGTACAGGGCATAGAAGATGCTAACAGTGGGTGCATTATATTCTTAAACTTAGTTACAGCACTTTCAGAAAGACATCTACTGTGATGAAGTCTACTCTCCACTGCTGTGTAATCGATTATTGTAAATTTAAATGTTATCAGGAAATAATAAGAGGAGAGAGGATTTTCAGGAAACATTGCTAAATGTTCAGCTTCTATGCCATATGTTAAAACAAGATCTAAAGTGTGATTAGAGATGATGATGAGAGATGACACAACCGAGATGACAGACCTTGCCGACCGTACATACAATACACAAACATCACATTGGGGAGACAGGTCAGGCTAGGTAGCGAGGAAAAAAACATCAAAATGTGTAACACAAAAGGATAATACAGGAATGCACAGATATCAACACACCATAGTACAATAAACACAGACAAGCAACATGGGAAAGTGTTCCAGTGTGTACATGTGATCTGGGACCGCTGCAATCTTCGACTGCGCCTCCAGCTGACCCGATGTCCACATCAGAAGGGAGGTAAGCGTTGGAGGTGGCGTTGGATCCGGGGTAGGGAGGGTGATGCGTCAGTGAGTGCTTATCAGTATCAGTATATGTATGTGTGTGCGTGTCCATAGTTCAGCTGAGACAGTGTCCTTCGCCCTGCCAGGCTAAGTAAACAGTCTTCCAGCCAACCCAGGTGGCCTTGCATGGAATGGGAAGGAACAGACTCAACACAGTCGTTATCAGGGAGTTTTTGTTCAGCTACAGCCTTGAGCCCACTGCTGGTGCCGAAGGGGTAGCCAGATTATGATGGTATTTTTCTTTTGCAACAACTCATGAAAATTTCAAAGCTGTTCTTTAACACTCCGACACTGGTCTCTCAATCTCCCATTGGAGAACCGCGAGCTTCCCCATGACGTTATCAAACTTGCGTTCCGTGGTGTTGTCATTCTTTTGCTCAGAGAACCGATTCTGAGAACTCACGACTGCAGTGAGCTGTTCCACGATGTAATCCAACTTTCGCTCAAAGGTGTTATTCTGAGCAGGCCTCTCCTTGATGTAATCCAATATACGCTCAGAGGTGTTATTCTGAGTATTCACAGCAGCTGTAAGCATCTCCAAGGTCTTAACCATGCTGCTCTCAATGAGCCCGTTCTGAGAAGTCGCGCCTCCTCCCATCGTTTCAATCCCAGCGGGCAGCCTTGGGGGGTGTATAAACAGCCGGTTCCGCTTTTTTAATTCTCCGATAAGCCAGGGCCAAGCCAGCTCCGATCAGCAAGAACCCTGTTATCATGGTTCCGAATAGGTAGATATCTTCAGCATTAGGGATGGGTATCGTTTAGGTTTTATCCGATACCGGTGCCAAATCGGTACTTTTGAAACGGTGCCGGTGCTTAAACGGTGCTCAAACTGGTGCTTAAAGAATGGAGAACACAAAATTGGTCCAAAAACCTCTCATGTTCAGCTATGTTTTTTGTAAAAAAGATAACAATGTTAGCCTTTTCTGCAGCTATAGGGCATATATGGTATCACTCTTTGCGGAAGCAGTGCTTAAAAAATGGAAAAAACACAAACTTTGTCCAAAAACCTCTCATGTTTAACTGTTTTCCACTTTTTCTTTGGTCATTTTAGCCTTTTTGGCCAGGGTGAAGGGAGTATCTGCCATCAAACAAGAAGACAGCCGCATGTAGCTATGATGATGTTTGCTAGTTCACTTACATGCATTAATGTAATAACGTGGTTAGCTTACTCAACGTAAATTACACACAAACAACATTAAGCTACTCACGCAGAGAAGAACGGCTGCTGCTGCCATCATCATCCGTCATCATTTCTGCTACACTGGCAGGGCTAGAGGCTAGGACTCTCCTCTTTGGGTTCTTGTGGGATGTTGCTAACATTTTGTGGGGCTTAATAAATTTGGCCAGATTTCTAGAAATGAGAGCTGCTCCATCCAAAGTGGAATGGATGCAGTCTCTCCTAACAAAACCACGTTTCCTCCAGAAAGTTTCCCAATTATCTATAAAGGCCACCGCACCAATTCAATATTGATTTTAGTGACCTCGGATTGACGTAACTGGTGTCATTACTGCCAATGTGAATTATAATTTTACTAAATTTACGCCTACCCTTAACCACCAGTTTTAAATTTCCCTCAGTTTCCCACAGGCAGTACTGTGTTTTGCATTGTGTATATATATCACAAACGTCTGGATCTTGATCTTAATCCAAAAGTAATCATTTCCTTCTTTTTTTCTGCTTTTATTTGTAAAACAGTTGAAAAATCAACTTTTAGCAAAAAAATATAATTTCCATTAAAGAGCTTGCTTGCACATACTGCTGGATTAACCATTAAAGAAATATAAATGATTTAGTAATTACCTGTACTGATCATTTAGAGCAGATGTGGCACAAACCTTATACTGGGTGGTGCTCTAATAAATTTGTTAAGCAGAGTACATACAAACATGTTTTTATAGAATACGTTGCATTATTGAATTATTGCCAGTTAAACAAAGTGTCACATTTGCTTGCCTTCCTGTAAAAGTCACAGTCCATTGCTGCAATAAACAGATGTATTCAGGGATTGTGATATCCATGAGCTAAATGAGAATTACCAGTCAAAGAATCAACACTCTAGAAATATCTAAATGTTTGAAACTGTCCCTGTTTCACAGTGTTTGATGTCATGACTGTCATTATGTATGCAAATCCATCACATCACATAAATGTCAGTGTCTATTGTCATTCAGTCTTGCACCCTTAAATTCTCACCTCTATTCTGACATACAGCATTAAGCTTACAAATGGATCCTGTTTGACTGGTTGTGATTCTGAAGAACTCAGAGCATCAACCTAACAGGTCAAACTGCATAACATCTTCCCATGAAACAAAATGAAAGATGAAAAGCAAAAACAAAAACAAAAGCACATTACATTATTTAATCAGTGCCAAAACCCAAACCGTCTTACACAACAGCTTTATTTCCTCACTGTTGCACTGAAGAGGGGACTGCTTATGGCGTTATTTTTGTGCCACTATTCTGAGCGCACATAAAAAAAAAAATTTGCAGGTGCAAGTGTTGCATTTTGAGGAGAAATTTATTTTGAGTGAAGAAAAGCTAAATTTGAGTGAACAAAATTCATTGCTGTGTGCAAAAAATGTATTTCAGTGTTTGCTATTATCCACACATACACAATAGCAGCGCCTCTCACTCAGTTTTTGTATTTGCGCTTGCTCGCAATGTGTTGCTTGCACTCTCAACATTTCTGCCTGTGCGCGCTCAACTCTTTCTGTACACCGCTATAAGTGCTCTAACAAAATGTTAGAGCATAAGTGCTCTAACAAAATGTTAGAGCACTTAGAGAGCACTTATGCAAATATGTGATGTCTTGATAAATCGAGCAGATATTTGAAGTTTACACAGCACCATTCTCGCATGAAAATATCTTAAAAGTTTATTTTGTGACCCAGAAAGAGTAATATTTCAAACTCCGCCACTCTGTGTTTTTCTGCCACTGCCTCGTTTGAGTTTTGGACGAAATGGATTCTGGAATATTGCATTTCGTCATTTTGAGCTGATTGGAGACCAAAACAACTGATTGGCTGGTTTTGTGGCACAAATATAACAGTGTACAGAAAGAGTTGAACGTGCACAGACAGAAATGTTGAGAGTGCAAGCAACACATTGTATGCAAGCGCAAATACAAAAACTGAGCGAGAGGCGCTGCTATTGTGTATGTGTGGATAATAGCAAACACTGAAATACATTTTTTGCACACAGCAATGAATTTTGTTCACTCAAATTTAGCTTTTCTTCGCTCAAAATAAATTTCTCCTCAAAATGCAACACTTGCACCTGCAAATTTTTTTTAACGTGCGCTCAAATGTTTTTCACGTGCGCTCCGAATAGTGGCATAAAAATAACACCATAACTGCTTGGACCTGGTGCATACAAGCTCCTAGATCACATTTACCAAAGACCTAGTTTTACTTTGGCTGGTTTACAGTGATTATTATTATTGATTATCTATTATTTCTTAACTTTCTAATGTGATTAATAAACAGGAAGAGTCTACTAAATCTGAATAGTTTAAAATGTGAAAACAGTTACCATTAGTAGGCGGACATTTAAAAAACTCCCCCAAATCACAAAGCTGATCAACCAACCAACCATCCAACCCAATTATTTTCTGTGCATTATGATTTATGTGAAATGACCAATAAACTCTGTGTAACATTCGGATTATTTAAAATATACAAAATGTTTCAGAGAAACCAAGATTAAATTAAATTAAGTTTTTTTTAATCAAATGACATATCTCATGTGTGATGCTGATTGTCAGTACATGTGATGGAATTTTAAATCTCATTATTCACACAATTTTTAATCCCAGCAGTTTATTTCTTTTTCTGTATCACCTGAAAACATTTTAGTGTTCAGTCTTTAACACGTTCACACACACACTCTCTCTCTCTGATGGAAGATTTCAAGTTCAGTATCTCACCCACAAACACTCAGACACTTGTGTGGGCCTCAGTAAGGTTTCAGTAACCTTTTCTTATCTTAGTCAGTTTGAGCTCTGTGTAACTTGAAATATATTCTGTTTGTATAAAAGAATAAGTCCTAACCACAGTTTTATTTTCTGTGTTTCAGTAGAAATAAATACATTTTTGTTTCACAGGCTTCAGGTTCAAGTTTCTGTGAGAGTTACACAAAAATCTGAATCTTTTTCTCATTGCATTTCAAAGTAATTTCATTATATTTAATGGTTTAATGAGCTGGTATTAAGATTTACCACAAAGACCGAATTCACACACACACACACACACACACACACACACACACACACAGAGGAGAGCCGTCCCTACCTTTCTGCTCATTGTCACCTGTAGAGAAAAAAACAGCGACTTCACTTCTCAGCTTCTGATTGTGTCTGATGTTCGTTCATCGCTGTCAACTCTTTGAAACAAACAAAAAAAACAACAACAATGAAAACTATTACATAAATCACCACAGATCTCAGTGGAAACAGGTTGACTTATATGAGGCGGGGCATGTGCAGAGGGCGGAGATTGTTCCTCCTGTCAGTCTTGGTGAGTGAGTCTCGGCCGCCCCATGTGCT
Source organism: Rhamphochromis sp. 'chilingali' (assembly GCF_963969265.1). Lineage (NCBI taxonomy): Eukaryota > Metazoa > Chordata > Actinopteri > Cichliformes > Cichlidae > Rhamphochromis > Rhamphochromis sp. 'chilingali'. Next base: position 28,844,056 of record NC_137932.1, read on the forward strand.
GGGTTATTAAGGTGTTCAGGCCAATTAAATGACTCATTTTCATTGCTGTAATAGTTTTCTCTGTAGTATCAGACCATCAGCCTACCTGCGTTTAACATGCAGGTGAGGTCAGCTCCAAACCTTGTGTAGTTTGGATCAGGGCAGGCTGTAACCTGTTCAGGAATGATTTTCCTCCTGCAGTCTGAGGAGAAACTGACAGAGGTGTTTTTCAGTGGCATTTGTCCAAGCTTGAGTGTTCAGACCTCACACCTGATAGACTTACTCTGAGACACTGTTCACACACTGCGTTGTGGCTATAGTTATTTCAATGGTTACTATCAGTAACTCCAGCCTGGAGAAGCCCCCTGACTGACTGCACAGTAAGTGCAAACAGAAGGATCCAAACATGGAAGAAGAAAAATAATGGTATCAATCAAATTCAAACTTTTTTGTCTTTGCTGTTTTCCTGATTTGTTCAAACAGTTTGATGTAGCAAACGCAGCATCCAGTTCATCTGAGAGGAAAATGGTCCTAAGACTCTGAGACTGACCATAAATACCAAGAAACACATATAACCGAAGCACAAATGGGCTTGAGGGCTTCAGGGTTCTACTCTCACTGACCAATCAAAGAGCTTTAGACTGCAAGTCACTTTAAGAGCCACCCCTCAACCCAACATGCCCACTTTGGATGATATTTGGGATGCTTGCCCTCTGAATCCACGCACAGGTGAGACTCTCTCACCCTCACCTACAGACTGCTCATAAATGCCAAAAACACACATTAGTACACATGTGCATCACATACAAGCTGACTGGTGCTCAACAAGTATTTTTTAATCATTGCAAACGCACAGTCAGAAGAACAGGACAGAAATCAAAATGTCTGTGAAGGTTCTCAGTCATCCAGGTCATCGTAGTCAAAGGAGCTTGCAAAGAAAAGCATCTGGACTTCTTTAAGTTACTTGAAGACGTTTCACCTCTCATCCGAGAAGCTTCTTCAGTTCTAAGGTCAAATGGTGGAGAGTCCCAGATATAAACCTAGTGGGAGTGTCCCCCCACAGAGGGACAAAAGGACCCCCTGATGATCCTCTAATCGCCAGAGCCAAGGTGTGAAACTGGGTGTGGGTCCCAATCAGCCAGAGTTTCGGGTGAGTTCATTGTGAAACCTGGCCCCACCTTATCATGCGAATTCCTGAGATCAGATGGCCCAGGATGTGAGTGGGCGTTAAGGCGTCTGGGAAGGGATCTCAAAACTGGATTATAGATGGCAGAGAGTTGGTGTCATAAACCACCGCCTCTGTTCAAAGATGGTCACTCACAGTGGACATAGATGGCTTCTTTCACTCCTCTTTCAAACCATCTGTCCTCTCTGTCCAAAATGTGAACATTGGCATCCTCGAAAGAGTGTCCTTTATCCTTAAGATGCAGATGGACAGCTGAGTCTTGTCCTGTGGAGGTGGCTCTTCTATGTTGTGCCATGCACTTGTGAAGTGGCTGTTTGGTTTCTCCAATGTAAGAGAAATCAAAACAAGTCAGAGAGCAGGTCACTGAAAACAGCACTTCATAAATGTGACCACACGACATCTCATGCTGGAGCTCCTGCAATCCGCCGCAGGAGACACTGAATGAGTGCATACAGACATTTATGGGTGTATATGCTATGAAAAAGAAAGAAGAAAATCACTTTTCTGTGTGACGACTGGCCAGTCAGAGGCTGATCTTCCAAAAGAGATTTCTATCTCTTCTCCGTAGAGAGCATCTTTAAGCACCAAAGGGCTTTCTGAGCTTCCTGCTCGAAAATACTATGTTCAAGAGTTTTTCTCTGCAATTACACACTCTGTATAAACAATCTTGGTATAAATAGAGCTAACACTTGAGAGTGTAATTTATTTTTGGATTTTATTGCATATAACCATTCTGAAAATGTGCTTCAGTAGACATTTAACTCCAGAAAACCAGTAATCCACATATGAACATTATCTGTGCAAAGATTTATGCTTCTGGAGTGAAGCAGTGAAAGATTACAGCACTGTTAATGAATAGCCAACGTTTTGGCATGTGGCACATTTTTTGCACCATCTGTCAGCTGAAATTTCTTTGGTATTGAACAACAGAAATGTTTTAACTTTATTTACACACCTAAAAATGTTTGTATTTTGAATATTTTAATAAGAATACCCCTACACGTAGGTACACTGGGCATTTTTTCCTGTGCGTAATCAAGTCTTGGAAATGTCCCTTTTCCCTTTAAATTCTGAATGCCTGTAACTTCAGCTGTGACCCTTCCAATTTAAATAATTTCAGGCCACTTTCAAATGTACTTTTACAAGCCAAAATTCTCGAAAAGATAGTAGCTGCACAGGTTCATAGACACCATGCTGGAAATAACTTGTACGAACAGTTTCAGTCTGGCTTCTGCTCATTTCATGGTACAGAATCTAGTAAAAATCTCTAATGATCTTCTGCTGCAGCTGACGCTATCATCTATCTCTATCTCTATCATCACTATCCTTATTCTTCTTGACCTTATAGAAGCTTTTGATACTATCACCCACCACATCTTTCTTCATAGACTAACATCTATTGGCATCAGTTGTACAGCACTCACCTGGTTTACCTCGTATCTCTCCCCGTTCACAGTTTGTTCAATTACTCACTCACAGTTCACTATCTACTCCAGTTAACTCCGGCGTACTCCAAGGCTCTGTCCTAGGCATTGGGGCTTAAGAGGTTAAGAGTCTTGGAGTCATCCTCGACACCCTTTCCCTTAAAGCACATATAAATAATATTTTCATCATTGTAATATTAACCACTTTTGTCCTTCACTGGCTCCAAACAGTACCACCATACTTGTCAATGCTCTTGTCACATTACAGATTACTGTAATTCTCTTCTCTATGGTGTACCTCATAAATTTCAACATTAACTGCAGTTAGTTCAAAATACAACTCATTGCTTTATATCCAGAATTAGATCTACTGAACATAGATCTTAAACAGCTCCACTGGCTTCCAGTTTCTGCTTATTACTTTCAAGGCACTTCATAACCTCACTCCCCATATTTATCTGATTTTATCTATACGTACTCACCCCCTTGTACACTCCGCTCTTCTTCAGCTTCCCTTCTGTCTGTTCCACCTGCTCACCTGACTATCATGGGATTCAGAGCCTTTAGTTGTTCTGCCCTGAGACTTTGGATGCACTTGCACCAGATCTCCAAACTACAAACTCTCTCTCCACTTTTAAATTGCTCCTTAAAACCCATCTATTCAGAATTGCATTCTGTTTTAGTCTATTTTTACCTTTTTTAGCTTTCATATTTGTTTTTTATTTTTCATTTTGCTTATGTTTCCTTATGTTTTTATGTTTTATGTTTTGTTGTTTGTTTGGTGACCTTGAGGGTCTTCAAAGGCGCCATAATGAACATCATCTCCCCGTCTCTGCTGTTTGTAAAATGCTTGAGTAAAATGAATGTTGTTGTTTCACCTTGGTTTGTTTGGGGGGGGGGGGGGGGGGGGGGGTTTGCTGTTATATAAATAAATCCACCATCCTCATGTCACGTGCTCAGATGCAGGTTATCAGGGTACTGATCAGGAAATCATGGCTCTACATACATTGCATAACTTCTGTGGAACAAATCAGGTTAATCTCAATCTGCTACTTTGAAAACAGCCTTTGGTTTTTCAGTTTTCATTCTCACTCAGCCTTTTGCTCACAAAATCTCAGGAACCTTTTCACTTCTGGTTTTTAAATCTGTGGCTTCAGAAGCTGGCAGATCAGAGATTCCTCACGCACAAAGCCAGCTCCAGAAAAGCTGGGATGCTTCTTAAAGTGTAAAAAAACAAAAAACAAACAAACAAAATGATATACAATTTGCAAATTTCATAAACTCATGAAAAATTCATTAAATGTTTAAACTAAGCAAATAAACTAATTTTAGAAAATAATGAGGTTATTTTGAATTTCGTGGTAGCATCTCAAAAAAGTCGTTTCTTTTTTCTAAAATCACCTTCAAGGGCAAACACAGTGATTAGTGACAGATTCTCCTCCCCCTGTAGATACACATCATCACAAACATTTTCTACATGTTTGGTTTGTTTGTGTTTTCAGTGCAGTTCTCAGGAATCAGAGCGTCACCTGATTGCCTAGAACAAAGTTTCCACGGAAAAGGATCAGAGCAGTCAGACCTGCCAGACAGAAACCAGGGATGAGCCGAAGAATTCAGAGCAGGAAATGTTCCTCCTGACAGCATGGGAGCAGAGGGGTCAGTTCAGGCGGCGCTGCCTGACAACCCACACGTGACCTCTGCAGTCACTGAGTGTTAACCTGCTTGTCCTCAGATAAATGTTTATTAGTGAGGGTTTGGTTATCACACTGTGGTCAGAGGTCACATTGCAGTAAGAGAGCCACGGAGGCGTGTCTGCTCCTCAGAAGCTTTAAAGCTTGTTCACCCCGTGGCGTTGGATTCTCTGAAATACATCAGAGCCGCTAGGTACAGGAAGTGTATCGCTGCCTCCTCCACTTAAAAGTAACAAAGGGTTTGGACTCAGTCTGTGTTTAGACAGATTAAGCGTAGGTCAAGGGGTGGGTACTGCATAGGCAAACATACGATTCACAGCACAAGATTCTTTATGGTTTTATGGCCTTTGGCCTCCTCCACATCTCCCTCTGGACACAGGACTTTCTAACCACCCAATCACAGTCAATCAAGATCCCCACAGGGATCTGTACTGAGTGTCATTTCATCACTGCCCAATTGAGAGTGTCCTGACCTACAGGGGCAGCTCTGCAGAGACAATACCAAACACATACTGACCTAAGCGATATCTGTACCTCAGACAATGCAGGACATTAAAAATACAAATCACCACGCTTTACCACGCTTTACCACGACCAGCTTTACCTGCAGTAATAAAGTCGGTCCACAGCGTGCATGTCAACATTAATCATGAGCGGTCTGAAGGACGCAGGCTGGTTACTGTCAGTAGCTTCAAATGGATTTAAAGCAAAATCACTTCAGTGTTTCTAAACTGCAGGAAATTTGAGACTTTTTGCTGTTAATAAACAAGCTGAAGTTTCAGTAACTGTGCATTAAGTAATCAGGTTACATTTTACACAACTGAGAGTAAAATAAAACGGGCAAACCAATCAAACAGCAATGATAACAGGAAGTAAACCTGATGACGCACAGCCAAGATATGTTAATCATGTCGGGGCAACAACATCCACCTGAGACATGTAAACTGTTCTGGTACAAAGCAGGTGAGCAGCAACATGAAGCTAAAGCTGGAACCAAACCCACTGTGATGGCCAAACCCATGGCCACACTCTAAAGTCAGTAACTCTTGTGTATTTTCATTTCTTTGTTTGAATACAATAGCACACTTGTTTCTTTTACTTCGTACCAGCCGTGATCTGGGGAGTTGCCAGAGTTTAAAGCCCTTAAATACAAAGAGGGATAATTGGACCGTACCACCCTTCCCTGCTGAAGGGAGAGAATGTGTGTTTTCTTTAATTAAAAACAGTATTTCTACTTAATTAAATGTTTGAGTTTAGGGTTTAGTAGTTTTGATTTCCTTCTTTGGTGTTTAGTTTATTAACAAACCAGACTATACTGCGTTGTTGGTTGTTTACAATTGTGTTTTGTTTAGTTACCTCTCATGTGTCATAGTGGTCTGATCAGCCATTATATATACCCTTGTATGTCATTTCATGTTGAGGTCAGTCATGTTTGTTTGGGCAGTCATTTGGATTGTTAAGTTTGCAGTTCTTTGCTTGGGTTCAGTTTTGTTTCTTTGACCTTTTTTATAAGCTAAAAAGCTATAAAAAAAAACAAAATAGAACAATATAAACTGGAAGCTGTAACTAGAGCGCCGTGGGGTCTGTCTTCTAACAAACACACAGCAGGAGTCAGAGGGACTATTGTGCCAGACCAGTTATTCAATCTGAGTGCTGAGTTGAGTAGAAAAGCGCTATATAAGGACCAGACCATTTACCATAACAGATGAACAAATCTGCAGTCCCATATGCAATGCTGAAAGGTTCCTACTTCTCATTTACATTTCTAGCACATGTTGTTTGTCCTCACGTTTTCTGCACTTTTATTAAAATCGTCACCACTTTAAAACTCCATGTGTTCAAACAGGAGTCCTCTAAAGACAGGTGAGACACATTTTCATTACATTCGGTTTGCTTACGGGTCTGAATGTTTTTATATAAATGTTATGACAACAAACAGTGAGGCTAAAAAAGATCCCTCGTCCAGAATAAGCTGCAGGGTTCTTTTTATTGTCATCATTGTCTCAGTGAAAAGAGGCTATAATCCATAAACTAGCATAAGGTGTTAAGAAATACTGCCTCCATGTGGACAGTACTGACAGAGTTTTAAGCTTTGGTATCCCAAAGTGTTAAAAGCAGACTGATCTTTATGATGTAGAGCAAGACAAAGGTTACTGATTAAATAAATGCTAAAAACATGCAGATGAGAGATGAGTTGTTCCACTGAAAGCAAGCTTCTGAGGACCAAGAGCAGTTCCTGGTGATGAAATACTCAAATCACCATGTTTTCCAAATTCAGATTAAATCCTGGAAAAGATAAAAGTCAGAGCTGGCTAAAGAGAATATTTCAGAAGGACAAAGTTTAGTGTGACAGGAGCAAATATAATATTCACTAAAGTCCTGATGAACCCATTGGTGAGAACTGTCATGATGATTTTTAAGGTTAAGTCAGCTCATGCAGGAAGCTGCAGGCTTCTGACAATGAATTTATTCTGCAGTCTGTGTCTGACGATGAAGAATCTGTGGACTCTTCATCGGATGCTGGGTTTGGAACTACCAGCAGAGGGAGGAATGTATATATGTATATATATATATATATATATATATATATATATATATATATATATATATATATATATATATATATATATATATATTAGGGGTGCAACGATATTCGTATCGATATTGAACCGTTCGATACAGTGCTTTCGGTTCGGTACGCATATGTATCGAACAATACAACATTTGTAATTTATTTTATCAATTTTCCTTCTGACGATGCTGTCTGTGTTGAGCGCTCAGTGAATCTGTGTTCGACTACTCCGCCTAGGCTGCACTGTCCAGCGCAGATCCACTGAGCGCTCAACACAGACAGCATAGTCAGAACGAAGAGCGCAGGGCACCTCCCCCACTCTCATTCAGTTCTGGCGTTTGGAATTATTTTGGTTTTCATGTGACGTATGACCCTGAAGGTAAGCGAGTCATGAACTAAAGTAAAACAGTATGTTGGATGTGCCATGCAATGCTCAATTACATTGGTGTGAACTAGTGTGCTAGCGCAGTTAGCTCGTTAACGTGTTGGCCGTCTAGCCCCATGCACGGAGCGATCTGCGGTAGCTCGTTAACGGAGATTTGCCGTGTTGTGGCGTTAAGGTCATTTCAACGAGATTAACCTGAAAGCACTAGTGGGAACACGACGAATATGACTGCACATTTACGCCGACATCATCCTAGTGCAAAGACAAGTGGAAGCAGACAAAAAAAAGCAAGCATGCTACTAACTTTAGCCGAGTCATTTAGACAGCTGTTAGCACATGATTCTCCTTATGCTGCTGAGAATATAGCCCAGAAGAAGCGGATAGTATAGCTTTTATTTTGGAAAGAGACATTTCTCTGTAATAAACTCTCTTTTCCAAAGATGAGTGATTCCTCAATCAGATACAGGGCTCGCAATATCGCTAGCCCGACGTCCCGGAGCTAGCGATTTTTTCAGTCGGGCTACCAAAATCTATCTCTTCCCTGCCAGTCGGGCTATTATAGGAATAATATATGTCAATGCTTTTGCATTCTTTCAGAAATGTAGCTGGGTAATTATGTCATTGGCATCGGTGAGCCACTGTCAATATGTGACATATTGAAGTCGCGTTTGAATTTGCGCTTGTTTTTTTGCTTTCACTTTGCAATCGTGCGAACTGTGTATAGAGAGCGACAGCACTGATCTGTGAGTGATGATAATTTGTGCACCAATTCCTCTGACATCGTCTTATTAATCGTTAGCTTACTATGCAAACATGACAAGTGAAATCTCCCGCAGCAAGCTTAAACATGTGAGAGGTTGATCGCGCAGAGAATCGCTGAGCTTATGTGAGTGAGTGTGTAAAAGCATTTCAGTTCTGCTGAGCCAAATAAGACAGGTCAGGGTGAAGAAGTGACAGCCAAAGAAAAGCTTACCACAAAACGGAGAAGTTATGACAAATGAGACTATACGGCAAAAAGAAAGTGCAGCTTTATGGTTTCATGGACAAAAGAATTTCTGTGGCTGCAATATGACGAGCTAAATAACCAGGGCTGCACATAAGTGGTCCGCAGGTGCGCATTCGCTGTCAAAATAAAAAAACACGCACAAGGGTTAGGGTTAAATTTAAAAACTGTACTTTTGAGTTAAAATATATATTTATAATTTTAATAAATGACAAATTAAAAATGCATGAACATTTTTTTGTATCGAAAAAATATCGAACCGTGACACCAAAGTATCGAACCGAACCGAACCGTGAATTTTGTGTATCGTTGCACCCCTAATATATATATATATATATATTAGGGGTGCAACGATATTCGTATTGATATTGAACCGTTCGATACAGTGCTTTCGGTTCGGTACGCATATGTATCGAATAATACAACATTTGTAATTTATTTTATCAACTTTCCTTCTGACGATGCTGTCTGTGTTGAGCGCTCAGTGAATCTGCGTTCGACTACTCCGCCTAGGCTGCACTGTCGAGCGCAGATCCACTGAGCGCTCAACACAGACAGCATAGTCAGAAGGAAGAGCGCAGGGCAAGCTAGCAAGACAGAAGTTAAGCTCACCTTGCAAGATGGACCTCCCCCACTCTCATTCAGATCTGGCGTTTGGAATTATTTTGGTTTTCATGTGACGTATGACCCTGAAGGTAAGCGAGTCATGGACTAAAGTAAAACAGTATGTTGGATGTGCCATGCAATGCTTAATTACATGGGTGGGAGCTAGTGTGTTAGCGCAGTTAGCTCGTTAACGTGTTGGCCGTCTAGCCCCATGCACGGGGCGATCGGCGGTAGCTCGTTAACGGAGATTTGCCGTGTTGTGGCGTTAAGGTCATTTCAACGAGATTAACCTGAAAGCACTAGTGGGAACACAACG